>NC_083697.1:27500000-28750000 GCF_033118175.1 Dama dama | reverse complement strand
TGAATTCTAATCATAATTCTCAAGCCATCCCTATGGGTTCATATTTAACCCCAATTTTACAATGAGGAAACAGATAATCTGAATATGAACTACTCACCCCAAATTCAAATCCAGGTATATCTAATTCCACAGGTTATTCTTTAGCCATGTCTGAGTCTGAAGTCCTTTGAAGTTCTATATTTAAAAAAGAAAGAAAAAAGTACTTACAAATCCATACAAAAACAATGGAATCACAACGTCATACCCCAGCCAACATGCAAAATGAACCCAGAGTACCACTAAAAAGATATGTTGATTAAATGTTCACATGATTTTATTCTCCTCATAATAATAGGCTAAACTGCTTAAATATGAATTATTCATTGATGTGAGGTCCCTGGGCTGCATATCTTTCTCATGTTGTGAGTTTTGGGGGAACTTTCTTTCTGAACTGTGCTTCCCCAGGTAATGGATTTAGGGAGGCATGGAGTCAAAAGATGATGTAACTAAAATTCTTTTATTTTCTCAAGGCTAGACAATATCTTAAAGATCACCTAAGTAAATTATCCAAATCGCCATCTTTTTAAAATCCCTACAATGTGATAGCACCTCCTTCCTATAATCCTGGCTGCAGCTGCCTTTCAACACCAATTCCCAAGGCTACGCGTTCCAGACCATTGGTTTTCTAGGTTCACCTGTTAGCACTGGGGCTGGGGGAGACACTGAGGAAGAGCTCATCTTAACCCAGAAGAAACATCCCCATCTCCTTCCTAAGCCCCAGCCCCTGCATCCCACCCCCCATCACCACCTGGGCCCCAGCATCAGAAGGCACGTTACCGTTGCCACTGGTGGGGATGTACATGCTGGGGATGTACATATGTTCATGGACCGCTGGGCAAGTCAGCCCAATGCCAACGCAGCCCTTGACTGTCTTCTCCTTCCCAGTTTTGTTCTGGGAAGGTCAAAGCCACCACTTGGCCCTGACTGTTTTCCTGCCTTGCCAAAAGCACATCTTGAATGATGATCCACACAGCAAACGTGCTGGGGGCCATTGTGGTTCTGAAAGGCAAAGAGACTCCAGGTTTAAAACTTCAAGGAAGAATGTGTGGTACATCTGAAACTAATACAACATTGTAAATCAACTATACTCCAATAAAAATTAACAAAGAAAGGAAATGTGGGCAGGAAGCCACACACGCCCACACGTCCACCCCCCTTCAACAGAAGCAGCTGTGCTGGACCAGGGAAGACCCGCCCTTGCTCCCTCCATCACCAGATTTCTTCAAATCATGCTATAACGTGCAGTTTCAGTCCTCATCACTCTCTGCTACTGTGCCGTTTAAAAGCTCATCTGACTTCGCCCCCATCAACCAGCTACTCTGGGGGCTTTGTGCCAAGTTTCCATAGATCCATAGCCATTCAAGTACAGTGAAAAATCATTGAGATGCCACCAGTTTGCCAAGGTAGCAACAACGAAGGGAAATGAAATAGACTGAAAAACAGCAGAAAGGGTCACTCTGCAGGTCTGACCCTGGAGATCAGCCTCTTGGATGCCCAGCCTCTGAGCCCTGGAGTCGAAGGAGCTTCAACAAAGCTGCCCTGTTCTTTCCTCCTGCGATCCCTCCCTCCTCCCTGCTTTATCTCTCTATCCATCCTTCTTTCGGTCTCTCTCCCTCCCTCCCTCCCTCCTCTCTCTCTTTCAGCAAAGCCTCCAGCATTCCAGGGCACGGACAGCCGGTTCTGTGAAGCCTGGACAGGGGACGGGGTGAGGGCAGAGGGCCACAGGCCCTTCCTTAGTCTGCCCTCCCTGCCTTCCTCTGGGGATGCCTCCAGGAAACCAGTGTCCTGACCCAGGGTCCCCCTCCAGCAGCCACCAGCCTCATTTCCTGTGCACAAGAGGCCTCTGCTGGAAGAAACAGAACTTTGCATGATCACCCAACAGTTGGCACGCCTCCTGCTACTCAACTTTTTTGCGTCAATAAAACTGGAAAGAGGCTTACCAAAAGAAGGAAATTTAGAAACTTCTTCGGCTTACTGCCTGAGTATTTCTCCTCCAGCTCGGGTCACAGAAGTCTGATGATTACTTTCCCTTGGTAGAGAAGACTTAAACTGTTCTTTTTCTTTTGTCCCCAAGGCCTGATCATTCCAGCCACAACCAACCCTATTCTTTGAGGAATAATTGTCTGAAGCCAGCATTTATGACTCACCCATCCTAGGCATTGTACATCCTTTATGTTTTGTAATCATCACAACTCTATAAAACAGTAACTACTGCTAACCTCATCTTAAAGATGAGGAGACTGAGGTTTAGAAGTTAAGTGATCTGTCCAAGTTCAGTACATGTTAGAGCCAAACTCGCATACTGCAGGTTTAACTTCAGAGCAAGAGCCCATACTGCCCTGTCCATAGGCCCACCTACGCCTCACCCCCAAGCCCGCCTTTGTCCACAAGAATGCTTTTGATGATAAAATCAGAACACGTGACTACAAGTGGATTCAACAAACAGGGGCTTTGTTTTTTTAAAAAAAATATCATAGTAAGATCAGAGATCTACATTTTACATGGAATATTGTCTTTTTTAATTTAGTAATTCAACTTTGTGAAAAACATTGCTTGGGCCTGCAAAAGCATCTGCTGGCCATGTACAGCTTGGGCATGGCCCAAACCACTCTTTCTACAATTGTACCTGCAAGATAACCAGGCGGGGTGATGAGCTGACAGTTCTGAGGAGGAATCAAGGTATTCACATCGCTTCTCTTCCAGGTGCCACTGCTGCCCCCTCACTCCCTTGGGCTGCCCGCCTCAATGATGCTGTTCCCAATGCCTGAGCAGATGCCCATTTTGCCCACCTCCGTAGGCTTTCTTTCATGACTAAAACACAGAGGCAATGATAATGATAAAAACATTTGTTGACTAGCTGTTGTGTACTCTCAGTATCTATGCATCATCTCATTTAGCCCTCACAATTAATCCAAGTAGTATGATTATTATTACCCCACGTGTACAGAAAGACCCAGTAACTTATATGCAATGTCAAACAGTGCCCAGTAGATCTGGAACTCAAACATACGTATGTGTAATTTCAGAGCCCATAACCTTTAACTGTTGCAGCAACTAGGATGCTTTTGATTAAAACTTAGAATACCTGACTACAACTAGATTAAACAAATAGGCCTTATTCTTTTTAATAAGACCAGAGTGAGATGATTACAAGGCTAGTTCAACAGCTCAGACATTCCCCCTGTGTCAACCGTATTCATTCGGACTTCCCTGGTAGCCCAGAGGTTGAGAGTCCACCTATCAATGTGAGAGACAGGGGTCAGTCCCTGGGCCTGGAGGATTCGACATGCTGCAAGGTCACTAAGCCCATGCACCACAACTACTGTAGCCCATATACCCTAGAGCCCATGCTCTGCAACAAGAGAAGCCACCATAATGAGAAGCCCACACACCACACCTAGAGAATAGCCCCTGCTTGCCGCAATTAGAGAAAGCCCGGGCACAGCAACAAACACCCAGTGCAGCCAGCAATAAATAAATAAAAATTTTAAAAATATTATTTCCTCAAGGACACAAAAAGGTTGCAGAAGCTCCAAGTATCAGGTCCTCACCCAGCAGCTTCTCAGTCTCAGCAACAGCAGAGGGTTCCTGCACAGATCTCTTTCTTATCAGCCAGGAAACCTTGCTCGCCCCAACCCCCACCAAGCCCCACACTAAGTATCACTTTATGCTTCATTTGCCAGAATTAAGTCACGTGCCTAACCCTAGGTGAATCACTGGCAAAGGAGAATAGGATTAGTATAACCAATTATGATTCAGTCCCTGGGGCTGGACATGTAGCCACCTCTATTAGTAGGGAAGAGGACATAGCTATAGAATGCCCTGCCAATAATGTCTGCTCCAACTACAGGGAACATGTGAACTGTCTCCCAAGGATCCAGTAAATTTTACAAAAGCCCTAACAAGTAGCCATAACAGAATAAGAACAAGAGGGTTGTTCCCACATACATTGCGAGACAGGAATGAGTAGCAGCTTTCAACCAGACATTTCCAGGATCCCGACATCCCATTTCCCCAGATCTCCAGGCCACTTCGGTGGTGTTGTCATCCTTTGTACTCACTCACTGCATACACAGCACAACACGGCACAAGCTGGGGCTCAATAATCCTCTGCAAATACCAAAACCCGACCTAAGGAATTCAGCTGCATCACTGTTGCAAACTTTTTTTTTCCCCATGGCAGGATTCAGTAACCCAGGTCTAAAGAAAAAGAGGAGAGACAGTTATAAAACACGATACAGTGAGGTGATGCCCTTATTTCTGCAAAGCCTGTTCCCTGTTTGGCCCCTATTCAAGGGCTCAGAGATGTCATGACAGGCAAGCTCCCTTCGGCTTATTGATCACAAACTTAAGAGACCAGCCTAATGGACCACCTAGTCCTGTGATTTTTTTTCCTCCTTGTGCATTAATTACAGTGAGAATCTTGTAAGACTCCTTTCTCAACTGACATTTTTTCATTTTTCTTAAATTTCCTTTTTCAAAAAATTTTATTTATTTAATTGGAGGATAATTACTTTACAATATTCTGATGGTTTGTGCCACATGCCAATACGAATCGGCCATAGGCAGACATGCCCCCTCCCTCCAGAACCCCCCCTCCCTCCCTCCCCCCCCCCCCACCCCATCCCTTCAAGTTGTCACAAAGCACTAGCTTTGGGTGCCCTGCGTCATACATCAAAATCTCACAGGCTTTCTGTTTTTCATATGGTAATATATAAGTTTCAATGCTATTATCACAAACTTTCAAAAAACTTTCCTTAAGTGTTGAACAAGATGGCCTTATCCAACATGCTCCCTCATCAGAGTCATGTTAACCTTAATGGAATTGTCACCAGCTGAAATGACCTTATCTATTTACTTGCTTCTCGTCTGTCTCCCCCTCCAAGGCCAGTCCATGACAGCACAGACTTTCCAGCTTTTTTCATTGCAGTATCCCTGAGGACGAGGTCAATGCCTGCTCAGTGTTTCTTAATAAGGGCTTGGTAAATGAATGAACTGGTGGAGGGCACGGCAACCCACTCCAGGATTCTTGCCTGGAGAATCCCCAAGGACAGAGGAGCCTGGTGGGTGGATACATTCTTAAGTTAAACAGTCTTTATAGTCAGAATATAAATGTGTCTTAACAGTGGTTTGGTCTGTGACTTTAATAGTTTTGTACCACATCACTCTTGTATCTTCCAATAAGTCAATTAGAAAACAGGCTATCTTTTCTTCACTTGAAAATGTTACAAAATGCCATTTCTGCCTAACACATTTAAATTTATGCTCTTACTGAAATGATAAGACTGCGTGCACAGTCAAGGCAGACTCGGGAATATTTTGAAATGCATTGAATTTCCCACACAAACAATGCTGACTTGTTTCTCTCCCTAAATCTTACCAAGTTGGAGGATAAGTTTCAAATCTGAGAGCCAGAGATAGTCTCAGAGAATATTCTTCTGTCTCAAGTCTGTGTCACACTTTAGGAATGCTTGGGAAATATATCTATTTCTCCTGAAGGCCAGTACACTTTCATTCCAATAGAGAACAAAATCTTCCCATTTTCCAAAGTCAAGTAAGAGGAAAAAAAAGAGAAGAGTTACAGTGAGTGTGATTGAGAAAATTACCATTTTTATTGTTTTCTTCACTCTAAAATGGGAAGATGGAATCCCATGAGCTGACCGCTCTCCACCTTGCTCCCTGGAATGTGCTCTGTAACCACACAGCAGAAGGACCTAAGCCTGGTCTTCCCATTCCATTAACACTTGCAAAACCACTAACAGAAGAGCCTTCTCAGACATCCAAAGCCCAGAGTAAGTACATGCAATTCTATTTCAGCAAGTGTGGCAAAATAAATCTACTAAAATGGTAGAAATGACTAACCTCAGTGCTGCACATGAACTGTGGAAAAACATTTTGGATGTAGCTATTCTCTTAGAGAAACAGTATGTATACACATTCCAGCACATTTCTCTCCTCTTATAAACCACTGTCAGCAAATATTTATGTCTATTCATTCATTTACTCTTCCTTTATAATTCATTCATTTCTGATATCTTCCCCTTATCTTTTAAAAAAAAATTTTTTTTTAAAGACATTTGCCTTGAGGAGGGGGATTAAGATGGTGAAGCGGGGGGACCTGGAGCTTACCTCCCCCCAACAAACACATCAAAAATACATCTACACGTGGAACTCACAGAAAACTGGGAACTGGCCGAAGAAATCCTTTACAACCAAAGCTGCTAGAAAAATCTCCATGTAACTGGGTAGGGCAGAAAAGAGCATCAGGCCACGATGTGTGCTCCTGGGAGAGATCTGTAAGGAGAAGGTGCACACGAGTGGACCACTGCGCTGAGGAGTGAGGGGGTTGGCTCGCTACCTGGGCACCCCAGTCCTAGGTTCCTACACGGAGGAGATAAGCTCTCTCACCCATCGGGAAATGTGCTGAGACAGACAGAAGGGCTGGAGGAGCCTAGACTTGACTCGTGAGAAATGTATACACGTGCAGACCTGCTTACGACCAGGGCGGAGACAGCCTTGGCCTGGAGGCTGCCACCTCACCACACGTCCCAGTGTGAAGGGTCAGACGACCTGCCCACTCCATACCACAGCCTGGTGTGCGATCTGGGCAAAGATTGCGTCTAGATACACAGAGACAGGCTAGGGAGCCTGCAGTGTGAGCCAGGTAGAACCACCGAGGCAGCCTGCACCCCGGGGTGACGGGTCCAGCCACGACAGACGTTATCAGCAAGGGCGCAGGGCAGCACCACAAGCACACGCAGCAGCTAAGCTCTGAATCGTGGGCAGACAGGCCAGAGGAAGGGGCAGGAGTCGTTTCCCAGAGAGAGCATCCCGGCTCCACCCCCTTCACACCGTGGCTTAGCACTAGGCCCGGGGCAGACAGGCCCGGGGAGAAGTCTGCCACAGGGGCAGCCCTCAGGTAGCAGCAGTCACCTCAATCCCATTCCTGTGGACGGAACACCCCGACTCCCAGCCCCAGTCTACCCCTCACCACAGCCTAGCGCTAGACCTGGGACAAACAACAGAGGAGGAGATGTGACCTGGGGTTGACTTTAAGCGGGACCATGGATGCCTACACAACTGGCACATGGGTGCCCTGTGACCACACAGGCCTCGCTTCAGCAGCCATCTTTAGGGCAGGTCACACACGCAAGGCCAGGGGAACCTGAGGGAACCAACCCTCAGGGCTTTGACTCCAACAATCATTATATGCCAATAAATTGAACAACCTAGAAGAAATGGACCAGTTTCTAGAAACTTACAGCCTGCCAAAACCGAGTCAAGAAGAAACAAATAATCTGAACACACTGATAAGTAGAAGTGAAACAATCTGTCATTTAAAAAAGAAAACAAAACCAAAAACCATCCCTCCAAACAAAAGTCCAGCGCCAGACAGCTTTACTGCGGTATTCTACCAAATAAACAAAGAAAAACTTATACCTATCCTACTCAAATTGTTCCAAAAACCTGAAGAGGAGTGCTCTTGTTGTTCAGTTGCTCAGCTGTGTCCAACCCTTTGTGACCCCATGGACTCCACTATGCCAGGCTTCCCTGTCCTTTACTATTTCCCAGAGGTTGCTCAAACTCATGTCCATTGAATCACTGATGGCATCCAACCGTCTCATCATCTCATCCCCTTCTCCTCCTGCCTTCTATCTTTCCCAGCATCAGGGTCTTTTCAAATGAGTCAGTTCTTTGCATCAGGTGGCCAAAGTATTGGAGCTTCAGCTTCAGCATCAGTCCTTCCAAAGAATATTCAGGACTGATTTTCTTTAGGATTGACTGGTTTGATCTCCTTGCAGTCCAAGGGACTCTCAAGAGTCTTCTCTAGCACCACAGTTCAAAAACATCAGTTCTTCAGTGCTCAGCCTTCTTTATGGTCCATCTCTCACATCCATACATGACAACTGGAAAAACCACAGCTTTGACTATACGGACTTTCGTCGGCAAAGTGATGTATCTGCTTTTTAAAACGCTGTCTAGGCCCTCAGAATGGGAGAAAATAATAGCAAACGAAGCAACAGACAAAGGATTAACCTTTAAAATATACAAGCAACTCCTACAGCTCAATTCCAGAAAAATAAATGACCCAATCAAAAAATGGGCCAAGATCTAAACAGACATTTCTCCAAAGAAGATATACAGATAGCTAACAAACACATGAAAACTCATCACTGATTATCAGAGAAATGCAAGTCAAAACCACAATGAGGTACCATTACACGCCAGTCAGGATGGCTGCTATCCAAAAGTCTACAAGCAATAAATGCTGGAGAGGGTGTGGAGAAAAGGGAACCCTCTTACACTGTTGGTGGGAATGCAAACTAGTACAGCCGCTATGGAGAACAGTGTGGAGATTTCTTAAAAAAACTGGAAATAGAACTGCCATATGACCCAGCAATCCCACTCCTGGGCATACACACTGAGGAAACCAGATCTGAAAGAGACACGTGCACCCCAATGTTCATCGCAGCACTGTTTATAATAGCCAGGACATGGAAGCAACCTAGATGCCCATCAGCAGACGAATGGATAAGGAAGCTGTGGTACATATACACCATGGAATATTACTCAGCCGTTAAAAAGAATTCATTTGAACCAGTTCTAATGAGATGGATGAAGCTGGAGCCCCTTATACAGAGTGAAGTAAGCCAGAAAGATAAAGACCGATACAGCATACTAACACATGTATATGAAATTTAGAAAGATGGTAACGATAACCCTATATGCAAAACAGAAAAAGAGACACAGATGTACAGAACAGAGTTTTGGACTCTGTGGGAGAAGGCGAGGGTGGGATGTTTCTAGAGAACAGCATCGAAACATGTATATTATCAAGGGTGAAACAGATCACCAGCCCAGGTTGGATGCATGAGACAAGTGCTCGGGGCTGGTGCACTGGGAAGACCCAGAGGGATCGGGTGGAGAGGGAGGTGGGAGGGGGGATCAGGATGGGGAATACATGTAAATCCATGGCTGATTCATGTCAATGTATGGCAAAAACCACTACAATACTGTAAAGTAATTAGCCTCCAACTAATAAAAATAAATAAATAAAATAAAACACTGTCTAGGTTTGTCATAGCTTTTCTTCCAAGGAGCAAGTGTCTTTTAATTTCATGGCTGCAGTCACCATCCACAGTGATTTTGGAACCCAAGAAAATAAAGTGTCACTGTTTAGAACACTCCCAAATTCATTCTATGAAGCTACCATCACCATGACACCAAAACCAAAGACATTACAAAAAAGAAAACTACAGCCAATATCTTTGAGGAATATAGACACAAATATCCTCCACAAAATATTAGCAAACCAAATCCAACAATACATACGAAGGATCATAACCCACGATCAAGTTAGATTCATTCCAGGGTCTCAAGGATGGCTCCACATATGCAAACCAATGTGACTTATCACATTAACAAAAGAAAAGACAAAAATCATACCATCATCTCAAAAGACACAGAAAAAGCATTTGACAAAATTCAACATCCATCCCTGATTAAAAAAAAACTTTCACCAAAGTAGGAGGGGAGCAATTTCAACATCATAAAAGCCATTTACAACAATCCCAGAGCCAACATAACATTTAACGGTGAAAACCTGAGAGGCTTCCCACTAAGTTCAGGGACAGGAGAGGGATGCCCACTCTCACCACTACTATTTACAAAGTATTAATAAAGTCCTAGCTACAGCAATCAGACAAGGGGAAAAAAAGGCATCAAAATTGGAAGGGAAGAGGTAAAATTGTCACTATTTGTAGATCACATAATACTCTATATTGTTCAATTGCCCAGTCATGTCCAATTCTCTGCAACCCCGTGGACAGCAGAATGCCAGGCTTCCCCATCCTTCACCATCTCCCAGAGCATGCTCAAACTCATGTCCATTGAGTCAATGATGCCATACTCTATGTAGAGAACCCTAAATTCTTCTCACAAAGACTATTAAATGAATTCAGCAAGGTAGCAGGATACAAAATTAACATACAGAAATCTGTTGCATTTCTTCACACTAATAACAAAATATTAGAAAGTTAGAAAAATACCATTTAATATCATAATATCAAAAATATAAAAAAAATACCTAGGAATAAACTTAATCAAGGATGTAAAAAACCTATACACTGAAAACTAAAATATTAATAATGAAAACCAATTGTGATTCAAATAAATGTATGATAATCCACGATCTTGGATTGATGAATTAATACTGTTAAAATGGCCATAGTACCCAAAGCAATCTACAAATTTAGTGCAATACCTATCAAAATACCCATGATATTTTTCACAGAACTAGAATCAGTCCAGTTCAGTCACTCAGTCGTGTCCAACTCTTTGAGACTCTGTGAATCGCAGCACGCCAGGCCTCCCTGTCCATCACCAACTCCCGGAGTTTACTCAAACACATAACCATCGAGTCGGTGATGCCATCCAGCCATCTCATCCTCTGTCATCCCCTTCTCCTCCTGCCCCCAATCCCTCCCAGCATCAGGGTCTTTTCCAAAGAGTCAGCTCTTCGCATCAGGTGGCCAAATTATCGGAGTTTCAGCTTCAGCATCAGTCCTTCCAATGAACACCCAGGACTGATCTCCTTCAGGATGCACTGGTTGGATTTCCTTGCAGTCCAAGGGACTCTCAAGAGTCTTCTACAACACCACAGTTCAAAAAGCATCAATTTTTTGGCGCTCAGCTTTCTTCACAGTCCAACTCTCACATCCATACATGACCACTGGAAATACCATAGCCTTGACTAGACGGACCTTTGTTGGCAAAGTAATGTCTCTGCTTTTTAATGTTATCTAGGTTGGTCATAACTTTCCTTCCAAGGAGTAAGCGTCTTTTAATTTCATGGCTGCAATCATCATCTGCAGTGATTTTGGAGCCCCCCAAAATAAAAGTCTGACCCTGTTTCCACTGTCTCCCCATCTATTTCCCATGAAGTGATGGGACCAGCTGCCATGATCTTAGTTTTCTGAATGTTGAGCTTTAGGCCAACTTTTTCACTCTCCTCTTTCACTTTCATCAAGAGGCTTTTTAGTTCCTCTTCACTTTCTGCCATAAGGGTGGTGTCATCTGCATATCTGAGGTTATTGATACTTCTTGTTGCAATCTTGATTCCAGCTTGTGCTTCTTCCAGACCAGCGTTTCTCATGATGAACTCTGCATATCAGTTAAATAAGCAGGGTGACAATATACAGCCTTGATGTACTCCTTTTTCTACTTGGAACCAGTCTGTTGTTCCATGTCCAATTCTAACTGTTGCTTCCTGACCTGCATACAGGTTTCTCAAGAGGCAGGTCAGGTGGTCTGGTATTCCCATCTCTTTCAGAATTTTCCACAGTTTACTGTGATCCACACAGTCAAAGGCTCTGGCATAGTCAATAAAGCAGAAATAGATGTTTTTCTGGAACTCTCTTGCTTTTTCAATGATCCAGCGGATGTTGGCAATTGGATCTCTGGTTCCTCTGCCTTTTCTAAATCCAGCTTGAACATCTCGAAGTTCATGGTTCACGTATTGCTGAAGCCTGGCTTGGAGAATTTTGAGCATTACTTTACTAGCGTGTGAGATGAGTGCAATTGTGCGGTAGTCTGAGCATTCTTTGGCATTGCCTTTCTTTGGGATTGGAATGAAAACTGACCTTTTCTAGTCCTGTGGCCACTGCTGAGTTTTCCAAATTTGCTGGCATATTGAGTGCAGCACTTTCACAGCATCATCTTTCAGGATTTGAAATAACTCAAGTGGAATTTTATCACCTCCACTAGCTTTGCTCATAGTGATGCTTTCTAAGGCCCACTTGACTTCACATTCCAGGATGTCTGGCTCTAGGTGAGCAATCACACCATCATGATTATCTGGGTTGTGAAGATCTTCTTTGTACAGTTCTTCCGTGTATTCTTGACACCTCTTCTTAATATCTGCTCCTTCTGTTAGGTCCATACCATTTCTGTCCTTTATCGAACCCATCTTTGCATGAAATGTTCCCTTGTTATCTCTAATTTTAGAGAAAGGCAAATCAAAACTACAATGAGGGTATCACTTCACACATGTCAGAATGGCCATCATTAAAAAGTCTACAAATAACAAATGCTGGAGAGGATGTGGAGAAGAGGGAACCCTGCTACATTTTTGGTGGAAATGTAAATTGGTGCAGCCACTATGAAAAACAATATGGAGATTTATTGAAAAAATAAATTTTTTTTAATTGCTGCCATAAAATCCAACAAATTCTACTTCTGGGCATATATCTGGCAAAAACTCTTAATTGAAAAGATGCACTCACCCCGGTGTTCATAGCAGCACTATTTACAATAGCTAAGGCATGGAAACAACCTAAATGTCTATTGACATATGCACAGATAAAGATGTAGTATGTTTATACTGGGTTGGCCAAATGTTCATTCAGGTTTTCCTACAACATCTTACAGAAAAACCCGAATGAACTTCTTGGCTAATCAGATATAATTAAAAATTACTTGATCTTTAAAAAGAATGAAATAATGCCATTTGAAGCAACATGGATGGGCCCAGAGATTATCACACTTAGTGAAGCAAGCCAGAGAAAGACAAATATTATATCCTATTACTTCTTCTGGCATCTTAAAAAAAATAATGCAATTGAATTTACGTACAAACAGGAACAGACTCACAGACATAGAAAACAAACTTATGGGTAGAAGGAGAGGGAAGGACAAAGCAGGATGTGGGATTAACAGATACACACTGCTATATATAAAACAGGTAAGCAATAGGATTTACTGTGTGGCACAAGGAGTTATATTCAATATCTTATAATAATATATAGCAGAAAATAATTGAGTATATATGTGTGTGTGTGTGAATCACTTTGCAGTACACTTGAAACTAATGCAATATTGTATTAACTATACGTCAAAGTAAAAAAAGAAAAAAAGAATCTGCGTTTATTTCCTTCATTTTTACCCTTGCTTCATGTACTAACTGGGTGATAATGATGTTCTAAAAGTATAACCACCACTTAGCATTTATTTTGTTCCAGACCCTATCTATTTAATCTTTACAACTACCTTTGAGGGTCAGAGATAATCATCTCCACTTAACAGATGAGAAAACTGAAATCTAGAAGGCCACGCGGCTGCCCAAGGTCACAGAGCCAATAAGCCTCAGAACCTGGATTCCAACTCAGGTCCGTGTGGCTGGAAGCCCTGGCCTCTCTAGACAACAGGGTCGCACCCAAGATGGTGCCTCCACTCACAGAGCCTTCACTAAGTGTCAATACTGGGCCAAGCCCTTGAGCCACATTTTTAATTTATTCTTCAAAACACACTTACAAGGTGAGGGTCATTATTCCCATTTCACCACAAGAGGACTGAACATAGAGGTTAAATTACTCGGTTAAGGCTACAGAGCTAGAAAGGGCAGAATTGCAATGTAAATTCTGCCAATCAACTTCAGAGCCCAACTCACAGGGCACCTGGAATAGAAAAATGCTCTAGTTAATGGAGAGGAGGGTGCCCCCCCGCCCACCCAGCAACAGTGACAAGAATGTGATATAATATTTATCAAGTAAGAATCTTCTGGGTTACAGCCCTAAGTCCCAGTCTTTCATACAGTTTAAAAGCTGTATGCAATATATATTTCACATATATATATATGAAAAGCTGTATATAAATATATATTTTGAAATGACACATAAAATGAGGAAACTCTTAGATATTGAAGGAGAAGAGTGGGTTGTCTGCATTTATTTTCTTTTTAGTCTCTGAACAATGGCCAAAAGTTTCTTAGCTTTAAAACCAAAATATTACCTATTTAGTCTTGATTGTAAAGCCAAACTCTCATTGCCAGTAAATTCCGTAACCAATTACTTGATTCTTCTTCTAGAAGACCCTTCAAATATCCTGGTCTAGATTCCTCAAACTCTCCCAGTTTATCAAGTGGATTAAAAACCTGACCAGAGCTAAATGGAAATTAATGCCTTGCATGATGCTGGGCACAACCGAGTTCATGGAATGAGGAAATAAGTCACAGACAGAACACCAAATTATCAATGCAATTTATATAACCTTAAATTTTTTATATAGTTCAAACTTACAGAAAAGTTGCAAAAGCAGAACAAAAAAATTCCTATACACCTTTACTCAAATTGACTACTTATTAACATTTTGCCCCTTGCTTCAGTATCAATGTAATTTTATAAACAGGATGATGCAGAACACAATGACTTCATAGCAATTATACTTAATGAGTGTTTTTTAAAATGGCTCAATCTCAAGTTAAAGGCAATACCACTTTGCTGCCAGGCTCATCACATGCAAATCAAACCATAGCCTTGAATTGGAAAGTTCACTGGACTTAACCAAATCTGAAGCCCATACATAATACAGGTGACCACTTATGTCGCGACACCCAAAAGTTTCCAACGTGATGAAGGTGATGTCCATTTCAATGTGAGCTTTTTTCCCCCAAAGACGAATCACTAATTGCCTTTGAAAAAATAAATTATTACTGTTAAAACAAATATTAAAAAAAAAAAAAAACCTCACAAATGAAAAAAGACTCCTACTCAAAAAGTAATCGAATGGCAACAATCCATCCCACCAAACTTTCCAGCATCAACAACCAATATGGCTACCACCCAGACATCTCTTTCTGTTGCAACATCTGAATCTCCATTTCCTCTGGAAATAATGACAAAGCAGTTTCATTTCAATCGTTTGGTATTTCTCAAAGCTAACCAGAGGGGCCTACATGCCCTCACAACCTTCCACATTTGATTCCACAGATACCACAAAGGTTATCACCGTGATTCCCTTAATGGGCTACCTGGGAGTGTACCTCTGATTCTCTTAAAGGACTGCATGCGGACAGGGCCTCCCTACGGGGTTAGGAGAGACAGTTAGGTTAGAGCTGATTCATGTGGTGCAAAAGGTGCGAGAGGAAGAGCTGAAGACACAGCCCTGGTGCAGACTGAACAGCACCCAGGCACAGCTTTGTTGAGGACATCCCCTGAATATACACAGCCTTCCCTGGGAGAACCAAGAGGCTAATCAGACGTCCGACAGCAAGCAGATGCAGTTCCTGGCTTCTTCAACTTGTTTCTAGTTGCCTTCAGCTCTCGAAAATACAACCTGGATTCCCTCAGTAAGTATCAGCCAGTGAAGTCACATGAAAAGATTGCTCCAATTCACTCTGGCTGGTGGGTTTCCAAGGGTAAAAGAATACAGTCCGTGTCTTCTCAGTCATGAGGAAACCATTGTCACTGAATCTCCCTGGGATGCTTCCTACATCCAACCAAACAAAGGGAGCGACGGCTGAGGTTTTCAGATCAAAAACAAATGTGTCCCCTTGCTGCGAGATGGTGGCCTGAAAGAAAAAGATAAATGAAGTGAAGGTGGAGAGCAGCTCTCTGTTCTACATGGCTATCATGGAGTGCACTGCCTACAACTTTGGTTCTATTACTGCTGAAGTCATATATTCCATGCACTGTGTCAGATGCTGAAAAAAAAATACATGGAAATTTACTGAAGGCTGTGGAAAATCACCAAATTGTAATCTCAAATCAGGGGTAGAAATATGTGGTCTCCAATGATTCAGGAGAACATTTCACAGGAAGCTCAGAGCTTTGTAGCTGTGTATCTTCTCCTCAGGGTCTCATCAAAAGAAGCACACTTCTGCAACAGGACTGGTGATTTTAATGACTTGCTCAGGATCTGTCCGGAGCTGACTGTGGAGCCAGCCATGGCACCCACCTTTTGGTCCTATGAGAAGACCCTGCGGTCCAGAGAGCAGCCAGCCAGGCATCTCCAGAAGCTATCCCACTAGAGCTGGTGCTCTTAATGCATCGTTGATAAAGTCACTTTATTAGCACCTCAAACACGTGTGAATCCCACACAATATAGCAAAAGAGGGTGTGGCTTAAGTCTCGTCACCCTCAGCCTCTTGGCACAGGCTGACAGTGAGGACAGCTGCTCCCTGGAAGGTGGGGTTGGTGATCCTCTCTCACTGTGAGGACACAGCTGGGTGGGACCTGGTAGTCAAGCCATGCATTTGTCACGACGCAGAACTCTTCAACATGCATACATGCCATGCCACAGGTTTGACATTATAGGCTATATGTGACATAAAGAATACCCAAGGGCAAATTTTACTATATATAACTTAGCCTGCTACATCATGCAGGGTTCTGCAGTATCAACAAGAAATCCCACATTGGTAGGGCTTCCCTAGTGGCTTAGTCGGTAAAGAATCTGTCTGCAATGCAGGAGACCTGGGTTCCATCCCTGGGTCAGGAAGATCCCCTGGAGAAGAAAATGGCAACCAACTCCAGTATTCTTGCCTGGAGAACTCCCATGGACAGAGGAGCCTGGAGGGCTATAGTCCATGAGGTGGCAAAGAGTCGGATGTGACTTAACGACTCTACCACCACCACCATCACTACTTTGGTAGAAGCAAGAAAAGAAATTTAAAGAGGGCTACCTAATATACTTTAAATTTCTTGCTTCTACCAAAGTAGTGATGGTGGTGGTGGTAGAGTCGTTAAGTCACATTCCCACATTCAAATTCCCAAATCATGCTGCCCACTCGTTCCAATGAAGACCCTAAAGCAGTCTCAGGCACACAATTCACATGGCAGGGCCCTGGCCGCTACCAAGGCTGCAGGAAGGCCTCAGCTAGTCTGTTCCAAGGCCAAGGCCAGAAGGGACACTGGCGCGCGCTCACTCCTGTAGGTGCCTTCTTCTAATTGGCAATCTCACTTCTGCATTATCTGACAGCAGAGCAGGGAGCTCAAGCTTGTACTCTGACTCAAGGCCCCTGGGGATGCCCCAGGGGATGGAATTAATGCCTGACTATGTTAAGCCCGGGACATGTTTACTATCATTACTATTATTGTTGCTACTGTTATTACATCTCTTTAGGATGTAATAAAGGATCCCTTTAGGATGCAACATATCACTGAAATACAACTGAGATAGGACAGAGAAAGAAGGCCTGCTCCTTTCCCACTCCCAGATGTCTCAAGGTAATAGAGACCTAGATGAGAAAAGATGAAAGATTTCAAAATCCTGTCTAAAGACCACAAATTTGTCCACTAATGGTTTTGTGCTTTTTTTCTGGAAAGAAGCCATGTAAACACATGTCATTTCCTTCATCTCTGCTCTACATCGGATGTTACAAATAAGTTAGATTTCATTAAAGGAACAGTTTACTATTAACTAGGAAGGAAGTTGTGTTTTCTTTTCAAGGACTGAGTTTTGATATTTTGAAACCAAATATAAAAAAATCCTCACTTAAGTCTTTTCAACGAAGTCTAAAATAAACATATAATTGGTTAAAAATAGAGAATGAAACTTTCTAGAAAAATATTTTCAATCACCACGTGGAGGTGGGGGAAGGAAGGAAAGGTTTTCAATCAACTAGATAGATTCCATATTTTCCAGCTACACAATTTTTACAGCACAGCCTATCCTGATCATCCCATTATTTTTCTTGACAATGATAAAGAGATCTGGTGATTAAGCAACTTGAACATAATAAATCAGAGTGGAGAGTGAAAATTTTTTACATTAATAGACTCTCCTTAAAAATGCAAAATTAAGGGTGCTTTTAGTACGGCTGAGTCCCTGCTGTCCACCTGAAACCATCACAACATTGTTAATCGGGTATACTCCAATATAAAATTTTAAAGTTAAAAAAAAGAAATGGAGAAGATTTAAATGCACATTGTTAAGTAAAAAACAGCCAATCTGAAAGAACTACATACTGTATGATTCCCATGATATGACATTCTGGAAAAAATAAAAATATGTAAATTGCCAAAAGATCAGCGTTTCCTAGGGACTGAGGGGAGGGAAAGATAAAGCAGGGCTTTCCAGGTGGCTCGGCAGTAGAGAACCTCCCTACCGATGCAGGAGACATGGGTTGGATCCCTGGGGCGGGAAGACCCCCTGGCGAAGGGAATGGCAACCCACTCCAGTATTCTTGCCTGGAGAATCCCATGGACAGAGGAGCCGGGTGGGGTTGCAGAGTCAGACACGACTGAAGTGATTGGGCACAAGCAAAGATAAAGGAGGCAGAGAGCAATGGACTGCAGAGCGGTGGGAGTACTGTGACAGCTGTCACATGCCACTGCCCTTTAGCCACTCAGTTGTGAGGAAGAGTGGGTTGCCATTTCCCTCTCCAGGGAATCTTCCTGACCCAGGGATCAAACCCATGTCTCCGGCTTGGCAGATGGATTCCTTACCACTGAGGCACCAGGGAAGCCCACATATCACTGGACATTTGTAAAACCCATAGAACACACAACAGAATGAGTGCATCCTGATGTAAATTATGAGCTGGGGCTACTCCCTAGTTGCGATGCGAGAGCATCTCACTGCAGGGACCAGACCCCACTTGCTACAGCTACAGAAAAGCCCATGCAGATACAGAGACCCAGCAGAGCCAATCAATCAATAAACAGCTGAAATTAAAAAAATATTAAATGAACGTGTCAAAGCTATCACAACACTGTTAATCAACTATACTCCAATATAAAATAGAAAGTTAAAAAAAAGAAGAAATTTTTTGTTAGATTAAAAAAAATAAGAGTGCTTTTACTGGACTCTGACACTTCCTGGCTACAGACTGAATAGCTACTCGGTCCCACCAAACAGGTTAGTGTGTGTGCGCCCAGTCATGTTCAACGCTTTGTGACTCCATGGAGTGTAGCCCACCAGGCTCCTCTGTTCATGGGATTCTTCAGGCAAGAACGCTGGAGTGGGTTGCCATTTCCTTCTCCAGGGGATCTTCCTGACTCAGGGATCAAACCCACGTCTCTTGTACCTCCTACCTCGGCAGGCAGATTCTTTACCACTGAGCCACTTAAGGAGCCCCCAAACAGGGTTTCTCACTTACAAATGCAGGTGGTACTATTTCAGGGCTGGTGCAGGGCCTGGAACCTGGCTGAGGAGCAGTCAGGGGTGAGGACCCTGCTGCCCTGCTCTCCGCTGCACCAGCCTGACAAGGAGAGATGATGGGACCACCGGCGTGGCGGGCATCGTAAACTCTGACAAATGCTGAATCAGAAATAAAAATTATTTGCTCTTTGCTTCCAGTGGGAAGGGGAATCAATCTTCCCCAGGTCCCAAATAAACTCAGTACCAAGGGGAAATTTTGCAAAACAGCAGGACAGCCCTCAAGCCACAGCAGCTCCAGACCTCTGGTGCTTACAGTGATATTTGCCTTGAGGAGCCCCTTGGCATTCTTCAGCGAGGACAGGAAGTGGTAATTGATTGGGCTCAAGAGTTCCCCGTCAGTTGACAGGTAAAAGGAAACCACACAGCTTTGTCGTGTACATCTGGGACATCCTTTTAACAACTCAGGCACTGGCTTAATATACAGGAGAACAGACTCCCCAGCTTTTATCACGAAAGGGTTAGTCGACTCAGAGCATACGAGCTCCAGGGAACTCCAAGTGTGGACTCTCACCTGGGGAGAAACAAGACAGAAGAAAACCAAACATTCTTAGTTCCTAATTTTTTTTAGAGAATAAGAGTAGTAACAATAGATGGAAGTCACAATAGCAGAACTGATTAAGAGACTGTGAAACCTGAGTTTAACCTCAGCTCCGCCAAGTACGAGTTATGTAACTAAGATGTGAATTCAACTTCTCAAAGTATACATTTCTTTATACATAAAGTGAGAACAACAAATAATAATAGTGACAACAAATAATAAAAGTAACTTCATAGGCGGTTGTGAGAATTAAATAATCTATGGAAGGCACAGGACCTCAGGCATTGTAATTATTCCAAAAACTTGACCAATTCTCAATGTCCTCCCAATGGTAGCCACCTAAGACTTCAAGTTTCTATCCTCTCTTTTTACCTAACTTTGTTTTAAATACAACTTCACTTTCCCACATATACATTTTGCATAATTTTACTGATTTCCACTTTAATATACTATTTTAAATTATTTCTTTTTATAAAGTTTAGGCTTTTTCCAGCTTCTCATGATTATAAATAATCTTTGATTTAAGTATCACTTTACAGTTTACAATTCACACTCATCTAATTATTGTATTCACTATCCACAGAAATCCTCTAAAAGGGTATCTTGGTGTCATTTAACAGATGAGAAAACTGAACCAAGACATTAAGGTCGTAGAATAAACAGCAGGATTTTGCCCTGAATATAGATTTTCAGATTTTAAGAACAGTTCATTTTCTGCTACAGGCGCTAGAAACATTTTGATACAAATTTCTCTTTTCTTTTTTCCAAAAAGAACAGAACCAAATCATGAAAGAAATCTAAAATTCTCCCTCTACCACAGAAAGAAAAAAAGTCCAAGCAACTTACAGTGAGCATCGTCTGATGGTCTGAGTGAAGGTCTGACACACCATAGATGAAAAGCACATCTTTATCCTCAAATCCCACTGGTAACAGTGGGGCGAAGAAATGCCGAGCAAAGTAGTGAAGCATTTTCCACTTTCCTCCATACTCTAAAAATAATCAGGTGGGTTAGGAGACGGGCAGGGTCAAGCAGTGAGAGTCACTGTCCACACGGCCCAGGGGTATGACCTGTCACATTCTGGGCACTGAGCGGGGAAGAGGGCTGACAGTGGACAGAACCCGTTTTGTGGAGCGCAAGGAGCATTTTGGACATCACCTCATGTCAGCCTCAAATCTGGAGGAGGCAGCCATTACCATCGCACTCTTCAAATGAGGAAATGGAAGCTCAAGCAGTTACGTCAAACATGCTACACGCAGTATTTTGAGCCTAGACATGATTCCTGGCTGGCACTTTCTCATTTGCAGTTCTGCTTCCAGGAGCTCACTGCTCCAATGTTCCTTCTTCCTACTTACACATGAAAAAGGGAATCAGGAGCATTGGCAGTGAACACCTGTTACATCTCTTCATTTATAAGAATTACTTAGAGGAAGTACTATTAAAGAGGGTGGACAAGACGATGGAGTAGGAAGACCCTGTGGTCACCTCTTCCCATGAGCACACTACAATCACAGCTATTTAGAGGGCAACTCTTTATGAGAAAGACAAAATCTAGCAGAAAAGATCATCGACAACTAAAGATACAAAGAAGGAACCATAAGATGGGTAGGAGGGGCATAAGTTACATAGTCAAGACCCACACCTCAGGGGTGGGTGAACCACAAATATAAGAATAACTACAATTGCTCCTCAAGGAGTCTGAGTCCCACAGAGGGCTCCCCAGCCCATGGATCCTGCCCTGGGAAGACAAGTGCCTGGAAAGCTTGGCTTTGAAGGCCTGCAGGGATTAATTTCAGGAGTCACAGAGGGTTGGGGGAAACAGACACACCACTCTTAAAGGGCACACACAAAATTTCATACCCTCTGGGGCAGAAGCAGTCATTTGAAAAGAGGCCAGGTCGGACTCATGTGCTGATCTTGGAGGGTCTCCCTAAGAGGCAAGAAGCAACTGGAGCTCACCTTGGAGGCAAAGGCACTGGCAAGTGCCATTTTGGAATCCTTCAAGAGAATTAGCACCAGGGTCCAGCCCCACCCAGACTTGTGCAACCTGTCTGCAGCAGTGCTGGGACACCTCAGGCCAAGCAACTGGCTGGATAAGGACACAGCGCCACCCTACAGCAGACAGGCTGCCTTAAGACCTCCTGAGCCCAGGGCTCCTAAGGTCACAGTCCTGTTCACCAGAGGGCTCAGTGATATCAACAGTGAACAAGCACTAGCCCCAAGACCCCCAGGGACATGCAGCCAGAAATCTGCAGACCCACGTTCCAGCCACAAGTCAGCCAGAACCAGCCCTCAAATATTCTGGGCTTTGGCTTCACCTACTGGCCCCAACTTCACCCAGCGAGGGGCAGACACCAGCCCCAGGACCACTGCAGCCCTGCAGCCTACCTTGTTAGGACATAACCAACACAGCAGATTGGCACCAGCTCCAGCACCCGGCCCTACCCGAGAGCAGACCAAAACCAGCTCTGAGAAACCTCAGAGTCCTCAGCCAGCGGCCCTGGGGTCCAGCCCCCCCCACCAGTTAGCCGGTGGGTCAGCTGGTGCTGGCCCATTTGGGATACCCTAGAACCTGTGCCAGCCATATTAGGAACTGGCTCCAGCTACCAGGAGCCCAAGACTAGAACCATGAGCCCCAGCCCTGTAACCACTCACCTAAGAACCCACTCTGACCGTTCGTGAGCAAGCAGCAGGCAGGGTCCTCCAGGGTCTGCAGCCAGCAGCCCCATGACCTGGCCCCCCCAGCAAGTACCCAGCAGGCTCCACACAAGGCACCACCTGGCAACCAAGTGGGCCAAGGGCCAGCCATGTCTATCAGACCACGGCAGTGGCTGGTCCACCACACAGAAGGACCCACGCACCCCACACAGGGGTACCCCTAGAGCATATAGCACTAATGACCAGAGAGGAGTGAGCTGCTGGGACACACAGTATATCTCCTACAAAAGGCCCCCTCTCCAAGGTCAGGAAATGTAACCAACCATCCAGATGCAGAGAAATAAAAAGAGCCAGTTAGACAAAATGAGGTGACAGAGGAACATGTTTCAAACAAAGGAAGGAGATAAAACCCCAGAAGAAGAACCAACTGAAGCACAGATAGGCAAACTACCTGAGAAGGAGTTTCGGGTAAGGATCACAAAGATGATCAAAGAATGTGGGAGAACAGTGGATGAACACGGTGAGAAGCTTAACATGGAGTTAGGAGATATGAAGAGCTAAGCAGAGACGAAAAATACAACTGAAATGAAACATACACTAGAAGAAATCAACAGCAGATTAAATGATACAGAGGAATGGGTCAGGGAGATGGAAGGCAGAGTGGAGGAAATCACTGAAGCTGAACAGAGAAAAAAAAGAGTAAAAAGAAAATAGAGTTTAAGAGATCTCGGTACAACATCAAGGGCACTGATATTCACATTATAAGGTCCCAGAAGAAGAGAGAAAGGGACAGAGAACACAATTGAAGACCCAATAGTTGAAAATCTCCTTAATGTGGGAAGAGATATACACATCTAGGTCCTGGAACATAAATAGGATCAACCCAAAGAGGTCCACACCAAGATACACTATAAATAAAATGGCAAAAATTAAAGTTAAAGAAGGAATATTAAACACAAGGGAAAAGCAACAAGTTATATGCAAAGGAACTCCAGTGAGGCCATCAACTACTTCCAGCAGCTCTGCAGGCCAGATGGGAGTGAACAATAAATTTTAAGCGATGAAAGGGGAAAACCTACAAACAAGAATACTCTACTCAACAAGACTTTCACGCAGATTTGATAAAGAAGCCCTAAGGTTTGCAGAGAAGCAAAAGCCAAAAGGAGTTGAGCACCAGCAAATCAACTTCATAAGGAATGATAAGGGATTTCTCTATGCGAAAAAGAAAAGATTACAAATAGAAACATGAAAATTATGAAAGGAAAAAGCTCATTAATAAAGGCAAATATTAGGTATTAAATCAACCATGTTCAAAGCTATCAGGAAAGTTAAAAGAAAAAAGTGGTAAAAATCATCTATATCCATAATAATTAGTTAAGAGATACACAAAAAGATGTAAAATATGAAACTAAAAACAATAACCACAACAAGGGTGAGGGAGTAAAAATGCAGGGTTGTTAAAAATGCTTGAAATTAAGAGATCATCAACTTAAAATGAACACATATATTGCATTACATTATATATAGATTGCTATATATAAGCTGCATGGTAATCACAAACCAGAAATCTACAATTGGTAAACATCAAAGATAAGGGAATCCAAACGTTAACTAAAGATAATCATCAAATTAATAGGGGAGGGACAAGGACAGAAACTAAAAAGAACTACAAAAATAACCCCCAATGTTTGAAATTAAGAGATCATCAACTTAAAATAATCACATAAATCGCATTACGTTATATATAGATTGCTATATATAAGCTACATGGTAATCACAAACCAGAAATCTACAATTTATAAACATCAAAAATAAGGGACTCCAAACATAACTAAAGATAGTCATCAAATCAACAGGGGAGGGAAGAGGACAGGAACTAAAAAGAACTACAAAAATAACCCCCAAACAATGAACAAAACAGAAGTACATACCTATCAGTAATTAAATGTAAATCTAGGACTAAATGCTCCAATCAAAAGATGCAGAGCGGCTGAATGGACACAAAAACAAAATCCATATATATGCCACCTATAGGAGACACACTTCAGATCCAAAGACATACACAGAACTGAAAGTGAGGGGACTGAAAAAAAGTATTCCATGCAAATATATGTCAGAAAAGCCAGGATGCCAGTATTTATTAATATATTAGACAAAACAGACATTAAAGACATGACAAGTGACAAAGAAGGACGTGATATAATGATCAAGGGATCAATCTAAGAATATGTAACAACTGTAAATGGATATGCACCTATATATAAAAGAGTGCTATATACATAAAGCAAATATTAACAGACATAAAGGGAGAAATTGACAGTAACATAATAAGAGTAGGGGAATTTAACACCCACTCATATCAGTGGACAGATCATCCAGATAGAAAATCAGTCAGGAAACACATTAGATCAAATGGACGGATACAGAACATTCCATCCAAATCAGCAGAATATACATTTGATTCAAATGTACATGGAACATTTTCTAGGATGAACCACATGATGTACCACAAAACAACAGTCAATAAATTTAAGAAAACTGAAACCATATCAAGCATGTTTTTCAACCACAATCCTATGTGACTCTTAGAAATCAACCACAAGGGAAAAAAAAAAAAAAAAAACTGCAAAAAACACTAACATGGAAGCTAAGTAACATGTTACTAAACAACCAGTGGGTCACCAAAGAAACTCAAAGAATCATCAAAATACTTGGAAACAAATGAGAACAAAAACACAAAGACCCAAAATCTATCCGATGCAGTAAAAGCAGTTCTAAGAGAGAAATTTTAGTAATACAAACTTAGCTCAGAAAACAAGAAAAATTACAAACAAACAACCTGACCCTACACCTAAAGGAACTTAGAAAAAGTACAGCAAACAAAACCCAAAGTTAGTAGAAGGAAAAATATAATAAAGATCAGAGCAGAAATAAACAAAATAGAGACTTTAAAAAATAGAAATGATCAATGAAACCAAGATCTGGTTCTTTGAAAAGATAAACAAAATTTATAAAATTACAGCCAGACTTATCAGCAAAAAAAGAGGTCTAATCAATAAAGTCAGAAATGAAAGAGACACTATAACTAATACTAAAAAAGTACAAAGCATAAGAGACTAGTATGAACAACTCTACACCAACAAATTGGACAAGCTAGAAGAAATGGATAAACTCCTAGAAACATGTAACCTTCCAAGACTGAATCATTAAAAGATTTAAAAAAAACAATCTGATCAGATCAATTACTTCAAGGAGACTGAACCAGTAGCCAAAAACCTCCAAAAAACAAAAGTCCAGGACCAGATGGCTTCACTGGTGAATTCTACCAAGCATTCAAAAAAAAATTAATACCAATCCTTCTCAAACTCTTCCAGAAAATGGAAGAGGAAGGAATGCTTCTGAACTCATCCATGTGGCCAGCATCAATGTGATTCCAAACCAGGGGAAAAACCTTATGATCATCTCCATGTATGCAGAAAAGTTTCTGAAATAATTCAACATCCACTTATGACAAAAAAAAAAAAACTTCACCAAGTGAGTGTGGAGGGAACATGCTTCAACATAAGAAAGGCTATATATAAGCAGATAGCTAACACCATACTCAACAGTGAAAAACTGAAAGTACTTCCTCTAAAATCAACAAGACAAGGATGCCCAGTTTTATTCAACACGGTACTGAAAGTCCTAGTCACAGCAGACAAAAAGAAAAAGAATTCAAACTGGAAAGGAAGGAAAACTGTGACTGTTTGCAGATGACATGATACTAAGAAAATCCTAAAGACGGCATCAAAATCTAGTAGAGCTCATCAATGACCTTGGTAAAGATGCAGAATACAAAATTAACCTACAGAAATTTGTTGAATTTCTATATACTAACAACAAACTATAAGAGAGAAATTAAGGATGCAATCCCATCTACCTTCACATCAAAAAGAATAAAATGAAAGTCAAAGTGTTAGTCGCTCAGTCGTGTCTGACTCTTTGTGACCCCATAGTCTGGCCATGGGATTCTCCGGAAAAGAAAACTGGAGTGCGTTGCCATTCCCTTTTCCAGGGAATCTTCCCGACCCAGGGATCGAACCTGGGTGTCCTGCATTGCAGGCAGATTCTTTACCACCTGAGCTATCAGGGAAGCCACATCAAAAAGAATAAAATACCCAGGAATAAATCTAAGGAGGGAAAAGACCTGTACCCAGAAAACTATAAGACTCTGATGAAACAAACTGCAGACAACACAAGCAAATGTAGAGATACTTCGTTCATGGATGGAACTCATATTGTTAGAATGACCATACTACTCGAGGCAATCTACAGATTCAATGCAATCCGTATCAAAATACTACTGGCACATTTCACAAAACTAGAACAAATATTCCTAAAATTTGTGTGGAAACACAAAAGACCCCAAGTAGTGAAAACAATCTTGAGAAAGAAGAAATGAAAAATGAAATTAGAACATTTTCTCACACCATTTACAAAAATAAACTCAAACTGGATTAAGAGCCTAAATGTAAGATCAGAAACCATAGAACTTCTAGAGGAAAACACAGGCAGAACACTCTGACACAAATCGTAGCAATATATTTTTGGAACTGCCTCCTAAGGCAAAAGAAACACAAGCAAAAATAAGCAAACCACCTAATTAAACTTAAAAACATTCACACAGCAAGGGAAACCATAAACTGAAAAGACAGTCGATGGATTGGGAGAAAATATTTGCAAATGATGTGACCATTAAGGGGTTAATATACAAAATATATAAACAGCCCATACAACTCAATATAGAAAGAAAAAAAAAAAAACCAAATAATCAAAAAAATTGGGAGGAGACCTGAATAAAGTTTTTTCAAAAGAAGAAATACAGATGGCCAACATGCATATGAAAAGATGCTCAACATCATTGATCATAAGGGATGCCAATCAATATCACAATGAAGTATCACCTCATACCTGTCAGAATGGCTATCATCAAAACAATCACAAATAAACGGTGGCAAGAATGTGGAGCAAAAGGGAACCCTCCTACACTGTTCGTGGGAATGTAAATTGATGTGTCCCTCATGGAAATCAACTTGGAGGTGACTCAGAAAAACTAAAAATAGCACTATCATAAAACCTGTCAATTCCACTGCTGGGTATATATTCAAAGAAAATAAAAACACTAATTAAAAAAGACATATGCACCCCATTGTTCACTGTAGCATTATTTACAACAACAAAGATGTGTAAGTAATCTAAGTGTCAATCAATAGATGAATGAATAAAGAAGATGTGGCTTTTGAACAGCAAAGGAAACTATAAACAAGATGAAGAGACAACCCTCAGAATGGGAGAAAAATATAGCAAGTGAAACAACTGACAAAGGATTAATTTCCAAAATATAGATGCAGCTCATACAACTCAATACCAGAAAAAAAAAGCCCAATCAAAAAGTGGGCAGACCTAAACAGATTTTTCTCCAAAGAAGACATATAGATGACTAATAAACACATGAAAAGATGTTCAACATCGTTCATTATCAGAGAAATGCAAATTAAAACTACAATGAGATGTCACCTTACACCAGTTAGAATTGGCCATCATCAAAAAATCCACAAATAACAGGTGCTGGAGAGGGTATGGACAAAAGGGAAGGAACCCTCTTGCCCTGTGGATGGGAATATAAACGGATACAGCCATTATGGAAGACAGTATGGAGACCGCTTAAAAAACCAGGACTAAAACTACCATCGACCCAGCAATCCCACTACATGGCATATACCCTGTGGAAACCAAAATTGAAAAAGACACATGTACCCCCAAGCACTATTTACAATAGCTAGGGCATGGAAGCAATCTAGATGTCCACTGACAGATGACTCGATAAAGAGGCTGTGGTACATAAATACAATGGAATATTACCAAGCCATAAAAAGGAACTCATTTGGGTCAGTTCTAATGAAATGCGTGAACCTAAAACCTATCATACAGACTGAAGTAAGTCAGAAAGAGAAACGTATTGTCTGAAAAGAAAGTGAAAGTGTTGGTTGCTCAGTCGTGTCCGACTCTGCAACTCCATGGACTGTAGCCCACCAGGCTCCGCTGTCCATGGAATTCTCGAGGCAATAACAGTGGAGTGGATTGCCATTCCCTTCTCCAGGAATCTCCCCAATCCAGGGATTGAATCCGTGTCTCTGCATTGCAGGCAGATTCTTTATTATCTGAGCCACCGGAGAAGCCCAATATTGTCTATTAATGCATACATGTGGAATCTAGAAAGATGGTACTGATGAACCTATCTGCAGGGCAGAAATGGAGATACAGACATAGAGAGTAGACCAATGGACGTGGGTGGAGGGGGAAGAAGGAGAGGGTGGGACGAATGAAGTAGCATGGAAGCATATATACTATCATATGTAAAACAGATAGCCAATGGAACTTTCTGTGTGACTCAGGGAATTCAAACCAAGGCTCTGTAATAACCTAGAGGGGTGGGAGATCTTCAGAGGGAGGGGACATATGTATAGCTATGACTAAATCATGTTGATGTACGGCAGAAACCAATGCAATGTTGTAAACGAATTATCCTTTAGTTAAAAACAAATTTTAAAAAAGATGTGGTATATGTATAGATAGATGTAGATATATATGCCATGGAATATTAGATGCCCATTAAAAAGTATGAAATTTTGGAATTTGCAACGACGTAGGTGGGCCTGGGTGGGGAGGAGTATTATGCTTAATGAAATACATCAGACAGAGAAAGACAAATACTCCATGTTATCACTTACATGTGTAGTCTAAAAAATAAAACAAATGGATGAATATAACAGAACAGAAACAGACTCACAGATACAGAGAACAAACTATTGGTTATAGGTGGGGAGAGGGAAGGAGGGAAGTGCAAGATTGGCATAGGAGTTTAAAAGGTACAAACGACTATGTACAAAATAAATCAGCCACAAGGCTATACTGTAGGGCACAGGGAATACAGACAGTACCTTATAACTTTCAAGGGAGTATAATCTACAAAATTTTGAATCACTATATTGTACACCTGAAATTAATTGTAAACCAACCATACCTCAATAAAAATAGATAAATAATAAGTTAAACAATCAAAAAAATAAAGTTACTTAAAACTCGAAGGCTCTTTTTTCCATAGGCACAAATCCTGAGTGAAACAAAACAACAACAATCACAAATATGTCTGGCAGGTTCAGACTGATGGGGGAACATCCAAACTCATGACAATTAATGACAGTTCCTAAAATACAGTTAGAAGCTACCAAGAACCTTCAGAATGTTGTGCCTTGTTGGCATGGGCAGTACGCTAAACCCACAAACTACAAACAGTATTTCAACATGCCTCCTCTTCTTCACAAAACACTGCATCGAACAACTTCAGAGAGAGGTATACAGTGAGAGACAGGGAGAGGAAGGGGAAAGGGGGAGATAAGGGGGAGAGAATGGGGGTCACTTTCAGAATTCACCAGTGCAAGCTTTTGAGATGGAGGAACAGCTAGAACTAATTTCTAGCTGTTGAGGTTCAGCTAGAACTAATTTCTTTAGGCTTTGCAAAATTTTGACTCTCCAGTACTTCAATTCCAACTCTTAGTATTTCCCCTTAAAAATAACAAGGGGGAAAGGTGGGGAGGCCTATCAAATTAGAACTACGAAATGAACTAGAACTTAGAAAGCTCTAGAAAGTTTTCTCATAAATGGAAAATGACTCAAACCTGAGATAACTTACATACTCTAATTAGGACATTCATTACACAGAAAAGACTTCAAACGTGAGTTTCCAGCCATGGAGGCCAAAAACAAATGACAATCAGGAGAACAGCAATTGAAGCAAAAAGTCAGTGATACACACTTCAGTTACTAAACAGTGAGACCTCTGAGAGATGGTGACCCTCTCCTCGAAAGCACTGACCTGCCAAAGTTTAGAAAGCAGGCAAATTCTTACTCTAACATCATACTCTTACACCCTTTCTGAAAAGCACAGAGTCATTTAAGGGAAGAGTTACAAGCCTGAGCTCTCCCATTTCCTGAACTGAACTCAACTTCAGAAGACACCACCTCATTCACAGACAGGTCTGTGAATTCACTCTAGGGCCCCTAGAGTCTCTGAACAATATCTCTCTGTCCAGTTTAAGCATCCCAGAGAGGCTATTTCACTAGCATCTACTCCTGCTACTGCTGCTAAGTCGCTTCAGTCGTGTCCGACTCTGTGCGACCCCAAAGACGGCAGCCCACCAGGCTCCCCCGTCCCTGGGATTTTCCAGGCAAGAACACTGGACTGGGTTGCCATTTCCTTCTCCAATGCATGAAAGTGAAATTGAAGTCGCTCAGTCGTGTCCCACTCTTACAGACCCCATGGACTGCAGCCTACCAGGCTCCTCCGTCCATGGGATTTTCCAGGCAAGAGTACTGGAGTGGGGTGCCATTGCCTTCTCCGATCTACCCCTGATTCTCATTCAATACCCTATCTCTGGTTGATGTTGATAAAGAGTCTGATCAGGGAAACCTGACCAAGACTGCAGTTCCCCGCAGGAGATGATGAGCATTCATCGAAACACATGGGGAAGAAAGCCCATGATCTGCACTCACGGCTCAAGAGCCTCACCCAGCGAAACTGCCCTTTTACTTTATGACTTTGCCTCATTTTTGACCCAAAACTTTTGTTCATATCATTAACTGAACTTGGCTTCAAATCACCTCTAGTGGTTAATTACTACGCCTTAATTTTTTTAATGCACCAAAATAGACAAAATAATTCAAACAGCAAGTACCACGTCAGCCATCTCACCTGTTGCTCAACTGAACAGGTCCAACTGACAACCCTTCCTACTTGTACTTCTGACTCGACTCCCTTTCCCCTCAAGACACAAACAGGGCAAAATAAAGATGATCGGGTGAACTTGGAGGGGAATCAGTAAAGGGACATTTTTAAGGTTTAGCTGGGTTAGACTTTCCCACATTTGAATTCTCCTAAGCAGAAGAGGTGCTGATGTAAATCTCCTTTTGTCCTGGGAAGTCCTCTTAAATAAATTCAAAACTCTAAGCAACAATTAGAAGACATGTGGCTGAAAGCGGGGCTTCGCAGGTGGCACTAGTGGTAAAGAACCCACCTGCCCATGCAGGAGATGGAAGAGACACAGGTTCGATCCCGCGGTTGGGAAGATCCCCTGGAGGAGGCAACCCACTCCAGGATTCTTGTCTGGAGAATCCCATGGACAGAGGAGCCTGGTGGGCTACAATCTATAGCGCCGTACAGAGTCGGACATGACTGAAGCAGCTGACCACGCACACACGTGGCTGAGATGTCCACACGTGAATCTATCCCCTCGTTTGCCTGCTTTTGTGACCGCACAGAACAGGACTCATAGTGAGGCTGCCTCTCAGGCTCCCCGAAGATTGTGAAGGTGGGAGAGGTGGCCAAAGGTCAGACACTGGCAGCTGAACAGACTCCCCTCCCCGGAGTCCTGCTTGGGTTTACGGGACGCCTCCAGCTCTGTGCTGACCCAGCCTCTCCCCACAGGTTTGGCTTGTCTCTCACACCCAAAGAATGCTAAAACACTCACCCAGAGAGGACCAGGAAGGAGCCTGCCAGACGTCATTCAGCTGCCAATAAAGCGCCCCCATGGTGTGCCCTTTTCCACTCACTATCTCGTTGCGACTGCGACGGTAGAATTCAGTTTCTGTTTTGACACACTGGGCCTGCATCACCTGATTCGGGGGAAAACGGTAAAACACGGGTGTTTTCAAATGAACTTATTTATGAAACAGAACAGACTCACAGATACAGAGAGCCGACCTGTGGCTGCCAGGAGGCGGGGTGGGTTGAACTGGCAGTTTGGAGTTCGTAGATGCAAACTATTAGACTTAGAATGGAGTTAAAAATGAAAAGGTCCTGCTGGATAACACGGAAGGGCTTCCCTGGTTGCTCAGACAGTTAAAGAACCTGCTTGCAATGCAGGAGACCCAAGGGCAATCCCTGGGTCATGAAGATCTGCTGAAGAAGGGAATAGCTGCCCACTCCAGTATTCCTGCCTGGAGAATTCTAAGGACAGAGGAGCCCGGCAGGCTACCGTCCAATAGGGTCACAAAGAGTTAGACACGACTGAGAGACTAACACAACAATAACAATAGCACAGGGAACTATATTCAATATCCTGTGATAAACCATAACAGAAACTACGAAAAAGAACATATATAACTGAATGACTTTGCTATGCACCAGATACCCACAGCATTGTAAATCAACTATAACTCGATTTTTTAAAAAAAATTATTCAAGAAAAGAGAAGCTTAATCCATTTCAAGACAAAAACAAAACCTACATAGGTGTGTTTGTTTGAGGTAGGCTGTCTAGATCTGAGAAAATAAGAGGCTTGAAAAAATTGGGGAATTTAATTAGCACTCTACATACTATTATTATACTAGATCTGCGACCAACCCTATGAGAAGCTCTTATTTATAATGGCTAGGTTTGGGGGGAAGCATGGTGTTTGGTTTATCATAACAATGGGTAATCATGGAAATAGGACGGTGTAAAAGTTCTTTGCCACTGATAGTGGGGGCAGTGACAGAAAACAAAGACCACAGAAAACAAAACAGAGCAAATGCTTTATGTAGTCAGATACTAAATTTCGGGCAGTGAGCAGTTTTACTAACACGTTTGTGGCTATTGGGAAAGGCCAGCCACTCCAGTATTCTGGCCTAGAGAATTCCATGGATTGTATAGTCCATGGAGCCACAAAGTCAGGCACAACTGGGCAACTTTCACTTTCACTTTGTGACTATTAAGAAAATACCTTATAGGAAACAAACTTTATTATGACTGATATTGTCAAATTCCTAACCCCTTTTTTTCTAGTCAAGCAATTGTTTTTATACATGACTTTGATAATGTAAAACTTATGAGTGCAATTCCTTCATCAGAGCAGAACAGATGGTAATACTGCAACAAGTGGTAATACTGCAACAAAGAGACAAGGAAATTTAGTTTTTGTTTAAGAGCACAAAAGAACTTCATATACAGCCCTTAATTACTGTCATCATCACTGAAAACCCTGTCTTCTTTACTGCTGCTGTTACTGACACTGCAAGTATCACATCTCTTAGCTTGGAGCTGTAGTTCAGAAAGGCTCACAAAGAGAAGGTCAGTGGCCTCATAGGAGAGGTCACCAAGGAGAGCCTGGAGAGAGGGAGCTTCAAGGAAAAGGACAGTCTTAAAGTAGGGCCTGGGATTTCACAGAAGAGGAAAAAGAGGGACGCACATATGGCCACTGGAAGACTAAGCTCAGAGGCCTTCCTAAAACGAGAAAAGCTCCAGTGAGGCTAACACCTTTAGACCGAGGAGGGCTGGCTAGGGAGGAAGTCACAGATGAAGTCAGAACTTACATGAGGCAGAGCTGTAACACTCCAGAAGGGTAAAGCAAAGAGAAACCACGGCCATTCAATAAATATTTAATAAGTACCTACATTATGTGTTACATGCTGCTAATGGTAAGCCACTCTCCCAGCAAAAAAGAAACAGCCCATCCTCCTGGAGCTTACTGACTTGTATAGAAGACAGGCCTTACCCAAAGAATCACATAACTATATGGAAACTTTGAACAGTCATGAAGGCTAAGAAAGAGAGGTACACGATGTTAGGAGCCTGAACAGCAGGGGAGATGGGTCTAGCTGAGCAGTGGAATTGGCCTCAAAGTAGAAAGAAAAAGAAAGGGGGCAGAATTCTGCAGCCAGAGGGGACATGCATGATGAAAGGAGAACGCACAGCCAAGAACTGAAAGAAGGCAAGGCAGCCGGAGCCCAGAGAGCTGGGAGCAATGGAAGCAAGCCTGGTGGGGTGCAGGCCCCAGAGCTGGGAAGGTTTGGAATGCATCCTAAAGGCAACTGCAAGTCACAGAAAGCTTTTAAGCTAAAGGGTGAAGTGATCAGACCTGCATTTCCAGCAGGCGACTCTGATCACTGAAAGCAGTCAAGAAACTAGAGTGGATTTAGGGAGATCATTTAGAAATCTATTACCAGCTTCTAGGCAAGAGATGATGCTAGCTGTGAGCAGATAAAAAAATGCCTTTCCCATTCAGGAAGCAGACCATTGGGACCACAGCAATGATAACAGGCAAATAACACTCCAAAGAAAGTAAGAATCTCACAAAGAGAAGGGGGAGGGTGCCAGCTCAAAGGACCACAGGATACTACCTGAATCTATCAGTCTATCACTAAGTCAAGGAGTGAAACAGAAAAATAGGCTGAAGAACTATGATCTATGACAGTCAAGTTAATCTGCAATTATGAGCTAGGCTGGGACCTAGGACCCTTTACTGGAGTACTGGCACCTGACAAATGTCTTCTCAAGCAACAGAATACAAAGGAACAACAAGGAACTAAAACCTACCTCAGAAATGCACAGTTGGAGCAAATTACGAACAATAGGATACAAAAAGGCCACAAATCAACCATTCATTTCTGAGATGCTGGGAGCAAAAGCAGTGTACCACACATGACCTCTGCACACAGCACCACCATGGGGGTGGGCAGACCACCTAAAACTATGCCTCCCGCCCAACTCACCAATCGGCCTCCACCCTCACCCACATTTTAGGAGCCAGGGAACCTGTTACTTGTTTTCCCTCCCTCATGCTGCAGCACAAATCTCAACAAAGCCTTGCTGAATTCTCATAAGACCTCATCAATTTCTATTGATTAAAGAGTCCATACCCAGATGAGTAACAGCTAGACTCGGGATGTCTATACAAGTTCCTTATAAAAAATAAGGATCTTATCTGAGCTAAACTAAAGAAGACAGAGAGTTATCTACATCTAGGCCTGGAAAGCTAGGCACAGAGAAATCAAGTTCCTTCATTAAATGTTCACTGTTTGTTATCAAAATCATTGTTGTAGAAAAATTTTTATAAAGTTCTAAATTTTAGAAAATAAAGCAGGCAAGCGAAATCTCATTGTTGCAGAAAAATTTTTAGAAAGTTCTAAGTTTTTAGAAAATAAAGCAGGCAAATGAGATCTCAGTAGAGACAGGGCAGCAGCAGTTAGAAGCCACGCCTACTGCAGATCCTACATCATCACATCAGTATAGAAAGCAGTCTTGGTATTGTTTAAATTTGATAATATCTTACTTGGACCCCCAAAGAATGTCCCCACCAACCGAGCGAAAATTGGCCCCTGGGCACAAAATCAAGCCAGTCCCTGCCCTGCAGCACACACACCCGAGGCTTCTTGTTCTCCTCCTGAGATTCCTGAGCAATCATCACAGGCTTTATGGACTGTGTGTGAAGGGGTCATGGGAAAAGATAAGGAAGCCTTCATCACACCAAGCAGTAACACGTAGAGAGAGGCAGTCTGGTCACCAGACAGTCCAGGAGTGCTGGCCTAGCCCCGACAGGCTGAGCAGGAGCATCTGATGGCGACCACCATGGACACTCTGCTTTGGGTGCTGGCCCACAATTCTGGAATTCCCAGGACCTGAAGTATCGTCAAAGTTTGGGCCATTCCTGATACACCAAGAGAGCCAAAGAACCTGCAATACTCTGCTATGGGACTTCATTCTGCGTGGACTCGTGAGCAGAAGGGAAGGAGAGGTGTCACTCAAGAAATTTGGGATTAGAATCGCTTTCCTTGCATCCAGGTTTATAAAACAGGGTGAACAGGAGAAAAGTGAAAAACAGAACTTTGAGGTGGGAAACAAAACATCAGTGTATACCAGAGTAGGAAATTAGTTCATCTCTTTCTGGCAAAACTACAAGCTTTGAAGACAAAGCCATACTCATTGAAACAGTCATGCTCATGCTTAGTTAGATCTAACCCAAAGGACAATTAGATGCTTTACTGATGGCTTTGGTAGAGGTGACCTGCATTTTCTGCAAGGTGAATTTAAGCTTCTTTTTTGGGGGGAAAAAATGCAAACAGCAACAATTTCTTTTCTTTACAACAACCCAAATTCCTTCCTGATCTTTGTTAATATGTATTATAACTCATCATATTGTAACATAATGTAACATATATTGTAATATTTTGGCCATCTGATGTGAAGAACTGACTCATTGGAAAAGACCCTGATGCTAGGAAAGGTTGAAGGTGGGGGAAGGAGACGACAGAGGATGAGATGGTTGGATGGCATCACCGACTTGATGGACATGAGTTTGAGTAAGCTCTGGGAGTTAGTTATAGACAGGGAAGCCTGGCGTGCTGCAGTCCATGGGGTTGCAAAGAGTCTGACATGACTGGCAACTGAACTGATCATAACTCGTATGCATTTATAGTTTTGTATTCCACTCAGTTAATTTTCCCCTATGTACACTTCCATGAGAGGCATCGGCATTTTCTATATATCTCTGTGCTTTAAAGGGTTATGTAGTTATAGCTTGAGGAATCATTCTCCAGTGATTATAAGGCATTTGAATGGTTTACAGCTTTTTCTTTAAATACAAGGATTAAGAACATTTTATGTTCAAATTAACCTCTTTGCTTCTTGTGCTGTCTCTCTTGTCAATATATGACAACATAATGTCATATGTCAATATATGACAAAATAATATGACCATACAATGTCAATATGATGTGTCAATACACGACACATTTTATTTATTTATTTTATACGACACATTTTAAAGGCCTGGTTGCATGCTACTCTACTATGTTCCAATTGAGAGATTGCCATAAACTGGTAGCCTGCAGGCAGGGCTCAGCCCACACAGGTTTTAATTGGCTCACAGAGCAGGTACTTCTTGTCTCTAGCTGTTGGTATTGTAGTTTAGTGTCTTAACTCAGGGCCTGTATGCTCCATTTTGCCACAACCCCCAATATTCACACTCTCGTGCATTTAAATTACCTGCCGGGCTCCTACAAACATTTGAGGTTTCAGTCCCTAAACCATTCCAATTCTCAGAATCACCTGCAAAATATATTTATTTCTGTTTATCTAACCATTTCCGAGCTGTCATTTACCTTGTCTGGCTTAATAGATAAGCATTAGCAATCCTTTTATACTTAGAAAAAATTTTTAATGCAAGCAAGACTCCTAAGCCTTGCTAGGAATGAAAGAAGAGCACTAGGTAAGCCCTACCTCACAGCCAATCACACCGGAACTTCATGTGAAAGTGACGACCAAGGCTCTGCAGGGCCCTGGGTTCTGTCATGCACACTCTGGAGTACCCTCCACAGACAGCTGGTGCCATGCCTGGAACACGGATCTGGGTTTATCCAAACCAGTGGGTGCCAGTTAGGGCAAATGAATGACACCTTTGTGCATAAAAATGCAGAAGACCATTGCCCACTGTCCATCTTAAAGGGAAAACGTACAATCCTACTTGCTGGGAAAAAAAAATCTCTGCCAACTGCCTCTTTTCCTTTAAAAATTGTACCCATATTTGTACACTCATGCATTTTTCTCCCACAGAAAACAATCTTTACATGTAAGGATAAATGCTTAGTCATTTCCTAGGTTACTCAGGCCCACTGTTAGCAGACAAGTCTTATTTTAGTTTCAGAAATATGCCTATTTTCAGCAGCTCACTTGATTACACTTAAGAAATCAGTCTCCTCAGAGAAACACAGCATGGGAAAAAGAAATGGGACCAGGAGACCAAGACCTAGGTTCCAGTTGCCGCTATGCCACTGTGATGAAGGTTGCTGTGTACAAAACCCTGTTCTCCCTTCCTCCAGAGTGGCAGCGTTATACCTGGGTTACATGCTCAGAAGCACACCTCTGCCTTTGGAACTAGGAGTAACCATGTGATAAGTTCTCCTGATACAATGGTGTTTATATGCTAGATTTACTTAAAATTATCTTGACAATAATAATCTTCCTATAAAGCCACTTTTAAACTGGATATAACTCATGCCACACAACTTAACTCTTTTACAGTTTACAATTCATTGGTTTTTAGTATAGTCACACATTGTGCAAATCTTACCACTACATAATTTCAGAGTATTTTCATTATCCTTCCCCACAAAATTCTGTGTTATAATACAGTATAATACAGTGTTATTCCTGTATTATACTGCTCATTCTTCCCTCTCCTCTGCTTCTGGAAACCACTCATCCACTTTCTGTCTCTATACATTTGCCTATTCTGGACGTTTCATGTAAGTGGTATAACACAATATATAGAATACAATTTGTGACTGACTTCCTTCAGTTAACCTAAAGTTTTCGAGGTTCACCCACACTGGACTACGTACCAGGACTTCAAACCTTCTTATTCTGCTGGATACTATTTCATTGCATGGATATGCCACATTTTGTGTATCCACTTATTGGGTGATAAACATTTAGATTGTTTTAACTTTTCAGCTATTATAAACTTCGAGGCAGAGCTTTTTGTGTGAATATGTTTTCCATTTTCTTGGATACATCCCTAAGAGTAGAATTTCTGTATCCTGTGATAATTGTTTTAACTTTTGGGACACTGACAAACTTTTTCACAGTAGCTGTACCATTTTATTAATACATTCCCACTAGCGAACCATTTGAGGTTTCTAATTTCTCCACATCCTTATTGTGATGGTTATAACTTTATGTGTGAATCTGACTGGGTTAGGGGATGCCTACTCAGGTCACAAAGGGTCGGACTGAGCGCGCGCACACACAGACACAGCTGGTAAACACTATTTCTAGGTGTGTCTGTGAGGACGTTATCAGTGATTCCATAGACGAAGAAGGTCGGTCCTCATGAATGAGGGTGAGTGTCATCACTGGCAGCTGACGGCCTGAATAGAACAAAAGAGTAGAGGAAGGGTGCATTCTCTCTCTTGAGTTGAGACAAAGCTTCTCTAACTCTCCAACACTGGAGTTCCTGGTCACTGGACCCTGGGACTCCAGGTCTTAGAGCAGTGGTGCCTTGGTTCTCAGACTTCAAGCTGAATTATACCACAGTCTTTCCTGGTTTTCCTTCATGCAGATGGCAGACTGTAAGACTCCTTGGCCTCCATAATCATTTGACACAATTTCTGTAATAAATTTCCTCTTTTACATATCTATGTGCTAAGTCGCTTCAGTTCTGTCCAACTCTTTGTGACCATATGTACTGTAGCCCACCAGGCTCGTCTGTCCATGGGATTCTCCAGGCAAGAATACTGGGGTGGGTTGCCATGCCCTCCTCCTGGGGAATCCTCCAGACCCAGGGATCGAACTCACGTCTCTTATGTCTCCTGCGTTGGCAGGTGGGTTCTTTACCAGTAGGGCCACCTGGGAAGCCTCTATCTATCTATCTCTATGTATCATATTTGTTCTGTTTCTCTAGAAAACACTGACCAATATACTTAACCAATAATTGTCTCTTTTTTCTTTTTTTAAATCCCAGATATCCTAGTGGATATGAGTGGTATCTCATTAGTTTTGATTTGCATTTTCCTAGTGACATACTGGGCATCTTCTCATGTACCTACTTGGCCATATTCACTGGACAAATGTCTATTCAAATCTTTCACACATTTGTATATTAGGTTGTCTTCTTCATTACTGTGTTGTAGGAGTTCTTAATATGTTCTGGACATTAGATCCTTATTAGATACATGACTTGTAAATTTTTTCTCCCATTTCATGGATTATCTTTTCACTTCTGTGATAGTGTCCCCTGACACAGAAGTTTTTAATTTTGATGAAGTCCAATTTAATTTTTTCTTCAGTTGCTTGTGCTTTGATGTCACATCTAAGAAACTGTTACCTAATCAAAATTCACAAAGATTCACGCCTATTTTGTCTTCTAAGAGTTTCATACATTTGGATCTTTAATCCATTTTAAGTTCATTTTTGTTTATGTTGTGAGGTGGAAGTCTAAATTCATTGACATGTGGTTATTCAGTTATTCAAGCACCATTTGTTCAAAGCACTATTGTTTCTCCATTTTATCATCTTAGCCTCCTTGTAGAAAGTCAATTGACCACAGATGTGCTGATTTTTGGACTCTCCAGTCTATTTAATCAATCTATGTGTCTGTCCTTTGTCAGTACCACTGTGCCTTGATTACTGCAGTTTTGTAGTAAGTTTTAAAAGCAGGAAGTGTGTCTTCCAAATTTGTTCTTTTTCAAGATTGTTTTGACTATTCTGAGTGCCTTGCATTTCTATATAAATATTAGGATCACTTTGCTCATTTTTCCAAAGATGGTAGTATAAATTTTGATAGGAGTTATGCTGAATCTGTAGGTCAGTTTGTGGAGTTCTGCCATCTTAACAGTATTAAGTCTTCCAATCCATTAACACAGAATATCTTTCCATTTCCTTAATTTCCATTGCTAATGTTTTGTAGTTTTAGTGTGCAAGTCTTATATCTCTTCAGTTAAATATATTCCAACGTATTTCATTCTTTTTGATACTATTGTAGATAGTATTGTTTACTTAATTTCACTTTCAAACTGTTTATTGCTTAAAATATAACTCATATTTGTATATTGATCCTATATCCTGCAAAGTGGCTAAATTAATTTACTGGTTCTAATAGATTTTAGGTAGTTTTTATGGTTTTCTATATATAAGATTATGCATCTGCAGATATAGCTTTTACTTCTTTGTTTCCAATTTGAATGCCTTTATTTCATTTTCTGGCCTAATTGTGCTGACTAGAATCTCCAGTACAATGTTGAACAGAAGGGACAAGGGAAGGCTTCTTTGTCTTGTTCCTCATTTTAGGGAGGAAGCATTCTTTCTTCCACTATTAAATCTGATATTAGCTACGGGTTCTTCATAGATGGCTCTCTTTCAGGTTGAGGGAGCTCCTTTCTAGTCCTAGTCTGTTGAATTTTTTATCATGAAAGGGTGTTACATTTTGTCTAGTGCTTTTTCTTCATCTATTGAGATTATCACATATATAGTTGTTTTTCCTTCATTCTATTAACATAGTGTATTATATGCCACTGTTTACACTGTTTCCCTATCTATTTGCCATGAAGTGATGGGACCAGATGCCATGATCTTAGTTTTCTGAATGTTGAGCTTTAAGCCAACTATTTCACTCTCCTCTTTCACTTTCATCAAGAGGCTTTTTAGTTCCTCTTCACTTTCTGCCATAAGGGTGGTGTCGTCTGCATATCTGAGGTTACTGATATTTCTCCTGGCAATCTTGATTCCACCTTGTGCTTCTTCCAGCTCAGCATTTCTCATGATGTACTCTGCATGTAAGTTAAATAAGCAGGGTGACGACATACAGCCTTGATGTGCTCCTTTTCCTATTTGGAACCAGTCTGTTATTCCATGTCCAGTTCTAACTGTTGCTTCCTGATCTGCATACAGGTTTCTCAAGGGACAGGTCAGGTGGTCTGGTATTCCCATTTCTTTAAGAATTTTCCACAGTTTATTGTGATCCACACAGTAGAAGGCTTTGGCACAACATACTAGTGTGTAATATGCAATGTTAGTAATCTCACTTTCATTCCCTTTCTTTACCCACTCTACCCCCTAACTTAAAAGTTCAACATGTTCTGGATCCCCACCACATTTGCTTACCAAAAAGGAAACTGTCTCAGAGTAGCAGGTATCATCAACACCTGGGCCTACTGCATAGGCTGTTTTTTTTTTTCTTTGTTCTTATGATCAAGTCATTCGCAATGTAGTGGATAAAATGGATCCCTAAAGTACATCCCCAAACTTCTATTCCTCATTACATGCTCAATAAATATGTGAAGAATAAACGAAAGCACTAGAGGGGGCTATAAGCTAAGGGGTTAGTGAAGACAGTCCACAGCCCAGCTTCTTCTCTAGCTGGCTAGCAAGAAGCCATGGTGGTCGAGTAAGTCACCTAACAGATTTGTTAGTGTAGACAGTCCCCAAACTAAGCAGCGAGGTCTGTGACACAGCTTAAGAGAGTGTGCCTAGGTATGTAGGTTATTTGGAATACAACAGGTTAAAGTAGGAGAATGAAAAGTAGGGCAAGATTATTTAGGAACATTAGAAGAATTAAAGAGGTAAGAGCCTAAGGGATGCCTTTGTGGTTGTAAGATAAAGAGAAGCCAGGGAAGGATCTAAATGTAAAGAAACTTATTGCACAGCTTTCTCAGCCAAGAGTTTTCTGAAGAGTGCACACGAAATAAATTCCTTAATAGAATGTCTTAAAAATTGGCATGCAGGCAAGTATCTTGGTTCTTCAAAACAGGATAACAGATTATGAGAACAAGATCAAGAGGTGGGAGCGGGAACAGAGAAAATGGACCAAAGAAAGATTTACTTCTTGTATGTACACTAAAGATGACTGTTCTAATATGAAAATAGTAAGGAAAGAAAAACTTGTTAACAACATTTCCTAACAGTTCCTGTCTATACTCAGTCAAGAAAGTCCAACACTAAGGACAAAAAAAAAATCATAATTCTGATTTCTTTCATCTCAGATCCATCAAGTGTCAGAAAGTCTCAAGGTAGAACCAAGTCCAGTTCCTAGCCAATGCCTGATAGGAAGCTCATACTTAAAGGATCAGACAAAAGTCATCACCAAGAAAAACCACCAGTACATAATCCCACTGTACACCAGTTTCTGGGTTTCCCAGGTGGCTCAGTGGTAAAGAATCCACCTGCCAATTCAGGAGACACAGGAGACGTGGGTTTGCTCCCTGGGTCAGGAAGATCCTCTGAAGAAGGGAATGGCTACACACCCAAGTATTCTTGCCTGGAAAATTCCATGGACAGAGGAGCCTGGCAGGCTATCCATGGGGTCACAAAGAGTCAGACACAACTGAATGGCTGAAATCACACACGCTCCTAGCTGTGTACATCCAACGTTCATGAGTTTGGAAATAACAATCATTTCTGTTAGTTCTTTGAATGTGTTTTGAGGAAACAGAATAAAGTGACCATAATAAAATGAACAACTGGGAGGGGGAAAGCCAGCCTGAAAACAACAGCTGAAAAGGTTCCCACATAACACACATACAGGAATAGGGACCATCCTATTTCATATGTCAAGACTGAGATACTTTTAAAGAATACTGGCTATGAAAAAGTAATAAGGGTGAACTACAACACTTGAAAGGGGACAAATATCTGTACCACAACTTCTTTATCTTCTATCAACAGACACCTAGGTTGCTTCCATGTCCTCGCTATTGTATATAATGCTACAGTGAACACTGGGGTACTTGTGTCATTTTGAGTTATGCTTTTCTGGGTAAGTCAGAAAGAGAAAAACAAATATCATATATGAACACATATATATGGAATCTAGAAAAAATGGTACTGATGAACATATTTGGAGGGCAGGAAGAGAGATGCAGACAGAGACTTGGGGAAACAGTGCGGGAAGGAGTGTGTGAGACGAACTGATAGAGCAGCGTTGAAACATACATTACCATGTGCAAAACAGATAGCTAATGGGAAGTTGCTCTATAACACAGGGAGCTCAACCAGTGTTCTGTGACAATCTAGAGGAGAGCGATGAGGGTGAGGGTCGCAAGGCAGGGAACATGTGTATACTTAACAGCTGCTCACACTGATGTATGGCAGAAATCAACACAATGCTGTAAAGCAATTAGCCTCTAATTAAAAATTTTCACACAAGGAGAGGATATGTATGTATACTTATAGCTGATTCATGTTGGTGAACAGCAGAAACTCACACAACACTGTAATTATCCGCCAATTAAAAAAATTAGTTTAAAAAATTATCACCAAAAAAGGGACAAATATCAACAGAATCCTTAAACTTGTGTTCTATGAAGTAAGTTTATAAATTACATATCACATGAGCAAGACTTCTTGAACTAATACTAGTTGAAGAGTTAAAATTCTCTTCATCAGTTTGTTCCAAAAAAGAATACTGTTCTGGCTGACAGTTTTCTGTTTCAACTTCCATTCAGGGTTTTGTGTTTTTATACAGGAGAAAACTGATGAGAATAAGCTTGAATAAAAATTAGAACATTCTTAGATGCTGACATGCAAAAATTAAAACGTTTAATACATTACTTCAGATCAACTCATACGATTGAGATTAGGTTCTTCCCTTCTCTCTCAGAACTTGAAACAAGTTTAGCAGAAATATCAGATAAATGAGCAGCTGCTTTCAAATAGTCTTACTTGGTGCATTCACAGGTTCATGAAATAAAATAGGCAAATGTAAATATTAAGATGAAAATATTGTCTAAAATCCAGGTTGTTCTTTTCTTTAGGAGTTAAACATAACACAGATGTAGAGAGCAGGCATGTGGACATGGGTGAGAAGGGGATGGTGGGATGAACTAGGAGACTGGGTTTGACATATATACACCACCATGTGTAAAATAGCTAGCTAGCGGGGACCTGCTGGACAGGACAGGGAGCTCAGCTCGGCGCTTGTGATGACCTAGAGGGGTGGGATGAAGGGGAGGCAGGCCCACGAGGGAGGATATATGTATACACACAGTGGATTCACTTCACTGTACGGCAGAGACTAACAGTGTGAACCAATTATACTTCAAAAAAAAAAGTCAAACATACATTCATCACATAACTCAGCAAGTTTACTCATATATTTCTACTCGAGATAAAGTATGGGTACAAAGATGTGGATGCAAATACTCATATTAGTATTATTCATAATAGTTTAAAATGGAAAATAACCCAAATGTACATCAACTGATGAATGGATAAGTAAAACATGATCTCCATACAACAGGCAAAAAAGAGAAATGAAGTACAGTATATGCTATAATATGGAAGAACTTCAAAAACATTATGCTCGGTGAAAAAAGCCACATACCAAAGAGAGGTATTATATGATTCCAGCTATAAGAAATGTTGAGAAAATAAAATCTACAAAGACAGAAAGCAAATTAATGTTTGTCGAAGACTGGAAGTGAGAAAGGAGAGTGATCACAGATGGGTAGGATGGATCTTTCTGGAGTGTCAGAAATGTTCTAAAATTGGATTATGGTGATGGTCACATGACTCAACAAATATACTAAAAATCACTTAATTGTACACTTAAAACAAGTGAACTTTATGGTATGTCAATTATACCTCAACAAAGTTATTTTTAAAAAATCTAGTAAGGTGCATAATATAGTATGAACAGATCTTCAGTGTATAACTCGGTGAATTTTAACATATGTATACACCCATGTAACTAGCATCCAGAGAAAGACACAAAACTTTTTTTAGCATTTCAGAAGGTTTCCTTGTACCCTTTCCTAATCATAAGGCACCAACTTCCTCCACAAGAGTGGTTGCCACTGATGTGCTGTATATCACCTTGATTCATTTTGTCCACAGTGAAATTTCAATGTTTCTTTTGTTCAACATAATGTCTGTGAGATTTATCTGAGTTGAAGCTGATATCAGCAGTTCATTCTCTTTTTTATTACTGTGGAGCCCTCTTGGGCTTCCCTGATAGCTCACTTAGTAAAGAATCTGCCTGCAATGCAGGAGACCCCAATTCGATTCCTGAGTCGGGAAGGTACCCTGGAGAAGGAAAAGGCTACCCACTCCAGTATTCTGACCTGGAGAATTCCATGGACTGTATAGTCCATGGGGTCACAAAGAGTCAGACACGACTGAGCGACTTTCACTTTCATTCCACTGTGCACATATTCCACAATTTGTAAGTTCTTCTGTTAAAGAACATTTTGGTTGTTTCCAGTTTGGGGGTATTATGAATAAACATGCAATGAACATTATTTTAGATGTCTGTTGGCAGACATATGCACTTGTTTTTCTTGGGTACACAACTAAGAGTAGAAATGCTGATTCAATGAGGAAGCACAAATGTTTAGCTTGGGTACAAACTGCCTTAAAATTTCCCAAACTGTTTAGACAAATTTCCAGTCCTACCAACAATGTCTAAAAGTTCCAGCTGTCCCACCTCCTCACCAACAGTTGGTATTGTCAATCCTTCTAATTTTAGCCACTGTGCTAAAATTACATTGTGTACACAGTGTGTAGGAATATTCTGGCACTGCTCTAATTTGTATCTCCTTAATTAAGAATGAAATTGACTGTATTTGCATATACTTCCTGACCATCTGGTTATCTTCTCTGATGACATGCCTGATCAAGAACTGTGTCCATTTTTAACAGGTTGTCTTTTTCTTATTGCTTTACAGAAGTGCTTTATTCTAAATACAAATCCTTTATCAGATATACATACTGCAAACACTGTTCCCCAATCTGTGGCTTGCATTTTCTCTCTCTTGATGGTGGCTTTGATACACAGAAGTGTATAATTTAACGAAGTCCGATTGATCATTATTTTCCTTCATAGTATTTTTCATGTTCTGTTTAAGAAACTGTTTGCCTATGCCAAGGTCATGAAGATAATCTCCTACGGTCTCTCCTAGAAGCTTTATTGTACTACCTTTCCCAGTTAAGTGATCATTAATTAATTTTTGTATATGGGGGTCACAGCTCATTTATTTCCCATAAAGATGCCCACTTGATACAGTACTGTTTATTGATAAGACTATCTTTTCCCACAGATTGCAATGGCATATTGCACCAGTAGTCAGATGACTGTGTCCTACAGGAGTCTGTTTTTGGTCTCTCCTTGTTCCCTTGTCCCATTTTATTCTTGGCAAATGCTACTTTAGACTTAATTATGGAACCTTGATAGTAATCTTGAACTAGGGAATATCTGAATACACAATTTGTTATAGAATTCTGTGAGCTATTCTTGTAAGAAAGACAAATGCCAAAAATTTTACTATCTCAGGTTTTACCTGTCATCATATCTCTATTTTGAAGAAGATAATGTTTTTTTTAAATCAGCAAGATGAAACCCTGAATATTTTTCACCACAAAAGGCTTACAAACTCTATAGGATCTCTATAGGATCAGGTAGCTGCTGAAGCTTAGAATGAAAATGGCTTACCTGAGTAAGATAAAGAGTGTCTTTGAACCTGCGTAGTTGATCTGCACTGTGTGGGAGCTTGAAGTGAAGTTCAATCTGCTTAAGCATTTTATTGTTACCGTCAATCAAATGTTGCCGATGAAGTGCAAACCTGCTTTCGTAAGACCAGTCCTCTTCAGAGGAAACCTTTCGAGTAAAGAATAAGAGATTCAAACTGGGAAGTTAGAGGAGTGAAACTACCCTTTTCCAAATTGCTGGCAAACTTGGAAAATAATACACACTGGAAAAGAGCTTAAGGTTTGTTCTGGGACCAACCTCACATTTTAGGCATCATATTTGTTATTAGTGCAAGACTAGCCTTACTCTATATATTTGGTATTTCTATCAAAAGGCTTCTCTCATCAAACCATGTTTGGTTTTTTTAGAATATTCATTATGTACATTTAAAAATGTCATCTCATCAAAGCATGGAAACTGTCAAAACTGAATAATAAACTGAAAATAACATTCTTTTAAAACTGTCAATTCTTTAACAATAATATCACCAGTAAGATGATAATTCCTGAGCATATACTCATTTGTTTCTCACTAAATATATTTGATACATACACATTTAATTTTGATATAGTTGAAGATACAAACCAACCAATGATATTCTTTTCTGCTAATAATAAAACTTCTTTTCTTAACTTATAGAATCTTTCCTTTCCTTTGAAAAGCTATCATCTGATCAAGTAAAAAGACAAAAACAAATACCACACATTAGTAGTGTACCTTTTAAGGAAAAAAAAAGCAATAGTTCTGGCTTCTAGGCCTGTGATTTAATGAACTGTTAGCATGTGACAAAGATGTAAGACAACTGCTGGCTACATCTGAAAATATCAGAGTTTAATTTTAATCCAAGCTACACAGAGACTGAAAAAAACATGTTCTGCTCCACCCTGAAAAAACCCTGAAAATTAGAAAACTCAAAAATCCCTGCTCATAAAATATGACTTATAAGTCCCAGTGATCATGCACAGACCAATCCGCTTAAAAAGGATAAAGTTATTCTTTAGGAATTTATTTATACCAAAATACATGCAATGTACACTGGCCATACTTAAGGAGGGTGTTTTTCCGAACTGAATTAATTTTTGGAAAATGTTACCACCACACAGTTTAGAGAACAGTAATTACTCTTATTATTCATTTGAGACAGAGGTATTAGTATTTACAGTCATCCTGTACACATTCGAGATGCACAAACCTTTACCAGCAGTAGCTTTTCCTTCTTTCTATGCTTCCTTCTTTTCAAAGTTGGAAATTTCTCCAGGCCTTTGAGCCCTCTGACTGCTAATAATCTAAATGTAATAATAAAATAATCATAAATCTGACCTGTTATGTGGGAAGCTTTCTACCATCTGGTGGCTATGCTTTGAAATTCTTGTAAATTTCAGCTGTAACAATGCTGCAGCCAGAAAACAAGTCTATATTGTCTCAGTGGGTCAGGAATCCGGGCTCAGCTTAGCACGGTGCCTCTGCCTCTCCCAGAGGCTGCCTTCATCTCGAGGCTCCACTGGGACAGAGGTGGGGAATACTGCCTGAAGGACTGAAAGATCTATCTGACTGATATTCTAAAGTTCTGAGCACATGGTGGATAAGTAGTTACTTATTCAGTGAATATCCAGAGTAGCGGTTCTCAATCCTAGCTGCACATCAGAACCCTAGGAGAGTTAAAATAAGGAAAGAAAAGCTCACACGACACCTTAGAACAAGTGAATCCAAGTTTGGGGGAGTACAGTCCAGGCATTAGTTTTTTAAAAATGAAACAAACCAAAGAAAAACATCTGAGAGTGATTCTACGGTATATTCAGGGTCTACATCTAGGGCAAAAGTGTCAGATAAGGCTCTAATTGCTTTCAAAATATTAACTCATTTAATCATCATAACAACCCTATGAATGAATACTATTATCACCCAGTTTTATAGAATGAGAAAACCAGGCACAGAAAAATTAAGTTACTTGCCCAAGATCCAAAGCTAGTTAGTGTAGTCTAGCTCCAACTTTCATTTAAACCATATGGCTAGCGTTGACTATATGAATAGTAACAATAACTTACATTTTAAGAGCTCATCACTATGTATCAAGAACTGCTGTGTTTCAGTGTATTAATTTAGTGTTTATACACAGTCACACAGCACACATGCATATCTGATGTGCACACACACAAAAAAACAAACACTCTTTGAAGTATCTGCTACTATTAATCCCAATCTACAGATGAGAACATTGAAATTCAAAAAGAATGAATAATCTGTTCAAGGCAATATAGCTAGTGTATAGAAGTTCTAATACACAAATGCTGATCAGTTTATTACAAAACCCAGGATTAGATCTGATAGAGTACCTGAAGAACTATGGATGGAGGTTCGTAACACTGAACAGGAGGCCATGATCAAAACCATCCCCAAGAAAAAGAAATGCAAAAAGGTAAAATGCTTGTCTGAGGAGGGCTTACAAATAGCTGAGAAAAGAGAAGTGAAAGGCAAAGGAGAAAAGGAAAGATACCTCCATTTGAATGTAGAGTTCCAAAGAACAGTGAGGAGAGATAAGATAGCCTTCCTAAGTGATCAATGCAAACAAACAGAGGGAAAAATAGACTGGAAAAGACTAGAGATCTCTTCAAGAAAATTAGAGATACTAAGGGAACATTTCATGCAAGTTCAGTTCAGTAGCTCAGTCATGGCCAACTCTTTGCAAACCCACGGACTGCAGCACACCAGGCCTCCCTGTCCATCACCAACACCCGGAGCTTGCTCAGACTCACGCCCATCCAGTCAGTGATGCCATCCAACCATCTCATCCTCTGTCATCCCCTTCTCCTTCTGCCTTCAATCTTTCCCAGCATCAGGGTCTTTTCCAATGAGTCAGTTCTTCGCATCAGGTGGCCAAAGTATGGGAGCTTCAGCATTAATCTTTCCAATGAATATTCAGGACTGATTTCCTTTAGGATTGACTGATTTGAGGACAGAGGATGAGATAGCTGGATGGCATCATCAACTCGATGGACATGAGTTTGAGTAAGCTCCGGGAGTTGGTCATGGACAGGGAAGCCTGGCATGCTGCAGTCCATGGGGTCACAAAGAGCTGTGTGAGAGTCCAACTGTCACATGCATCCATGGCCACTGGAAAAACCATAGCTTTGACTAGATAGACCTTTGTTGGCAGAGTAATGTCTCTGCTTTGTAATAGGCTGTCTAGGTTGGTCATAGCTTTTCTTTCAAGGAGCAAGCATCTTTTAATTTCATGGCTGCAGTCACCATCTGCAGTGATTTTGGAGCCCCCCAAAATAAGATCTCTCACTGTTTCCACTGTTTCCCCATCTATTTGCCATGAATTGATGAGATCTGATGCCATGATCTTAGTTTTCTGAATGTTGAGCTTTAAGCCAACTTTTTCACTCTCCTCTTTCACTTTCATCAAGAGGCTCTTTAGTTCTTCACTTTCTGCCATACGAAGGTGTCACCTTCGTATCTGCGTATCTTGATTCCAGCTTGTGCTTCATCCAGCCTGGCATGTCACATGATGGACTCTGCATATAAGCTAAATACACAGGATGACAATATACAGCTTTGATGTACTCCTTTCCTGATTTGGAACCAGTCTGTTGTTTCATGTCTAGTTCTAACCATTACTTCTTGACCTGCATACAGGTTTCTCAAGAGGCAGGTCAGGTGGTCTGGTATTCCCATCTCTTTCAGAATTTTCCACAGTTTACTGTGATCCACACAGTCAAAGACTCTGGCATAGTCAATAAAGCAGAAGTAGATGTTTTTCTGGAACTCTCTTCCTTTTTCGATAATCCGGTGGATGTTGGCAATTTGATCTCTGGTTCCTCTGCCTTTTGTAAATCCAGCTTGAACATCTGGAAGTTCATAGTTCACATACTGTGGAAGCCTGGCTTGGAGAATTTTGAGCATTACTTTGCTAGCATGTGAGATGAGTGCAATTGGGTGGTAGTTTGAACATTCTTTGGCATTGCCCTTCTTTGAGATTGTAATGAAAACTGACCTTTTTCCAGTCCTGTGGCCACTACTGAGTTTTTCAAATTTGCTGACATATTGAGTGCAGTACTTTCACAGCATCAAATTTTTTCATGCAAAGATGGGCACAATAAAGGACAGAAATGGTATGGACCTAACAGAAGACGAAGATATTAAGAGGTGGCAAGAATACACAGAAGAACTATATAAAAAAGATCTTAATGAGCCAGATAACCACAATGGTATGACGACTCACCTAGAGACAGACATCTTGGAGTGAGAAGTCAAATGGGACTTAGGAAGCATCACTACAAACAAAGCTAGTGGAGATGACGGAATTCCAACTGAGCTATTTCAAACATGGAAACTTACATTACCATGGGGTGGGGGAGAGGGGGACAATGGTGGGACTGCTGAGAACAGCTGCCACTTAGACCTCACTGCCTTGTACAGCATCATGGCTGTGTTCCCCAGCCCGCTGGCGGCTCAGAATGCCTCACCTGACTTCAACGAACTTCGAGTGGCCAGAAAGAACTATGACCTGAGGATCCTGGAGCAAGCCAGATCCCAATAAATGGAGAAGAGAAGGGACCAGCATGGCAGGGGTCGGAGCAAGGTGGAGGGGGTCAAGGGGCCCCGTCAGACCACAGACAGAGGCAGAAAGTAAGATGAGGTCCACAGACAGTCACTAGACTGGAGCCTAAAACAGTGGGGATGAAGACGGAACAGACACACTGAGCCTGGACTCCTTCTCACTCCCCTGCCAAGGGCCCCTCCTTCTCCCTGGTTGCCCATGTCTGCTTCCCTCTCTTTCCCATCCTCTTCTATCATTTTTTATCTCTTCTCTCACCATGAAATTAACTCCTATTTTTTGGTCAGGTAGAATTGGGAGGGTCCCATACTTCCCCATTCTCCTATTTTCCTTACCATTCCAAGCTCCCTTTTCTTTTTTGGTCTTTATGAATATATTTATATGGACAGAATTAAGAAAAATTGACTTCCCCTCTCACCCCATCTTATCTCCCCAAACCCCACAGAGGTTAAACTTGGGCCTCCTTCCACACCCCCAGAACACTTGTATATTGTTTGAGGTTTGTGCCGCAGTAACAGACACGGTATTTAGTTGCACATACAGATGTTTGCTGGGTATATTCACTGCAAATTTTTTAATTAATCTGACTTTTTGTTTGTTGGGGGGTTCTTTGGGGTGAGGTTGATTTTGTTTTTAAATATTAAAAAAAATTGTCATTGGAAAAAAAAAGGGATGCTACAACATAATAATATCAGACAAAGGTTTATCTACTCATTTCTCTTACTGTAGCAAACTATCCAGTTCTGAGTATCCGTAAATAATAAAAACAGTTGTAGGACACATAGAAAGTAGTAAGTGAACGTAATTTTCACGTATTTCATGTAACAAGTGAGGCTTAAGGAATCTCTGGCTTCCCATTGAATTTTTAAATGCTCTTGAAAGAATGTAAATAAAAGCAATATGGAAAAGTTATAACCCACAAAATTATGACTATAACAGTTTAGAACCCCAAAAGTTAAGGATAAAAAGTTCTTTTCTATTATCTTCTTCCTAAAGTTCTGTTTAAACAAGAAGTACATTTCATTTGACCTTCTGAATCACACTGAGGAAGTGACATATGCCCATAGTCTACAATTCTGAATCCCCAGTAAATCAAAGATGGCTTACCTTTTCTAATGTACTGAAGGAAGGCCAGGACTGATATCCATACTCAGATACAAGTCGAGCTTTGGGGAAAGTTCTCCAATCCCAGCAGTCACTCATATAATCATAAAAATGTACGTCCCCATAATTCAGGTCATAGGGGTTTGGAGAAAGCCAACCTTCTGCAGTGGTTTTGGCCCCATTTGTAGGACTGGATGTGATAAAAGGACGAGTCTGGTCTCCCTGCATTCAGAAATAAAATGGTTTAAAAGATAATATTTTCACCCAGTAAAGTACAGATCACTTACTTCTTTAAAAGTATTATCAGGTCCCAGAAATGCCAAGTTGTTGTCATTTAGTCAAGTAACTGATAGAAAAATGATAGAGCCACCTATATTCGTCTACATTTGACAGCCACCAGCACATTTCTGCTGTTTGCCAATCTTCCATATCTCTTTTTTATTTTAATTTAGCTGCATAGAGTCTTAGTTGCGGTATTCAGGCTCTAATTCCCTGATCAGGCATTGAATCTGGCCCCCCCTCGAGCTCAGAGTCTTAACCACTGGACCACCAAGGAAGTCCCTCTTCATATCCTTTCATAATGCTGCTGCTGCTGCTAAGTCGCTTGCTTCAGTCGTGTCCGACTCTGTGCGACCCCATAGATGGCAGCCCACCAGGCTCCCTCGTCCCTGGGATTCTCCAGGCAAGAACACAGGAGTGGGTTGCCATTTCCTTCTCCAATGCATGAAAGTGAAAAGTGAAAGTGAGGTCATTCAGTCATGTCTGACCTTTAGCGACTCCATGGACTGCAGCCTACCAGGCTCCTCCATCCATGGGATTTTCCAGGCAAGAGGACTGGAGCGTGCTGCCATTGCCTTCTCTATTTGATAATGAATCATACCTTATTCCTCACAGCAGCTGTTCCTAATCTTTTTCAATCACGTCTTACCTACACCTGACCTTTCCCCATCATGGGTAGTATACAGTCTGGTACAGAATTCTGGCACTAGTGACATTTTGAGCCTAATAATTTTTTGTTTTGTGTGTGTATACCATGAGTGGGGGAGGTTTTATATCAATACACTCTGAGACTTTGAGCAGCATACCCGGCTTCTACCTACTACACACCAGTAATACCTAACCCCCACTTCCCCAGAAAAATTCTACAGACATTGCAAAATGTTCTCCTGTATCTTGGGAACAAAATCACTTCCACTTGAGAAACAAAGGTCTAATGGTTTAGAATAGCCTACTGACAGCTTCTTGGCCTTTTGGCTATAATGAAGTATAGAATGGGATATGGAGTCAGAGGAACATGAGTTTAAATCTCAAATTAGAATCATATTGTTTTGGGACAGGTCTAAGTCTCAGTTGTCTTATCTGTAAAATGAGGATAATAATAGTACCTCCATCATCAGGCTATTATAAAATGGTAAAAAAGAAAAAAAAAAAAAAAAAAAAGGAAATGTGGAAGAGATGGTTAAGGGTCCATTGAAATTCATGTTCCCATTTCTGTAATTTGGAGATGCCTGTAGGAAGTGCCTTCCTACCCTATTTGAAGTCTGTGAGACCATATTCTCATTCTCTTCCCCAGTTCACAGGCAAAGGCCTAAGAGATGGTGGAGATGGAAGGAGCCTGGGTCTCAAAAAACAGGAGAGCTGCCTGTCCATCAGAAACAGCCATTCTGTAGTGTTACTGAGTAAAAAAGAAACTTTTATTACATAAACCACTAAAACACTGCAGTTTGTTACAGCAGCCAGGATATAATTATTTAATCCAGTGTCTAGAGCTCAAAATGTTTTAATTGTTATCTCACTTAATGAACTGACTTCCTATTTCAGTGAGAAGAATCATTCATTTACCAAGTCTCTCTCAAGTGTTTACTGTGAGTCAGGCATTTTTCAGCAAGAAAGAAAGAGAGAAAATCTATGGCAATGTCAAGTATTAACACATCAAATCTCTGTTTAGCATTTACCATGCACCAGGCATGCAGTTTTTGCTATACACTGGAGGTTCAGCAAGGAACAAGACAGACATGCTGACTGCCGTCTTGAAAGAGTAGACTGGGGAGGGGGGTGGTCCTAAGATGGCAGAGGAATAGGATGGGGAGACCACTTTCTCCCCCATAAATTCATCAAAACATCATTTGAACGCTGAGAAAATTCCACAAAACAACTTCTGAATGCTGATGGAGGACACCAGGCACCCAGAAAGGCAGCCCATTGTCTTCAAAAGGAGGTAGGACAAAAATATAAAAGATAAAAAGAGAGACAAAAGAGTTAGGGATGGAGACCTGTCCCAGGGACAGAGTTGTAAAAGAGGAGAAGTTTTCAAATACCAGGAAACCCTCTCACGGGCAGGTCTATGCGGAGTTTTGGAATCTCAGAGGGCAACATAACCAGGAGGAAAAAAATAAATAAATAAAACCCACAGATGACGTGCCTAACCACAACTCCCAGCGGAGAAGTAGCCCAGACGCTCGCATCCGCCACCAGCAAGTGGGGGCTGAACAGGGAGGCGCAGGCTGCAGTGCTTAGGGTAAGGACCAGGCCTGAATGCCCTGAGGACAATCTGAGGGAGCTAACGTGAGATAGCAACCCAAACTGTGGGATAGCAAGAGAGAGAGGAAAAAAAGAAAGAAAGACAGACAAGAGAGAGAACTTTCCCCGAAAAGCTCTAACCTAAGGCACTGCCAGCCCGCTCACAGAACAAAGGACTGAGCAAATACCAGAGGAGAGCTAGCCAGCTGCGGACCAGCCCGTCCCCACCGGAGGCAGGGAGGCAGGCGGGCGACAGCCAGCGCCGGAAGGAAAGGGTCAAACTAGGCCCAGAGACGGCATCCTCTACTGCGAGCAGGCTCCCAGTTGCTAACCAAGTCTTCCTGGGATCCCGGACAGTTGACATCCGCCAGGAGGGTCGCAGTCAGAGATCAGCTCCCCAGAGGAGATACACGGCACACCTGAGACGGCGCTCCCGCTGCGCACCCAGGAAACCGAGTGGCCAGGACGGGGGAGGTGATGAGACGCACCGCCCACCTGCAGAGTGTGCATTCGCCAAGCACCTGGTCTCCTGAGCTGCTCAGACCCAGGAAGGGCACAAAACGCAGGCCCAACCGAGTCTGTGCCTTTGTGGAGCACCCGAGAACCTGAACCTGAGTGGCTTAGACCTGGGAAGTGCACGCAACCCAGGGCCTGCTTTAGAAAGTCCCCCTGCAGAGCAACCTGGAGCCTGAGCAGTGTAGACCAGGGAGGCACACACGTGGTGAGCGGGAGCAAACCCAGTGTGGCCCAGACACTGCGTGCACCCCTCACACGCGCCAGGGATATTTGTCTGCAGTGCTCCTCCCTCCCCACAGCACGAATCAACCAGTGAGCCTAAATAAGTGACCACCTCCGCCCCCGGGGTATCAAGGTGGAAATTAGACACTGAAGAGACGAGCAAATGGGGGAAGCCAAAATAAAGAAGAGGGAACTGCTTTGGAAGTGACAGGAGCAACAGATTAAAACCCTGTAGTTAGCATTGACTACACTGGAAGGGGCCTACAGACCTTGAGAAGAAGTATAAGCTGGAACAAGGAGCTATCTGAAACTGAACTGACCCCACACTGCCCTCAACAGCTCCAGAGAAATTCCCAGATATATTTTACTATTATCATTTTTAATTTTTTTATTTTTAAGTTCTTTATTACTTCTTTAATTTTCATTTTTAAAACCTACTATCAGAGGACTGGAGCCAAGATGGCGGAGGAATAGGATGGGGAGACCACTTTCTCCCCTACAAATTCCTCGAAAGAACAATTCAACACAGAGCAAACTTCACAAAACAACTTCTGATCGCTAGCTGAGGACATCAGGCGCCCAGAAAAGCAGCCCATCGTCTTCAAAAGGAGGTAGGACAAAATATAAAAGATAAAAAGAGAGACAAAAGAGCTAGGGATGGAGACCTGTCCCGGGAAGGGAGTCTTAATAGAGGAAGTTTCCAAACACCAGGAAACCCTCACACTGGTGGGTCTGGGGGAAGTTTTCAAAACTCGGAGGGCAACCTAACTGGGAGGAAAAATAAATAAAACCCACAGATTACGTGCCTAAAAGCAACTCCCAGCAGAAAAGTACCCCAGACGCCCGCATCCGCCACCAGCAAGTGGGGGTAGAACGGAGAGGAGCGGGCGGCATTGCTTAGGGTAAGGACCGGGCCTCAGTGCCCTGAGGGCAATCGGAGGGAGCTTTTGTGAGATACCAACTTAAACTGTGGGACAGCAAAAGAGAGAGAGAAAATTAACCGGCCCGAACACACTGCCGGCCGTTCGCAGAACAAAGGGTCTGAGCAAGTCCAGAGGAGCTAGCCTGCGGCAGACCAGCCCATCCCCGCCAGAGGCAGGAGGCGGGGGGAGGGGAAGGGGCAAACTTGGCCCCAGAGGCGGCATCCCCTACCACACTGCAAACAGGCCTCCAGTTCCTAACCAAAGACCTCCTGAGATTCTGGATGGTGGACATCCGCCAGGAGGGTCGTGGGGAGACACAGGGCACACGCACCCGACTGGCGCGGGCGGAAACTGAGGCTGGGACTGCAGAGGGGAGAAGGCGCACCGCACCCAACTGGCACGGGCAGAAACTGAGGCTGGGACCACGGAGGGGAGAAGGTGCACCACACCCAGGGAGAGTGCGCCCCTCAAGCTCCTGGCTGCCTGAGCTGCTCCGGCAGGGAAGGCACTAAACGCAGGTGCAACCGAGTCCGTGCTTGTGTGGAGTACCTGAAAACTGGAACCGCACGCAACACAGGGCATGCTCCACATAGAGCAGCCAGGAGCCTGAGCAGCGTAGATGGGGAAAGCAGCGCCCCTCCCTCCACACAGCGCGACGAAACTAGCGAACCTGAACAAGAGACCACCTCCGCCCACCTGTGTCAGGGCGGAAATTAGACACTGAAGAGACTGGCAAACAGAAGCCAAATAAACAAAGGGAACCACTTCAGAAGGGACCGGTGCAACAGATTAAAATCCCGGTAGATAACACTGACTACACCGGAAGGGGCCTGTAGATATCGAGAAGTGTAAGCTGGAAGGAGCAGCTATCTGAAACTGAACCGAACCCACACTGACCGCAACAGCTCCAGAGAAATTCCTAGATATATTTTTACCTTTTTTTTCTTTAATTAAAAAATTTTTCTTTCTTTTCTTATTTTTCTCGTTTATTTTCTTTTAAAATTCCCTATTACCACCCCCCCCCATTACTCCTTAACTTTCATTTTCATATATTTTTACGATTTTTTTAATTAGGAAAAAAAATTTTGTTTTTCTCTTATTTTCTTTTAAAGTCCTCTATTACTCCTCTACTACTCCTTAATTTTCATTTTCATTTCACTATAACCTTGCCAAAAAAAAAAAAAAAAAGAGAGAGAGAGAGAGAGAAGCCCTGTTTTTAAACTGAACTTCATATATATTTCTAAAATTTTTTGTTTTTGTTTTTAACATTGTATTTTTAAGAGTCTAACCTCTACTCTAGATTTTTAATCTTTGTTTTTCAGTATGTGATATAAATTTTGGACATTTAAGAATCCAATATTCAGTTCCCATTTTTACTCAGGAGTGTGTTGATCACTCTCTCCCAATCTTGACTCTCCGTTTTCTCCCCCAGATCACCTCTATTTCCTCCCTCCCCCTTCCTTCTCAATCCAATTCTGTGAATCTCTGTGGGTGTATGGGCTACGGAGAACACTTAGGGAACAGAGAACTGCATAGATCTGCCTCTCTCCTCTTGAGGCCCCCTTTTTCTCCTCCTGCTCATCTCTATCTCCCTCGTCCCTCTCCTCTTCATGTAACTCTGTGAACCTCTCTGAGTGTCCCTCACGGGGGAGAATGTTTTCACCATTAACCTAGAAGTTTTATTATCAGTGCTGTATAGTTGGAGAAGTCTTGAGACTACTGGAAGAATAAAACTGAAATCCAGAGGCAGGAGACTTAAGCCCAAAACCTGAGAACACCAGAAAACTCCTGACTACACAGAATATTAAGTAATAAGAGACCATCCAAAAGCCTCCATACCTACACTGAAACCAACCACCACCCAAGAGCCGGTAAGTTTCAAAGCAAGATATACCACGCAAATTCTCCAGCAATGCAGAAACATAGCCCTCAGCATCAACTTACAGGCTGCCCAAAGTCACACATAACACATAGACCCATCTCAAAACTCATTACTGGGCACTCCATTGCACTCCAGAGAGAAGAAATCCAGTTCCACACACCAGAAGACCGATGCAAGCTTCCCTAACCAGGAAACCTTGACAAGCCAATCGTCCAACCCCACCCACTGGGTGAAACCTCCACAATAAAAAGGAACCACAGACCTCCAGAATACAGAAAGCCCACTCCATTCACAGCAATCTAAACAAGATGAAAAGGCAGAGAAACACCCAACAGGTAAAGGAACATGAAACATGCCCACCAAGTCAAACAAAAGAGGAGGAGATAGGGAATCTACCTGAAAAAGAATTTAGAATAATGATAATAAAAATGATCCAAAATCTTGAAAACAAAATGGAGTTACAGATAAATAGCCTGGAGACAAAGATTGAAAAGATACAAGAAATGTTTAATAAAGACCTAGAAGAAATAAAAAAGAGTCAATTAAAAATGAATAATGCAATAAATGAGATCAAAAACACTCTGGAGGGAACCAAGAGTAGAATAATGGAGACAGAAGATAGGATAAGTGAGGTAGAAGATAAAATGGTGGAAATAAATGAAGCAGAGAGGAAAAAAGAAAAAAGAATCAAAAGAAATGAGGACAACCTCAGGGACCTCTGGAAAAATGTGAAATGCCCCAACATTCAAATCATAGGAGTCCCAGAAGAAGACAAAAAGAAAGGCCATGAGAAAACACTCAAGGACGTAATAGCTGGAAACTTCCCTAAAATGGGGAAGGAAATAGCCATCTAAGTCCAAGAAACCCAGAGAGTCCCAAACAGGATAAACCCAAGGTGAAACACCCCAAGACACATATTAATCAAATTAACAAAGATCAAACACAAAGAACAAATATTAAAGGCAGCAAGGGAGAAACAACAAATAACAAACAAAGGGATTCCCATAAGGATAACAGCTGATCTATCAATAGAAACCCTCCAGGCCAGAAGGGAATGGCAGGACATACTTAAAGCGATGGAAAAGAATAACCTACAACCTAGATTACTGTACCCAGCAAGATCTCATTCAGATATGAAGGAGAATTCAAAAGCTTTACAAACAAGCGAAAGCTGAGAGAATTCAGCACCACCAAACCAGCTCGTCAACAAACACTAAAGGATCTTCTCTAGACAGGAAACACAGAAAGGTTGTATAAACGTGAACCAGAAACAACAAAGTAAATCACAACGGGACCATACCTATCAATAATTACCTTAAATGTAAATGGGTTGAATGCCCCAACCAAAAGACAAAGACTGGCTGAATGGATACAAAAACAAGACCCTATATATGCGGTCTACAAGAGACCCATCTCAAAACAAGAAACACATACAGACTAGAAGTGAAGGGCTGGAAAAAAATATTTCACGCAAACAGAGACCAAAAGAAAGCAGGAGTCACAATACTCATATCAGATAAAACAGACTTTCAAATAAAGGCTGTGAAAAGAGACAAAGAAGGACACTACATAATGATCAAAGGATCAATCCAAGAAGAAGATATAACAATTATAAATATATATGCACCCAACATAGGAGCACCGCAATATGTAAGGCAAATGTTAACAAGTATGAAAGAGGAAATTAATAGTAACAGTAATAGTGGGAGACTTTAATATCCCACTCACAACTATGGATAGATCAACTAAACAGAAAATTAACAAGAAAACACAAACTTTAAATGACACAATGGACCAGCTAGACCTAATTGATATCTATAGGACATTTCACCCCAAAACAATCAACTTCACCTTTTTCTCAAGTGCACGCGGAACCTTCTCCAGAACAGATAACATCCTGGGCTATAAATCTAGTCCTGGTAAATTCAAAAAAATTGAAATCATTCCAGTCATCTGACCACAGTGCAGTAAGATTAGATCTCAATTACAGGAAAAAAATTGTTAAAAATTCAAACATATGGAGGCTAAATAACACGCTTCTGAATAACCAACAAATCATAGACAAATAAAAAAAGAAATCAAAATATGCATAGAAATGAATGAAAATGAAAACACAACAACCCAAAACCTATGGGACACTGTAAAAGCAGTGCTAAGGGGAAGGTTCACAGCATTACAGGCTTACCTCATGAAACAAGAAAAAAGTCAAATAAATAACCTAACTCTACACCTAAAGCAACTAGAGAAGGAAGAAATGAAGAACCCCAGGGTTAGTAGAAGGAAAGAAATTTTAAAAATTAGGGCAGAAATAAATGCAAAAGAAACTAGAGAGACCATAGCAAAAATCAACAAAGCTAAAAGCTGTTTTTTTGAAAAAAATAAACAAAATTGACAAATTATTAGCAAGACTTATTAACAAACAAAGGCAGAAGAACCAAATTAACAAAATTAGAAATGAAAATGGAGAAATAACAACAGACAACACTGAAATACAAAGGATCATAAGAGACTACTACTAGCAGCTCTATGCCAATAAAATGGACAACTTGGATGAAATGGACAAATTCTTAGGAAAGTATAACTTTCCAAAACTGAACCAGGAAGAAATAGAAGATCTTAACAGACCCATCACAAGCAAGGAAATCGAAACTGTAATCAGAAATCTTCCAGCAAACAAAAGCCCAGGACCAGATGGCTTCACAGCTGAATTCTACCAAAACTTTAGAGAAGAGCTAACACCTATCTTACTCAAACTCGTCCAGAAAATTGCAGATGAAGGTAAACTTTCAAACTCATTCTATGAGGCCACCATCACCCTAATACCAAAACCAGACAAGGATGCCACAAAAAAAGAAAACTACAGGCCAGTATCACTGATGAACATAGATGCAAAAATCCTTAACAAAGTTCTAGCAAGCAGAATCCAACAACATATTAAAAAAATCATACATCATGACCAAGTGGGCTTTATCCCAGGAATGCAAGGATTCTTTAATACCCACAAATCAATCAATGTAATACACCACATTAACAAATTGAAAGATAAAAACCATATAATTATCTCAATAGATGCAGAAAAAGCCTTTGACAAAATTCAACACTCATTTATGATTAAAACTCTCCAGAAAGCAGGAATAGAAGGAACATACCTCAACATAATAAAAGCTATATATGACAAACCCACAGCAAGCATTACCCTCAATTGTGAAAAATTGAAAGCATTTCCCCTTAAATCAGGAAAAAGATAAGGGTGCCCACTCTCACCACTACTATTCAACATAGAAATGGAAGTTTTGGCCACAGCAATCAGAGCAGAAAAAGAAGTAAAAGGAATCCACATAGGAAAAGAAGAAGTGAAACTCTCGCTGTTTGCAGATGACATGATCCTCTACATAGAAAACCCTAAAGATACTACCAGAAAATTACTAGAGCTAATCAATGAATATAGTAAAGTTGCAGGATATAAAATTAACACACAGAAATCCCTTGCATTCCTATACACTAACAATGAGAAAACAGAAATAGAAATTAAGGAAACAATACCATTCACCATTGCAACAAAAAGAATAAAATACTTAGGAGTATATCTACCTAAAGAAACAAAAGACCTATACATAGAAAACTATAAAACACTGATGAAAGAAATCAAAGAGGACACAAACAGATGGAGAAACATACCGTGTTCATGGATTGGAAGAATCAATATTGTCAAAATGGCTATTCTACCCAAAGCAATCTATAGATTCAATGCAATCCCTATTAAGCTACCAACAGTATTTTTCACAGAACTAGAACAAATAATTTCACAATTTGTATGGAAATACAAAAAACCTCGAATAGCCAAAGTAATCTTAAGAAAGAAGAATGGAACTGGAGGAATCAACCTGCCTGACTTCAGACTATCCTACAAAGCCACAGTCATCAAGACAGTATGGTACTGGCACAAAGACAGAAATATAGATCAATGGAACAGAATAGAAAGCCCAGAGAAAAATCCACGAACCTATGGACACCTTATCTTTGATAAAGGAGGCAAGAATATACAATAGAAAAAAGACAACCTCTTTAACAAGTGGTGCTGGGAAAACTGGTCAACCACTTGTAAAAGAATGAAACCAGAACACTTTCTAACACCATACACAAAAATAAACTCAAAATGGATTAAAGATCTAAATGTAAGACCAGAACCTATAAAACTCCTAGAGGAGAACATAGGCAAAACACTCTCTGACATAAATCACAGCAGGATCCTCTATGACCCACCTCCCAGAATACTGGAAATAAAAGCAAAACTAAACAAATGGGACCTAATTAAACTTAAAAGCTTTTGCACAACAAAGGAAACTATAAGCAAGGTGAAAAAACAGCCCTCAGATTGGGAGAAAATAATACCAAACGAAGCAACAGACAAAGGATTAAACTCAAAAATATACAAGCAACTCCTGCAGCTCAATTCCAGAAAAATAAATGACCCAATCAAAAAATGGGCCAAAGAACTAAACAGACATTTCTCCAAAGAAGACATACAGATGGCTAACAAACACATGAAAAGATGCTCAACATCACTCATCATCAGAGAAATGCAAATCAAAACCACAATGAGGTACCATTACACACCAGTCAGGATGGCTGCTATCCAAAAGTCTACAAGCAATAAATGCTGGAGAGGGTGTGGAGAAAAGGGAACCCTCTTACACTGTTGGTGGGAATGCAAACTAGTACAGCCACTATGGAGAACTGTGTGGAGATTCCTTAAAAAACTGGAAATAGAACTGCCATATGACTCAGCAATACCACTTCTGGGCATACACACTGAGGAAACCAGATCTGAAAGAGACACGTGCACCCCAATGTTCATTGCAGCACTGTTTATAATAGCCAGGACATGGAAGCAACCTAGATGCCCATCAGCAGATGAATGGATAAGGAAGCTGTGGTACATATACACCATGGAATATTACTCAGCCGTTAAAAAGAATTCATTTGAATCAGTTCTAATGAAATGGATGAAACTGGAGCCCCTTATACAGAGTGAAGTAAGCCAGAAAGATAAAGACCAATACAGCATACTAACACATATATATGGAATTTAGAAAGATGGTAACGATAACCCTATATGCAAAACAGAAAAAGAGACACAGATGTACAGAACAGACTTTTGGACTCTGGGAGAAGGCGAGGGTGGGATGTTTCTAGAGAACAGCATCGAAACATGTATATTATCAAGGGTGAAACAGATCACCAGCCCAGGTTGGATGCATGAGACAAGTGCTCGGGGCTGGTGCACTGGGAAGACCCGGAGGGATTGGGTAGAGAGGGAGGTGGGAGGGGGGATCAGGATGGGGAATACATGTAACTCCATGGCTGATTCATGTCAATGTATGACAAAACCCACTACAATACTGTAAAGTCGTTGGCCTCCAACTAATAAAAATAAATGGAAAAAAAATAAAAATAAAGGATGTTCACTGGAAAAATAAAAAAGAAAAAGAAAAAAAAAAACCTACTATTACCTTGCAAAAAAAAAGACCCTATTTTTAAAGCAAATTTCATATATTTATTTTTTATAATTTTTGCAATTTTATTTTGTTCTTTTAATATTGTATTTTTGAGAGGCTAACCTTTACTCCAGATTTTTAATCTTTGCTTTTTGGTATTCGTTATCAATTTTGTACCTTTAAGAATCCAATCTTCAGTACCCATTTTTACTTAGGAGTGTGATTACTGGCTTGATTGCTCTCTCCCCTTTTGACTCTCCTTTTTCTCCCCCAGGTCATTTCTATCTCCTCCCTCCCCCTTCTCTTCTCTACTTAACTCTGTGAATCTCTTTGGGTGTTCTGGGTTGTGGCAAACACCTAGGGAACTGATTACTGGCAAGACTGGTCTCTCTCCTTCCGACTCCCCCTCTTCTCCTCCCGGTCACCTCTATCTCCCCTTCCTCCCCCTTCTCTTCTCTGTGTAACTCCATGAACCTCTCTGAGTGTTCCAGACTGTAGAAAGCAAACAGGGAATTCATTACTGACTAGACTGCTCTCTCCCTTTTTGGTTCCCCCTCTTTTCCTCCTGGTCACCTCTATCTCCCTCCTCCCTCTTCTCCTCTCCATGTAACTCTGTAAACCTCTCTGGGTGTCCCTCACTGTGGAGAATCTTTTCACCATTAACCTAGATGTTCTATCATAAGTGCTGTATGGATGGAGAAGGCTTGAGGCTACTGTAAGAATAAGACTGAAAGCCAGAGGCAGGAGGCTTAAATCCAAAACTTGAGAACACCAGAAACCTCCTGACTCCAAGGAACATTAATCGACAAGAGCTCATCCAAAAGCCTCCATACCTGCACTGAAACCAAGCTCCACCCAAGAGCCAACAAGTTTCGGAGCAAGACATACCAAGCTAATTCTCCAGCAAAGCAGGAACATAACCCTGAGCATTAAAATACAGGCGGCCAGAAGTCACACCAAACCCATAGACACCTCAAAACTCACTACTGGACACTTCATTGCACTCCAGAGAGAAGAGATCCAGCTCCACCCACCAGAACACCGACACAAGCTTCCCTAACCAGGAAACCATGACAAGCCACTTGTCCAACCCCGCCTACAGGGAGGAACCTCCCCAATAAAGAGAAACCACAAACTTCCAGCATACAGAAAGGACACCCCAAACACAGCACTCTAAACAAACCAAACACAGCAATCTAAACAAGATGAAAAGGCAGAGACATATTCAGCAGGGAAAGGAACATGATAAATGCCCACCAAACCAAACAAAACAGGAGGAGATAGGGAGTCTACCTGAAAAAGAATTCAGAATAATGATAGTAAAAATAATGCAAGATCTTGAAAACAAAATGGAGTTACAGATAAATAGTCTGGAGACAAGGACTGAGAAGATGCAAGAAAAGTTTAACAAGGACCTAGAAGAAATATAGAAGAGTCAGTCAATAATGAATAATGCAATAACTGAGATCAAAAGCACTCTGGAGGGAACCAATAGTAGAATAACTGAGGCAGAAGATAGGATAGGTGAGGTGGAAGATAGAATGGTGGAAACAAATGAAGCAGAGAGGGGGAAAAAAAAAAAAGAATTTAAAGAAATGAGGACAACCTCAGAGACCTCTGGGACAATGTTAAATGCCCAACCATTCGAATCATAGGAGTCCCAGAAGAAGACGACAAAAAGAAAGGCCCTGAGAAAATACTTGAAGAGATAATAGTTGAAAACTTCCCTAAAATGGGGAAGGAAATAGCCACCCAAGTTCAAGAAATCCAGAGAGTCCCAAACAGGATAAACCCAAGGTGAAACACCCCAAGACACATATTAATCAAATTAACGAAGATCAAACACAAAGAACAAATATTAAAAGTAGCAAGAGAAAAACAACAAATAACACACAAGGGGATTCCCATAAGTATAACAGCTGATCTTTCAACAGAAATTCTTCAGGCTAGAAGGGAATGGCAGGACATACTTAAAGCGATGAAAAAGAAAAACCTACAACCCAGATTACTGTACCCAGCAAAGATCTCATTCAAATATGAATGAGAAATCAAAAGCTTTACAGACAAGCAAAAGCTGAGAGAATTCAGCATCACCAAACCAGCTCTTCAACAAATGCTAAAGGACCTTCTCTACACAGGAAACACAGAAAAGGTTTATAAAGTCAAACTCAAAACAACAAAGTAAATGGCAATGGGATCTTACTCATCAATAATTATCTTAAATGTAAATGGGTTGAATGCCCCAACAAAAAGACAAAGACTGGCTGAATGGATACAAAAACAAGACCCCCTATATATGCTGTCTACAAGAGTCCCACCTCAAAACAAGTGACGCATACAGACTGAAAGTGAAGGGCTGGAAAAAGATATTTCATGCAAATGAAGACCAAAAGAAAGCAGGAGTCACAATACTCATATCAGATAAAATAGACTTTGAAATAAAGGCTGTGAAGAGAGACAAAGGACACTACATAATGATTAAAGGATCAATCCAAGAAGAAGATATAACAATTACAAATATATGTGCACCCAACATAGGAGCACCGCAATATGTAAGGCAAATGCTAACAAGTGTGAAAGGGGAAATTAACAGTAACACAATAATAGTGGGAGATTTTAATACCTGACTCACACCTATGGATAGATCAACTAAACAGAAAATTAGCAAGAAAAAACAAATTTTAAATGATACAATGGACCAGTTAGACATAATTGATATCTATAGGACATTTCACCTCAAACAATGAATTTCACCTTTTTCTCAAGTGCACATGGAACCTTCTCCAGGATAGAGCACATCCTGGGTCATAAATCTAGCCTTGGTAAATTCAAAAAATTGAAATCATCTCAAGCATCTTTTCTGATCACAATGCGGTAAGATTAGATGTCAACTACAGGAAAAAAAAATATTAAAAATACAAACATATGGAGGCTAAATAACACGCTTCTGAATAACCAATAAATCACAGAAGAAATAAAAAAAGAAATCAAAATATGCATAGAAATGAATGAAAATGAAAACACAACAACCCAAAACCTATGGGACACTGTAAAAGCAGTGCTAAGAGGAAGGTTCACAGCAATACAAGCCTACCTCAAGAAACGGGAGAAAAATCAAATAAATAACCTAACTCTACACCTAAGGTAACTAGAAAAAGAAGAAATGAAGAACCCCAGGGTTAGTAGAAGGAAAGAAATCATAAAAATTAGGGCAGAAATAAATGCAAAAGAAACAAAGGAGATCATAGCAAAAATCAAAAAAGCTAAAAGCTGGTTCTTTGAGAAGATAAATAAAATAGACAAACCATTAGCCAGACTCATCAAGAAATAAAGGGAGAAGAATCAAATCAACAAAATTAGAAATGAAAATGGAGAAATAACAACAGACAACACAAAAATACAAAGGATCATAAGAGACTACTATCAGTAACTATATGCCAATAAAATGAACAACTTGGAAAAAATAGACAAATTCTTAGAAAAGTATAACTTTCCAAAACTGAACCAGGAAGAAATAGAAAATCTTAACCCATCACAAGCATGGAAATCAAAACTGTAATCAGAAATCTTCCAACAAACAAAAGCCCAGGACCAGATGGCTTCACAGCTGAATTCTACCAAAACTTTAGAGAAGAGCTAACACCTATCCTATTCAAACTCTTCCAGAAAATTGCAGATGAAGGTAAACTTACAAACTCATTCTATGGGGCCACCATCACCCTAATACCAAAACCAGACAAGGATGCCACAAAAAAAGAAAACTACAGGCCAATATCATTGATGAACACAGATGCAAAAGTCCTTAACAAAATTCTAGCAAACAGAATCCAACAACATATTAAAAAAAATCATACATCATGACCAAGTGGGCTTTATCCCAGGGATGCAAGGATTCTTTCATATCTGCAAATCAATCAATGTGATACACCACATTAACAAACTGAAAGACAAAAACCATATGATTATCTCAATAGATGCAGAGAAAGCCTTTGACAAAATTCAACATCCATTTATGATAAAAACCCTCCAGAAAGCAGCATAGAAGGAACATACCTCAACATAATAAAAGCCATATATGATAAACCCACAGCAAACATTATCCTCAATGGTGAAAAATTGAAAGCATTTCCTCTAAAGTCAGAAACAAGACAAGGATGCCCACTCTCACCACTACTATTCAACATAGAAATGGAAGTTTTAGCCACAGCAATCAGAGAAGAGAAAGAACTAAAAGGAATCCAGATTGTAAAAGAAGAAGTAAAACTCTCACTGTTTGCAGATGACATGATCCTCTACATAGAAAACCCTAAAGATACTACCAGAAAATTACTAGAGCTAATCAATGAATATAGTAAAGTTGCAGGATATAAAATTAACACACAGAAATCTCTTGCATTCCTATACACTAACAATGAGAAAACAGAAAGAGAAATTAAGGAAACAATACCATTCACCATTGCAACAAAAAGAACAAAATATTTAGGAATAAAGCTCCCCAAAGAAACAAAAGCCCTATATATAGAAAACTATAAAACACTGATGAAAGAAATCAAAGAGGACACAAACAGATGGAGAATATACCATGTTTATGGATCAGAAGAATCGATACAGTGAAAATGAGTATACTACCCAAAGCAATCTATAGATTCAATGCAATCCCTATTAAGCTACCAACAGTATTTTTCACAGAACTAGAACAAATAGTTTCACAATTTGTATGGAAATTAAAAAAACCTCGAATAGCCAAAGCAATCTTGAGAAAGAAGAATGGAACTGGAGGAATCAACCTGCCTGATTTTAGGCTCTACTACAAAGCCACAGTCATCAAGACAGTATGGTACTGGCACAAAGACAGAAATATAGATCAAGGGAACAAAACAGAAAACCCAGAGATAAATCCATGCACCTATGGACACCTTATCTTTGACAAAGGAGGCAAGAATATACAATGGAGAAAAGACAATCTCTTTAACAAGTGGTGCTGGGAAAACTGGTCAACCACTTGTAAAAGAATGAAACCAGAACACTTTCTAACACCATACACAAAGATAAACTCAAAATGGATTAAAGATCTAAATGTAAGACCAGAAACTATAAAACTCTAGAGGAAAACATAGGCAAAACACTCTCTGATGTAAATCATAGCAGGATCCTCTATGACCCACCTCCCACAGTAATGGAAATAAAAGCAAAAATAAACAAATGGGACCTAATTAAACTTAAAAGCTTTTGCACAATGAAAGAAACTATGAGCAAGGTGAAAAGACAGCCCTCAGATTGGGAGAAAATAATAGCAAATGAAGCAACTGACAAAGAATTAATCTCAAAAATATACAAGCAACTCCTGCAGCTCAATTCTAGAAAAATAAACGACCCAATCAAAAAATGGGCCAAAGAACTAAACAGACATTTCTCCAAAGATGACATACAGGATAAAAAAAAAAAAAAAAAAAAGACATACCGATGGCTGACAAACACATGAAAAGATGCTCAACATTATTCATTATCAGAGAAATGCAAATCAAAACTACAATGAGGTACCACCTCACACCAGTCAGAATGGCTTCTATCAAAAAGTCTACAAACAATAAATGCTGGAGAGGGTGCAGAGAAAAAGGAACCTTCTTACACTGTTGGAGGGAATGCAAACTAGTACAGTCACTATGGAGAACAGTGTGGAGATTTCTTAAAAAACTGGATATAGAACTGACATTCAACCCAGCAATCCCACTGCTGGGCATACACACCGAGGAAACCAGAATTGAAAGAGACACATGTACCCCAATGTTCATCGCAGCACTGTTTACAATAGCCAGGACATGGAAGCAACCTAGATGTCCATTGGCAGACGAATGGATAAGAAAGCTATGGTACATATACACAATGGAATATTACTCAGCTATTAAAAAGAATGCATTCAAATCAGTTCTAATGAGGTGGATGAAACTGGAGCCTATTATACAGAGTGAAGTAAGTCAGAAAGAAAAACACCAATATAGTATATTAACACATATATATGGAATTTAGAAAGATGGTAATGATGACCTTATATGCAAGACAGCAAAAGAGACACAGATGTAAAGAACAGACTTTTGGACTCTGGGGGAGAAGGCGAGGGTGGGATGATTTGAAATAATAGCACTGAAACTTGTATATTATCATATGTGAAACAGATCACTAGTCCAGGTTCGATGCTTGAGACAGGGTGCTCAGGGCTGGTGCACTGGGATGACCCTGAGGGATGGGATGGGGAGGGATGTGGGAGGCGGGTTCATGATGGGGAACACATGTACACCCACAGCTGATTCATGTGAATGTATAGCAAAAACCACCACAATATTGTAATTAGCCTCCAATTGAAATAAATAAATTAAAAGAAAAAAGAGTAGACTGAAATCTAGTGGTGAAACCAGATGCTGAGCAAGTAACTGTAAGTGTGATGAATGTTTTAAAGTAGAAGTACAGGGCTCTTTCCAAAAATAAAACACATTGTAGAAGGCTAATAAGGCCTCCCTGAGAAATAGGTTTTCAGAAAATAATTTTCTCAACTTTCCTCTATTAGAATTCTCACTTCTTCTTGGTATATTCACCAATTTTTTTCTTTTCTCATTTCTCTTTTGTCATGGGGGAAAAGCCCTTATTCTTTCCCTTTGCCAGCTTCTCCATAGTTTTCTGGTCTTTTGATTTCATTTTGGAATTAACACCAGTAAATTATCATCCACTCTTTTAAAAAATCTCGCCACTGCCCTTTCCATCAGCTTAAGGACTTTCCATATCCTAATTTAAAAAAAAAATCCCCCAATCCCTTGCAGCCCATCAGATTTCTTCACCACCCATTCCTTCCTCAAACCCTGACATTCAATTCCTGAGCATTCCACTCCACTGAAATTGTTTTTGGATTTTTCATAAACTACTCATGAACTTCTATTTCCCAAATGAAGCAAGAGTCCCCACACTCTTCCCCCTCTGGTATGCAATAAATGACCCAGTTACTACTTTCTGGCATTCTCCCCACTCCTGACTGCTTGTTCACTACTCTTTCACATTCTGGTTTCCCCAAATCTTTCCGATCATTCCTTCTCCAGCTCCTCTCTCCATTCTTAGATGGACATCACTCTCTTCAGCCTCTCCTCCTCTATACATTTTCCCAAGTCTGCCCTCTCACCAGTGTTCTGATTGCTCCCAGACCACTTCACCCTCACATTTCAGTTTCCAATAACCTGGCTCCAGACTCCACCTGGCTTGTCCTGCCAACATCTCAAATCTAATCTTTCAAAGCAGAATGCCTTATTTACTCATCCCAAACCTACTTGCCTATGCCTCCTACCTTCATTAAAAGTGCTTAAGTAGGAATCATCTTCAAATTCTTCCTCTCTCACATCTCACACTCACTTGCTTTTTTCCCATCACGTCATTTCTAGCCCCACTACCTATGACCTATACGACCTTGAACAATTTATCTTTCTAACCGTGCAGTGTCTTCACCTCTAAAATCAAGATTACATTACTTACATTCCAGGGTCCTTAAATAAATCCTACAAAGCTCCTTTATCATTACTATGTTAATATAATAAGCATAATCTATCAATGCCTGGCATATAATATTCCCAATAACTTGGAATTTTGAATTATTATAACTCATTTTCTCACCTAGAATCTCTCACCTCACTAATTCTGTGTTAGTAATAGTAACAGAAACGGAAAGGTATACCCAACTAAACGCAGATTTCCAAACAACAGTACAGAGAGACAAGAAGGCCTTCTTCAATGAACAGTGTACAAAATTAGAAGAAAACAACAGAAGAGGAAAGACTAGAGATTTCTTCAGTAAAATTGGAGATATCAAGGGAACATTTTGCCCAAAGATGGGCACAGAAAAGATTAGAAATGGTAAAGACCTAGTACACGCTGAAGAGATCAAGAAGAGATGGAAAGAATACACAGGACAAGGGAGAACTGTACAAAAAAAAAAAAATCTTAATGAACTGGATTAATACAAGGGTGTGGTAAGCCAGAGCCAGCCATTCTGGAGTGTGAAGTCAAGTGGGCCTTAGGAAGCACTGCTGTTAATAAAGTTAGTGGATGTGATGGAATTCCAGTAGAGCTATTCAAAACCCTAAAGGATGATGCCATCAAGATATTGCATCCAATATGTCAGCAAATCTGGAAGACCCAGCAGTGGCCACAGGACTGGAAAAGGTCAATCCTCATCCCAGTTCCCAAGAAGGGCAGTACTAAAGAATGTGCTAACCATTGGACAATTGCACTCTTCTCCCACGGTAGTAAGGTCATGCTTAAAATCTTGCATGCTAGGCTTTAGCATTATGTGAACCAAGAACTTCAGATGTCCACGGTGTTTAGAAAAGGAAGAGGAACCAGAGATCAAATTGCCAACATTCGCTGGATCATAGAGAAAGCTAGGGAATTCCAGAAAAACATCTACCTCTGTTTCACTGACCACGCTAAAACCTTTGACTGTGTGGATCATAATAAACTGTGGAAAGCTCTTAAAGAGATGGGAATACCAGACCATCTGACCTGTCTCCTGAGAAACCTGTATGCAGGTTAAGAAGCAACAGTTAGAACCCTGTATGGAACAGCTAATTGATTCAAGATTGAGAAAGGAGTACGACAGGGCTGTCTGCTGTCACCCTGTTTGTTTAATCTACATGCTGAGCACATCATGAGAAATGCTGGGCTGCATGAGTTACAAGCTGGAATCAAGATAGGCCGGAGAAACATCAACAACCTCAGATACGCAGATGATACCACTGTAGTGGCAGAAAGTGAAGAGGAACTAAAGAGCCTCTTGATGAGGGTGAAGGTGGAAAGTTAAAGAGCCAGTTTAAACCCAGATATTAAAAAAAAAACTAAGATCATGGCATCTGGCCACATTACTTCATGGAAAATAGAAGGGAAAAAAGGTGCAAGTAGTGACAGATAGCCTCTTATTGGGCTCCAAATTGACTGGAGATGGTGACTGCAGCCATGAAATCAGAAGATGTTTGCTTCTTGGCAGGAAAGCTATGGCAAACCTAGACAGCATGTTAAAAAGCAGAGACATTACTCTGCCGACAAAGGTCCACAGAGTCAAGGCTACTGTCTTCCCAGTGGTCATGTGTGGTTGTGAGAGCTGGACCATAAAGAAGGCGAAGCACTGAAGACCTGATCCCTTCAAACTGTGGTTCTGGAGAAGACTCCAGAGAGTCCCTTGGACAGCGAGGAGATCAAACCAGTCAATCTTAAGGGAAATCAACCCTGAATACTTGTTGGAAGGACTGATGCTAAAGCTGAAACTCCAGTATTTTGGTCATCTGATGTGAAAAGTCCCATTGGAAAAGTCCCTGATGCTGGGAAAGATTGAGGGCAGACGGAGAAGAGGGCATCAGAGGATGAGATGGCTGGATGGCATCACTGATGCAATGGACATGAACTTGGGCGAACTTCGGGAAATGGTGAGGGACAGAGAGGCCTGGTGAGCTGCAGTCCATGGGGTCGCAAAGAGTCAGACATGATGGGCTGACTGAACAACAACAGTACCATCTAGAATGTGGATCATATAAAATTCCCCCTCTACCCCCAAATGTCTACTAGCTTCCCACTGTCTACTGAATGAAGTCCAACTCCCTAACGTGATTCAAAGTCCTTTTAAGGTTTGTTTCCAAACTGCCTTTTCTGTCTTTGACTCTCCATACCAATCTCCAAGTCCTTTGCTTCAAGAACTGGGTGCTGCTTGCTGCTTCCTATACATCCCTGTTTTCACATCTTTTCACCTTTCTTGACATTGTTTTCATGGCCTAAAGTACCTAAAGAACAAAAACAACCCTTTGCCTCAAGTTCTACCCTACCTTTAAGGCTTGGTTTGAATGTCACCTTATAATTGAAAGCCTTTCTAGATCCTTCCAGTTTAAATGATTGGTTCTTCCATACAATTGCCAACATTTTGGAACTACATTTTTCATAGCACTTCTTTCACTCAGTCATGTGGAGCTGGTATTTCTTTTCATTTCCCAAGAGCTATAAGCTCCATGAAGATAACACAGTTTCTCCATAGCATTGAGAATGAGGCTTTGCTCCTAGAGATATATACTCAGCAAATTCTGGTTGAATTTGAAAATATTAAAAAGCTTGGTAAGATTATAGGGAATAAAATTTTAAACAATATTCTATTATAATGGCTTTAAAGTAAAATTGGAAAAGGCTGATCAACTGATCGTAACAATCAAACTTGATTGGTTTCCCTCCATTATTCCAGATTCTTGAATAACTTGGTAAGTTAAACCAGTCAGTAAAATTACTAATGAGTCTCTTCCTAAAAATATCCACCTGTGATAATGCACTATTATTTATTTCCATTTTTGTATAATTGCTGCTTGATGTTTGATTTTTAGTCTCAGAGCTCACAGATGATTTCTTTCTAGATCATGACCTTAAATGGTTATTTGAACCAAGAGATACCATAAGACAGACCAAGAGAATGACTGTTCTTTAAAAAGCATGAATTACAAAAGAAGACTGATCATTTTGTAAGTGTGTGGATGAATCAATTTGCTTTGTGTGCTGTGTCTGTGTGCTCAGTTGTGTCCAACTCTCTTGTGACCCCATCGATTGTAGCCTGCCAGCCTCCTCTGTCCATGGAATTTTCTGGGCAAGAATGCTGGAGTGGGTTGCCCTTTCTTACTCCAGGGGATCTTCCAGACCCAGGGATTGAACCCACGTCTCCTGAGGCTCCTGCATTAGTAGGCGGATTCTTTACCACTGCACCACCTGGGGAGCCCAAATGTACGTGACTCCTAAATGCTTTATACTTTGATATAAATGACAACAGTTATGATTATATACCACTTAATCCTGTCCATCTTGAAATAAATTAGCAAACATCACTTACTGCTCACAAAATCATTAAAAAGCACACACACACAAACAAAAAACACAGATTCCCTTGAGAAATTCCCTGGTAGTCCAGTGGTTAAGACTTGGTGTTTTCCCTGCCATGGGCCTGGCCCCTGGTTGGGAAACTAAGATCTCACAAGCTGTTTGTAGAAGGAAGGGAGGGAGAGTGGGAAGAAAGAAAGAAGGAAAGAAGTGGTCCCTGTTCAAGATGGCAACATAACTATGTCTCCAAAAAAATGACAGCTTGTAAAAAAGTTAAATAAATAAAAACAAAGATCCCCTGAGAGAAAGGTATGATGCTGCCATTTCAAAGATGGATAAGAAGTGGTATACACAAACTAATGGAAGTTCAACAGTGGAGTGTTAAAATTAGAGATTAAAGTTGGAAAGTATCTGAAGACCTCTCTTGCTGAGGGAAAGCAGCAGAGATGATACTGATGATAAGCATTTAGTAAAAGTCCACTGTGTGCCAGGGTCTGTGTAATCACCTTCCATCCACTACCTCACTTAAGCTACATAACATCTCTTAAGAGTTGCTGACTCTTAGATGGGAAAATGGAGATTAAGTAATTTATTCAAGTTTATTATGGACAGTATGTGGCCCAGCCAGGATTTGGAGTCATGTGCTCTTAAGAACTAAGCTACAAAATGAAAATTCTCAGACATTAATATCCATTTTGTAAACCTGTCAGATATGAAAAACATAATACCAATACTGTGAGTAAACAGTTCTATAAATATTAAACCTTATACCATCACATTTTGTGAATAAAAAAACTCTTCACGACACATGACTACTTAGCATAACAGATAAGCAAAAACTTTGAACCTATGTTTTTCATGAACCCTCACTAAACTTTCTTCACGTAAAGGTCTCTCAGCCTGAACTGATGCTCCCAGCTTACATATTCTAAAATTAAGAATGTCGACGTACATGGATATCTCTAAATTCCAGATGCAATGTTATGTTTCTAGAAAACCTAAGTATCTATAGCTTTAGAAGAAGTTATAAACCCAAATTGGACACTAACCACAGGAAATGTTAAATACACGAGGGCTAAAAAAAAAATATGCACCCCAGGATGCAAATTGGCACAGTCCCTATGGAAAACAGTATGAAAGTTACTCAGAAAACTAAAAACAGAATTACCATACGATTCAGCAAAACCACTCCCAGGCACATATTCAGACAAAACTATAATTCAAAAAGATACATGCAATTCTATAGCCATGACATGTAAACAACCTAAATGTCTATCAACAGATGAGTGGATAAAGAAGATGTAATACATACATACAATGGGTTACTACTAAGTCATAAAAGAGTGAAATAAAAAAAAAAAAAGAGTGAAATAATGCTATTCGCAGCAACATGGATGCAACCACAGATTATCGTACTAACTGAAGTGAGAAAGATAAATATATGATCTCGTTTATAAGTGGAATATGAAATATAACTCAAATGAACCTATCTATGAAACAGAATCATGGACATACTGAACAGACAGGTGGTTACCAATGGAGAGAGAGCTGGGGGAGGGATAGAGTGAGAGGTTGTGGTTAACAGATGCTTAATAAGCTTTTATAATAGTTCATAGAATGGATAAACAATAAAGTCCTACTGTATAGCACAGGGAACTATATTTAGTATCTTATAATAAACCACAGTGGAAAAGAGTATTTTAAAAAGGGTATATATACATATATATATATACACACACACACACATACACACACACATATATGTGTATATATACCTGAATCACTTGGCTGCACAGCAGCAATTAATCCAACATTGTAAAGCCAGCTGTACTTCAATAAAAAACAAACTAAAATAAAACCTATGCCCCTCCAGGTCACTGTTACATGTCCATTCTGGCATGTCCAGACTGTTACATTGGTGAATTTGTCTCAACAAAGCCAATCATCACTATTTTATTTATATTGTTCCTAAACATTAAAATGGAAAAGGTCCCTAACTCATTCTGTGAGGTTAGTACTAGCACATGCACACCAAACACTACGAGCTGGGTCCCATGGGCCAAATATTTCTTGCAAGGAGCTCCAACCAGTCCATCCTAAAGGAGATCAGTCCTGAGTGTTCATTGGAAGGACTGATGTTGAAGCTGAAACTCCAGTAATTTGGCCATCTTATGGGAAGAGCTGACTCATTGGAAAAGACCCTGATGCTGGGAAAGATTGAGGGCAGGAGGAGAAGGGGACGACAGAGGATGAGATGGTTGGATGGCATCACCGACTCATGAGTTTGGGTGGACTCCGGGAGTTGGTGTTGGAAAGGGGGGCCTGGCGTGCTGCATGCAACTCATGGGGTTGCAAAGAGTCGGACACAACTGAGCGACTGAACTGAACTGAATAATTATGTTTAGATAACATTTTTTTAGATAACATTTTTAATACTGCATATAAATGTTATGAGACCCAACATCCATTCTCCTATTACTATAGTCCCCTCGTCTTTCTTTGTGAACCTCATCTACTTGATTCAATTTTTAAAAACAAATTTGGCTCCTCTAGGAATGAGTTTACAATTCTTAATCTTATCACCTCTGTCACAAACCACCCAATTCTACTCCTGGGCAACAGGTGGTGGTTTAATTGCTCAGTTGTGTCTGACTCTTTGTGACCCCTTGGACTGTAAACTTCCAGGTTCCTCTGACCATGCGGTTTTCCAGGCAAGAATACTGGAGTGGGTTGCCATTTCCTTCTGCTGTGCATCTTCCCGACCCAGGGATTGAACCTACATCTCTTGTGTCTCCTGCATTGTAGGCAGATTCTTTACTCACTGAGGTATCAGGGACCAATTTTACTTGTGAATATAAATTTTAAAATCCTACCAAAATCTTAGCAAATCAAATCCAGCAGGGCAAAAGAACAAGGCGTTATAACTAACTAGAGCTTGGATTATGACTAGCTTATCATTAGAAAATTAACTCACATTAGTCACTATATTGGGGCTTCCCAGGTGGCACTATCGGTAAAGAAACTGCCTGCTAATGCAGGAGACATAAGAGACGCAGCTCTGATCCCTGGGTCGGGAAGATCCCCTGGAGAAAGGCATGGCACCCCGCTCCAGCACTCTTGCCTAGAGAATCCCATGGACAGAGGAGCCTGGCGGGCTACAGCCCACAGGGTCTCAAAGAGCTGGACACGACTGAGGCAACTTAGCACATGCACAGTCACTATATTAATATCTTCAAGAACTAAAAGGAGGGAGGAGGGAAAGAAGCAGTGTATCAAATAAATCATCTAATGCAGACATTCTCGGCCTTTGGGGATCCATGGATAGGCTCCAAAGAGTTCCTGACAACCTGTGATTCAAAGTGCAATATTGGTGTACATGTGGTAAGTTTCAAAGACAGGTTAATTCTCAAAGAAGTCAATTCATGAATCCTTTCACATGTTGCAGCATTATTGGGCTGTGCTAAAAAAGAAAAGTACAGAAAAATATACATCAGTATTCAAACTGTTGCATTTTTTAAACAGATTCTTAAAATTCTACTTCATTAAAAAGCATGACAGGGCTTCCCTGACAGCTCAGTGGTGCAGAGTCTGTCTGCCAGTGTGAAGGACATGGGTTTGATCCCTGGTCTGGGAAGATGTTACCTACATCAGAGCAACTAAGCCTGTGGTCTAGAGCCTGAGAGTCTAGTTGCCCTAGATCATGTGCTCAGCAACAAAAGAAGCCACCACATTGAGAAACATGTGCACCCCAAGGAAGAGTAGTCCCCCACTTTCCACAACTAAAGAAAGCCCGGGCAGCAAAGACCCAGCACAGCCAATAATAAGTAAACAATTTTTTTTAAAAAAAGCATGACAGGCACAGCATTTTTACTAGGAACCTAGAGGTTATCATACTAAATGGAGTAAGTCAGAAAGAGAGAGACAAATATCATTATATTACTAATATGTGGAATCTAAAATACAAATTGATGTATCTATGAAACAGAAACAGACTCACAGATATAGAGAATAGACTTGTGGTTGCCAAGTGGGGGGGGAGGAGGTAGGAGAGGAAAGGAATAGGAGTTTGAGATTAGCAGAGACAAACCATCATATATAGGATGAACAATAATGTCCTACTGTATAACACGGGGAACTATATTCAAGACCCTATGACAATCCCATATGGAAAAGAATATGAAAAATAATATATATTATAAATATAACTGAGTTATCTTGCTACATGGAAGAAATCAACATAACTAGTTTGGTTTATAGTTGTAAACCAACTATACTTCAATAAAATTTTTTTAAATATCCAAAAAGTGGAAATACAAATGCCCATCAACTGACTAGATAAACAAATGTGGGATACCCATATAATAAAATACTATTCGACAATAAAAAGGAATGAAGTACTGATACATGCTACAACATGGATGAAACTAAAATATTTTGCTAAGTGAAAGAAGCCAGTCACAAAAGACTGCCTATTGTGTGACTTTACTTATACAAAATGTCCAGAGTAGGCACCTCCATAGAGAAAGAAAGCAGATTAATATTTGCCTGGGAGAAGGCAGAGCAGAAATCGGGAATCAGTGTTAACAGGTACAGTATATTTTAGATAGCGATGATAGTTGCAAATACTGAAAATATACTAAAAACTACAGTGGAGTTCATGGTATATGATAAAAAGAGAAACCTTCCTGCCAATGACATGCAGCATACAGAAGAAATGAGTTTCATTGTTCTGAGCCATGGAAATTTGGGGTTGTTGGGTTATCACAGAATATATTATCCTATTTTAATAATGTACCAAATAAATAAACAATTCATCTATTTACTTACAAATTAAATCAGAAAATCCATGCCCTCTCAAAATCTTTAGACAAAATTTCATCATCCTACATTTATCAGGTTATAGGTCCCTGTATCAAAGCGAACTTGGTTTGATATGAATCTCTATATGCGACTGAACACTACTATTTGAAAGTGTCATGAAACTCAGTGACACTTAAAACCTGAAAATACACAGTAGATATTGGAATATAAATCTGCAAATATTTGTTAAATGTTTCCAAACATTTAGTTTTATTTTCTATGATTTTACTTTGTCGTCATCTTAGACAACAAAAAAGGGAAGATTAAATGCTGGATAATTGCATTCTTGTATGTAAAAAAAATTTCTTTTGCTATTTTGAAAATTAAACATCATTCAAAGAATTATAATGCCCTTAATACTAGTGTATAAGCATCAGTACAACACATTTAAAGTGAATTAAATAATAATCCAATTTAAAATTACACAAGGTGGTAGAAGACATACTGTATATGTATCTGCCAAATCACTTTATCATAAAGTGATTTCCAAATGCATCATTTTTTCCATTTTCAAAAATCCTACCCATCAAAAAGTTCTATTATCACATCTTTCATTCAGATTTTCCTAATTATTATCATAGATGTTTTTTTAATTGTGTGAGGTTACATGTGATCATTCTGTCTTACTTTTTTCCTTTTAAAGCTCACAGGAAGATTTCTTCTTAGACTGTATGTAAGTAGTCAAGGACCTTATGCTTACAGAAATCATATCTTAGAAAACCAAAATCATGTCTCAGATTTTTAATGTCTTGAAATATCCCTACCAGTGTTATCATTCCCACCAAATATTGGGATTCTCTATATTTTCCATTGCTGATCTATTAATTGTGGTGGTCATTTGATGGCAAAGCAAATCTAATGGGATATTTAAGTATAAGTGTATAAATTAAAAAAAAAAGAAGGGGAGGACAGGCCCACCATTTTTACTACAAATTGAAGGTTTGGGGCAACTGTGCCTCCAGCAAGTCTATCAGTGCCATTTTCCAACAGCATCTGCTCATTTTGTATCTGTGTCACATTTTGGTAATTTATACAATAATTCCAACTTTTAAACTATTACTATGCTTGTTATAGTGATCTGTAATCAGTGATCTTTGATGTTATTACTGTAATTATTTTGGGATGCCACAAACCCCACCCACATAAGATGGCAAATTTAATTCGTAAGTATTGTGGGTATTCTGACTGCTCCACTGACCAGCCATTCCTCCATGAGGGACTGAAGAGACCAGCGATTTTCTTCAGGCCTTCCTGTTCCCTGAGACACAACAATATTGAAATTAGGCCAAGTAAGTGTTCAAGTGAAAGCAAGAGAATATGCCTCTCCTTTAAATCAAAAGCTAGAAATGATTCAAGTTAATGAGGAAGGCATGTCAAAATCCAAGACAGGCCAAAAGATAGGCCTCTCTCACCAGAGGCCTATTCACTTCTATTCACCAGCCAAGTTGTGAATGCAAAGGAAAACTTCTTGAAGAATATTTGAAGTGCTACTTCAGTGAAAACATGAATGATAAGAAAACGGAACAGTCTTATTGCTGATATGGAGAAGTTATGGATAGATCAAAACAGCCACATACTCTCTTAAGCCAAAGCCTATTCCAGAGCTGGGCCCTAATTCTCTTCAAGGCTATGAAGGCTGAGTGAGAGGTGAGGAAGCTGCAGAAGAAAAGCCTGAAGCCAGCAGAGATTGGTTCCTGAGACTTAAGGAAAGAAGCCATTTCCATAACATAAGAGTGCAAAGTGAGGCAACAAGGGCTTGATGTAGAAGCTGCAGCAAGTTATCTAGAATATCTCGCTAAGATCATTTTTAAAAGTGGCTACATTAAACAACAAATGTTCAACGTAGATGAAACAGCCTTCTACTGGAAGGAAATGCCATCTGAGACTTCAACAGCTAGAGAGCAGAAGTTAATGCTGGCTTCAAAGCTTCAAGAGACAAGATGACTCTCTTGTTAGGAGCTAATGGACTTGGTGGCTTTAAGTTGAAACCAGTGGGTGATGCAGTCGTAAAGAATGTGCCTGCCAATGCAGGAGACACAAGAGTCTGAAGTTGAGAAGATCCCCTGGAGTAGGAAATGGCAACTCACTCCAGTGTTCTTGCCTGGAAAATTCCATGGACATAGGAGCCTGGTGGGCTACAGTCCATAGGGTCACAAAGAGTCAGACATGACTAAGCGCGCGCACACACACACACACACACACACACAATGCTCACTTACCATTCCAAAAATCTGAGGTCCCTTTAGGATGACGCTCAATCTACTCTACGCTGTGCTTTATCAATGGCACAACAAAGTGTGGATGACAGCACATCTGTTTACAACACAGTTTCCTGAATACTTTAAGCCCACTGTTGGGACCTACTGCTAGGAAGAAAACATTCCTACTCATTGAAAACACACCTGGTCACCCAAGCGCTCTGATGGAGATGTACAGTGAGATTAATGTTGTTTTCATGCCTGCTAATACAACATCCATTCTGAAGCCATGGATCAAGAAGTAATTTTGACTTTCAAGTCTTATTATTTAGGAAATACACTTTGTAAGGCTAAAGACAGAAATTCTTCAGACAGATCTGGATAAATTCAATTGAAAACCTTCTGGAAAGGATTCATCATTCTAGATGACATGAAAGAACATTTACAAATCATGGGAAGAGGTCAAAATGTCAACATTCCTATGGGAGTTTGGAGGAAGTTGATTCCAACCCTCATGAAAGACTCGAGGGGTTCAAGACTTCAGTGGAGGAAGGAACTGAAGATGTGCTGGACACAGCAAGAGAATCAGAATTAGAAGTGGAGCCTCAAGATGTGACAGAATGGCTTCAATCTTGTGATAAAACCTAAGTGGATGAGGAGTTGCTTCCTATGGATGGGAAAAGAAACTGGTTTCTTGAGGTGGAACCCATTCCTGGTGAAGATGCTGCAGAGACAGTTGAAATGATAACAAAGGATTTAGAGAATATCACATAAGAATAGATGATAAAGCAATGGCAGAGTTGCAGAGGACTGATTCCAATTTTGAAAGTTTTACTTGTGGGTAAAATGCTATCAAACAGCCTTATGTGCTGTGGAAAAACAATTCCTAAAGGCAGAAATCAATTGATGTGGCAAACTTGATTGTCTCATTTTCAAAAATTGCCACAATCACACAATCTTCAGCAACCACCATCCTGATTAGCTGACAGTCATCAACATCGGGGCAAGACCCTCGACCCGCAAAGAAATTACAGCTTGCTGAGGCCCAGGTGATTGTTAGCATTTTTTACCAAGGAAGTATTATTTTATTAAGCTCTGTACATTGTTTCTTAAGACATAACGCTATTGCACACTTAATAGACCACAGTATAAACATAACTTTTACATGCACTAGGAAACCAAAAATTCATATGACTAGGTTTACTGCACTACTCTCTTTATTGTGGTATAGGGAACCAAATCCACAGTATCTCTGAGGTATGTCTGAACTTTTTTTCTTTGAAGATTTTATTACTTCTGGCACAGCAGGAATGAGCACGGCATTGTATTGGTTCTCTCCCCCACATCCCAGTTCCTACTGGGACGACACAGATGGATTCATTGAGTGCCACGCATGTGCTAAGCTGTGTTACACTGAGGCACGCTGAGTTTGGGGACTCCATGCTGAGAGGCATATAGAATCTCAGTTCCATGGCCAGGGATCCAACACGCAGCCCCTGCACTGGAAGCATGGAATCTTAACGACTGGCCCACCAGGGAAGTCCATGAACTTACTTCTAAGACGATCGTTCGGATGTTTTTCACGTACAGCGTCACATAGTCATTGATGTAGATATGCGAGTAGTTGGGCTGTGTATCATACCAACCCATCATTAGTGCTGCTTCATTTTCATTATTCCCACTCCATGTGATGATAGAGGGATGAGATTTCAGTCTCCGGACCTAAAATTGAAGAAAACATAAAACAATTTTCAAATGCTCAACATAAAAAGGCTCAGAGTTGTAATTATTCATAAAATTATAGCCATTGCCTTTCTGCATGTGTATTTTTACATATCAGAAAACTCATCAGAAAATGAGCAGTAATGTTACATGTGGGAAGACATTTTAAGAAACCTCTGACATTCTTTTTATCTACATTTTATAAATATTGATAAAATATGGTTCCTCTTCTTTTATAAAAATTGATGAAAATATAATCCCTTTTACTAAAGAGAAAAATAAATCAACTCATCATTATCTGACTCACCACAAAAGGTTCTAAAAAATACAAAGGGCAGGAGGCATTACATTACAGAGGTTAGTTTCTCAAATGCAAGTTGGAGTTTCTGAGGAAGAAACAAATAAGGCAGAACAAACACCACTGCTGAGAGAGGGACTGAAGTCCCACACAGTCTCCAGCAAGATGAGAAAACCACCAGGACAGGTAGAGAGGGCTTTACAAAGCAAGTGAGTACCACAGAGATTCTGGAATTTACAAAGACATGAAACATTCTAAAGGAAAAAAGATTAAGACATCAAGAGTCTGTCCTCTGAAATAACTACGTCATATCTTAAGACTCTGGCCACTTGATGGGAAGAGCTGACTCATCGGAAAACACCCTGATGCTGGGAAACACTGCAGGCAGGAGGAGAAGGGGACGACAGAGGATGAGATGGTTGGATGGTATCGTGTTTCAAGGTACATGAGTTTGAGCAAACTCTGGGAGATGGTGAAGGACAGGGAAGTCTAGCATGCTGCAGTCCATGGGGTTGCAAAGTGTTGGACATGACTTAGCGAATGAACAGCAACGTCTTAAGAAATCAACTAAGGTTAAGTCACTGAATATATCTAAATACAGAAAAAGAAATTGAGGAATCTGAAAGCCCTGCATGATCTGGGCTCACTATAGGCCAGCCCTTCATAGAGGTGAAAGGATTCAGTTCTTCTGACACATTGGAAGATAAGCCCAGCAGAAGAGGGCAATTAAATCTCTCTGAGAACAACAGAATGAGTCAATGGTCAAGAGAAATTCTTTTGGAACATGTTTTAGCAATATAACCTTATTGGTTTTCATAGCTTCTCTTGCACTAGAATGGATGGTTACACGACGGACTTCAGCTGATGTTCTCACTGTGGTCTCCACTCAATATGCTAAGTAATCCACATGTGAAATAGAGATGTATTAAGAATACCTTAAAGAGATATATGTAATTTAAAAAATTAAAGTTTGTGTTTTTTCTAAGCTAGTCTTATAAACAATATTTCCTTATTTGCCTCTGAAAATACTGTTTATAAGGTAGCTTCCCTGATAGCTCAGTTAGTAAAGAATCCACCTGCAATGCAGGAGACCCCAGTTCGATTCCTGGGTCAGAAAGATCGCTGGAGAAGGGATAGGCTACCCACTCCAGTATTCCTGGGCTTCCCTGGTGGCTCAGCTGGTAAAGAATCCACCTGAAATGCAGGAGACCTGGGTTCGATCCCTGGGTTAAGAAGATCCCCTGGAGAAGGGAAAGGCTACCCACTCCAGTATTCTGGCCTGGAGAATTCCATGGACTGAATAGTCCATGGGGTTGCAAAGAGTCAGACACAACTGAGCAATTTTCACTTTCATTTTTCATATACAGGTAAAAGAGGGCTATGACCAGTTGTGACAGGCATGCTTATGGTACTGATGAAAATACAAATACCGAAGAGACAAAAAACTTCAGTGACTCTATGCTGTACACACCCTTCAAATTGACCTAGAATTTTATGGTGAGCTTTACTTTAAAATTTTAATAAACCCTGCACAAAAAGTTCTCTTTAATAATACATAAAAGAACTGAGAACACATAGATATATTTTAATTGTGTGAAGGAAAGTTAAAAATAAAACTGAAATGTTTACAACCTACATAACTACAATTAATATTTTAAAAGTTATTCACTCATCCATCCACCTATACATCGGATGAATAACACAGCCGGGTCATGGGGGAACTTGCCCTAAGCCTCAGGGAGATTACAATCTTGATGGAGTGACAAAACATTGAACAAGTAATTTCAAGTGTGATGTATGTAACACAAAGAGAAAATGACCTAATCTAGACTTGTAGACATAGTAAGTTTCTTCCAAGAGTCATGCCCAAAGTAAGACGAGTCAGAAAAAGAACGATTCAGATCATCCGCAGGGAAGGGTAACAGGCAAGGCATTCCAGGTCAGGGAAAGTACGGGGAATATGGTATCTAAGGAGGCTGGGGAGACAGGCAGAGACAAGAAAGTGCATGGTGAGGATCTTTAACTGTATCTAGAGGGCTCTGAGTAAGGGATGATTCAATGCTCACTTTCTAAACTTAAGAAAAAACAGACACAGATAACAAACTATGATACAATGAATTATTATCATAAGGCAATCACACTTGCAACACCATCTAGGCTAAGAAATCTTCACCAACACCCCAGGAGCCCTCATGTACCCCTTCCTAATCATAGTCATTCCTTCCTTCCAAAAGTAACCACTATCTTGAGTGTCATAATATTTTTTTCATTTCTTTTGGTTTTCCCCACAAATATACATTCACAGACACCAATGATGAACTTAAAGATTTTAACATACTCGATGGATTTCGATCCACTGACATTCTTATCCTTACTGAATTTCAAATTGTCCCACTTTTGGTCAGTCAGTCTCATCAACGTTCTTCTAACATATCTTTGGTAGCTTCCTTGTTATTTGTATGCCAAAATATTCCAGCATCATCTAGTATATCTCTTGCTCCAGACCTAGAACCAGCCATTCCTCTAAGAACCCTTCTTTTAGTGGGAAAGACTATTTCAATATAAGGATGCTCAATATGACTAGGCTGTTCACTGTTTTTAAGATTTTTCAGTGAACAGAGCTAGGATATAATCACTTCTTTGCATTTACAGATCTATAAATATAAGGTATTTATATGTGGAATGCAACAGAAATCAAGGAGTTAAGAATCAAAATTTTTGGCCTGAGAAATTCAAAGACTGGTATTGCCATTTATTGAGGTGGGGAACACAGCAAGAAAAGCAAGTCTGGGAAAGGTAATATAAGTTTGGTTTAGACATGCTACATTTGAGATTCCTATTACACCTCCAGGTAGGGGTTCCAAGCAGGAAGCTGGATAATAAGAACCAGGAATTCAGCAGAGAAGTCAGGGCCAGGAATAAATCTGACAGTCATCCACCAATAAGTGGAATTAGAACCATGAGACTGGATGGAATCACTCAAGGAGTCAATCACCTGGCTGATTTTTTTTTTTTCTCCCATGAGATTTAATAAAGAGAACAAAAAGAAAAAAAAAGAAAAGAAATTAAACACAGCATGGTAAATCAGCTATACTTCAATGGAATTTAAAACAAGAAAAAACACGGACAGGTTTAACAAAAGGCAAAACTAAAACTTAAGACTTTACTTCTTGGAATGGTAATGACATACCTGTTGAGTGACTTCTTCTCTCACGGAATCCATGAAATCCTCATCGGTTGGGTAAAGTGCACAGGCAAACATAAAATCCTGCCATATCTAGCAAATCAAATAAGAGGCAACACAGTACTCCCATAGATTTCATTGCACAGAAGGAAATTCTCTGTCCTAAACCTTGGGCATTATCTTTCATGTAAACAAAAATCAACTTAGCCTGAAGTGTGTGACCGTTTTCGCAGTGCAAGGCATGAGGTACTGGTAAATGCACTTTACAAACTCTCTAGGACTGTAGGGAAGCCTGAGAAGCGAAAACATTAGGTGGGCAGAAAAGAAAAAAAAACAGAGGAATTCAATTAAGGAAATAGTGCTTGTGTTGTGGAGAATATGAAATTCAGTAAAGATGTCTCCCAACCTCTCCTCATTTCTAATTCATTCTAATTTTCACCAGGAATTTGGTTTTGAGAAATGGCCCAGACTGTTAAGAAACGTACTTTTTTTTAAAATCAAAGGATTAACTTTTCATGGCCAAAAGGATCACTTCATGGACATTTTAGAGGGGAAACCACGTAAGTGCAATTGGGCTTCCCAGGTGGCGCTAGTGGTAAAGAATTCACCTGCTAATGTAGGAGACGCTAAGAGAAACGGGTTCAATCCCTGGGTCGGGAGGGTCCCCTGGAGTAGGAAATTGCAACATACTCCAGTATTCTTGCCCAGAGAATCCCATGGACAGAGGAGCTTGGTGGATGAGTGTCCACAGGTTGCAAAGTGCCAAACAGGACTCAGGACGCACCCTTCAGGGAGACCACAAGGAGAGCGGTTTAGGGCACAGAGCCATATCTGTTGCCCTGAGTCAGAACTTCATTCCCACCATATACCCACTGTGTGAGCCTGGGAAAGTTAGTTAACCTCTCCACATGCCAGTAAAAAGGGGATAGAGAACAACAGTAACTACCTCATATGGTGGGCATGAAGATGAAATACAATAATAAATGCAGAGCACTGAGAACAATGCCCAGAGTATTACAGAATATTGATACACCATGACCATCGGCATTATCAATATTATTAAAATTACTGCTCTTCTATGAAGTGCTTTATATCTTAGAACTGCAACACTAGAATTAAAAGAACATATTTCCTTTGCCTAACCCTCACCAATGCAAACCATGTTCAGAGGTACTTAATGAGAGTATTAAACACATCTTTTAAAATGTAATCATTTTTCTTCTCTCTAGGTCTTGTTAGATCTCCTTAAAGTTAAAATTTTTTAATATTTTATTTTTCTTTTTATGCTTAACCTCTTATCACAAAGAGAGTTACAAAGAAAATATAGATATATGCTTTGATATAACCAATATGCAGAATGTCTATCATTTAAAAATAATCAAATAATCATGATATTTGCTATCAATTATGGCTCTGGGTTTGCTAGATGCCATTTATTTCTCTGCCAAAAAAAAAAAAGTGGAACATCATTCTTGGCTCTGAGAAAAGAAGGAATGGGCTATGATACCACTTATATGTGGAATCTAAAATATGACACAAATGAATTTATGAAAGAGAAACATAACTTATTGTTATCAAAGGAGAAGGAGGTGGGGAGGGATAAATTAGGAGTTGAAGATTAGCAATTACAAACTATTACCTATAAAACAGATAAACAACAAGGACCTACTGCATAGCACAGGGAACTTTATTTAATATCCTGAAATAAACCATGATGGAAAAGAATATGCAATGTATGTATAACTGAATCACTTTGTGGTATTCCTGAAACTAGCACAACACTGTAAATAAACTATACAACAACAAAAAAACAAAGGAATGGGCAATATCCCCACTCAGAACACTGGAGGTCAAACTGAGGATATGGTAACATATCAACAAAATGGTGAGCTGTCAACTACATACCATTATTCCTAGTTCATCACAGAGTTTGTAGAATTCATCCTGCTCATAAATTCCTCCTCCCCAAACCCGGAGAGCATTCATGTTAGCATCCACAACAGACTGCAAAAGGAGCCGTAACCTACAGAAGAAAATTTTAAAACAAATGCTAATTTAAAATCTTGGGAACATTAAAAAAAAAAAAAAAGAACAAAATTTTAAGAAATATGCTGTGGTTGATAAACACATTTCAAATCACTGTTAAAAGAACACATTTTAATTATGATGGTTTGGATACAATGTACAGTGAAGAAAATGAGACAAAATTATATACACATTAACTGTAATTATAATTGACTTCGCTCATGGCTCAGACGGTAGAGAATCCATTTACAATGCAGGACATCTGGGATTGATCCCTGGGTTAGGAAGATGCCTTGGAGAAGGGAATGGCAACCCACTCCAGTGTTCTTGTCTGGAGAATTCCATGGACACAGGAGCCTGCAGGCTACAGTCCATGGGGTAGCAAAGAGTTGGACACAACTGAGCAACTAACACTTTCACTTCACTTTCTAACTGTAACCACATAAAAATAAACGTAGAGAAATTATGAGTGATATCTTTTCTCTGCCTTCTAAATTTTCAGTCACTATTACACTATTTTTAAAATTAAATTTTTGTTTTAAAGTTATCCTTGTAAACCTTAGAAACTGTGTTCATTTTATATAACCATTTCAAACTATAAGACAAAAATCAGAGTTTGAATATTAGTTTCTAGCTCACTCTCATCTTTTTTAAAAAAACAATTCCTCCAGTCCAGTACCCTCTTATCCAGTAAATTTCCTTCTTGCTCTAATTCCTATTTACATCACCTTCAGGAAAGTTTAGAAATTTGCATCCACCTTGACAGCATGTATCTTCCATTTCCAGAACGGCACCCAGAAGGGGAGGAAAAAGTCCAATAACAGGAAGACCATGGACCCAGAGCACTGTGCTCCTAGTAAAGACACCTCTGGGCAGGTTTACTAAGTGACGCAGCTGGGCTGCACAGTCGCCACCAAACCCTACCGGGAGCGGAGTCAAAGTGTTAGTCCTCAGTCGTGTCTGACTCTTTGCAACCCCACGGACTGTAGCCCACCAGGCGCCTCTGTTCATGGAATTCTCCAGGCAAGAATACTGGAGTGGGTTGCCATTTCCCACTCCAGGGAAGCTTCCCAGGTGGCGCTAGTGGTAAAGAACCTTCTGCCAATGCAGGAGATGAAAGAGACAACCCCTGGGTTCAATCCCTGGGTTAGAAAGATCCTCTGGAGAAGGGCACTGCAATCCATTCCAGTATTCTTGCCTGGAGAATTCCACGGATAGAGGAGCCTGGTGCGCTACAGTCCGTGGGATCACAAAGTCAGACACGACTGAAGCAACTTAGGACGCGTGCACTCCAGGGGATCTTCCCAACCCAGGGATCAAACCTGGGCCTCCTGCATTGCAGGTAGATGCATCTGAGCCACCAGGGTGGAAAGGAGACAGCAAAATTTCCATGCTCTGTCTGGAGAATGATTTTATTTTCATATGAAATTCAAAAATATTACACATTTTAAAGTAAAAGGATATTATTATAAATATAACTTTTGGCAAAATTAGAGTTTACATATACCAACCACATCTACATTCTAAACATATTATACCTCAATGCATATTTGTATAATATAAGTAAGTCCATCACTTCATGGCAAATAGATGGGGAAACAGTGGAAACAGTGGCTGACTCTATTTTGGGGAGCTCTAAAATCACTGCAGATGGTGACTGTAGCCATGAAATTAAAAGACCCTTGCTCCTTGGAAGGAAAGTTATGACCAACCTAGAAAGCATATTAGAAAGCAGAGACATTGCTTTGCCAACAAAGGTCCATCTAGTCAGGGCTATGGTTTTTCTAGTAGTCATGTATGGAGGTGACATTTGGGCTATACTGAAAGCTGAGCACTGAAGAATTGATGCTTTTGAACTGTGGTGTTGGAGAAGACTCTTGAGAGTCCCTTGGACTGCAAGGAGATCCAACCAGTCCATCCTAAAGGAGATCAGTCCTGGGTGTTCATTAGAAGCACTGATGGTGAAGCTGAAACTCCAATACTTTGGCCACCTCATGCGAAGAGCTGACTCACTGGAAAAGACTCTGATGCTGGGAAAGATTGAGGACAGGAGGGGAAGGGGACGACAGAAGATGAGCTGGTTGGATGGCATCACCAACTCAATGGACATGAGTTTGAGTAAACTCCGGGAGTTGGTGATGGACAGGGAGGCCTGGCGTGCTGCAGTCCATGGGGTCGCAAAGTGTTGGACATGACTGAGCGACTAAACTGGAGTGAACTGAAATGTGTTTATTTTCACTTCACAAAGCTTATTTTTACTATTACAAAGATAGCAGTTTATAAATCTAATCAGGAAATATTTTCTTGTTGACTCCTATTCTCAGAGCTTCAGATAAACGCTTTGAAGATTTCTTTAGTATTTTTTATTAAAGCATAATAAACATGAAGAATGTGTAAATATCTTAGCATGAAGAAGTAAATAGTTTTGATAAAGCACTGCATTACCAAATTTACCATTTACCATTTTTTTTGGTAAAGCATACCAAACAAACAAAAAAAAAACCCATGGTATTCGTCAAAAAAAATTTTTTAAGTCAAATTTAATCATCTTTTTTTACAGGGGCTAACTATCCAAGATGCACATTAGCCATTTGCTTGTTCCTCTGGAAACAATTTATAAAAATTAGATAGTTTCAGCAGTCTCAAATAGTTTAGCTGTAAGATGGTCTATAGCTCATGAGAATGAAATGACTTAAAAATTTTTTCCATTCTAGAGTTTTCATCATCCTAGAATTATATGTTACCTCTTGGTTCCTTCCACCAGAACAACAACAACAACAAAAATTAAAATGAGTAGCTCTTAAGCTCTGTGGGATTGATAATAATAAGAGGAACAAGAAATAAAGATGATAACTTACATGGCAGAGGTTACTCTATCCTGGAATAAATCTGCAGGGATCCAATTCGAGCCTTTCAGAAATATGGGAAGGCCATTAATTTTGAAGTAGAAACTCAGACCAGGAGAATCTTGTATGGGCTCTTCTACAAGTTCCACTGTCCTAAAATAAACCTATTGTTAACAGAATTAAATAATGAATATAAAATTTAAATCATAAGCATATGCCAAAACCAAACTATATTATTTACAATAGCCTTAAAAAAAAAGTTTTTTTTTTTTAAAAAAGCAAACTTCTGAGCAGTTTCTATGAACATAATTTAGTCTTAATTTTCTATCCACTTGAAGCTCTTAATGTGAAAGAGCATTTTTAAGAAAAAATATATATAAATTATTGCCAGATTCTGTTATTTCTCTTTGAGAAGAAAAACACAGAAACCATTAAAGAGTGAAAATATATTGTAGTCTTTCCTATGAAGTAGCATTTGCAATGTCAAAAAATATATATTTGAGATAACATTTCAAAATTAAAACAAAAATTGATACTACTTCACAAAAGTGGGGGAGAAAAGTCACCAGTTAAGCAGATACACCTTTGAAAAACAAGTTCTCATTTCAGTGCTATTAAAATCTGCCAAAACGTGCATCTTAGAATCAAAGAAATACAGCACAAGGTATTTCATTATTTAACAATTTTCCATCTTAGGAGCTCAATATTATAAAAACCATTTTGTTTAATGGGCAATTTAATCCTAACTAATTATCCATCAAACTCAATGTCTGAAAGAGCACAAGTAGAGAGACTGGAAATGTGAGCGATGTTTCAGCTGGAAGAAGGGACGGAGTTATCATTGCTGCGTGAGAAGCAGCTAAGATCTTTGTCCCAGAGACAGTCCAGCCAGGTTTCTCCACAGTTAAGCATGAGCAGCAAACTAGAAAAGATTGTATTCTTATCCAAATCTTCCTTCTTCCCAGCCATAAACTAGATCAAGGAATGAGGGAGATAGTTCCATACCAATAAAGCCTCATCTTGAAAACAAGATTATGCATTTCTTCTCTAACTAAAAATAATTAATAGATCAACTTATTTCATGTAGTAAAAGTGCCCACTGTTCTTCCACTTTCTGACGCTTACCCTAATTAATATGACATAACAAAAGATACCAGAGTTAACTTTGTAGGAAGACACAGAACAAGGCTTTGATGAGGATGACCTTGACATGGAATTACCACATCTGCTTTAGGATGCAAAAATGTTCTTTAAAAAAATGGTTATTTTCAGAGGTGACTTTCAAACATCTTGATGGTTGTTTCAAACATCTAGAACAACAGTTAAGTGTGACTAGGGGACCACGGGATCCCTGGGAACCTTTCAAGGGGATCTCTGAGTTCAAAACTATCTTCACAGTAAAGCTAAAACATTATATGCCTTTTTCACTCTTACTCTTTTGAGGGTACGATGGAATTTTCCAGAAGCTACAAGATGTGTGATGACATCATTCTGACAGCTAATGGAGTTTGTGTTTGTACATTCTGGTGTGTCCTATAGCAGAGGTTCAGGGCATAAAGAGGTACGTTTTCAGAGGTTAGTTTAATGTGTTCTCAGTACCACTCAGCTCTTCCTAGCTGTTGGTGATTATTCCTGCTATAATCTCTGTAGCCTCATTCCTGTTCAATAAATTCTTATTTTTAAACCCAAAGTTTTTGCTGCAACTTAAACAGAAACACAAAAGGATGAGGTACCGTTTGTTAACGTGTTCAAGTAATAATTTTTAAGTTTTCAAATAAAAATAAATTTTGATTTTTGAGACTCATTTAATGATATTTCATCTCATTCTAAAAGAAAACTTATAATGTTTTTCCTCATTTTTATCTTATTGTCTTAAAATGGGACTAGAAGATTAACATTCTCACCTACAATCACACTGTCTACATTTAAAAGTGCTGGAAAAAATGAAACTGACTTATCAGAGTCTTCTGACTCAAGGAAGGGAGGAATCTACTCCAAAGAAACTGGGAAAAATAGTAAGAAATGAGATTGTGATGAAAGCCATATTCCCTTCAACTTTATAAATGTTAATAATTTATCTTATAGTGCATTATGCAATTGGAGAAGGAAATGGCAACCCACTCCAGTACTCTTGCCTGGAGAATCCCATGGACAGAGGAGCCTGGCGGGCTACAGTCCATGGAGTTGCAAAGAGTTGGACACAACTGAAGAGAATTAGCACCCATACATTATGCAATGCAACATGTAAATAACAATAATATTTATGGTGCCAGTTACATTGTAGTATCATTTTGAGACCAATCATTCTAAGTATGAAGAAAAAGAAATTGAATATTTTAAACTTAGATGCGATAAGCTCTTCTGAAAGCAGTACATTCTTTACTACACTGTAATACATTGTTTATGTCATGTTATCATGTTTTTCAAACTAGAAATGAAAAAAGTCACTAGTACATCTCGTAGGGTTGGTTATCACACTGTATTTGCTAGAGAAGCACACATACTAGCTCAGAGAGTTTTACAGAGGGTAATATTGCTAGTGCCTTGGCAGAAATCAAGGCAGTGTCTCCAATTTGTGCTGGTAGTCATTATATTCCTCACCTTCATGCATTATTGGTGGGAGGAGCCAGATTCACTTAAGGACATCCTTGATAAAGCAACAAAAAATCATTAATTCTATTAAATCCCAATCTTGAATACACATCATTGTAGTAGTCTGTGTGATGCAATGATGAAATGGCAACTATGAATAAAGCATCATGCAGGATGGATGTCTTTAGGAAAAGCATCTGGGCCACAGTTTGAGTTGTAAGCTGAATTAGCCATCTGGTTCATAAAGCTTTATTTTAACTTGAAAGAACCACCAGAAAAACTGTTTATTCAGATTTTTGACTTGATAGACATTTTCTTGAAAATGACTAACTGAGCCTTGTCATTTCAAGGCAAATAACAGTTAAAAATTAGGATTTAGGAAAACTTGTACCCCCTACCAAGAGTTTGAGAACTTCCCAATACTTAAAAACATTTCAGAAGTTATTGACACTGGTATTAACAAATGTGAATGTGATTTTATACACTGAAATGGTTTAACATCTGGAAACATTTAAACATCTCCATACATCAACATTTTTCAAATAATCAATGCATTATAATATCATACATGCATAAAAGACCCATTACAACGAGAGCCCAGAAATAAACTCATGTGCCCATGGTCAATTACTCTTCGACAAAGAAGGCAAGAATATACAATGGGAAAAAGTCTCTTCAGCAAGTGGTGCTGGGAAAGCTGTAAATCAGTGCACGTAAACCAGTGAAGTTAGAACACGCCCTCACACAATACACAAAAATAAACTCAAAATGGCTTAAAGACCTAAACAGAAGACCTGCCGCCATAAAACTCCTAGCAGAGAACACAGGCAAATCATCCTTTGACACAAACCATACCCAAGTTCTCTTAGGCTGGTCTCCCAAGGCAACAGAAATAAAAGCTAAAATAAACAAATGGGATCTAATCAAATTTACAACTTTTTGCACAGCAAAGGAAACCATAACGATAAACAAAACAAAAAGAACCTATGGACTGGGAAAAAAGGTTTGCAAATGATGTGACTGACAAGGGATTAATCTCCAACATTTACAAACAGCTCATGCTTCCAGGGCTTTCCTGGTGGCTCAGAGAATAAAGCGTCAGCCTACAATGTGGGAGACCTGGGTTCTATCCCTGGATTGGGAAGATCCCCTGGAGAAGGAAATGGCAACCCACTCCAGTACTCTTGCCTGGAAAATCCCATGGACAGAGGAGCCTGGTAGGCTATAGTCCATGGGGTCGCAAAGAATAGGACACGACTGAGCGACTTCACTTAGTATTTCATGCGGCTTAATATAAAAAAACCAAGTAACCCAATCAAAAGATAGCCAGAAGACCTAAACATGCATTTCTCCAAAGAACAGACACAGATGGCCAACAGACACAGGAAAAGATGCTCAACACTGCTAATTATTAGAGAAGTGCAAATCAAAACTACAATGAGATAACACCTCAGGCCAGTCAGAACGGTCATCATTAAAAAGTCTAAAAATAACAAATGCTGGAAAGGGTATGGGGAAAGGGAATGCTCCTACACTGTTGGTGGGAGAGTAAGTTGGTGCAATCACTATGGAAAACAGTATAGAGTTGCCATATGATCCAGCAATCCCATTCCTAGTGATATATCCAAATAAAACTATAATTCAAAATGATACATGTAACTCTGTGTTCCCAACAGCACTATACACAATAGCCAAGATACAGAAACAATCTAAATGTCCAACAGAGAAATGGATACAGTGGATGTGCTATATATATACAATATGGAATACTACTGGAATGAAAAAAGAATAATGCCCATTTGCAGCAACATGGATAGACATAGAGATTATCATACTAAGTGAAGTAAGTCAGAAAGACAAATAACATATGATATCACTTGTATGTGGAATCTAAAATGTGAGGCAAATGAACTTATTTATGAAACAGACTCACTGACCTAGAGAACAGACATGTGGTTGCCAAAGAGAGTATGGGGGGAAACGGAGTGGGAGTTTGGGTTAGCAGATGCAAACTAGTATAAAAAGAATGGAAAATAACAAAGACCTAGTATATAGTACAATCCCTCGGACAGCAAGGAGATCAAACCAGTCAATCTTAAGGGAAATCAACCCTGAATACTCGGAAGGACTGATGCTAAAGCTGAAGCTCCAGTATTTTGGTCATCTGATGAGAACAGCTGACTCATTGGAAAAGTCCCTGATGCTGGGAAAGATTGAGGGCAGAAAGAGAAGAGGGCATCAGAGGATGAGATGGCTGGACGACATCACCCTTGCAATGGACATGAGCTTGGGCAAACTTCGGGAGATGGGGAGGGACAGGGACACCTGGTGGGCTGCAGTCCATGGGTTCACGAAGAGTAAGACATGAACTTAGCAACTAAACAACAACAATTTGGAAAACAGAACTCATTAGTCTTTATATTTATTAATGCTACAAATAGTATTAACAATAAAACACACCTTCTAACCTATTTTTTCTTTACTGTGCAAATGTTTTCATGAAAAGACAGCTATCCCTATATCCCAGTTCTGATGGTAACAATTTTATGACCCCAGCAAAGTAAACTTTAAAACATCTGCCAGTGCCTCAGAGATGAAGCAGTAGTGATCGGGCACTTTGCCCCCTGCACATCCCTGGACAGGTCACAGGCTGGTCGGCCTATGACTAGTGTCTGTAAAACCGTGTCCTCCGGCAGTTTCATCAGGTAACATAGAAGCCTTATTCTACAGCAAGTATTTTACCTCAGAGAAAATAATGCGCTCTGAGAAAGGTTTTCTGAAAAGACCCCTGAGTAACATATTTACATCTACAGTGAATATACTATCTCTTTACAAGATCAAAAATATTTTAAACAGCTCAAAAAGTTACTGTCTAAGAGTAGAAAAGGCTGTAAATATCTGAGAACATAAATGTGTAAGTCAAGCAGCTTGAATTAAAAAAATTTATTTAATCTCTAAACTTTTCTATTTAATGTTGAAAGTTCTATTAGCACCTCAATAAATAACTTTTTAAATTAGTTTCATGATTTAATTTTGAAAATAGGAGTAATTTTAAAAGCACAGGATAAAAAAAAAAACAAAAAATAAAGCACAGGATAACTGAACATATTTTTTTAGACAAAAGTCAGGAATATCTTATCTAAAGGGGCTTAAGAGGTTTGTGACTGATAAGTATATACAATACTTTCAAATTTCTTTCTCTGGCAGGCCAAACATGATGATGTAATGAAGCATTGACTACTTCTTAGCTGTTTGTAATCAAATATTAATACTTGAAAAGCTGTCACAGTATCATTAGATTTTCAAAAGAATGTTTCTTCTCTTTAAAAAAATAACATTTCTAAACATTGACAAGTGGTATTTGAAACTATTTTCAAATAATCTTCATGTAGAAATACATGAAGTACATGAAAGTACACTTTCTAAAATAATTTCACATCTACTGTCATGCATTTTTAGAGACAACCAAAGCCCACATTTCTGTGTGCTCTGTAAGTCCTCTAATATGTAGAAATACTAAGAAAACCAGTGCTGGATCTCCACAAAGAGCTCTCCTCAAACAGACCTGTGCAGAAGGATACAAGAGAAGCTTTCCTCATCATGACCTAGAAGTCTGCAGATGGCAGCACAAACAGAAGTTAACAGGTTGACGTTTACATCAGCATAGCTACTTGTTATCTTTATAGCCAAATGTGTACTTAGCATATCTGATAGATACTAATGGGCTTCCCATGTGACACTGGTGTAAAAGAATCTGCCTGCTAATGCAGGAGACACAGAGACACAAATTTGATCCCTGGGTCAGGAAGATCCCCTGGAGGAGCACACGGCAACCCACTCCAGTATTCCTGCCTGGAAAATTTCACGGATAGAGGGGCCTGGCATAGAGTCACACAGAGTCGGACATGACTGAAGTGACTTAGCACGATAGACACTAGATAGGATCACTTTTTAATATATCTTCTTCTATATGACAAAATTACTTTCAGTAATAATGAAATAAAATGAATAATGATAATGGCCAGAAAAAATACAGACACTGAAAGTTCTTTTGTATTTAAATGTCATATGAATAATCATACCTTTTCTGAAGTAAAATAAATATCAGAGTATAAATACTGGATTTATAAATTTAATTATATTATTTGTAAATAACTTACAAATTATTATTTGTAATAATAATATTTACAAACTGGTTTTTATTTACGTATTTACATACTGGTTTGCTATAGTGATGGATAATAATATTTGCTCTTTAGAGCCTTAATTTCTAAGACTGTCAAGAACTGATCTTTATATGTATATGTTCTACAAAGAATATAGTCAGATTTGTCAATCTATCCTTGAAGAGTTGATGGAAAAACATCTTTTGTTAATTTTAATTGAGAAATGCTTTTTCAGATGAATCTAAAGGTATACAAATATTTTGGGAAAGTATTAGACAAAGGTAAGTTTTGTCAAGATTCACAAAAACTCAACTTCACATTAAATTCCAAAAAATGCAGTAGTATCCATGTCTGTTTCCTTGAGATTCATTCAAACTGCTTACAAATGCCCCTATATTCAAAAAATTTCCACTTCTCAAGTATTTCTCTGGCATAATCAGAGAAAATGGCTGAATGGCTAAATGACAGTGAACACAGATATCTGATCTATTGCTTTAAAACAAGTCTCCAGTTCTTGGTGAAAATGGCTGGGACATTCAACCTCACTATTTTGATTTCTTCAGGCAATGTAAGATCAGCATTTCTTGTTGCTTCTCCTGGCACTCCTCTTCAAATTTGGGGGGTTTTTTCCCTCTGTAAATGTTCATTTCTTCACCTTTTGTTTTTGCAATATAAATAGCCTTCAAATTTTTTAAGAGTTTTAAAAGCTTGGAATTTCACTGTACATTGTTCAAAGCATATATATTTGTATCTGATTAACCTCATCTAAAATTCTACACTAAGAAAAGAAAAAATTCGGAAGAGAAAAGCCACACCAGCAGAGGACACAAATGAGCTGATTCACATGTGTCCACATTTTCTTTGACTCACCCAGGACTTCAGAGTCAAGATTAACTTTTCAAAATTCAGCTTTCTGGTGCCCTAGCTTCATAACGAGCATTCTTTTAGTCTAGGAAAGTTTCTGCAGCTTTTTTCAATGATGCATTGAGATTTTTAAAAACTAAAAATTTTCCAAATTTCCAGAAAACTTCACACATGAAGAGATATTTCTGGGCTTCCCTGATGGCTCAGTGGTAAAGAATCCATTTGCCAATGCAGGAGACATGGGTTTGATCCCTGGTCCAGGAAGATCCCACATGCCTCAGAGCAACTAAGCCTGTGAGCCACAACTACTGACCCTGTGCTCTAAAGCCTGCAAGCCACGACTACTGAGCCCCATGTCTCAACTACTGAAGCCTGCGTGCCCTAGAGCCCGTGTTCCCCAACAAGAGAAGCCGCAAGAAGAAGCCCATGCACTGCAGCTAGAGGGTAGCCCGTTTGCGAGAACTGGAGAAAAGCCCATGCGGCAATGAAGACCCAGCACGGACAAAAATTAATAATTTTTTTTTAAAAAAGAGGTGTTTCCAAAAGAGCAAATTCTGCAAGTTTCAAAGAATGATTCTCAGGAGGCAGAAGTAAAATTTGGGATTAATCTCCTTGATTTTTGTATGAACTCCACGGTGGATACTGGCCACATATGCAGTACTCTCATGGAGCTAACCACAACAGAGGTTTATAAAAAAACGATCCAGTTGTTTTAAGATACCTGTGAGTACAGCAGCAGTGTTTCCAGAAACAGGAGAATGACTTCTTTATTTCAACTCTACCACCTTCTCTAGGACATATCTGATTAACTCACACATTTGATCTCTGTATGGAGCATCTGGAGTGCTACCAAAAAGAATTCCAAGTTATTTTGGGGTTTTTTAATAACTGCCACCACTGATGTCACATTTTACTTTGATTCCTTAGTTTTAAAACAATTACCTAGTAAAAAAATTAATTTCAATTCTAAAGATATTAAAATTAGCAAAACATCTTATATGTACTCAGTCACTTCAGTCATGTTCGACCCTTTGGCGTCCTATGGATTGTAGTCCACCAGGCTCCTCTGTCCATGGGATTCTCCAGGCAAGAATACTGGAGTGGGTTGCTATTCCCTTTTCCAAGGGATCTTTCAGACCCAGGGATCAAACCCGCATCTTTTTTGTCTCCTGCATTACAGGCAGATTCTTTATCCAACAAGTCACCTGGGAAGCCAACCTTTCATATATAAACCCAAATATGTACTTACCAAGCAAAATATATTACACATCACATTTCACACTTTCCTCAATTTCAAGTTTTTTTTTTAAGAAAAGACTTAAGTTTCTCAGAACAGTTTAAGACTCACAGCAAAACTGAGAGGAAGGGACAAAGATTATCCCCTGATCCCACATATGAATATCTATGCCCATTATCAACATCCTCCACCACAGTGGCACATTTGTTACAACTGATCAACCCATACTGATACCTCATAATCACCCAAAGTCTATAGTTTACATTAGGGTTCACTCACAATGTTGTACATTCTGTGAGTTTGGACAAATGCATAATGCATGTATCCATCACTATTATGGTGTTAGAGTGGTTTCACTGTACTAAAAATCCTCTGTGCTCTACCTATTCATCTCTCCCTCCACCTCTCAACCTTCAGCAACCACTGATCTTTTAACTGTCTCCATAGTTTTGTCTTTTCCAGAATATCACATAATTGGAATCATTGCAGACTGGCTTCTTTCCCTTAGTAATATAACTCACATTCTAAGGTTCCTCTTGAAATAACTTGCTTGACAGACTTTATAATATCCCAACACTTACTTTCATTTTTGTAATTTACTTAAAGTACTCATTAATTTTGCCTCATATTATCTCCCATCATCCTAAAATTATTTGCTCCAAAGTTACTCCTTTTAACAACAACAAATTTCAGACTATTCTTTCCTGTCCAAAAGAAATACCGTGAGCACTTTCTATTCCCCACAGTGCCTGCATTCTTTTTAAGACCCAGTACATCTCTGCTACATGGGCTACAACCAAAATCTGTAACTTCCCCAAGGCATTCTGTCTGAGACTGTGCTTCTGTCTTGTGACATGTCCAGTAAACATAAAAACTAAAATGCATATGTCTAATGTCGATGGAAGACAAGCAAGACATAAGCCTAACAATATGGATTTCAATGAGATACTTTAAAAATATGAAAATATTTTTGCATAAAGCAAGCCCAGGATAACAATGAAACCATCAGGAAACATGAACAATAGAGAGCCTATAAGGGAGGGCCGGAGATGAGGGAAAAAATTCCTCTCTGACACAGTACTGAGTGTTAACAAGCACATGACCATGCTGAGTAAAGATGAAATACAAACGCTTTGGAAAACAGTTTAGCACTCTGTAAAAGCTGTACCCACGCATACCCTAGCATTCAGCAATCTCACTGACAGCAGAAATTCTATTGGGGGAATATGTGCTCTGAGCCTCATACAGTAATGTTCATAGCAACATTATTCAGAAAAGCCAGAAATGGAAACTACCAAATCTCAACAGCAGAAAGTGTAACACAATGAAATATTACAAAACAGTGTAAGCAGACAAACCAGGGCTACACACCACAGCATGTCTAAATGCCACAAATATAATGGTGAGCCAAATTAGCCAGTCATAAAGGCAAACAAATGATGTAGTTCCATGCAAACAAAACTGAAAAACAGGCAAAAATAAATTATAGTGTTAGAAGCCAGGACAGTGGATTTGCAGAAAGGAAAGCGGGTAGTAATTAGGGAAGCTGGCAAGTCGGGAACTTCTGAGGTGCTAGTAATGCTCTTGTTCCTTGGTCAGGATAACAGCTACATGAGTGTACAACTTCTGATCATTCATTAAGCATTTTACTTATGTTCCATTTCTTTTCTCCTGTGTGTTATACTCTGCAATAAACAGACAGAAATCCCAGTCTGACACATTCCCACCAAATAAAGGCTGGAAAGAACTCAGACTAAGAGACTCCTGCCAGAAAACAGTTAATGATGGCAAGTAGCAATCACATCTCTTCGCTTGCTAAAATACTGGCAAGTTTGAAAACATTAAGAAATTTGGGCATGGCAAGAAACTGAATTCCCTGGAAGAACTACTCTAGAAGGAAACAAAGGTGAATTAGGTATCAGCTCTCTTAACCAAATTTGGCAATAATTTATATACTTTTAATCTACATTTCAGAAGCCAATATTGATTTCTGAAATTTGCAAAACAGCTCAAATTTTTACATCATTCTGATTTCCTCTTGTGAGCAATCATGGAAGTGTAGGAAGGCATAAGAGATCATTCAATTCACCCTCTTATCACCCCAGTCAAATGGACACAAACACTCCTTAAAGTTCCCTGCAAATGAGTTATGAGCTGCTCCTCAGTTACCCATTCTGAGGTAACATAAACAGCCTTGACTCTGGTACAGCCTCTCCTGGGAGTAACCTTGACCTCAAACACCCCACTTCAAGCTCTCGTCTTCCCTCACATCAGTCCCACTACAGCTGAACGAAAAAAATAGCATAAATAACAAACTGAAGGATCTGCTGCCTTCCAGTTAATTATCTCTTTCCTTTATCCTTTCTTCCTCTAATCACCTTCATAGCTCTCTTCTGAATCTCCTAAGGAACAAAGTTACAAAACTGATTAAAGTGTTATTGTTACAATTTTAATGAGCTAAATAAAGTATTACCTTGACTCCTACGTGATACAGAATTATCATTCCCCTAACATTTTAGAATAAGAAGATAACTTCAAAAATTATAGCAGAGAAATATACTGAGTTTTGGATTCAAGCCTCACCTAAACTTTAATGCATTGTTTAAATATGATAAATATAATTAGCATGTATACAATCAGGGTAGGCAGAGGGTTCAGAAAACAATTTTAAACCTACCACACACCTATAATGGCTTGCAAAACACCATCAAACCAGCCTAAAATGTCACCATCAGAAATCGGTAGCTCTAGGATAGAAAACCCAGAGACACACCCATGTACCTTATGGTCAATTATTCTATGACAAAGGAGAAAAGACTAAACAATATTGCAAAGACAGTCTCTTTAACAAATGGTGCTGGGAAAACTTGACAGCCACATGTAAAAAAGTGAAATTAGATCATTCCTTAACTCCATACACAAAAATAAGCTCAAAATGGATTAAAGACCTAAATGTGAGACCGGACACAATAAAACTCCAACAGGAAAACAGACAGAACACTCTGACATAAGTCACAGCAACATCTTTTTTGATCCATCTCCCAGAATAATGGAAATAAAGGCAAAAACAAACAAATGAGACCTACTTAAACTCAAAAGCTCTTGCACATGAAAGGAAACAATAAAAAAAATAAAAAGACAAGCCACAGATTGGGAGAAAATATTTGCAACTGATGTGACCAATAAGGGATTAGTCTCCAAAATTTACAAACAGCTTATGATGCTTAATAGCATCAAAACAAAAAACCCACTCAAAAGAAAAAATGGGCAGAATACCTGAATAGACATTTTTCCAAAGAGGACATCCAGATAGCCAATAGTCACATGAAAAGATGTTCAACATTGCTAAATGCAAATCAAAACTAAATGCTAAATGCAAATGCAAAATGAGATATCACCTCACATGGGTCAGAATGGCTATCATCAAAAAATCCACGAACAACAAATGCTGGAGAGGGTGTGGAGAGAAAGAACCCTCCTGCACTGTTGGTGGGAATGTAAATTGATACAGCCACTATGGTGAACTGTATAGAGGTTACTTAAAAAACTAAAAAGAGAGCTACTATATGACTCTGCAATCCCACTCTTGGGCATTATCTGGAGAAAAACATGACCTGAAGAGATATATGCACCCCAGTGTTCACTGCAGCACTGTTTACAATAGCCAAGACATGGAAGCAATCTAAATGTCTACCAACAGAGGGATGGATAAAGATGATACTGTACATACATGGAGAAGGAAATGGCAACCCACTCCAGTATTCTTGCCTGGGAAATTACACAGAGGAGCCTGGCAAGCTACAGTCCATGGGGTCACAAAGGGTCAGACACAGCTGAGTGACTAAACAACAGCACATTCAGGAAATGCGCCAATCACAAGTTCAGCTGCATAAATGGTCAAGTGGTGAGCGTGCCCAGGTCAGCAGATGAAGGAACAGAACATGAGGGCACCCTCTTCATGCCCCGGCCCTGTCACTACCCAGCTCTCTTCCCCAGAGGTAACCATTAACCCAGGTGCTATCACACGACAGGTTGTTTTTAAGGTAAACTTTCGTTTTCTTCAACTCGACATAATTTATTGGGCAACCGTAATACGCCTGGTGCTGAGGAGACAGGTGGTGAAAGAGGAATCCTGCTCGTGGCGCTCACACTCTGCTGAGAAAAGCAGAGTAATCCAGTCAATCAGTAGTTACAAGCGATCACTGTGCCGAGTGTTACGAGAGCAGAGGAATGAGGCTACGGGAGCTGACATCAGGGCGCCCTGGAAAACAGTCACCGGGTTTCGGGACAAGTTATTTTCTTAGAGAGATACAGTGAGGGGAAAGGGCAAAAATTACAAACGTCATATGGGTCAATAAATGGTTATGTTGTCAGAATGCCAATTAGGGCTTTGTTTTCAGCTGTATAAACATTAGCACCACTTCATTCTTCCCGAAGTTAAGTATATGGGATGTGTGATGAAGAGGGGAATATACTGTCATTGGAGCTGACTCCAAGTTACCAAACTGCGTATGAGGCTCCAGCTGAGAGGAAAGACATGTGAAGTGAGTGTACTGAAAACACTGCAAAATAAAATTTCTCTCTACAAGAGAAAAAAAAAAAAGATATAGTACATATAAACAATGAAGTTACGCAGCCATTAAAAAGAATGAAATCATGCCATTTGCAGCAACATGTATGGACCTGGAGAATGTCATACTGAGTAAAGTCAGTCAGATAGAGAAGGAGAAATACCACACAACATCCCTTATATGTGGACTCTAGAAAGAAATGATACAAATGAATTTACAAAACAGAAAAAGACTCGCAGACTTAGAAAATGAACTTAGGGTTGCCAGGGGAAGGGACAGTTAGGGACTTTGGGAAGGTCATGTACACACTGTTATATTTAAAACAGATAACCAACAAAGACCTCTTGTACAGCACATGGAACTCTGCTCATTTTTATGTGCCAGCCTGGATGGGAAGGGGTTTTGGGGGAGAATGGAAACATGTGTGTGTGGCTGAGTCCCTCTGCTCGTCACCTGAAAATACCGCAACACTGTAAACCATCTGTGTCTCAGTATGAAATGTTTTTGGTGTTAAAAAATTAAAATTAAAAAAACAAATCAATCATTCCTTCAAAGTGAAGATACTGTGACTCTCAGAAAAGAGACTCAATAATTCTTTCAAAGTGAAGATACTGTGACTCTCAGAAAAGAGACGCAGTTTTCAACCCTCAGAGATGCCTCACAATCCTATCAGTGCCTTAGTTCTCTCCAGCCTTTTCTCAAGTCTTTGCTTTCCTCAGATGTCTAGCTTAGCCCCCATAACTTAAGTAACAAGTAGCTCATCCCCTGCCAAAGGCTAAAATGATTTACATTCTGTTGACTTACATATCTATATCTTTAACCTAGATTTAATTCTTAAACTCTAGACCCACATAATGAAGTGCTCATCAAATATTATTTTGGGGGTATCCCTCAATCACTCCACACAAAACACCTGTAACACAGAAATAATTTTCATTCCATCTCATCTTCCAAATGTGTTCTTCGTTCTGAGTTTTTAACTCAACGGAATTGCCACCTGACATTCAGTGACTCCAACCAGCGAATTAAGAATCATTCATAAATCATCCTTCTCTCCTATCTCTATACATCATTAAGCCTCTTAAATTTCTCTCAAATTTTACCTCCTAAATCTCTCTCAAATCTAACTCCTCAGCAGTTCTATAGATCAAGCAATTGTCATCTTGTGCCTGAGTTACCACCAAATCTTCTGACTGGTCTCCTAGTCCTGTCAATCCAATCTGATCTACATAATCTTATAAACAAGTATGATCACTGCTCCCCCCTTAAAGCCCTTCAAAAATCCCCAATGTCCTCAAGACAGCCCTTCACATGGCTTACTAGGCTCTGGACCTAGTAAGGATGACCTTTATAATATCATCCTATTCTACCGCAAACTCAAACACAGCCACACTGAAATTTCTTTCACCTCCACAAACACACAACATTCCTTCATTACCTGGGTTTGACATACTCTTGCCCTCTGCCTCTTTGCTTGCCCTCTGCACGGTTGAATTCTACTGATCCCTCAGGGCACAGCTCACCTTCTCTGCAAATCTGCCCAGGGTGGCCCTGCTCTGTGCTCACACAGTGCTCTATATTTCTCTAGAGTGCTTATCATACTTTATTGCAATTGCTTACTTAAATATTTACTTTCCCAGCTAAATGATTAGTTTTACTAAAATCTCAGAAAGAAATGGACAGGGTATCTTATTCACCGCTCTATCATCAGAGCCTATCAAAGTGGCAGGAACACAGTAGATGATCCCTAAGTATTGAGTGAATGAATGAGCTTCAAAAATACCCTACAGCAGCCCCAGCGAACAAGCACATTGCCCAGACATGCATTAATACAAGGAGTGAGGCAACACATATTCCTTTACTCTGTAGCTCATCAACTGAAAGAGTGGCATCTTTTTTTTTTTTTAAATATTTATTGGAGTATAGTTAATTTACCAAGTGCAGTGCCTCTTTATTTTTTTTAATTTTTTTTTATTAGTTGGAGGCTAATTACTTTTCTTTGTATTAATAAACAATGCAACCATATTAGCCTGAATTGAAACAGACTTATATCCAACACACACAACAACTCAGAAGTTCCTTTTCTTTTTCTTTGTTAAGTTGGAATGACTCATTCTTTTCTACCCTTTCATAAAGATAACTCACAAGAAACTCAACATGGGAGAGTGCACAAGTCTTCTGGCAAGAGAGTTAGAATGAGAGGGAAAGTCTTGGCTTTTTAGATAACTCTAGGACATGCTCCCTGTAGATATTATGGACACATACACACTCACAGTGCCTCAGAAAATACAGAGTGTAACTAAACAATCAAAAAACAGAAAAGGAGCTCCTGAAGGGTAGAGCTTCAAAATGAGCATGGTGTCTGGCCCACAGAAGAGGTAACACCAAACAGGAGGTGACACCGGAGGACAGCCACAGCCAGTGCCAGCTGCAAACACCGACGGCTGACATCAGCGGAAAGAGAAAATCAATGGAAGCAATTAACACCACTTACTATACACTATATCCCAAGCCACACTGAAGTTACCTCATCTCTACTGTCCCAGCACACATGCATGGAAATGGCATTTGAAGGACAATACGTAGTCTGAAGCTAGTAAATATCAAGCAATCCTTAGTCCTGGCAGGACCTAGTCATTTCTTTAGACTAAAGTCAAATTGTGTCCTTCAATATCCTCTATCTGAGGTTACCATATGGCTTATTTAAAGATTTAGAGGCAAAACAGATGGTTATATCTTCAGAGGAAAACACTTTTATTGCATTTTTTATTCATTTATTTTTAATTGAAGGATAATTGCTTTACAATATTGGTTCAATCTCTGCCATACATCAGTATGAATTAACCATAGGTGCATTTTGCTTTAAATACCAGTCGCAGGTATATTTGGAGCAGGGGAGGATTGGTCCTTCTCGAGAGGTAGTTGGACAGCATTACTTTAAAGTGCAAGGGCTGTTTTTCCCCACTGTCTTCTCTAGACAGCTCCATTCCCAATCTCCAACTCAATTTTCGAATGTTTAAAGTAACATGAAGACGCAGTTTTATGCATAATGACTTAGAAGTTTTATCCCTAAGCAGAAGTGAAACATGTTGTTTTGGAGGAAGGATCCTGAAGTTCACCTATCATCTTGCCAGTCAGCATCAGAGAGGTTTGCTTTGCAACCGAAGATGGAGAAGCTCTATACAGTCAGCAAAAACAAGCCCGGGAGTTGACTGTGGCTCAGATCATGAACTCCTTATTGCAAAATTAAAACTTAAATTGAAGAAAAGTAGGGAAAACCAATAGGCCATTAAGATATGACCTAAGTCAAGTCTCTTACGACTATACAGTGGAAGTGAGAAATAGATTTAAGGGACTAGATCTGATAGACAGAGTGCCTGAAGAACTCTGGACGGAGGTTTGTGACATTGTACTGGAGGAAATGATCAAAACCATCCCCAAGAAAAAGAAATGCAAAAAGGCAAAATGGCTGTCTGCGTAAGCGTTAAAAATAACTGAGAAAAGAAGAGAAGCTTTTCTTTCTTGATTCCAGGTAAAAAAGGAAAGATATACCCATTTGAATGCAGAGTTCCAAAGAATAGCAAGGAGAGATAAGAAAGCCTTCCTCAGTGACCAATGCAAAGAAACAGGGGAAAACAGTAGAATGGGAAAGACTAGAGATCTCTTCAAGAAAATTAGAGCTACCAAGGAAACATTTTATGCAAAGATGGGTACAATAAAGGATAGATATGGTAAGGACCTACAAGAGCAGAAGATATTAAAAAGAGGTGGCAAGAATACAAAGAAGAACTAAACAAAACAGATATTAATGACCCAGATTAACCATAATGGTGTGATCACTCACCATGACCCAGACATCCTGGAGTGCAAAATCAAATGGGCCTTAGGAAGCATCACTACAAAGTTAGTGGAGATGATGGAATTCCAGTGGAGCTTTTTCAAATCCTAAAAGATGATGCTGTGAAAGTGCTGCACTCAATATGCCAGCAAATTTGGAAAACTCAACAGTGGCCAAAAGACTGGAAAAGGTCAGTTTTCATTTCAATTGCAAAGAAAAGCAATGCCAAAGAATGTTCAAATTACCACACAGTTGCACTCATCTCACATGCTAGCAAAGTAATGCTCAAAATTTTCCAAGCGAGGCTTCAACCATAGGTGAACCATGAACTTCCAAATGTTCAAGGTGGGTTTAGAAAAGGCAGAGGAACCAGAGATCAAATTGCCAACATCCACTGGATCATCGAAAAAGCAAGAAAATTTCAGAAAAAAATCTACTCTGTTTCATTGACTACACTAAAGCCTTTGACTGTGTGGATCACAACAAACTATGAAAAATTTTTAAAGAGATGCAATACCAGACCACCTTACCTGTCTCCTGAGAAACCTGTATGCAGGTCAAGAAGCAACACTTAGAACCAGACATGAAATAACAGACTGGTTCCAAATTGGGAAAGGAGGAAGTCAAAGCTTTATACTGTCACCCTGCTGATTTAATTTATATGCAGAGCACATGATGTGAAATGCTGAACTGGATGAAGCACAAGCTGAAATCAAGATTGCAGGGAGAAATATCAATAACCTCAGATATGCAGATGACAACACCCTTATGGCAGAAAAGTAAAGAGGAACTACAGAGCATCTTGATGAGGGTGAAAGAGGAGAGTGAAAAAGCTGGCTTAAAGTTCAACATTCAGAAAACTAAGATCATGGCATCAGGTCCCATCACTTCGTGGCAAATAGATGAGGAAATAATGAAAACAGTGACAGACTTTACTTCTTTGGGCTCCAAAATCACTGCAAATGCTGACTGCAGCCATGATATTAAAAGATGCTTGCTCCTTGGAAGAAAAGCTATGACAAATCTATACAGCGTATTAAAAAGCAGAGATATGGTTAGCGAGAGCTGAGATGTTCCGGATCGAGGGCCTTGCGCCGAAGCTGGACCCGGAGGAGATGAAACGGAAGATGCGCGAGGATGTGATCTCCTCCATACGGAACTTCCTCATCTACGTGGCCCTGTTGCGAGTCACTCCTTTTATCTTAAAGAAATTGAACAGCATATGAAGAGTGGGTGTCACGTGTGAATGCATGGTGTGAAGAACCTGGCTGCAGTTTCTTCTCCTATCTGCAAGTGAATAGGCCCAGAAAGATGGAAGAGACTCTTCGACTGAATGGACATAAAAATTCTGCTTGTTAAGAACAATTTTGGCTCTGGTAACTGACCTTTATAGCTAAAACTTTTTGGCAAGTATGAAGAGACGTTTTACGGTTCTAGTGTTCCCTTATACCTGTGATATCAGCCTCGATGAATGTTGGTGTAATTGTACATCATGATGTCAAACTCCATTTTCTAGCAAGTATGAATCATAAGGGAATTATGTCTGCAAAAAAAAAAAATAAAAAAAATAAAAAGCAGAGATATTACTTTGCTGACAAAGGTCCATATGGTCAACACTATGGTTTTCCAGTGGTCATGTATAGATGTGAGATTTGGATTATAAAGAAGGCTGAACACCAAAGAACTGATGCTTTTGAACTGTGGTGTTGGAGAAGACTCTTGAGCGTCCCTTGGATTGCAAGGAGATCAAACCCAGTCAATCCTAAAGGAAATCAGTTCTGAATATTCACTGGAAGGACTGATGCTGAAGCTAAAGTCTTTGGCCACCCGATGCAAAGATCTGACTCAGAAAAGACCGCGATGCTGAGAAATATTGAAGGCAGGAGAAGGGGATGACAGAGGATAAGAGGGTTGGATGGCATCACTGACTCAATGGACATGAGTTTGAGCAAGCTCTGGGAGATGGTCTAGGACAGGGAATCCTGGCATGCTGCAGTCCATGGGGTTGCAAAGAGTCAGACACGACTGAGCAACTGAGAAGCTCAGAGAGGCTTAAGGATACAAAAGCACATCGTGAGAGGGGGCACTGATGAAACTACATTTGACAGTCAGAACTTTAATCCCCTTCTGCCACTAGACTCTTTGAATGATAACAACCAGTTTTATATTCCCCAGACACAGACTGGAGAATGTCCTCACTGGCAAGGCTAAACACACACACACACACACAGAGAAGATCTATAGCTATACACACGTGGGCATCACACATGATAAAGCTGAATTTCCACCTGAATACTGAACACTGAGGCTCACACAGGTCTTCTCATCTGCATTTTTATGATTTAATCTTCAGAATGAATCCACATCAAGAATAACTGACACTCCAGGAAAGTCTCTAATATAAAAGAGCCTGAAACAAGTAAAGAAATAAAAGGAATGTGGAAAACAAAAATGCAGAGAACTTCAAAACTAAGAATTAAAATTCTCAGAGAAATAAGAAGATACTATAAACAATGAAATATAAATCTGATGCATTTTTTAAATGTCAAAACTGTTTAGAAATTTTTTAAGTGATAAAAAAATAGCACAGGGAACTCTGCTCAATGTTATGTGGCAGCATGGATGGAAGGGGAGTTGGGGGAGAGTGGATACATGTGTATGTATGGTTGAGTCCTTCTGCTGTCTACCTGAAATTATCACAACATTGTTAATCGGCTATACTCCAACATAAAAAGAGAAGTTTTAAAAAATTAAGATAAAATCAAGTAAATTTTCCAGAACACAGAATAAGATAAGATGGGATAAAGAAGGGGATATTCAAGAATATTTCTCACTCCAGGAGGTCCATTCTGATTAATAGCTGTACCAGAAAAATAAAACAAAACCAAATTGAGTTTCAGGATCAGAAGAGCCCACAAGACAACCAGCACAACAAAAACAAAAATCCACTCATTTTCGAATTTTCAAATATTAGATGATCAAAGATAACAAAATCCTAAAAGCTTCCAGGAATAAATACAAACAGATCTATATAAGAAAACAGAAATTAGAATGTAATTATACTTTATCTACAACATATTCTCAGGAATCTATTGAGGAAAGTGTTTTAACAAAAGTAGAGAGTCAGAAAAAAAAAAAAAAGAGAGAGAAAGATGGGTCCAAAGAATCAGGATTCTATGTTTAATGCAAGAGAAAGATGAAGGAAACACCTAGGACTCCTAGAAGACAGATGAAGGGAATTTCTAGAATGAGAATAAAAGGAAGCTGCAGTTAAATAGAAGGTCTAGACAGTAATCAAGCAAGATCAGGGAGATAAGAAAATGGCTTTAGGAGAGAGAGTTCCAAAATATAATAAAATTTAAAAATTAATAATAGTAGTAATAAACAACAAACAGATTTCCAGTTGAGTGTGACTAAATTTAAAAGGTATATTCGAGAGTTTGTATATGATTTAAAAGAAGTAAATAAAAAAAAAAAACTGGAAACAAGAGGCAATTATTAACTGTAAGGAAAACAGAAAATTGCACAAGAAAGATGTAATTTTAGGACACCATGTGGTTCAAGTTTGAAGAGCATGTTCATAACATAATAGTATAAACACTGAAAATTGAGTTAACAAAAAATGGCCATATGACTACATTGGGAGGGAGAGGGAGACAAGATGGATATACTGGGGGCCAAGTGGGGGTAATCAGAGAGAACCACGTAGGTTCCTCATCCTATAGGTCTGAAGTCAATAGGTAACATACAAAACTGAAAACTTAGGAAATACTAGTAGAAGCAGGTTATTTGAGGAAATGAAAGTAATCAGCAGAATATACAAGTAAAAGTTAAAAATTATCGATTCTGAGGAGTAGAAAACAGGAATAGAAAGGGTGGCATGGACAAGGGATTCTATTTTTCATATGAAACTTATAGTAATATTCGAGCTGTAAAATTATATATGGCTTCCCTGTGACTCAGCAATAAAGAACCCACCTGCCAATGCAGGAGACATGGGTTCAATCCCTGGGTCAGGAAGATCTCCTGGAAAAAGAAATGGCAACCCACTCCAGTATTCTTGCCTAGAGAATATCATGGATGGAGGAGCCTGGCGGGCTACAGTCTATGGGGTTGCAGGGTCGGACACAACTTACTGACTAAACAACAACAACAAAATTACATATATTATGTTGGTATAAAGCACAATTTCAAGTATAGTAGAATATAAATAAAATAATGTGCAATGTCTGGCCCATTAAAAAGATAAATACACATACTAGAAGCTTTTAAATGCATATAACTATTATTAGTAACTATCTCCAAGTGGTGGGGTTACAGAAGTTTTGTCATTTTCTTCTATTTCTATAAAGATCTGTATTGCTATTTTAACAAAAAGTAAACTTTTTTCCACAAAATATCTTAAAGTATTTGCTTACCTTAGCTGATTTTTCAAAACGTAAGCCTCCATCCAACTCAAAAAGGACTGTCATGTTGTAGCCAGTCTGGTTTCCATGTCCATGAGGCCACCAAGTTTCTACGATAACAGCCTTTTAAAAAATAATATTAAGTTCGTCTAAGTAATCTGTGGCATATTTTCAGCAAAATAATACAGTAATTCAGAGCATCACAGCAACTTCTCATAGTCAAGCACAGAGCTATATCACTCTCCCTCCCTGTTTCATGTTAAATTATAACAGTCCATAGATAACATTTAAAAAACTCAACATGCTGGGAGTTAAGCATAGATTAATATAGATCAAAAGGGAAGAGAAAGAACAAAAAGAACAAAATAACATGGGCATTCAGAAAACCAATTCTTCCCATTCCCACACTCAGTTCAGTTCAGTCGCTCAGTCGTGTCTGCCTCTTTGCGACCCCATGAACCACAGCACGCCAGGCCTCCCTGTCCATCACCGACTCCCGGAGTCCACCCAAACCCATGTCCATTGAGTCGGTGATGCCATCCAACCATCTCATCCTCATTCCAACACTCGGTTGACATTTATTCTATATTCTTAACATTTAGAGTTGGACTTTGAGGTGAACTCTTCTTTCAAGCCCAGAACTAGAAAAGTGTTTTGAGTTCTTACTTTATCTGAACAGTTACTGAATGCTGATTTGCTCCATCTTTTTCAGCTCACAATTGTCAATTGGAAGAAAAAGGAAAGGAAAAAGAGAAAGTAAAATCCAGTCCACTTCCACTCACGAAAGATTATAAGTTGAGAATTAGAATTCTGTATTCAGAATAAGCACCAATATTCAAAATAGTTTACCAGTATCAAAAACAATCACAACATTCAAATATGATGCTTAGGATGCATTTTGGATTTAGGATACTGCAAATACTGCAGAAAAATTAAACTATAACACACCTGACTTTTTGAGAGGAGAGGATTCCAAATTAATCACATAACCTCCATTTTCTTAATCTTAAAATTGGAAGAAATCATTCCTTAGCACACACAAAAAATATATAACAGGTTAAAAGTAAAGGAGAAAATGGAAAAGGTACATTTTCCCTTAATATTCAGTTCCTTTTTTCTAAGCATTTCTTTTGAACAATACTGCTTTCCATCTTGTAGCCTCTCAGAAAGTGCTGACATTCACCTTGTCGATTTTCACAAAGAGCTTAACAGTCCTTTCCCCATGTTGAAGTTCAATGTTGTTTGTCTGCTGTATGTTTAATTCAGGGATGGCTACAATCGCTTCACCAGAAACCAGCTTTGAACTGACAACATCAAAAGAAGACTCTATTTGAAGATGCCATGTCTTCATATAGTTATCTAAGGTGTAAAGAGAAAAAGAAAAAATATATATATTATGTAGAATTCATTGAAAAAAGACCAAAGCAGCTTCTAAACTGTAAGTGCTCCACAAATGCAATCATGATCAAGAGTTCAGTGAAAACTGTTTTAATGTTTAATCCTTCATTCTAAAGAAGAATAACCAAAGTTATATTTTTGTATATACTTCTACTCAAAACTGTTATAATCGTTAAGTCACAAAAACTTTATAAACAGGGCATAAATAGAAAATTACAAGTGAAAAGATAGTATAAATCTTTCAAGATTGATAAACTCTTGCTTGTTCCTTTTTATAAAGTAAAAAATACTAAGGGTTTTTAAGCCATATAATAAGTTATAAACTTAGTTGTATTAGAATTAATCAGATGTGCAAAAAATAAAGATGTACTCTAAATGTAGATTATTAATCCAAGAAATAGAACCATGTACTTTGCTAAGTGATAGGACTTAAATAGTGACCAGGGTAAACAAACATGGCCCTGCACCTATGAGCTAAGAGAATAATGGGATATGGATAAGTACAAAAGTGTACTTATAAGTACAAAAGTGTATACAAGAACAGGAGAACTAAAAGGTTATTCAGAAAAGTATTCATATTCCCTTTACCACATTTTAATCATTTTCAAATGGAAGCACATACTCCAATCTGATCCAAAGCTACTTATTTTCTGAGATATCCCTAAATCTTTGACACCTGCCTCACCTTTATCTCCTAATCATATTGCCTCTGGCTTCCCTGTGTGCATACTAAGTCACATCAGTCATGTCTGACTCTGTGCAACCCTATGGACTGTAGCCCACCAGGCTCCTCTGTTCATGGGATTCTCCAGACAAGAATACTGAAGTGGGTTGTCATGTCCCTCTCCAGGGGATCTTCCCAACCCAGGGATTGAATCCACCTCTCTTACACCTCCTGCATTGGCAGGCAGGTTCTTTACCACTAGTGCCACCTGGGAAGCTCTTACTATCTCTTATTTCAAGAAATAACAATATTTACCAAGAACACACTATGACCTAGGCATTGTATTATACCCCCAACATGTATTAACTTATTTAAGCATCACACCATTGCTATAAGGTAAATTCCACTATTCTCATGTTATAAATAAAAAACCTGATTCGGAGAAGTTAAGTAACTTGCCCAAGGTCACACAGCTAGTAAGTAGCATAACTTGGATGTGAACCAAGACAGTCTAAAACTAGAGACTGTACACTTAACCTTTAAATGCGGCCACTCTTACCCAAATAATTTCACCCAAACCGTATCTTAGTGGTGTTCAGGATTTTTACAGTGGGGAGAGGGTTTTATTATATAGGAGAACATGATGGCAAGCTATGCCAGACATCAAATATGTCCTCTGGCTGAGTCTTTGACCAAAACAGCACAGATTTGCAAAACTGTTGAAGTACACTGACAGATCACCTAGCCTACTTTCTAATGTGTTTGATTTCTCTAGACCACAGGCTGCCAAACTACGGTCTGTGGGCCAAACCTGGACGACCTCCTGTTTCTACAGATAAAATTCCATTGGAACACAGCTGCTATGGGTTGAATCGTATCATTTCTCCCACCCAAACTCCATGTGTTGAAGCTCTAACCCCTAATGTGATTCTCTCCAGAGACAGGGTCTTTCAGGAGGTAATTACGTTAAACGAGTTCATGAGGGTAGGGAGTCCTATTCTGATAGGAAGGTAGCCTTACAAGAGGAGAAAAAGAGTAATTTCTCTCTCTCCCTCCCTCCTTCTCCGCCTCCCCCGTTTCATGTCTCCCACCCGCTTCCCTTTTCCTGTCTTTCTCTCCCACCACCTCTCCCACTTCCACCCCCCACTTCCCTCTCTCTCCATGTCTCCCTCTCTCCCCCATGTCCTTCCCTCCATGCCCATCTCCCACTCTCTCCATCTCCCTCTCCTCCCCTGTCTCTCCCTCCATCTCCCCTCTTCTCTCCCCCAACCCTGACCACCACATGAGGACCTAACTAGGAAGTGTACCATCTACAAGCCAGGGAGCAGTCTCTCACCACAAACCAAACTGGTCAGTACCTTCATCTTCGACTTTCCAGCTTCCAGAACCGTGAGAAATCAGTTCCTGTGGCTGAAGCTGCCCAGTCTTCGGTACCTTATTCCAGGAGCCCACACAGCACCCATGCTCACTGCTCACACACTGCTCTCAGTTGCCTTCAGGCCACAAAGGCAGGGTTGAGTAACTGCAACAAAGGCCATCCGAACCTAAACGCTAAAATATTCACTACCTGACCCTTTACAGAAAACCATGCTGCTCTCTATCCTAAAATATATCCCCCCCAAATGCCATTCTAATCTTTCTTTAACATGTGTAATGACAAAAATGACAAAAACTCCCACCTCCCTTTTTTCAGACCTTGACTAGTAGTGAGGCGCAAGCTGGAATCAAGATTGCCGGGAGAAATATCAATAACCTCAGATACGCAGATGACACCACCCTCATGGCAGAAAGTGAAGAGGAACTAAAGGGTCTCTTGATCAAAGTGAAAGAGGAGAGTGAAAAAACTGGCTTAAAATTCAGCATTCAAAAAACTAAGATCATGGCATCCAGTCCCATCACTTCATGGCAAATAGATGGGGAAACAATGGAAACAGTCAAGAGACTTTACTTTTTTGGGCTCCAAAATCACTGCAGATGGTGACCGCAGCCATGAAATTACCACCTACACATTTCAGTTCTGCCCTCTAGGCCCCTCCTACCAACCAATAACCACTAAGATCAAGCAGGCTCTTCAGCTGTTTCCTATCACTTCTTCAACAGAGAATCTGCTGCTTGTAACTGCCTCCAGCTATAACAGTAACTTGCAAAGGTTACTGGCAAAACTGCTCAGTGTCTACTGCTTCTAACACAGAAAGTTATAAAATAAACCATCACACGTCTGGAGCTCATCCTATTATCCTCCTTGAGTGCCATGGAATGAAAAAACTAAGGCTGAGAAATGAAAAAGCCAACATGAAGAGTTACAAGCCTATCGTCATTACCAAACCCTACACCAACGCATTTTGCTCTCTCATCTTCCAAATGGAGTACAACCCTTCCCTCCGGAAGTCATGGAAACTTTGTTCACAAAGCACATTTAAACAATAATTTTCTGTCATTACCCGGTCTCTTCTTTTCACTGGCTGATTTTATAATGTATAATCTTTCATCTAGTTAAGGAACGCTCCCCTCTTATAAATCAAGACCCATTTCTAGAACACAGCTTCCTAGCATTTCTCTTGTAACTAACAAATTATCCTTCCCTAAAGTATACCTATCACCCCCAGCTCTCCTGAAGCCAAATGCAAGATCATTTCAAAACTGGACAAAGTACTAGAGGGCATAAAGAAGAAAGGTTAGTAAATAATTCAAAATCCCCTCCCAGGTCTCCTTCTCAGTTACATCAAGTTTTGCATGCTTCCTCACCCTGATCAACCCCAGGCCCAAACAGGACAGGAACTCATCATCAGAACAGGGTGGAGAATAAAGCAACGTGCTCTCTCTCTACAACCAAGGCCTTCCCTGGCCTGCAGCCTCAGCTGTGTCCTAGCTGATCTTCTGTTCCCTGCAGAAGACACTACAGTTTACACTTTGCTCCATACAAACTCTACCAGGCAGGCGACCTGGGACATGGCAGAGAACACGGTTCTGGCCATTGAATCATTCTCAAATTCTTCAAAGGCTGATTCAGTGTGAGGTTTCTAAAGACAACAAACCAACCAAATCAGCATGAGCCTGACTTGAACTGGAATTTGCAGAAAGGGAGACCAGCCACACAGCCAGATTAAAGTGTGCTGCTGCTTCATGCACGCGACCTTCAGGACAACTGAACGTGTGCAGTTGTGGCCAATACACTGGCCTTTGACACTGTTTATGGGACCTCCCTGATGGTCCAGTGGTTAAGAATCCGACTTGCAAAGCAGAGAATGTGGGTTCAATCTCTGGTTGGGGAAATAAAATCTCACATGCCACGGAGCAACTAAGCCTGTGAGCTGCAACTACTGAACCTCTATGCTCTGGAGCCCAAGTACCACAACTCAAGAGTCCACAACAAAGATCTCCCATGCCGCAACTAAGACCGATGCACCCAAATAAATATAACTATATATATATATATTTAAAAGTCTAAAATGTGCCAGCTCCTTTTACACTCCCATGTAGCACACTTTTTTGTCAAGATGTGGTCAGGAAAAAAAAAAGCTTTACTGGGTTGTCTAAGAGAAGAAAAAAGAAAACAAGTCATGGAAGGAGAAAAATAGGAAGATGGCTGAATTACCTTAATTCAAACACACAGAAGAGCCTAGTGAGGGACAGTCCGTGGGTCGCAAAGAGCCGGATGTGACTGAGCATCTGAGCACACACAGAAGCGCGTCTGTAACCACCAGAAAGACACTCTCAGAACTACACTGTAAGCCTTGCTTTAACTGACTGTAATTAAGCCTCAAGTATCAATATCTTCATTTAATCATGAATCTAGCTTCAGAAAACCTGAGTTCTTCCACACATATGCCCTCACTAGGTTACAATGAGTGCTGTAATTTACAAACATGGGGAGAGAACCTGTGAAATGTTAGAGGCAGAGGAAACGTGGTGATCTATGAGTCACTTTGTAGACGGGGTACTCAAGGCCTTGACTGAAGAATTAGCCCAAGTTCCTGAGCCAGTGGACAGGACAAGGGCCCAGGTTTCCTGACCCCAGTGCTCTCCATCTTGCACGCCTCTCCCACAGAGGTGCCTATCAAAGAGAAGCACCCTAGGATGCAAACACGGAATGAAGCTGAACAATGAGGAAGAACAAAAGCAAATGTGCTTTTTGCCCTTCAGAGTCCTAAGTCCTAATAGTAAATACGTGATATGTGAAAAAAAGCACTTCAAGGGTGTACAATAGAATGTTAGTCTCTTAATATGAGAGTCTTTGTAACAGAAAGAAAGAAAAAACACTGAAATATACAAACATAAATAATGTGTCTGACCCTCCACCAAGTGCATAATTGCGTGGTGCCCAGATCCTCCATTTGTCAGAATACCATCTTTGTAATGTAAACTACATGACAAAGGCATGACACCAGTTATGTGGGCATTTCTGCCGAACAGTGGAAATATACTTCTTGAATAATTACTGTCTGTGAATCTTGACAGGCGCTATAAATTATACTACAAACACAAACAGCAAAAATGTTGGATCTACCCAAAGAAACAAAATATACCCAAAAGGTCGGGGTTAAGAATACAGGACGGCATCTGGGAGGGTTAAGAACCAGTAGGGACATGGAAGCACACTCAGGTTAGCATGGGATGGATCTGCAAACGTTGGTAGATTGCTTATGTAAAATGAAAAAGATGCTTAATCTCACTGAGGGGGAAGCTCTTCAAAGATGGCTGCATTCATTAGCCCTGTTGAGCTCCTCCCAGCTCCTCTTTCTACCTGTGAGCTGCATCTTGCATCTTTCATAGATGATGCAGAGCTGAAGTGAACAGGTAGTCTTGTGCACCTGAAGGAACAGCAGTGACAACAAGCTTCAGAATGTTTAAATTCAGACATAGGATATTTTCCCATCCTTTTGCCGGAATTACAGGACAGATTCCAGTAGCTGCTTTTCAAAGAGCTAACAGCTTGTATTACCCAAAAAGCAGGCTTACACAGTTACAATAGTTGTTTTCCCCTTCTTTTCCAAGCAGCAAGATCTCCTTGCCTACTCAGCAGGACAAAATCCTCCAAGATGAAATCAAGACAAAATATGCACAAAGCAAAATCTTTCCCCAGCCCAACACCAAACAAGGATAAACCGTTAAGTTCTAGAGAAGAAAAAAAATTGACTTACACAACAATAATCAGAGGAGGTTATTCAAACAACCTGCTGCTGCTGCTGCCAAGTCACTTTGGTCGTGTCCGACTCTGTGTGACCCCACAGACAGCAGCCCACCAGGCTCCCCCGTCCCTGGGATTCTCTAGGCAAGAACATGGAAGTGGGTTGCCATTTCCTTCTCCAATGCATGAAAGTGAAAAGTGAAAGTGAAGTCGTTCAGGTCGTGTCTGACTCCTAGCGACCCCATGGACTGCAGCCTACCAGGCTCCTCCGTCCATGGGATTTCTAGGTAAGAGTACTGGAGTAGGGTGCCATTGCCTTCTCCATTCAAACAACCTACCTACCCATAAATATATTTTCAAGGCTGAATACTGTCATTTTATGGGTAATGAAAAGTGATTCAAAATGAACGCAAGAAAATGCATGCTTGCATTCGAAAATGTATGCGTTAAACAAGGCACTAAGCAAGACTGACGGGTTTCTCAGGTTGCTCAGTGGTAAAGAATTCACCTGCCAATGCAGGAGATGTGGGTTTGATCCCTGGGTCAGGAAGATCCACTGGAAAAGGAAATGGCAACCCACACCAGTATTATTGCCTGAGAAGTCCCACGGACAGGGGAGCTTGGCAGGCTATAGCCCATGGGGTGGCAAAGAGTGGGACACAACTTATCCGCTAAACAACAGAGCAAGATGGGCAAATCTTTGCTATATTGTAATATTATATGCTCTGTAGTAAGCTGTATGCAAAGGGTGGCAGTGACCTTCAATACAGGCCTCTGTCAGGCAGGCTAGAGTCTAGCTAGGAGCTGGGCCCACTCCTCCAATGCAAAGGCTAGGTCTTCAAGAATGAAGAGATGCGGTGCGTTGGGCTGAGGCAACAGGTAAATGTGGACAGGGTCAGGGAGACGGTGTCTCTGAGGAACGGAAGTGCGTGCCCAAGCACAGGTTAAAGACCCACAGCTCACCTCAGCTCGAGAGGAAGATTTACATGTGGAAAAAAACATCTCTGTACTATTTTTTCTAACTGTGGTAACAAAAGATTAAACAATGAAGTGTTTCATGAGAACATTATATATTTGGACTTAAAATGTCTACGTAACCTTACGGAAAGTTCATAAAAGTAAACAACCATCCCTCCCTAAAAAATTTTAGGACCTAATATGAACAATTTACATCAGGTTACAAATATGAAATGATCAATATATGAATGTATGTCTCTGTCTCTCTCACACACACATATATGCATTCAAATAAATATTTTCTAATAAAAGGTTTTAAAGAAAATCATATCAATACATCAGTATCTCTTAAAACCTAGATAAATGAGAACCTAAGAGACAATGAGAGCAACTCTTGCTTCCCTTTGACCTCAGTGTTTTTTTCAAATACAAACTTGTTTTTATTATCTTAAACATTAAGAATACTTGAAAATCATTTAGGAAGCCAAGGGAAATCAAACAAATGACCAAAGGATATTGAAAAGTGCACTATGATAAAAAATTAAGAATGTAGAAAGAGACATATATATGTATGTGTGTGTGTATATATATATATATATATGCATAAAGAAAATTAATTAACAAAAATTTCAAGTTAATTTTTAAAAGTCTAATAGCTTCTTTCTGTCATACTTTATACAGTTAAATTGGAGAACTATGGTTAGTCATTTGATCTTTAGGGGTAAGCACACTAATTTTAAATAAAGAAATAAATCGAATATTTGGAAAAGCAAAAAGTTATTTTCATCTAACCACAACAGGCAGAAAGCAGAAAGTGCCACAAAGTCAAAGTAGTTTAGCCTTTCATAATAAATTGACTGAAATTACTAGATATTAGATTAGTTTATTTGCTTTCCTCCCTTATTATAGAGACAATATAAGCTCAATATATAAATTTACAAGAATTAAATACAAACTATCTGTAGTATTATTATACAGTGATTGGCCATTGCTTACATTAGATTTGATTAGCCTCATTTCACACTTCAATTTTAAAAATGAATACAGTATTTGATTTTAAATAAAAATGATGTGTATCTACTTTAGATTCTGAATTACTCCTGTTTAAAAATGTTTGGTAACTCACAATCCTGCTTCAAAGTGTATACAAAATAAACGCAAAAAGTATCCAAAATATATTAGTTTATTCTCTATTATTTTTCAACTTTTAAATTTATATTGATTTCAGTGATGATTGCTATTTTCCAAATACAAACTGAAAAAACATTTCTGAAAAAACTCCTAAAGGAAGTTTCTCTCCTAATGCTTTGTAAGTTTATGCTTCAATTTTCTCTTTTACATCAAGCAACCAAATTGAAATCTATTAAATTTATCAAAAATATAAGAATTACTGCTTAATATGCATAGGACACATCTTCTGAACAGGAAACATATTTTTCTCTTTGTTAAGTACAAAATATATTGTAGTCATAAGACATCAAAAATGTACTTGATGTGGATAATAACAGTGAGTCTAAATAAAATTTTAAGCATCACTTAAATTGATTTAATTCAAATAAAATTCACCCTAGTCACTAATGGCTAATAAACTGAACCTTAATGACTCACAATCAGAAAGAAATATTTAGGTTCATATTCAAGCTTTTAAATTAAACTAGAGCAGTGCTATTCAAATTTTTTCAGATATCAGAATACTGGAACTCAGAGCACTTTTTCTAACCACCCAAACACTGATTAAACTTTAAAACTATTGAATAAATAACTTTTGGGAAAATAAGGCCCCCTCTTACAGAGGTTTTATTATATATACCTGAGAAAAATTACAGATGGAGTTCGGGGAGAGTGAACCATTATGTATTTGATTTTACAGCAAGGCTCAGTTTGGGTTGCTGAAGTCTCTGAAGAACAGTTTGAGAAACACTAAACTAGAAAGCTCTAAATAGCCACATTTATATGTGCAATTTACATCAGGGCCTCTAATGCTTTTTTAACATTTAAAAATGCCAGCAGCACCTAACAGCCTCCTCAATTATCAACCATCTCTGATGTGCTTTCATCTTCCGCCTTCAGAAAACACAGATTTGGCTCCATGTAGAGCAATCTACGGAGAAGGCAATGGCACCCCACTCCAGTACTCTTGCCTGGAAAATCCCATGGACAGAGGAGCCTGGTAGGCTGCAGTCCATGGGGTCATGAAGAGTCGGACATGGCTGAGCGACTTCACTTTCACTTTTCACTTTTATGCATTGGAGAAGGAAATGGCAACCCACTCCAGTGTTCTTGCCTGGAGAATCCCAGGGATGGGGTCGCACAGAGTTGGACACGACTGAAGTGACTTAGCAGCAGAGCAATCTAGGGTCAACAGGCCCTAAAGACACCAAAAATCTCCTACAGACGCATCACAACCTTGCATATAAACAATGTCTAGCTAGGCCTGCAGTGAACTGGACTGGGCATCGTGAGCTATCGTTTAAAATCCCATTTGCCTCCACCTTCACCCTGACTTCTCTAACTTCTCAAAATCTTCTGATCTCTGATTTTCCAAACTACCGGGGTTGCCATCCTGAAGACTGCAACACAATCTAATTTGGTTTATCTCTCCCCTCCCACCACAACCAACTTGCAGTGTCAGTAAACACATTATATTTCTTTTCTAAGCCAAACAGACACAGTGCTGAGCAAAGAGCTCAACAAATATTTGACCAGTACTCAACCAATTTGTTGACATCTGTGAGATTTCTGAGGTTTTTTTCAATGCTCCTTTCAAAAGAAAAGGCAGTATTCTTTACCTTACCAGAGTTTCTTTAATGCCTTGTTTGCCTTCCAGTTTACTTTCAACTCTTAACAAGGCTGGTATGTCATGGTCTTCAGAAGAGAAAATGTGCAGTGACAGAAAGTCAGCCCAGTGATTTAAGCAAACCAAGAACTCAGCACCATAGAGTTCTGAAAGTGACTACAGGGGCAGCAAAAAGGAGTGCAAGCCAGCAGACCCACTCTTTCAAGAGAGAATACATAGCTAGGGAAAACAGAGTTCCTTCCTTCCTTCTTTCCTTCCCTCCTCACCTCCCTCTCTCCTCCTTTCTTTCTTTCTTTCTTCCTCCAATTTTTTTTTATTTTTCAGGACATATTAAAAGGTAGCTACCCACCTACTTACCTGCCTTATATATTGGGTTGGCCAAAAAGTTTGTTTGGGTTTTTCCATGGAAAATAAATTTTCATGACAGATCAGTTTGTACATATTTTTCACTTTTCTAAACTTAATGTGCCATAAAAATTTTAAAGTCAGTCTCTGAAAAGTACACTCGCCCCTCATTAACCACAACAGACTGGTTCCAGGACCCGCTGGAGGTACCAAAATCCACTGATGCTCAAAGTCAGCCTTCCTGTATCTGCAGTTCTGAATCATGGATTCAACAGACCTTAGAACATGCAGGACTGTAGTATTCATTAAAACAAATCCACATGAGTGGACCTGCACAATTCAAACCCATATTGTTCAAAGGTCAACTGTATATTTGTATATTCAAATTATAAAGCCAATGTTTATAACACAGAAGAGGCTCAGAAAAGAAAAACAAAAAAATCACAGCTCTTAGCTTACCATAGATGGGAGTAAATGTGAAGTAGTTCAGATGACAAATATTATAGGCCTCAATTCTAACATCTTTCCAGATGCCCTGGGTAGGAAAAGAAGGTCCCCAGTCCCAACCAAAGGAACACTGCATCTGTAATTTCAAGGGGAGAAAAGAAGATAGACTCTAATTACCATGAGACTTAAACATTACAAAAAACCTTTTCTTTTAAAATAGTACATATGTGTATATTGGTTTGCCAAGGCTGCCATAACAAAATACCCCAAACTGGGTGCTTAAACAACAGAAATTAAGTTTTTCACAGTTCTAGAGGCTAGGAAGTACAAGATCAAGGTGCTGGCAGGTTTGGCTTCCTGGGCTGACAGATGGCCGCCGTCTCACAGTGCCCTTAACAGCCTCTTCTGTGCACACACACATATACCCTTGCTGTTGTCCAAATTTCCTCTTCCGATAAGGACATCAATGATACTGGCTTAGGACTAATCCTAATGGTCTCATTTAACTTAATCACCTCCTTAAAGTTCTCACCCCCAAACAGGGAGACATTTTGATCTTATTGATGGTCAGGACTTCAATATATAAATTTGGGGGGGGGGGGTGTACACAGAATTCAGTCCATGATAGTGTGTGTGTTCCATTTACAGCATCTAAAATAACCCACAATGCACCACTCCTGGAATTCACACCCTAGTGTAACCCCGTTCCCTTGAGTATGACATGACCTAATGAATCACTTCTAACCAACAGAATACAGCAGCGATGACAGCATGTCCAAAATTAGGTTACAGAAGACTGTACCTTCTGTCTTAGGCGCTCACTCAGCTCTCTCCTGGCCAAGAGGGAAGTTGGCTGCCATGCTGCGAGGCACTTCTGGAAGAGGGCCGCATGAGTGAGCCTGGAGGCCCATCTAAGGCCAGCAATAAGCACATGATGGAGCTTAGGCAGGCCTCACCCAGGCTTACAGTGACTGCAGCCCTGGTCCAGAGTTTCTCAGTAACCTCGAGTGGCCTTGAGCCAGAAGTACCCAGCTAAGACACACCTGCATTCTTGGCTGACAGAAACTGTGATAACAAACGTTGTTTTAAGCTGGTAAGTTTTGGAATAATTGTTACACAGCAATAGATAACTTAATACAATAACTAATCTATCAACCTAGGCAACATAGTTAAATTTGGTAGAAAAGTTCCAAGACTATAAAATCTAATTATGTACATTTATCCTTCAAAAGCATATTACACTGAAGCAACACAATAGATACTCTTTAAATTTCTTCAAAATATCTCTGAACCTACTACCATAGTTAAAGGTAATAACTATAAAAAATGAGGAAACGTACTGAAAGATAAAAATACATTTAAACAGGATTAAGAGACTGGCTAGACTTGCAAACCCCTATTTCCTCCAGGATGAATTCAGAAGTCCTAGGTTCTGAACTTACATCCCAGAAATAATAAGTTCAGAATTTACACATCTATTGCAATTACCCTTCAATTAAAAATAAATAAATTTTTGAAAGTAGAAAAAAACAAAATAGCAAGAAAAGAAAAAAAAAAAAAGCTCTCAACATTCAAAAACTAAAATCATGGCATCCAGTCTCATCACTTCATTAAAAAAAGAAAAGAAAAAAAAAAAAAAAGACTTTAGGCACTGACAGAGGTAACCAGAGCAGAATTTTTCTAACTTCCACTTCGTAAAAGAAAAAAAAAATTTCCAAAACACAGTCAATTAAAATGTGTGAGGCTGAGTTAAGCTTTTAAAAGAGAACAAGCACCAGAGGAAGTAATGAGATCTTCCTGAAGGGAGAACTTGCAGAACAGAGCCTAAGGATCTGGCCACACTGTTCTCATTTAAGCATTTGATATTATTTCCTAAGTTCTGTACTTATCTGTAACAGAGATAATTCAGTTTCCATTACAGAGAAAAACAAACTACTAAAACCACTTCACAGCATCTGCATCCATCTAAAATCAGGACTTAAGGATATCATGTTCAGAATGAACACCATCTTGGGGATAGTTATTGCAAGGTTTTTAAGTTCAGATATGTAATTATTTTATTAGGAATAGAGAGAAGGAGGAGGGCAAAAATATTCAACATCTTATAAGGCAGATTATTTTCCCCAGCAAGGGTTACAAATCACTCTAATTCATATAATCTCTCCAAATAAAAGTTTTCACTTATTCAAAAATATTTGTGCAGTGCTCTCTATGTTTCGGACTGGGAGTATATTAACACACCAAACAGAAACAGTCCTTTAGCACTCACAGTATATAGCAAGAGATTCAGGCATTGAACAAATACTCACAAAGGAAAATACAGGAAACAAATTGAACAAGCAGTCATAAAGGAAATAGCTAGGGAACATATAATGGTGTCAAGACAAGTCCCCCTGAATAATGGTGACTTTTAAATGGAGACTTGAAACATGAGTACCATTTGTCCAGTGTGTTTAGGGGAGAGGGAGTGAAGGCATCCTTTCAGAAGGAACAGCATGTATGAAGTCCTCAAGATGCTAGAGAACATGGTGCATTTCAGGAAATGAAAACAGTGGAAAGAGATGAGCAGAAGACTAGAACAGTGGGCACATGGGCCAAACTTAGAGCTAAGAACTTTGGACTTTAGCCTAAAAGCAATGAGAAACTGTTGAAGAGTTTAAAGGGGGTGCGGGGGGGGGGTGCCGTGATGATTTTTATCTGAAAGGAACACTCTGGCTGTTCCTTGGGCAAATTAATTGGAGTGAGGCAAACAAGGTCATTGGGTACCAGTTGTGCAACCAGAGCAAGACCTGATGCAAGAAATGGTAACAGATGGAACCCAAGTGTGGGAGTAGAAATGAAGCATAAGCAGATTCAGGAGCTACTAAAAAGTAACATCCACATCATCAAAAGGACTTCTGGATCTCTTTTAAAAAAGAGACAGGGAGGTATCAAAAATAACTGAGGTTTCTGGCTTGAGCAACTGCTGCAAATGGTACACCATTCAGTGAGACAGAGAGCCCTGGGAGCAGGGTTTAGATCCCAAGTGCAGTGTTGGACACAATGAGCTTTTACGATGAAATATTAGTCAGCCTTAAAAAAGGAAGGAAATTCTGGCATGTCCTACAACAGAGATGAACCTTGAAGACATTATATTAATATCTGAGTATAATATGACCCAATGAATCACTTTTAACTCACAGAACAGAGCAGCGATAAGAGCATGTCCAAAATTAGGTTATACAAGATTGTTTAAGTGAACTAAGTCAGTCACAAACAGACAAATATTGTATGATTCTACTGGTATGAGGTATCTAGAGGATTAAAACTCCTAGAATCTGAAAGATGGTGGTTGCCAGGAGCTAAGAGTTGGAGGAAAGTGGGGAGTTGTTTTTTTAATGAGTACAGAGTTTGTTTTGCAAGATGAAACAGTTCTGGAGACTGATTTCACACAATGTGAATATATTCAATATTATTGAATGTACAATTAAAAGAATTAAGATGGTAAATTTTGTGTTATGTGTATTTTATCACAATTAAACTTTTTTTTAAATAAAAATACAATTAAAAACTAAGTGTGACATAATATACTAATTCATCCCTGTATTAGTCATCGAGACTGAGAACAGACCCAAAGAGAATTAATTCCTGTGGCTTTCTTCTGTTTTGTTAGATGTTATGAGAACCTGGCAGTAAAATATCACACATTAGCAAATGCATTAACAGTTGCAGAAGGCTAGTAACAAGTATTGCTCATAAATATGAACCCTACAGTCTGATGTAAAGCTTGATAAACTTAAGTGCTTTTAAAAAGAATTGTAAAGAGGGAATGCCCTGGCAGTCCAGTAGTTAGGATTCCGGTCTTCCACTGCAGGGGGCATGGGTTTGATCCCTGGTCAGGACACAAAGATCCTGCAAGCCTCGTAGCATAGCCAAAATAAAAATTGTAAAGGTGCATTATCAGTCACCTATTTTTCTTCTTTTTCCAATGTTATCTAAGTTCTTAGGTACTCCTCAAGAAGGGAAACTAGAAAGAAAAGTTCTCCTCAAAAATTCATATAACTTTTGGTTCTTACTTCTAATTTTTACTATAAACCCCACAAAGGGGCAGGAGAGAGATGTCCACCTTCTGAAATACAATTGCAGTCTTCAAACAAGCGTTTCATATACCATCATCCCATCCTTAAGGCTAACGCCCCTCCACTGTGAGACCCTTACCTTGCGAATAAAGTTGACATGGCATTCGCCATCCTGTACAGGCGGAGGGCAGCTGGGGGGCACCCAGTAGGCAGTGTGAAGCTTACTCCTCTGGGCCGCATATATCACTGGTGACTGGAAACGCACCTCAATTATGTTCATTGCTTTGACCACATGCGTAATATCAAAGCTCTAAATTAAACAGAAAGAACAAATATGAAAGCATCCCCATGTATAAAATTTAAGACATAGGCAAAATGTATGAAAGATGCATAAAATAACTGAAATCTTTAGGTCTAGCCTTTTGCTGAAGAAAGAACTTCTCCAAGATAGTGGAACTTCAGTTCAATTCAGTTGCTCAGTTGTGTCTGATTCTTTGTGACCCCATGGACTGCAGCACATCAGGCTTCCCTGTCTATCTCTGACTCCCGGAGCTTACCCAAACTCATGTCCGTCAAGTCGGTGATGCCATCCAACCATCTCATCCTCTGTCATCCCCTTCTCCTCCCGCCTTCAATCTTTCCCAGCACCAGAGTCTTTTCAAATGAGTCAGTTCTTCGCATCAGGTGGCCAAAGTATTGGAGTTTCAGCTTCAGCATCAGTCCTTCCAATGAACACCCAGGACTGATCTGCTTTAGGATGGACTGGTTGGATCTCCTTGCAGTCCAAGGGACTCTCAAGAGTCTTCTCCAACACCACAGTTCAAAAGCATCAATTCTTTGGCGCTCAGCTTTCTTTATAGTCCAACTCTCATATCCATACGTGACCACTGGAAAAACCATAGCCTTGACTAGATGGACTTTTGTTGGCAAAGTAATGTCTCTTCTTTTTAATAATGCCGTCTACGTTGGTCATAGCTTTTCTTCCAAGGAGTAAGCGTCTTTTGATTTCATGGATACAGTCAGCATCTGCAGTGATTTTCGAGCCCAGGAAAATAAAATCATCCACTGTTTCCACTGTTTCCCCATCTATTTGCCATGAAGTGATGGGACCGGATGCCATGATCTTAGTTTCCTGAATGTTGAATTTTAAGACAACTTTTTCACTCTCCTGTTTCTCTTTCATCTAGAGGCTCTTTAGTTCCTCTCTACTTTCTGCCATGAGGGTGGTGTCATCTGCATACCTGAGGTTATTGATATTTCTCCCGGCAATCTTGATTCCACCTTGTGCTTCATCCAGCCTGGCATGTCGCATGATGTCCTCTGCATATAAGCTAAATCAGCAGGGTGACAATATACAGCCTTGACATACTCCTTTCCCAATTTGGAACCAGTCTGTTGTTCCATGTCCAGTTCTAACTGTTGCTTCTTGACCTGCATACAGATTTTTCAGGAGGCAGATAAGGTGGTCTGATATTCCCATCTCTTGAAGAATTTTCCACACTTTGTTGTGATCCACACAGTCAAAGGCTTTGGTGTAGTCAATAAAGCAGAAGTAGATGTTTTTCTGGAACTCTCTTGCTTTTCCTATGATCCAGCGGATGTCAGCAATTTGATCGCTGGTTCCTCTGCCTTTTCTAAATTCAGCTTGTATAACTTAGTTGCCAACTTTTAGTTATAACTGATCACATTCTCCTACCCAAACATAGATTTCTAGGTTTTCTCCTGCTATTTTTACTGAGAGATGAGGGTCCTAGGCCAACAGAGCAAACAGAGGCTATGTTCAGTCCTGGAAAGTCTGCTCTTGCTATTTACATATGGCTTTGCATTGCCAAGTATTTCCTAGATACCTCATAATAACCTGACCCTCTGGTATGCAGAGCATGTATTTCTAAGTCATAAGTTATTTTTGTTTTAAAAAAGTCTACCCTTGACAGGGAAGGGAGATCAGGATACAATCTCTTAAGATAACACTTCCAGAAAGGAAGGAACACTTCCTTTTAAAAATGGCTTGTCAGTTGTCATTTCCCTTGAAACTCTGGATTCCAAACAACAGAGAAGGGAACAGCATTTTCAAACATTTCCTATGTGCCAAAAACTAAACCAATCATTTCATACAATTAACTCATTAAATCCTCACAATAATTCTATAGGACTTGAGTGTCTTCATCATTCAACAAATATAGCAACTGAGAGATAAAGTAACTTACCCATTGCACCAAAGGACTTGTTCTTGCTGCTCGTGATAACAATGAACACAAAATCAAACAGTGGTTCTTTTTAACCTGATGTCATTATATACTTACGTATCTTCTGAACATGTTGTCTGTTTTGCCAATAGCAACGCTGTTGAGCAGGACTACTGCAACTGTATCGATACCCTCAAATACCAGATTTACTTTACTCCATTTGCTAAAAAAAGAGAAGATTTTTAAAACAAGATGAATAAAAAATAAATAAATAAATAGAACAAGATGAATAAAACATTAACTTAGATAACTAGTCTTTTTTTAATTTAAGAATGAAAGGAATAAATATTTCAGAGAAAATATACATTCTTGGAAGGCAATTTTCAATAAAATTTTCAGAAATACTGCTTTAATACATTTTTATGTTGCATGATCCAGTTTAACTTTCTTGATAATATTTCAATAATTATCAAATCATGAGCATAACTTCTAATTTCCATGCATTGACTTTTTCCCTAGAACTTCACAAAGTTCTTATATGAATCAAGTTCGCTATTGATAACAGACACAAAACATTTTCACAAACTATTACATTTACTGATGCTAAGAGAACATATTAACCAACTAGCAAGTATCTATGAGTAAATATTATGTGCCGAGTACTCTGCTAAGCCTTACAGAGAACTAAAACAGTCTCTGAATTTAAGGAATCTGAAATCTGTTCGGCATTCAAGCCTAAAACACAGAAAACAAAGAGAAAGCTTCCAATCTCTTCTACTTTGGGATATAGTCTTGATGAATAGACTACAAGTCTATATCAGAGTTTATGTTATAAAGAAAGACTTCAAGAAGGAAACAAGAGTTTAAAGAAAAAAATAAATAAAATGTGGCATATCCATACAATAAAATAGTATTCAGCAATAAAAAGAAATGAAGTACTGGTGGCCAGTACACAGGCGAACCTGAAAACATCATTATGCTAAGTGAAAGAAGCCAGTCATAAAGGAGGTATATATTGTACAATTCCATTTCTTTGAGACTTCCAGAAGAGAAAAATGCATAGCGATAAAAAATAAATTAGCAGTTGCCTAGGGCTGGGAGAAGAATAGGAGGATGGTGATGCAGGAAGTGGTACAGGATTTCCAACAGTAAGCAGCATTTTCACAGACAAGCAGAGAAGGTTATACTTGATCTGCCAATCAAAAGGAAGACACTCTCATTCTTAAGCAAGAATGTCATGGTAAAATAAACATTTGGGGGCTTTCCTGGAGGTCGAGTGGTTAAGAATTCGCCTAACTGGTTCAATCCCTGGTCCAGGAAGATTCCACATGCCTCGGGGCAACTAAGCCCACGTACCACAACTGCTGAAGCCCAGGGCCCGTGATCTGCAACAAGAGAAGCCTGCGCATCACAACTAGACAGTACGAAAGCCTGAGCACAGCAATAGAGACCCAGAGCAGCCGGAAAATAAAATAAAGAAGAATTAGGAAGAGATGAATCTAATGTTTCTACATACAGAAGACTAGAGAATAAAAAGATAAAGCAAGAAATCTTAGTAGGTAGCACAGGCCTAATGCCAGGTATGAAGGCCTAGGCAAAGGTGAAAACTTAGAAATGAGGAGGCAGGGGCTGAATCAAGAGAAATGATAGGCAAAAATTAACAGAACTCAGAAACAGGCCAAATACAGGAAGATGAAGAAAAGATATGATAAGCCAAAAACTCCTTGGGCATGGGAGATTGGAAAGATAATATTATCTCAAGAAAAACAATGAGGTGGTTGGAATCTAATGCAAGCTTTAAGTCGGACAGTCAATTGGTTAACTAAATGTTGAGTTCAACATGAAAGAGGACCCCCTATTGGAGATATTTTAAGTATTAGCTGGAAATAAGAGTCTGGAACACTGTCACTCCATGATATTGAGCACTGTTTTCTGGCTTTATTTCTCTTTTAAGAAGCTAGTGATTAATTACCGCCCCCCCCCCCCCAAAAAGGTCATATTAAAAGGACAGAGGGTTTTTTTTTTTAATTTAGCAATAATGGTGGTAGATATTAATATAATTAGGTTGAAGCTTCCAAGGTGGCCCAGTGGTAAAGAATCTGCCTGCCAATGCAGGAGACACAGGTTCAGTCCTTAGGTCAGGAAGATCCCCTGGAGCAGGAAATAGCAACTCATTCCAGTATTCTTGCCTGGAAAATTCCATGGACAGAGGAGACTGGCAGGATACAGCCCATGGGGTTGCAAAGAGTTGGACATGACTGAGCAACTCACCACACACACACATAACTGGGTTACATTCTGCTACATCGGACATTACTGAAAACTATACCATGCCTTTCCTCGTGTCCTCATGATATAATACAAGGCCAACACCATAGTTTCTGTGGCTGGTTAACACTATATCAAACAAATCATGTATCTCTAAGCCTATCTGACAACACTGTAAATATATACACTTTATGGATTACTGGGAGAGCAGGGAAAAGAAAAGGAAGATAAAAGAACTAATCTAGGTGATGCCATTATAACCACTGGAAAAAAATGACTGAATAAGAGATAATTCTGTGACTGATGATCAGCAGCACAATCCTCATATACAAATCAAAATATAAATCATATTTTCACTTTTATAGTTCAGGCTTTAGTATGACAATGTAACCTAAACAAACAAAAGGTTACTGCAAACAGAAAAAGAAGTTCAAATAATAATAATAATAAATGAATAAACAGACATAGATATAAATATAGATATACACACATATGTACCTCATATCAAAGTGGAGTTTAAATTTCTTGATATAGGTCCAGTTATCCAAGGCAATCCATCTGTAGTCAAGGTTATTAAATCTGTAGTAAGGATCCTGTTGATAAAAAATACAGCAGGTGATTAAATATGCAAAAATAATTAATGAAATAAACTAGTAATGATAGTTATTTATTACCTAAAAATCAATCAACGATTGGCCTAGGAATGCAAGCATTTCATATGCTAGCCCATCCCATCCTCAAGGCTAAAGCTCCGTCTGTTTAAGAGACCATTACCTTTCAAACAAAGTTGCCATGGCATTAATATCCTAAAAATACTAAAAATATTTTTAAATGTAAAAGTCTAGCAAAGTACCCAAAGTGAAAGCATGCTGAGATACAACTATTACAGTTTCATGAGGGCTTCCCTGTTGGCTCAGCTGGCAAAGAATCTCCCTGCAGTGTCAGAGACCTCAATTCAATCCCTGGGTCAGGAAGATCCCCTGGAGTAGACCAAGGCAACATACTCCAGTATTCTTACCTGGAGAATCCCATGGACAGAGGAGCCTGGTGGGCTACAGTCCGTGGGGTTGCAAAGAGTCAGACATGACTAAGCAACTAGCACACACAAAGTTTGATTATCAAAGAAATAGGTGGAGATGTGGAAATGAAGACTGGGTTCTCCACATCTGTGGAGATGAAGATTGCATTCCCCTGTTAAAACCAAACACAGAACCTGCAAGGTCACAGCGGAGAATGAACGGCAGCACTTTCAATGGTGAGACGCCATCAGGCACTCTCTGCCCTCTGGTTCTCACTTTGCATCTTGCTGCCACTGTCCCAGCTGGCTTCCCCGGGGGAATGCTTCTCTGTCGCCCAAAGATCAGCCAAACTCCCCACTCCTTGGATTTACTCTGCATTTACAGAGCTATTTTTCACTCAGCTTTACTGTGTGTGCGTGCATGCTAAGTCGCTCAGTCATGTCCAACTCTTTGCAACCCTACGAACTGTAGCCCACCAGGCTCCTCTGTCCATGGGATTCTCCAGGCAAGAACACTGGAGTGGGCTGCCATGCCCTCCTCCAGGGGATCTTCCCGACCCAGGGATCGAACCCGTCCGTGTCTCTTACCTCTTCCGTCTCCTGCATTGGCAGGTGGGTTCTTCACCACTAGCCCCACCTGGGGAGCCCTCAGCTTTACTATGACTCTTTGTGACCCCAGGTACTGTAGCCTATCAGGCTCCTCTGTCCATGGGGATTCCCCAGGCAAGAATACTGAAGCAGGCTGCCATGCCCTCCTCCAGGGGATCATCCCAATGCAGGGGTTGAACCCAGGTCTTCCGCATTGCAGGTGGATTCTTTACCAGCTGAGCCACCAGGGAAGCCCAAGAATATTGGAGTGGGTTGCCTATCCCTTCTCCAGGGGAACTTCCCAACCCAGGACTCAAATTGGAGTCTCCTGCATTGCAGATGGATTCTTTCCCATCTGAGCCATCAGGGAAACCCTTAGTGGACTAAGTGAGCACAGAAAGTATCTCTCCAGAGAACATGCAGGCAGCATAGACACTGTCAAACTTACAGACCTCATGTTTCCTGTACTAGCCTAGACCAGGTCTGCAACCTACAACCCACAGGCCTAATGCAGCTCACTATCTGTTTTTGGGTGGCCAGTGAACTAAGAACGGACATGCATCAGTCAAGTTTTACAGGAGCACAGACAGGTCCATTCCTTTGTAAATTACACACAGCAGTTTTCACACTATAATATCAGAGCTGAGTAGACATGACATAGACCTAATGACCCATGACCCCTAAAACAGCATTAATAACATCTGGCCCTTCATCAGCCTCTGCCTTCGATGACTGGCCTGCTGGGTGTTCACAGATGCTATTCTCTCTGAGGGTACAGCCCCAATTCCCCCTGTCCATAATACTTACGTCTTTCTTCCCCTTCTCATTTTCTACCCTTTAGCTTCCTGATGAGGGCTCCCAGGCAGGAGGCAGGATGGTACAAGAAGCTTGTCAGTTCATCTGTCTGTGAACACCACCACAGCTAACCGGAGGGACATCGTGCAGGCTCAGAGGGCCTCTCGCCTCTGACTGGGCCAGGGCCAAGGGCGATTTCCTCAGGAACTGCAACTCCAAGTTGAGAGGGAAAAGCCAGCTTTATCTACGTTCCACAGAGGTAAGCGCTGACCATTGACAACAGTCAGTTGGGCACCTGCCCAGGGCACAAAATGTAAGAGGCACTATAACATCACTGGGTGTGTATCAAGATGGAAAGAAAACGTGTCAACCAGAAACTGCTTCTGACTGGAAGAAACATTTTGGTATCACAGGGGCGATCAGCAGTTGACCAGATTTAACAACAACCAATGATCACCAACCTGACTTTTAAGGTCTGGTTAACCTGTGAGCTCTCTGTTCTGCTAAATGCAGTGCGCCAGACCCAGCCCACTTGCTTCCTTTTCTTCTCTTTGCCCACACACGGTGCCCAGCACACTCCACTGAACTAATGTGAAGTAAATAGTTAAGGACACAGGTTTGAAGAGGCACCTAATTATAAGCCTGCCCATGTGTCTCCACCATGCCCTAGTTATAACTCTACACTGTGGACTTAATCCAATGTAGTTAAAAATATCAGGAGAAGGAAGGTGTGAAGGCCAATGTAGTTGCAACACTTCAACCTGCTAAGGTTCAACCTGCTAACATCCTCAGGGGTGGCTGATGGGGCACAAGACTGCTTCCTATCTCCCAGATCCTTGAAGGAACCAGCATGTTGAGCTCCAGCGGATAATCGTCTCAGATAAATTTTTTCTAGACAAGGAGAATTTAGGTGTTAAATATTTCCTATTTCTTGAAAGAAGCAAATCTGGAAAGGCTACAGACTCAGTTCAGTTCAGTTCAGTCACTCAGTCGTGTCCAACTCTTTGAGACCCCATGACCCGCAGCACGCCAGGCCTCCCTGTCCATCACCAACTCCTGGAGTTCACCCAAACCCATGTTCATTGAGTTGGTGATGCCATCCATCCTCTGTCATCCCCTTCTCCTCCTGCCCTCAATCTTTCCCAGCATCAGGGTCTTTTCCAATGAGTCAGCTCTTCGCATCAGGTGGCCAAAGTATTGGAGTTTCAGCTTCAGCATCAGTCCTTCCAATGAACACCCAGGACTATCTCCTTTAGGATGGACTGGTTGGATCTCCTTGCAGTCCAAGGGACTCTCAAGAGTCTTCTCCAACACCACAGTTCAAAAGCATCAATTCTTCAGCGTTCAGCTTTCTTTATAGTCCAACTCTCACATCCATACATGACCACTGGAAAAACCATAGCCTTGACTAGACGGACCTTTGTTGGCAAAGTAATGTCTCTGCTTTTTAATATGCTGTCTAGGTTGGTCATGACTTTCCTTCCAAGGAGTAAGCGTCTTTTAATTTCATGGCTGCAATCACCCTCTACAGTGATTTTGGAGCCCAGAAAAATAAAGTCAGCCACTGTTTCCCCTGTTTCCCCATCTATTTGCCATGAAGTGATGGGACCGGATGCTATGATCTTAGTTTTCTGAATGTTGCGCTTTAAGTCAACTTTTTCACTCTCCTCTTTCACTTTCATCAAGAGGCTCTTTAGTTCTTCTTCGCTCTCTGCCTTAAGGGTGGTGTTATCTGCATATCTGAGGTTATTGATATTTCTCCCGGCAATCTTGATTCCAGCTTGTGCTTCCTCTAGCCCAGAGTTTCTCATGATGTACTCTGCATATAAGTTAAATGAGCAGGGTGACAATATACAGCCTTGATGTACTCCTTTTCCTATTTGGAACCAGTCTGTTGTTCCATGTGTAGTTCTAACTGTTGCTTCCTGACCTGCATACAGGTTTCTTAAGAGGCAGGTCAGGTGGTCTGGTAGTCCATCTCTTTAAGAATTTTCCACATTTTATTGTGATCCACATAGTCAAAGGCTTTGGCATAGTCAATAAAACAGAAATAGATGTTTTTCTGGAACTCTCTTGCTTTCTTGATGATCCAGCAGATGTTGGCAATTTGATCTCTGGCTCCTCTGCCTTTTCTAAAAGCAGCTTGAACATCTGGAAGTTCACGGTTCACATATTGCTGAAGACTGGCTTGGAGAATTTTAAGCATTACTTTACTAGCAAGTGAGATGAGTGCAATTGTGCGGTAGTTTGAGCATTCTTTGGCATTGCCTTTGTTTGGGATTGAAATGAAAACTGACCTTTTCCAGTCCTGTGGCCACTGCTGAGTTTTCCAAATTTGCTGACATATTGAATGCAGCACTTTTACAGCATCATCTTTCAGGATTTGAAATAGCCCAACTGGAATTCTATCACCTCCACTAGCTTTGCTCATAGTGATGCTTCCTAAGGCCCACTTGACTTCCTATTCCAAGATGTCTGGCTCTAGGTCAGTGATCACACCATCGTGATTATCTGCGTCGGGAAGATCTTTTTTGTACAGTTCTTCTGTGTATTCTTGCCACCTTTTCTTAATATCTTCTGTTTCTGTTAGGTCCCTACCATTTCTGTCCTTTATTGTGCCCATCTTTGCATGAAATGTTTCCTTGGCATCTCTAATTTTCTCGAAGAGATCTCTAGTCTTTCCCATTCTGTTCTTTTCCTCTATTTCTTTGCATTGATCACTGAGGAAGGCTTTCTTATCTCTCCTTGCTATTCTTTGGAACTCTGCAGTCAAATGGGAATATCTTTCCTTTTCTCCTTTGCTTTTCGCTTCCCTTCTTTCCACTTCCCTTCTTTTCACAGCTATTTGCAAGGCCTCCTCAGACAGCCATTTTGCTTTTTTGCATTTCTTTTTCTTGGGGATGGTCTTGATTCCTGTCTCCGGTACAATGTCACGAACCTCCATCCATAGTTCATCAGGCCCTCTGGCTACAGATTATATGATGCCAATTATATGATATTCTGGAAAGGCAAAGCTATGGAGACACTAAAAGCATCAGTGGATACCAGAGATAAAAGAGGACAGAAGGATGAATAGGTAGAGAACAGAGGATCTTTAGGGCAGTGAAACTATTCTGAGTGATACTATGATGGTGGGTACATATCATTATATATTTGTCTGAATCCATAGAATGAATGGTAACATAAACTATGGACTTCCAGGAATAACAATGCGTCACTTTCAGGTTCATTGGTGGTAAGAAATGTGCCACTCCGACAGGAGGTGTTGTTAGTAGGGCAGCTGTGCATGTGTAGGGGACATATGGGAACTGTCGGTATTTTCCATTCAATTTTGCAGAGAACCTAAAATTGCTCCCAAAAAATAAATAAATAAATAAAACCTATTTAAAAACTGCTCTAAGGGCAAATACCTTACTCTTTCTAAAATAAAAGTTGTGGAGGCTCACATTACATTTATAATAGATATTGCATATGCTAAGCAACCAACTTAATTTGGTTCCGGAGTGGTCTGATCTCCTCTGCTCATATTAAAATCGTGAGTCTTGTTTAAAGCAAACAGCAGCTCACCATTACCTCTGATGAGTAAGGACCCATGAAAGTAACTGAGTTGTTAAAACAAAGCCTTGAATCCTAAAGACAGTCAGAGTATCACTTGTTGATCATTTACTTTATATTAGCCTCCAAGATAGTCACTCATTTACTCTTATCCTCATAACAAAGATGTGCAGTAAATACCATTTTATAGTGGAAGAAACTAAAGCTCCAAAGGGTGAAGTGTCTTCCCCGAGGTCCCATGACAAAGCAGAAGTACATCCAGGGATGAAATAAACTTAGCCCAACACCAAAGTCTGCATTTTTTCAACTGAACTACAGGGCCTCATTCCCGATTTACCTACACTTTTATACCACCTGGCACCAATCACTGTATCCGGTACCTACCATTTTTGGTAGTGTATGTGTATTTACAATGTATTTTCAATATGTGCTTGTGCTCAGTTGCCTAGTCATGTACAACTCTTCGCAATCAATATATTTTCTTCTAAGTGTAGATTTGAGTAGGAAAATCTTTATAATGGAGTCTATGCAGTTATTAAAATTTTTTGAAGATCTATATTTATAGACATTTATAGATACAAAGAGATGTTCATCATATATTTTAAATGAAGTAGCTTACAAAACCATCTCAGGGATTGACTTCATAGTTTATATTTCTCTGCACCATTCTTGTACAATAAGTATTGAACATTTACTATTCTTTTTAAAAGAATTTTAAAGGAGAGAATAAGAAAATTGTATCAATATATGAGATCTTTGTGCATGATAAAAGTAACGTTTTATTAGTGGACAAAAGAGAAATTGTTCAAATCATGGGATATAAAAAATTGCTTAATTATTTGAAAAAATAATTGGATCAAATGGATCAAAATTTTAAATACAAAAATACAAAGAGGAAACATAAAAATACTAAAAAGAGAAAATACAGTTAAATATTTATTTAATTAGGAGAGAGAAGATTACTTACAAAGCATAATACCAAGACAGAAACAATCATAGAAGAAAAAAGTTTATAAGATTTCAACATATAAAACTTTAAAACATCTATATAATAAACTATATCATGAATACATGGAAAAATCTGAAAATATATAAAAAGAGATCTAACAAATCTATATTTTAAAAGACAGTCAATAGAAAAATAGATTAAAAATAGGAATAAGTAATCCCGAATCACAAATAACATAAACATATAAAAATTGTTAGCCTCACTAGAAAGTAAATTATTTCTATTTTTGTTTTTTAAAATAATATTCAAATCTAGCACTTAAAATAAGCACTCTAATAAAGTCACAACAGGAGTGTAAAACTGGTACAAGTTTTATGGAGAACAACTTGGACATATAAAGTAAAAGAAAAAATGCATATTCTTTTAAATCAGCAATTACACTTCTAAAAATTTGTCTAAGAAAATAAGAATGTATAGTAACTAAAATTTAGCTGAAATATTTCCCCATCATTGCAGAATAAAATCCAAAGTTTTTCTCAGTGGCATAGGAGTCCTGCATGATCTACCCTAGAGGCCTACTTTGAACTTATCCACCTGCCCTCAAGGTCACAGGGTTGCAGCCACACTAGCCTGTTGGCTATTTCTGGAGCTCACCAAGTATATTCCTGCCTCAAGGCCTCTCCTCTCCCCACTGCCATCTTTTCTTCCTTTTTTTGCTGGAAGTGCACTTTGGCTTAAAACTGATCTCCTCAGAAGATCTTTATCAAAATGGCTATTTTTAACCACTTTTTAAAAAACAGAATCTTTCCTAACCAGCCTTCATCCTCTCTTCCTTTAACCTGCTTTATTTTTTTTCAGTGTACCAGCTGTCACTCTATTATCTATTAATATCTGTTTATTATTTATCTCCCCCACTAGAATGTCTACTGGGACAAAAATTGTTTTCTTCACCACTTGATTCTGAGAGTCAACTCCTGGGTAGATTGATAAGAAGTCCAGGGTCCCCAAGGAGGAGAAAGGGGTCCAGAGTCCTGGAGAAGAAGGAGTCTGGGGCTCTCAAGGAGTAAAAGACAAATTTATTTCCTACATTGCTTTGTTTTAGTCAGTATAACAATGTATCTTGCTCGAGGACATATTTCTCCTTAACAAGAAGGTTTTCTAACTAACCTTGTTATCTCAAGACTTTTGTTGTGGGAATGGGTCTGGTAAAACCTTTCTGTTGTTAGTTTAATCTTGTTAATTTAAGATATATATTGTGGAGTGAGTGGTCTAGGCCTCTATAGAAGATAGGGGTCTGGAGTTCTCAAGGAGGAGAAAACGACTAACCTTTTTTTTTCTTTAAGCCCAGAGCTGATGATTGAACAACAAAACAATTCATCTTGCTCAAGGATATGTTTTCTCTTAAACTCTGTACCAATGATTATATGACAACAATGTATCCTGCTTGAGGTCTGTTTCTCCTTGAGAACCTGCTGACTAATCCTGTCATCTTAAAAATGCATATTGTGGGAGTGGGTCTGGTAAGATCTTTCTATTGTTAGTTCTAATCCTGTTATCTTAAAACGTATATTGTAGGAGTGGGTCTACAACCTTGAGACATTCTTTTGATTTCCTGTAATGACCAAGTGAAAAAAGTATATAACTCCCTTTCTAAGACTAGCAGAGGGCACACTCGGTCCCCTTCTGATGTCTATGTCAGAAGCTTTTTCTGTCCCTTTCTCACATCAATAAAACTCTGCTACACAAAAGCTCTTGAGTGATCAAGCCTGGTTCCTGGTCCCGAAGCTAAATCTTCTTCGGAGATCATGAATCAGTGGTTCACCATAAGCTATCAATTCCAAGCACCTAGAATAATGCTTGGAGGTACCAAATAAATATTTATGAGATAATTAGGTGAATGACTTCAAGAAGATATGTTTCAAGTTCTCATGTAAACACCATATTTAGACCAGGGTCTGCTCTAAGCTATAGAATATTTCCTGAGGTCAACACCAAAAATGGATGTTATAATAAAGCAGGTGGAATAACAACATCATATTACTCAACATGATACCTGATGTAGGTTATTATCAATAGTCCTGGAGTTCCCCAATTGCCAAAAGCTCCCCATCTCTCTTCTCACTATCATTTAAGACCTACATGTACCTTGTTGTTGTTTAGTCACTTTGTTGTGTCTGACTCCTATGCCACCCCGAGGATTGCAGCTCACCAGGCTCTGTCCATGGGATCCTCCAGGCAAGAAAACTGCAGTGGGTAGCCATTTCCTTCTCCAGGGGATTTTTCCAACCCAATGTCTCCTGCACTGTGAATGGATTCTTTACCACTGAATCGTCAGGGAAGCCCACATCTACCTTATTGAAACTTAAAGTTTTCCTAAGAATTTATTAACACATCTAACAGACATTGTAAATTGTTCCCATGAGGAAAAGTCAGTTATTTCAGTCTATGAGCACATCATTCACTTTAACGAGTAACAAAACATTCCTTGATATGGAGCCCTGTAACACGGAACAGTATTCTGATTTACTACAGCCACTAGTGATTTCCCATTGCCTTAATTTAATCAGGAAAATGAGGCAGGAGAGACTGCAGTATAAACACAGCATCCTCAAAGTATGGGTTAGTGAAGCCTTAGGGTACCAAGGTCCATGTCATAAGCTGTTTGTTAACTAAAAATAGTTTAAATACTTAAGTTTGAGAATGACTTACTTAAAAAAAAATAAACAGGACCATAGTCAGTGTCATTTACATTTGTTTCTTTTCTGATACACATTCTTGAAAAAGAGCTAGTGATACCACATCAGAAATCTGCATAACAGTCAATTGTCCTGTCATTTAAGTAAACTTTGAATTATATTCCTGACAGTCAACTCCAGTGCTTTAAAAACACGTGATTTTTCAAACCACCAGGAGAAGTGTCACACAATACAGAAGGCTATGAAGTCAGGCCAGGCTGATTTAGAATTTCATTTATGTCACTCTAAGTTGCTGTGTGATCTTGGGTACATTCTCCAACTTCTCTGGGCTCCATAATTCATATCATCCATAAAATGCAGATAAGAAGACTTACTCTTTAGAGTGGCAGAAAGGGAATTCTATACCAGCCTGGCCTGACTTCATAGCCTCCTATACTGTGTGACACTCACCCTGGAGTTTTTAGGAGGATCAGGACAATGTGTGCCAACCACTTATCAAGTACATCTTGTCCCAAGCAAAGCCATTAAAGATGTGCAGCGGATGGAAGGAAGAAACAGTGGGAAGTGGCAGTCTGTTTGCAAACCTCTACCCACAGGCAGCCAAACAGGAAAACGTCCTCCATAAGAAGTCTAGAAACTGAAGCATCTATTGGGACACACACACCACATCACATGCACTGAAAGGAAACAGCATCTTTCTTCATATCCCACCAACCAGCCTTAACAATTATTTAGCCTTTACACTAGCACGGACAATCCCAACCTTACACTTGCGGGTCTCATTCTCCTCAGCCTATGTGCTGCTGTATCAATTCCACACCTGACCCTAAAAGCCAAAGTGAAAAACTAAGGCATCACTGAATATAGTTAACACTTCCTTGGCAAAACACTATCGTCCCCTGCAGTGTTCGGGTAGTTGGAACACTCATCCCCCGCCTCAGGCTCCGTCAGTGACATGTCCTACTGCACGCTTCAGCGGAGCACCATGGCAATAACATTGCCAGTATAACTGCCCGAAGCTCCGCTTTCCTGAGTTACTGCGGCCCCAGTGAGGGGGTGGCTCAGTCTCCATCTAGCCCGGACCCGAGCGGTGCTCTTCGCCAAGAGTAGATACATTGCCTCACCACTCTTCCCCCCGCCCCCCACGCCCAACCCCCTGCAGACCACAAGAAGCAAAGCGGAAGTAAGTGCCAAACCCAGGAGAACACCGCCGGGCTCCGGGGGCGGCCAGGCTGTTCCTGGGCCCCTCTCACCGCGCGAGGGATCTGGGCGCAGGTTCCTGGCGGAGCGGCCGCACACAGTACCTTGATGATCCTCTGGTGGAACAAGGCGCTGTGCACGCAACCGGGAACCACCGCCGGCAGCTGCAGCGAACCGTTCCCGCTGCGGATCTTCCAGTTTCCCCGCAAGCTGATGCTGACCACCTCGGTAGCGAAGCCCGACCCGCACGGCGCAAGCAGCAGGAGCAGGCGGAGGAGCATGGTGCTGGCCGGTGCCCGACACACGCACAGAGCAAGAACCCGAGGGATGCGGCGGGCAGCGGAAGCCACGCTCAGCCAGAGCTCTAGCTGTCCGCGCCCCGGGGCCCGCCCCCGGCTCGCGGCCACGCCCCCGGCTCGCGGCCACGCCCCCAGGTCAGCTGAGCTGCGGGCTCCTCGGCGGATCCCCAGCTCCGCCGGCTGGCTGGCCGCGCGGAGACCGCGCGGTTTGGCGGAAGCTTGTGGTCGCGGGTGCGGGAGCCGCTGCACCTGTGCACCGCTCCGGGCTCGGATCGCTCTGGGCTCGGACTGCCGCGGTCTGCGTCCTCCTCGGAGCTTATTCCAACTGCTTCGGCGTCTGAACGGAAGGCGGGAGCCATGCACGGTAATTGGGACACACAAATCTCTGGGCGCAAAGTGGCGCACAGCCTTGGGGAGCTCAGGGACAGACCGTAGTGTGAGAATGCAGCCAGAGACTCTCCAAAGAACAGAAAAGCAAGACACCCCATCGCTTCAGTTTCCCCAGACCCGCGTCCGTGTTGCAGGGGTCTCCCCGGAGCGGATAACGCGCACCTTTTGCTGCTCTACAGGTTGGTCTCAAGAATAGTCTGCGCAGTAAACGAGTATAAATACTAAAGTACCTATTCGTAGGGTTGTTGTGAGAGCTGAGAATATTCGTGTACAGCGTGCAACATAGGGCCCAACCCAGAGAAAACAAAGCACGTTGGCCTGATGTTCGTGGACTACAACCTTCTGTTTTGTAAAGTCACGCAGAGGAGGCTCCTGACGTTCGGGAAACCTGAACTAAAATGCACGGGCAAATTTAAAATCCTCTGTCGCTCACTAGCTGTGGGACTTAGGCAAGCCACGCAACTTCTAATACCCCTGTTCCTTGAACTCGAAAATGGAGGCAGTACTCTTTTTTTCCAGGTTGTGCTCAGCATACAATGAGTTAACATATTTGGCTATCCTAGGAATGCCACGGTACCCAAAAAATACCACAGGTTTATGTCAAGTCTCATGGCCGCGCAGTTTACCTTAGTCCTAATTTTGCAACTGGATGTAACTGTGATCTGGGAAGTTAAGAAGGAATTTCACATTGCATAAAATAGACTGACATATGACTGTTTTGATGTTACCTGCCTTATTTCTACATTTAAGCAGAAGTCTTTGAAGAGAAGTTCTTCCCTCATCCAATCCAACCTTTGTTTTGCCTTATGATGGCCTTGGAGTTGGCGGATTCTGTAGACACAGGATGGTATTTTATTTTTTCACAGTCAGTGTTTTCAAAAGCCTAGCATCTTGGCTTTTAGGGACACTTGGATTATCCAGCCCAAGCCTCTGGCTTTAGAGCTGAGAGAACAAGGTCCAAAGAAGTCAGGTGACTGCCTGTCAGATGGTCAGAAAGGACCCAAACTCGCCTTTCCAGGCTCCCATCTCCTTGCAGTGGGGCCCATTGATGTTAAGGGGGAAAGGCTCTGGCTGGTTCAAAGGCTTCTTTACTCCAGAAGCATTTTTACTTCTAATCGGAACGGAGCTCTAAACTCAAATTATATTCCCTGATTCATGGCATTAAATGGCCAGCCCTAGTCTGTTCAGAACTGATAACAAGACTTACGGCAGCAAGGGTGGCAAAGGGGTGTGTGTTTGTAAATCCCAGAGATCCCATTAAGCCAAGTCAAAGGAAAATTCATCCCTGCAAATATGTTTGGATATATTCTGTTATTCTATTAACAAATATTTTAGGGCATCTATTTAAAAAAACAAGAATAGAGGCTTAACATTTCTCCTTTCAGTCCAAGACACAAATATGACATCATTAGGATTACTTCACTTTGAAAACACATTGATCCAAATTCATATAATGTACACCACCATGACTGAACTGTAAAACTGTAATGTAGACTTTAGACTTTGGGTGATAATGATGTGTCAAGCTTGGTTCATCGATGATAACAAATGTACCATTCTCGTGGGGGATGTTGATAATGGGGGAGGCTGTGCATGTGTCGGGGCAGGGCGTGTATGGGATGTCTGTATTTTCTATTCAGTTTTGATGTTAATGTGAAATTGCTCCAAAAAATATATATATATACACATACATATATATCCATGGGTCAAAGACATAAAAGACTTTCAGTTACTATTTTATCATGTCAGGAGCTTGAAAGTCATCACTATATCCTTAAAAACAAGTAAAAAGCTGAACAAACTGAAAATCACCAGCTTTTGTTAGATCTGTCAAAGAATTCAGGTGAAAGGGTAAACTGCTGCCCCTGAAACTGGAGAAAAAGACAGGTGTATACAGAGAATCACAACTTACCAAAGCAGAAACCCATGCATAGAAAGCTCTGTGAAAACCAGTACTAGGGAAAGAAAATCTAAACTCTAATTGCTGAGTTGCTGGAGGCTCAGTGTGGACAAATCTGAGAGTTTAAAAACTCCACAGGAACTCAGCCTTTGTGGGTCTCCTAGGATTTTGTGTTTTGTTCCCAGATCTATCAGTTGTCACACTGAAGATTCTCGGGTATTTCCCTCAAACTTCCAGCAGGGGGACAGGGGAAAGGAACTATTCTGAAATACGTGATAGCATTCTGAAGGGCTACCTCAAGAGAAATTATTTTATCAGAGCCTTACCTGATGGAGTTTTATCAGAGCCTAACACAGAAGAAGGGAAAGGGCTAGCCTTCTTGCCCTAGCTAAGGAGCTGTAAAAAACACGAGAAATGCTTTGGAAATTCACAGCCCAGGGCTCAAGTTCACTAAAAGACTAAGGCCCAAACACAGGACTATCAAAAGCTTCCTCTATGATTATAAGCTTCCTCTCTCCTCATGGCCTCCCACTAAATCACTGAAGGTCTCTTTGCCACTGTTCCTTTCACCCCATACATCATGTATGGCTTTCAACAAAAAATTGCAAGGCAAAAACAGAGCAAGCCCTTGAACCAGACTCCTGTATAGCAGGGATGTTCAGTTATCAGGACAAGAATTTAAAATATTAGGCCAGCATTGGCCTAATACCAACACCAGACAAAGACCTTACAGTAAAAGAAAACTGCAGACCAATATCTCTCATGAACGTAAATGAAAAAATCCCTAACAAAGCAATAGCAAACTGAACCTAACAATATATTTTTAAAGTGTATATATATATATACCATAAGCAAGCAACAAGCAGGATTTACTCTGGGTATGCATGGCTGGCTCAGCATTCACTCAATTAATGTAATTCATTACAGCAATAGGTTAAAAAATAAAAATTATAGAATCTTATCAATAGATACAAAAAAATAACTTGACAAAATCCAATATCATTTATGATAAAAACTCTACACACATTAGGAATAAAGGGAACTTATTCATCTCGATAAATAACATTCACAAAGAACTAACATTATACTAAATCATGAGAAACTAGAAGTTTTTCTGCTTGGATTAGGATTAAGGCAGGAATGACTCTTCTTGTCACTCCTTTCCAACTTCATATTGGAAGTCATAACTAATGTAATCAGAAAAGAAAAGGAACTAAATAGTATACAGTTTAGGAAGATATAAAACTGTCTTGGTGAAAAAAAAAAAAAAAAAACTGTCTTGGTGGATGACATAATTGCCTGTGTAGAAAATCAATAACAATAACAAAGAAAACTGGAAATAATAAATAAGCAATGTATAGCAAGGTTACAGGATACAATATACAAGGATATTGGATACAATATCAAAGTTACAGGATATAATATGCAAAAGTCTATCATTTTCCTATGTACCAACAAGGAACAATTGGAATTTGAAATTTAAAATGTAACACTATTTACATTAGCACCCCTCAAAATAAAATACTTAAGTATGGGACCTCCCTGGGGGTCCAGTGGCTAAGACTCCTTGCTCCAAAGCAGGAGGTCTTGGTTTGATCCCTGGTCAGGGAACTAGATCCCACATGTTGGAACTAAGAGTTTGCATGACTCGCTGAAGAGTTTCTTTGCCACAACTGAAAATCCCATGTGCTGCAACTATGACCCAGTACAACCAAATAAATAAAAATAAATATTACAAAAAAACAAATTCCTAAAAAATTAAAAAACACTTAAGTATAAATGTAACAAAAATGCGTAAAATCTATATGAGGAAAACTACAAAACTCTGGTGAAAGTAATCAAAGAGGAACTAAATAAATGGAGAGATGCTCCATGTTCATGAATAGGAAGACTCAATATTGTCAAGATGTCAGTTCTTCCCAACATGATCTATAGTCAATGTGATCCCAATCAAAATCCCAGCCAGTTATCTTGAGGATTCTGACAGACTGATTCTAAAGTTTATAAGAGAGGTGAAAGACCCATTATAACCCACACAGTATTGAAGAAGAAAAAAGCTGGAGGATTACCGCTACCCTATGAGGAACTCAGCTGAACTAGAAGAGAACTAGCCGTTAAGGCGTCAGAACGGCCGATTAAAGCAAGGGGCTTAACTGAAAGTAACAGTGAAGCTGTTAATCACTTAGAGTGGTAGTATATGCAGGAGCCTAAAACTGGAGAAGATGCCAACTCCCTCCTGCCTCATTCCCCCATAAAATGGCATACCAGTCGAGGGTCAGGTGGATCAGCATGGTGTGTCTCACATAGAGGGAGCCCTGAACAAAAGGCACTGGATGTTTTGTGGGCCCTGAATAGGGGAGGAGAGTGAGGGGGAAGGGCTAGGAGTGGAAAATTGCTGGAGTCTGCAAGGAGGTCCAACCAGTCCATCCTAAAGGAGATCAGTCCTGGGTGTTCATTGGAAGGACTGATGCTGAAGCTGAAACTCCAATGCTTTGGCCACCTCATGCAAAGAGTTGAATCATTGGAAAAGACCCTGATGCTGGGAGGGATTGGGGGCAGGAGGAGAAGGGGACGACAGAGGATGAGATGGCTGGATGGCATCGCCGACTCTATGGACATGAGTTTGAGTAAACTCTGGGAGTTGGTGATGGACAGGGAGGCCTGGCGTGCTGCGATTCATGGGGTCGCAAAGAGTTGGACACGACTGAGCGACTGAACTGAACTGAACTGAGTTTGAGTAGGAATAAATACCTTCAAGGTTCCCACTTCTCCTCCCCAATCAGGAGATATTAGCACAGTCACCTGAACAAGACCTCTGGCTAAGGCCTCAGATAAAGAGAACTAGGAAGGAAGTCACTGAAACTAGGACTGTAAATAAATATGTAAATATGTGAATTTTGTGAATATTTATGTAAATATTTACATAAATAAATATGTAAAAAGCATAAACAGTCAGAAGGGCAATAATAGGTCCTCACTGTGACTGTATACCAAGTCTAGTTGGGGAGGACACCTTTCCTTCATGAAACCCATCAAGTAAAGTCTTCGTAATTGCCTGTGGGCAAGCCTGAAAAATCATACTTATATCTTGTGGTCCATTAGGTCTGAGAGTGGTAGAGATATCCATGGAGGATATATTGATTCTGGGGCAAGCTCTATTAGAAGAGTCACAGTATAGACACTTATATTCTGGAGCAAGGCTGTGTACTTCACCATAAAGAACTGATCTGGTTGGAAAAAAAAGGTCCAACTGTACTGTTGGGTCTTAATAGAGACCAAACATCTGACCATAGTACACCAAGTGACTCTGCAGCCTGAACTGAGGATTTTCAGATCAGTTCAGTTCAGTCGCTCAGTCGTATCCGACTCTGCAACCCCATGAACTGCAGCACGTCAGGCCTCCCTGTCCATCACCAACTCCCGGAGTCCACCCAAACCCATGTCTATTGAGTCGGTGATGCCATCCAACCATCTCATCCTCTGTCGTCCCCTTCTCCTCCTGCCCTCAATCTTTCCCAGCATCAGGCTCTTTTCCAGTGAGTCAGCTCTTCACATCAGGTGGCCAAAGTATTGCAGTTTCAGCTTCAACATCAGTCCTTCCAATGAACACCCAGGACTGATCTCCTTTAGGATGGACCCAGGTTGGATCTCCTTGCAGTCCAAGGGACTCTCAAGAGTCTTCTCCAACACCACAGTTCAAAAGCATCAATTCTTCGGCGCCCAGCTTTCTTCACAGTCCAACTCTCACATCCATACATGACCACTGGAAAAACCATAGCCTTGACTAGACGGACCTTTGTGGACAAAGTAATATCTCTGCTTTTTAATATGCTGTCTAGGTTGGTCATAACTTTCCTTCCAAGGAGTAAGTGTCTTGTAATTTCATGGCTGCAATCACTGTCTGCAGTGATTTTGGAGCCCAAAAGAATAAAGTCAGCCACTGTTTCCACTGTTTCCCCATCTATTTGCCATGAAGTGATGGGACCGGATGCCATGATCTTAGTTTTCTGAATGTTGAGCTTTAAGCCACATTTTTCACTCTCGTCTTTCACTTTCATCTCGAGGCTCTTTAGTTCTTCACTCTCTGCCATAAGGGTGGTGTCATATGCATATCTGAGGTTATTGATAATTCTCCCCGCAGTCTTGATTCCAGCTTGTGCTTCCTCCAGCCCAGCATTTCTCATGATGTACTCTTCATATAAGCTAAATAAGCAGGGTGACAATATACAGCCTTGATGTACTCCTTTTTCTATTTGGAACCAGTCTGTTGTTCCATGTCCAGTTCTGACTGTTGCTTCCTGACCTGCATACAGATTTCTCAAGAGGCAGGTCAGGTGGTCTGGTAGTCCCATCTCTTTCAGGATTTTCCACAGTTTATTGTGATCCACACAGTCAAAGGCTTTGGCGTAGTCAATAAATCAACCAAGCCATAAAGCTGGGCAGGGCTGCAGTGTTCCACTGTGTGTAGCAGTGATACATCCAGACTCAAAACAGAAATTACATGATTTGCACTGATGATGACACTGATGACCTCATGGGTGGTTCCTTATGCCTGACTGATAGGCCTGATACCTACCTGGACTGATGCAATATGTGTTAGAGCTGGCCATAAATGGACTGCTGCCACTTACAGTCCTGCTTAGGAGCGGCCCTGAAGGACATTGGTGAAGGGAAATCTGCCCAGTGCACGGACTTGTGAGCTCTATGTTTATTTTTCACTTCCTGTGAAAGGAGAGGTGGCTTGAGGCATAGTTATATACTGACATTTGGGCATAGCCAAAAGTCTTGTTTGGTTCATCATGGCCTTAAAAAAATAAAACTAGAATACAGAAGATGTGGAGGTCTGGGTAGATAATATGTGCATGGACACTGACATTCACAAGAGAACATGTGCAGAGGGGGCTCTTGACAACTAGGTACACAGAAAGACAGTCCTATGAATTTTAGCTGGCCTCTCTCTTCACTGTTTCAGTACTTGATATTGGGCTCATGAAGAGACTGGCCATGGTAACAGAGATGAAGGCTATGCATGAACCCAACAATACGGGCTTTCTCTCACCAAGGATATCTTACTGCCTCTTCTGATTGCCCAACCACCCAGCAGCAGAGACTAATTCTGAGCCCTAGATAAGGGTACCATTCCTTAGGAGGACCAGGCAGTCACCTGTTGGCACATTAATTACATTGGACCTCCTTGATTGGGGCATCAAATTGATGTACTAGCATTAACACGGATTCTGTATACCTTCTGCCTTAACTGACTTGCAGTGTTTCCACTAATACCATCTGAGAGCTTACAGAATTCTTTCCCTCTTAAAATGATAGCCCACCACATTGCCTTAGAAAACAGACCCACCTGAGTGAAAGGAGATGTGAAGATGGGCAGGTGAACTCATGACCTTGAGAATCACTTATTTTACCAAGTACCCTATCACAGGAGCAGGCAACTTCCTCTCAAAAACAAACAAAAAACAATGGAAAGGCCTGTGGCAGTTTCAGCCTGAGGACAGACAGCACCTCATGAAGTTGTAGCACTTTCCTTCAGGATGTGCACTGAACTATGGTCAATATGCTTCCCTGCTGGCTCAGTGGTAAAGAACCCAGCTGCCAATGCAGGAGACACGGATTCAACCCCTGCATTGGAAAGATCCCCTGGAGAAGGAAATGGCAACCCATTCCAGCATTCTTGCCTGAATCCCATGGACAGAGGAGCCTGGTGGGCTACAGCCCATGGGGTCGCAAAAGAGTCGGACATGACTTAGTGACTAAAGAACCACAAAATGGTCAATATATGGTGCTATGTCTCCCCAGAACCAGAATCCACAGGTATAAAAACCAGGATGTAAAAGCAGAGGTAGGCTCTCTCATCATCACTGTCAGTGACTCACTAATGGAATTTATTTTTCCTGTTCCTGAAACTGTTGACTCTGTTACGTCAGAAGTCTTGGATGCAGGGTTGGAGAAGGGTACAGGGTTCCACCCATTTGGAAGTTGTGACTAATACTGTGGAGTCACTTGGGATTTCTTGTTCTAGTGGACAAACAGGTAAAGAATGAGCTAATGTACTGACTGGGGTAATGAACTGATTATCAGATGAAGCTAGAGTTGCTACAACCCTGTGAGAACAAGACCTAGGAGAGGCACTGGAACATCTCTTACTGCTTCCATGCCCACTGTTAACTATCAATGGGAAATTACAGGTACCACAACCCAACAGAGACAAGACACCCACCATGACAAGATCCTCAGTCGCCCTAGGATCCAAGGGCTAAACCAGTCAGTCCCTTGGAGATTCTGGCTTCTGTCATCATTTGTAATCTCCAGTCAGGCACCATGCCACAGATCAGGCTTCCCCAGCAATTACCCAAAGGGGTTTTTCCTTTTTCCTCTGTCTTAATTCCTTTTGCCTACACTCTCACTATTCTGGGACTGTACCTCACAAAAATAAATAAATACATTTTAAAAGATGAGTAATTAAGGTATGCCTCAGTCACTGATTGCTCGGGTACTCAGGGAAAGACAGTATTCTCTCTCAATTTATATTCATTAGGCTACTCAATCATTTTAGGGCTATCCAATAAAAATTAGACATCCAGAGCAGTCTGATATAAATGTTATGTAATAACCCAAAGTAATTAAAAAATATCTAGTAGTCACATTTTAAAAAGTAAAAAGAGAGCTTCCCTGGTGGTCCAGTGGTTAAGAATCTGCCTTGCAATGCAGATGACACTGGTTTGATCCCTGGTCTGGGAAGATCCTACATGCCACGAGGCAACTAAGCTCATGTGCCACAAGTACTGAGCCTGGACTCGAGTGCAAGAGCCACAGCACCAAAGCTCATGTGCCTAAAGCCCGTGCCCTGCAACAAAAGAAGCCACTGCAAGAAGCAGCCCATGCACTGCAACTAGAGAGTAGCCTGTGCTCGCCACAGCTAAAGCCCGCGCACAGCAAGGAAGACCCAGTGCAGTCAACAATAAATGTAAATAAATATTTTTAAAAAGTAAAAAGGAGACAGGTGAAATGTTAATAATCTTATTTAATATATTAAAATATTATTTTAACATGTATTCAATATGCTGTAATTATTATTTTACATTCTTTTTTCACACTCAGACTTCAAAATCTATCGTAAATTTTATACTTACAGCATATCTCACTTTGTGAAAAATATTTATTTATTTATTTGGCTGTGCCAGGTCTTAGTAGCGTGCAGTACACAAGATCTGGTTTCCCAACCAAGGACTGAATCTGAGCCCCCTGCATTGGGAGTATGGCGTCTTAGCCACTGGACCATCAGGGAAGTTCCTCACCCATCTCAGCTTTGATCTATATTCAATTTCATAAATTTTGCAGTGAAAAAATTCACATACCAAATTTGTTTTGGAATATTGGATGATAATTCTCTGATATTTCTGAACATCACGTGAGTAGAGGCACTGGATTTTTTTTGTCCCAGGCAATCTTTTCATTAAGGATGTTTGTATATCGAACAGCTCTGGAAGAACACTCATGTTCTAACTTGTGTAGTTAGTCAGAGAGCAAATTATTTCTTTTTCTATCTTTTTGTTCTTCTTAGGCTCTCAGTGAATTGGATGATGTCAGTTCAGTTCAGGGAGGACAGTCTGATTTATTGAGTCTACAGATTCAAATGCTGATTGCTTTTGCAAAAACCCTCATCAAATCACCCAGATATAATGTTTAACCAGTTACCTGGGCATCCTATGGCCCAGTCAAGTTGGCACATAAAATTAACCATCACAGTGCACAGTTTAGTGAGTTTGGCAAACGTACATACTTGTGTAATCACACCCTGATTAAGATACATAACATTTCATTCTAGAAAGTTCTCTCCTGCTTCTTTCCAAATTCCTCCCATCCCAGGTGATGGCTTTTCTGATTTCTAGAGCCATCATTTAATTTTGTGTCTTCTTGGATGCCATGCAGATGGAATCACACGCTATTTTTTTTTTTTAATTTCTTTTGTTCAACACTATGTTTTTCAGACTTATCCATGTTACTCACCCTTATTCTTGAAGGATATTTTCCTTGGTATAGAACTCTAGGGTGATAAATATTTCTCCTCAGCATATCAAAGTTAAGAAGTTAACACTATCTTCTGTTTCTGTTGTTGACAAACCTTCCATTTTTGCTCTTCAGTCAATCTACCTGTTCGTGTGTGTGTGTGTGTGTGTGTGTGTGTGTGTGTGTGTGTGTGTGTGTGTGCGCAGAGGAAATGGCAGCTCTGTATGGACCCCTGGGCTGTAGGTGGGCTATACACAGCCCTCTAGGCTGGTCAGGTGTGTAACCCTCCAGGCCACAAAAAGCAAACCATGTAGGATCTTTGGTTTCCATGTCAAGGGGACTGCAAAAAGTTTATCAGGTGGCCAAGGCAGCAAGGTCACAGATGAAATTTCAGTTACTTTATTTTAAAAAATCTCTGGAGGTACTGCTTTTGGTTATTTTTCAAATTGATTTGTCATTTTTTATAGTCTCTTGCTCTTTATTCATGTTTGAGACTTTTATTTCTGGCATAATGGTTAAGAGGTAAGACTGGAATTTCACTACCTGGATTTAAATCCTGACTTCTGTCATTAACCTTGGGTAAGTCATTTATCCTCTTTGTTCCTCAGTTTCCTCATCTGTAAAGCAGAGATAATCATGTAAGAATATGTTCGTTAATAAGTATGTAAGTTTGTTGATAATAACATGTGTAAGTAATATGTACAATTCAGTGGCATTTAGTGTGTTCACAATGTTATACAATCATCACCCCTAAGTTCCAAGGTATTTTTATCATTCACAAGGGAGACCTCATATGCATTAAGCAGTCAATCCTCATTCTTTTCCATGACACCCACCCCCATCTGTGGCATACATAAATCTGACTTTTGTCTCTATAGATTTAACTATTCTAGATATTCATACAAATATAATCAAGCAATATATTTCCTTTTATGTCTGGCTTCTTTCATTTAGTGTCATGTTTTCAAGATTCACCTACATTGTAACATGTATCACCACAACATTCCTTTTTATGGCTGAATAATGTCATTGTATGGGTACATCACATTTTGTTTATTCATTTTTCCATTGTTTCCATCTTTGACTATTGTGAATAATGCTGTGAACATTCATGTGTAAATATTTATTTGAATATCTGTTTTTAATTCCTTTTGGTATATATCTTGGAGTGGAATTCCTAGGTCATATGGTTATTCTGTGTTCAATTTTTTTAGAAGTTAACAAACTGCTTTCCATAGAAGCTACATCATCTTACATTTCCACCAGCAATGTACAAATGGCTCCAGGGTCTCCAAATCCTCAAGAACACTAATCTTCCATTTTTAAAAAGTTACAGGTATCCCAGTGTGAAGTGGTACCTGATTATGGCTTTGATTTGCATTTCTCTAATAACCAATGATGTTGAGCATCTTTTACATATTTGCTGGCCACTTTTGTTTGGAGAACTCTTCTATTCAAATCTTTTGTCAATTTTTAAATTGTATTACTTACCTTCTGGTTGAGTTTTAAGGATTCTTTATGTATTCTGGATACTAGACACTTACCAGATACGTCATTTGCAAATACTTTCTCCTATCCTTTAAGTTGTCTTTTTATTTTGATAATATACTTTGATACACAGAAGTTTAAAATTTTGAGCAAGTCCAATTTATCTATTTTTTTTTTCATTGCTTGTGCTTTTGGTATAATTTCTAAGAATTTATTGCTGAATCCAAACTAACAAAAGTGTATTCCTTTTTTGTTCCAAGAGTTTTATATAGTTTTAGGCCTTTCATTAAGGACTTTGATCCATTTTGTTAATTTTTGTATTAATGTAAGGTAGGGGCCCAAATTCGTTTTTTTGCATGTTAATATTCAGTTGTCTCAGCACCATTTGTTGAAGAGACTATTCATTCCTCACGAGACTATTCATCATGAGTGGTCTTGGCATCCTGTTGACCACAAGATGTATATGAGTTTATTTCTGAATTCTCAATTATATTCCATTATCCTATAAGTTTATCTTCATGCTAGTATCATACTGCTTTGATTTCTGTAGCTTTGTCATAAATTTTGAAATTAGGAAGTATGAGTCCTTTTTTTTTTTTCACGTTTGTTTTTTTTGTATTCCTTGGTAATTCTGTATGAATTTTTAAAAATCTTCCATTTCTGTAAAAACAATCACTGGGATTTTGATAGGGATTGCATTGAATCTGTAGATTGCTTTGGGGATCATTGCCATATTAACAATAACAAATCTTCTAGTCCATGAACACAGATGCTGTTCCTGTTGTTGTTGAGTTGCTAAATCACGACTGACTCTTTGCGACCCCGTGGACTGCAGCAGGCTGCCCTGTCTTTCACTGTCTCCCAAGGTTTGCTCAAATTCATGTCCATTGAGTTGGTGATGATATCAAACCATTTCATCCTCTGCCTGCTCCTTTTGCCTTTAATCTTTCCTAGCATCAGTGTCTTTTCCAGTGCGTCTGCTCTTTGCATCAGGTGACCAAAGTTTTGGAGCTTCAACTTCAGCATCAGTCCTTCCAGTGAATATTCAGGGTTGATTTCCTATAGGATTGACTGGTTTGATCTTGATGTCCAAGAGACTCTCAAGAGTCTTCTCCAGCACCATAATTCAAAAGCATCAATTCTTCTGCACTCAGCCTTCTTTATGCTCCAACTCTCACCTCCATACATGAGTACTGGAAAAACCATAGCTTTGACTAGACTGACCTTTGTCGGCAAAATAATATCTCTGCTTTTAAATATGCTGTCTAGGTTGGTCATAGCTTTTCTTCCAAGGAGCACGTGTCTTTTAATTTCATGGCTGCAGTCAACTATCAGCAGTGGTTTTGGAGCCCAAAAAAATAAAATTTGTCACTGCTTCCACTTTCCCCCCTTTCATTTGCCATGAAGTGATGGGACCAGATACCATGATCTTCCTTTATTAAATGTTGAGTTTTAAACAGCTTTTCACTTTCTTCTTACACCAAGAGGCTCTTTCGTTCATCTTCACTTTCTGTCATTAGAGTGTTATCATTTGCATACCTATCATACATATCAAGGTTGTTGGTATTTCTCTCGGCAATCTTGATTCCAGCTTGTGCTTCATCCAGCCCAGCATTTCGCATGATGTGCTCTGCTTATAAGTTAAACAAGCAGGGGGACAATATACAGCCTTGTCCTATGTACTCCTTTCCCAAGTTTGAATCAGTAAGTTGTTCCATGTCTGGTTCTAATTGTTGCTTCTTGACCTGTATACCTGAACACTGGATGTCCTTCCATTTATTTAGGACTTTAATTAGAAATATTTTGTAGTTTTCAGTATCCAAGTTTCCCTGCTTCCTTGGTTAAATGTATTCCTAAGTATTTTATTCTTCTTGATGTTGTTTTTAATAAATGGAATTATTTTATTAATTTCATTTTGTAATTCTTCATTGCTACTTATAGTAGAAATACAACTGGGATTCCTGGTGACTTAATGGTTAGGATTTCAGGCTTTCACTGCCAAGGCCCAGGTTCAGCCCCTGGTTGGGGAACTGAGATCATGCAAGCTGTGCAGCTCAGCCAGAAAAAAAAAAAAAAAAAAAAAGTACAACTAATTTGTGTTGATTTTGTATCCTGTAATTTTGCTGAATTCAATTATTAGCTCTAATAATTTATATTCTTAAGATTTTTCTGTCATCTGGAAAGGAAGAAAATTTTACTTTCAATTTTTATGATCTGATGTTTTTAATGTCTGAAACTTTTGCACATCAGTTCCTACTCACGGTACAGTACTAAGTTGTACTTTATTTTCTGATTTTTAACTGTGAGCTATTATTGAGTTCCTACAGAGTATTTGTTTACTTCCACCAGCACCAGGTTGCTGATTTGGAACAACTTATAAAAATGTTCTGCTTGGGTTTTCAGACTATCCACGTAGTAAGATTTAGAGCTGCAAATTTTCACAAACTATTATTACATGTTCTAAGAGAACGTTCTCCTGCCACAGAGAATGAAGATTCAAGACATGCAAACTCTTCTATCTGTATTTAGGATGGGTTTATCCTAATTGACACCACTCTTTGGTGGTGTCAATACATTCTGGGCTTTGCCAGGGTCATGAAAATGAAAATATATTTCATTTGATTCTTCAAGTGTTCTCAAGATGCTAGCTAGATTCTGATTATAGCTTGCTTCTTTTGGGTTCCTGGTTTCAATTTGGTTTGGGCTTGAGAGATTAATAATTTTTTTAAGTGCTTTCCCCACAGCATGTTTAGTTGCTTTTTTACATTAAGAGCTGGTCAGTGTAATCATGTATACTGACAAAAACGGAAATGTCCATCCACTCACTGAGATACTTAAAGAGAGTCAAGAAGCATCTGTCAATTATAGCCTGCCAGGCTCCTCTGTCCATATTTTTCAGGCAATATTAGTTGAGTTAGTTTCCTTCTCCAGGGGATCCTCCTAACCCAGGGATTGAACCCACGTCTTCTGCATTGCAGGTGGATTCTTCACCTGCTAAGCCATTGGGGAAGCCCCTGTGTTAAGATAGTTATTACTTAACATGCCATGGTGCTCTACTGTGGCAGTACTGTTGATACTGTATGTAGAATAGTTGAGAAAAATCACTTTGATAGATTGACATTTGAAACCTAATGATTAGGGAAGAGCCATATTTTATCTTTGATAATCCCAGGTAAAAGGGAAGAATGACGGCAAACATCTTGAGGTAAGAAAAAGCCCACTATGTTCAAGCCTCAATAGAGGTCTGTGTGACTGAGCTGAGGAAGCTGGTGGGGCAGTTACTAGGGATGAAGTGGTGGGAAAAGTCACTTCCAGCCTGTAAACTGCTTTTAGGATTTGGCCTTTATTCTGAATGAGATGAGAAGCCATTAGGTTTGGAGCAAAGTGATGACATGACCCAATATGGTTTAGGAGTATGCCTGGTTTTGCATCGATGACAAATTGCTACAAAATGAGAAGGGATACCACTTAGGCTTTTGAAATAACCAAAGAAACAATATAGATTTAGACCACATGGCAGCAGTGAAATGTGGTAAACAGGTAGGTTCTGGAAAAAAATTTTACAACTGACAGAATTGCTGTTTAATTTTCAAGCTTGAGAAACGATGCCTAGGTTTGGGGCCAGTGCAACTGAAATGTTTACACTTACGGAGGCCAAGAGGTAGAAACGTGTGTCTGTGTGTAGAAATCAAGTCAATCATTCTTTACAAAGTGAGGTGGATGATGAATAGGAAGCTACACAAGTGTTCAGGAGAGATGGCTGGTAATCATACGGTAATGTTTAACTGTTCTTAAGCAAACTAGGGATATCAAAGTATTTCATTGTTTGGCCTTACTTGGCAATATTCAAATTTGACAGGGTAAACAAGGAACCAAGTTTACACAGTGCTCAGACAATAGTATGTAAGAATGAAAAGTAGTTATTTCATAAAACCATTTTCTACAATACAGAAAGAAATTAAGAGGGCTCTTAACACATTGTTTTATCCAGAACATGTACAACCTGGCAAGAGGGAATTAACAATGGAATGTTAACTAAAACAACATATTCCATGTAAAAAAGCAACTATCAGGAACACTGTGTATCAGAAATTATTAAAATTTTTTTCAAGATGAGGCAAAGAAAGGAATGAGTAGTTAACAGGGTAGTAGGGAAGAATGTGAAATAGTGGTTAACTACTGGGAACCTGGACCGGGGGGGGGGGGGGGGGGGGGGCGCAGCGGGTGGGACACAGCTAACTGCAAGCTTCCTAGCCTTTTGTGAACTTTTTGATCTTTTAACATAGAACACTTCGGGAGTGGGAGAGGCTGTCACCTTTCAAAATTCTGGTCCAAATACCTTTACCATTTATTTTCCCATCACACCAGGGGAGTACAAAATTTTTATAGTTACCTTACGGTATGTTTAGTATCTGTTCAATTCAGTGGAGACTCCAAACACCCTTAACATGACATCTTACCTTTCAACCCTCTTATTCTCCCAAAAATTGCTTCAGCCAGAGGGTATGACCAGGGCTCAAATCCTTGTTCAGCTAGCTATCTAGCCAACACTTAGCAGAAATATCTAGCACCTGGTTACTCTTTTTAAACACTACTTGGCAATTAGTTGAATCACATTTCCCAGAATAAAGTTCTGTTAAGACTACTACTTAAATTAGTTCATTGTGGGATGTTAATAACATGTTAAGTAAACTTGTAAATCAACCTATGGCATAATTCAAAGTAGTATGAAGTATGTTAGAAATTTAACACTTGGGCATATACATTCTTACAGCCATGAAAGAGTAAAATGATCATAGGGTCAAAGTACCACTGCTGTAGTCTATTACAAGGGGGAGCTAAGAACAGACTTCCAAACAGACTTCACTTTAATGGCTTCTTCAAACAGGCCACTGTGTGTCATTCCATAGTTTCCTAATCAGTAGGCCTGGAGTGGGATTTGATAATTTCCATTTTAAAGAACTTCTCAAATCATACTGATATTGCTGGTCTTGGGTTCACACTTTGAGAATCCTAAATTCTTTATAGACCATAGTTTTTGTAACAACTGTAAGTTCAAAACAGAACTCACACAGGACATTAAGCATGAATTTCACGTTAGCTGGAATTACCAAGTAAGACCAGAGTGTCTTTAAACACAGACTTTAATGGTAACAATTCTTTAAGCTCAGTTAACCTCAGCTATTACAAGTGTTATGCCGATGTCACTAAGACAATAGTGACTTGCACTGGGTTCCTCATAAAAGACAAATTCACTTAAAACTATAATCAACAATCATTTAACAGTTTTGTTACGCCAACACAAAACATGGCTAATCTGAGTCACTTCCAAAATCACTAACACAGGATGGTCAATATCTAAAGTATGTCAACTAAACCATTAAAAAAAAAAGTGAGTGTTTCACTACCCCTGAGACCACCAGTTAACTGTGGTTCATACTTTTAAAAAATTGTGAGTACACCCACACAAGAAAGCCAAGTAGTTTTTCTTTTAAATCTGATTATCACATTGCAAACTTGCCCAGGAATGAGTCACTTAAAACGTAATTTATCATTACGTCAACTGGACTATAATCTTCACAGGTTAAGATAAACTTAACATAATTTAAAACTGAATTATGCATTAAAAGATGTAGGAAACAGGAAGAACCAAAATCAATTTTTAATCTGTTAATAATTTCAGTGCTATACATGGCACTATTAGTATATATGGGAGAAAGGACAAATTCTTGGATTCTTTTGAAGGTTTCACTGCAGATGATCTCAAGTCCAATGTTCATACATTCAAAAATGTTGGTTTTCCAGGTACTTTTACTGTTCTGTTAAACCTGGAGAAGCCTTTATGGCTTGTTCCCTTAGAAGTGACATAGGAAATATAGAAAGCATCAAGTCAAAGACACAGAGAACTGGACACATCTATTAATCATTATGACAATAGCTTCAGGAAGTCATCTCTATAAAAACTTAAGGGTTATCTGTAGCTAAAAAGGTCAATTTGAAAGCCAAGTAGAATCCAGCTCTGACAAATGTTTTATTTGTGGCTGGTTTTCAAGAAATGATATGCCTACTATAAAAGCTATTATTTTGAGGGAATCTCATAATTATCCTAAAAATAGCCAAAAAGTTTCTTACCTTGTGGAAGTATCTTACTTATTTGTACTTTGAATCCAACTCAGTTTTAACAGTATGATATGTACCCTTGAGTTGTTTTTAAAGCAACGATAGAATGAAAAATTCACTCATTGGAAAATGGTATAACTGGATTGATATTTCTCAATGAAATGCTTATTACAGATTCAACAAAGCCAAAACATTTTCGGAAGGCATGCATTTCACTTTCAGTTTAAAGAACCTTAATTCAATAAATCATGTCCAAACTGCATATTAAAATGTTTATAAAAATCAAGCTTTAACATTTATTTTATATCTAGCTTTCCACATCTGTGTGCAGACAAGGAGTAAGATTGCACATAAGTGTAAGCAGTGCAAATATATGTAAGTGGAGAAAAGTCACAGATGTGCTAGAAATTGAATACAGGACCATAAGAAAGCAATGGACCAATCAAAGAAACTAGGAAAAAGTAATAAAACTATCGGGTCAGAATTATAAAGGGTGAAGAATGATAATGCCCTTGTTACTACAGAAGTTACATAAGTGGCACAGATAGCACTTGTCAAACAAAAAATAATCCAATAGCATTGACTTTTATTCATTCATGTTAAGTCACCTGAAATGGTATCTGTTGCATTTAAATGCTCATTAATGTAAATGGCTGAACAAATCCATTTTAATGGATATTCAATCCATTAAAAAAACTCAATATCCCACATAATTAAAGTCACTTCAACATAGCCTCATGACAACTCCCACACCAAAACAGTACTTTATTTTGTAAATTTTGACCCATTATTACTCCCATGTTATTTATGGTCTTTTCAGCTGTCAAGCGTACAAGGTGAAGAAAAAATTTAGTTAGATGGGGGTTGCACCTGGAAAATAAATTTCTTAAACTCCATACACATGTTTCAAATCTGCTGGGTCCCAAGTCCATCTATGAACTCCCAGGCTGCCAGTATCATGTGCAGCATACTAAAGCTACACTATCTGAATAGCTTATTAATTCTGCATAAATCAGGTCAATCAATGTGTCAACCTGTAACAGACTGCGCACTTTTAACTGAACATGGCAAAATATTCATTCTCTTGAACTTTACATCATCTTTGATGTCAAACAATGAGGCAAATCCCAACAGTATATACAAAAAACAGCTTTGCGTTTACAAAAGATTGTTTCCCATACTGATTAATCCAGGCAGCTAACTCATTGGTTTATGCAACTTTATTGAAGAAAAATAAATCAATTACTAGCAGAGCTATTAGTTGATCACTCATCCATTGACAACTTGCATCATTTATTCAGTGCTATATTAAACAGTGTATTGGAAGATAGATTAACTAATAGCTCCAAGCCTCCTAACAATTTAAATGAAAATTACAAAATGTTTTGAGACCCTATTTTGGAATACAAAGGGTGTTTGACTTCCAATTTCCATTCTCTGTAGAACAAGAACAGGTCATTCCTTTATTGACATGCATAAAATACATCACATTTTCTGTTCTGCTGATGCTATAAATTCAATACCAATTCTCCAGCCACATCAGTTATGAGCATAAAGTATATCATGTAACCTCAAATCTCTAACAGTGGAAGGCTTAGACAAGAATGGATGCTGCTAGAATAATGCTGCTTCCTTTGATGTGACAACTCAGCATCCATCTCCCTCCCTCTCAGATGATTCTTCAGCATGTTAGAGCAGTGAGGAATGGTTTTAGTCTCATAACCAAGTTAGAGTGAAGACATTGGCCACATAATACACATGCTCCATTATTTTTAAAAATTCTGAATCTTGGGCAACTGTTCTCTTGTAACTACTTTACAGTTTCTAAAAGCAGTTATTGTCCAAAGCTGGAAGAACTTAAGTCTTCTCAGATGAGCATGTGAATGAATGGAGGGAGGTAAACAAAAAATAAAATTAAAAAAGATGAGGTCTGATAGGGGAGCAGCCGGATAAGAAAATCAAAAAAGGAACAGTAATTTAAAGTTTATTCCAGCTATAATGCAGGTTATTCTGACTTTAAGGTAGCATCACATGGCATACTTCTGAGTCCATTCCCGAGATATTCTGTTGTACCTGTAAATAAAAAAGATGTTATTTAAAAATTTAAAATAATTCTTAACACTTAAAAGGTAAGGAAAGAGTATTTTACTTCTAGACTCGTCATGGAGTCATCTTTAAATGGCTACGACTAGGATAAAGCCAACAAGGAAGAAAAAGCACTGGTACTCAAAGCACTGTAGAAGACGAGACCCTATGCTTCATTCAGTACAGTGTCCTAATCCAGTGACAGTCATACTTTAGTAAACATATAGACTGGCTACAAAAATCAAAGACCTTTTTTCTCTCCTACTACTGAGCTAACGGTCTATTAGAAATTTTACAATTAGTATCCATTTCAACAAATCTTAACCTTTCTTTTACAATTTGCCATGGACCTATTATCAGCATAGTGCACTTATCTGTAGATCTATACAAACTCCCATGAAAGCCAGACTGAGCAATGAACTAATAAACATTTTTATCTGAATCCTGGACTTCATGATAATTTACTTCACCCTTGATATTACCAAGAGAAAATGCCTTTGAGACTTCAGCACAGGCAGATTAAGACACTGGGGAAGATGATAAAAAAGCAGTAATTTTCAAGAGGAGGTGGGCTGTGAGTTATATGTGTTAATCAAAATCACCTGTTAAAGTGTGGTGATTGGCAATTAAAAAACCCCACTTGAGACCTGATGAAACTAGGAGGAGTACAAGTGGGGGCATCTTTGTTTAAAATGATCAACAGGTAATTCATACACAAGCAAGGGTATTTACTGCTGAGGAAGATCACTAATATTGATAAAATGCTATCAATTTCTCCCTGTGCAGAGGCTACTTACCAAAACAAAAATTATAGTGATAACCTCAAGAAAGGAATATCTAAAAGGACATAGGAGAACTGATTTATATTTACAGTTTGACCTCTATAAAAATATTAACTTCATTTCGAACCGAGAACTGAACATAGTTCAACCATTTTTCTAACTCTAAGTTCCTTCTCTTCCAAATTCATGGTTACCTCACTTAAGGATACCTCTCATAAAGCCAGCACTCTAAAACAAAGGTTTCATTTAGCATACAGGTAGCCACAAAGTATAGCTGACACTAATGCATGCTTGTCAGTAATGAATATTTAGTATAGATAGTGAGGCTTAAAGAAGTGTTTATCCCTTACATTATTATCTCTTTGCAAAATTTTAGCTAAGTTACCACATTCCATATAGTATTGAAGTTTAAAATATACCAATTTTTAAAGTTAAAATTTAAATACTATAGTAGTTTGAAAAAGATACTAAAATTTTCATTTCTTACTGGTGCTATATAACTCTGCTTTGCCATGCAAAAATACTCTCAAGCAATAATGACTGCTGGGTATACTTTCACGCTAAACAGAGATCAAGCAGTTAAGTGTACAGTTTTCAGAAACTGCCACATCAGTTACCTTTTGTTAGTTAATACAGTGCCTTAACGCATGCAGCACTCATGTGCTGGCAGTACCATAAATAAGCGCACCATAATGTGCAGATCCTCTTACCCTACAACATAGCGTATTTCTCTGTCCACTCTCTTGCTAACCTATTGTACCTAATTGAACAAGTATACTGAGCATTAATTATAACATACGGAAATTATAATGGTCAAGTTGTACATAAAGAATATATAAAATATTTAGACCAAATTTTTACAACAGTACCAATATTCTTGTTTTAAATGTGATTGGGGTGAAGAAAAAATACCTTTCTTCCTCAAACATAAAAGTGACAAACTGCTGAACATGTGAGAAAAAGAAAACATAATCTAGGAAATAAAAAAAAAAACCAATCACATTTCAATAACTAGCTTCTGTGCATTTCAACTACCATCTTACCAGAAATAAGCGTCAAGTCTCCTTGGCATCAAGCCACAATTTACAGCAACACATGTAATACTAACTCATTAAGAAAAGCCACTTTTTATATTGTTTTCTCAAATTACTACATACTTACTTATCTCTGTCTGTTTTATAGATCCGTGCAATCTCTGGCACTAGGGGGTCATCTGGGTTTGGATCACATAGCAGTGAACAAATGGATAAAAGAACTGGAAAAAAACAAATGTCTGTTACCCACCACTGGGAATTTGAATAAAAGTATTTAAAAACAAGTATTATAATATACACCTCAATCCTCAAAAGAGGATGAGTTTCTATCTTAATTCCCATTAAGACAAAGTTTTACAGAGATTCTGATTCATAGAAGACAAGTTCCTGATAGATAAGAGATTCTAAAAATAGGTATTTGTTAGCATGTATGTTAGCTAGTTTACTGACTAGCTACAAAAATCTGGCAAATTCAGAAATTCTGAGATAGTGAAAAGATGCCATTTAATTTATATTACCTTTTCTTTTGCTATGCCACATTGAATGAGGGATTTTAGTTCCCTGACCAGGGACCAAACCTGTACCCTCTACAGTGGAAGCGTGGAGTCCTAACCACTGAACCGCCAGGGACTTCTCTGTATTAACCTTCTGAAATAGTGAAGTGGAATTTCTTGGTAATGGCTGGAGGGGGGTGGGGGTGGGGGTGGTGGGGACTTTGAATAACAGTACAGCTATGAAATATATGCTTAGCTGTTTAGCTTGATAAAATAATCCATTTTCTGTCCTACTCTCGGGGGAGTATCACAAAAACACCCAACTGCCCCAATGACTACAGGTTTTATCTCCCAGAATTTATAAGGTAGAGACCATATCCAAGAATTTTGGTTAAATTAAAAACAAACAAGCAAACACCAAGATCTACTACTGAGTAGCTCTTCAGCTACAGCTCTCACCCTGACCTATTCAAAATATTAACTTAAAAGATGTGAGGCATCATTGGAACATGTATCTAATTCATTGTGAATACGAATTATGAGCCACTGTGCAAAGTTTTATAAAAAGTTTATTATATAAAAGCTGAATGTGGTTATGACAATCCTTGGATGAAAATAATAGCAATACCATAAAAAATACATTATTATAGAAAACGTAATTTTAAACTCAAGTGCAGGATCAGAAATAAAACTAAATCTGCATTACAGAAACAGTGTTCAGTATTACAGTGTATTCCCAATGATGGTAAAACCAAACAAATCTGGAAAATAATATTAAGGTCTTCGTCATACCAGGTGCCTGGTGTTAAGAGAACCTGACCTGAAAAGAAACTCGAACGTATCCAAGGGGGTGAAAAATGGGCCTAAAATAATGCTGCACCTAAAAGAACAGCAGCAGCATTTACCCAAATTGTCCCCACTCCCCACACAAAAGTGTTTCTGATTAATCAAATAAAATTTTGGGAATGCTAGACAGTCCCTTTAAGGAGATTCAAATGCACTGTACAAGGACATAAAAGGCTAGCTGTCCTGCCTTAACAAATGAATGAACAAACAAAACCTGTTTCACTTTGCATTTACCACACTTCTAAAAATAAAACTTTTTGTAAAACACTATTAACTATTTGAAGAAATAATCTGGGGAATGCTACATTAAGTATTCTGCCAGAAAATGAGAATGCTTCCAGTAAGCTGCTCTCCTCAAATATCTGAAATAGTCATAATTAGAAACATTTAAAACTCATTTTGTGTACTAAGGAATGCTAATAAGCCAGCACCAAAAACTGAAAATTACTAAATTGCAGACTTCCTTCTCATTAAGTAGCTTTGTAGTAGGTGATTTTTATTTGTGGGGTAAAAGTGACATAGTAAAGCCACCAGAGTTGTTTGAAAGAGATGGAGAGATATTCCATCTCCATCTGGGACATCAATGTGGAAACTGGACAACCTATTAAAGATGTCACACAACGAATCCCTATTAAAGTAGAAGAGCAGAATTTATCTAGAGACCTTTCCCAAGACTATGCATTTTAGAATATTATTAGGCAGGAAACAACCTACCATGAGATACATGAACATTTAACTAAAGGTTTCTTTAAAAGTCCTTTCCCCATCTTTATCAAAAAGCTGGCATTATAAAAATACTTAGTCAGCTCAAAAATGAAACTCCTTTAACTATTTGAAAAATCAAAGCCTCTAGTATTTTACCTTTAGAAATAGTTAAAGCAGGAGACCACTGTGATCTTAGAATATCGAGACAAATGCTGCCATTACTGTTAATATTTGGATGATAAATTCTTGTTGTAAATGCAACCTAAAAAAAAAAAAACAACTTTATTTCTCACAAATAAAAACAAGCATTGTGAACTTTGGCCAAAAAACTGTAGCTACACTTAAAAATAGTTAAAAAATTTAAAAATCTAACAGCTAAAAGTTATACACACAAAAGAATCTATATTCTGACAAAGATCCTTCAGGGGCTTCTTCTTTCTAATTAAAATGGAAAATGTAACCATGTGGCAAAAGCTTATTTTCAGTGATATGGTAGGTAGTTTCAAAGGTTAACTTTGGCCCTACCATAGCATGAGTATCAAAGGAGCAACTTGAAGGGAATTTAGGATTCACTAACAAATTAGAGACTTTCTGATGTAGACCAAAGCATACAAATTAGCTCATTTAAGGCATCAAGGTACAAAAGCATGTATTAGAACCTCCATTTCCAACTGTATATAAAGCACAATTTGAACATCACAAAAGTATTTTCATTTAAAGTAACTGTCATATTGTACCTGTAACATAATTGTGAAGATAGTTTATATGTGCAAACTCAAAGCCCAAAATATATCAGTCTTAAATTCCAACACAAATTGGTATATTTTTTAGCATCACATGAAAATGCATAATGAAGCTGAGTGTCTGGAAGGCTAGTATTTTAAGACACTAGAGTTACTGATCCAAATCTGTATAAGCACAATGAAGTGGGAAAAATGCTTTCACATGATATATTTGAGCCTTGCAACATAAAGGATAAGGCAATTCTTACCTCCAGTTACAAAGTTCAAACCCAGATCTATCTCTTCTTTTAACTAAATGCTAACAGTTAGCATTCAACATCAGTGATTTAATTCAGTATATACATTCAAGCCCCAATTATTCTTATTCATTATACATTTATACTAGTTTAGCCTTAACTTATGCAGAACCCTAATGTCTAGGAATGTTCTATTCCTCTGGAATAAAATACAAATCTATACTCACAGATTTTGGGGTGGGGGGAATACTTGCCTTAGGTGGTTTGAAGGGGTAGTCTGTAGGAAAATGAATTGTCAAAAAGAATACACCGCCTTGATATGGGCTGTCATTCTGTAAAAAGAAAAATATGCTTAACTCTGCTATTTAAAATGACTGCTAAATAATTCATGTTGACATTTATTTTCTAAGCATTTCTCTGATATGAAGCAAATTACCTATTTACAAGAAAATAGTCTAAATTATTCCACAATAAAGTTCTTATTAGTGAAAAATCACAATATTTACTATAGAATTTAAGAAATCATAATTTAGATCGTATTTTACATGAAGTCAAAGAATTTTACAGAAACTATTCAGAAACACAAGGTTCTAGATCCTAGTTCTCATAAAGTACAGTTAACAATGAAGTCTACATAATAATGTATCAAATTATAATCTGAAAGCTTACATCTATTTGTTGAGTATTTCTTCTAATGACAGTCATATATATACAAACAACTTTGTACCTTAACAGGCTATTCTGGTCACTGACAAACCAGAAATTTATCTCTTGTAGGTAAACATAACTCCCTTCAATAGGGGAAGTAGAGTAGAAACAAAGGAAGTTTCTAAGAAGTTTAGTTCCCAATTGGCCCCTCAAAATCCTCATTTAATAAGACCATGACAGTCTTTTCTTCAAAATCACACCACTAAATTCTTTACAGAAGTCAATACACAAAATTACTAGATTTGGAAAACTTGGGATGTTTGCTTTGCACACTTGAAACAGAAGATACAAAAAATTTCAAGCTACAGCAGTACTTTTTCTCCTTAAATGTTTTACTCATTGTAATTTGAGTATGAAAAACTCCTCAGTAAATAAACATTATGTAACAGTATGAAGTAACATTTGGGAGAAACTTACTAGTATTCCACATTTAATTTAACCAATACCAAGAAAAAGATATCACTGTTGCTGTTTCATGAGTAAATAAAATAGGACTTAAAGTAACTTAGTGAACTATACAATTTGTTCATGATAAAACCAGGATTCAAACCCAGGTCTTCTGAAAACCAACATATCAAAGAATGAAAAGGTGATGTGGTCAAGGATTTTAAGGTCAAAGAGTTTTTCCAAAAAAATGGAATTGCATAATTGCCTCTGGATATGCAGAGTCAACATGGAAATGTGTTTGAAAATCTGCAGTAATTGAATTATCAATACCGATTCCTCTCCATTCGAGTGAGGATGTATACAGTGCTATTATGAACCATTTTTTTTTTTTAAATGAACCTTTTATTGTACTATGCCCACTCCTTATGTGAGGCAAATAACCTTCACAGGGCTGACACTATAGTACAGCTCATTTAATCCCATCCCTCTGTAAAATTATGAAACATCAGTTGAATTACTAACTCCATTCTATTTACTAGGTAAGTGAAAGGGACACAGAATAATTTCTCATCTTGCTAAGTCTACAATATGGCAGAGACATACAGTGAGATTTTATAGCTATTATGAAGAAATGAACAAGGGTATATACCTGGGGTTTAAAGGAGAATGGTCAGTTTACTGATGATCAAGTTAAAAGATACATACTATTTAATGGGAGAGCTACTATTTAAATGTCTTTCCTACTTCCAAGTCCCTCTGTTTCATAATGCCTACAAAACTCTAATTCAAGAAAATTAAGACTGCAAAACAGCATCTGAGAACTATAGAAAAATCAAAGACACAAGAATGTAATCCAAATTAATTATCATTGTTAAATAATATGACTATTAACTGGAAATAGAGGCTTCAAATAGCACACACTTTTATAAAATAGGCTCATATGAAAGATAATGTTTTTACCAAGTACAGTTAACAATTTAAGGGTAAACTGTTTTAATGAAAACATGTTTTCATTAAGCTCAATTCCAAAAATTTTGTTTACGCTTTCATTCCAAGTTTCATACAATCAAGCACTACATCTGACTGCTTCTTAAAGGTAGTCTAATAGATTTAGTCAAAAATCAAATTTCATCTCACTTGTTCAAGAAAAAAACTTATAGAATGAAAATATTTCATTGTTACAAATTAACATCAGAACTCCAGCAAAGAGGAAAAACTGGTAAAAACAATACATGATCTAAAGGTAACCAAATGATGTCACCTAAAAACTAAGGCTCTACATTTGAATTTACCATGAATCAAACAAATATACCAAGAAAAACAAAAAGGAATACTTTGATAAACAAACTGAGCCAATCTTAGAAATGAAGAATACATAATGGATCTCTTCTTTAGAAACCTTCTACCCTGGTTTTGCTACAATTAGTCCAAACTGCTCCTTCCTCAATGTCTGTCTGTACTCTTCCCCTAAGGCAGCTATGATATACTGATATTCTCCTTCTATCTCCTGTCCCATACTTATTTTGGTAATTCTAGGATCTATCTTTAGTTATTCCTTCGAGGACATATATTCAAATGCCTATTGAATATGTTCTACTCAGATGTCTCAAAAACTGAAACCACAACAGTTAAGCCACAAACTAGGATCTCATCACTGATTCTTTCCCATCTTCTCATAGTAGATACCAAATCTCAAAAATCCTTAAGTCTTCTGAACTGGATTCCTCTCCTTTATATCCACTGCTTTAGTTCAAAATCTTACTAACTTTTGTCTACATTATGGCAATGGTTTACTACTGGTGTTCCTGCCTTCACTCTGGTTTTTCCCTCCAATTTACGCCTCACCCTAATGCTCAAGTGGTCTTTTCAAGATAAAAGTTAACACCAGCTTGAAATCAAGCACAGCTTGCCAAGACTGAAGTTCAAATTCCTGTGCTTTAATACGGTTTCCAACAATCTAGTCTCATCTTTCACCTCCTCTCCAGAATATATTTCTTACTGCACAGTAAATAATGCTTCACATTTCCTTTTTCTCATATTTCTTTCCCCTACACTTGGAATATTCTTCCTTACCCACAGGAACCTACCTATACTGCAGGGTCCATCTTATGCTTAAATGTTTTTTAAAAGGTAAATAATACAGTCCTCCCTTGAGTCCAAACTGCTGGCTGCCCTTTTAAAATACCTTGCTCTGTATAGTTACTATTATTCAACAAAAATTTAACATTTAATTTTCCTCTTACACTATACAGCTCCTTAAAGAGTAAGGTACTAAAGGTAAGTTTTCATGTATTATTAGTCTTTGCAGGGAAAATGTAACAGTCAACATAAACTGAAAAATTCACCCTTGTTTAACAATATAACATTTCATATGGACCAAATATTTTACTTCGTATAGTTTTTGTAGCTGATTCTGCTCAGGCTGTCAATAATTATTCACACACACAGTATGTGAATGGCTATTTATCTTAGATTAGGTGGAATGGAAATTGGTGTGGTTCTCAAAATAATTTCAAAATTCCTTCTAATGGCTCCATTTCCAATTTTAAAAAGTCAAGCACATAAATATCAGAAATAGGTAAGGAAATTAAGCTTCTTCTCACTGCATCAATTTGTTACGGAAATTTCCTTAGTACAAAATAATCAACAAAATTTAAACACCATGTAACTAGCACTGGTCTGCCAATTCTTTCAAAGCTTTATTTTTTATCAGCATAGGTGATCCAAAGCATCTTGTCTTCAGAAAGAATAAGGTAGCACACAGGTTTTAAGAATCATGCGCTTTTTGCTCAATCATCAAGAGTACTTCCTTACTAAAATCCACCAAAATCCAATAGTAACTCTACTAACAAAATAAAATTATCTAATCAAACTGTGATGTTTTGTCACAAAGATGCAGTCAAAAGTCAAAGTAACATGGTTTGTTTTATTGATATACTTAATAGTAAGGGTAACTGTTAACCATGTACAAGCTGACTTCGAAACTTAGGTGCTTACTTATGAAGCACAATTAAAACCTGCATTTTGGGGGAGTTTTTATAACTTTTGATTCTTTCCTGAAATTATCCAACAATGGAATTAACTTCCTCAGAAAACCAGTTCAGAGGCTAATGTCACTAAAGCAGAACTATGCTATTATGGTGTAAGTATCATTTTTGCTCTTGTTAATCAGGGGTAGAGTTCTGAAAATAAAGTATGTGTTTTTGAAAGAATAAAATTGCTATCCTTTATACTAACAGGTTGCTAGAAAAAAATTAGCAAAGAATAGCCATAATCTGAAATATATATATATGAAATAAATGAAAAATGTTTCCTGAAAATAAAAGCAAATTAAACCAAAAATTTTTTCAGGATAAGCAATCTCCTGTTCTCTGGAAGACTACTAATGAGCTCCTCAATTATGCTTCACTTTGATTTACTAAAGGTGAACTTTTGGAAAGGAATAAATAAAAAACCAGTTTCAAAAACCAAGCAGAAAAACTTTACACTGGTTTAAAAGAATTGGTTTATTACACGCACCATCCAATCACAAGTCTTGACCACCAATGCTTTCATGCTTTATTAGTACTGACAACTCATTTTCATAAGAGTATCTTAAAGCACCTCTGAATCAAAGATGAGTTTTATTTGGTTCAGATATGGCAAGGCATTGTACTGAATTCTGTGCTTTGAAAACTGGTGATCTATAATGGGAAAATTCTACAAGTTGCAAATCTAAGTGCTGAAGTGGATTTGGTAGAAACTGTGGCAGATACACACATCTCATCTGAAAAAAAAGCAGCAGTTGCTATTCCATCCTAAGCCTAGTCAGGAGGTTTTTATGCAAAGACTGTCAACTTTTGAAACATTGTGTGGGTCAGGAATTCTCTGGTGGTTCAGTGGTAAGACACAGTACTTCCACTGCAGTGAGGCACAGGTTCGATCCCTGGCTGGGGAAGCCGTAAAATCCCACAAGTCATGTGGTGTGGATAAAAAATATAACACTGTCAAACTGGGTCAGCCATGAGTTACATAAATACGTATATTTAAAGGGGGTAGGAAGCACAGTGCGGTGGCAGATCACAGTTTTGTTACCAATTAGACAAAAGCAAGCACTTCAAACAGTAAAAATATACCTGGAGGTAACTGGGAAACAATCCTGACTCTGTAGTTTTCATTAGGATAATCCAGATGTACTTTAAACTATTAAAAATGCCCCCTTCCATCTTATTTATAATTAGAACTGTTAAATAAACATGTGCTAATCCAATCCACCCTCTAGCTAACTTTTCAAGGGTATTTCCTCTAAATTATGAACTACTTACTATTATCTCACCTAGTACATTATTGCCATTTACGTTGAAATTAAAATACCAAAAGGGGTAAGAAAGCAGAAAATTCAGTAACAAACACACAACTCAAAACAGAAACCCTCACGTGCCTTCCAAGTTAAAAAAAAAACGTTAAGTATTGTGCAAGATACAGTCTTACCCCAAGATGTTTTACTGCGCTCTAATTCTGTGAAATTCTTAGATGGTATCCATAATTCTGAACATTCAATTATCCAGCAATACAGTTTCTTATCTACCCAGGATAGAAAGGAATTTTGCTGTATTCAAAATATCACTTTCTACCTAAAAATATTCAAATTTTATATGAAACTCAAGTTCTATAAAAACTCAAAATATCAAAATAATACAATTAAGCTAGATTTTAGGCAGTTACACGCTCAGAGTCTGAGTAACACCATGATATGGTCAGAAAACTAATTGGCTCTGTAAATCGGGAAGCTCTGTGACAATGCTTTACATTGCTATGAGGGAAAATTAGAAGAGATATTTGACAGGTCACAGAAATGCTAAACATATAACCCAGGGGCAGACATTTATACTGTACTTAACAAATGACTAGTTTCTTTCAAAAGCAATACAATTATGGCATATCCCAAATAGAATTACAATGTAATGAAATAAAGCTATAAAGAGTTAGTTAAAAATTACAAACTAGATTAATGCTGCATTTTTAATTAAGTTTTTGCTTTTAATTATCAGTACTTACAGGTCCCATAATTGTGGCTTGCCAATGAAACACTAGAAAAAGAAAATACTCTTGTTATTGTCTAAAAATACACAAGCGTTTTTGAAACTAATGATAAAAAGCAACTTGAAAATTACTTACTATCATCCCCAACTGGACCTGCAGAACATTGTGCTGGAGGGTCACGGGCCAAATCACTAAGTTCCTACACCAAGATAGAAAATGCTGGGTCATAAGGCCATAACAGAGAGAGTCATCTGCTTTGTTCTTTTCACACCATGCTTTAAGGGACATATATAATCACAATTTACATCAACAATACATTCCATGAGCAAAGAAAACATAATCAACCCTAGCCCAGTTCCTGGGACACACTAGGTATAGTTATTTTATGGACACATACCACAACAATCATCTTGGCTAAGGATTCATGAAAGCATACACACACAGAGAGATGAATTTTTATCACAGGCACACCTTGTTTTGTTGTATGCTTCATGGATACTGTGTGGAGGTTGGGAGGGTGCTTTGTTTTTAAACAAATTGAAGGTTTGCGGCTATCTGGGCCCTTTTTCTAAAAGCACTTGCTCATTTTCTTTGTACCATATTTTGATAATTTCTTGCATTATTTCAAATCCTCTGTCAGTTAAAAAAAAAAAGATTACAACGTGCTCAAGGTTCAGATGATTAGTGTTTTTTAGTAATACAGTATTTTTAAATGAAACTATGTACATTAAAAAAAAAAACAATGCTACTATACACTTAACAGACTATAGTAAATGTAACTTTTATGTGCAATGGGAAACCAAAAATAAAAAATGTGTGACTTTGCTTTATTGTGATATTCGCTTTATTTTAGTCATCTGGAACCAAACCCTCATTATCTTCAAGGTGTGCCTGTACATGAACAAAAGCTGTCCTACAAAATGAAAATGTTGTAATCCGATCCTTTTCCTAGGTTAAGAACTTAGGGCAGTTTTCAACATTCACATTATTGCTGAATTTTTAGACCATCTTACAGGTCCTATCTTAATCACTGTCTACCTTCTTAAATACTGTTCTTTCTGAACCACCACTACCCAATGACCTAATTTTCTCCTTAAAATCTCTCATGGGACTAGGTAAGTATCCTTTTTGGTTTGATCTCCTTATCCCTATACTCAACACCTTGTCTTTTACTCAGCATTGAGTATAACTCTGAAACAATCATCTTTCTAGGTAGAAAAGTGTTTTGCACATAGCAAAATACAGTTTCCACAATTCCATTTGGCCTTAATTCCCGAAGCGTTAGCCCTACCAGGACTTGTGTATAACCCATACGGATAATATTGTAAGAAAACAAAGCTGCTTCTTTACAAGTTTTTAAAAAATTTATGATACAGCCTTATCTCTATATACCAGTATGTAAATTCCTACAGCATAGGGATTTATAGACCCTGTGAGATCCCCTGGAGGAGGAAAATGGCAACTCACTCCAGTATTCCTGCCTGAGAAATTACATGGACAGAGGAGCCTGGCAAGCTACATCCATGGAGTCACAAAGAGTCGGACACGACTTAGTGACTGAGCACACATGAGACAATAATGGACTTCAAAGAAAAAGGCAGGGAATATACTTCAGCAAGACGACAAGACAAATATTTGCCTTTACCACATGGTCAAAATAATGCACTTCAGAAAACACTCAACCGTTTAGAAATGTGAGTTTAGATTCACTCCAGTTTAGAAAAAAAGTATCAATAAAGAATTGTCCTTAAGAGTAATCATTTTGTACTATACACATTGAATTATTGTGCTGTACATCTATTACGTTATACAAAAAAGTGCCTTGATAAACACTTTGCCAATTTGCTTCTGAAACTTGAACTACAACTACTTTTAAGTTTATCAAGACAGTCAGGGAATGCCAGGAGTCAATTTTAAGATGATGGACGAGAAGTTCAGATCAGACCTTTATGGTTGCCTATGTCAATTTACTTCACATGTTCAACATTATTTGAGAAAAGTAATTCTAAACACTTGTGATTCTGAAGGGTAGGAACTATAGAAACTCTTATCCCAGAGTTAAGCAAATAGCTAAAACAAGACAAAACAAAACGAAAAACCCCACAAGTGAAAGTAAGCATGCAAAGAGGAGCCTAGTGGGCTATACAGTCAGCGGGCTGCAGAGTCGGACACAACCGCGTACACGCACACACACCCCCCTATACAGTGGGCTATACAGTCAGCAGGTCGCAGAGTCAGACACAACCGCGTACACGCGCACACACACCCCTTTAGCTTAGAACTGAGTCATAGTTTTTTTGAGAAAAATAAATAATGCTGGCAACTTGAACTAATGAACTATCCAGATGACTTTGTCATAGGTCAGATTAACTTCCATAAAGCATTTGCTGTAACTCTCATGGGGCACTGTAGTTAACAATCGAGTATAGTCTGATAGGAAGAGAATTTTTTTCCATGTCTCAAAGTTCTTTAACAAGTTCTTTTGTTTAACTGGTTCAATGAAAAAAAGATAAACCAGAAACTTATGCAGTCTGATTTCCTCTTAGAACGTAAGAGTCCAAAAAAGTCTATTTTAAGGTTAAAAATGTACCTATTCTGAACCACCCTCACCACTTTCCTACACAAAAATAGATTAACACAAAAATGCTACTAAAACCAAATACAAACTTGAGCATACAACTCAAATGCTCAAACACAGCAACGTGAAATAAGGACGATGAATATGTTCCTCCCTCAAAATGATCATAGTGGGGTCTCACTTTTAATCCAGTTAGACCCATTACGTCCTAGGTTATTTCCTCACTCTAAAATAGAAATGCCTGTTTTACAGAAGTTTTGAAGGGATGAATGAGATAAAGTACTCTAGCACACTATCTGGTATTTAATACTCAGCAAGCAGATTACCCATCTTGAAGGCAAGATTTCTTGGATAGGTGCTCAACTCACTTATTAAACAAAATAAAGCTGCTTTATAAACAGGTTACGTTATTATAGCCTTAGTTCATTTAAATCTTTTGCCTGCGTGATGAAATTTTATGCTTAGTTGTCTATAACAATCGTCTAGCAACTGTCTGGCTCATGCTACAATATACATTAGTAATAAAAGGTCAGCAATTCAGGGACTATTTGTGGATGGGGTTTTAAAGAAACCATTTTACCAGACTGCGTGCATGTGTGCTAAGTCACTTCAGTCGTGTCTGACTCTTTGTGACCCCATGAACTGTGGCCCGGGGGCTCCACTGTCCACGGGGATTCTCCAGCAGAGAGTACTGGAGTGAGTCGCCATCTCCTTCTCCAGGGGGTCTTCTCGAACCAGAGGATCACACCTACGGTTTCTTGTGCCTCTTGCACTGGCAGGCGGATTCTTTACTACTAGTGCCACCTGGGGAGCCCAGGTTGAATCGTATGAAATTGTTAATACTTGACCTTTACTGAAATACAGAAACTGCAATTTCATGCAGTTCTATCTAAAAATGTCTCGTAAGCATTTGAACTCAAATATTACTACATTAGTTTCTTACACAGATCTACCCCAAATCATGTACTTTTATGTACTTAAACACATTACTGAAGTGATGCTGAAACCACTTCATAATAAAGTTCAGGAATCTACAGTTGACCTGGAATATATCTACATCCTATTTATTAAAAGTTGCAAATTTTATGAAAAAAGCCTAAGAAGATATTTTGAAACAGTTTTCCTGCACAGGGATATCTTTGAATCACCAAGCCTTTATATATTAGTATTCACTCCTTTAGAGTGAATGAACAATTTCAGGAAAAGTTAGCACTGAATTTCAGCTCTTTACTCCCATAAGTTCAGGTTCTTCGTCCCCTCAGATAATTTGTAAATGCCTTATTTTCCAAGTTCTCCATAACAAAGACATCTCTTAATACTCAAAGATCTATTATTTGGCCAAATAACTTATGTAGCAAAATCTACTTTAAAGTCAACATCCTAACTTAAGGATCAAAATATCTTTTACACAAATACAAGGACTTACTTCAAATATACCAAATAATTCTCATAACATCATGATGTCCACAGCATAGGCAAATAAGACATAAAAATATCTGAGCAGTGAAAAAACATGAGAAAAGCGTAAGAAGTCATCTCAGATGCTCTTCTATGCAGCATTTTATCAAATGCTCATACCACCTTCCCTTACTTTCTGGAAATGTTTTTCTCTTACTCTAAACGTATGATTGTAGTGTTGGGTGATTGTTAGTTACCATTAACCAACTACTCAGAAAGGATAATCAGAATTTCGTACCTTCAGCTTCAGTGATTAGCTCAGAGTTGGAAATAACGCAAGCTAGAACCTGATCCTATCAGTCTGTCCCTCTATCCCTACCAGAGATTTTTCCAATTGAAGCTAAAAACTGGAAAGGTCATTTCCTTCTTTCTCTAATCATGAGCTGTACGGATGCGACCCAGAGCTACTGGCAGGCACAAGCCCTGAAATTACATGATGAATCCAAAAAAAGAGGCCACAATGGGCAGTAGAGATAAAAAAAAAAGCTAACTTGGCATACAGATATGCAATTTCAGTTCCTAGGGCTGTAGCTTGCTCTAATTCCTACAGTTACTGCTTTGATTGTTAACTACTCCAGGTTTCTCCTAACCAATTCAAGAAGTAGGGGGACAAAAAAACAGAACCATCTTAAGCAGAGTGCTACCTGGGCCCTATTACTATTATACACATTTATCCCATGAAAATACAACGCACTGCTTTAATCTGGCTGTAACATGTGTAAGAAACATAAATGAAGCAAAGTTCAAAAATCAAACTAGAGAACCAGGAAGAAATCATGTGTCTTATCTAGTAAAGAGCTAAACTTTCAGTGACAGAAGCTGAAGATTAAGTGAAATCTATTTCTAAAATAAAAAGCGTAATATTAGCACATTTCACCAAAGCATTTATTCATTTATATGGAGATTGCCTTTTTGGTGTCAAGCATGTTACATCTGAAAATAACAAAATAGACCATGAATGCCTTCCCCAGTAGACTAACAAAAAGTAGACATAATATAAAAAAATAAAAAATTACATTTCAAACAACCTGAATACTTAAAAGGCATTCAACTGCTTTGTGAATTTTGAAATGGTTATCACTAACCTTGCCTAAGTTTAAACCAGTGACATTTGAGTTGGGTCTTGATAGAGGGATAAGCAGTCAAGATACAGAAATTAAAAATCCAGGGGAGTGAAAGAAAACAGGTTGTTAAAAAACTCGCTTGTAGTTTGGTATACCAGACACACAATGGGTACAGGTTAAGAGTAGCAGATATGGCCAGAAAGGTTAATCAGGGCTAGATCTTTTGAGTCTTGATTACTATAGCAAAGACTATTCTACAGGCAATTCCACTGATCGCTTTTTAAGCAAGACAAATGAAATTTGGATTTTTTGATGTACTAGCACTAGTACACTAGAAATGACTTTCTAGATCCTTTTACCATACCTCTTTCAGATTTTAAGTGTTGCAGATCTTTCATGTACTCCCCACATACCCTTCCCTTTTCCTGACAAGTTAACAAGACTATCCTAAATTTCTTTGACCATCCTAAATTTGGTTTCTGTTGTTTCTTCACATTTTCATACACTCCTAGCCATGTACATGGCATTATTTGTGACAAAGACTAGGAATTCTAATAATCTGATGAACTGCCGACCCTCTAGCCCAATACAGATGCCTACACAAAACTTTTACTTAACTTACAGGATATCAAAGACCATCCTCACCTACCATATTGTAGGAATTCCTGCTACAAAGGATAGATGAATAGATAACTACATTAGGAACATAAACTTAAGTCACCAGGGATGAAAATTATCTTAACACACTGATCACTCTACCTTTACAATCTTATGGAAATAGGTCTTCTATCCATTTTATATTAGTACCCCCTTAAGAGGGGAAAGGAAAGACTGAATCAAATGTAAGATATGTTGAGCTTCAGGACTGGTTGGAGAGCAAAGTAGTGTATCTACTGGACAACCTAAAAAATCGATCCAGAGATATATTTACGGCTACTTTCTCAGTGTCCTTGCACCAAAGATGTATTTAAGTTAATGACTTTGATACGGTATCTGGCAAACTGGAGACAAAAATTTCAATCTCATCAACCAACTCTTCATTTTACTCAAGGAATAAATGCCACAAATTAAACTAGACACAGAAAATTGGTGTTTTCTTGTTTCTACTCCTTATTTCTTCTTATTCACCGTTGGTTTGTATCTCACTGTACTCAGTGTGAGCCCAGGTTACCCATTTTTCAAGTTATGTGGACTTTAAAGTCAAGTAAGAAAACAGTTATTTGTGGAACTGCAAGAACTGTATTTATTAGACTTGAGATCAGTTTCCAATGTAGCATCTACTCAAAGAATTTTCAAAAGCTATTTTGTCTTTGGTGTTCACCTTATAAAATGACTTTAGAACCTAAAGGTTTCCCAGGCTTTAGAGACAAAAACAATTTATAAAATTATATGAACAACTTCAATTGTCAGCTCTTCGCTTAGTAGTTTAAGAGAACAGTGGCAACAATCAGAAAGAACAGCTCATATATAGAACCAACAAAGTCTTTGTACTCTGACCATACTTCCCGACCATAGAGAAAAGGATTACTCAGGTGGGTTCTTTACCAACAATCAAGACCACTGAAATAGAAAATAGGTGGCAGGGGAGTTTGGCAAATACTAGCTAAAGGCTCCACTCACCTTGAAAGGACACTAAGATAGATCAACAACATATTAACTATGTGTGCTTATGTGTGTGTACTCAGTTGCTTCCGACTCTTTGCAATCCCATAGACTGCAGCTTGTCAGGCTCCTGTCTGTGGAATTTTCCAGGCAAGAAAACTGAAGTAGGTTGCAGTCTCCTACTCCAGGGGATCTTTCCGACCCAGGAATCGAACTGGCATCTCATGCATCGGCAGGCAGATTCTTTACCACTATGCCACCTGGGAAGCCCCTAATATAACTAGGGCACAATGCTGAAAACTGTATTATCCATTACAAAAAAAGTTACACTTCTTCGCCATGATGTGCTCTTGTGGGGAAATCTCCTTTGAGGATTATTTTCCTCTGAATTGCTTCTCCTGAGACCTGAACCCCTGGTAGTGTGAGAATCCAGGCCTTCTCCCACTGGGAAAATATGCTTCTCCTTTCCCTTAAAAGCCTAAATAGACCCATAGAAAAATAAGTAAATGAATTTTCTCTAAAAGCCAACCAACAGGTATAGCTTAAGCTAGTGAGGGTTTTCATCTGGAGGTACATGATTAAACAGTAATGAGTCTGACCATTCTTTATGTGGGACTCAAAAGCCTACAGTTTATTTTGAGGAAGATCTATCTTTGCTTCTATCATCATGGAACACAGTATCTTTGACAATTGACTATTAGAAGTAAAACATGAAAAGGCTGACAGATACTGGATAAGAGCAGAAGTCTAAACGTAATGCTAAATATTTGCTTTTTGTTTCTCTAGCTTATAAATTGAAAAAACAAGAACTAATTATGAATAATAAAATTATAGAGCAGACATATGGGTAGATGAGTTACTAGTAAGATTCAAAACCTCCAGTAACATTCTTTTAATGACCACCACTACTTACTCATTAGAGCAACATAACCAAAGCCAACATTTACAAAAACAAAGTTCCTATTTAATCAATTCTGCTATTGAGGTATAACTTCCTAAATAACCTTTTCTAGTTTGTCTAGTTCCATCATTCTCTCCAGGACTTTGCAAAACTTAACTCAGATGACTACTGTGGTAAGGTCAAGTACAATTATTAATTATGATATTAAATGTAATTACCACCACATTCCACAATCATGTTATTCCAATCTCTGACATCCATTTTGCATCAAAGTCATAATGACTAAAGTAGCATAAACACATTTTGTATCATCAATTTGGAGAAAACTTAAAGTTCATTCCCTTAGTATAAGCTACTTCTTGTATTTTATTTAAGAGCCAGTTTCTTTCAAAACTTTCCCTTAACTTAGATTTGTATGACCATGGGAATTCACACAATACAGACAGACCTTGCCTCTTAAACCTATACTGACCAACATAAAATACTACTCTAGGAGATGGATAAGATGAGGGCATGATGCAGAAAGCAAAGAGAATAAGTGCCTTAAGAAATTTTGAGATAAGGATCACCCTCAAAGAGGCTTTACAATCTAGCAAATATAAAGGTATATCTTCAGACCAATGATAAAGGTCAACATGCAGTATTAATAGTCCAACTAGTAAGACAATAATTGCTCTAATTCTTCTAAACATCAAGTCTGCTATGAAGTAAACAAAAAAAATTTAAACTTCAATGTTGTCAAATTTAAATACCATACATAGAAACAAACAGTAAGGAAGAAAAACAACAAATATCTCAGAAATGCATGGCTACCGGAAGTGATTTCAAAAGAAGGAAGTTTGGCAAAAAAAATTTTCGGGTCTGAACAATTTCATATATGGAAGGAATGGCCCTTTTAAGAGTCAATTTAGTTTGGGATTTTAACTTCTTTTGAGAAATTCTGTAGAGTTTCTTTTACTTTAAGGATTAAGAGATAAGCACTGCATACCATGTCTCATGACATCACTGACAAGAAATTAACTTCCTGTTTAGTTATAATTATGAGACAAGTATGCTTATTCATTCAGACAAAGTACAAAGAATGGCTTGAGTGAATAATACTATAATTTTCTTTCTTTAAATCACCATTAAGGTAACTCACTTAAGATTACTCAAAGCTATTCTTTTGTAAGCATTATCTCTAAATGGGGGTCAAGACACAGAACCAAATCTAGTTTCTAAGCTTTGAACTACAAACGCAAATAAGGCATTTTAAAGATAGGGAAGACAAAATTAACAGCAGTCCACTAGTTTAAAACATTCAGTTATATATTAGCCATGAAATTATAACAAGACTAGAATTAACATGAAGTATTGCATGAACAAGTAACCAAGGAGGGGTAAAACACAAGCAGATCTAAAGGTTAAAAACAACAAATTTTAACAAAGCTGGTTGGAGGTCTCTAAATGATACATTATGTTCAAAGTATAGTTGGAGATAAAAATCAGATGTTTGAGCAAGTATAAGATACTTCTTTGAACTTTTACCCTCCCCACATAACAGGACCAAGGGTACCATTTTGAGACCAAACCTCATCTAACATTAGACTGGCAAATAATAAACTCACTAAACACATCCATTCTTAGTTACACTACACAACTGGATAGCAAAACTAGATCAAGGGCACAAAATTTACAGTGAAATAAAATAGTAGTAGTAGTAAAATAGTACGGTAGTTATAAATGAAAAAACACACTAACAATAACAAAATATAGTGGAGAAAGATATTTAGACAAATCTAAAACAAATCTAAGACAAAGCTAGACAAATCTAGCTTTAATCATGGGTAAATCAGACATTTAAATAACAATTCCCCTTATCTTAAATGAATGTTGATTTTAGTAACTTTGAAAAGTTATACAGGGTGACAAATATCAATTTATGCATTTATACGCTTGCTTCCTTCACTCAAAACAGAGAGTTCCACGGGTAATAACAGGTTTCCCTGTATTTTGTCCCCTGGGACTAGACTACTGGGCCAAACATTAAGGCCTCAGTAAGATTAAATGACTATTCCTTACGTCTTAGGGCTTCCCAGGTGGTGCAGTGGTAAAGAATCTGCCTGACAATGCAGGAGACACCAGAGCCATGGGTTTGATCCTTGGGTCCGGAAGATCCTCTGGAAAAGGAAATGGCAATCCACTCCAGTATTCTTGCCTGGAAAATCCCACAGACAGAGCCGCCTGGTGGGCTATAGTCCACGGCGTCACAAAGACTCAGACATGACGGAAAACACACACCCCCCCTGCTTATGTCTGAGGTTCTTAACCAGAGGAGGCTTCAGAATCACCTAGGGAACATTTTAAAATTATGCCTGATCCCAGAGAAATGATTCAGTAAGTCTGGTAAGACCTCATGTACTTATACTCTCTAAAAACTGTTTTTAACATTCTAATACATAAATGTAACCCAGGTCAAAATCCACATAGTATGTAATAGAATGCAAAACCTAATTTGGGATTGGATTAACACTTAATCTCAGTTCTAGGAACTTGGTGTCTGTCTTCTTTAATAAAGAGATTATAGTGAAATGCTTTGGAAAACCCTCAAGAATTGAGGTATCAAAGGACACCTGAACCCACGAGTTCACATACAATATGATAGACATAACTGGTGATGCCTTTCCCCAGAGCTAAAGCAAGAGTATTCAACTTCCCATTTGTATAACTACCAGAATTAACATTGCAGAGGATCAAGATGAAACCAAAGCAAGTATCAGTTAACCTTACTCAAGTAAGTAGCACATAGTGGTTCCCTTAGTCCTTGAAGATACTAACCAAAAAAGAAATTCACTTCTACTTCCAAAACTTATCTTAGCTCAGATCTAAACTGAAGAATTAGCTATAACCTAAGAATAAAGTTAAATCCCAATTATCTAAACGTTCAGTAAGAGAGGAGAGGTTATTTCAGGAAGCAAAATTAAATTTAGGAATTGAAATTGTTCAAAGCAGCAGTTCCACAAGAAGTTTAGGAGTCTGAATTCTTGAAGCAGACTAATCTGAATCTCAGCCCCTTCCCAGCCATCTGAGCGTAAGACAAGGAACTTACTCCACGCCCGTTTCCTGACGTGTAAAATGGAATGTTAAGAGCATCCATCTCATATGGCTGTTGTGAGGATAAAATGAGAAGATACTGATAAAGGGCTTAGAAACAGTGTTCAATACACAGTAGATGCTAAAACCTAGCTATTAGCAGAAAGATATATGCAAAAGAAACCTTTTTGAATACCAACCCCCTAAAAAGATAACATGAAAATGTAGCGGTTAAGAGTACACACTTTGTGGAGTTCAACAGCCTAGGTTCTAATCTTGACTTTGCCATGTTGTGACCCTAGGTGGATTTTTTAAATCTCTCTGTGCCTCAGGTTTACTAACCTCAAAAATGGAGGTAACAATTGTACCTACTTCCTTGGACTGTCTTAAGATTAAATGAGTTAATCCAAGTGCTTCAAACAGTTCTGACACCCTGCAAACAAACACTCAAAGCATGAACTATTCTTTCAGGTTTGGTTCATATTATATTTTATGCAAAGTTCTCTTTAAACTTCCTCAAAATACATGGACAGTGGTTATTTTGTTTAATGGGAGCAGAAAAATTGCCTATGGCTCTCAAAACATCACCAACTAACGTGGGAGTTCCCATTTTTTGATTCTTGTTGTTTAACAGTCTTGTAATATCACAGCTTGTCCAAATAAATACAAGATGAAAAATAAAAGAGTTGATTGATAAGGTTGCTTGGTCCAAGAAATAAACAAAATTGTAACATAAGTTTCAGGAAAGAAATTCAAAAACTTAATCAAATGAACTACTACTGATTAAAAATATTCCCAAAATAAGCATTTCAATAAAATATCAATGAAGGATACCGATCTATCAACATTTAGAATCTGGGCAGCTGCAGGAAAGAAAAAATTTAAAAATAAAGAAGGTGCCTAAAATAAAGAGCATCTCCCATCAGAGCTGCCCACTTGCTAAAATTGTTTGAATCTGAGTTTTTGGTTTTTTAAGTTTGACCATGTGATTCTGACACTAAACAGCTGAAAACCAAACCACAACTTTTCTATAGACGGAATCAATAATATCCCACATAAACACTTTTTTCCAGTTTTGGAAAGTATTAGGTCCAGTTTCTGTATTACACAGACCTTCTAAGTATTTATAAAAGGAGACAGTATGGTATTGATGAAGAGTACTCGACTAGAAAAGTTCTTTAATAAAAACTCTTAAAAATTAAACACAGTAATATTAAAGTTGCAGTAATAGTATGAGTACCAGGTGCTTGGTGGGGGGGGGGGGGGGGGGGGTCTGTTCAAAGCCACACCTGAACTGATTTAATCCTCAAAAAAAAAAAAAAAAATTCTTGGACTCTATTCGTTTTGCTCACTGATGCATCCTTAGTATGATCTAGAATAGTGCCTGGAACATACTAAACACTCAATTATTCACAGCTCATACATAACAAGAGGCACACAGACAAAAACTTTCCCAGTCTTAAAATTCTAACTGGAGCATTTTTTTGCTCCAAAGTTCACACCCTTAACCATTATATTGCCTCTCTAGAGCTTTTAAATGATTAAAGTGGTGTCACAGCAGCTGGGTATCACCTGTAAAAGAAAAAAAACCAATGAGACCTTCCTTTCAAGTATTCTGTTCTACGTGCATAAAAATCTGTGGATCTGAAATCATTCCACATCTTAGTGGCCTGGATGAATTCCCATAGAAAAAAGGTGTTGACTTGCAAGGAATGCTATGTTCTTTGTATTAACTATACTGCAAAATATAACCATGCTTCTCCAATGTGTTGCTGGCCTTCAAAGTGGTCACAGAAAGTGGTCTGATAATCCTTTTTACTTTAAGTCTTAACTCCTACTCCTTTCCCATTATCTCAAAAATAAAAACTTAAGTTTATATTTCACATACACCCACAGTGACAATGATGGCCTGAAATAAAATTCACCAATTCAACACATCAATACATTGACGATCTAAACTTATCTCTTTCATAACACAGCAGTTTGCCAAATATATTCCAAAGTCACACATTAAATGTAAAATTAAGCAGAATCAGGTTTATTTTTAGTAAAGGCAAGTCCTAGCCATTCCTTCCACGTAAACTCTTTTACAAGAAGTAACCTAACAAAAACCAAAGTTTGCAACCCACAACCTTCTGTCTCCTAGTTTTAGTAAGGCTGAATTTATTTCACAGCATTTTTTTCAAATAAGCTGGAAATACTCCACCCTCCTTGATTGTGCAAGAACCAAACACATCACACACACACAAGTTACAAAAAAGGGAAACACAGTCTGAGAGTTTGAATATAGTTAAGTCTTAAGTAGGAGGTCTTAGAGCAGTGTACGGTCTGATATAAAAAATAACATTAAACAATTATTATTTCATATTACAAGAAGAGATGCCGGAAAGAGCCTGAACCAGTTAAAGCAGCCGCCATCTTAAAATGCGGGATAGAAGTTAGAGCAAGAAAATGAGACTAAACCACCGGAGGTGGAGGTTCCGTTCACCCCCAGAACCTCAAAAAACCCTATTTTTTCCAACTTGTAGCCACAGTTGAGCATCAAACCTCGTTGTATATAGCGAAGCAATTTCCCCAGAAAATGTTATTAAATAGACAGAGGCAAAAATAGGTACTAGCCTTCTCGTGCTGCCATCTCACTCTTTACCCTCCCCCTCTTCCCATGCCATAGAAAAACGGAGCTTCCAGAAAGGTTTTACATCAGCTCCCGGTGTGCCTCTGATAAATAGCTTCGGGTGAAAAGCCCCGACTACAAAACATAGGAAGTGGCAACACTGTGTCAGCCCATCTTCTCCCAACCCAACTTATGCTTGTGTAACCTGCCCAGAATCGACGATCACTCTCTGATTAGACTCACTCACTAGTCTTCAGCTGCCAAGACTTCTACCCTGACCCCTTTATCAAGTTTGGGACCTGCCGATTTCTTAGATTTTCTTTCCTCTGCGTTTCCCACGTTTCTTCCTCCAGAAGGCACAGAGCCTTGATATAACAACAAAGTTTTCAAGCAATGAGAATAGGAACGCCATGACATCTGCGGGAATGTCTCTGGCCAAGTCTGACTCCCAGAAGGGACTAACACTTCTTAGAGAAGAACCGAGGCGCCTGAAATCACTCTCCATCCCTAATTTGCACCGATTCCATTGAAACATACTCAAGATAACACTCCTCACTTGCCAGAAGTGTTCTGTTCTTTTCAAACCTCATTCTTCATAAAGTATATCCGCGTTCCCCATCCCCCAATGGAAATGACCCAAGGAGGAATATTTCCATATTACACTGCTCCCCTCAAGGCTTTCCTCCAGGCTGAGCCTCCCTTTCCTCCAACGACCCTATTCCCCTCAGCCCGTGTTACCTTATTAATCCGTTTCAGCGCCATAGTCTGTGCTTTTCGTCTGGCTCCTCACTATCTCGGTGTGTGCTCGAAGGTCCGGCCAAAACTCTTTGATTATCCCGACGGCTGGGAAGGATTGTCTCTTCGTCTCACACCGGCTCTGCCAGACACAGGCGCCTTTTGCAAAAACGGAGCAAATCAGCACTCGTACAGGCTCCGCAGAGACCCTGACGAATCCAAGTCCCTCAAAAACGGTCGCGATCCGGGGTGGGTGGGGTGGCAGAGCCACCGCCAGCCTCTATGCCGTGTTCCGGCCCGAAGAGGGGGCGAGGATGACGGGAAGAGCGGAGGGGTGGCTGCAAGTTTGACTTCCCGGCCTCTAGAAAGGAAGAGACCGGGGTGGGAAAGGAAGAGGCGGAGGAGAAAGGGGTGGGTGCGGGGCAGGGTCCGGGGCGCAGCAGAGGAGGAGCCGGGGCCTAGTCGGCGCTATGCCGGCGTCAGTAGGGCAAAGAAAGGCAAGGGGGGAGGGGGAGACAGGAGACTCCGGCTCCTTTCGGTTTCTGCTCAAAGGTGCGGCCGGGGAGGGGAAGGAAGCAGAGAGGCTTGAAGTGTGCTGCTGTCCCCGCAGCTAGAGCTATTCTGTGTCGCCCCTGACGCCACCGTACACTCCGCCTTCCAGCGCGCTCCCGCGCGCGCCCGCCCAGCCACCGCCAGCCCCCACGCGCCCGAGCTGCCCCTAAGGCTCCAGCTTAGGCGCGAGGACGCGCCCATTCCCCCTCCCTCTTAAGCAGAAGAGGCCCCGGCTTCTGTAGCCTTCCCACCCCACCCCACCCAACAGGCTGGTCACTGAAGCCACCGAAGGCCTGCATTTCCCCTTACCCGGCCGGCCAGGGGGCCAGCCTCCCTTCCCTTCCCCTAGCCGTCCACACCCACGCGTACAGAGGGGCCGGGGCCTCCCTCACGCTGCGGCCTCGGCCTCCTCCCCGCGCGGCAGCTGGTGCCTCCCCGGCCCTACGGGGCTCACGCGCACGACACAGCCACAAGATGTCCGCTCTGACGGAACTACTGCCAGCTGCCACGCTCCGCCCCTCCCCCCTCCTCCTGCCTCTTCACCGCCGCGTATCAGTCCGCCAACGCCGCCGTCTCGAGCACAGGACGAATCTAAGGCTGAAGGGGGACGGCTTCCTCCCCACGTCAAGGGCCGAGGGTATCTGTGCCAACCCCTTTCTCCTTTTCGGAACAGCACCTTCCTATTAAACAGATCCGAGGCTGGACTTGGAGGGCGGGGGCCGAAGGCGAGTCATGGGCTGGGGGGAAGGGTAGACGACCGGCGGAAACCCTCACACTCAGAGAAGCATCGAGAACCGGAAGGAGACCATGGCAGGAAGGTAATGGAAGCGGCAGCTGCGCGGTCGCGCCCCACGCCCCTCCCGAAAGTGTCCCCCAATTTCCTCACTTGGTATTGAGTAGGCGGATCTCGCGAGAACCTCGAGGCTGGTTAACAGGAGCTGTAGCGCTGCAATGACTTAAGGGCAGTTTTGTGCACTCTTCCTGGTAGGGGCCCGCCCCCAAAGCCACAAATTCTCGCGAGATGCCGATGGGCCACAGGCTCGAGCTGGGGAGGGCAGTCGACCGGGAAGCACCGCCCCTGAATGCTTATGCTGGTGGGAGGGAGAGGAAATGGAATTCCCCGGACTGGTAAGAGCGCGAGCCGACACATCCCTCTCTCACGCGCCCAATCAGGAATGTGCGGTGGGAGGTACTATGCGTTAATTACTGGATACCTTTAGTCTAGATTGAGTCTGCGTTGGAAGTTTCCGGTGGAGCAGGTGAGCAACATTGGCTCGCCTGCCGGCCAGGACTGATTAACCTCTGGGAGAAGTCGCCCCTCAAAATGGGAACAGTTATTTTAAGTAGAACCTGGAAGGCCCCTGATCAGTGCTCCCACGTGCGAAAAGTTAGTGCTGTTCTGACCCAGGGCCTAGAAGATCAACGCAGAGAAGAGTGTGCTCGTTGACCAGTCCCCGGAATTAGAGCAGCCTAGAAATTAAGCTCAACTGTGAATTATTAGGATGGAGAATAGGGATTGGGGCGGGCTGTTTACTTGCGTTTGGTCACCATCGCCAAGGTTTAGGTATGGGAGTAGGCCTAATACCTTTTTCTTCCTGTTGGTCTGTCTCAGTCCCTAGAGCCAGAAAGTTAAAAACTCATTCAAGAAATCAGAGTTTGGAGTCCGAGAAACTGAATACTTACTGAAAGTATCTGAAATATCCAGGGGGAGAAATGTAAGGTTTTATTCTGCCGGTGAAAACAAAGAGTTGGTTTTGCTTTCCAGTATATCATATCTCAGGCAAAGGGTAGTAAGACGTTAATTTTTAAAAGGAATTGAAAGGTAAACACTGACCTGCTTAAAGTTTTCTAACGCACCTTAATGGTCCCACTTAAGAGTGTGAAGGTCTTTAAGAATTAAATGGATATAAAAATTTGTTTTCAATTTTTCAGTTTTAATTCTTAAGTTTTAAAAAAGGAAAGCAGTAAGCTAGAGTATTACCTAATAAAAACTGCTTAGGTCTGTGATAAATGTATATTATTCAAGTGATCATAATAGCATCACTAGAGCAATTAGTGAACCTGCTTTTCAAACTAGTATCTTCAATCACTCGGGACTTGTTCAAAAATGCTGTTTCTGATTTAGTAGGCCAGGGTGGAGCCTGAGATTCTATAATTCTAACACGGTCCTAGGTGATACAGATTACTCAGAGGACCACCCTGTGAGTTCCAGAGCACCGAAGTGCTTACCTCATGGCCTGCCGACACTTCTGCCCCCTCCCTCTTCCCTGAATAAGCTTTCTTTTGTTCTCTCTTGTAACCAGTCTCCTGTGGTAGATACAAAGGATTTGGCAGTTGGAGTGAGAGAAGAAATCCAGGTTTGAGTTCTTGTTCCGTTGCTTCCTATTTGTGTGATACTGGTGAGGTTACTTGTCTTAGTTCCTTCAACACTAAAGTAGGTGTAATAATAACTGTCCTTTCTCACAGGGTTATTATGTGCTTCAGATGTCATAATGCATGTGAACAGGCACTGTGGACTACAGTGCTATATAAATGTTATTAATTGGTCAAACATTAATTGGCCATAGGGTGAAACAAATCTATAACAATAAGTAATATTTATAGAACATTTATAATGTACCAGATACAGTGCTTATAATGTACCAGGTACAGTGCTTATTAACCTCCTTTTACAAATAAAGAGACTTACGCACAGAGAGATTAAGTTACTGTCCCAAGGTCACAGAGCTGATAAATAGAAGTAGAATTTGAACCCATGCAGTTAATGCCAGAGTAAATTATTGAATGGAGTATTTATTGTCTCTTAATTTAGAAAGTGGAAGAGTAGAATGTTTTATATTTCTACTTGCAGTGTATCTGAAGCTACTTTTATTTAACTTATTTCTCCCTCTTATTTGTTTTGCTCTTTCAGAAGCTAAGGTACAAGGCAGGAAATATTCCTGCCTACTCAATGGGAACGCATGATATCCAAGAGGTCCATGAAGAAAAGTCCCAGAGAAGCTAATTTGTACTACTCTAATCTAAACAAACTTTGGTATGAAAATACAACGGACCATGTTAATGTTCTAAATTAACAGAGTACAGCAGACTGGGACAAATTTGAGGTCAACTTTCTTAACTTTTTTGAGTCACAAACCACTTTAGCAGTCTGGTGAAACCATAGACTCTTCTTACATTTATGCTTTTAAAAGTATAAAATAAAATTCATAGCATTACAAAATAAAAAAAATTGAAACAGAACCTCAAAATATTAAAGTAAAACAAACTTTTATTTATTTGTGTGTGCTGGGTCTTAATTGTGGCATGCAGAATTTTTAGTTGCATCACACAAACTCTTAATTACAGCATGTGGGATCCAGCTACCGGATCAGGGATCAAACCGGGGCCCCCTGTATTGAGAGCAGAGCCTTAACCACTGGACCTTCAGGGAAGTCCAGAGAAAAACAAACTTTTGATATGGGAATATAAGTTCTTTATTATTAACACAATAAGATCTAGTGGAGGCTCTAATAAAGACCAAACTTTTGAAATAATAATAAACATAAAATTTCCAGAGTTTGCAACAGTTGTAATGTGATACAAAGGATCTATGATTTCTGTTGGAGATACATATGTAGGTACAGCTGTTTGCTGCTTTCATTCATGATTGAAGGAAATGCTAATTTTCACTTGGGAGATTTAGTGAATATAAAGACGTAATTTTAAAAATTCAATTTCACAGTCCCTGAATTCTATTCATGGACTTAATGTTAAAAAATCCTTGGGTGGAATCAAACAGACATATTCCTGTTGGTAAGCTTTTAAGAGATTGTGAAATTTTAACATAGACATATAATTGATATTCATAATAATAGTGATTTATTAAGAAAAAGTTTACCACTGGTATACTCCTGTTTAGAAGACATGGAAACATGTTGTAGGGTAGGAAATAAATTTATCCCATTTGTTTTATTTTTTGATACCTACAAATGTATTCTTTGGGTTTCTCAAACATTCCGGATAGCTTAGGTTTTACTGTATCACTCTTAATTATTACACACCTTTACAGATAAGTCATGGTGGAAGGATTGCAAAATGAAAACAATAACCAAAGATGAAAGATATTAAAAATAATATATACTTAAAATGCTTAATAATAGGTGTTAACAATTATTCGAAGTACTATGTGCTGGGCCCTTGAATTCTTTATCTTATCAAATCCCCATTGCACAGATGAAACATTCAAGGTCTTACAGTTACTAAGTAATAAAGCCAGGATTTAAACCTAGGCAGTCTGATCTCCAAGCTCTTTTTTTTTAATCTTAAAATATAGTTGAAAAGCTCTCACTCTCAACTACTAAGGTGTTTATTTTTTTACCCTTTCACTATTAGCCAACTTTAATTTGCCCACTAGTGTAACAAATACACATTCACTGCCTCAAAATGTTTTCACTGGTGTATAGTTGATTTACAGTGTTGTGTTATAAAAGGAATTTTCTAAATTCTCCCTTTGCTGTGATATTGCTTATATCCAACACTACCTTTAAAATAAGTGGGCTATCAGTAGAGGCTAGAAGATAGTTTGTTTTGCAGAAATTTTTGTAATGGAATTTTGCTTAGAAGATGAAGAACTCATGTCTTCCGTGCCCTACAAACATAGTTTTATATCTGAAATTAAACCTCTGTATTATAATGGTGCTACTGTAGTTTTTATATTGACCACTATCAGGGTTGTATCCAAGAAATTACTGCATGTAAATAAATCCTAATATATGAAGTTCTAGATTATCCATGCTTAATGGAGAGAAGTGATTATGTTATCTCAAATTCATTTTTATTTGGCATTAGAGTAAATTTATTGGCTGATTATGTTTTCTGTTTGTATTTACACTAACAAACATATTTCTACTTAGTTTTGCTAAGGCTAAAATTAAAAGGACCATGGCCTACAAGTATTTTGATGTTTTAGGAAGCAGTTTAGGACTAGCTCAGACTTAACACCATTCACATATCTGGTAATATAGAGAACCCACTTGACAGTTGCATTTAACCTATCTGAATTACAGTGATAGAAATGTCCCCATCTGAAAAAAAGAAAATAATCATTTTTTATATTGTAGTGTGCAATGTGCTAAAAAAGATTACAGTTTTATATATTGAAAGAAACTTACATTCAGAAATTAAAAAGATACAAAAATGCTGAAGAGCTAACACAATCTCTTCCTTCTTAATGAATATTATATTGAAGTCTTTCAATTATGGTAGATCAGATTTTCTTGCAAGTAGCAGCATAAAACAGGAGAAGAATATAAAGAATGAAGAAAATTAGCATAAAAGTGGCAACAGAATAACTAATCCAAATTATGGAGTCCTAATATATGAATGCATCAGTGTAGCCACATTATTGTAATACTGTGAATACAGGGGTTAGTTAAAATGTACTGTGAATAAACATGGTTAACACAGACTAGTACATATACTTAAGTTATTAATACTATTAATATTATGTCTATATTTTCAGATCTTTGTAACACTGTCACAGAATTTTTTTTCTTATTGAAGTATACTTGATTTACAGTGTTAGTTTATGGTGCACAGTAAAGTGATTCAGTTATACGTATACTTACATACTCTTCATCATGGTTTATTAGGTATTTGTCTTTAACTTAGTATGATCATCTCTAGGTCCATCCATGTTGCTGCAAATGGCATTATTTCATTCATTTTTACAACTGAGTAGTATTCCATCATGTACATATACTACATCTTCTTTATACATTCATCTGTTGATGGGACATTTAGGTTGCTTCCATGTCTTGGCTATTGTAAATAGTGCTGCTGTGAACACTGAGTTGTATCTTTTCAAATTAGTTTTCCCTGAATATATGCCCAGCAGTGGGATTGCTGGATCATATGGCACGTCTATTTTTAGCTTTTTAAGAAACCGCCATACTGTCTTCCAGTGGCTGCATCAATTTGCATTCCCACCAACAGTGCAGGAGGGTTCGCTTTTCTCTACACCCTCTGCAGCATTTGTTATTTGCAGATCTTTTTAACGATGGCCATTCTGACTTGTGTTGTCACAGTTTTATAGCTTGCTAAGGACACTGGCTCTAACACAGTTTATGCCATTTTATTGATTAAATTACAAATGTTATGGTCCAGATTTAATATAAAGTTATGAATATGTAAACTGGATGTTTCCAAATTCTACTTGGAATAGGTAATATGGACCCCAACTCAACTAAATGTTATTTCATATTTTTTGCATAAAAATCAAATTAGTCTTTATATCTTTCCAGTTCAGAATTTTACTTTGTAATCAAGACAAGTTAGTGTGGTTTAGGAGACTTATTTTCATGCTGAGAACATCGTTTGACCTTAAAATAAGATGGTTTTTGGCACATAATGAACCATACCCAAATGTAAAGCTAAAAATTAAATTTGAGCACTTTCCATGTAAAGAGTTGTGTACATGAATGTTCAGAGTATTATTCATAGCTGCCAAAAAGTGGAAACAGCCCAAATGTCCATCAGCTAATAAATGGATAAATAAAATATAGTGTCTCTATATGATGGAATATTATTAGTTAATAAGAAAGAACAAAACACTGATATTGCTACAACATGTATCCTGAAGGTTGAAAACATTCTGCTAAGTGAAAAAAGGCAGACATGAAAGGCCATGTACTGTATGGTCCATTCTTACGAAATGACTAGTAGATGACTCGTTACCAGGGACTAGGGGCAGGGAGAATGGGGAGTGGCAGCTTATGCGTATGTGGTCTTTTATGGGGACGTGATGAAAGTTAAGTAATGATGATTACATAACTCTGTGAATATTCTGAAATTCACTAAACTGTGCACTTTAAAAAGACTGGGTATTATGGTATGTGAATTATCTCAATGTAGATTTTTTAAAACTAATGAATTAGAACAAAAATATGAGATCAGTCTGGAATAAGAATATTTTTTTTACTGAATATTTTCAGTATCTCACACTCTCAGGTTATTGATGATAAATGGCATCCTTGTAAACTGTAAAACATTTACATCCAGTAAGGTTTTTCCTTCAGTACAAACAACAATGTAATTCAGATTTGGTTTTAATAATAATAATTTGCTGTCAGTCTTAAGTTTGGAGGTATTTTTTATCAGTATTATTCACATAAAACATAGTGATTAACATTAATTTTAAATAGCGTATTTTATTGAAAGTTAAAGTTCATGATTATGATCAGAACTAGAATACATCTGATTTTGGTATACTCTAAATAATATAAATCTTTCTTTAAAATTTCAAATAAAATCAAGTAGTTGAAAATTGGGGGTAGATTATTTAGATAAGAAATTTGAGGATTAAGTGCTATCAAATGACAAAATTAAAACAATTTAGTAACGAGTTTGATGTCCTTTATTCAAGGAAAAACAATCTGTAGATTGAGGGTGTAAGCAGTGGAACACTCTTTCCCTTCTCCAGGGATTTTAAGCAAGAGGGAGTTTTATAGATCATTAGAAGCAGCAAAACAGAGCACGATTGCCTGGGAGGTCAGGGATTTTCTTGTAAGGCCAGCAGGTCCTGTTTTCTAGGGTCAGGTAAGCTATTTAAGCTGAGTTGGAAGTTTGTGATTGGTATATGTTAGGTTTCTAAGTTAGGTGTTTCAAGTAAGTGCAGGCTGACTGACATTTAGGTTTGTGGCATGGGCTGAAGCCACTGGGGTGGTCGCCGTATATTTGGGCTTCAAAATACAAATTAAAAGTACTTAACTAAAAGGATGTCAAATAGAATTACTTCCCAAAAATAACAACAGTGTTTCTTGTTTCCATAACAATCTACAAAATCTAAACAGAGATGTCTTGTAATTTAGACCAAAATGATCATTTTACCCATATTGAATTTGATTATTTAAATATATAGGTGAGAATGTGTAAGACACTGATGATAAATGTACAGATAAATTACAGAATTTTAAAGTAGGTGTGATTATGGGAATGTTGTACTGTGTGGTTCTAAAGAATTGATCTACATAGTATTTGAGTGGCTTAATGGAGCCACATATGGGAGGCTTTTAGTTTTTAATGCTATCTAGTATCTGTTGATTTTTTTCATTGCAGGGAAGTAGTGATTTAACACATGGCACAGTAAGAAAGAATGAAACTTACTAAGAAACATTCTATTACATCTAAAAAATAAAAACTTGTAAGAGTTTGGCTCATTTGATGTTGAAGTATGACAATTTCAGAGATATCCCATCATCAAAATGTATTAAATCTCAAAGTTAATGATTAATAATGTGAATGGGCTTTATCATATATGCCCAGTAAGAACAGCATGACTCCATGATATGGGTTCCCCATCTTACAAAAAGACCTATACAAGAAAGAATGTGGTTGCTACAATGCTTGATCAGTTCTCCAACAGTAATTTAGACACAAAGGCCAAGAGTTAAGATATAACTAGATATTTGAAGGTTTATATGAATTTAGCCATTCCTTGTTTCTATTCTGCACAAATGGAGAGAAGGGCAAGATTACCCTGGAGCATTTTTGGGGTAGGGCTAAATGGGTACCCCTGGCTTGGATAGGGCTATAATTAGGGACAAAAGGGATGGTTAAGGATACTGGAGACTAGATGGAGAGATTTACTGAAAGAAGTAGGAAGGAAACTGTCAAAGGTAGACTTCCCTTGAGGGAACTGGAAGTGAAGAGGCAACCTTTTCCTCTTCCTCTTTACTCAGGCACTACAAGGTCTCCTACTCTAGCTGGAAGAACAGAATTCAGGGTACCACCACTACAGTGGTTCAGTTTTACATAACTTAGTTGCCTTTTTCTGTATTAATACTTGCAAGCTTAAAAATCTAGTCACTGTAACATGTTCATATATAATTGTTTTGCCTTCCCCCCCAAATTCCTTTACAGTTTTAAAAATGTGGATTTATAAAATGGGACTGCTTTTGAGGTGAGTTGTCAATCAGTGAATCTTAGGACGTCCCTGGTGGTGCACCGGGTAAGAATCTGCCTGCCAATGCAGGGGACACGGGTTTGATCCCGGGTTCGGGAAGATTCCACATGTCTTGGAGCAGTGAAGCCTGTGTGCCAGAATTACTGAGCCTGTGCTCTACAGCCCATCGACTGCAACTGCTGAGCTCACGTGCTGCAGCTGCTGAAGCCCACGAGACTATCGCCGGTGCCCTGCCACTAGAGAAGCCACCACAAAGAGAAGCCGGCGCACTGCGATGAAGAGTAGCCCCACTCACGGCTCCTAGAGAAAGCCCACACGAAGCAACCACCAACCAGCGCAGCCAAAATTAATTTAAAACATTCTTCAAAACAAACAAACAAACTGATATGTAGGTCTGAGTAGGCTAGCTGGTGTCTTCAGATTTAGGCTGAAGGATGTTAATGTAAAAGATTTGTTAATGATAATCACTCCCATCTTAAGTGTTCATTTAAAAAAAAATATTGAGTGCCTGTTATGTGCTAGGCACTGAGCTAGATGCTGAAGATAACACAGATGAAAGCCAGCTGTCACCTTTAGGAAAAATTTTTATGTCGGGAGCCCATTAACTATCAGATCACAAATCGGGTGTATACTGTAAGTGCACATATAGACTAATTTTGTGCTCACTTAGTCATGTCTGACTCTTTGCGACCCCATGGATTATAGCGCACCAGGCTCCTCTGTGGAATTTCCCAGGCAAGAATACTGAAGTGGGTTGCCATTTCCTTCTCTAGGGGATCTTCCTGACAGGGATTAAATCTGAGTCTCTCGTGTCTCCTGCAATGGCAGGGAGAGTCTTTACCACTGTGCCACCTGGGATCATAGAGTAATACTGATATACCCAATCCAGCTGGAGATGGGGAGGCTATCTTCAGAAGGGAGTTGTATTTAAACAAATGAAAAGAAGGTGATGCCAGAGGAAAAAAAAAAAAAGGAATGCTCCCATGCAGAGGGAACATCGTGCAAAACAGAGAACTTGGCCTGATAAGTTTTGGGAATTACAAGTTTCCAAAACTTTGGAAAGTAAGTTTCCAAGGTACTTTGGTAGTTTAGGAAGTATTTTGACTACAGGAGTAGTAGTGGCATTGTGTGTAGGGGTGGGAGAGATGAATGAGCAAAGATGAAATGAGACAAAACTTTGCCAAGACAAGGCTGGATATCTTGAGGGCCTTATAAGCCATGTTCATGAGCTCAGATTTAATTGTGAAGGGTATGGGATGAGGGAATTAAATTTTTAGCATAAAGTCATGATCATATTTTAATCATGAGAAGATAACTATGATAGTAATGTGAAGGATGTAGCAAAAGTGTATGTTAGGATGGAGACTAGAGGTAAAGAGACCAATTGAGATGGTATTAAAATAATCTAGATGAGTTGTGATTGTGAGAAAGACCTAAAATAGTTGTAATAATTGCTGTTAAAAGTGCTGCACTCAATATGCCAGCAAATTTGGAAAACTCAGCAGTGGCCACAGGACTGGAAAAGGTCAGTTTTCATTTCAAAGAAAAGCAATGCCATAGAATGTTCAAACTACTGCACAACTGCACTCATCTCACACGCTAGCAAAGAAATGCTCAAAATTCTCCAAGCCAGGCTTCAAAAGTATGTGAACTGTAAACTTCCAGATGTTCAAGCTGGATTTAGAAAAGGCAGAGGAACCAGAGATCAAATTGCCAACATTCCTTGGATCATCGAAAAAGCAAGAGAGTTTCAGAAAAACATCTACATCTGCTTTATTGACTACGCTTAAGCCTTTGACTGTGTGGATCACAATAAACTGTGGAAAATTCTTCAAGAGATGGGAATACCAGACCACCTTACCTGCCTCCTGAGAAATCCATATGCAGGTCAAGAAGCAACAGTTAGAACCATACGTGGAACAGACTGATTCCAAATTGGAAAAGGAGTATGTCAGGGCTGTATACTGTCACCCTGCTTGTTTAACTTATCATGCGAAATGCCAGGGTGGATGAAGCACAAGCTGGAATCAAGACTGCTGGGAGAAATATCAATAACCTCAGATATGCAGATGACACCACCCTTATGGCAGAAAGCAAAGAACTAAAGAGCCTCTTGATGAAAGAGGGGAGTGAAAAAGTTGGCTTAAAACTCAACATTCAAAAAACTAAGATCACGGCATCCAGTCCCATTATTTCATGGCAAATAGATGGGGAAACAATGTAAACAGTGAGATTCTTTATTTTCTTGGGCTCCAAAATCACTGCAGATGGTGACTGCAGCCATAAAATTAAGACATTTGTTCCTTTAAAGAAAAGCCATGACCAACCTAGACAGCATATTAAAAAGCAGAGACATTGCTTTGCTGACAAAGGTCCATCTAGTCAAAGCTATGGTTTTTCCAGTGGTCACGTATGGATGTGAGAGTTGTACTATAAAGAAAGCTGAGTGATGAAAAATTGATGCTTTTGAACTGTGGTGTTGGAGAAGACTCTTGAGAGTTCCTTGGACTGCATGGAGATCCAACCAGTCCATCCTAAAGGAAATCTGTCCGGAATATTCATTGGAAGGACTGATGCTGAAACTAATATTTGGCCACCTGATGCAAAGAACTGACTCACTGGAAAAAGACCCTGATGCTGGGAAAGATTGAAGGCAGGAGGAGAAGGGGACGACAGAGGATGAGATGGTTGGATGGCATCACCAACTCAATGGACATGGGCTTGAGCAGGCTGTGGGAGTTGGTGACAGACAGGGAAGCCTGGAGTGCTGCAGGCCATGGTGTCTGACGCGACTGAGCGACTTAACTGAACTAAAGTGCAGTAAAGACACATAGTACAGGGTATTTAATGGGTAGAGCTGACCTTAAGAAAAAAAATTTTTTGAGGTTTCCCCTACAATTATTTATTAGAATGTAATAATAAAGTCATATATATATATACACACAAATACATGATAACATAATACTACAATAAAAATAAAATACTTGATATAAACTTTATGCTAAGTTTACATATTAAATGTGGGAAAAGGTAAACTAATACAATTAATATTTATGTGCTACTTGATTTTTATTTTTTTCTTTACAAATTAAATCACCTCTTGAAACAAATATAGAGCTGTTACAATTTAGGTTCTTTTATATTTGGCATAACTAACTGCTGTGTTCTATATATAGTGACCAGCTTTCTCTACTAGAAACTTTAGGAGACCTTGTTCATTCTTTCACTGATGTCATTTCACTGATGGCCAGAAATAAGCAACTGTTATCTATGTCTGTTCTCATTTGCCTAAGGCAAAGCACTGTTTCATGTTACTAACAAGATCATAAACCTAAACATGACACAGGCTCTGGAATCACCTGGTAGTACTAAGCTGTAAGTGGGATCAAGGTGATCTGGACAACATTTATATTACTTTCTGTAGATTAATGAAATAAATCACAACATGAGGGAAAATATCTGGTAAAGAATTCAAATATTCTAGTTTGAGAAACACTGATATAGAGGTTATACAAATCCTTTTATCACATACCTAATGTTGAATTTGTTGAGTCTGACCTTGTGACTTTTTCCTCCACGGATTCCAGTTTATTCATCTAAAAAATATTTGACCACCTACTCAAAATATCAAGTGTCACAAGGTATAGAAGTTTCATATATACTAGGGATTAGAAATTTTTCAACTAAGATTTGTCACTGAGTGAAGTGGTGTTGGGAACTGAATGGAATGAGAAAAAATGGAGAGCTTGCCACGACAGGAAATTGGAAATAGGGTATTAGGTAAGAGGAACTCAGGATCAAAGGTGGTTTTTGTTATTCAGTCACTAAGTCATGTCTGACTCTGTGACCCCATGGGCTGCAGCTAGACTTCCCTGTCCTTCGCTATCTCCTGGGGTTTGCTCAAATTCTTGTCAATTGAATTGGTGATGCCATCCAACCATCTCATCCTCTGTTGCCCCCATCTCCTCCTCCCCTCAATCTTTCCCAGCATCAGGGTCTTTTCCAATGAGACAGAACAGAATGGCGAGATTAATCGATGGAGCCAGTTTCTTCACAAGACATGACAGGAGGTCAAACGGTATTCGATTCTGTAAAAGGGATAAATGTATCTGGGCTTCCCAGACGGTGCTAGTGGTAAAGAATCCACCTACCAAAGCAGCACATGCAAGAGACGCAGGTTTGATCCCTGGGTCAGGAAAATCCTCTGGAAAAGGGAATGGCAACGACTCCAGCATTCTGGCCTGAAAAATCCCATGGACAGAGGTATCTGGTGGGTTATAGTCTATGGGGTTGCAAAGAGTTGGACAAGCCTTAGCACTGCAAACCTATCAGGGACTAGAGGCAAGAAGATTAGAATGGGTAAATAAATTTTAGGTGAGAGGCAGCAGGAGGCTAGCTGTTAATAATCAGTGTTCTCAGGTTTCTTGGTAAAATAGGAAGGAGCGCTATGTAATGATTGAATTGGGCATGAGAAAAGGAGGTAAGTGTGGGATCACTGAAAAGGGAAACTAAAGAACCGAAGAAAGGGAAAAAAAGGCCTCCTTAAGGGCCTAAGGTAGAAGACAATGAATTTGTCAGGGAAGTTTTCCATGTTATTGTATAATTGTTTTTAAAGTGTAAAATCAACAGTTCTCAAAAATTAGTGTTCATTCCCATCTCAAGAAACTCAAATGACAGAAAACTTTTTATTGAGAAAGAGGACGTGTAGAAAGGAGTGAGAGGCAGTTTACATTTAATCAAAATTCATTTAGTGGATACTTACTGAACATCTACTATGCATCAAGCTCTGAGCTTGGCTTGTGGTAAAATTTACGTGGTTTTCATATTTTATTTTTCCTCCCCAGTAGTTCTTAAGTCTGTAAAACTAAGAAGGTGCCTGGGTTGAAATCTGAAGCCTTGTCCATTCAGATTATCATGTTCTTTCCATCTTCACTCCCCATTTCCACTCAGGATACCGCAGATGGTTCTGTGGGTATGCCTAGTGCTCATTAAACATGGTCTGAAAAACCAAAGATCTAATGAATATTAATACTGAAGCCTCATTATAAGAATAATAGTCACATGTAAAACAAACAATGCAGGAGATATGGGTTTGATACCTGGATTGGGAAGATCCCCTGGATAAGGAAATGTCAACCCACTCCAGTATTTTTGCCTGGGAAGTCCCATGAACAGAGGATCCTGGCAGGTTACACAGTCCATGGGTCACAAAAGTCAGACACGACTTAGCGACTAAACAACAAAAACAATATGAAGTTTATTAAGAGATAAATGTAAAGACAGGCACTCAGATGAAGAGAATCTGGCCTAACAGCATGTGATAAAGACAACAGCAATATGCTTGGGGCTGCCCAAAGGACCTATACATTTTTACCATGAAAGATGTAACTAAGTTATGCAAAACAAAGTAGTTTCCTTTTTTTGCTCATCTCTCCTGGTCATATGAGAGTAGATTGTGTTTTTTAATAGCTTTATTGAAATATAGTTGATACAAACTAAACTGCATATAAAGTATGCAGTTTGAAAGCTGACATATGTATACACCTGTGAAATTATCACCAAAGTCAAAATGATGAGCGTATCCATCACTGCAAGTGTCCTTTTACTCCTGTGTAAACTCTCTTCTTCTTCCCATCCCTCAGCCACAGGAAACCCCTGGTCTGTTTTCTGCCACTGCTGATTAGTTTTTTCTAGAATTTTATTTAAATAGAGTCATAGAGTATGCCCTATTTTCTTCTCTGGCTTTTTACACGGGCATAATTGTTTTGAGATTTATCTATGTTTTGTCTCTTGATAGTTTTTTAAAAGTTGCTGAGTCATATTCCATTTTATGGATGTGCCACGATTATTTTATCCATTCTCCTGTGGACATCTGGGTTGTTTCCAGTTTTTGTCTATTACAAATACAACTGCTATGAACATTCTTGTATGACTGTTCATATGGACATGTGCTTTCATTTCTCTTGAGTAAATAGCTAGAAGTGGAATCACTGGATCATATGGTAGGCATATGTTTAACTTTTTAAGAATCTGCCACACTTTCTCAGGTGACTATACCTTTTTACATTCCTTCCTGCTATGTATGAGAGTTCCAATTCCTCCTGAATTCTTATGATTTGTCTTTAATCTTAGTCATTGTAATAGGTATGTAGTGGTATCTCATTGTCCTTTTAATCTACATTTCCCTGGTGATGATGATGTTCAGCATCCTTTCATGTGCTGCTCTGCCATCCATATACCTTCTTTGAAGAAATGTCTATTTGCATTTTTTTGCCCACTGCTTGTTGGGTTCCTTTAGTCAGTATTTATTTACAGGCAACAGAGATTAAACATTTACAGCAGCCAAGATTTTAGGAAGTAATAACCAAGTCATAACAAGGTAGCATATACATGGAAGAAAATGAAAAAGACTTTATTTTTATCAAGGACTTGACTTTGTGTGATGGTGGAATTTAAGGGTTCACTATATAAATCTGAGTATTAAATCTGTTTTAGCTTTAGCTAGCAGAACCACTTATATTGGTCAGTCCTTGTCCCTTCTTTAAGAGCATAGACAACAGTATGCTAGAGCTGGGACGCTGCCTTATGAGTGCTGATTTTAAAAGTTTTAAAACCTATGGCTGATTCATGCTGATGTTTGGTAGAAACCAACATAATACTGTAAAGTAATTATCCTTCAGTTTAAAAATAAATGAATTTAAAAAATAAAAAGTTTTAAGAATTTTTCAGAATTTAAACAACAGCCATTATCAGAAATTAATTATATAAACTGAAAGTTATAGTAATATCCAATATTACTGAATAATAAATACTCAAAACTAATTTTCTTAGTTATTTTACTATTTCATTATTACCCATGTTTTTATGATTATGTCTGTTGTGTGCACATGAGGGAAATCTTATAATCTGATAGTCTACACCTCTTTCCACCTCTGTGTTCAGTGATGTCCTGTGTTAGCCTGAAGTAGAGTCACAGTGGGAGTATTTAACCCCACTGGAATTAGCAAACATCACAATCAGAACTTTTTTTTTTTAGCCCTGGAGAGCCTAGTTGTTAAACTTACAGCGTACTGGTAAAGACCCTTCAAACTACACTAACTTTCTGTCCATGATGAATAATGAAGCTTCAGTTACATGGAGAATTCACCTTTGTGAAACAATTCCTCAAGAACAGATCAATATTTTTGTTACAGAACAAAGCTTACAACACCTATTTTCCTTGCTGCTCAGTCTTTTTCTTACTTCCAAGTTCCCTTAGGTTGAGAATGCCAGTTTGAGTAATGGGTAAGGAAGGGTGCTAATGGATTATTTTCGTGATCTGAAATAAAAAAATACATAACATATATTTTGTGGAAGAATTACTACAAAAAATGTTAAATACAGAAAATTATAATGGGCAAAAAATAGGAAAGATAAACAGCTCTATATTACCAAATTTCTATTCATGTAGGAATAGAGGAAACTAGACTAAAATGAAAAGGAGCAAACCATAATACAAGAGGAAGTCCAAACTTAACCAAGACTCTGGATGCCATCAGAAATTTAGTTAGACTTGGTAACACAGTACCGCAGTCTAGAGATGTCAAACTGGGCAGGAGAGGCAAATTCTTAAAGCACAAAAGATAGTAAGTGACTGATACAGTTGGGTGTTCATTACAATTTATTGTTTTAAAGTTCTAGAGGGAGAAATTGATTAACATATACACATTATACTATGTATAAAATAGGGCTTCCCAGATGGTGCCAGTGGTAAAGAACAGCCTGCCAATGCAGGAGACAGATGCAGATTCAATCCCTGGGTCAGGAAGATCCCCTGGAGGAGGGCATGGCAACCCACTCCAGTATTCTTGCCTGGAGAATCCCATGGACAGAGGAGCCTGGCGGGCTACAGTCCACGGGGTCGCACAGAGTTATACATGAGTGAAACAACTTAGCACGTATGCATATGACATGGGTGTATAAAACAGACAACTGATAAGGACCTACTGTATAGCCCAGGGAACTCAGTGCCGAGTAATGGCCTATATACGGGAAAAGAGTCTAAAGAACAGTAAATTTATGTATATATATAACTGACTCACTTTGCTGTACCACTGAAACTGACACATTATAAATCAACTGTACTCCAACTTAAAAAAAATTATGAAGAGAAACGAAGGATTTCAGAAGGAAGAGAAACCATCTTAAGTTTCAGGATCCAAATGAAAAGCGTGTACATTTCAAATATAAAAGAAACATATACATATGACTTCCAATAAGACATGTTTATGTCTCACATGGAATTCAAATAGAGGTTAAAGAAAATGTTTGCCTGGATTATGCTAAGGTACTAGCATGAAAACGTTGTAGAGTGATGTACATAAACAGTAACAGTTTGGTATTAAACTGAAAGGACCAAACAATCTTTAAACCAGTCAATGCCCTATATAATCACTTTACCAATGAACTGGACAAAATAAATCAAACTTCATCAAATTAATTGGTAGGTATAAACTTTTTTTGAAGTTAAAAATGAAGAGGAATACAAATTCCCAGGGAAATAACCTCTCTCTCTCCAGGAACTTAAAAATTTATGAAGGAGACTGAATGAAATGATCTCACATGAAAAATACCTAATAATACGTGAAACTAGTAAATGTAACCAACAACTACCTGCTGAACATTTCCACAATTAAAATTAAGTAAACCACTATTTTTTCACTAACCCTTTTCCTGATTTCCAAAATCAGCTCCTCTTCTAATTGACTTATTTAGATGAATGTATTTTCTAGTCTCCAAGATTCAGTATTGGAGTAACTTTTTTTCTTTTATCTTTCTTTTATCAGTCTCTGTGTTGGGCCTTCAAATGCATACATTCTAATACACATTTAAAAATATTTTCGCCATTATATTTGCATAACCACTCTGTGAGTAATGCAGAAGTTATAAACATTTCATCATTCTGTTGAAGGGCCTACAAGCTGACTGGCATGTAAACAGGAAGCAGAGTAAGAAGTTAAATTACTTGCCTAAGTTGACAGGACCAGTAATTACAAGTCCTATGATCCTAATGTCAACATTCTTTTCATTACACTACGGTGCCTCCCATTAACTCATATTTGATCCATTACTCTAGATTTCTAGTGATTTTCTCTGCCTTTACTCTTACCTGTATGTTGCATATCAGTATCAGATTAAACACAGCTTTTATTGAAAGATAATAAAGAAGCTGCCAATGATTTCCTATTATACAGACAATATAGATCAGAATCTTATATCTGTTTCATACGTGAAACCTCACACTGGGCTTCTCTTGTTCCTTTGAACATAACCTTTAACTCTCCTGAGACTGCCTTTGCTTTTAGCAGTGTTTCCCTTCTCTGAGTTACATATCCCTGAATAACAATTATTGCAGGGACCTGAACATTTATCATATATGTATGTATTATTTATATATAGTTTATAGACTAAGTATATGTATAACTACTACCTTGTGTGTTTTGATGGAGAGGGGGCAGGGAACACCAGTAAAAGTTTTGACATAAAAAAAAAAAGTCTTCGCAACTGAAGTGTCCATCAGTGAATGAATGGTTAAAGAAGACGTGATATATATATATATATATATATATATATATATATACACACACTGGAATACTATTCATCCATAAAAAGAATGAAATCTTGCCATTTGCAAACAACACGGTTGGACTTGGAGGGTACTATGCTCAGTGAAATAGGTCAGAGACAAATACTGTATGATCTCACTTATATGTTGAATATAAAAAATAAACTAGTGAATGTAACAAAAAAGAAACAGACTCACAGGTACAAAGAACAAACTAGTGGTTACCAGAGGGGACAGGGGTGGGGGAAGGGGCAAAATAGGAGTAGAGGGTCAAGAGATACAAACAACTAGGCATAAAATAAATCAGCTACAAGGATGTATTGTACAGCACAGGGAATATAGTTATTTTATTTATGATAACTATAAATTGACTATAACCTTTAAAAATTATGAATCACTGTGTTGTATATCTGAAACTGATACAATATTGTGCATCACCTATACCGTAATTAAAAAAAAAATGAGACCACTGCAGTTCCACTTCTGGTAATGAAGGACGATGGTTTTGATCATGTTTCTGCTGAGAACAACTAGGAAAGCTGAGACAAAACAAAGAAATGTATCTGTTTGAAGGCACTGGAACTCTCAAAAGTGAGGATTTCATGGCTAAGACCTAGTAGAGGCAGAGAGGTTGGAGAGGCGCTTACAGCCTCTCTGCTGGAGGCATCTGTCTCTTCCAGAAGCAACTAAGAGCTTTTGCAAGCTCACAGACCTAGGTGGGGGTAGAAGAGGAGAAAAACTGGAGTTGGGCTCACTGGAGTTGGAGAGATAAGGACCTCACTCTTTCTGTTGAAATTCTAATGTGCTGTACCCTACAAGTCAGAGTGAGCCGAAAATAGACTGGAACTGAATCATCTCTGTTCTCAACTGGATTGCAGTGATCTGAGGATGCTAAAGGCCCTCGCTACCTAATAGAAGTAAAAAAATCCTCTCTAAAAGAAAGTCATGCTATCCCAAGCCTCAAAATATCTCTACAATTGTTTACATACAATATCTAGCACACATAAAACAATAATCAGGTATATGAGATGACATGACAAGATAGAGAAGCAACCATAGAAACAGGACTCACGGGGATTATGAAATGAAGACTTCAAAACAGTGTAATTACAGAGTTCCCTGGTGGTCCACTGGATAGGACTCAGTGCTTTTACTGAGGTGGCCCAGGTTCAATCCCTGGTTGGGGAGAACTAAGACCCCGCAAGATATGTAGCACAGCTCTCCCCCAAATTCCCCAAATTACTATGATTAATCTGTTCAGGAACTTAGAATATGAGTAACAATGTGGAGAATGGAAACACAACCAAATGGAATTCTATTATTGAAAGATACAACAAAAATCCAGTGAATCGATTTATATAGAGTTGAAGACAAAATTAGGGAACTGGAAGAAAATTCAGAAGAAATTGCAGACAGATTAACAAAAAGACTAAAAGATGAAAAATGGAAAAAATTTTAAAGGAGATACAGTAAAAAAAAAAAAAGTCCAATATAGGTATATAATTAAAACCCAGAAGAAGCATGAGAGACTGTAACAAAGTAATACTGAAAGAGATGTCTCAAATAAACAAAAAGCATCATGCTTTAGATTCAAGAAGCATTATAAACCTTTAAGGAAAAGGCAAAGAAAATAACACCTAAGCACTTCATATTAAAAGTGAACTATGCTAACTATGCTAAAAGTGAAAAATGCTAACTGCTGATATTCAAAGGGGGAAACATTGAGCATCCGTAGGTTAAGAAAATTATTATATCAAATGAATGACAGTAAGCTCCTTTGCAACCAAGTGATGCTATCTTTAGAGTATTAAAAGAAAACAGAATCATATTCAGATAATATAATTTCAAAAGCTAAGACAATATAAAGGTATTTTCAAACTACCAGAAACTGAAAATTGGGCTTCTCTGGTGGCTCAGCTAAAGCATTTGCATTGCAGGAGACCTGGGTTCAATCCCTGGGTTAGGAAGATCGCCTGGAGAAGGGAGCAGCTACCCACTCCAGTATTCTGTCCTGGAGAATTCCATGGACTGTATGGGGTCACAAAGAATCTGACACAACTGACCGACTTTCACTTTCTTCACCTCTGCCTTGGAGGAAAAAGTAACCTTTGAGTAGAGAGAAATGTTCTCAGATGGAAGTTCTTAGATTTTCAAAGGGATGAAGAACAGTAAAGAAAATATATGGGTAAATCCCAACAAATAATTACTTTACAAAACAATGCTGACTTATTATGGTGTTTAAAAACATACAGATTTTAACATTAACAACATATAAATTGAGAAGAGGGGATAAAGTGGTCAAGGGTATTCACATTGTCCAGGAAGTGGATAAAGTACTTACATATACTAGACTTTTTTTTATTATTATTATTTTTTGTTTGGCTGCGCTGGGTCTTAGTTGCGGCATGTGAATTCTGTATCAGCATGCAAACTCCTAGTTTCGCAAGTGGGGTCTAGTTCCCTGACCAGGCATCAAACCTGGGTCCCCAGCATTGGTCCTGCACCAGGATCAGCATTGCTAAGTGCTGTTATCATTGATCGTTACAGCACTGACGTCTGTACCCCTGGACTACCAGAGAAGCCCCTACACTAGACTTTTAGATGTCAAGGATGCACATTCTAATTTCTAGAGCAGCTAAACAATAATAAAAAGACATGCAGGCCTCCTTGGTGGCTGAGCAGTAAAGAATCTGTCTGCCAGTGTAGGAGATGCAGGTTTGATCCCTGGGTCAGGAAGATCCCCTGGAAAGAAATGGCAACCCACTCCAGTATTCTTGCTTGGGAAATCCCATGGACGGAAGAGCCTGGTGGATTATAGTCCATGGGGCCACAAAACAGTCAGACATGACTTAGCGACTAAACAACAACAACAAAAAGACATATAACTAAAAGGAAAAGGGGAATAAATAAACCTGACGTATCACAAAGGATGAAGTAGAGAAAAAAGAGTGAAGAGCAGGGAGACAAGAAACAGTAGGATAGCAGCTTTAAAGCCCCATATATCGGTAATAACAAACTTAAATTGACTATCCCAATTAAGAGATAAGACTGCTGCCTTGGATTTATAAAGATACACCTTTAACCTGTTTTGAAGAGGTAAATATTAGAATACAGAAAAGTTTAAAGTGAAGAGATATGCAAAAACTAAAAGAAAGACTGCGACTATGCTAATATTCAAGAAACAATACAAGAGATATAAAGCTCACGTGTCAAGAGCCCTAACAGGAAACAAGGGACACCCTCAGGATTGTTTGTTTTAAACAGAAGGACTAATTACAAATGTGTGTATAGGGTATAAGAGAATTACAAGGATAGTTCTGTAATCCAGGGCTAACAACAGGGGAACTGTACCTCTCTTAAGCTCCAAGAGACAGAAGGAATTAACCAAAGTCTTATGGGAGAGAGAATTATCAAGAGTTCATCGTGAGAGAGGCAATGATCTTTGGTCAAGGTACACATTCAGTTCAGGGCAACCTCTAATGGAGGGAACCAGGGGGAATATAAGCACTTATCTCAACTCTTTTCCACCATACACTCTCCTTCTATCAGCTACTGATCATGGGGTGGTATCAATTCAGTCACACTCTCATCTGAAGCCAAAAACATTATCCACTCCAGACTTCATATATGGTAAGGGAGAAAAGAAATAAGTCACAAAACATAATTACAGTTTCATAAAACCAGTGTTTCAGCTGGTCATGAAGACTAGGTTCATGAGCATAAGCTGCTTTCTATCACCACCCATCTAGGTCTCTCTCACTCCTTGCTTGCACCTAAGCTGAATGGAATTCTTTACCAGATAAAAGTGAAGTCGCTCAGCCATGTCCAACTCTTTGTGACCCCATGGACTGTAGCCCACCAGGCTCCTCCATCCATGGAATTTTCCAGGCAAGAATACTGGAGTGGGTTGCCATTTCCTTCTCCAGGGGATCTTCCCGACCCAGGGATCAAACCCGGGTCTCCCGCATTGCAGGGAGACGCTTTACCGTCTGAGCCAGGGAAGGTGATCCAAAGATTCACTCTTATAAGATGAATCCCAGTGGAGGTCCTTTTTGGGTTACCCTAGTTTTTTCATTGACTGTTGGCCAAGAGAATACTGGTGAATATCATACATTCCATTTAAGTCCTACTTACTCCACTGTGCAACAGCAACTGAAGTTCCCCCTTTGAAAAGGAATCTTTCTCCTTTGTCAGTAATGCTCCCCCCGCCCCCCAGTGGTTAATGATAGGAAAAAGTCCTGCCGGCAAGCCATGTCCACTTCCAATTCATTGAAACCGTGTTTCCTAGAAATCATTCCTCCCTTGAGTACTAAAACCTCCAAAGCCACTAAGACTGATGCTTCACGGGCCAAAAAATTCCTCAAGTGGTTTACTAGGCATAATGAGAGAATGCAACACAGATGCGTATGTGTGTACACCAAAAGACATACACAACAATGTTCACAGAAGCTTTCCTAACAGCCAAAGAATGGAAACATCTCTAATGTCTATCAACAATACAATGGATAAATAAATGTAAAGTAGAATACTGAATGCGGTATAGCAATGAAAATGAATGAATGAATGTTACCTGCTCCAGGTAACAACATGTATAAATCTTACAAAGTTAGATAAAAGAAGCCAGAAACTCAAGATACATTAAGTATTCAATTTATATAAAGATTAACCACTATCAAACCTAATCTTTGGTGTTAGAATTCAGGATGGTGATTACCCTTGGGAAGGATGAAGAGTAATGACTAAGAAGGGACATAGTTATTGATGTGGGTGGTGACTATAGTTACCTTCATTTTGTGATGTCATGCTAAACAACTATATTTGTGTTTTTCTATACATATGTTATATTATTCCATTAAAAAGCTTATTTAAAAAAATAATATAACTGTCAACTTGCATATAATATATAATTTCTCTGGATGCTTTTGTTTTTCTGTATTTATTCAGTTTGACTATAACATGCATAGGTGTGACTTCATTGTAATTTTTCTGCTTGCAATTTCCTGAGCTTTGTAGATTTATAGTTCTATGCTTTCCACCAAATTTGGAAAACATGCCACCTGAATTTTTTTACAAAATTAGTCATTCTTAAAAATAGAAGGACTACTCTCATATCCACTCTGTACACCTTCTGGGGAAGGTAGCACCATATACTGATTATGGATTCTAAGCATGTACTACATTGTTTAGGCCAGCATCCCTAATTTGCAGGTTATTGTATCATAACTGGCCAGTTTTCCAATTTCTTCTAAGTTCTCCTCTAGCCTGTCAACTCATAAGCCAGTGACAATGAACCAGTACATGCCCTGACCTCAGGCCGTATCTCCTAACGTTATTCCCTACGGAAAGATTTCCCTTTACAGTATGTGTTCGTGCCGCTAATGAGTGGTGTTTTACTGACCATTCACATCCAGCTGTGGCCAGCTCACGGCAGATCCTTTCAAGAATGAATAGGACCCACACTTTTTTCTCTTCCATTAACTGGTCAGAAGGAACTCCTCCTGAAGCCAGTTTATACGGGTTGGGGAGAAACGCTGAAGGGGCAGGGTCAGGACTACCTGCTCCTTTAGTTCTGCCGCAGCCAGTCCCCAGTCTAACAGGGAGCGGACTGCTCTGTGCTCATCCAGCTGTGCGGTCTTGGGAATCAGACAATGTCAGCTCACGATGGGTGGTGTGATTACTCATGCGGTCACTTGATGTCCCATGGTCAGGTGTTCCATCCTACCAGGTAGCAGGAGCAAATCTGGAGCTGCCTTTCAAAGAAACAAAACAAAGTGTTGTTGGCGGAGGAAGATATGTCCTTATTCCCAAACCAAAGTGTCTGTGTCGTAATTCCCCTATGGGAACTTACCTAAGCCTTCCTTTAATATCTCTTACCATGTGAACTTAACAGTACCATTGGACCTGCCTAATCACAAGGTCCCCCCTCAAAACTTGCAGTCTTACGGTTACCCAGAAAAGAGGTTAGAGCAGGTCACCCAAATGTGCTTTATTTTGTTGCCTCCAGAACCCCAAAAAGTCTGCTACACCTTTCCCCCTTTCTCTTTGTTGTAGTGGTAGGAAACACAACTACTCATCACTTATTTGAATGGATATTCAAACATGTCTCCGGCCACTGCAACCCTAGAAACTTGCTGCAGTCCTGGGTTTATCGCTGCATCTTCTGGCAGGCATATGTCTTATGAGATCATGCAGAATGCTTGCTACTCCTTTCTCATTAGGTTCATTTAACATAATTTCATTGCTATAATAGACTAGTATGATATTCTATGGCACAGTGATATGATCAAGGTCCCTTTATACCACAGAAACAACAGGGATGTTGACAGAGCCCTGAGACAAGACAGTTAGAGTTGACTGTTGTCCCTGTCATTTAAGTGCAATATGCTTTTGATTTTCTTTACTGATTAGAAAGGAGGTGGGAGTGGGGGGCAGAGCACATTTCCAGATCAATACCTATGTATCATGTCAAAGTCTATATTAATTTCTCCCAATGAAGATACCACAGCTGGAACAACTGCAGTTGCCCCCCATCCCCACCCCACACCTGATTAGGCTCTGCAATAATCCACTGTCATCTTTCACTACCCATCTGGTTTTTACACTGTCATCTCCATGATCCATCTGGTGATCACACTACTGTTGCTGCTGCTAAGTCGCATGAGTCGTGTCCGACTCCGTGCGACCCCATAGACGGCAGCCCACCAGGCTCCCCCGTCCCTGGGATTCTCCAGGCAAGAACACTGGAGTGGGTTGCCATTTCTTTCTCCAATGCGTGAAAGTGAAGTCGCTCAGTCACATCCGACTCTTAGCAACCCCATGGACTGCATGCAGTCTACCAGTCTACCAGGCTCCTCCGTCCATGGGATTTTCCAGGCAAGAGTACTGGAGTGGGTTGCCATTTCCTTCTCCAATGCATGAAAGTGAAAAGTGAAAGTGAAGTCGCTCAGTCACATCCAACTCTTAGCAACCCCATGAACTGCATGCAGCCTACCAGGCTCCTCTGTCCATGGGATTTTCCAGGCAAGAGTACTGGAGTGGGGTGCCATTGCCTTCTCTGGGTGATCACACAGGGAATTTAAATGGGAATATGGTACCAGCTGCCATGCCAGGACAGGGGCACTAACTTCTGTACTGCTTTTCTTTTACTGTCTTGAGAGGGACTGGTAACAATCAGTTCTGAACTTCTATCTAGTCCTACCTACAATAACAACACTCACTCCATTGGTCAGGAAATTAAAATGAAGATTGTTTCAGTTATTAAAATGTATTTATTCTTACCACATATCTGGGGTTGGAGAAGTAACCACTATGGGTCTCTCTGGGCTGTTAGCCAGACTCAGGCCAGGACTCCACGTGTCACTCGACTTTCTTGGGGGCCCCTATTCTAACCAATAAATAGCCACTGGAGAAGGATTAGGGCAATGATTCCCTAACCTGCTCAATGGAATTACTGGGGGAGCTTAAAAAATACAAAAAAAGGCCTGTCTCTCACTCCCAGAAATTATGAGTTAACTGGCCTGGGGTATATCCTTGGCTTTAGAATTCTAAGGTGTTCTTATGTCCAGACAAGCTTGGGAACCACTGGGTCTGGAGAAGATCAACGGTCATACCGATGTGGCTGCACTGCAGGGTTCTTCCTTGAAGGGACCAAATCTCTCCCCATCAAGAAGCACCAAGTCTGTGTCTTGGATGAGATGCTTCAAATTTAACTCCTCAGGTTCTCACTGGGCAAAACAGCAAGATCTTTGTGTAGGCCATCATTTGCCAGAGCAAGCTGCATACTCCTCTGACAGACATGCTATGTCGGGATTTGCCTGGAGGAACTGGGAGGTGGGGAGGGTAAATTCTGAGAACAGTAGGAATCAACTTATGAGAGAGCTGCCGCAAAGCTTCATTCTTGTCTGCCCAACTATCCCCATTTGATGTCTCAAGGTTCCACTCCTTCCTCATCAATGCTAACCTTAGTGTAAGAAAACTGGCAGAAATGAGCATTTAATTGGTACTACAAATCTACTTTATCTGCCCACTGTCCATAGGGTCGCACAGAGTCGGTCATAACTGAAGCAACTTAGCACACACGTACATACACACAGCCCCAAAGGAGAAACAGCTCAAACAGCTACAACAGAATGGACAGAGACAGCTTATCCACAAATGGAATATAACAATGAACATGAACAAACTACTTCTACAAACAACTTAGATAAACCTTACAAATATAATGGTGAAATACACATATAATTTCATTCATGTATGATTCAAAATGAATCTATGGTTATACGTTAGGATGAGTGGTTACATCTGGGAAGGTTGGGCAGTATAATTACTGGGATGTCACATAAGAGGTTTCTATGTAACTTGTAATATTCTATTCCCTGGGTGGTGGATAGAGGGATATTTTTACTTATGATAGATACTGCACTTATTTCTGCAGTATGCTGTATTTCAGTTTTTTAAAACGGTAGTCCTAATAAGACTGGGAACTACCAGTTATGCCTACTTGCCCCTCTCCATCAATTCAAACACTTCCTTCAAGGCCTGGTTCAGTTCCACAACTGACTTGAAGCCCAACCACTTCAGCTAGAAATGACTTATCTTTCTGCTTAGTTTTGATTACATCTCCTGGGAGATAGTGTAATATGGGAGAAATGGTACAGGCCAAGGGACTTGGGCTTTAATCTGTAAAGCAATCAATAATAAGTAAGAGTGTGATGTGATCATATTTGTATCTGCACACCATGAATCTGCTTAACTATACTTATTTATATTTGACTATGTGGACAGACAAAAATTTACATATACATTTAAGTGTAAATGTAAGTGTAAAAATGTCGTATGTTTGATTGTTGCAATATTTGTTCCCAGTGTATCATGCCTCTTTTGTCTGTGCCTCTTTGCAATGTGCCTTTGCCACTTTTATTTTCCCACTTCTTGAATCTAGGCTAGCCTTCCTTGTGACTTATCTTGACCACCGAATGCAGTAGCTGTGACGTGGTGTAACTTCTGTGGATGTGGCCTAGAGAGGCCTTGCAGCTTCCTTTTTCACCTTCTGGAACACTGCCCTGGGCCTCTATGCTGTAAATAAGTCTGGAATGAAAGACCATGTGAAGAGAGCCATGTGAATGAGCCCAGAAGAAATAAAACAACTTTCTACTCAAGACACAGAGTAGTGAGAAATAATAAATCATTATTGACTTTAGCCATTAAATTTGTGGTTGACTTGTAATGCAGGAAGATAACCTAGTCTGCTGTGGCAGAGATTGCTACTGTCTCTCAATGTCCTTTCTTCCTCTTCTTTTAGTATTACAACTCCCAAGTTCTGACTTAGTACCTTGCCATATAGGCAAGGACTCTATTTCCTAGCCTCCCTTGCAGGTCTGGACATGCGACTACATTTTTGCCAAAAGAGGAAATGATAGCTGCAACTTCTGTGACATGCCCTTAAAAAGAAGAGGTATACTGTTTTTCCATTTCCCATTCCCAGATATATCTTGGCAGGAGGTGAAACAACCATCTTAGGCCATGAAATAGAAGCCACATATTGAGTATAGCAGATTAACAAGCTAGAATGAGGGTGGATCCCTAACACCTGATGCTGCTTATCAATTGTGAACTGATTATCTCTGAAATGTTACAAGAGAAAAAAATAAACTTTCATCTTAAGTTATTATTATGTTGGCTTTTAAGCAATCAAACCTATATCCCAAGTAATACGTATTTTCCATTATTTCCCCCATATAGTTATATACAAATACACATGTGTATATATATAGATCTACAAATATAAATATTTTGAGTGTAAACATACATACACACAAATATGCAAACATTTATGTGTGCTGCTGCTGCTGATTTATAAACTGGGATCACATTATACACACTTTTCTTCATCTTGCTATTTCTCATTTAGCAGTAGTATCTTGTGGAAATCACAATTCAACTCATACTGCTTTAATTTATTCCTTTTGTTGGATACAAAAACTGTAATTCACTCAACCATTTTCCTATTAATGGGCTTTCACTTTGCTACTTGTTTTTAGATACTATGGATGATGCTACAATGAATATTCTTATAGATAGATCCTTACATATTTTAAGGGCTTCCCTTGTAACTCAGCTGGTAAAGAATCCACCTGCAATGCAGGAGACCCTGGTTTGATTCATGGGTAGGGAAGATCTGCTGCAGAAGGGATAGGCTACCCACTTCAGTATTCTTGGCTTCCCTGGTGGCTCAGCTGGCAAAGAATCCGCCCACAATGTGGGAGACCTGGGTTCGATCCCTGGGTTGGGAAGATCCCCTGGAGAAGGGAACGGCTACTCACTCCAGTAGAATTCCAGTAGAATACATGGACTGTATATCCATGCAGTCACAGAGTTGGACTCTGAGCGACTTTCACTTACATATTTTATATCTATTGGACAGATTCCCAAGAAAGATATAGCTAGCACAAAAGATATTTCTAATTTAAAACATTTTAACACAGGTTGCCAGACTGTTTTGCAAACAGGTTGAAAAAGTTCACATTTATATCAGCATGCATGTGTGCTAAGTCACTTCAGTCAAGTCCATCTCTTTGTGACCCTATGGACTGTGACCCGCCAGGCTCCTCTGTCCATGGGGATTCTCCAGGCAAGAATACTGGAGCTGGTTGTCGTGCCCTCCTCCAGGGGATCTTCCTAACTCAGGGATCAAACTCGCATCCTTATGTCCCCTGTACTGGCAGGCGGATTCTTTACCATAGCGCCGCCTGGGAAGCCCACTTATACCAGCGCCGTATAACAGAACTTTTCACTTGGATCCCTCCTACTGGCAACAGGTGCTATTGGTCATTTAACATTTGTCCAGTCTGAAAATATTCTCACTTAATTTCATAATAGGAGAAATGCGCGGTAAAACTACACTAAGATTAAACATTTTCACGTATCAATCCCACATCCAGAAGTTCATTAACATACTCTAATGAAAATGCTGTGGGTGCACTCTTACTTGTTTATATAACACAGGGAAATCTGGCAATATCTAGCAAAATCACACATACATACAAACCCTCTGATGGAACAATCTTATTTCTGTTAAATCTTGAACATGTGAGACAAAAATATACACAGTATTATCCATTACCACATTGTTTTCAAAAGCAAAAGACTGAAATCAAAGCAAATATCCATTGTAAAGGGTAGGTAAAATAAATTCTGGCATTCCTGTAGTGGAATACATTCATAGTGGAATACTATGCAGCTTTTAAAAGGATGAGGACTCTCATTATGAGCTACTTAAATAACTGAGTTATCAAGCACATTATTATAACCTTTCTTTTTTTTTTTTTTTAAAGGGAGAATAAACTTGTATAAAAAAGCTATGGGAAATACATGAGAAACTAATAAAGTGGTTTTTTTGGAGACACGTAGTATTGACACAGGAAATGGGTGGATGAGAGATAAGTGGGGGGAAGCTTCAATTCAAAACATAAATATCTATCTATCTAGATACACACACATACATACACACACATTACCATTTGAATGAATTACTCCTCAAAAAGAAAAATAGTTCTAGTATTTCCCAAGTTTCCTCTATGTGATTTCTATCTAGTCAATTCACCTGTTTGATCCTTTCCTCAACTGTAGAACAGTGACAAGATCTGCTTCACAATGATTTGGTAAGCACTAAAGCAGGTCTGTGCTTAGCCAAGAGCCTGTCACACAATAGGCACCTAATAAAACTAGTTGGCTAATGGTTTGCCAATCTGTTATAAAGGGCTGAATTTGGCATCTCATTACTTTTACTTGCATTATCCTGATTTCTTCTGATTTTGAGAAAGTTTTCACATGTGGATTTATTCTTTGCTGAATTCATATTCTTTGCCCACCCATTTTCTAGAGAATTGCTTGTTCCCTTGATGTGAATTTTAAAGAGCTCTTTTAATATTAAAGATGTTAAACCTCATCATATATATTTTTTAAAATTTAGTCTATGTCTATTAATTTTAACTATGTTTATATCTTTTTGCATACAAGTTATTTTTTATACTGACAAATGTCTATCTTTCTAAAGAAGAAGATGTGTTCTGCTGCTGCTGTGTAAAATATTCTATATCTGTCAATTAGATCCAACTGACTGACGGTGCTATACCGATCAACTACTGAAATACATACTCACTGACTTTCTGCCTGCTAGATCTATTGCTTATTAAAGGAGGGGTGATGAAGTCTCCAGCTATAATAGTGCATTCATCTGTTTCTTCTTGCAGTTCTGTCAGGTTTTGCCTTAGCTCCTTTAATGTTCTATTGTCAGACATATGCACATTAAAGGCTGGTGTATCTTTCTGAAGCACTGACCTCTTTATGTAATGCCCTTTCCTATCGCTGATAGTTTTCCTTGTTTTGAAGTCTGTTTTGTCTGAATATAGTGGCTACAGTTTTCTTTGGATTAGTATTAGATAGTATCAGTATTAGATTAGTATTAGCATAGTAGATCTTTCTCCTTTCTTTTACTTTAACCTGTCTGTGTCTTTACATTTAAAGTGGATTTCTTGGGACCTCCCTGGCAGTTCAGTGGTTAAGACTCCAAGCTTCCAGTGCAGGGAGCATGCCACAGCTAGGGAAAAGCCTTTGTGCCCCAACTAGGGAAGCCGGAGTGCATGCCACAACTAAGACCTGATGCCGCCAAATAAATAAGATTACAGTAAGCATGGAGTTTCTAAGGCAAAAAGGTGGCTTCTAAAAAAACTTCAAAGATCTATATAGAATAAAGCTCTTTATTATGTCTGCATACATAGACTTTGTATCTATTTTTTTTAAACAAAGTAATGTATTTTATTTAAGCCACTGTTATTTTGATCTCTATATGTGTATTAGTTATAGCTGTGTCCAACTCTTTACGACCCCATGGATTGTAGCCTGCCAGGCTCCTCTGTCCATGGACTTCTCCAGGCAAGAATACTGGAGTGGTTTGCCATTTCCTTCTCCGGTATTTACTTTTAAATTATAATCTTTTCCTAGTAAATAACTGCAAAAGTGGCATCTCAATACACACTCAGAGAATTATAGGATAGAAAGCCTTTTTTCCAAGTTCACTCTAGGAATTTTCTATTAGGTGCTTGTGTATATTCCTTGTTTTAAGCACCACAAGTATTACGGAAAATGATTTTTAAAGTTTTACCATTTGTTATTAACTTTAAAATACCAGTTTTGTTTCTCTAGTTTTGCTTTTATGGCCAGTTTGCTGCATTTCCTCTTAACGCTGTGGGTAAGGCAGGGCAGTTAAAATGTGGTTCCTCAAAAGAAAGGGGAAGTATAAAAACGCCAAACACCAAAATAAAAATCCTCTTTTAAAAAGTTTTGTTTATCCCTTAAACTTTTTTTTAACACATAAACTGACAGATTTAAATAATTTTTCAAAAAAGATCTGCTTAGTTGTTCATGCAATAATCATTAATTTGAGCCCAGGAGGTTAAGGCTCCTCTCAATCTATTCAAACGTATTAGGTATCCCATTAATTTCATCTTACTGTTCCAGTCTATCAATCTGCAATTCCTTTTACTTTTCTTTTACTTTGGGCTTATTTCCTTGGTCACATGTCCTACTTCTTCTTGGTTTGTCATGTAACTGGTACACATCCCTCATTAGTTTCTTTAGAAAAGATGCGTGAACTGCATATTTGAGGTCTTTTAGGACTGAAAATAATTTCTTTTATTTTTTAGCCTTGTATCTGAGTAACAGCATGGCCTGTATAGAACTCTAAATTATAAGTAATTTTCCTTCAGAATTTTGGAGCTTTGTTCCATTACCCTTTTGCTTCCAGAGTTGTTATTGAGAAGTCTAACACATTCATCTCTGTATGCATCACATGAAATCTGTTTTCTCTCTCTAGAAACTTGAACAATCTACTCTTTGTCTATTTGTTATCTTTATAGAGTAGAGAAAGGCGGGAGATACACAGGAAAAAAAGCTCCAGAAGTCAGCATGGTGTCCCCTTAAGCATTTTATACTCAGAGCAATCTTAATTACCCACCCCCCACAAGAGCCACATGTGATTAGCATTGGCGCCATCATACACACTGCACCGCCCGAGGGCAGCCGCTGTAAAAAGCAAAACAAGGTGAGGCTACGAGAAAAAAAGATGTGTTAATGGGGATGTAAAAATAATAACTATGATGAAGATAAATGCTAACACTATTGTGCCCGTCTATGTGCCAGGTACTATTTCAATGGCTTCATATATATTAACTCACTGAATTAGTACATACAATACAACCTTAAGAGGTAAGTGTTATCTTCATTTTACAGGTTAGATAATCTACCCTGGCACAGCCAGAATTCTAGTCCAAATAGTCTAGCTCCAGAATCTTGTGATCTTAACTATTATGCAGTATTACTTTGCGGTAGTAGATAGTAGTCAGTTTTTTCTCTTTATTATACTGTTTTAAAATATCTTTTCTTGACAAAATAAAAAGTTGGCAAACCCATGTTTACTTCCTTAATTTAAAAATGTATTGATTGGTGAAATGTGAAAACCTGGAAATCACCAATTTATAGGACCGTAGAGAGAGAGAAAATGAAAATTTGAGGGAAGGTAACTGATGGAACAAGGTCTTAGAAGATCAGTTCTAGAACACAGGGAGCTGGTAGACCTGAAGGACTGGGAAGATGCTAAGTACAGGGGGAATTATAGCCACATTCAGAGATGATGGTGAGGAAAAAGTCTCTGGTAACTAAAAACCAAGGTCATCTGAGCACAAAATAAGACCGGTAGTATCAACTTAGAAGGCTTAATAAGTAAATAATATAGAATGGTGAAGATTTGGATCAACTTTTGTGAGGAATGGGGAAAAAAAAAATAAGGCCAGGAATGAACTGACAGACTAGAAAAATAGAAATGGTTTCAACACTAAATATATTGAAGAAGTCAAAGAATAAGGTTAGAGGGAGTAACAGAGTGGACAATGTATAAACAAATATAGCAAGTTGTGGTTAGAAGATAGGATTTCTGAATTTAAGATCTCAAAGCCAGAATAAATGCTCGTTCATTGATGATGATGATACTGCCGATAATAACTGTTTATTAAGCACACACACTAAAAAAAAAATTGATTAAATCTAGTCATAACAATGATTAGTATCAGCATATTACAGAGGAGAAACTGAGGTCCTAGTGAATTTCCAGCAACATTCAAGTTTTTCATAAAACTTAATAAAATGACTCTGAAATTCATATACAGCAGCAAAGAATCTGGCATTCCCAAGGAAATAGGTAAATATTAACCATTGTTAATATCTTGCTGGGTATTAACACTTATAATAAAGCTGTAGCAATTATGATAGTGTGGTAATATAATAAATGTCATACAAATTGACCAATGGAAAAGAAAAAACAGTCCATGGATGTGTGGAAACCTGATTTGAAATCAATGACATTACAAACTATAAAAGAAAAGTCACACTATTTAATAGTTGCTGCTAGAACAATTAGTTGTTTATATATAAAATAAATTAGATCTCTACCATATGCACAAAAATAGTAGGTTGATTTAAAAAACAATAAAATATGAAGAATAAAAGTTTACAATTTTTAGCAAAAAGATGTATATCTTTGTGATTCTGAGGTAGGAAATGACTTGTTTTCTTTAGGAGAGGGTTTCTTAAATCAGACACCCAAAGCAAAAAATATACAGGAAAAGATGAATAAATCTGATTACATTCAAACTAAATTTCAGTGTAAGAAAAGACACCATAACAAAGGCCAGAGAAAAGGCATGAACTGGAAGATGACAGACAACTAATACATCCTACAATGTATTATTACCCAAAAAACATAAATCAATGAAAAAGATGAGCAAAGCAATAGATAAATGGACAAAGATGCCCAAAGATGTCCAGGAGGCATTTGGGATTAGTACTAGAGAATCTGGGCTGGAAATAGAGATTTGGGCTGTATCAACTTACTTATCATATATGAATTCACAGAACTAGATGAGTTTCTAGGACAGCATGTAAGGCAAGCAGAAATCTGGGCCTATCTAGGACATAAAGCAAGCAAAGGATTATCAATCCTCACTCTTCCCCTATCCAACCTGGGGCTATACAGTGTGAGGGATCCTAGTTCCCCAACCAGAGATGGAACCCATGCCCCCTGCAGTGGAAGCACAGAGGCTCAGCCACTGGACCACCAGGGAAGTCTGCTCACTCAAATTCTTACTACTACTAACTGCTTTAACCTCATCCACATACTATTTTGTCTGGCTTTTTCTGATCATAACGTTAAGTCTTTTAAAGATGAGGTCTAAATATAAGAAATAAACACTTATATAACAAAACCAGATTTTGGGATATCCCTGGTCCAGTGGTTAAAACTCCGAGTTTCTGTAGGGGGTGTGGGTCTCATCTCTGGTTGGGGATCCCTCACGCCATGTGACATGGCCAAATTAATTAATTAAAAAAAACCCACATTTTGTTGGGTATTACATCAGAAGATGATACTGGGAACGATTAAGAGCAAGAGGAGAATGGGGCGACAGAGGATGAGATGGTTGGATGGCATCACCGACTCAATGGAGATGAGTTTGAGCAAACTCCAGGAGATAGTGAAGGACAGGAAAGCCTGGTATGTTGCAGTTTATGGGGTCACAGAGTTGGAGGTGACTTAGCAACTTAACAACATCAGAAGGTGGTCAGATAAGTCTGCCACTTCTGTGTGGCAGAATTACCTTCAGCTCCTCTACTTTATGTAGAGGACAGGGTAGTGGAAATGAAATGCAAATTAAAAAATAAAGCAAAATAGGACTTAAAATTTAAAGCAAAGGGAATCTAAGAAAATGTTCCTTAAAATGCACAGTAAGGGTTTTTTAATTGGTGGGGTTAGGAATTATCTCCTTTTATACATTATATATATATGTATATAATTATTTAACCCATCAGAAATGGCTAATGTATGTCTACACATCTTGACATTTTAAGACAAAAAAAGAAAAATGCTTCATCCATATAGACTTCTATTCCCTGCATTTCTTCTACTTGGAAATAGCAGAACAGCTATCCACTGCTCAAAGAAGTCAGTCACAAAAGAACTACATAGAGGATAATTTAACTACATAGAGGGTAATTTCTTTTATATGATGTAAAAACATGTAAAGCAAGAATAGTGGTGGTGGTGGTAAGGGGATGTGATTAGTAGGGACATAGAAAGACTCTATGGTATGTCTGGTGTATTCTGCATATGTGGATCTGGGTGTTGGTTACATTGAATTGGTCATTTGGCACTTGAGCATTTTATTATATACCTCTAAACTGAGCTATACATTTTTTAATCCTTTAAAGAAAATCTTCTTAGAGGCCTTAGGGCTCTCACTCAACACAGCTTGCTTTGCTTCAGTCAAGACAACAAAGCCTCTAAATAAGAAACGAATATTTACTGTCCTTCTCTAAGCTTTTCTTCCCCTAATGGCCCCACTCCCTCAAACCACCCTGCCTCAACCACCTCCCAAAAGAACAGTCTTAAGGACAAGGACGTTGAAATCATCATTTTCAGGATAAACAAGCTCCAGGGTCCTTCTTCCACTAAATCAAAAGTAAGCTCCAGGAGTAAACTGAAAGGAATCTGAATGTAAACACCAACCTTTCAATCATCACTTTGTATATGATCTTCTATACCACCCTAGCTCATGAACATGAATCTGTATCTAAACATCTTGGTAGAAATTTCCATTATAATTTTACTTCGACAATTTTTGACCAGGGTAAAATGACAGAAAATCAATTTATCTAGATTTCAATTAATTCTCTTACTGATGATTATTTTTTTAGTGAAGGACGATAACAAATATTACATTTCAACAGTCCAGAGAATGAAAAGTTGCTTAAAAAAATTCCTCCCCTTTTCACTTTAGGATGAAATACCAAGAGAAAAATTTTTTAAAACTTACATATTAACAATTGGTTGTTACATTTTAAGTCATACAAGGTGAAATGCTGGACCTTGTGCAGTTCGTTCTTCTATGTTGTTTGGTCAAGCAGGGCTCAGAAAGGAAATGAGGCTGGGTTATTAAGATACAAATACACAACATGCAACCAGCAAGTGCTTTACTTCTGATATTTTACGATACAAACATGAAACAAAGTCATGTCAAGGAAGGTGCTTCAAGGGACTGACACTCTCTCCTTTCGCTCTTTATTTTTTCGGTGTTAATAAACCTAAATAAAAATTAAAGATCTCCAAGGATACTTTAGTTTCTAGCAGAAGCCCTGCAACATGAAATAAAGGAAACCCTAAATCTTCATATTCTTTTACCACTTTCCCAGTTTTAGTTAACCGGGGGAAAAAAAAAAGTTAATCTGCAGAAGAATTATCTACTGAAAACAGATATCCAAGTAAGGACTCTACCGGGTCTGGTCTGAGTCAAGGCCTCGGAGCAGGATGGCACTAAATAGCCAAAGGGCAAGGCTGTGAGCAATGCCAAGTTTAGGCATCTTCATTATTTAAAAAAAGCCAGATTTGTGGAGGGGAGAGAGCGAAATCAGGCACCGCGGGGGTGCGGGGGAAGGGTGCTCTAAGGAGACTTTGCAATTCTGGGGTCATGGCTGGGAAGAAGAGGCCGAGACAAGAGGGCCCGAGGTAAAGAGTGACGCCAGGAGAAACTCACTTTTGAAAGGCACGTTCCGGTTACAAAGCACTCTCACGTGCTTGACCTCCTCGGACACAGTCTCCGGACGTGAAAAGCCCACCGTGAAGGCCCTCTTCCACCTCAAGACTCAGGCGGGCCCCGCTGCCCCACGGCCGCCCGCGCCGCTTCGGCCTCCGCGGGGCGCGCACGTCACCCGCCCGCGGCCAATCGGCGCCGGGCAGCTCACCTCTCCGAGCCCGGGCCCCCAGCCCCGCCCCGGCCTGGGCCCCGCAGGGAGCGCCGGTCGGCCGCTTCCGCTCTCGGCGCAGGCGCAGCAGCTCCGCCGGAGAGCCGCGCGAGTCGGGCGAGGAGCGGACGCTGCTGGCCAGGATGGTGCTGGAGAGCGTGGCCCGCATCGTAAAGGTGCAGCTCCCCGCGTATCTGAAGCGGCTTCCAGTGCCCGAGAGCATTACCGGGTTCGCCCGACTCACAGGTAATCCCAGCCTTCAGCGAGTCCCCATCCTTGCAAGCTTCCCCAGGCGGAGGGTGGGGGCGGGCGTCTAAAAGTCCTGCGGCCGAGGGGCGGGGCGGAGCCTGGCGGGTGGCGCGTGACCTGGGATCCCACTCCGGCTTTCTAGCCTGGAGAGTCCCGTGGACAGAGGAGCCTGGTGAGCTACAGTCCGTGGTTTCGCAAAGAGTCGGACAGGTCTGAGCAGGGCACCACCGCCCCCACTCTCACTGCATCCTCGGAGTGTCTGTGAGGCCACATCTTGGGACTTAGCGGCCGCCTGTGCTTCTCCTCGTATCTGTCTGCAGTGTCTTTCCGTATTGAGAGACCGGGTTTTTGCAGAGAAGGTGCTGAGTTGGGAATAGGCCCATTTTTTTCATCTCCGTCGCTCCCTGCAATGCTCCTTGTTTATTTTAAAGCAGGAAAAGCCGTCGTTATCCAAGGCTCAAAGCCTCTGTGTATCAGGCCATCCCAGCTCTTGGCTGAGTTTGCCCCACATAGTGTGGGTGTGACTGTGAGAGAGAAACACACATACACATGATATGTATGTGGTGGTTTTATTTACTAACAAAATTAGAAAATTCCAGTTCCATAGGGGAGAGTCAACCTGTCACGAGGTCATTTGGGGCCATCACCGTAACTACGGGCCTGGAAGCAATTTAGTTTACTCGAGTTGGAGGAAAGATACTTTTGCTAGTATGACAGACAAAAAATTAGAAAGTGAAATTTACTGGTGACATGTAACATTTGCACTTAAGTCCCCTCCTTTGCAAAATAGAGGGCTTCCCTGGTGGCTCAGAGGTTAAAGCGTCTGCCCGCAATGCGGGAGACGTTGGTTCGATCCCAGGGTCGGGAAGATCCCCTGGAGAAGGAAATGGCAACCCACACCAGTATTCTTGCCTGGAGAATCCCATGGACAGAGGAACCTGGTGGGCTACAGTCCACGGGGTAGCAAAGAGTCGGACACGACTGAGCGACTTAACTAATTTACAAAATAGAACCCATAGCGCGGGATTTCATATCTAAAAGATGAACATTTCCAGAATGCAGCCAAAAGTTGGAAGATTTTGTTGGGTTCTGAGCTTTACAGTGCAAATGAGATATGGGTAAACCAGACTCAGGGACTGATTAGGATGATGGCGGGGGAGGAGGGTGGTGATGGCGGGGGAGGAGGGTGGGGAAGCCGGTTATTGATAAAGCTAACATTGAACTCATATGTTCTGACTGATTACCAGGGAATGTAAGCATGAATTAAGATAATTTTGAAGTAAATAGGGCTGTTTCTGGAGCAGTTTAGAGATCTATGGTAGCTGACTTAAAATGCAGTATTTGGAAGGCTGACAGGTAGAAGAAAAATATGATGTACTTCAGGTAGATCAGAAGACAACTAGGGCCAAGTTAGTGATAGTTATTTGAACATGGATTTTAGTTGCATGTTAAAGGAATTATTTATTATTATTATTTTTTTAATTAGAGAATACTTTACCTTAACAGGGTGCTTTGAGAGCTATCCCCTCTCAGAGATTTATAAAAACAACAGGCAGTGTCTGGTGGTGGATAGGTAAGATATGGTAAACTAGATCTAAATCTACTTCTAAATCTAGAGATTCTTTAAATAATAATCACGGACATTTGCTTCGTTGACAAATGGATTGTGAAAATTTAACATTTTTAGGTGTTAAAAGGTTTGACAGAAAGCATGTAATTGAACAGAAAGAGTGGTAACAGTAATAAACACTAAAAGAAATCTACACATAAGGAGCAACATAAAGTGACATAAGATGAAAAAGCTTTCAGATCTAGTGTTTGTAACCATCTTAGTCCTCTTTTGAATTTACTAGTTTATTCTGATGGATTACAGCAATTATGTAAAATTTTTACTTTTTCTCCCCTTATTTTTTTACATCACAGTAGGCCTAACCATTCCCCTGCAGCTGGAAGTTTTGAATGTTTTTAATATATATATTTTCATAATGTTCAGTGGGTAAGTAGCCCTATACCAATTATTTTTTTCTTTCTTTAAAGTACACCTTTAAATGTATTCAGTAAATGGCAGTATGTCAAAAGGATACAATCATTTTGTGACATTTGTTCCCAGTTGCCAACTTACTTTCTTAATAATTTGCATAAATTAACTGATGAGTTTTTAGCAGTCAAGAAAGAAAAAAAAATCCCCTTACTCCCATGCCAACCTGTGCATGCTAAGTCAACTCTTTGCCACCCTTTGGACTGTAGCCTGCCAGGTTTCTCTGTCCATTCTCCAGGCAAGAGTGGGTTGCCATTTCCTTCTCCAGGGGATCTTTCCAACCCAGGGATCAAACGCAGGTCTCCTGCGGCTCCTGCATTGCAGGTAGATTCTTTACCCTGAGCCACCAGGGTGAACCCAGTTTAACCTTAATTATGTGTGTTGATTCTGATTGTGGCTGGTTTTATAGTAAAGTTTTCCGTAAATAGAGTGTAGTTTAAGGAGACTGGAAGGTATGATATTTGACTTAATGACTAGAAGACTTTCAAACTTTTCTTTTTCCCTCAAGAAATTCTGTCCACAAATATTTAATTCCTATTAAGGCATTAAGGAAGCTCAACCTAAACCTTTTCCCTCTTGAATAAATAAAATATAGTAGTTTCTTCTCTGACGCTCTTAAATACTTAATGTGAAGAATGATTCTCAGAAATAATGACAACTCTGATAAATATCTTTATAGTGCATATTTAACCTGTCGCATTAGTGTGTCTGCGTTTTAGTTCTCATTGTAATAGCCATTTGTTTAGGAAATGATGTTTGTAATAATTACTTTACAAAAAATGAGACAGTCTGCTTTGCACTGGACAATGATAATATAACAGTTGCAGAATCTATTTTGGAGCACTATGGAAGAAAAACTTCAAATTTCCTCTCTGAACTGCCTCTCTTGATTAGATTGTAATCGTTAATGACATTTGGACGTCTTGAATGAACTACTTTTAGGATCCATCTTAGACCTTTTTTTGTTGAAATAAAAACCTGGTAGATAACTTTTCAAAATAAATTGTTTAAAATGTCTACCAGATCAAAAATATTTTCATTTATTCTCTATGATAATTAGAACAAAAAAAAAAATGTTACAGTTCACATTATTGTTGCCTGTTTTTCCTTCCCTATTTAGATCCATTGGTGTTTTAAAGCAGTTGACTCTCTCATGATGACTCTGCATTCTTAGTGAACCCTTGGAGATCCTTAACTACTGTACAGTATAGACAGCCCTTACCTGTCAAAAACAACTTTGTCAAAAACCTATCTTTGTTTAGGTTACATTGTTAAGAGTGAGGCTTTTAAGGTAAATTAGTATAATTCCCCCTTTGAAAGTATGTTGTATTCAAATATATTAACCTTTAAAAAAGCTTTCCCTGTCATACAGCCTTTTAAAATAGAATAACAAAAAGCTTCCCATTCAAAAGTCAGAAAAGTTTACTTCTAGATTTAAAAGCTAGTTGTGAAACTTTGAATATAGTAGTTCTTCCCCACTTAAAAAGCTAGTTTCTTTGAAATATAATGGTTTTACTCTTAAAGCAATCAATCCTTAGACTGTAATATTTTTCCCAGAGTAACACAAACATGTCAAAGCTGACACTTTCAAGAGGATTAGCTCTAGAAAGAACCAGTTTTGAGCAAAGAATTTAAGGAGTGGAACAGAATTGAAAACATATATCCACAGAAAGACTTATACAAGCATGTTCATAGCAGCCTTATTCATAATAATCCCAAATTGGAAGCAGCCCAGGTACCCACCATCAGGAGAGTGGATAAACAAATTATGGTATATTCATGGAATGGAGTACTGATTAGTAATAAAAAAGAATGATTTACTGATCTGCTGCTGCTGCTAAGTCGCTTCAGTCGTGTCCGACTCTGTGCAACCCCATGGACGGCAGCCCACCAGGCACCCCCGTCCCTGGGATTCTCCATGAATCTCAAAAATTTTATAAAAAGCCTTTGTCTATAGGAATCAGTGGTGGGGAGATAGACTGGAAGGGGGCTGTGTGCTGTTCTTAGTCACTCAGTTGTGTCTGACTCTTTGTGACCCCATGGACTGTAGCCTGCCAGGCTCCTCTATCCATGTGGAATTCTTCAGGCAAGAATACTGGAGTGGGTTGCCATTTCCTCCTCCAGGGGATCTTCCCAACCCAGGGATCGAACCCAGGTCCCCCGCATTGTGGGTGAATTCTTTACTGTCTCAGCCATCAGGGAAGCCCAAGAAAACTTGAGTAGAGTGGGTAGCCTATCCCTTCTCCACGGGAACTTCCCAACGCAGAAATTGAACTGGGGTCTCCTGCATTGGAGACGGAGTCTTTACCAGCCGAGCTACCCTAGAGCCCAAACCCACTCTAGTATTCTTGCCTGGAGAATCCCATGGACAGAGGAGCCTGGCAAGCTACAGTCCACAAGGTCCCAAAAAGTTGGACATGACTGAAGCAACTAGTTGGGATCAAATGCTTGTGTCTCCTGCATTGGCAGCCGGGTTCTTTACCACTAGCGCCACTTGGGAAGGCCCTCAGTGGAGGCTACAACAGTCTTTACTTGACACAGCCCAGAGCTAAACACCTGAGATCTGTTTGTTTTATTGTATGTAAATTTACCTCACTTTTTTTTTTTAAAGAAATGGAACAGAAGATGAATTTTCTTAATAGGAAAGTGTAATAAATGATTAAGTTCAAGCTAAAGAGTTGCCTTTATTAACATGTAAATAATAAAGTTTATTTTTAAAAAATTAAAGAATTTTATTTCAGAAAACTTATTTTTGAGAATTTGGGAAAATATTTACATAGTTACTGTAAGTTGTAAAAGTTTTTTCCTCTCTTCTGAGGTAGACCAACTAAATTTAAAAGTCAGTGTAATTAAAAAGCTTTTATGGAGAACAATTTTGATGTCATTTAAAATATTTTCTTCCATGTAACCACTCTGCAATTTAGAATTCCTCGTGTCATCAAGTATTTGTTGAGCATGTACTATGGGACAGGCAATGTTCTAGATATTGGGACACTGTTCTATTTATAGTAGTGAGTGGGAAAAGATTTTTTTAATTGATTATTAATTTCATTTTATTGGCCGTTTGGTCCTAAATAGTCTTTAAGTGGTAATAGTAAAGCCATCCATTAAAAATATTTTATTTTCATCTTTCTATAGTTCAGAAGTGACGTTTTACCCATATTGATACTTTAGAAAATATTTATGAAATTATCAACAATCAAGTTACCAGTGTTATTTTTATGGGATCATTATATGCAACCTTTTGAAAAGGAAGAAAAAACAGAGCAAAATAGAAATGCAACAGTGTTACCAGCTCTTGACTGGTGGGATTACAAGTTATTTTATTTTTTATACTTTTTAAAATTTTCAGATTTTATAAATTAAGTGCTATTTCTGATAATCCTTAATTTTAGAATGTACTGTACAAAGTACACATTAAACCTAACAATTAGTAGGTAGTAGATTTCCCTTTATAATACCTAATATATCTGCCGTAGCTCAATATACATCAAACAGGTTCATAAGAAATAGCAAATCTTAAATTTTTAAAAAAAATTTCTTGTTTATTCTGTATTTTATATTTACCAAAAATCAGCTCTAACAAATATAATTTAAATGATTTAATTGAGCTTTATAGGCTGTTATTTTCCTTTATAATCTTTCCTGTACTTAAATTGAAGTTTGTCATCTTTAAAAGTAAATTTTCCCACATAAGACTGTTGTATAAATTATTTTGTTGTAGGAAATAATGGTACTTTTAATCACTGTATTACTACAGTGTTTTACCGAGGAATTAAGTGTTGAAAGAGCAACATTTTCTGAAGTAAATTTTAAAACAGCATTCTGTTTATTCCCTGAGATTTGTAGGTTAATATAGGGAATGTTAAACTTAAGAATCTAAGTTAAGGTTATCATCTTTACATGTTCATTCTCTTAACTTTTTGACTTTGATTTACTCAACCTCTTGAGACTTTTAAGTTTTGTAGTATACATAATAATACTTAATGTTATATTACATTCAAAAACATTTATTGAATATGTACTGGTTCAAGATACTATACTGGATGTTGGGGCCAATAACAATCTAAGACATTTATTGCCTGACCTGGAAGATAAGTGTAAATAAATAATTACAGCATTATGTGAGTGAGAAAGGGACTGACATTTACACTGTAAATGTCATTCATTCATTCATTAAGTCACTTAAATTCATTCATTTGTTAAGTCACTCAAAACATTTATGAGGTTCTACTTTGTGCCAGGAAGTGGAGCTCCTTTTCCTATAGGATTATGGCGGAATCAACTTTGTAAACAGAGAACAGTAGTATGATAAAAGAAACTGAGGAAAAAAGGCTTGAAAGCAGAGGAAGGAGCGATTAATTTGCTTTGTGAAATTGAGAAAGACTTCTGGAAAGGCAGTATTTGACCCTGGTTTTCAAGGGTCCATATAAATGAGTCAGGTTGACCACAAGTAGAAAGGCATGGCAGACAGAAGGAATTCCTTATGCAGAGGACACAGGAAACCTGCCACTAGGTAATCAGTAGCTTTGGCTGGCTCTAGGTACAAGAGGGATGGGCTATTTGTGGGTGTTGAAACTGTCAGAGTAGCCTTCCCATGTCATAGACGTGGTGCTTTGTGGAAACTTGGTTTACAGCAGCACCATCCAAAAGCCTTTTCGTGATGACAGAAATGTTTCCTGTGCGGTCAAACAATAGTAGCCACTAGCCACACATAATAGCTCTGGAGCTATTAAAATGCGACTACTGTGTCTTAGAAACTAAGTTTTGAATTCTGCTTAACTTTGTTTAAATAGCCACACGTATCAATCATGCTTTTTGTGTTCTATATTTTATGATAATTGGACATCTTGGGGACCTTGCTGGCCAGGAAGGTTTGCTCCTCCCTGGACTAGCTGATGCCAAGAGATAGTAAACTACTTGCTTGTGAGCAAATTTTTCACATGCAAACCAACCAATCCAAAGCCTACACTCCAAACACCTTTATCTAACCCTCACTTACCAAGCAGTATTTACCCTGCCCTAAATCACCCAAGGCCAGATATGAGACAATTAGGGACCAGCTCTATAGCCCAAAGCCCACTGAAATTATTCAGGCTAGCCAATACTAAACTGTTTACTGTGCCTTACCTTGCCTTTTCTGTAAACCACAATAAAGGCTTGGGCCCTTTCCTCTCACCTTGCTCCTGACCAAGCCTCACACTTACCTATGTGGTCATGGGTGGCCTGTTGTGTTCCCTCTTGTGAATTGTAAGTAAACTTTTCTTTCAAGGCAGTTGTCTACATGTCTGTCATCTTACCATATCTGATTATAACAAAATCCTGGGTCCAAACAAAACAGTGTGGCTAGTGGTTACTATCTTGGACAGCAAAGATCTATAGATAGACCCTTCACCCCAAGAAACAGTTCTTTGTCATTTTCAGAATGTTAATTCATTCAGAGCGTTTCTGTGGAGTGTCTCCACTTTTGTTAAGAGACCAGCACAGATCAGCCTGGCTGGCAAGATCTTACCCTTACAGAATTTCATTCTGGTGACTGAAAGATCATATCCCCAAAGATTTCTGCCATGTAGTATTGTCAGGTTGAGTCGGCAAAATGTTTTTCAGAGGAGCTGTGTCCAGTCTTCATAATCTTAATAAAAACTACCATTCACTACCCTCTCTGTGCCACGCACTCTTATAGGTGATGCACATATGTAAATAGGTTGTGTCATCTAGAGCTCATAACAAACCTTTGGATGGTCTTTTTTCAAAAATAGCTTCGTTTTGGAAGAGTTAGTATTAAGCCAGCCTTTTAATCGTTGAATAGTAAGAACAGTTATCTTTGGAAAGTAGTTTTACTGAGAGAAGAAGAGATAAAATTTTGGCTCTGTTGAATCTCATTCATAGTGACTGAGAACAGGCTTTTTACTTAGTGTCCTGGGCTAGACCTGCTTAAGCTCCAGTTTACCCACATGAAAAATGGAAATAATGTGCCTACTAAACTGAGTTGTTTAACACAATGTTTAATAACTGAGTTATTACAGTCGCACTCTTAGCATAATCTGTTCATTTATTATTAACATTTATTAGCACACCTTAGCATATGACCTTCAATTTTTCTTTTTCTCCATTAAGTTGTAGTGCTTATTAGTAATGTGTCAGGTTAGCACTCAGTGAATGATGACAAGTGATAACTCTTAAGGTCAGAAGGGATTCCCTATGGAACCCAGCAGAGGCAGCATACTAGCCAACATTTGATAAATGCATGCTGAAATATAAATATTTATTTTGGCTCCTTGGTGTGTTTCTCTCTGCAGACATAGGGAACATTTCATTTATGTCACTTATATTCCGTATCCCCCAAAACAGTGCTGAGTACTACAAAAGGCTTTAATGAATACTTATGAAGTAAGATGTATCTAATAATGAGATTATTTAGTATGTGAAAATTTCACCTAGCTCTTTAAAATAGCTTTTACACAACATTTAGGTTTTTCTATAGGAATCACACTACGCCTTACCAGAAATATAAATTAAAGCATTGAAGACATATTCTGTCTGAAATTACACATCAGTGGTAAATAGTTTACAGGAAATTCTGTTGTATGATTTTAGATATAGTGGAAATGTTTTCTAAACATATAAAATTGAGTTTTATTTATAACATGGTGATCGTAATTCCTGAAATAAAACTAAACACAGATATACTTAGGATAATGAGATAGGGTATTGGATAGAGGATTTATTTCTGAAAACTTTGTTTTCCAGTTTCAAAAGTCTCAAGGTAGCCCACAAATAAAATAAAGTGGTCCTAGGTATCGGTTCCTTGATATTTATTCACAGTTTTACAGATAAGTTAAGAAATTAAAGTGAGAAGTAAAGAATAAGCTGAAGGGTGAGACATGCTATTTAAGTTCTTTTTAAAAATTTTCTTAAAAATGTATTTACAGTAGGTCCTTGTTGGTCATCTGTTTTAAACATAGCAGTCTGTACATGTCAGCCCCAAACTCCCAGTCCATCCCTATTTGAGTCCTTTTTCAGACTCTTAACAAATCTGTATTTTTAGTTTCAGAATGGCTTCGGTTATTGCCTTTCCTTGGTGTACTTGCACTACTTGGCTACCTTGCTCTTCGTCCATTCCTCCCGAAGAAAAAGCAACAGAAGGATAGCTTGATTAATCTTAAAATACAAAAGGAAAATCCCAAAGTGGTGAATGAAATAAACATCGAAGATCTGTGCCTCACTAAAGCAGCTTATTGTAGGTGTTGGCGTTCTAAGACGGTAAGATGTCCATTTACACATACACTAAAATTTTGTGCAGTTAACATGGTTTTGCTTCTTAAATCCCCAGTTTTGAGGTTCTGTGAGATGAGAGACTTTTCCATAGTATTCAGCACTGAAAGCCTGTTCTAAATTAAAGTTTGCCTCTTCTGATCAATATACTTCCTACATTAGAAAAGTTAGAGCAGCACGGAAACTTAATTGAGCAAATTACTTAATCCTTAATCTCTGTCAGTTTTTTTTAATCTGATAAATATCACAGAAATTTTTGAGGATTTAGTGAGATGATGTACATATAGTACTGTGCCTCCTATGTAGCATGAGCTAGTGAATGGCAGCTGTAATTATGGATGATTTTGACTATGGAAATTAAAAAGGAATTTGGCAGATGCAACTAGATTATCATATGATATAAGTTAAGTCAGACAGAAAAATACCATATAATATCATATATGGAATCTAAAATAAGACACAGATGAACCTACTTATGAAACAGAATCAAGGCAGAGAACAGACTGGTGATTGCAAGCGGGGTGGGGGTTGGGGAAGGGTGGAGTGGGAGGTTGGGGTTAGCAGATGTAAGATTTTATATATAGAATGGATAAACAAGGTCCTACTGTACAGCATAGAAAACTATTCAGTATCCTATGATAAACCATAATGGAAAAGAATATTTTTTTAAAAAAGAATGTATATATGTGTGTAACTGAATCACTTTGCTAAACAGCAGTATTTAAGACAATTTGTAAATCAATTATATTTCAATTAAGAACAAATAAATAGACGAGGAGGAGGAGTTTGGAATGATACATTGTAAGTAGTTGATGAGGTCTGTTTTCTTCTGCTACTTTGGTCATAGGCTATTTGAGACTTTAAGTACAATAATGTTCATCATAGCATCATTTATAATAACCTTAGAAACAATCTAGATATCTGATAATAGAGGAATGATTAAAGTATGATATAATACAAGATTGCACATAGTAAATAGAGAAAAAAGATACCAAATTGTTAATTATTACTTATGAGTAAGTTTTTTAAAATATATTTTAAAATGTTTTTTAAAGTATTATAGTGTGCATGAGTTTTATAGTGAGAAAACAAAAGAATTTAATTTGAATTTAAATTACATCCTTAAAAAATTTAAATTAATTGAAAAGGTGAGTTCAGAATTAGAGCTCTATACAAAATAGGAGCTTATTTTGATCCCCTTTTAAGATTATCATATTGACTTGTATGGAATCATCCAAAGCTTTTAAAATCTGCCAACTAATGAAATATTTAAATGTTAGGTTTGCCATAGTATTGGAAGGTAGTTAGCTATAGAATATATCTGTTGCTCAGAAAAGCTATCTAATGTGCTTTTTTTCTCCCAAAGTAATGGACTTTCTTTATAAGAGCATGTCAAATGTATTTCTACTTACTGACTCATTTAAAAAATAACATTTGCAATTTTTTCCTTTCTAGTTTCCTGCCTGTGATGGTTCACATAATAAACACAATGAATTGACAGGAGATAATGTGGGTCCACTAATACTGAAGAAGAAAGAAGTATAATAGTAATGAATTAGGATGGAATTCAGTTCTTTGCTGTAAAAAGTTATAACAATATTTTTGCATTCTTTGTTTATAGAAGATCTTTCAAATGGTGGTCTTAATTATTGCTCCTGGTTGAATAATTATTTCTGCCAATTTATTTTCTTTTTACACTACTGTTTATATTTGATACTTTGTATATTCAAGCAGTCTTTATATAGAAATTAAATGACAGTTCTTTCATTCTGACTTCAAAGAATTAATGTATCTTCCTACAAAAAAAATCAACATTTTTAATTTTAATTAATTGAGAAAGTTTTGGCAATGAGTGCAAACATCACTGTTCAAACATCACTGAACATCAATATTTTCAACAGAATCTATACTTTAAAAATATCTCCCTCCCCTATTAAATATATATATTTTTAGTACCCTTATGTTTTGATCATTTGCAGTGATTTCTTTTTCCCCTTTCCATATTTCATTCTTTTTAGGTCAGTGAGAAAAATATTGCTGTCAGAATTGCTTGAGTTTTCAAAGAGAAATACTCTTTGCATTTTAAATATTGTTCTCTATAAATGTGAATATCCGAATTTCAGAAAAAACAGGAACTGGGTATAAAAAGTTTCAACAAGGAACAATTATTTACATTATAAAAGACTTGTTTATAAAAGGTTTGTTTGTGTCTGTTTACATGTGTTGTGTTTGTGTATCTCAGAGCCGTCTGACTCCGTGACAAAGTGGGGTAGGATGGCAAGAATACTTAGAGCTAAACTCATGAGCTGCTGCAATTTGTAGGTCAATTAAAAATAATTAAAAATAAAGTAAATCTGGTACAACCGGGTCCCTTTGCTGTTCACCTGAAACTATCACAACATTGTTTGTTAATTGGCTGAACTCCAATATGAAATAAATAGTTTAAAAAAATCTGAATTTATATTAATGTGATAATAGTTCAGTGTTCAAAATTGTATCTGTATAAACATTTTTCTCTTTATTACAGTGTAAACCAGTAAACAAAATACAAAAGGTTTGCAAAATAAACTTATTGGAGGATCTTTAAAACTTTCGTAGTTTTTTTAGCCTGAGTTAATTTAATTTTATATTACAGTTCTTATATTAATAGCTATCAGTCAGTTCACTGTGCTTTCTTTATATATGAAGATGGTTCAGGAGGCAGACATACTTAATTCTAATAATCATCAAAGCTAGTAGTTACTGTGCACTTGGGTAACAGACACTGCACTAAGCATAGTACCTGGATTTTTTGTGAATAGTTTATTGCATGTAATTATCAAAGCTTCTATTGATTTAGGTGATCTTGAGTTTCTCGTGAATAACAGCAGGAATTTTTAAGTTAGGGTTAGAAATGTAGGTATGGTTTTGAGAAGTTTTCCAAGGTGTATGTACAAAATTGTTGCTCGCTCTTTTGCTGTGAGTAGGAAGAACAACATTGTTCTTACTTTTGGTATTTTTTTCCCTAAGAACTTTTTCTTCAACACCTTCTGAGGTTTCAGCTGTCAGAGTAACCAGTTATTTTTCCACAGTTGATCACAAGACTTGCGGAAAACGCTCCTCACCAAGACTTTGCATAGCCTGGTCCATAATGCTTTTCTTGAAAAATGTTCTCTCCAGATCAGAGCAACATGGTTTTGTACATGTTCCAGTAGTTGCCATTCTTAGATCTTATAAGAGAACGTAAAATTTTCTCCAAATGTGGAGACTAAAATGAAACTACCAATGTTAAAATTGTTAGGTAGGAACATTTAAAAAAATTGAAAACTTTTTTCATCTCATAAAAGGTAATTCTAATACTCCAAAAATAAGAAGGTTACACTCTCAAATAAGACTTTTTTCCTCCCCACATTTTCAGTTGTTAAAATTGGTTAAAATTTTAAATTGGTTAAAGAAAGTTAACGGTCATTTCTTTTCTAGGCCATTTCTTTCTTTAACCAATTTTAACAACTGAAAATGCGGAGAAGGAAAAAAAAAAGAAGGTAATACTCTTGAGTATTGTTTTTTTCTCCCTACATTTGCAACCAAATATTTTCCCACATGTGCAGCTTCTTCAGAAGCCCCGGGCTGGTATCAAGCTGTTATTTTAATTACTTCTTTACATATGCAGTGTTACCAGTTGCTATCACTTCCTCTTGTAAGTTCACAGAATTCCATCATGTCTGTCTTAAAAAATTGACATCTAATTGAAATCTAATTGCATGTAAATTGATAACAACGGAGGATACTTTAGCTCTTGAAATACGTATCTTGGTTTCCCAGAACATTCTAGAAACAGCCATATTGTTACTGTCACATTATAATCATTTTGAGGACTGCTGCTCCTCACCCAGGGAGCTAGTCAGTCATTGCCTTACTCAGACATGAGCCACCACCATTACATAAATAAGTATCCAAAACTGTTGAGCAGGACTTGAGGTATTAATGATTCATTCTTATGAGTAATTAAGCAAGTTACATTATGAAAAGCACATTACAATTCAGTTTTGAGTTCAATGTTTCATATGATGATTCATTAAATTGCTTTTGTATTTTGTAACCTAATTTGTTAATAACTTTATGGCAAGCTAATTAAACCAGCTGCTGATCTATATAGTTCTGTCTTCCTTACTGTGATCCTACAGTCTTGCATTAGAAACGTGCTATTACCTTGCAAAGAGAGTTTTATTTTTTTAAAACAGGGTTCTTAAATTATGATAGACATTTTATTTACTACTTACTAGAAACATCTAACTGCCTTTAATTGCTTAGAATTCAGTTGTGGAGCATCACCAATCCTGAGAAGACCAGGAGAGCTCTTACTAAAGGCTTACAGACTTTGTTTAGAAGTGCTTGCAGATCTGTATCTTCAGTGTCTGCTTGTTCTTGTGCTGTCCTAAGTCACTCAGTCGTGTCTGACTCTTTGCAGCTCCATGGACTGTAGCCCACCAGGCTCCTCTGTCCATGGGATCCTCCTGGCAAGAATACTGGAGTGGGTTGCCATGCCCTCCTCCAGGGGATCTTCTGGATCCAGGGATCAAACTCACATTTCCCCAGCTGGCAGGCAGGTTCCTTACCACTAGTGCCACCTGGGAAGTCCCTGCTTGTTATTACTTCACCCCTAATTCTAACAAGTTTACCTGATTTCTGCTCCTGAACAAATCAAAGTATTGACAGGGTCCTTCTAGAGGCAGGTAAATAATAAAATGTGACAGCTGACAGCAGGGGAGGGAAGCAAAAAATAAATTTAATGTGAACAGTAAAAGTCTAGCAACTTGAGAAAATTTAAAGTAGAGTCCTCCACAGCACAGTGCCTAAGAGCATCACTGTGGTTCAATTATACAAGTGATGTTTAATGATGAATTTACATCAAGATGGTGGTGTCATCTGCATATCTGAGATTACTGATATTTCTTGTTGCAATCTTGAGTCCAGCTTGTGCTTCTTCCAGACCAGCATTTCTCATGATGTACTCTGCATATAAGTTAAATAAGCAGGGTGACAATATACACCCTTGACGTACTCCTTTTCCTATTTGGAACTAGTCTGTTGTTCCATGTCCAGTTCTAACCTGCTTCCTGACCTGCATACAGATTTCTCAAGAGGCAGGTCAGGTGGTCTGGTATTCCCATCTCCTTCAGAATTTTCCACAGTTTATTGTGATCCACACAGTCAAAGGCTTTGGCATAGTCGATAAAGCAGAAATAGATGTTTTTCTGGAACTCTTGCTTTTTCAATGATCCAGCAGATGTTGGCAACTGGGGAAACAGTGGAAACAGTGGCTGACTTTATTTTTCTGGGCTCCAAAATCACTGCAGATGGTGATTGCAGACATGAAATTAAAAGACGCTTACTCCTTGGAAGGAAAGTTATGACCAACCTAGACAGCATATTAAAAAGCAGAGATATTATTTTGCCAACAAAGGTCCATCTAGTCAAGGCTATGGTTTTTCAGTGGTCATGGATGGATGTGAGAGTTGGACTATAAAGAAAGCTGAGCACAGAAGAATTGATGAACTGTGGTGTTGGAGAAGACTCTTGAGAGTCCGTTGGACTGCAAGGAGATCCAACCAGTCTATCCTAAAGGAGATCAGTCCTGGGTGTTCATTGGAAAGACTGATGTTGAAGCTGAAACTCCCAATACTTTGGCCACCTGATGCGAAGAGCTGACTCATTTGAAAAAACCATGATGCTGGGAAAGATTGAGGGCAGGAGGAGAAGGGGACGACAGAGGATGAGATGGCTGGGTGGCATCACCGACTCGATGGGCATGAGTTTGAGTAAACTCCGGGAGTTGGTGATGGACAGGGAGGCCTGGCGTGCTTCGGGTTCAGGGGTTGCAAAGAGTTGGACATGACTCAGTGACTGAACTGAACTGAAGTAGTTTAAGGTATGTAAGAAGGTAGGATTTGTGTTTTGTTTGGTGATACCAATTTCCACTTCATATGGTTAAAAGCTGAGTGCTTAAAGTGGTATCCAGATGGAAAGTTTATGCAGAAAATACCTTGACTCATTCCTTGATATTTGGAGGCTTTCTCATAGGCAGTTTTTCATTCAGTTGAAACATTTTTCAGGTTTAATGATTTATTCACTACATAATTTAATTTGCTAAAATATGAGAAAATCTAAAGGAACAGTGATTTAAACCACATAAATCAAGTTAGATGACCTCCTCCACCTTAGGATAAGTCATGTTTAAAGTCATTCAGCTGCAGTTCCGTGACTGCCGTCTGCCTTGCTGACCACGCAGTCCCTTTGAATGAGAGATAGGACTGCAGAAGACTCTCAGGGTTGTTGCTGTGTTTTAGCTATGCTGCATCATCTGAAGTCATCATTTAGTTGTTACAGCAACTTTTTACTGGAAGTCATGGTATCATGTTCAGAGAGGCATCCATTATCTTTTGCAGAAATCCAATTTGTTTGGAGGTTATGTTGAAGCAAGCAGTTTTATATAAAAAGTAGACCATTCATATTACTTACTAGCAATAGTGTTGTACAATTTTCTTCTAGGTTTATATATATATATTTATATATGTACAATATATATTTCTATTTAATAATATGTGTGTATATATATATAAATGTGGGTGTGTGTATTTGGTTTTGTTTTGTTTTTTGGCCTTGTGGCATACAGGATCTTAGTTCCCTGATCAGGGATTGAACCCATGACCCCCACAGTGGAGGTACAGAGTCATAACCACTGGACCTCCAGGGAATTCCATTTATGATCTTGAAGGCCCCTGAAAATCTGTTCAGAGAGGCATTCTTCTGTCAGTTAGAGAGGACATCGCTTTCTAAGTTTCCTTTGGTTTGAATCCTTGATTCTTGCTTACAAAAAGTATATTCTGTGACTCTCTTCTCTTAAAACACTGTTGTCAAATAAATCAGCCACAATATTTACAAGTTACTGGTGTCTATTATAAAGCTGTAATTTTCCAAAATAATATAGAAATGGGAAAAGAGTAGTAAATTGCATAATTAGAGAGATGAACCTTGTAATTGAAAATAAAAACATCAACATTCACTAAATTCTCAAATTTCCTGTAATTTTCCATTAGTATCCATCATAAATTCCTCTGCATTAGTCACAATAAAGATAAGAATCATTAACATCCCTTCAATAAATTTAAGACAGAAGTACAGTGTCTTCATCAAGACGCTGCTGCCATGAAGTGAAATAAGATGAACGTAGAAGTACATTCACTTTAAAATTTTGCATGCAGCTGTGTAGCAACACACTGGAAAATCTAGAGGAAATGGATTATTTCCTATGAAAACATAAAAGATCAAAAGCGACGCAAGATAAAATTTTACATGTTAATAGACCAATTTTCAGATACGAATGAAATAAGCGATTTTTTAAATCCTAATTTTAAAAGTTCTAGGGTTGCAAAGGAGATGATTTTAATGTGATTTAAAGTATCCCAAATTTCTTCAAAAAGGAAAAACTCTCCAACTCACTTCATACAGCTGCTGCTGCTGAGTCGCTTCAGTCGTGTCCGACTCTGTGCGACCCCACAGACAGCAGCCCACCAGGCTCCTCTGTCCACAGGATTGTCTAGGCAAGAACACTGGAGTGGGCTGCCGTTTCCTTCTCCAATGCATACAGCTAGTATAACATTAATATAAAAACTTGGTAAAGAAACAGAAGGCAAAAAAAAAGGCCAATCTCACCTATACATACGGATGAAAATTCTAAAGGAAGGTGTGCTGCGCTTAGTCACTCAGTTGTGTCTGACTTTCTGCCACCCCAGGGACTGTAGCCCACCTGGCTCCTCTGTCCATGGGGATTCTCCAGGCAAGAATACTGTAGAAGTTTCCCACGTCCTTCTCCAGGGGATCTTCCCAACCCAGGGATCAAACCCAGGTCTCCTGCACTGCAGGTGGATTCTTTACCAGCTGAGCTACTAGGGAAGCCCAAATAAAAGTGAGTGCAGCACTGTTTTTTAAAAAAGAAATCACTATGGCAAAAAGGATTGTATTCCAGGAATTCAAGAGTGTTTTGATTTCAGCACATCTATTAATACAATCTTGCCACTTCTTTTTAATCTCTTCTGCTTTTATTAGGTTCTTAATGTTTCTGTCCTTTATTGTGCCCATCCGTGAATGAAATGTTCCCTTGATACCTCCGATTTTCTTAAAGAGATCTCTAATCTTTCCCATTCTATTGCTTTCCTCTATTTCTTTGCATTGTTCATTAAAGATGGCCTTTTTATTTCTCCTTGCTATTCTCTGGAACTCTGCATTCAGTTGGGTAAATCTTTCCCTTTCTCCTTTGCTTTTTTGCTTATCTTCTTTCCTCAGCTATTTGTAAAGCATCCTCAGACAACTACTTTGCCTTCTTGCATTTCTTTTTCTTTGGGATGGTTTTGGTCACTGCCTCCTGTACAATGTTATGAACCTCTGTCCATAGTTTTTCAGGTACTCTGTCTACCAGATCAAATCCTCTGAATCTATTTGTCCTAATGACTGGGATTACCAGGACAGTGTGGTCACTCACCTAGAGCCAGACATCCTTGAGTGTGAAGTCAAATGGGCCTTAGGAAGCATTACTACAAACAAAGATAGTGGAGGTGATAGAATTCCAGCTGAGCTATTTCAAATCCTAAAACATGATGCTGTGCAAGTGCTGCACTCAATATGTCAGCAAATTTGGAAAACTCAGCAGTGGTCACAGGACTGGAACAGATCAGTTTTCATTCCAATCCCAAAGGACAGTGCCAAAGAATGTTAAAACTAGCAGACAATTTTGCTTATTTTGCATGCTAGTAAGGTTATGCTCAAAATCCTTCAAGCTAGGCTTTAGCAGTATGTGAAGCGAGAACTTCTAGGTGTACAAGCTGGGTTTTGAAAAGGCAGAGGAAACAGAGATTGAATTGCCAATATACATTGGATCATAGAGAAAGCAAGGGAATTTCAGAAAAACACACAGTTTTGCATCATTGACTATTCTAAAGCCTTTGACTGTGTGGATCACAACAAACTATGGAAAATTCTTAAAGAGATGGAAATACCAGGCCACCTTACCTGTCTCCTGAGAAACCTGTATGCGAGTCAAGAAGCAACAGTTAGAATCATGCATGGAACAATGGGCTGGTTCAAAATCGGGAAAGGAGTAAGTACATCAACGCTGTATACTGTCATCCTGTTTATTTAATTTATATGTAGAGTACCATCATGAGAAATGCTGGGCTGGATGAACACATAAGCTGGAATGAAGATTGCCAGGGAAATATCAACAAACTCAGACATGCAGATGATATCACTCTAATGGCAGAAAATGAAGAGGAACTAAAGAGCCTCTTGATGAGGGTAAAAGAAGAGAGTGAAAAAGCTGGCTTAAAATTCAACATTCAAAAACGTAAGATCAGGGCATCCAGTTCCATCATTTCATGGCAAATAGATGGGGAAAACAGAGGAAGCAGTGACAGATTTTATTTTCCTGAGCCCAAAAATCCCTGTGGATGGTGACTGCAGCCATAATTAAAAGACACTTGCTCCTTGGAAGGAAAGCTATGACAAACCTTGACAGCATGTTAAAAAGCAAGGACATCACTTTGCCAACAAAGCTGGTTTCCCAGAAGTCATGAATGGATGTTAGGGTTGGACCATAAAGCTGAGCACCAAAGAATTGATGCTTTTGAACTGTGGTGCTGGAGAAGACTCTTGAGAGTTCCCTGGACTGCAAGGAGATCCAACCAGTCCATCAACCTTGAATATTCATTGAAAGGACTGATGCTGAAGCTGAAGCTCCAGTACTTTGGCCACCTGATGTAAAAAGCGGAATCCCCGGAAAAGACCCTGATGCTGGGAAAGACTGAAGGCAAAAGGAGAAAGGGGTGGCAGGGGATGAGATGGTTAGATAGCATCCCTGACTCAATGGATGTGAATTTGAGCAAACTCCAGGAGATAGTGAAGGTCAGAGAAGCCTGGTATGCACAGTCCATGGGGTTGCAGAGAGTCAGACACGACTTAGGAACTGAACAATTAACAGAAAGTTACCCAGATGATTAAAGAAGCGAAAACATGATCATATTTGTTGTTGTTCAGTCACTCAGCCCTGTCTGACTCTCTGCGACCCCGTGGACTGCAGCACGCCAGGTTTCCCTGTCCTTCACCAACTCCTGGAACTTGCTCAAACTCATGTCCATTGAGTTGGTGATGCCATATAACCATCTCGTCCTCTATCATCCCCTTCTCCTCCTGCCTTCAATCTTTCTTAGCATCAGTGTCTTTTCCAATGAGTTGGCTCTTCGCATCAGGTGGCCCCAGTACTGAAGCTTCAGCTCCATGATCATATCGATAGATGGTGATAAGCATGCTACTAAGATTTAGTAGCCATTCCTAATGAAGATTCTTGAGTAAAACAGAAATTGAAGGAAACTACTTAAAACAATGAAGAGTATTTATGAAAACTGCAAGTATTTAAAACTATAAGCGGTTTCAATTAAAATCAGGAACTAATTACTGATTAGTCAGGAATGGTTACTGTCAATTATTATTAAAGATTATTTTGGAGGATCCAGTGACTGTTGACATGATTTTATATGCCTAGGAAACGACAGAGCTTGGCAAAGACAGAATTAAAGAGGGATTTTTAGTAAGTACTCAGAAACCAGATGAATATACAAAATTTAATTGCAATAAGCACTCTGAAGTGCTAATGGGAGAAATATTTCATTCACGATAGCAAAAAAGCCCAAAAAGGTAGAATAAATTTGCTCAGAAAGGTACAATACTTATAAGAAAAAATAAGCTATAAAAATGTTACTATAAGATACTGAACAAAATTTAAACATATTAAAAAACACTACTGTAAAAATACAAATCTCTTAAAGTTAATTCAATAGAACACATTAGAATTATGAGTATTTTTAAATTGGATTAAACTACCTTAAGATTAATTTGGAATAGTCAGAAAATTCTATAAAAACAATATGAGAGAAACTTTACTCACCAGATATCAGCATATACTATAGTCACTGGAATCAAGTCAATATGGTAAGAAAAATAACTGCATTAAATAAGAATAAACTAGATTGGTAGAAAAGAATTGAGGTGAAAATTTAACATATGATGAATATGGTGCTTTAATTCAAACATAAAACAAGATTGGACTCCTAATTTTCATTAAAAGCTTTGATGTGATATAAAATTATTTTAAAAATAATTATTGGGAATTCCCCGGCTGTCCAGGGGTGAGAACTCAGTGCTCTCACTGCCAGAGCCCCTAGTTCGACCCCTGGTTGGGGAACTAAGATCTCACAAGCCAGAGGGCATGGCAAAAAAAATATATATTTTTTATTATTTTAGAAAGAGAGTTGGGGGTGGGGAAGAAGAAAAGAAGAGACTAAAGATAGGGAAACCTATGTGGCAAAAATTAATTTTTTGTGACAGAAGAGGTAAAGTCAAATATCAATTATACATAATAAACATGGAGGAAACTGCAATGTAGGTTACAAAGAGTTAATATCTATATTGCTCTGGATTATGTAATATGTAATGATAACATGTATTATAGAGCACTTAAAAATGGGCAAAAAAATAGGCAAACAAAACCATGGGCAAATATAAAGATATAACCATAGAAAAATAAATCCAGATGACCAAGATATATAAAATTATGTTTAAACTCACTAGTGATCAGAAAAATACAAATAAAGCACTAAAAGACAGTCATTTTATACCCCAGTAGATAGGTAGTCACGTGTAAAGAAGAGCAATACCCATCACTGGTGGGAATTTTCCAGGAGGGACCAAGTATTCTCATATATTAGCAGTAAGAAATACAGATTGCAAGTCTTTTGGGAAGAAATATATTCTTTGTCACAGCAGTCCTACAGAAATAAAATCAATATATTTGTCCATATATATATTTTATTGCAACATTGATCTTAAGGGAAAATACATATTAGAGCTATGTTAGTTGATGCAGTATTTCTATGCAGTAGTGACTTAGCAGCAGCAGCAGTGATGGGATGTATATTAATATATATATTATATACTCTTCTTTTGGGTTGTGTGTGTATGTATATATGTTTGCATACGATTTATAAGCATGAAGAAAAATGAAAATGATGTATCAAAACAGAGAGATTACTTTACTGACAAAGGTCCGTCTAGTCAAAGCTATGGTTTTCCAGTAGTCATGTATAGATGTGAGAGTTGGACCATAAAGAAACTTAAACGCCAAAGAACAGATGCTTTTGAACTGTGGTGTTGGAGAAGACACTTGAGAGTCCCTTGGACTGCAAGGAGATCCAACCAGTCAATCCTAAAGGAAATCAGTCCTGAATATTCATTGGAAGGACTGATGCTGAAGCTGAAGCTCCAATACTCTGGCCACGTGATGCAAAGAATTGACTCATTAAAAACGACCCTGATGCTGGGAAAGATTGAAGGCAGGAGGAGAAGGGGACAACGGAGGATAAGATGGTTGGATGGCACCACCGACTCAAAGGACATGAGTTTGAGTAAGTTCTGGGAGTCGGTGATGGACAGGTGCTGCAGTCCATGGGGTCGCAGAGAGTCAGACAGGACTGAGCGACTGAACTGAAAGTAGATGATATCATTTATCTAGAGAGGGTAGGTAAAGATGGGAATTTGGGTGGGAACGGGAAGAGGAGAGAGGAAAGAATAAGAAAACAGAAAAAAAAAATTCCATGTATGAGATCCCATTTTAAAATTATATCAATTAAACATGTGCATATACAATAAGAAAGCTTAAAACATTAACTGGATTTGGTATCATGAAGGTCATTTTATGACCTTACCCAGAGAAGTTTTGGGTAAGTGGAAGGAAAGAATAAAGTAAAATTCTTATTAGAGCAGTTTGAATAATAAATAAATAGTAAGATAGCAGACCATTATAAACAAACTTTGCAAAATAATATAATACTAATAAAAAAGTAAAATACAATAAACAATGATAAGCAAAAAAAGGGATAAAGAAAGCTATTCGTATGTTATGTTTATGAAGCAAAGGTGGCCTCTGTATATTGGCCCATGGGTGGTTTATTTCTTCAGAGCAGGTTGTGACCCACTAGCTCAAAAGCCACTGGCACCAAACCAAAAGTTCACCCATCTACTTGTTTTAAACATAATCCAGACAAACAGAATTTTTAGCCATTTAGAGCTTGCCTGCTTTTTATAACCTGTGAAACTGTCCAAAATCTGCTTGCTGCAGATGAAATAAACCTTTGGGCAATAAAGACCTAAGCTGCTGCTGTGCTTTGGAACTCTAACTCAGAGACTCCTGACATGCTGCTGAGTAACATAACACATAAGCCCCCTAGACAAAAAACCTCTGTCTCTGATGCCTCTTTCCCCCAGTAGGCTCGCCCTCCTTCCCATCTTGATGGGGGCCTGATGCCTTAAAGCTCTGGGTGGTGCTAGAGCCGTGCCCAACTTGCAGACCTGTTGAGAAGTAAAACAGAGCTTGCGTGCAGCTACTGCCACCTCACGGCCATAATGTTTGCTTTGCTCAGCCTCAAAGTGCTCAAACTCACTCCCTTATACTACATAACATAAAACTAAAAATTCACCAGGAAGATACATCAGTTCAGAAGTTGTAGACACCTGATAAATCCTCAAAATAAATAAATCCAAAATGAATAAAATTACAAAGAATAATTGACAAGCTTACAAATACAGTGGGAGATTGTATAACACATTCATTTCAGTTCAGTTCAGTCACTCAGTCATGTCCAATTCTTTGCGACCCCATGAATCGCAGCACGCCAGGCCTCCCTGTCCACCACCAACTCCCGGAGCTTACTCAAACTCATGTCCATCGAGTTGGTGATGCCATCCAGCCATCTCATCCTCTGTCGTCCCCTTCTCCTCCTGCCCCCAATCCTTCCCAGCATCAAGGACTTTTCCAATAAGTCAACTCTTCGCATGAGGTGGCCAAAGTACTGGAGTTTCAACTTCAGAATCAGTCCTTCCAATGAACACCCAGGACTGATCTCCTTTAGGATGGACTGGTTGGATCTCCTTGCAGTCCAACAGACTCTCAAGAGTCTTCTCTAACACCACAATTCAAAAGCATCAATTTTTCGGCGTTCAGCTTTCTTCACAGTCCAACCCTCACATCCATACATGACCACTGGAAAAACAATAGCCTTGACTAGACGGACCTTTGTTGGCAAAGTAATGTCTCTGCTTTTTAATATGCTAGGTTGGTCATGACTTTCCTTCCAAGGAGTAAGCATCTTTTAATATCATGGCTGCAATCACCATCTGCAGTGATTTTGGAGACCAAAAAGATAAAGTCAGCCACTGTTTCCACTGTCTCCCCATCTATTTCCCATGAGGTGATGGGACCAGATACCATGATCTTAGTTTTCTGAATGTTGAGCTTTAAGCCAACTTTTTCACTCTCCTCTTTCACTTTCATCAAGAGGCTTTTTAGTTCTTCTTCACTTTCTGCCATAAGGGTGGTGTCATCTGCATATCTGAGGTTATTGATATTTCTCCCAGCAATCTTGATTCCAGCTTGTGGTTCTTCCAGCCCAGCGTTTCTCATGATGTATTCGGCATATAAATTAAATAAGCAGGGTGACAATATACAGCCTTGACGTACTCCTTTTCCTATTTGGAACTAGTCTATTGTTCCATGTCCAGTTCTAACTGTTGCTTCCTGACCTGCATATAGGTTTCTCAAGAGGCAGGTCAGGTGGTCTACTTTCAGTAACTGACTAAATGGACAAAAAATTAGTAAGCTTATATAGATTTTATAGAACTCAAATTAGCAGTTAAAGAATACCCATTGTTTTCAAGCATACTTGAAATATTTACAAAAATTAAACAAATATTAGGCCTAAAGGTATCAAAATATTAAACTGATATGGAGACCACAAAGTACTACTATTATAAATCAATAATAAAAGATTACCCAAAAGAGAATGTAAAATTTTAGAAATTAAAAATACTGTTCCATATAATTCATGTAACAGAGAAGTAATTAAAATAAAAATTAGAACATATTTAAAATTGGGTGAAGATGAAAAGATTACATACCAATAGATATTTAATAGCTGAAGAAGTATTTAGAGGGAAAATGCAGTACTTAGATGAAATATCAAAAACAACAGAATGATCCCTGTTCATTTCCAAGGTAAACCACTCAATCTCACAGTAATCCAAGTCTATGACCCAACCAAAAATGCTGAAAAAGCTGAAGTTGAACGGTTCTATGAAGACCTACAAAACCTTTTAGAACAAACACCCAAAAAAAGACGTCCTTTTCATTACAGGGGATTAGAATGCAAAAGTAGGAAGCCAAGGAATATCTGGAATAACAGGCACATTTGGCCTGGGGTACAAAATGAAGCAGGGCAAAGACTAACAGAGTTTTTCCAAGAGAACGCACTGGTCATAGGAAAACCCTCTTCCAATAACACAAGAGAAGAATCTATATGTGGACATCACCAGATGGTCAATACTGAAATCAGACTGATTATATTCTTTGCAGTCAAAAATGGAGAAGCTCTATACAGTCAGCAAAAACAAGACCAGGAGCTGACTGTGGCTCAGATCATGATTCCTTACTGCAAAATTCAGACTTAAATTGAAGAAAGTAGGGAAAACCACTAGACCATTCAGGTATGACCTAAGTCAAATCCCTTACGATTATACAGTGGAAGTGACAAACAGATTCAAGGGATTAGATCTGATAGATAGAGTGCCTGAAGAAATACGGACAGAGGTTCGTGATATTGTACAGGAGGCAGTGATCAAGACCAACCCCAAGAAAAAGAAATGCAAAAAGGCAAAATGGTTGTCTGAGGAGGCCTCACAAATATTTGAGAAAAGCAGAGAAGTTAAAGGCAAAGGAGAAAAGGAAAGATATACCCATTTGAATGTAGAGTTCAGCATGGAGAGATAAGAAAGCCTTCCTCAGTGATCAATGCAAAGAAATAGAGGAAAACAAGTGAATGGGAAAGACTAGAGATCTCTTCAAGAATATTAGAGATACCAAGGGAACATTTCATACAAAGATGGGCACAATAAAGGACAGAAATGGTATGGACCTAACAGAAGCAGGAGATATTAACAGGTGGCAACAATACAAACAAGAACTGTACAAAAAAGATCTCCATGATCTAGATAACCATGGTGGTGTGATCACTCACCTAGAGTGAGACATCCTGGAATGTGAAGTCAAGTGGGTCTTAGGAAGCATCACTATGAACAAAGCTAGTGGAGGTGATGGAATTCAGTTGAGTTATTTCAAATCTTAAAAGATGATGCTGTGAAAGTGCTGCATGCAATATGCCAGCAAATTTAGAAAACTCGGCAGTGGCCAGTGGACTGGAAAAGGTCAGTTTTCATTCCAATCCCAAAGAAAGGCAATGCCAAAGAATGCTCAAACTACTGCACAATTGCACTCATCTTACACGCTAGCAAAGTAGTGCTCAAAATTCTCCAAGCCAGGCTTCAAAAGTATGTGAACTGTAAACTTCCAGATCTTTAAGCTCAATTTAGAAAGGCAGAAGAACCAGAGATCAAATTGCCAACATTCGTTGGATCATTAAAAAAACAAGAGAATTTCAGAAAAACATCTACTTCTGCTTCATTGACTACGCAAAACCCTTTGACTGTGTGGATCACAACAAACTGTGGAAAATTCTTCAAGAGATAGGAATACCAAACCACCTTACCTGCCTCCTAAGAAATGTGTACGCAGGTTAAGAAGCAACAGTTAGAACTGGACATGGAACAACAGACTGATTCCAAATCGGGAAACGAGTACGTCAAGGCTGTATATTGTCACCCTGCTTATTTAGCTTATATGCAGAGTACGTCATGAGAAATCCTGGACTGGATGAAGCACAAGCTGGAATCAAGATTGCTGGGAGAAATATCAATAACCTCAGATATGCAGATGACACCACCCTTATGGCAGAAAGCAAAGAAGAACTAAAGAGCCTCTTGATGAAAGTGAAAGAGGAGAGTGAAAAAGTTGGCTTAAAGCTCAACATTCAGAAAATTATGATCATGGCATCTAGTCCCATCACTTCATGACAAATAGATGGAGAAACAACGGAAACAGTGACAGACATTAACTTTTTGGGCTCCAAGATCACTGCAGATAGTGACTCCAGTCATGAAATTAAAAGATGCTTGCTCCTTGGAAGAAAGCTATGACCAATGTCGACAGCATACTAAAAAGCAGAGATGTTACTTTGCCAACAAAGGTCCGTCTAGTCAAAGCTAGTAGTCATGTACTGATGTGAGAGTTGGACTATAAAGGAAGCTGAGTGCTGAAGAATTGATGCTTTTGAACTGTGGTGTTGGAGGAAACTCTTGAGAGTCTCTTGGACTGCAAGGAGATCCAACCAGTCAATCCTAAAGGAAGTCGGTCCTGAATATTCATTGGAAGGACTGATGCTGAAGCTGAAACTCCAATACTTTGGCCACCTGATGCCAAATGCCTGACAGAAAAGACCCTGATGCTGGGAAAGATTGAAGGCAGGAGGAGAAGGGGATGAGCCGGTTGGATGGCATCACCAACTCGATGGACATGAGTTTGAGTAAGCTCTGGGAGTCGGTGATGGACAGGGAAGCCTGGTGTGCTATAGTCCATGGTGTCGCAAAAAGTTGGGCACGACTGAGCTACTGAACTTCACTTTCATGGGAAGGACAACAGCTTACCCTGACAGTCCACGCAGTCTATACTGGCTCTTCTACTCTATGTCATAATATAGTCCAAAGAACCCTGGACAATCTGGACATTCTACAGAATATCATATATGTTCACTTACTGATCAGTTCAAACAGTCTAACTAAGAAGTAGTAAGTATGCTGGACATCTGTGACACATGCATCCCTGAGAATAAGAAAATACTCTTTAAAGATTAAGGGACCTACCACATCAGTAATGATTTTAGGGGGATCCAACAGTCTGGAGTAGGTTTAAAATAAAGGACAAATTATTGCATGTCACATTCCTACCACAAAGAAGGAAGTACAATACCTCACAGGCCTCTTTGGGTTTGGGAGGCAGTATATTCCATAGTTAGGAATACTGTAGGGAGTGCCCTCAGACAAAAGAAACTATGTAGTCCAAATTATACTCCACCCAGAGGGCAGTACATATCCAACGACTACTTGACTGGAATTCATATTAATTGTTGCCAACAGAATTTTAAGTAATATACTGTTAGGGAAAGAAAAATAAAACTTGGAGACAAGCAAATACAAAGTGAAGGTTGTTGGTGAGAGGACAGAAAATCAAGATGATGCCGTCAGTGAGGGCCACTGAAGCTCAGAGGGTTATTTGAGTAGAAAGCAGCTGAGAGAGGTGGATCTGAGGCCCAGACTGGGGCAGTGGCGGTAATGATGTATCTGAACTTCAGTTTTCTCATCTGGAGGAAGAATGAGGTTAGACTAAATGGTCATCACATGTCTTCCAGTTCCTGTATTCTGTAATTCTAAAGGCCTCTGTAAAACATACATACAGCACTGAGGGACAATGCTTTAAATCTGCAAATGGCTTACTAATGGAAGATTATTCTTCAATACAATGCTACATACAATTACCATAACCTAGAGATTCCTACATGGCAAATAATCCTTATCTGTAAATTTCAGTTCACAATAATTCATATGAAGAAGCACAGCAAAAACTGAATATTTAGCTTGTATTAAAAAATAAAATGGCATTAACAACAATGCTCTTACCAATGGAGTATAATGTATAAATTAACACAGTAGCAATAGTATTAAATGTAATAGTCATTCCTTCCCTGAGACAACGGGACATCACCTAGTCCATTCCTTCATGAAAAGCATTTGTGTTCCTTGATCCACACACTCCTTCCATGTCTTTCCTTCGGCAGTGGATGTTGGATTGAATACTATACACTGCTATACTCAAGATGCAAGCAGAGTAACATGCCAGAGTTATGTTCTGGATCTAAACACTTGATCTCAAAATTCACAGGGAAAATAAATAATCACGTAAAGTACTAGGGGAAAAAAAGGCACTGAGGGTAGCTTGGCTCAACCAGATCTTAAAACACACTATACACATGACAATTAAACAACACATTAAAAAGACACCCACCACGATCAACTGGGATCTATTCCAGGGATCAAAGGATGGTTCAATATCTGCAAATCAATCAAGGTGATATAGCACATTAACAAACTGAAGAATAAAAATTATATGGTCATCTCAATAAATGCAGAAAAGGGTTCTGACAAAACTCAATATTTAAGATAAAACTCTCCAGAAAGTGACAATAGAGGAAACATATTTCAACATTAAAAATGCCATATATGAGAGGAGCCTGGCAGGCCAAGTCCACAGGGTTACAAAGAGTCGGACATGATTTAGTGACTAAACAACAACAGCAATGATAAGTCCATAGCTAATATCATACTTAAGAATGAAAAGTTGAGTTTGGGAATAGCAACAAACAGTACTACATATAAAATAGATAAACAACAAGGATCTAATAAATAGCACAGGGAACTATAATCATAGTAATGTAGTTAATAATCATAGGCTATTTTATAATAACCTATAAGGGAAATAAATGTATATATATATATATATATATATACACATCCTTATATAAATAAATATATATATATATATACACACACGAATATACATATGTACACGCATGCATGTATGCTAAGTTGCTTCAGTCATGTCTGACTCTTTGTGAGATAGCAGCCTGCCAGACTCCTCTGTACTTTCTTAAATATAATAAATAAATATACATATCTATATATATTATTTTCCCTTACAGGTTACTATAAAATATTGATTGTAGTTAAATAAATATAAACAGGACCTGGAGCTGAATGTGGTTCAGATCATGAGCTCCTTAATGTAAAATTCAGGCTTAAACTGAGGCCAACTAGGCTATTCAGGCATGACCTAAGTCAAATCCCTTGTGTATCCCTTGTGATACAGTGGAGGTGATGAATAGATTCAAGGGATTAGATCTGGTAGACAGAGTCCCTGAAGAATTATGGACGAAGGTTTATAACACTGTACAGGAGGCAATGACGAAAACTATCTCCAAGAGAAAGAAATGCAAGAAGGCAAAGTGGTTGTCTGAGGAGGCCTTACAAATAGCTGAGGAAAGAAGAGAAGCAAAAGGCAAAGGATATAACCAATTGAATGCAGAATTCCAGAGAGTAACAAGGAGAGATGAAAAGGCCTTCTTAAATAACAATGCAAAGAAATAGAGGGAAACAAGAGGATGGGAAAAACTAGAGATCTCTTCAAGAAAACTGCAGATATCAAGGGAACATGTCATGCAAGGATGGGCACAATAAAGGACAAAAATGGTAAGGACCTAACAGAAGCAGAGGAGATTAAGAAGAGGTGGCAAGAATATATAGACAAACTATACAAAAAAGGTCTTAATGACCTGGATAACCATGATGGTGTGGTTACTCACCTAGGGCCAGACTTTCTGGAATGTGAAGTCAAGTGGGCCTTTGGAAGCATTACTACGAACTAAGCTAGTGGAGGTGATAGAATTCCAGCTGAGCTATTTCAAATCCTAAAACATGATGCTGTGAAAGTGCTGCATTCCATATGTCGGCAAATTTGGAAGACACAGCAGTGGCCACAGGACTGGAAAAGGTCAACTTTCATTCCAAGCCCAAATAAGGGCAGTGCCAAACAATGTTCAAACTGCCAGGCAATTTCGCTCATTTTGCATGCTAGTAAGGTTATGCTCAAAATCCTTCAAGCTAGGCTCCAGCTGTACATAAATCAAGAACTTCCAGATGTACTGGGTTTTGAAAAGGCAGAGGAACCAGAGATCAAATTGCCAACATTCGTTGGCTCATAGAGAAAGCAAGGGAATTTCAGCAAAATATGCAGTTTTGCTTCATGGACTATTCTAAAGCCTTTGACTGTGTGGATCACAACAAACTGTGGGAAATTCTTGAAGAGATGGGAATACCAGGCCACCTTATCTGTCTCCTGAGAAACCTGTATGCGAGTCAAGAAGCAACAGATAGAATCTTACACTGAACAACAGACTGGTTCAAAATTGGGAAAGGAGTACATCAAGGCTGTATATTGTCACCCTGCTTATTTAATTTACATGCAGAGTACATCATGAAAAATGCCAGGGTGGGTGAAACTGGACTGAAGATTGCCAGGGAAATATCAGCAAACTCAGATATGCAGATGATATAACTCTAGTGGCAGAAAGTGAAGAGGAGCCTTTTGACGATGGTAAATGAGAAGAGTGAAAAAGGTGGCTTGAAACTCAACATTTAAGCAACTGAGTTCATGGCATCTAGTCACATCACTTCATGGCAAATAGGAGAAAATGTTGAAGCAGTGACTGATTTTACTTTCTTGGGCTCCAAAATCACTGTAGATGGTGACTGCAGCCATGAAATTAAAAGACACTCCTTGAAAAAAAAAAAAAAAAGACACTCCTTGGAAGGAAAGCTATGACAAATCTAGACAGAATATTAAAAAGCAGAGACATCACTTTGCTGACAAAGGTCTGTATAGTCAAAGCTATGTTTTTTTCCAGGAGTCATGTACAGATGTGAGAGCTGGACTGAAAATAAGGCCGAGCACTGAAAACTTTATGCTTTCGAATCGTGGAGCTGGAGGAGACTCTTGAGAGTCCCTTGGACAGCAAGATCAAACCGGTCAATCCTAAAGGAGATCAATGGACATGAATCTGAACAAACTCCAAGAGACGGGAGGACAGGGGAGCCTGGCGTGCTGCAGTCCATGGGGTCGCAGAGAGTCTGACACATCAGAATTAGTGACTGAACAACAGCTATATGTATAAATATACATATGTAAGTAAAACAGAATTACTTTGCTATATACATAAAACACAATATTGTAAATTAACTATATTTGTATTTTTAAAAAGTGGTGCCAGGAAAACTGGACAGCTACATGTAAAAAAATGAAATTAGAATATTTTCCCACACCACGTACAAAATAAATGAAAACTGATTAAAGACCTAAATGTAAGGCCAGAACCATAAAACCCCTACAGGAAAACATAGGCAGAACATTCTTAACATAAATTGTAGACATACTTTTCTGGATCTGTCTCCTATGGTAAAGGAAGCAAAAGCAAAAATAAATAAATGGGACCTAATTGAAAAGCTTTTGCACAGCAAAGGAAACCACTGATTAAACAAAAAGACAACCTACTGACTGGGAGAAAATACTTGCAAATAATATGACTGATAAGGGGTTAATATTAAAAATACATAGAAAGCTCATGCAACTCAGTGGGCAGGAGACCTAAACAGACATTTTTCCAAAGATGTAGATGGCCAAAAGGCACATGAAAATATGGTCAACATAACTAATCACCAGAGAAATGCAAATCAAAACCACAGTGAAATATTACCTCATACCTATCAGAACAGCTATCGTAAAAAAGACCACAAATAACACATGTTGAATAGGATGTGGAGAAAAGAGAACGGATGTACATGATTGGTGGGAAGGTAAATTGGTGCAGCCACTGTAGAAAACAATACGGAGGTCCCTCAAAAATCTAAAAACAGAGCTATCATATATATAACCCAGCAATTCCACTCCCGGGTATATACCTGAAAAAAACAAAAACACTAACTTGAAAAGATACAGTATTATTTATAACAGGCAAGATACGGAAGGAACCTAAGTGTCTGCCAACACATGAAGAGATAAAGACAATGTACATACATGCAATGGGGTACTACTCAGCCATGAAAGAATGACAATTTTCCACTTGCAACAACATGGATGGACCTGGATGGTATTATGCTAAAGTGAAAGAAGTCAGACAGAGAAAGACAAATACTGTACATTATCATGTATATGTGGAGTTAAAAAAATAAACTAGTGAATATAGCAAGAAAGTAATAGACTCACAAAGAGCACAAACTAGTGGATATCAGTGGGGAGAAGGAAGCAGAGAGGAGCAAGATAGGGGTATGGGATTAAGAGGTACAAACTACTATGTATAAAATAAATATGCTACAAGGATTATTGTAAAGCACAGTGAATATAGCCAACATTTTATAATCATTATAAAGGGAGTGTTAGCTTTAAAGATTTGAATCGCTATGCTGTTATATCTGAAACAAATACTGTAAATCAACTATGCCTGAATAAAAAAAAAAAAAAGAAATGCTGGAAAACAATATTCCAAAGAAAAGAAAATGTAATATCTCTTAAAAACTCAATTTTTGTCCCTTTTAAGATACTAAAGCTAACACCTTATCCATGGGATGTATGTAGGAATTTAGGGAGGCTACCCTTGGCAGAGTGGTGGGAGAATATTTCAGATGCTCTCAGGATGTCAGGAGGAAATAAAAGCAACTTCTAGGGTCGAGAAGAGATAGAACAGAGCCCCCAGGGAGAGAAAGGAGGGAAGGATGCTTCCTGCAAGGTTAGAATTCAGTGTACTATGCAGTCCCAGCTCAGACCTATGGCAGAGACACTGCCTGTGGCTCCTGTTTGACACAGATCTGTTTCTTCCACGAGCCTACATTTGAGTCAGAACAGCTGTGTCTTGCCTCAGAGTCTTGCCCAGCAATGACCCAGCCATCATATTAATGGGAACCTGCATGGTCAGGGCTCTGAGCCTTCACATGTCCAACTGTTTGGTCTCTAGGAAAGGTGCTATCAAATCCCAAGTCCCACAGGCAGTGCCTAAGGAGACCACTAGGCACCAGAGGGACTGCCTGGGAGAAGACCCCTGCACTGGAACTTCGGGGCTGGACTGGGGTGCTCTACAGTGCCTGGAACTGGGGACAGAGGGGAGCAGACATCTTTGTATGAAAGATACCAAACTGATATCAAAGGGCTTCATTACACATGGAAAACTGGGATTAAAAAACATTCATGAAGTGAAGCCATATAAGAAGATGGCAAGAAATGAATATTTATTATCTTTATATTTAAAAAGAAATGATAGATTATGAAAAAGTTTGTTTTAGCTTATATTTAGAGTAGGCTGCAAATGCAACTCTTTTTAAATCCTTTGAACCAAGAATAAATCAAATGTTAAGTTGGCAGGCATAATTTTACTGAATAGATTATTTAATTGTGTGATACAATGTCTTTGATTTTGCTTTTGACTTTCATGGCACAATTATTAAGAGGACATTTTTGCAAAAAGAAAAAAGGCTATAAAGCTACTAAAATTAAAATATTCTGGTATTAGTAGATAAATAAATCAATGGAGTAGAATAAAACTCCAGAAAAAGACTCATGTATATATGGAAATTTAACAATAATATATGATAAAAAAAAAAAAAAGAAGATACCCCAAGTCCAGGCAGAAAAGGCTACTTAATGGTACTTATTATGGTTGAATTGTGTCCCCCAAGAGATGTGTTAAATCCTAACCCTCAGTGTCTCAGAACGTGACCTTATTTGGAAACAGGGTTATGGAAAATAAGAAAAGATGCATACATTCAACTGTATGAAAGAAAACTCTTTTGCTTTCAACAACAAAATGCACCACTAGCAAAAGACAAAAAAAAAAAAAAAACCTGGAAAAATATCTGCAATTTATATCACAGACAGTTGGTTATTTTCTCCATGTAAAGATCTTTTAAAATAGAAAAAAGAAATACTCAGAATCTGATGAATGGACACAGGAAATGAACAGATAGTTTACCAAAAAAAGAAAGGCAAACAGCCTTTGAACCTATGAAAGGATGCCCACTCATAATCAGATACTTAAAGTTATACTGAAATACCACCTGTCATTTATCAGATTGGCAAAAATCTCAAAGTTTGAAAATAAATGCTCTTGGTATGACCCCAGAAAACACACACACACACACACACACACGCTTGTATTCATTCATTGTGGGATTATTTATAATAGCAAAAAACCGGAAAGAACTATCATCAGTAGAGGGCTCCTTAAACCAATTATGACAGAGTCACAATGCAGTTCTACTTAGCGGTAAATAGAAATGAGGATAATTTCTATGTATTGATGCGGGACAGAAAAGTATGCTGCCATTTGTATAATTAGAGGGGGATATATTTCAAAGATAAATATATATTTGTTTATATTTGATAAAGGAAATACTGGAAGAAGAAACCAAAAACTAAATAAATGAAGTGTAGTGGAATTCTTAAGGACAGGAAAAGAAGCAAGAGTTCTCCCAAAAAGCCTCTTCATGCAGTTTTGACTTTTAAACCATATATTCCAAAACTGTATTTAAATTTTGTTTAAAAGGAAAGCTTAGAACAGGAAGCAAATGGAAAGAAATAAATCAAACTGTATATCAAAGTGTATATATGTATGTGTGTATATATATATATACACATATATACATACACTCTCTTTAGGAATTACATCAAATGATTTTAAAATACAGTACTCTTACTGAATATCTTTGATGAGATATAGTCCAGGAACAAAATAAACTACAAAATATCTTAAACTTCATTCATGATTTTTTTGTAAGTAATAATACTGGTATTGTAATTTTGAAAAACTTTAATATTATAAGATGAAACTAATTAATATTAATATTATTAAAAATCAACATATTCAGTATAAGAGAAAAAAGATAAGTTAGGCAAAAGCCCTTATAAAGGTACATCTGAATTAGAAATACCAAATTGATCTCATCTTTTATAGCTTTATTTTTTTTTTAATGATTTGAAACTATGATGACAGGAAACTTTAACATATCTAGTTATATTATGGGACCTATGTCCTATGTAAGCTAGCCACATGTGCAGGCATGCTAAGTCACTTCAGTCATGTCTGACTCTCTGCGACCCTATGGACTGTTGCCCACCAGGCTCCTCTGTCCATGGGATTCTCCAGGCAAGAATACTGGGTTGCCATGCCCTCCTCCGGGGAATCTTCTCGACCCAGCGATAGAAGCTGAGTCTCTTGCATTGAAGGCAGATTCTTTACCACCTGAGCCATGGCTGACTCAGGTCTATGTCCTAGAATTATATTTTCTTTATGTAACACTCACTTGTTCTCCTCATTAATCAGTATTGAAAGGATTTTGACTAAATATAACCAGTGCTATGAATTATATTCTAAAAACATCAATAATATTTAAAAAGCACTGCTTTTATTCTATAGTTTGTATTAAAAGTATAATGATTTCTAAAACATATATTCCTTAGCAATGTTTACTGTGGACGTCTAGATGCAATGATACTCTAGTAATAGAGAACATCTTTGGTCTCCAGACTTTGTTTTTCAACATACCTATCCTCATGGAAAGATATCAGTGTCTTTTGGAGAATAGTTGATTCCAGGTCTGGAGTAGGGACAATGCAATATAAATCTAGACAGCTTGTTACGCCTGAAAGGAAGAAAACATTCAAACATTATGGTACCATGTCCTAAGAGTGCAGAAACAAGTGTGAAGGGACCCAAGGGCCATTATTTGGGACAATTTGAAAATAAAAAAATAATGATGGGGTGAATGAAACACACTGCAAATTTAAAAATTGCGAGTCGACATGAAAAGAATACAGGGGACTTCTGGCTCTAGTGATGATGATATAGCAGCAAGTGCCAAACAATCATCAGCCACAACCTACATGAAAAGTAGATCCAGAAAAGAGGGTATACGCATACGTACAGTTTAAGGTCTGTCTAGTCAAGGCTATGGTTTTTCCAGTAGTCATGATGGATGTGAGAGTTGGACTATAAAGAAAGCTGTGCACAGAAGAATTGATGCTTTTCAACTGTGGCTTTGGAGAAGACTCTTGAGAGTCCCTTGGACTGCAAGGAGATCCAACCAGTCCATCCTAAAGGAGATCAGCCCTGGGTGCTCACTGGAAGGACTGATGTTGAAGCTGAAACTCCAATACTTTGGCCACCTCATGTGAAGAGCTGACTCATCAGAAAAGTCCCTGATACTGGGAAGGATTGAGGGCAGGAGGAGAAGGGGATGACAGAGGATGAGATGGTTGGATGGCATCACCAACTCAATGGACATGAGTTTGAAGGGACTCCGGGAGTTGGTGATGGACAGGGAGGCCTGGCGTGCTGCAGTTCATGGGGCCACAAAGAGTCAGACATGATTGAGCGACCTAACTGAACCGAACAGCTGATTCACTTTGCTGTACAGTACAAGCTAATACAACATTGTAAATGTTATCATTGGATATCCCAATAAAAATTAAAACAAGAACAAAACCCCCCAAACACTCATCAGCCACAAACACACACAAAACTGGGAAAGAAATTAGTAAAATATAAAAACAATGATTGTTCTATAAAACCCTGGGAGAAATAATTTTCAGCAAAACACAAAATTTTAAGCATTCCTCTAATTTTATAATTTTTTACTGTGAAATAGTTGTTTCTGTTTTAAATAACAGAATTGATGATGAAGCAAGGAAATGTAATTTGGATGAAAAAATTCTTTAAATCTAATAAAAATTCCTTAAACAGCAAAAAAATTAATGAATAAACAAAAATACTCTGTAAATCTATAAGGAACAATACTCATATTTATTTATACAAACACTTAATAATGTGTACATGGTTAACTGGCTGCAACTTTTAAATGACATTAATAAAGTCAGTTTTTAATTTTCTAAACAGAAAATTTTAAATTCAAATTACATATGAATATCTGCCAAGATTGTCTTAAAAAGTAGAATGTTTTGGTTTAATGAACACATAAAACACATGATACACTAAATTTATAGAAAAACCTATAGATCACAAAATGACAGTTTTCCCCTTAATTAAAAACATGTCCTCATTCTGAAAATGGCTTATTATAGCTTTATTTTTTACTAAGGTCAACCTTCTATTTTAAAGTCTAATTTTTATATAAATATAAAATACTATCTTATGGATATATTTTCATTTTCTTACTAGTAAAAATGATATGCCCTCATGATTTAAACATTAATCAAAATACTGGTCCACTTTACATTTTTAAAATGCTACTACTAGAATTAAAATAGTTAAAAATGAGGTATGGAGTCATAAGCGTGCTAACATGCAAAAGTATAGAAGATGCTACTAGAACAGTAGCTATTATCTTCTCCCAAAATTATCTGGGTGTGTTTCAACTTTTGGCAGTTTTAGTGCTATATTTTGTGAAAAGTGTCAGTAAGAACAGATACATAGTTTGGTTGCCTTAAATTACAATTGCTTCACTTTGTAAATTTATGGGTAAATTTCATATTCTGTGCTATTTTAATACCTTGCTTATATAGATGGGCTTCCCTGTGGCTCAGAGGGTAAAGCATCTGCCTGCAATGCAGGAGACCTGGGTTTGCTCCCTGGGTCAGGAAGATCCCCTGGAGAAGGAAATGGCAACCCACTCCAGTATTCATGCCCGGAGAATCCCATGGATGGAGGAGCCTGGTAGGTTATAGTCCATGGGGTCACAAAGAGTTGGACACGACTGAGCAACTTCACTTTCACTTTATATAGATGAGGGAGGAGGGAAACCAAAGTAATGTTTAGTCCTTATATTTGGCTTTTGCTAAAGAAATGTGAACAATTTCTTAAAGTTTATTCACGAAGGCTGTTTGAGAAGATTTTACATGATCCGTTAAATTTTAAAATGGAAAACCTTGAAAATCAATTGAAACTGTATGTTGATTGTGATGGGTTCTCTATATAGCAGACTTCATTAGTTGCTACTGTTGAAATATTATTCTGTATTACTGATGAAAAGAAAATCTCATGTGAAGAATGGTCCACTAATCTTTCATTTCTGCAGGCTGACTTCAATTTCTACTAACTGAAAAATCAACAGTTTATTTCCATTAGGATTTAATTTTATATCTGTAAATAAGTATTATGCACAGTATTTCATTTAAAAACTGTTAAAGCAGACTGTCATTTTATGGGTCAGTTCAGTTTAGTCGGGCTTCCATGATAGCTCAGTTGGTAAAGAATACACCTGCAATGCAGGAGACCCTGATTTGATTCCTGGGTTGGGAAGATCCACTGGAGAAGGGTTAAGCTACCTGTTCCAGTATTCTTGGGCTTCCCTTGTGGCTCAGCTGGTAAAGAATCCACCTGCAATGTGGGAGACCTGGGTTTGATTCCTGGGTTGGGAAGATCCCCTGGAGAAGGGAACAGCTACCCACTCCAGTATTCTGGCCTGGAGAATTCCATGGACTGTATAGTCCGTGGGGTCACAAAGAGTCGGACACAACTGAGCCACTTTCACTTTCAGTTTAGTCACTCAGTTTGTGTCTGACTCTTTGCAACCCCATGGATTGCAGCACACCAGGTTTCCCTGTCCATCACCAACTCCTGGAGCCTACTCAAACTCATGTCCATTGAGTCAGTGATGCCATCCAACCATCTTGTCCTCTGTCGTCCACTTCTCTTCCTGCCTTCAATCGTTCCCCACATCAGGGTCTCTTCTAATAAGTCAGTTCTTTGCATCATGTGGCCAAAGTATTGCAGCTGTTCAGCTTCGGCATCAGTCCTTCCAATGAATATTCAGGACTGATTTCCTTTAGGATTTACTGGTTTGATCTCCTTGCAGTCCAAGGGACTCTCAAGAGTCTTCTCCAACACCACAGTTCAAAAACATCAATTCTTTGGCACTCAGCTTTCATTATAGTCCAACTCTCACATCCATACACGACTACTGGAAAAATCATAGTTTTGACTAGACGGACCTTTGTTGGCAAAGTAATGTCTCTGCTTTTTAATATGCTGTCTATGTTGGTCATAGCTTTTCTTCCAAGGAGCAAGAGTCTTCTAATTTCATGGCTGGAGTCACTATCTGCAGTGATTTTGGAGCCCAAGAAAATAAAGTCTGTCACTGTTTCCACTGTTTCCCTATCTATTTGCCATGAAGTGATGGGACCGGATGCCATAATCTTAGTTTTTGGAATGTTGAATTTTAAGTCAGCTTTTTCACTCTCCTCTTTTACCTTCATCAAGATGTTCTTTTGTTCCTCTTCACTTTCTGCCTTAAGGTTAGGTGGTTCATCTGCATATCTGAGGTTATTGATATTTCTTGTTGCAATCTTGATTCCAGCTTGTGCTTGATTCAGCCTGGAATTTTGCACGATGTACTCTGCACAGATGTTAAATCAGCAGGGTGACAATATACAGCCTTGATGTACTCCTTTCCCAATCTGGAACCAGTCCATTGTTCCATGTCCTATTCTAACTGCTACTTCTTGACCTGCATACAGGTTTCTCAGGAGGTAGGTAAGGTGGTCTGGTATTCTCATCTCTTTAAGAATTTTCCACAATTTGTTGTGATCCACACAAAGGCTTTGGCGTAGTCAATAAAGCAGATGTTTTTCTGGAATTCTCTTGCTTTTTCGATGATCCAGCAGATGTTGGCAATTTGATCTCCGGTTCTCCTGCCTTTTCTAAATCCAGCTTGAACATCTGGAAGTTCTCAGTCCACGTATTGTTGAAGCCTAACTTGGAGAATTTTGAGCATTACTTTGCTAGTGTGTGAGATGAGTACAATTGTGCATTTGTTTGAACTTTCTTTGGCTTTGCCTTTCTTTGGGACTGGAATGAAAACTGACCTTTTCCTGAGTCATTTTAAGGGTACTGCAGAAGAAATGTAAGAGTATTGCAGAAGAAATGTAAGTCTAACTTTGGTTATTAATTCAATCAGTCACTAAAACTAGAATTTAAAATTCATTTAGTTGACCCACTTAAAGTTGCTTTATTTTTGTGAATTCTTTTTCCTTTTTCTGGTAATCTTTTCTAAGTGAATTACTAACCTGATGAAGAGTTCTCCTATTTAGAGACTTATACTATCTTATCGTTCTTACATTAGGTTCATTTAATTTTTTATTGTTTTTAGTTTGTATTATGACAGTAAATCCACCTTGACAGATTTCTTTAACTTTCCTAGGGTATTTATGCTTTGATTTTGTTCTTGAAATAAATACTAAAAAGGTATTCTATTTTATATTATCTTTATTAAATTAACTTTGGGATAAAAAAATTATAGGAATCCTCTGTAGTCAAATCATATATTTATTAAAGGTTTGCTTCTATGTACATTCTTCACGTATGTGTACCTTTTAATTTTTCCCTTATGTAAGAGAATTCATTAAGAGAAGCAGGCAAGTGATGGCAAATCAACTTTTCAATGAGGTTGTGATCCTGATAACTCCATTTTCACTTTGTTTGTATCATAGCGAGTGAGTAGTTTAGGTCCCAGAATGCCAATAATTAAAGCTCCATTTGGAGCTGTGATCAAGATGGATAAAAAGGCTACTGTCATCACATCCTTCGAATATGATTCCAAATGGGGTGCACTCATTCTTGCTTTTTCTAGAGCCAGAGGACCTAATACAGCCTATATTTAGAGGAGAAAAAGATGAGGCATAAAGAAAAATGCTAAATGGAGTTAACATATAGTAAAAATAAAGAGCTCTGTTATAACAAATAACACCTAGTACTAGACTACTAGAAAAGAGGCAAGTGTTAAGGAATTTTTGTAAATGACTCATCAATTCTATGTTCTTCTTAGCAAATATTATCTGGAAGGAGAGTGAAGCAGTGACAAATGGCTGATTTTGTGTTCTTGTCATCTCAGCTTTCCCCTGTTTAAGTATCTTTTTTGAGTGCTCACAATACTTTTGGAACCTCAGGAGTTCAGATGAACCAGAGTTTTGCATATTTGTCTTTACCGTGAACCACTAGGTTCCTGGCTACAACAAGACAATACAAAGTGCTAAGGTTTCTTATGGTTCCTTAGGATTTTGTCATACATCTTCTTCTTGTTCTTCCTACTGGGAGCAGTGTGATATAGTAAAACTGACAAGAGTTTTGGAATTTATAACTTGCCTAAAGTTATAGTAAAGTAACTTGTTATTCAAAACAGGCAGACTTGTCCCAAGGACCTGCTTTGCTAATCATGACATAGATTTTGTGTTGCATGGAAACTCACAAGCTTCTGTTTTGGAGTAACAGTAGAGAAAAGAATTTCAGGAAATCAGAGAGCATAACTACAAAGTTCCCTTTTTCTCTTTCTCTCATTCATTCATTCAGCATTAATTTTTGTAGGCATACAGAGCTTATTTACTGTATACCTACTGCATGCTAAGTGTTAAGTATTAGGGAAAAATAACAACAAAAACTAACACTTCTTATCCTTCCTATATATTCTAGTTGAGAGATTCAGTCATAAATCAGTCATGCAAATTAAATATATAATTAAAAGTAATACATATGCATTTATGTATGGTAGAGTGACTGGCAGGGGTAGGAAAGATATATTTCAAAAAGAATCAATGTGTCTCTACTTTAAAATCCTAACACTTAGCTCTACAATATTCAGCAAAATATAAAATTCCAGTTTCAGAAGTACTCTTATTTTAAATTTTGGGAAAACAGAAAAATGTTTTCATAAGTTTAGCAAGTATTTGTCACTAAAAGCACAGTGTTTTAAAGATTATGTTACTTTTAGTGAGTAGTTATGATCAATCAAGCATTTAAAAAGACTATAATAGCCCACATTTTGTGACTAGTTTTTTTTTTTTTTTCATTTAGAATTTAAAAAATCAACATTAAGATAATTAGAATGTCTTAATATACTCTTACCTGGACTGTAGCTTTCGGCATCCATGATAAAGCAATAAATATTTTCTCCTTAAAATTAAAACCGGCACAAGACATCAATATAAATGTAAAAGAAATTCTAACCAATAATGCCAAACTCACGGTACCAACAGAAACGCCTGCAACAGAAAAAGACAAACAGTATTTGGGAAGAAGTGGTTCTTTATGCCTAGAAATGTAATTTGCAAAAGTGCTGAAAACATTTTAGGACTACTGTCTCTCTATATCTTTATTAAGTAAAAATAATAATCATAAAAATAAAAATATGATTGAGGCTTCTATGTAAAGTACAAGAGATAATCTGATAATGGAGGTATGATCAAAAGTAAGATAAATTATGTTTATTTAATTCTGAGCTAACAGGCTTTGAACTTTTACTATAAATGAAAGTATTTAGAAGGTGCTGCTGGTATCTAATATTTCCCTTCAGAAAAAAAATTCTAATTTCTATTTCCTCAGATCACTCAGGGAAGATATTCAAGGTTGTCTTTGATTACAAAGACCATACAGGGTAAAGGAGGAAAAAATGCATATTACAACACGAGCTTCTGAAGGTCCCTGTAGCATTCAAAGACATATTGTAAGTAAAAATAAAAATTACTCCATTTTCTTAAATATTTTTAAATCTTACATTTTTATGCCTCTAATCATTCTTACCAATAGCATTTGATTTAAGAGATGCAACAGATACTTCTGCTCCAACCAAACCAAACAGAAGAGGTTGGAAAATATCCCACGCAATTCCAATAATTTTTTGGACTCTAACCTGTAGAAAAGAGTAATACATTTTCAGTTATTGTGACAAATAAAAGTATTTGCATTTCAGACATGTAAAGGTTCTCAACATTTAATAAACTTAAGATATTTTATTTGTAGAAGAAATTTTAAAACAATAAAAATTAAATAAGTAGGTTAACTCTTTTATACAAACAGAACTTGACTAAAAGAAATTTACAACACAATAAAAATATTAGTTGGTAATTTTGTCATGGATATTACAAAAGATATTATTTGGCAATTTTATCTTTGGAGTTCCTAACATGTTCTGATGGTGCAGTAAGAGTTCTACCTTTTGTTTGTGAGGCAACTGAGCAGGGATAGAACTATATCATGCCTGATGAGAACATATTCAAGCTCAGTTATCCTGGGACCAAATCCCATGAAAATGAATCCTGATATGTCCTAAACTACTAGGAAAAAAATTCTGGTAATCTGTTAGGCCTGCTTCCAAATGACCCATATTAAAAACATGAACCAAACCCAAACAGGTCATAGATTCTCATTTGGTTGCCTCACTGACTTCCCTTTCTGAGAATTAATTCCTCCCAGTGCTGCTCCCACAATTACATGGTTACAGGAAACACTCCCACTGACATAAAAGTACTCTGGCTCTTTTCTAGGAAGTTGGATGAAGAGATTTTAGTCTCAGTCTGTGTTTATCCTTTTTTTCCCCCCCAAACAGGAGGAGATTCATAAAACATTCATATCCTTTGAGGCAAAAACTATTTTCATAACTACTCCCCTTATGACTAGGTTTTCTGGTTGCTCTTTATAAAAGTAAGTTTGAAAAATGAAATAAAGGAAAACCAGTATTTCTGTCTTCTTAATAGCACATTATCCTATTTGTTACTTATTTAATCTTTAAAATCTATTTATTCTTTACTGTTTGATTTTCTTTATCATGTAAAGAGATCAAGTAGTTTTCATTTTATTTGTAATTTATTATTAGCCATTTAATTTCTTTTATAATTATGACTTTATCAGAATACTAAACAAATTGGAAACTTCTTAAGCTGATTCTAAAATTTATCTAAGAAAGAATATGGACAGGAACAGTTAAGAAATACTTTAAAAATAGGTACAATAAGAGGGAATCTTCTATACTAGATTCTGAGACATAAAATGACAATGATTTAGAGCACTATTAGCATAGGAATGGGTGTTTAAAGAGACTTCAGAAGTAAATATATATATATCAATGAATTATTGGATTAATCAATAAATAATTTGACAAAATTGACTATGCAATTCACATGCATATATATATTATATGTATATATGTATGTCTATGAATACATATATATTTATTATTTTTTAATATATATTTTTATATATATATTTAAACACATGCATGTACATCCTTACCTCACAACATTCACAAAAATAAATTCCAGATGAAGTAGAGAATTAAATGCAAAGCAAAACTACCAAAGTATTAAATGATAATGTATAAGATGATGTAATGTTCATAATCTCATGATCTTGGGTGAAAAAATCCTTCTTAAACAAGATAAAGACCCAAAACCAAAAAGGAAAAACCAACAGACTTGACTATAGGAAATTTTACAGCCATACAAAAGACATCATAAATGAAGATAAGCAAAAATTAAACATGACATGTAGATAACAAAGAATTAGTAGCCCTAACATATAAAGAAACTATAAATTAGGAACAAAAAAGGCAAATAAACCAGTTAATAATGGGCAAAGAATATGAATAGGTAGTTACAAAAGAATATATGAATAGAAGCTTGTTGTCATTGTTTAGCCGCTAAGTCATGTCTAACTCTTTTGTGACCCATGGACTGTAGCCTGACAGGCTCTCCCCTGTCCATGGGATTTCCCAACCAAGAACACTGGAGTGGATTACCATTTTCTTCTCCAGGGGATCTTCTTGACCTAGGGACTGAATCCATGTCTCCTGAATTGGCAGGTGGATTTTTCACCACTGAGCCACCAGGGAAGCCTGAATAGAAGTTTACTCCACTATTAACCAGAGAAATATAAAGAATAACAATGTTATAAAGTTTCTTACCCAGCAGGTTGTTTAAAAAATCATTGGTAATATCCAAGATTGTTGATGAGTTTAGGTATTAAAGGACTCTCCTATACTGTTTGTAGTAAATAGTAAAAATAAAATCTTTTAAGGGATAATTTGGCAATGTGCTAAATCACTTTAGTCGTGTCCAACTGTTTGTGACCCTATGGACTATAGCCCGCCAGGCTCCCCTGTTCATGGGATTCTCCAGGTAAGAATACTGGAGTGGGTTGCCATTTCCTGCTCCAGGAGATCTTCCTTACCCAAGAGTTGAACCTGCATGTCCCGCGTCTCCTGCACTGGCAGGCAGGTTCTTTACCACTAGTGCTACCTGGAAAGCCTAATTTGGCAGTAACCACCAAAATAGAAATGTACCATTTTTAAATTCAGTCATTCCATTTCTAGAAGTCTAGTCCTACAGAAGTATTCATACATTTGCAAAACCACACATGAATAGGACTGTTCACGGTTGTGCTGTTCGTAATAAAAGATGGAAGTGATCTACATGTCTACAAACAGAGAAGTGATTAGAGGAAACGACCTGGGATGGGGCTTTGACATTTGGGGGTGGTGAGGGGAAAGGAGCATTTTTCATTTTATTACTTATGTGTAGCTTCTTATTAATATTTTATGAGCATAGTTTCATAAAATTTTACTAAATACATCAATAAAAGTTATATAATCATATTGCATTAAACTTGGGAAAAAAACTAATGTGATCACTCAACTTCTGATTGCATTTTAGTGTATTTCCAATTCCTTTTCTTGAATATTTTATTCCCTTGATTGATTCATTCACCTTGAAGATACAAACTTATGGAACATCTTCCAACTAGAATTAATATTTCTTTTTTAGTTTTTTTCTTAATATACATATTTTATTGAAGTATAGTTGACTTACAATGTTTCAGGTGCACAGCAAGGTGATTCAGTTAGACATATACACATATATTATTTTTCAAATTATTTTCCATTATATGTTATTACAAGATATTGACTATAGTTTCCTGTGCTATACAGTAAGCCTTTGTTGCATATCTATCTTTTAATCAGAAATCTAGCATTCTATTCATATTAAGTCAAACAAGTGGAATCAAAATGTCATATATTTTTTAATAGAGTTTAAGATTTCTTAAATGTCCATTTCAGATGTAAAAAATGCAGTTATTTTATCTCTTAAAAAATGGTGTATAAAAATATTCACCTTTTCTTTGGACCAACCTGTCCCTGCAATGAAACTCAATACTAGTGTGCACAATCCTCCAGCTGTGTTCATATTAAATTTATGGCTGCCTAAGACAGCAGAAATACACATACTCAAAATTAAAAACGCTCTCTTCAATTCAAGTTTTCCCTAGAATTAGATAGATATTTGGAAATTAATTTACATTAAATATATAATAATTATATTATCTATCATTTATTACTGACCCTTTGATACCATGTCTTTATATGCTATATCAAATAACATCTAAAGTTTGACTTTATTTCTCACCACATATTTTAGCAGACTTGTAACAAAATTTGCAATTATTAAGTTTCATTTTCTGCCACATCTCTGATACTACCGTCAGTAAAATGGTTATAATACTTTAACTGTAAGAAAAGAAGGAAAGAGAAGAGACCCATATAACCTGTAGTTCCACATAACATATCCAAAGAATTCTTAAAAATAAATGTCTGAGTATCTTTTTAGCTGAAACAATAACTACAGGGAAATTAAGATGGAAGTTACAGAAATCAGAGTAATGGCATATCTTTTAGGGCAGGAAAGAGTTGATAGTGTTGCTTTAGTCAACATGGAAGCAACCTAGATGCCCATCAGCAGATGAATGGATAAGGAAGCTGTGGTACATATACACCATGGAATATTACTCAGCCATTAAAAAGAATTCATTTGAACCAGTCCTAATGAGATGGATGAAGCTGGAGCCCATTATACAGAGTGAAGTAAGCCAGAAAGATAAAGAACATTACAGCATACTGACACATGTATATGGAATTTAGAAAGGTGATAATGATAACCCTATATGCAGAACAGAAAAAGAGACACAGAAACACAGAACAGACTTTTGAACTTTGTGGGAGAATGTGAGGGTGGGATATTTGAAAAGAACAGCATGTATACTATCTATGGTGAAACAGATCACCAGCCCAGGTGGGATGCACGAGACAAGTGCTCGGGCCTGGTGCACTGGGAAGACCCAGAGGAATCGGGTGGAGAGGGAGGTGGGAGGGGGGATCGGGATTGGGAATACATGTAAATCCATGGCTGATTCATATCAATGTATGACAAAACCCACTGGGAAAAAAAAATAATAATAAAAAAAAAATTAAAAAAAAAAAAAAAAAGGGAGAGGGAGAGAATTTAAGTCAGAAAATATGCAGAAATAAGTGGGAATATATTTCCCCCAAAATGTTCAATGGAATGTCTGAGGGAAAAAGATAAGGGAAAACAGTCAGGAGTCAACAGGCAATTTGGTGAAGAAAGAAGTGGATGAAATGGAGAAGTTCCTCTGAATTAAGTACATTTTTCTGATATTCTCTATCTAATCTGGAAGCAGAGACTTCAGATTAGGGCCACTGACCTGGATCAATGACAACTATGCTCAGTTTTAAGCAGAGAAGAGGCATTGGAGGCTACTTTTGGAGAAAGAAAACTAAAGATTAAATTATTTCATGGATCTTCCAAAAGTTCAAATTTTTGACAGAAATGTCTAATACTGTACTTCCAAATAAAGATTATATTTTATTTACCTGATCACTACTTGGAAAATGTCGAGCAAACATTCCCAAAACAATTCCTGAAAGCACACCAAGACCTGCATCCCGAAGAGGGGATAGGATGTTATTAGATATGTTACCTGTAAGGGCACACAATAAGAAAAACATGTCAGAGAGAGGTATTTTCGTATAGCCAACACAGTAGGAAATCAAATGTAGGTGATTCATAAAGAAAGGTATGTTATTACAGAATAAATACACAAAAATGGACCTTTAAAGTTCACACTCATGAAAACATGCATATTTATTTGATAAAAGTGTACTCTCCAATGATTTAATATGTATACACAACTCAGAAATGTTCATTGAATAAACAAGTCAGAAAACAAAGAAGAAACCACATGTGCTCCCCTTACACACCCAACCTAAGAGACCAGGTCAGGTAGAAAAAGGCATAGAGACAGGCGGAGGAGCATCTCTGGCACCGAGCACATGGCTAATAATGTTGTTCTCTGCTATTCTATTATGGCAAATGATTTAAACATATTTATCCCAGGATCAATCCTAGAATATTCAAGGATCAACTGATTTTCCAGTACATTTTATATCTTATGGATACACGTAGTTTTATTGTAATACATTTTAAAAAATGATCTAGAGTCACACAAAAAAGTTTAGTTGTGCTCTGTGTATTAGGTATTAAATATACATATTTTAGAAATATTTTCCCATTAAAAATAACAGAAGTGTAGGGTCACAATAGCATGATGGTAGAATGGGAACTCCAGAATCGTGATCCCCCACAGAGACACCAATTTACACCAACATACAGTCTAAAAGGCTTTATGCTCATCTAAAAAGTTACAGCAAGAGAAAAGCAACTCATCACATAAAAGAGAATGCCCATAAAATTATCAGAGGCTTACAGAGCAGAAGAGCTTCCCTGGTGGCTCAGACAGTAAAAAAATCTGCCTCCAATGCAGGAGACCTGGGTTTGATCCCTGGGTTGGGAAAATCCCCTGGAAAAGGAAATGGCAACCCACTCCAGTATTCTTGCCTAGAGAATTCCATGGACAAGAGGAGCCTACCAGGCTACAGTCCATGAGGTCACAAAGGGTCACGCACAACTGAGCAACAAACACTTTACACGCAGAAACCTTATAGGTCAGAGGAAGGCAGGATGACATGTTCAAAATGTCGAAAGAAAAAAATGCCAACCAAGAATAATATCCCACAAAACTGTCCTCCAAAGTGAACATGAAATTAAGACTTCCCCAGATAAACAAAGCTTGATGGAGTTCATCACCACTAGACCTGCCTAATAAGAAATCTTAAAGGGAATCCTTCAAGTGTAAATAAAAAGATGTTAGCAACACACAAAACTACTGCACAACTGCACTCATCTCACACACTAGCAAAGTAATGCTCAAAATTCTCCAAGCCAGGCTTCAACAGTACGTGAACCATGAACTTCCAGATGTTCAAGCTGGATTTAGAAAAGGCAGAGGAACAGAGATCAAACTGTCAACATCTGTTGGATCACTGAAAAAGTGAGAGAGTTCCAGAAAAACATCTACTTCTGCTTTATTGATTATGCCACAGCCTTTGACTGTGTGGATCACAGCAAACTATGGAAAATTCTTAAAGAGATGATAATACCAGACCACCGTACCTGCCTCCTGAGAAATCTGTATGCAGGTCAAGAACAACAGTTAGAACTGGACATGAAACAACAGACTGGTTCCAAATAGGAAAAGGAGTATATCAAGGCTGTACATCATGAGAAATGCTGGACTGGATGAAGCACAAGCTGGAATTAAGATTGCCAGGAGAAATATCAATAACCTCTGATATTTCACCACAACCTCTGATGACACCACACTTATGGCAGAAAGTGAAGAAGAACTAAAGAGCCTCTTGATGAAAGTGAAAGAAGAGAGTGAAAAGGTTGACTTAAAACTCAATATTCAGAAAAGTAAGATCATGGCATCTGGTCCCATCACTTCATGGCAAACAGATGGGGAAACAGTGGCTGACTTTATTTTATTGGGCTCCAAAATCACTGCAGATGGTGACAGTAGCCATGAAATTAAAAGATGCTTACTCCTTGGAAGGAAAGTTATGACCAACGTAGGCAGCATATTAAAAAGCAGAGACATTACTTTGCCAACAAAGGTCTGTCTAATCAAGGCTATGGTTTTTTCAGTAGTCATGTATGGATCTGAGAGTTGGACTATAAAGAAGGCTGAGTGTCGAACTGATGCTTTTGTTTTTTTTTTTTTTTTTTTTTAACTTTTTTTTTTTATTAGTTGGAGGCTAATTACTTCACAACATTTCAGTGGGTTTTGTCATACATTGACATGAATCAGCCATAGATTTACACGTATTCCCCATCCCGATCCCCCCTCCCAGAACTGATGCTTTTGAACTGAGGTGTTGGAGAAGACTCTTGAGAGTGCCTTGGACTGCAAGGAGATCCAACTACTCCATCCTAAAGGAAATCAGTCCTGAATACTCATTGGAAGAACTGATGCTGAAGCTGAAATTCCAATACTTTGGTGACCTGATGCGAAGAACTAACTCATTTGAAAAGACCCTGATGCTGGGAAAAGATTGAAGGTGGGAGGAGAAGGGGATGACAGAAGATGAGATGGTTGGATGGCAACACCGACTCAATGGACATGAGTTTGAGTAAGCTCCAGAAGTTGGTGATGAACAGTCCATGGGGTCACAAAGAGTCGGACATGACTTAGCGACTGAACTGAACACAAGTGCATGTAAATATAAACCTCCAGTAAAGTTAAATAGATAGATGAATTAAGAATCCAGTAATAGTGTAATGGTGGTGAGGAAATCACTTTTAATTCTGTTAGAGAACTGAAGACAGAAGCACAAAACATAACTAATGATAAAATTATGTTAACGTATATACAATAAAATGTGTAATTTGTGACACTGGTAACATAAGGCGAGGAGGGTGAGAGAGGAGTAGAAAAGTAGATTTTTGTATGCAACTTGTCACTATTATTTTAAACACTGCTATAACTTTAATGATGGAAAAACACGCAAATGGTACCTCAAAGAAAGCAGGGGCAGTCACACTTTTACCAGACAAGACAGACTTTAGGTCAAATACTGTCACAAGAAATAAAGATAGGATACTGCATAATGGTAAAAGGGCCAATTGACTCAGAAGGTAAAGTGAGATCTCAATATCCACCAAATTCCAAAATATAGATGTTCTGAAGATCTAATGTATATAATAAAACTTAAAGAGTCTTAAAATTTCAAGAGACACTTTACACAGTCATGTGGTGGAAGAGGATGTTTTTAAGCATGTACCTGCTTGGTTTTCACTTTTTGGTCTTCTTCAAATTAGGTTAGGTCTCCTGTAGCCTGTTCCCCTAGCATCTTATACTATGTAATATTTATTCCACCTTTAATTATTTGTTTAAGATAATTTCCTTGAGAACACAGGCTACAAGGCCTTTTCTGTTTGCTGTGTTGGGAGGCAGTACAGAATAGTACTTAAAAGTGTGGGTCTGAGGTCAGACTGCCAGATTTCCATATTGGTTCCCTCCTTATTGGATCTCTGACTTTGAGCAAGTTACTTAATCTCTGTTCCTTAGTTTCCTTATCAGTAAAATGAGTATAGCACTGTTGTGATTATTGAGCTGAAATATCTACAGAATTTACAGCAAGTACCAAGCAATTGCTCAATAAAAACTAATACTGTTATTTACTGTTTATCCTCAGCATTTGATACAGTAGCTGGTACAATGGAAGAGGAGCACAAAAAATATTTTTTGAAAGAATGACTGATATCAGTCATGAAGGAAAAGATTGCCAGATCTAACAACAAAAAATTTAGGTCTTCTGAATGGCAAAAAAGAGATAAAGTTAAATTACAAAAAGCACAGGATATAAAACAAATGGTTTAGCATTCTTAATTTTATGCACAATCAGAGTCTTAACAAATCAAAACAACAAAAGATGAACATGCTTACAGGATATAGGCAAAATATTTCAAGAAAAGTAATCTCTAAGACATTCCAAAATAATAATAGACAATAAACATGAATATTTAACATCACTAGTATTCAAAGTACTTCATTTAAAGAGACCTATCAAAGTGGCTAAGGTAAAAAGGACAAATAAATATATAATTTTGAAGAAGGTGAAGAGAAAGTGGCAAGCTGGTGTATCCTGATGGGACATGATACTGTGGCAATATATTTCAAAAATCTTATTGTGTTATATCCTTTTTAACTTAACAGTTTCTCTTGTAAGGTTAATAAAATATTAAGATTAAGTACAACTATTCAGCTATAAGATGTTCAACCAAGCATTTTAATAGCAGATAGTGGTGTCAATTTACATTTTCAACACGTCAAGTTGAAAGTCATGCAGCCACTCAAATATGATGGAACCAATAAAAATGTCATAGAAATATATTTACAAACAAATTAGATGTTTGTAATATACAGTTAAATGCAAAACAACTCAGGTTATAAGTAAGTATGGTTAATGTCCACTAATTTTATAAGAATTTTGGGAGGGAGAGAAAGCAAGCTAGACATAGGTGTGGAGAGGGAGAAAAGGAGAAGTCTGGGTGGATGTACATCAAAAGATTAAGAATTATTATTCCTGGGGGTTTTCCCAGGTGGCAAAGTGGTAAAGAATCCGCCTGCCAGTGCAAGAGACACAAGTGATGTGGGTTCAATCTCTGGGTTGGGAAGATCCCCTAGAGTATGGAATGGCAACCCACTCCAGTATTCTTGCCTGAGAAATCCCATGGACTGAGAAGCCTGGTGCTGGGCGACAGTCCATGCTGTCACAAAGAGTCAGACACGACTGAGCACACACATGCACACATGACTATAACAGATTTCATTCTTATATTTTCTTTTTTCCTTCTTAGTCATTTATATCTTATGATTTTAAGAGAACCTATATATACATAACTTTTCAACTTTAAAATGTTTTGGTGTTTTTGTAATATTAGAGAAGACTGGATTTCATATATTGGCAGATAATTAAAGTATTATTAAATGTGGAATGTTCACTTCTGCAATCTTTGAGTGACATTCAACATCAAATGTCTCCCTGGGATTTAGAATTGGTACAGGATCTTGTCCCATCACTACCAAAAGGACACACAGTTGTCCACACTCCACACATTTAAGTTGTCTTAATAACAGAACAACCAGTTATTTAAAATGACGCCAGAAAGGTACATCTCCAAATTATCCACTAGATATATTAGTAGCACTAATAATATTGTGGCCTAAATTTTTCTACTGAAAACTGATAAAATTCCAAAGCAAAATGGGCAGATAAATGGTAATAATATGGATTATAAAATTAATTGGAATATTTGGTTATTAAAAGGAAATCACTTGTATTAAGTAGTGGTATCTTAAACCATTGAAATTCCTTTTGTGGTCTAGAATGAGCTTTCCATGAAGAATAAAAACATGTTAAATTGAAAAGTCTTCACCAATAGATGAAGGAAAGTTAGAAAACTTGTTTAAAGAGTAAAGAAAGCACTGAATTATATGGTAGCTGTTTTGTTTACCTGAGGAGAAAACTATGCTGAAGCATGCATTGAATCCAGAGATAGACACGATGTCATCCAAACTGCTGGCAGCTATTAATAAGGTTGGAATGCCTTTCTCAACACCATATCCCTTTTCTTGCAAACGTAGCATGGAAGGGACAACAACAGCAGGAGAAACTGCACCGACTACAAAACTGAGAGAAAAAGCTTTGAAAACCAATTTTAAAACATCCTTTTAATGAAACAGTGCCTTATAGTAAATTGTACAACCAATATATTAATCTTTATGATGACTTTGAAAGTAAAAATTCTGCTTTTGAGTAAGTGTCATTTAACAATGGAAAATATTCCCCAGTAGCTCAGTGGTAAAGAATCTTCCTGCAAGGCAGGAGACGCAGGAGATGTGGGCTTGATCCCTGGGTCTGGAAGATCCCCTGGAAGAGGAAATGGCCACCCACCCAGTATTCTTGCTGGGAAAATCCCACGGACAGAGAAGCCTGGCAGACTATAGTCCACAGGGTCGCAAAGAGTTGGACATGACTGAGCACACACACAAATACTCACATATTCTTCAGTGCTGTTAAAATTTTACAGAAATTTTGTTCAAGATGTTAGGTCAAGCACAAATTGCTGCCCCTTCCTCCATCTCAAAAACATTTGAAATAAAGATATGAAAATAATAGAAAAGTCCATAAGCTAGCTAGAAAACAAAACGGGAATCCTCAGTGGACAAGAAACTAAGTGTATCCCAGGAAGATAAGAGACAGTTGGTTTAGTTGAAAAAGGAAACCATAAGCCAAAATGCATATAAGACTGCTATAGAAGATATGGTGTATTCTAAAAATGCCCCAAACCCAGAAATGGCAGATGTGGGGAGTAGGAGAGACCTCTGAGGAAATCGAATGGTGATTATGTAGAGTACTGCTATAAGAATGGTCAGTAAGAGGTAGTCTCCACACCACTTCTATTTCTTGAACAAGTCAGTAAGGAAGATATCTGTCTAAAAGAAGGAACAGTATGAGCACCTAAGTTACAAAGGCAAATGGGAAAATTTCTGGGGTGGCTGATGACACCTGTGAGGAATGGAGAAATTCCTGCTCAGAATCCTTTGTTGGTGCATCCCATCTACAACCCTGCCTTGTCTCTTCCACTTTCACCTCCTCAATGCTGCAATAACTATGTGGAGTGATGCACGTGGTCCCTACCAGAACCCTCTAGTCAGGCCAGTGCACACATTCCCCAACTGCTGCTTGTTGACTCCTCACCACTAACACCGGCAGCTTTGTGGGAGCCTTGCACTGCTAACAGAAGCTTACCTACTAATGCTAAGGAGAATCACCGCTTCCCCGTTCCAGACAGCCCCTGCCAGTGACTGACTGATGTGAGGGCCGAACAGTTCAGTTCCTTTGCCTCTGGCTGTACAACCTCCCTGGTTTACAGACAAGATTTCCTGAGGGACTCAGGAAGAACCTAGAATTCTCTGAAAAAAACATATTTGCCTAATTCAGTGGTTCCTGAACTTTACTGCACATTGGAACCACCTGGTCTACTATTTATCTGTTGCTGCTTAACAAATCATGCCCAAATCTAGAAGCTTAAAACAACACATATTTATTAACTCACAACTTCTGTGGGTCAGCAATCTGGGTATGAATTAGCTGTATACCTCTTCCTACTCAAGATCTCTCATGAGGTGGGTGGGAGAAGCCCTGATTCCAAGTTTATTCACATGGCTGTTGATAGGTCTTCAGTCTCTTGCCTTGGGGGCTTCTCCACAGGGCTGCACCCAACATGGCAGCTTTACTTCCCCCCAAGAAAGCGATTAAAGAGAGTGCAAGAGAGAACAAGGAAGACAGAAGCCACCGTCTTCTTATGACCTAATCATAAAAGTAATATCCTATCACTTCTTCAGTATTCCATTGATTAGAAGCAAGTCAGTAAGTTCAGCCCAAATTTAGGAAGAGGGTATTACACAAAGGTTTAAATATCAGAAAGCAGTGATATCTGAGAGTGATCTTACCATTTACTTGGGGATCAAAAAAAAAAAATGCTGATGCCTGGGTCACATTCTAAGACATTCTGATCTGATTTAGGATGGAGTTTGATCTGAATACTGGGATACTGTAAAGTTTTTTTAATTGTAAAAGATACATAATATAAAATTAACCTTCTTAGCTATTTTTAAGTGTACAGTTCAGTACTAATGATATTCACATTGTTGTTTAACTTAGAACATTTTCATCTTGCAAAACTGAAACTCTATAACTGAACGGTACCCTTTCCCCTCTCACCCAAGCCCCTGACAACCACCATTCTATTTTCTGTTACGATGACTTTGAAGACTCCAGATACATCATGGAATCGTACAGTACTTGTCCTGACTTACTTCACCCAACACAGTATCCTCAAGGTTTATCCATGCTGTAGAATGTGACAGGATTTCCTCTTTCACAGCTGAGTGATATTCCTCTATGTGTGTGTCTGTGTGTGTATTTTCTTTATCCATTCATCTGTCCATGGATATTTGAGCTGCCTCTACCTCTTGGCTACTGTGAATTATGTTGCAATGAATGTGAGTGTGCAAATATCTCTTTGATATCCTACTTCCAGTTCTTTGGGATATATACCCAAATGTGGCATTGCTGGATTAAATGGTAGTTTTACTTTAAGTGTTTTGAGAAACCTCCAAACTATTTTCCACAGCAATGGTCCATTTTATATACCCAATAGCATTGTATGAATATTCCAATTTCTCCATGTCTGTGTCAATGCTTGTTATTTTCTAGTTTGTTTTTTTTTTTAAATAGTAAGCATCCTAATGAGTATGAGGTGCTATTTCCTTGTGGCTTTTATTTGCCTTTCTCTAATGATTATAAATTGGAGAAGGAAATGGCAACCCACTCCAGAGTTCTTGCCTGGAGAATCCTGGGGATGGAGGAGCCTGGTGGGCTGCCGTCTATGGGGTCGTACAGAGTCGGACATGACTGAAGCGACTTAGCAGCAGCAGCAGTAGCAGCAGCAATGACTATAAATGTTGAGCACTTTCATACGCTTATTGGCTACTTATATATCTTCTTTGTAGAAATGTCTATGTAAGTTTTTTGCCCATTATATAGTCAGGTTTTTAAAATTTGCTGAGTTATAGGGTGTTGTTTTTTTTTTACATATTTTGAATATTGATCTCTTTCCAGATATATGGTTTATAATTATTTTCTCCTATTCTGTGTGCTGCCTTTTCATTATGTTTTCTTTGCATGCAAAAATTTTTAAGTTTCATGCAGTTCCATCTATTTTCACTTTTGTTGCCTGTGTTTTTAGTGTCATATCCAAGAACTCATTGCCAAATTCAGTGTCATGAAGTTTTTACATATGGTATGCTAGATATAATACTCTTGGTTGGCTGAGGTTCTTTTCTTTTTTTCTCTCTCTTTTAGCATGTTGAACATGTCATCCCATTCCCTTCTGGCTTGCAAGGTTTCCATTGAGAAATTCAATTATTATCTTACAGGAGTTCTTGCTTTTCTTTCGTTGTTTTTAAGATTCTCACTTGCTGTGATTTTTGACAGCTTGAGTATATCTCTCAGTGAAGGTCTCTTTGGTTTTATTTTAGTGGGAGTGTTTTTGATCATTTTGAATTTGTATGTCCATTTCCTTCCTCAGATTTGAAGGTTTGGGCTACTATTTCTTCAAATAGGCTTTCAAACCATTTATTTCTGTCTTCTCTTTCTGAAACTCCCGTAATGTGTAATTGGCCCATTAAATGGCATCCCACAAGTCCCTTAGGATCTCTTTATTCTTGTTTTTCATTGTGCTCCTCTGATCCTGTAATTTCAAATGACCTATCTTCAAGTTCACAGATTCTTTTTTCTGTCTAATTTAGTCTACAGTTGATCTCCTGTAGTCAATGTCTCATTTAATTGTATTATTCTACAGGTCCAGAATTTATTTTTGTTTTTTTGTTTGTTTGTTTGTTTTACAGTTTCTGTATGTTTGTTGGTATTCTCACTTTGTTCATGCATTATTTTCCTGATTTCTTTTAGATGTTTGTGACATCTTTGAGCTCACTAGGCCTCTTTATGATAGTTATTTTGAATTCTTTGTTGAGTAACTGATATATTTCTATATGTTTAAGGCTGGTGTCTGGAGTTTTATTTTGTTCCTTTGATTGAGCCCTAATTCCCTGTTGCTTTGTATGTCTTGTTATCTTTTACTGAAATTTGGGTTTTGAAAAAACAGCCACCTCTCCTGGTCTTTATGGATTTCATCACTAGGGAAAGACCTTCACCAATCAGCCCAGCTAAAGACTCTGGAAGTCTCTCAAACTTTTCTGGAATGTGCCTTCTCTGGGCTTTGGTGCATTATCTCCAGCTGCACTTTGGCCTTTTCCTACTCCAGAGTATCCCAAGTGTCTATTAGCAGTACTGCAATATCTCTGGAGTATAGCAATGCACAGCACTTAAACTTTGTCCTCAGTGGACCTCAGGCATCTAAAATGTGCCACTCTCTTTTCTGTCAGTGCTCCAAGTCAGACAAGACAGAAACCAGTCCCTTGGTAGCCTCTTAAAAAGCCAGAATGCAGAACAAATGTTCCAGCTTTTTCTTTTTCTCCTGAGGGAGAAGCCAAATGTTGGGTGTTTCCTCCTGATTGCCCCTTGCTGTGCAAGAGGGGCATGGGGTATGATGGTTAAGTGCAATATAATGTTCTAATTGCTCCAATGTGCCTCTTCTTGGCCTTGGGCTTGCATGGAATGCTGTAACCTCTCAAGTGGTTTCTGGAGTTACATAAAGGTAATCTGGTCCTCACATTGTTATGATAGTGTCTTCATGTGGGAAAGTGAGGCTGGAGTTTCCTATTCTGCCATCTTCCCAACATCACTCCTCTACTTACTCAGATTTTCAAAAGCTACCCAGGTGATTTTGATGAGTAGCAAGGTTTTGGAACCACTGACTTTTCCTACACTCCTATCTGGCTTTATTTATTCAGAAGTTTCTACTGAGAGCGCCCTTAATAAATAATCTGCATAATAATCTTAGTGAATTCCCTGGCAATCCTGTGGTTAGGACTTCTTTTGCTGCGGTGGCCTGTATTCAATACCTGGTTGGAGAACTAAGATCCTGAAAGCCACGTGGTACAACTTAAAAAAAAAAGAATCTTAATCTCAGTTTGATCTTCTAAGGACACTTGCTTGGTAGCATGAGTGGCCTATTCTCTACAAGAAGGCAACAGCCAACAGGCAAAATAATCACAAGTTAATAGTAGGCTTCAACTTAAAAAATTAGTGCCCGTTAAATTATCACCAACTATTTGGGGGAAGTCAATACTTTGAATTGAGGCACTGTATTCATTAAATAGAAAAATTTACACCTGAGGAAAGAGATATACTAAACAGTGAACAACAAGAACATGACTTCAGAATAACTATAAATATCCTCAGAATCACAAAAGTACACTGTATCTGTTCATAACATTTAACTATTATTCTTAGAAATTAATTGTCAAAATTAAATAAATAAATAGGTGATACAGGCATAATAGTAGAGTGACGGAAAAGGCTAGAGAACTAAGCAGAGAAATTTTTCCAGTGTGTACTGCAAAGGCAAATAGATGAACAGTATAAAGAAAAACTTAATAGATATGGAGGAGGGAGTTACAAAAGGACAAAATAAAAGAGAACTGAGGGGAGATAAAAGATATATTCAAGACCTGGACAAAAAATAAATATACAATCCTTTGATTGATTGAGAGATTCCACTAAATATTGAGTAGATCAAAATTTTAAGAGAGTCACCTAAGCATATCAAAAAATTGTTAATTTAGTTAGAAAATGCCCTAATCTTTTAGAAATGCATACTGGGATCCACTGGAATGGGTAAGTGGAGGCAAAAATTAAATGGATTGAAAAATGAAAACAAGTTCAAGATATAGAGATAGTAATCATAGACTATTATTCTGAAGAACTTGGACATGAAAAGAAATAGATAACAGATAAAGATAGATGGGACACAGGATCTAGGAAAATAGTGTTTGCTTGTTTTTGTTATAATATCTACATAAAATATTTTTCATATATATAAAATACATATGCTATACATAATACATACATATTATATATATGTGCTTATATAGTGTACAAGGAAAAGGCCATTAGATTAATTAAAAAATAGAGATAGGGACTTTCCTGGTGGTCCGGTGGTTAGAAATTCATCTGCCAATGCAGGGGACAAGGGCTTGAATTCTGGTCTCAGAAGATCCCAAATGCCTGTGCAACTGAGCCTGTGCAACACAACTACTGAGGCTGCGTGCCTCTACTACTGAAGCCCACACACTTAGAGCCTGTGTTCTGCAATAAGAGAAACCACAGCAATGAAGCCTGTGCACTACAACTAGAGATTAGTCCCCAGTCACTGTAACTTGAGAAAGACTACACATAGCAAGGAAGACCCAGCAAAGCCAAAAAATAAAAATTTAAGAAACAGGGCTTCTCTGTTGGCTCAGTGGTAAAGAATCCATCTGCCAATGCAGGTGACATGGGTTTGATCCCTGGTCTGGAAGGTCCCACATGCCACGGAGCAACTAAGCCCATGCACCAGAACTACTGTGCCTGTGCTCTAGAGCCCAAGAACCACAGCTACGGAAGCCTGTTCACCGCAGAGCCTGTGCTCGGCAACAAGAGAAGCCACCACAATAAGCCTGTTCACTGCAACTAGAGAGTAGCCCCTGCTCTCCACAACTAGAGAAAAACCCACACAGCAATGAAGATCCAGCACAACCAAAAAAAGTAAACAAAAAACTGGAGATAGATTACAATATAGGAGAAAAAATAAACTGATAAAGTGAATTATCTTAGCATTAAGCACTTAGGAACTATGAATATTTGTCAAGGATATAGTAGATTTAGGACATGGTTCTATTTCTGACCAAATGATTTCCAAGATTCTCTACCACAGTAAAAAGAATTTTAATGATAAACTTTCCTATACAATATTCTGAATATTTCAATAACCAGCATTTTAACTGGATATTTTCATAGAGAAAAATGAGAAAAAGTTACCCCAACAGAAATGCCCACTTCCAGGGAAAATTCATAAGGAAGTGGGAAATAACAGCAGTTGAACAAGCCTCCATTAGACATGGACCCATAGACAATCTTATACAAACTCGCTTCAAATTCTTCAAAGCCTGAAATATAAACATAGTCACACTTAGACAAGCTTGTAGTGGCCAATAAGAAGATTATTTTAAGCAATATTGAATTATATAGTCTTTTTTGAGTGATAATCTTATTGAAGTAAATCTCCCAGATATTCCATATGCTTTGAATGCTAATACAGATCATTTTATATGTCATCATATATTGGATTATAAACTATTTCATATTTTATAAAATGCTGTTCTATTTTAATTATTATAATGACTCAGTTTTGTGTGATTAAATAAATATTTCTACCTCCCTTAATCTTCCTAGTAAATAGTATAATGAAAGTATCCTATAGGTTTGTTTCCATCAGTTAACTTTTAGGGATGAATTGTGTGATTAGTGTCATAATTATAACATGCCAAAGGAGAACATCACATAAAAAATGCATAATTAACTAAAAAAGAAAATTTTCAAATTTTCTCATTGGTTCAAATTTTTTACTGATAATATAATAACTTATCACTGTCTATAATTATTTATGCTCTTCAAATACTTTCACCAATCTTATATATTTGCCACATTTGTTATATTCTGAATAGCTGTTATATTTATGAATATCCATCTTTAAAAAACTAATTTATGATTCCTTGATAGTAATATTTTAAGAAATATCTTAAAAGATTAGCTTTTATAAAAATATAATCAGGAACATACTTCTGTGGGAAAAATTCATGAAAGAATAATATTATTGAAATTCATAATCATTCTGAAAAAACAAAACAGAAGCAATAACCTTTTATGGGATGACCTTATCCTCTGTTAACTGAAAAGTAAAGAGCTTTCCACAGAAGAGCCACAACTCCAAAATAATACAAATGCTGCATAAGGGACATCTATCTCTATGTAAATAATTAAAGACTATTACTAATAAGAGATCTTACATCACACTGATTTCTTTTCATATTAGTAATATGATCAGAAGTAGACACTAAGGTGCCAATATTTCTGCAAAATCTTGTTTTTTGTCTTAGTTTTGCTCTACCTGAAACAACTATAAGAAAAATTCTGCCAATTTTTCTTTTCCAGCAGCCTCTAATATTTAAAATAACCAAATTCAAAGTGTAATTGGAAATCTACCTCTGGATCGAGTCCAAGCCCAGCTCGCACTAGAATAATGGTAAGGGCAGTATTTCTTAAAGTTGAAGACAGTTCATTACTAATATAGGTGACATCACTGAGGAATGGAACATTCCTAACGACAAAACCAGCCAGTAACATCCCTTAGAAGAAAAAAATAAACCATGTCTGATTCAGTTCATTTTTCTAAGACAGAAAACAGAAATGTTTAATATCCCTTCTTCAAACACACTGTATCTCTCATTACTTTGGTGAAGGATAGGTTACATACAAGTAGAGGAGACAGCATAAATAAAGGAATGGAGATAAGAAATGATATATCTCAATGGTGTAAAACAAGTAATTCAGTATTGAAGGAACATTAAGGACTAGTTGGGAGTGGGGAATGGGCAGGAGGGGCCAGATCATGGAAAGCTTCCTTTACTCCCTACTTCTCCCAGTTTTGGCAGAGTAAAGCACTGTGGGTAAGTTTTAGGCAGGAAGTGAGATAACGAGTGTTGCGTTGTCTATGTGATGGTATTGGTAAATGAGATAGACATAAAACTAAGTAGGGACCAGAAAAAAGGCTCTGCCATAGTTCATGGAATGGTTAGAAACTAATAGCCTGAGCTAGGACTAGAGTGGACGCTTTGGAGAAGTGGAAAAGAGATCCAGTAAATACTTGTGAGGTGCTGAAAGGTGTTATGAACACAGAAAGAGTGTTAGAGATAAGACGGAGTGATTACCTCTTTTGGCAGTAACTAAATATTAGAATGTATTGAATACTTAGAAGATATAACACACCTCTAAAAGAAGTTTTTCTGTTAATTTTCCTCTTGTCTACCTGGAGAGTTACATAACAATGGTGATGAAGAAATAGGGTGTAACATTGTTTAGGCAGATGATACACCAATTAATATACATAGTGGAGATGCCCAAGGAACTCACCCAAGAACTATAAAACATATTGGTGCCCTAGTCACGATAGTATTTGAATCTTGTAATTGTATTTGAGGGCTTCCCAGGTGGCTCAGTGGTAAAGAATCCACCTGCCAATCAGGAGACACAGGTTTGATCCCAGGGTTGGGAATATCCCCTGCAGTAGGAAATGGCAAGCCACTCCAGTACTCTTGCCCGGGGAAATCCCCTGGACAGAGAGGACTTGTGGGCTACAGCCCATGGGACTGCAAAGAGTTGACTGTGACTTAGTGACTGAACAACAACAAATTTTATTTGAATTAGGTTATCCATAGAAAAATTCAGTTTCTTTCAAGTTTTTCCTTTTCTATAAAACATGTAAAAGTTAATTTAAAAATGTCCTATTAAATGATAAAGCAACAACAATCACATATTGAGCATATTTAAATTATTTAAAAATATATTTCAAAAAATATTAAAAATATATATATATTTCAGGAAAAATCTGTGTATAGAGAATAAATACTTCTACAAGCAAGCTATATATACACATATATAGTAAGTACACATAAAAAAGCTAGATCATAGATCATATTACATTGAAATAATTCTAAATTATATCTACTCTGACTAAAATATAGTCATAATTTACATATAGTCAATGACAAAGAAAAGCTAATTATTCACTTACCAAGGAGAGGAGGAATTTTAGGCACTGAAGGTATTTTAATGATTTCCAAAAGTTTCCCCCCAATAAGGGCACAATAAAAGATAATTAACAGTCCAAATAAACCTCCATTAGGAAGAACTTCAGGGCCTGAGAATACCCAGGCTACACACCATATCATAAAAAGTATACTTCCTGAAATATAAAAAAGCACATATCGATTTATCTATCTAGACATAGATAATATACAATAAGACACAAATCATATATTAAAAAGTCTTTGTCAACCTAAAAGAAGTATTTTTATTAAGAAATATTTTAAAACTATATGTGAATACTTAAAAGTGATAAACTTTCTTATATCACTTTTTAAAAATGTCATAGCAATATGATGAGCTTTACTTCATTTTATATTTTACAATAGTTTTTTCACGAGGAATAAGGTGATTGGTCATAATATGAGTTCTCAAATTTATTGAAGCTCATAGTGGCAGGGTGGCACATTTTTTAATGGCAGCAAACTAAATATCTATATTGAATGGATAACCTGGTGTTTGATACAAATTATTAAAGGGGATCATACGTGAGGTCTGATGGCTGGGCTCCCCTGGCGGCTCAGACAGTAAAGAATCCACCTGCAATGCAGGAGACCCAGCTTTGATCCCCGGGTCGGGAAGACTCCCCTGGAGCAGGAAATGCCAGTCCACTCCAGTATTCTTGCCTGGAGAATCCCAAGGACAGAGGAGCCAGGCGGGCCACAGTCCATAGGGTCGCAAAGAGTCCAACAAGTTTAGCTCTCACGGATCCTTTCTTTTAGGCAGTTACTTGAGGATGTACACTAACAAAACCAGGAGGAAACCAGCAAAGGTGAAAGATTTTAAACTTGGAAACAGGGGACTGAAATCAGGAGAGCACTGAAAGCTCTAGAATACAGTCTTCCACAGACCTAGAAAACCACCACAAAGGGAAACAGAAAAATGAAGGTCTCTGGGAGGAAAGTCTCCAAGAAAAAGGAGGAATTTTTTAAAGTTTACAAAACTATGGAACAAATCAGTGGTTCCCAGTGGATTCCAGGATGAAGGAGGAATGAACAAGTAGAGCACAGGAAAATTTTAGAGCACTGAAACTATTATGTATGCATATCGTTAAATACGTATGTTAAAACCCAAAGAATATATAATATGAAGAGTTAGGGTTAGGGTTAGGGTTATAAGTCATGTGAAGGTAATGTACAGCATGGTGACTACAGTTAGTCACACTGTACTGCATTTTTGAAAACTGCTAAGAGAATAGACCTTAAAAGTTTTCATCCCAAGAAAAAAAATTTTAATGATGTACGATAGATGTATTGTGGTGATCATTTTGCTATATGTACAAATATCAAATCACTGTTATGCACCTGAAACTAATCTAATGTTATATGTTAAATGTACTTCAATTATTAGACATTTTCAGACAAATAAAAGCTGAGAGAATTAACTGCTAGAAGAACTACACAACAAGAAATACTAAAGGAAGGTTTTTAGGCTGAATGTAAAAAAAACCACATGGAAGCTCAGATTGCCAGAAAGAAAAGTAGAGAATCAGAGAATATGTGGAAAAATATAAGGAACTGTTTTAACTTAAAAAAAGAAAAAGACTTTTGCCTTTTTAAGAAAAAATAATACAAATGCAGAAGTAAAATATATGATAAATCTAGCACAAGAGCAGAAGTGCAGTTCAGTTTAGTCGCTCAGTCGCGTCCGACTCTGCGATCCCAAGAACGACGGCACGCCAGGCCTCCCTGTCCATTGCCAACTCCAGGAGTTTACCCAAACCCATGTCCATTGAGTTGGTGTTGCCATCCAACCGTCTCATCCTCTGTCATCCCCTTCTCCTCCTTTCCCCGTCTCCTCCTGCCCTCAATATTTCCCAGCATCAGGGTCTTTTCCAATGAGTCAGCTCTTGACATGAGGTGGCCAAAGTATTGGAGTTTCAGCTTCGGCATCAGTCCTTCCAATGAACACCCAGGACTGATGTCCTTTAGGATGGACTGGTTGGATCTCCTTGCAGTCCAAGGGACTCTCAAGAGTCTCCTCCAATACCACAGTTCAAAAGCATCAATTCTTCTGCACTCAGCTTTCTTTATAGTCCAATTGTCACATCCATACATGACTGCTGGAAAAACCATAGCCTTAACTAGATGGACCTTTGTTGACAAAGTTAAAAAGTCTCTGCTTTTTAATATGCTGTCTAGGTTGGTCATTACTTTTCTTCCAAGAAGTAAGCGTCTTTTAATATCATGTCTGCAATCACCATCTGCAGAGCCCCCAAAAATAAAGTCTGCCACTGTTTCCACTGTTTCCCCATCTATTTCCCATGAAGTGATGGGACCGGATGCCATGATCTTAGTTTTCTGAATGTTGAGCTTTAAGCCAACTTTTTCACTCCCCTCTTTCACTTTCATCAAGAGGCTCTTTAGTTCTTCACTTTCTGCCATAAGGGTGATGTCATCTGCATATCTGAGGTTATTGATATTTCTCCCGGCAATCTTGATTCCAGCTTGTGCTTCTTCCAGCCTAGCCTTTCTCATGATGTACTCTGCATATAAGCTAAATAAGCAGGGTGACAATATACAGCCTTGACGTACTCCTTTTCCTATTTGGAACCAGTCTGTTGTTCCATGTCCAGTTCTAACTGTTGCTTCCTGACCTGCATACTGGTTTCTCAAGAGGCAGGTCAGGTGGTCTGGTATCCCCACCTCTATCAGAATTTTCCACAGTTTATTGTGATCCACACAGTTAAAAGCTTTGGCATAGTCAATAAAGCAGAAATAGATGTTTTTCTGGAACTGGACAGAGGTTCATGACATTGTACAGGAGACAGGGATCAAGGCCATCCCCAAGGAAAAGAAATACAAAAAGGCAAAATGGCTGGCTGAGGAGGCCTTACAAATAGCTGTGAAAAGAAGAGAAGCGAAAGGCAAAGGAGAAAACGAAAGATATTCTCATTTGAATGCAGAGTTCCAAAGAAGAGCAAGGAGAGATAAGAAAGCTTTCCTTAGCGATCAATGCAAAGAAATAGAGGAAAACAATAGAATGGGAAAGACCAGAGATCTCTTCAAGAAAATTAGAGATACCAAGGGAACATTTCATGCAAAGATGGGTTCAATAAAGGACAGAAATGGTATGGACCTAACAGAAGCAGAAGATAGTAAGAAGAGGTGGCAAGAATACACAGAAGAACTGTACAAAAAAGATCTTCACGACCCAGATAATCACGATGGTGTGATCACTCACCTAGAGCCACACATCCTGGAATGCGAAGTCAAGAGGGCCTTAGGAAGCATCACTATGAACAAAGCTAGTAGAGGTGATGAAATTCCAGTTGAGCTATTTCAAATGCTAAAAGATGATGTTGTGAAAGTGCTACACTCAATGTCAGCAAATTTGGAAAACTCAGTAGTGGCCACAGGACTGGAAAAGGTCAGTTTTCATTCTAATCCCAAAGAAAGGCAATGCCAAAGAATGCTCAAACTACTGCACAATTGCACTCATCTCACACACTAGTAAAGTAATGCTCAAAATTCTCCAAGCCAGGCTTCAGCAATATGTGAACCGTGAACTTCCAGATGTTCAAGCTGCTTTTAGAAAAGGCAGAGGAACCAGAGATCAAATTGCCAACATCCACCGGATCATCGAGAAAGCAAGAGAGTTCCAGAACAACATCTATTTCTGCCTTATTGACTATGCTAAAGAGCAGAAGAGGGATCAGTAAAGTCATATTGTGCAAAGCTCTTTTATATTATCTTCATCTGAGTGATGGCTTTCCAGTGCATACATTTGTCTACATTCATGGAGCTGTGTACACTTCCAAGATCTGTGCACTTTCTGGTATGTTGACTATAATTCAGTAAAGTACCATTAACAAGAAAAAGTTTATGACATGATGGAGAGTTTGGAAGAAACAGGAGTATGATACTGACAAGGAGATTAAGCCTTAGCACCCCCCAAAACTCTGGCAGTTATGGACAAAGCTGTTATAAACATCTGTGTGCAGGTTTTTGTGGGCAAAATGTTTCAGCCCATTTGTATAAAAAACACCAAGGAGAGTGACTGCTGAATCATATAGTTAGAGTATATCAAGTTTTGTAAAAAACTGCCAAACTGTCTTTCAAACTGGCTGCACCATTTTGTGTTCTTAGCAGTGATGAATTAGAGTTCCTGTAGTTCTGTCTCCTCACCAGCATATGGTGTCAATGTTTTGGATTTCTGACCATTCTAATGGATGTATAGTGGTATTTTATTGTTGTAATTTGCAATTCAGTATTGACATACGATGTTGGGAACATTATTATATGGTTATTTGTCATCTGTATATTTTCTTCAATGAGGTGCCTTTTAAGATCTTTTGCCCTTTTTAATCAGGTTGTCTGCTTTCTTATTATTGAGTTTTAAAAGCTCTTGGTATATTTTATTTACAAATAGTAAATGCTAGAGAGGCTGTGGAGAAGAAAAAACCCTTCTACACTGTTAGTGGGAATGCAAACTGGTACAGCCACTACGGAGAACAGTATGGAGGTTCCTTAAAAAACTAAAAACAGAGCTACCATACAATCCAGCCATCCCACCCCTAGGCATATATCTAGAGAAAACCATAACTGAAAAGATACATGCACCACAATGTTCACTGCAGCACTATTTATAATAGCCAGGACATGGAAACAATCTAGATGTCCATCAACAGAGGAATAGATAAAAAAGATGTAGTACATATACACAAGGAAATATTATTCAGCCATAAAAAAGAATGAAATAATGCCATTTGCAACAACATGGATGGGCCTAAAGAATGTCATAATGAAGTAAGCCAGACAGAGAAAGACAAATATCATATGATATTACTTATATGTAGAATCTAAAAAAGTCTACAAATGAACTTATCTACAAAACACAAAGAGGAGGGGATGGCAACCCACTCAAGTGTTCTTGCCTGGAGAGTCCCATGGACAGAGAAGCCTGGTGGGCTGCAGTCAGACACGACTAAAGAGACTTAGCATGCATGCAAGCACACAAGAGAAATAGAGTTATAGATGTAGAAAATAGACTTATGGTTACTGGGGAGTAAGGGTGTGGGGAAGGATAAATTGTAAGATTAGAATTGATATACACATACTACTATTAATATACATAAAATAAATAACTAATAAGGACCTACAGTATAGCACAGGGAACTCTACTCAAATACTCTATAATGGCCTATACAAGAAAACAATTTTTAAAAGAGGGGATACATATATAACAAATTCACTCTGTTGGATATATGAAACCAACAGAACATGGTAAATCAACTATAACCCAATAATAGGTAAAAAAATACATTCTTGGTATATTTGTATAGTTATTTATCAGATGTGTTTTGTAAACATTTTTTTCCCAGTTTGTGGCTTGTGTGCTCAATCTTTTGACATTGTTTACACAGAGCAGAAGTTTTCAATGTTAAATTGAAATAAATAATTGTTACCAATTATTCATGGATTTCCTGTTTTTCCTAAGTAATCTCCATAACTACAGTCATCTAGATTTTCTCCTATGTTACCTTCTATGAGTCTCATTGTTTTGCATTTTACATTTAGGTCTATGATCCACTTTGAGTTAATTTTTATCAAGGGCATAAGGTCTGATCTAGATTAATTTGTTTTGCATATGTATGTCCAATAGTAGATCTACCATCAGACTATCTTTCTTCCATTGGGTTGCCTTTGTTGCTTTGTCAAATATCAGTTGACTATGTGGATCTATTTCTGAGCCCTCTATTCTGTTCCATTAATATACGGACTTCATGTTAACCAAATCACAATGTCTTGATTACTTTAGGTTTATAGTAAGTCTTGTTAAGTGAATAGGGTCTGTTCTCCAATTTTTAATTTTTCTCCTTCAATACTGAGCTAGTTATTCTTTGTCTTTTGCATATCTATATAAATTTTAGAATGAGCCTGTTGATATCCATGAAACAACATGTGGGAATTTTGATTGGAATTACATTGAATCTATAGATCAAGTTGAGATGAGCTAACATCTTGACAATATCGAGTCTTCCATGCACATGGAAAATCTATACATTTAGCTTTTTCTTTAAATTCTTTCTTCAGAATTTTACAGTTTTCCTCATGTAGCTATATATATATATATTTTGTTAGATTTATATGAAGGTATTTCATTTTGGGGAGTACTAGTGTAAATGGTGGTGTTTTTCACTTCAAATTCATTGTTGGTAATTAGGGAAAAAAACCTGAATTTTGCATATTAACCTCGTATCCTGCAATCTTATTACACTCGCTATTTAGTTGTTACAGTTTTTTCCCTTGATTCTCTGGATTTTCTACACAGATGATCATGGCATCTGTGAACAAAGGCTGTTTTATTTCTTCTTTCCCAATCTGTATGCCTTGTATATCCTTTTAACGCTTTTCTTGTCTCACTGTATTAGCTAGGACTTCCAATACAATATTGAAAAGGAGTGATGAAAGGGCATTCTTACAGGGAAAGCTGTTTTCTCAAGATTAATTATGATGGTAGCTATAGATTTTTAGTTGATTGTTCTTTGTCAAATTGAGGAAGTTCTCCTCTGTAATTTGCTGAAAGTCTTTATCATGAATGAATGCTGGATTTTGTCAAATACTTTTCCTGCATCTATTGATATGATCGTGTGATTTTTCTTCATCTTTTTGATGTGATGGATTACATTAAGTCATTTTCAAATGTAAGACAAACTTGCATACCTAGGATAAATCCCACATAGTTGTGAAGCATGTTTTTATATGTTGCTGAGCTCTATTTGTTAATATAGAGAATTACATCATTGAGAATTTCTGCATCTATGTTCATCAGAGGTACTGGTCTACACTGTGTTGTTTTTTTTTTTTCCTGTAATATCTTTGGTTTTGGTAGGAGAGTACTGCTAGATTCATGAGTTGGCAAGCTTCCCTCTGCTTCTATATTCTGGAAAAGACTGTAGAAAATAGGTATAATGTCTTCCTTAAATGTTCAGTAGAATTCACCAGTGAAATCATCTGAGCCTGATTCTGTTTGGGGAGGTTATTAATTGTTGATTCAATTTCTTTAACTGACATAGTCTTATTCCGATTACCTGTTTCTTTTTGTGTGCATTTTGGCAAACGTGTCCTTCAAAGGCATTGGTCTACTTTTTCTAAATTATCAGATTTGTGGACACAAAGTTGTCTGTAGTATTCCTTTATTTTTCAGTGCCCATAGGATCTATAGTGATGTTCCATCTCTCTGGTATTAGTGATTGTGTTTTCTTTTTTCTTTGGAGAAGGAAATGGCAACCCACTCCAGTAGTCTTGCCTGGATAATCCCACGGACAGAGGAGTCTGGTAGGGTACAGTCCATGGGGTCGCAAAGAGTCGGACACAATTGAGTGACTTCACTCACTTTCCTTTTTCTTAGCCTAGTGAAAGGCAATCAATTTTACTGATCTTTTCAAAGAACAAACTTTTTGTTTCATTGATTTTCTCTATTTCTTGTTTTCAATTGTATTGATACCTTCTTTAATTTTTATTATTTCTCTTCTTTTGCTTACCTTAAATTTACTTTGCTTCTTTTTCTACTCTCCTAAGGTGGAGGCTTGATTCTCTGGTGGCTCAGTGGTAAAGAACCTGCCTGCCAATGCAGGAGACGTGGGGTTTGATCCCTAGGTTGGGAAGATCCCCTGGAGAAGGAAATGGCAACCCACTTCAGTACTCCTGCCTGGGAAATCCCATGGACAGAGAAGCCTGATGGGTTACAATCCATGGGGTTGCAAAGAATCGGACATGACTTAGCAACTAAACAGCAACAAGGTGGAAGCTTAGATGATGGATTTTTAGATTTTTCTTCTTTTCTAATATATACATTAAATGCTATACTTTTCTCTCTTAGCACTGTTTTCAGTGTATCCCGCAAACTTCAGTAAGTTATGCTTCACTGTAATTTAGCTCAAAATATTCAGAAACGTCTCATGAGGTTTCTTTTTTGACTCATGTGTTATTTAGAACACATGTTATTGGTTAATCTCCAAGTATCTGGGGATTTTCCACCTGCCTTTCTGTTAACAAATTATACTTTAAGTCTACTGTGTTCTGAGAGCATACATTGTATGATTTTTATCTTTTAAGTTTATTAAGGTGCATTGTATATCCCAGAATGTGGGGCTTCTTGAGCCTCCCTATTCTGAGACAAAACATTACTGAAATTAGGCCAACTAAATACAATAATCTCCAAGTACTCAAGTGAAAGGAAGAGTCACAGGTCTCCCATTTTAAATCAAAAGTTAGAAATGATTAAGCTTAGAGAGGAAGGCACGTTTGAAAGCCTAACCCATGAAGGCCCATGATATGGGCCTCTTTTACCAGTTAGCCAACTGCTAAATGCAAAGGAAAGGTTCTTGAAGGAAATTAAAAGCGCTACTCCAGTAAACATGCCAATGATAAGGAAATTAAACAACCTTATTGCTTATATGGAGAAAGTTTTAGTGGTCTGGATAGAAGATGAAACCAGCCACGTGTGTGTGTGTGTGTGTCTATGCTTAGTCCTGTCCAACTCTCTGCAGCCCCATGGACTGTAACCCGCCAGGCTCCTCTGTCCATGGAATTTTCCAGGTAAGAATACTGCAGCGGGTTGCCATTTCCTACTCCAGGGGATCTTCCCGACCCAGGAATTGAAACTGTGTCTCTTGTGCCTCCTGCATTGGCAGACAGATTCTTTACCACTGTGCCATCTGGGAGCCCTCAAGCCAGCCACAACATTCCCATAAACCAAAACCTAATCTAGAGCAAGACCCTATCTCTTTCCAAGTCTATGAAAGCTGAAAGAGATGAGAAAGCTGTAGAAGAAAATTTTGAAGCTAGTAGAGGTTGGTTCATGACTTTTAAGGAAAGATACCGTCTCCATCACATCTAAGTGCAAGGTAATGCTGATATAGAAGCTGCTGCAAGTTATGTGGACTATAGAGCTAAAATAATTAAATGACAATGACTAAATGAAACAACAGATTTACAGTGTAGATAAAACAGTCTTCTATTGGAAGAAGATACCATCTAGCACTTTCATGGTTAGAGAGGAGAAGTCAATACCTGGCTTCAAAGGACAGGACTAACTTAAGTGCTAATGCAGCTGGTGACCTTAAGTTGAAGCCAATTTTGATTTATCATTCCAAAAGTCCCAGGGCCCTTAAGAATGATGCTAAATCTAACTTGAACAACAAGGCCTGGATGACAGCACATTTGTTTACAACATTTTTTTGTTTACTCAACATTTTAAGCCCACTATTAAGACCAACTGTTCAGAAAAGATTTCAAAATATTACTGCCCATTGACAATGCAAATGGTCACCCAAGAGCTCGACTGGAGAGATACAATGTTTTCATGCCTGCTGACACAACATCCATTCTGCAGCTCATGTATCAAGGAGTAATTTCTCTTTTCAAATCTTCTTATTTAAGAAACACATTTTATTGATGCCATTGATAGTGATTTCTCTGATGGATCTGGGCAAAGTAAATTGAAAAGCTTCTATTTCTAAAAAGGATTCACCATTCTAGATGCCATTAAGAACATTCATGATTCACTGGAAAAGGTCAACATATTAACATTCACAGGAGTTTGGAAGAAGTTGATCATGGCTTTAAATGGATGACTTTGACTTCAGTGGGGAAAGAAACTGCAGATGTGGTGGAAACAGCAAGAGAGCTAGAAGTGGAGCCTGAAGATGTTAAGGAATTGCTACAACTTCCTGATAAAGCATGAACATGAGGAGTTGCTCCTTATGAATGAAGATGAAGATGAGGAGTTGCTCCTTATTAATGAGCAAAAAAAAAAAAAAAAGAAAGAAAGAAAAAAGCGGGGGTGGGGGTGCGGTTCTGGTGAAGATGCTGTGAATACTACTTTTGTACATCTGAGTTTCTGACCTATATCATTTGCTTCTCTCTGAAAAACTTTTAAAACTTTTGCAAGGCAGGTATACTGGCAACAAATTCTCTCAATATTGTTAATCTGAGAAAGCCTTTATTTCTCTTTCACTTCTGAAGGACAATTTCATAGAATACAGTTGGTGTGTGTGCGTGTTTTGTCTCAACACGTTAAATATTTCACTCTCTTTTTGCTTGCATAGTTTCTGAGAATAAACTGGACGTAACTTTCATCTTTGTTTCTCTATAGGTAAGGTGTTTTTTCCTCTAGCTTCTTTCAAGATGTTTTCTCTATCTTTCATTTTCTCCACTTTGAGTATACTACACAGTTAAGTATAGTTTTTGAAGTTTTTTAAAAATAACTTATTCTGCTTCATGTACTCAAGCTTCCTGAATCTATGGTTTGCTATTTGACATTAATTTGGAGGAAATTCTCAGTCATTATTACCTCAAATATCTCTTCTATTGTTTTCTTTCTGGCATTCCTATTACCCATATGTCACAACTTCTGTAGTTGTCCCATTGTTCTTGGATATTTGTATTTTGTTCCCCAATTTTTTCTCTGCTTACCAGTTTTGAAAGTTTCTACTGACAAATCCCGAAGGTCAGGGATTCTTTCCTCAGCTGTGTATAATCTCCTAATGAACCAATTGAAGGCATTCATTTGTTAGTGTTTTTAGTTTCTAGCATTTCTGTTTCGATTCTTAGAATCTCCATCTCTCTGTTTGTATTACCAACCTTTTCTTACATGTTGTCTACCTTTCCATTGGAGCCCTTAGTGTATTAGTCAGAGTTGTTTTAAATTCATGGTCTGATAATGCCAACACCCTTAGCATATCAGGGTCTGGTTCTGATGCTTTCTCTGTCTCTTCCAACTGTGTTCTGTGCTTTTTAATACATGCTATATATTTTTGTTTAAAGAGGAATATGATGTCCTGTATAAAAGGACCTCTGGTAACATGGTGATAAGTTGTAGGGGAAGAAGAAGAGTTCTCTAGTCCTATGATGAGGCCTCAGTCTTTTAGTGAGCCTGTGCCTCCTGGGCTAGAAATTTCACAAGTGCTCCTCAGGGGTTTTTTTGTTTTTTTTTTTTTTCTTTTCTCATCCGCTTAGGTTGTGTGGGATGGCTAGAAAGGACTGAAGTTGGGTATTTTTCTTATCAGTTGGTTAGGCTAATAAAAGTCCCTAGAGGTTATAATCTGATAAAATAATTTCTCTGAGGGCAGTACTTGTTAAGCACAGAATGCTCTGTTGCTGAAAGTAATTACCTTTTCTCTCCTCTCGACAGAAAGATCTTGGAGGTAAAATTCACATAAGAATATTCCCCAACGCCACAACTGGGCTACCCTTGGAGTCATTAACTCTCAGACTTGCCCACATTGAGCCTCCGGCTAATTTGTTAATTACATTTTATGTTTTCCTACCCTCACCTAGAGAGGTTTCTGTTCTGTTAAATTATGATTCTCTGTATCAACTTCAGTTCAGTTCAGTTGCTCAGTCATATCCGACTCTTTGCAACCCCATGGGCTACAGCACGCCAGGCCTCTCTATCCATCGCCAACTCCCAGAGCTTACTCAAACTCATGTCCATTGAGTCAGTGATGCCATCCAACCATCTCATCCTCTGTTGTCCCCTTCTCCTCCTGCCCTCAATCTTTCCCAGCCTCAGGGTCCTTTCAAATGAGTCAGCTCTTGACATCAGGTGGCCAAGGTATTGGAATGGCAGCTTCAACATCAGTCCTTCCAATGAATATTCAGGACTGATCTCCTTTAGGATGGACTGGTTGGATCTCCTTGCAGTCCAAGGGACTCTCAAGAGGCTTTTCCAGCATCACAGTTCAAAAGCATCAATTCTTCGGCACTCAGCTTTCTTTACAGTCCAACTCTCACATCCATACATGACTATTGGAAAAACCATAGCCCTGACTAGATGGACCTTTGTTGGCAAAGTAATGTCTCTGCTTTTTAATATGCTGTCTAGGTTGGTCATAACTTTTCTTCCAAGGAGTAAGCATCTTTAATATCATGGCTGCAATCACCATCTGCAGTGATTTTGGAGCCCAAGAAAATAAAGTCAGCCACTGTTTCCACTGTATCCCCATCTATTTGCCATGAAGTGATGGGACCAGATGCCATGATCTTCGTGTTCTGAATGTTGAGCTTTAAGCCAACTTTTTCACTCCCCTCTTTCACTTTCATCAAGAGGCTCTTGAGTTCTTCTTTGTTTTCTATCATAAGGGTAGAAAGCAGATATGCAGGTTATTGATATCTGAGGTTATTGATATTTCTCCTGGCAATCTTGATTCCAGCTTGTGGTTCATCCAACCCAGCATTTCTCATGATGTACTCTGCATATAAGTTAAATAAGCAGGGTGACAATATACAGCCTTGACGTACTCCTTTTCCTATTTGGAACCAGTCTGTTATTCCATGTCCAGTTCTAACTGTTGCTTCCTGACCTGCATACAGATTTCTCAAGAGGCAGGTCAGGTGGTCTGGTATTCCCATATCTTGAAGAATTTTCCACAGTTTGTTGTGGTCCACACAGTCAAAGGCGTTGGCATAGTCAGTAAATCAGATGTAGATGTTTTTCTGGAACTCTCTTGCTTTTTTGATGATCCAATTTGATCTCTGTTTCCTCTTCCTTTTCTAAATCCAGCTTGAATATCTGGAAGTTCATGATTCACGTACTGTTGAAGACTGGCTTGGAGAATTTTGAGCATTACTTTAATAGTGTGTGAGATGAGTACAATTGTGTGGTAGTTTGAGCATTTTTGGCATTGCCTTTCTTTGGGATTGGAATGAAAACTGACCAGTCCTGTGGCCACTGCTGAGTTTTCCAAATTTGAGTGCAGCACTTTCACAGCATCATCTTTTAGCATTTGAAATAGCTCAACTGCAATTCCATCACATCCACTAGCTTTGTTCATTGTGATGCTTCCTAAGACCCACTTGACTTTGCATTCCAGAATGTCTGGCTCTAGGTTGGTGATCATACCATCATGATTATCTGGGTCATAAAGATCTTTTTTGTACAGTTCCTCTGTGTATTCTTGCCACCTTTTCTTAACATCTTCTGCTTCTGTTAGGTCCATACCATTCTGTCCTTTATTGAGCCCATCTTTGCATGAAATGTTCCCTTGGTATCTCTAATTTTCTTGAAGAGATCTCTAGTCTTTCCCATTCTATTGTTTTCCTCTATTTCTTTGCATTGATTGCTGAGGAAGGCTTTCTTATCTCTCCTTGCTCTTCTTTGGAACTCTGCATCCAAATGGGAATATCTTTCATTTTCTCCTTTGCTTTTCGCTTCTCTTCTTTTCACAGCTATTTGTAAGACCTCCTCAGACAACCATTTTGCCTTTTTGCATTTCTTTTCCTTAGGAATGGCCTTGATCTCTGCCTCCTGTACAATGTCATGAACCTCTGTCCATAGTTCTTTAGGCACTCTGTCTATCAGATCTAATCCCTTGAATCTATTTGTCACTTCCACTGTATAAGGGATTTGATTTAAGTCATACCTGAATGGTCCAGTGGTTTTCCCTACTTCTTCAATTTAAGTCTGAACTTGACAGTAAGGAGTTCATGATCTGAGCCACAGTCAGATCCTGGTCTTGTTTTTGCTGACTGTGTAGAACTTCTCCATCTTTGGCTGTAAAGAATATAATCAATCTGATTTTGGTATTGACCATCTGGTGATATCCATGTGTAGAGTTCTCTTGGCAAAACTCTATTAGCCTTTGCCCTGCTTCATTCTGTACTCCAAGGCCAAATTTGCCTGTTACTCCAGGTAATTCTTGACTTTGTACTTTTGTATTCCAGTCTCCTATAATGAAAAGTTTTGCCAAGAGAACGCACTGGTCATAGCAAACATCCTCTTCCAACAACACAAGAGAAGATCTACACATGGACATCACCAGATGGTCAACACCAAAACCAGACTGATTATATTCTTTGCAGCCAAAGATGGAGAAGCTCTATACAGTCAGCAAAAACAAGACCAGGAGCTGACTGTGGCTCAGATCACGAACTCCTTATTGCCAAATTCAGACTTAAATTGAAGAAAGTAGGGAAAACCACTAGACCATTCAGGTATGACCTAAATCAAATCCCTTATGACTATACAGTGGATGTGAGAAATAGATTTAAGGGACTAGATCTGATAGAGTGCCTGATGAACTATGGACGGAGGTTCGTGACACTGTACAGGAGACAGGGGTCAAGACCATACCCATGGAAAAGAAATGCAAAAAGGCAAAATGGTTGTCTGAGGAGGTCTTACAAATAGCTGTGAAAAGAAGAGAAGCGAAAAGCAAAGGAGAAAACGAAAGATATTCCCATTTGGATGCAGAGTTCCAAATAGCCAGGAGAATAAGAAAGCCTTCCTCAGCGATCAATGCAAAGAAATAGAGGAAAACAATAGAATGGGAAAGACTAGAGATCTCTTCAAGAAAATTAGAGACACCAAGGGAACATTTCATGCAAAGATGGGTTCAATAAAGGACAGAAATGGTATGGACCTAACAGAAGCAGAAGATAGTAAGAAGAGGTGGCAAGAATACACAGAAGAACTGTACAAAAAAGACCTTCATGACGCAGCTAATCACAATGATGGGATCACTCACCTAGAGCCAGACGTCCTGGAATGTGAAGTCAAGTGGGTCTTAGAAAGCATCACTATGAACAAAGCTAGTGGATGTGATGGAATTGCAGTTGAGCTATTTCAAATCCTGAAAGATGATGCTGTTAAAGTGCTGCACTCAATATGCCAGCAAATTTGGAAAACTTAACAGTGGCCACAGGGCTGGAAAAGGTCAGTTTTCATTCTAATCCCTAAGAAAGGCAATCCCAAAGAATGCTCAAACTACTGCACAATTGCACTCATCTCACACGCTAGTAAAGTAATGCTCAAAATTCTCCAGGCCAGGCTTTAGCAACATGTGAATTGAGAACTTCCAGATGTTCAAGCTGGTTTTAGAAAAGGCAGAGGAACCAGAGGCCAAATTGCCAATCTGCTGGATCATCGAGAAAGCAAGAGAGTTCCAGAAAAACATCTATTTCTGCTTTATTGACTATGCCGAAGCCTTTGACTGTGTGGATCACAATAAACTGTGGAAAATTCTGAAAGAGATGGGAATACCAGACCACCTGACCTGCCTCTTGAGAAACCTGTATGCAGGTCAGGAAGCAACAGTTAGAACTGGACACGGAACAACAGACTGGTTCCAAATAGGAAAAGGAGTACGTCAAGGCTGTATATTGTCACCCTGCTTATTTAACTTATATGCAGAGTACATCATGAGAAACGATGGGCTGGAAGAACCACAAGCTGGAATCAAGATTGCCATGAGAAATATCAATAACCTCAGATATGCAGATGACACCACCCTTATGGCAGAGAGCGAAGAGGAACTAAAAAGCCTCTTGATGAAAGTGAAAGAGGAGAGTGAAAAAGTTGGCTTAAAGCTTAACATTCAGAAAACTAAGATCATGGCATCTGGTCCCATCACCTCATGGGAAATAGATGGGGAGACAGTGGAAACAGTGTCAGATTTTATTTTTTGGGGCTCCAAAATCACTGTGGATGGTGATTGCAGCCATGATATTAAAAGATGCTTACTCCTTGGAAGTAGTTATGACCAACCTAGACAGCATATTAAAAAGCAGAGACATTACTTTGCCAATAAAGGTCCGTCTAGTCAGGGCTATGGTTTTTCCAGTGGTCATGGATGGATGTGAGAGCTGGACTGTGAAGAAAGCTGAGCGCCAAAAAATTGATGCTTTTGAACTGTGGTGTTGGAGAGGAGTCTTGAGAGTCCCTTGGACTGCAAGGAGATCCAACCAGTCCATTCTAAAGAAGATCAGTCCTGGGTGTTCATTGGAAGGACTGATGCTAAAGCTGAAACTCCAATACTTTGACCACCTCATGTCAAGAGTTGACTCATTGGAAAAGACCCTGATGATGGGAGGGATTTGGGGCAGGAGGAGAAGGGGGCGACAGAGGATGAGATGGCTGGATGGCATCACTGACTTGATGGGCATGAGTTTGAGTCAACTCCGGGAGTTGGTGACGGACCGGGAGGCCTGGCATGCTGCAATTCATGGGGTCGCAAAGAGTCGCACATGACTGAGCAACTGAACTGAATTGATAATGAAAAGGACATCTTTTTTGGGTGTTAGTTCTAGAAGTTCTTGGAGGTCTTCATAGAACTGTTCAACTTCAGCTTCTTCAGCATTACTGGTTGAGGCACAGACTTGGATTACTGTGATTTGAATGGTTTACCTTGGAGACAAACAGAGATCATTCTGTAGCTTTTGAAAAGAATCCAAGTACTGCATTTCAGACTATTGTTGACTATGATGAGTACTCCGTTTCTTCTAAGGGATTCTTGCCTACAGTAGTAGATATAATGGTCATCTGAGTTAAATTCACCCATTCCAGTCCATTTTAGTTTGCTGATTCCTAAAATGTTGATGTTCACTCTTGCCATCTCCTGTTCAACCACTTCCAATTTGCCTTGATTCATGGACCTAACATTCCAGGTTCCTATGCAATATTACTCTTTATAGCATCAGACTTTACTTCCATCACCAGTCACATCCACAACTGGGTGTTGTTTTTGCTTTGGCTCCATCTCTTCATTCTTTCTGGAGTTATTTCTCCACTGATATCCAGTTGCATATTGGGCACCTACCGACCTCGGGAGTTCATCTTTCAGTGTCCTATCTTTTTGCCTTTTCATACTGTTCATGGAGTTCTCAAGGCAAGAATACTGAAGTGGTTTGCCATTTCCTTCTCCAGTGGACCATGTTTTGTCAGAACTCTCCACCGTGACCCGTCCGTCTTGGGTGGCCCTACACGGCATGGCTCATAGTTTCACTGAGTTAGACAAGGCTGTGGTCCATGTGATCAGATTGGTTAGTTTCCTGTGATTATGGTTTCCATTCTCTGCCCTCTGATGGAGAAGGATAAGAGGCTTATGGAAGCTTCCTAATGGGAGAGACTGACTAAGGGGGGAATTGGGTCCTGTTCTGCTGGGCGGGGCCAAGTTCAGTAAATCTTTAATCCAATTTTCTATCGATGGGTGGGGCTGTGTTCCCTCTCTGTTATATACCAAAGGCCAAACTATGGTGGTGGAAATGAAGATAATGGCGACCTCCTTCAAAAGGTCCCATGCATGCACTGCTATACTCAGTGCCCCAGCCCTGCAGCAGGCCACCACCAACGCACACCACCACCGGAGACTCCTGGACACTCATGGGCGAGTCTGGGTCAGTCTCTTGTGGGGTCACTGCTCCTTTCTCCTGGGTCCTGGTGCACACAAGTTTCTGTTTGTGCCTGCCAAGAGTTGGTTTCCTAGTCCTATGTAAGTTCTGGCAGCTCTATGGTGGGGTTAATGATGACCTCCTCCAAGGGGGCTTATGCCACACCCAGGTCTGCTGCACCCAGAGCCCCGCCCCTGTGGCAGTCCACTGTTGACCCGTACGTCCACAGGAGACACTCACACACGATTCTGTCTCAGTCTCTGTGGGATCTCTGGGTCCTGGTGTACACAAGGTTTGTCTGAGCCCTCTGAGCATTTTTGGTGTGTATGGGGTTTGATTCTAAATGCATTTTCGCTCCTCCTATCTGTATCAATCTGACTATCCCTAATTTTGGGGGCAGTGATTTGCCCTGTGACCTCAGTTCTTGGATGGAACTAAGAAGAGTTGATTTGTTGAATTTTCAATTTGTTCAGCTCTTTGTTGTTAGGATAGAGTGATGATGTTGGACCAGAAACTAGAAGTATCTGGGATGTTAGCCTTTTATAAATATTTGGTGACAATGAAATGCTCTAAAATTTTAGTAGGGAAGCTAAGTTTTTTTTTTTTTTTTTTGAAGCTAAGTTTTATACAACTTTTAAAGGCAACAGCTGTTTGAAAATTTGGGGCTAAGGTTTAATAAGAACATTAATATTGCCAGAAGTATAATGTTCCTTCTAGTTACCATAAAACTAAATGTCAAAAGTAGGTTTTAAATAAAAATCTATTAATTGTTTCTAATTTCCAAAATTTGACATAAACAGTCATGACAAACACTAAAATATAAATCTGTTAAGCAGTTATTATTTTTGACACATTCAAGGAACTATTTCCTCTTTGTTCCACATATTGCTTATAAATAGAGCTGCTCATCTGATTTGGAGTGTATAGATTAAGCAGTGGCTTTGTTGGCTTATTGGAGAAGGAAATAGCAACCCACTCCAGTATTCTTACCTGGAGAATCCCCATGGACAGAGGAGCCTGGCAGGCTACGGTCCATGGGGTCGCCAAGAGTCGGACAAGACTGACTTTCACTTCACTTCATTGGCTTATATTCTAATATTTACCAAATCCACATTTCTCATTTCACATACCACTTGTAATAGCTCTATTCAGTGAAGGACAAAAAACCTTCTCTTCTATCTGTGATTTTGTTTCCTCTGTTTCTGGCAAGATGGTTTCCTTAGTTTCTTCATGTTCATCAGCTTTGAGGGTCTGAAGTAAAACAAAAAGTTTTTTAAGAACTATACCTTCCCCCACAGAGTCCAAAAGTCTGTTCTTTACATCTGTGTCTCTTTTGCTGTCTTGCATATAGGTTCATCATTACCATCTTTCTAGGTGAGGGTGGGATGATTTGAGATAATAGCATCGAAACATGTATATTATCATATGTGAAACAGATCGCCAGTCCAGGTTTGATGCAGGGTACTGAGAGCTGGGATGACCCAGAGGGATGGGATGGGGAGGGAGGTGGGAGGGGGGTTCAGGATGGGGAACACATGCACACCCATGGCTGATTCATGTCAGTGTATGGCAAAAACCTCCACAATATTGTAAAGTAATTAGCCTCCAATTAAAATAAATAAATAAATAAAAAGAAATATACTTTCATACAATTTTATGAGTGTAAGAAACCACCAAATCTCATAACTAAATTCACATTATTACTGTGAACATGGAAAATTAGATAAGCAGCCCTATTTACAAGCAATAAGTGGACAAAGAGGAAATAGTTCCTTAAGTTAGCTAGAAGGAACGTATCAAAGTTATTTAAACTGGATCACGACTAATCTGTTGGAGTTCTGATGTAGAAATCTTTTTCTGGAAAGTCTGTCCAGTAGAACCATTTTATTTTAAATTTTCTTATTTCAGACTTTATAATAAATTTACATAGATTAGAATGAAGTCTTTATAGATAAAACTAAAATCAATGGTGAGTATTTTAAATATTTTTAAAAAGGACTTTTTTGACTCTTAAAAACTGTAGAAACTCCTATTTTAATAGTAAACTATTTATAATTCTAATTATGATCAATTATTATTTAGTAAAACAAGACCAACAAGAGTTGGTCTAATGACTTACTCTATACACTTGCAAATATGAAAACCTTGGTCTCTTCAAATGTACAGCAGAACATCTTAATTAATTTACATTTTTCTTTACCTCTTATACTCTAAACTTCTAAGTTTATTCTGGACATGGCAAGAAATAATAAGCCAAATTTCTATTATTCCTAAAATCTGCTTTAGTTCCCAAATAATCTACAGTCACCTCTTATCATGTTTTCATCCCTCTTCTTAGGGCCTATTAAAGAGGGAGGTGGGAGGGGGGATTGGGATGGGGAATACATGTAAATCCATGGCTGATTCATGTCAATGTATGACAAAAACCACTACAATATTGTAAAGTAATTAGCCTCCAACTAATAAAAATAAATGAAAAAAAAAACTAGTTATTTTTAAATGACCACTTCTCATTTTCAAATGAAATATATGAAAAAACTTATTAACTTTAAAAATAAATTTTAATGTTAGATAGGTTTTTATTTCATATGTTACAATATAGTTTAAGTCTTTACCTCAGTAATTGTAGATGACTGGACATTTTCATCCTCCAAGTGTTCATTTTGTGGTTCTTTAGTGTACATGCTAATATTTAAAAGTAATTTGAAAGAAAAAAGAAAAATATTATAAGTCCATTTGAAAACAAACACGGTTAAGTGGGATTAATTTGTTACCATAAAGTTTTATCACAGTCAAGTCAGATATCTGAATAGTCTAAATAGTCATTTTTTAAATTATTAACCAAAGTCATGTGCAGGAGTTTTAAAAATCACAACACAAAAATTTTAATACTTCTCAGTAGCTCATAATCCTGGGCCCTATCTTAAAAACATATATTAGAAAACTCAATTCTTGATTTCATGCACTGAACTAGTATGTTTGAGGTAATTTCCATAATTGATTTACTCTACTCAGTCAACTTCTGCAAAAAGATTTAAACTTAAAACCTACATCTATCAGCATAATGTCTTTATGCGTGGTCCATTAGAAAGGACTGTAGGTCCAACATTTAAGCAAAATAAAATAACCTTTATTTTCAATAAAAATGAACTAGGAAAAAAAAGAGTGAACTAGAACCACATCAAGGGAAGAATTATTTCTAGAAAAACCTTATTTTAAAATATCTGTTGTTTCTACCTTCTCTGTGATCTTTGCTTCTTTGAGTTGATCTTTGCCTTAAAAATTTCTTTCAATTCTTGAGTTACTGTTGAGGACAAAATTAAAGATTTCAAGCTTTAATTTTAAGTACTTGATAAGAATGTGTTTCAAGTATCTATTTTCTTAAAGGCAAACAATTTTAATAATGAACGTTTTTAATGAAATGGAACATTAACATCTGAGTAAACCATATGCTGGGTGCTTATAGCAACCCTATGGACCATAGCCCACCAGGCTCCTCTGTCCATGGGATTCTCCAGGCGTGAATACTGGAGTGGGTTGCCATGTCCTCCTCCAGGGAATCTTCCTGACCAAGGGACTGAACCCTTGTTTCTTATGTCTTCTGTATTAGCAGGCAGGTTCCTTACCACTAGTGCCACCTGGGAAGCCCTGAATTTTAATAATGAAAGTTTTTAATGAAATGGAACATTAACATCTGAGTAAACCATATGCTGAGTGCTTACATATATTCTCACTTTAATAAAGCAAAATATTAGTGTTTAAAATCCTATAAGAGGTGAAGGGAGGCTTAAGAGGAGGGGGATATATGTATAATTATGGCTGATTTATGTTGTTATACAGCAGAAACCAACACAATATTGTAAAGCAATTATCTTCCAATTAAAAAAAAAAAAATCCTGTAAGGAGTCATAACTAAATTTATGACACTAAAATGGAAAATAACATTTATTTTTAAAAAATGGTGAAAAAAATTAGATCTCTAAGTCCTTTTAAAGTAGAACTTCATTTTAGTTCAAGGAAATATCAAAATTATTAGACTGACTACCTGTCATTAGCTGTTAGACCAAAAGCTGAGTGTTAGTAAGCTCTGTGAACAAGAAATGTGGGTGATCACCTAAGCTGGGTCAAGTTCTGAAGGGATAGGCTGAGAGTTCAGTTCAGTCGCTCAGTTGTGTCCAAATCTTTGCGACCTCATGGACTGCAGCACACCAGGCCTCCCTGTCCATCACCAACTCCCAGAGTTTACTCAAACTCATGTCCATCGAGTCGGTGATGCTATCCAACCATCTCATCCTCTGTTGTCCCCTTCTCCTCCTGCCCTCAATCTTTGCCAGCCTCAGGGTCCTTTCAAATAACTCAGTTCTTTGCATCAGGTGGCCAAAGTATTGGAGTCTCAGCTTCAACATTAGTCCTTCCAATGAATATTCAGGACTGATCTCCTTTAGGATGGTTTGGTTGGATCTCCTTGCAGTCCAAGGGACTCTCAAGAGTCTTTTCCAACACCACAGTTCAAAAGCATCAATTCTTCGGCACTCAGCTTTCTTTACAGTCCAACTCTCACATCCATACATGACTATTGGAAAAACCATAGCCCTGACTAGATGGACCTTTGCTGGCAAAGTAATGTCTCTGCTTTTTAATATGCTGTCTAGGTTGGTCATAACTTTTCTTCCAAGGAGTAAGCGTCTTTTAATATCATGGCTGCAATCACCATCTGCAGTGATTTTGGAGCCCAAAAAAATAAAGTCAGCCACTGTTTCCACTGTATCCCCATCTATTTGCCATGAAGTGATGGGACCGATGCTATGATCTTCGTGTTCTGAATGTTGAGCTTTAAGCCAACTTTTTCACTCTCCTCTTTCACTTTCATCAAGAGGCTCTTGAGTTCTTCTTTGCTTTCTGCCATAAGGGTGGTGTCATCTGCATATCTGAGGTTATTGATATTTCTCCCGGCAATCTTGATTCCAGCTTGTGGTTCTTCCAACCCAGCATTTCTCATGATGTACTCTGCATATAAGTTAAATAAGCAGGGTGACAATATACAGCCTTGACGTACTCCTTTTCCTATTTGGAACCAGTCTGTTGTTTCTTGTCCAGTTCTGACTGTTGCTTCCTGACCTGCATACAGATTTCTCAAGAGGCAGGTCAGGTGGTCTGGTATTCCCATCTCTTCAAGAATTTTCAAGAGGATTAGCACCATTAAAATACTTGAGCTCCAGTGCACCTAAGTCATTAGCTCAGTGCACAAAGTTCACCCACTTAATAATTTCTGAATGTTACTCTTCTGGACTCTGAAGGTTAAAGCAGCGAAACAAAAAAGGAATATAGGTTTCTGCTCTCATGGAGCTTATATTCTATAGAGGGTAAGGGAAAAATAGTATTTTCAGACTGCAATTTAATACTGAAGAAAGGGAGGAGCCAAGATGGCGGAGGAGTAGGACGGGGAGACCACTTTCTCTCCTACAAATTCATCAAAAGAATAACTGAATGCAGAACAAACTTCACAAAACAACTTCTGATCGCTAGCTGAGGTCATCAGGCGCCCAGAAAAGCAGCCCATTGTCTTCTAAAGGAGGTAGGACAAAATATAAAGGTAAAAAGTGAGACAAAAGAGCTAAGGACGGAGATCCGTCCCGGGAAGGGAGTCTTAGGCGGCACTGCTTGGGGTAGGGTCCGGGCCTGAGTGCCCTGAGGACAATCGGAGGGAGCTTCTGTGAGTTGCCAACTTGAACTGTGGGAGACCAAAAGAGAGAGAGTAAATTAACCGGCCGGAACACACTGCCGGCCGTTCGCAGAACAAAGGGACCGAGAAAGTCCAGAGAAGAGCTCGCAGGCTACGGACCGACCCAGCCCCGCCGGAGGCAGGAGGCAGGGGGGAGGGGAAGGTCGCGGCGAGACACAGGGCGCAGGCACCCGACCGGCGCGGGCGGGGACTGGGGCTGGGGACGCGGAGGGCAGAAGGCGCGCGCACCCGACTGGCGCCAGCGGAAACTGAAACTGGGTCCGTGGAAGGGAGTGGGTGCGCCACACCTTGGGAGAGTGCGCCCATCAAGCCCCTCGCTGCCTGGACCGCTCTGACGGGGAAGGCACAGAGAGCAGGCGCAGCTTTTCCTTCCGCGCTTTTGTGGAACACCCGAGGGCTGGAACCTCTCGCAGCGCGGGGCGCGCTCCATATAGAACAGCCGGGAGCCTGAGCGGCGCAGACGGAGAGAGCAGCGCCAGCCCCTCCCTGCAGAGCGACGGAACTAGCTACCTGAGTAAGAGTCCACCTCCGCCCGCCTGTGTCAGGGCTGAAATGAGGCTCTGAAGAGACCGGCAAACAGAAGCCAAATAAACAAAGGGGACCGCTTCAGAAGGGACTGGTGCAACAGATTAAAATCCCCGTAGAAAACACGGACTACACTGGAAGGGCCCTATAGATACCGAGAAGTGTAAGCTGGAACGAGGAGCTATCTGAAACTGAGCCGAACCCACACTGACCGCAACAGCTCCAGAGAAATTCCTAGATATATTTTTACTTTTTTTTTTTTTTCTAAGTAAGGAAGGAAAAAAAAAAATTTTTTTTTTTATTTTTTATTTTTTCTCTTTTATTTTCCTTTAAAATTCCCTATTACTCCCCCATTACTCCTTCACTTTCATTTTCATAGATTTTTACGATTTTTTTAATTAGGGAAAAAAAAATTTTTTTTTTCTCTTACTTTTTTTTGTTTCTTTTTCTTTTTTTTTCTTTTTCTTTTTTCTTCTTTTTTTTCTTTCCTTTTTCTCTTCTTTTTTCTATTTTTCTTTTTCTCTTATTTCTTTTAAAGTCCTCTAGTACTCCTCTACTACTCCTTAATTTTCATTTTCAATACACTATAACCTTACAAAAAAAAAAAAAAAAGGAAGAGAAGCCCTATCTTTAAACCGAAGATGATTCTCTCCCAATCTTGACTCTCTGTTTTCTACCTCAGGACACCTCTATTTCCTCCTTTCCCCTTCTCTTCCCAATCCAATTCTGTGAATCTTTGTAGGTGTCTGAGATACGGAGAACACTCTGGGAACAGACAGCTGCGTAGATCTGTCTCTCTCCTCTTGAGTCCCCCTTTTTCTCCTCCTGCTCATCTCTATCTCCCTCCTCCCTTTTCTCCTCTCCATGTAACTCTGTGAACCTCTCTGGGTGTCCCTAACAGGGGAGAATCTTTTCGCCATTAACCTAGAAGTTTTATTATCAGTGCTGTATAGTTGGAGAAGTCCTGAGACTATAGGAAGAATAAAACTGAAATCCAGAGGCAGGAAACTTAAGCCCAAAACCTAAGAATACCAGAAAACTCCTGACTACATGGAACTTTAAGTAATAAGTGACCGTCCAAAAGCCTCCATACCTACACTGAAACCAACCACCACCCAAGAGCCAATAAGTTTTAGAGCAAGACATACCATGCAAATTCTCCAGCAACGCAGGAACATAGCCCTGAACGTCAACATACAGGCTGCCCAAGGTCACACCTAACACATAGACCCATCTCAAAACTCATTACTGGGGACTCCATTGCTCTCCAAAGAGAAGAAATCAAGTTCCACACACCAGAACACTGATGCAAGCTTCCCTAACCAGGAAACCTTGACAAGCCAATCGTCCAACCCCACCCACTGGATAAATCCTCCACAATAAAAAGGAACCACAGATCTCCAGAATACAGAAAGCCCACTCCAGACACAGCAATCTAAACAAGATGAAAAGGCAAAGAAATACCCAACAGGTAAAGGAACATGAAAAATGCCCACCAAGTCAAACAAAAGAGGAGGAGATAGGGAATCTACCTGAAAAAGAATTTAGAATAATGATAATAAAAATGATCCAAAATCTTGAAAACAAAATGGAGTTACAGATAAATAGCCTGGAGACAAAGATTGAAAAGATACAAGAAATGTTTAATAAAGACCTAGAAGAAATAAAAAAAGAGTCAATTAAAAATGAACAATGCAATGAATGAGATCAAAAACACTTTGGAGGGAACCAAGAGTAGAATAACGGAGGCAGAAGATAGGATAAGTGAGGTAGAAGATAAAATAGTGGAAATAAATGAAGCAGAGAGGAAAAAAGAAAAAAGGATCAAAAGAAATGAGGACAACCTCAGGGACCTCTGGGACAATGTGAAACGCCCCAACATTCGAATCATAGGAGTCCCAGAAGAAGAAGACAAAAAGAAAGGCCATGAGAAAATACTCGAGGAGATAATAGCTGAAAACTTCCCTAAAATGGGGAAGGAAATAGCCACCCAAGTCCAAGAAACCCAGAGAGTCCCAAACAGGATAAACCCAAGGCGAAACACCCCAAGACACATATTAATCAAATTAACAAAGATCAAACACAAAGAACAAATCTTAAAAGCAGCAAGGGAGAAACAACAAATAACACACAAAGGGATTCCCATAAGGATAACAGCTGATCTATCAATAGAAACCCTCCAGGCCAGAAGGGAATGGCAGGACGTTCCGAAAGTAATGAAAGAGAATAACCTACAACCTAGATTACTGTATCCAGCAAGGATCTCATTCAGATATGAAGGAGAATTCAAAAGCTTTACAGATAAGCAAAAGCTGAGAGAATTCAGCACCACCAAACCAGCTCTTCAACAAATGCTAAAGGATCTTCTCTAGACAGGAAATGCAGAAAGGTTGTATAAACGTGAACCCAAAACAACAAAGTAAATGGCAACGGGACCACACCTATCAATAATTACCTTAAATGTAAATGGGTTGAATGCCCCAACCAAAAGACAAAGATTGGCTGAATGGATACAAAAACAAGACCCCTATATATGCTGTCTACAAGAGACCCACCTCAAAACAAGAGACACATACAGACTAAAAGTGAAGGGCTGGAAAAAAATATTTCATGCAAATGGAGACCAAAAGAAAGCAGGAGTCGCAATACTCATATCAGATAAAATAGACTTTCAAATAAAGGCTGTGAAAAGAGACAAAGAAGGACACTACATAATGATCAAAGGATCAATCCAAGAAGAAGATATAACAATTATAAATATATATGCACCCAACATAGGAGCACCACAATATATACGGCAAACACTAACGAGTATGAAAGAGGAAATTAATAGCAACGCAATAATAGTGGGAGACTTTAATACCCCACTCACAACTATGGATAGATCAACTAAACAGAAAATTAACAAGGAAACACAAACCTTAAATGACACAATGGACCAGCTAGACCTAATTGATATCTATAGGACATTTCACCCCAAAACAATCAACTTCACCTTTTTCTCAAGTGCACACGGAACCTTCTCCAGAACAGATCACATCCTGGGCCATAAATCTAGTCTTGGAAAATTCAAAAAAATTGAAATCATTCCAGTCATCTTTTCTGACCACAGTGCAGTAAGATTAGATCTCAATTACAGGAAAAAAATTGTTAAAAATTCAAACATATGGAGGCTAAATAACATGCTTCTGAATAACCAACAAATCATAGAAGAAATCAAAAAGGAAATCAAAATATGTATAGAAACGAATGAAAATGAAAACACAACAACCCAAAACCTATGGGACACTGTAAAAGCAGTGCTAAGGGGAAGGTTCATAGCATTACAGGCTTACATCAAGAAACAAGAAAAAAGCCAAATAAATAACCTAACTCTACACCTAAAGCAATTAGAGAAGGAAGAAATGAAGAACCCCAGGGTTAGCAGAAGGAAAGAAATCTTAAAAATTAAGGCAGAAATAAATGCAAAAGAAACTAAAGAGACCATAGCAAAAATCAACAAAGCTAAAAGATGGTTTTTTGAAAAAATAAACAAAATTGACAAACCATTAGCAAGACTCATTAAGAAACAGAGAAGAACCAAATTAGCAAAATTAGAAATGAAAATGGAGAGATCACAACAGACAACACTGAAATACAAAGGATCATAGGAGACTACTACCAGCAGCTCTATGCCAATAAAATGGACAACTTGGATGAAATGGACAAATTCTTAGAAAAGTATAACTTTCCAAAACTGAACCAGGAAGAAATAGAAGATCTTAACAGACCCATCACAGGCAAGGAAATCGAAACTGTAATCAAAAATCTTCCAGCAAACAAAAGCCCAGGACCAGATGGCTTCACAGCTGAATTCTACCAAAAATTTAGAGAAGAGCTAACACCTACCTTACTCAAACTCTTCCAGAAAATTGCAGAAGAAGGTAAACTTCCAAACTCATTCTATGAGGCCACCATCACCCTAATTCCAAAACCAGACAAAGATGCCACAAAAAAAGAAAACTACAGGCCAATATCACTGATGAACATAGATGCAAAAATCCTTAACAAAATTCTAGCAAACAGAATCCAACAACATATTAAAAAAATCATACACCACGACCCAGTGGGCTTTATGCCAGGAATGCAAGGATTCTTCAATATCCGCAAATCAATCAATGTAATACACCACATTAACAAATTGAAAGATAAAAACCATATGATTATCTCAATAGATGCAGAGAAAGCCTTTGACAAAATTCAACACTCATTTATGATTAAAACTCTCCAAAAAGTAGGAATAGAAGGAACATACCTCAACATAATAAAAGCTATATATGACAAACCCACAGCAAGCATCACCCTCAATGGTGAAAAATTGAAAGCATTTCCCCTGAAATCAGGAACAAGACAAGGATGCCCACTCTCACCACTACTATTCAACATAGTGTTGGAAGTTTTGGCCACAGCAATCAGAGCAGAAAAAGAAGTAAAAGGAATCCAGATAGGAAAAGAAGAAGTGAAACTCTCACTGTTTGCAGATGACATGATCCTCTACATAGAAAACCCTAAAGACTCTACCAGAAAATTACTAGAGCTAATCAATGAATATAGTAAAGTTGCAGGATATAAAATTAACACACAGAAATCCCTTGCATTCCTATATACTAACAATGAAAAAACAGAAAGAGAAATTAAGGAAACAATACCATTCACCATTGCAACAAAAAGAATAAAATACTTAGGAGTATATCTACCTAAAGAAACAAAAGACCTATACATAGAAAACTATAAAACACTGATGAAAGAAATCAAAGAGGACACAAACAGATGGAGAAACATACCGTGTTCATGGATTGGAAGAATCAATATTGTCAAAATGGCTATTCTACCCAAAGCAATCTATAGATTTAATGCAATCCCTATCAAGCTACCAACGGTATTTTTCACAGAACTAGACCAAAGAATTTCACAATTTGTATGGAAATACAAAAAACCTCGAATAGCCAAAGTAATCTTGAGAAAGAAGAATGGAACTGGAGGAATCAACCTGCCTGACTTCAGACTCTACTACAAAGCCACAGTCATCAAGACAGTATGGCACTGGCACAAAGACAGAAATATAGATCAATGGAACAGAATAGAAAGCCCAGAGATAAATCCACGAACCTATGGACACCTTATCTTCGACAAAGGAGGCAAGGATATACAATGGAAAAAAGACAACCTCTTTAACAAGTGGTGCTGGGAAAACTGGTCAACCACTTGTAAAAGAATGAAACTAGAACACTTTCTAACACCATACACAAAAATAAACTCAAAATGGATTAAAGATCTAAATGTAAGACCAGAAACTATAAAACTCCTAGAGGAGAACATAGGCAAAGCACTCTCCGACATAAATCACAGCAAGATCCTCTATGACCCACCTCCCAGAATATTGGAAATAAAAGCAAAAATAAACAAATGGGACCTAATGAAACTTAAAAGCTTTTGCACTACAAAGGAAACTATAAGCAAGGTGAAAAGACAGCCCTCAGATTGGGAGAAATTAATAGCAAATGAAGAAACAGACAAAGGATTAATCTCAAAAATATACAAGCAACTCCTGAAGCTCAATTCCAGAAAAATAAATGACCCAATCAAAAAATGGGCCAAAGAACTAAACAGACATTTCTCCAAAGAAGACATACAGATGGCTAACAAACACATGAAAAGATGCTCAACATCACTCATTATTAGAGAAATGCAAATCAAAACCACAATGAGGTACCATTACACGCCAGTCAGGATGGCTGCTATCCAAAAGTCTACAAGCAATAAATGCTGGAGAGAGTGTGGAGAAAAGGGAACCCTCTTACACTGTTGGTGGGAATGCAAACTAGTACAGCCGCTATGGAGAACAGTGTGGAGATTTCTTAAAAAACTGGAAATAGAACTGCCATATGACCCAGCAATCCCACTTCTGGGCATACACACTGAGGAAACCAGATCTGAAAGAGACACGTGCACCCCAATGTTCATCGCAGCACTGTTTATAATAGCCAGGACATGGAAGCAACCTAGATGCCCATCAGCAGATGAATGGATGAGGAAGCTGTGGTACATATACACCATGGAATATTACTCAGCCATTAAAAAGAATTCATTTGAACCAGTCCTAATGAGATGGATGAAGCTGGAGCCCCTTATACAGAGTGAAGTAAGCCAGAAAGATAAAGACCGATACAGCATACTAACACATATATATGGAATTTAGAAAGATGGTAACGATAACCCTATATGCAAAACAGAAAAAGAGACACAGAAATACAGAACAGACTTTTGAACTCTCTGGGAGAAGGCGAGGGTGGGATGTTTCGAGAGGAATCGGGTGGAGAGGGAGGTGGGAGTGGGGACTGGGATGGGGAAGACGTGTAAATCCATGGCTGATTCATATCAATGTATGACAAAACCCACTGAAATGTTGTGAAGTAATTAGCCTCCAACTAATAAAAAAAATTAAAAAAAAAATACTGAAGAAAATATGTTACACTGATCAAGGGGACATTTCAACCATGATCTGAATGAGGTGACACTGTGAGTCATAACAAGGCAGATGGACTAGGAACACACAAATATAACATCAAGAATCACACAAGGATTCATCAAGAATCATATCAAGAGACCAGGTAGCATATTTTAAGATCTGCAACTATGTCATCATTAGGATTGCGCTTCCCACATGGCACTGGGCTTACCCGGTGGCTCAGATGGTAAAGAATCTGCCTGCAAAGCAGGAGACCTGGGTTCAGTCCTTGAGTCGGGAAGATACCCTGGAGAAGGGACTGGCTACCCACTCCAGTATTCTTGCCTGGAGAATTCCATGGACAGAGGAACCTGGTGGGCTACAGTCCATGGGGTCACAAAGACTCAGACACAATTGAGTGACTAACATTTTTTCACTTTCCCAGGTGGCACCAGTGGTAAAGAATCTGCCTGCCAATTCAGGAGACATAAGAGACTTGGGTTTGATCCCTGGGTCAGGAAGATCCCCTGGAGAAGAAAACAGCAATCTACTCCAGTACGCTTGCCTGGAGAAACCCATGGACAAAGGAGCCTGGCAGGCTGCAGTCCATAGGGTTGCAAGGAGTCGGATACAACTGAAGTGACTTGGCACGCATGCACCCACATGATTAGGATAGCAGGACATGGGATCCAGGGGAGCAAACATTAGAACTTGAAAACCTAGATAAGGAGTCTGAATAATAAATGTACAGGTTAGGAGCTATTAGAGACTTGGTATTTTTCAAGCAATATTTGTGCCTGGCAATTACCCAATGATGTTTATGGTGAAAGTCACTCAGTCGTGTCCAACTCTTTGCGACCCCACGGGCTATACAGTCCATGGAATTCTCCAGACCAGAATACTGGAGTGGATAGCCTTTCTCTTCTCCAGGGGATCTTCCCAACCCAGGGATCGAACCCAGGTCTCCTGCATTGCAGGCGGATTCTTTACCAGCTAAGCAACAAGGGAAGCCCAATTATTCAATACTCTTTACATGTTTATCAAAAGTAGAACTGATAGGTCATATGCATAGTAACTAAAAGCAAGAAATTTGGAGCTGAGATAGAAGTTATTTATTTCCCTAGGCCTCAGTATCCTTATCTGTAAAATAATGGTATAATAATTGCTTAATTTATTGGTTATTGTGAGGATTAAAAGATAATAACAACTGATACAAGGTGCATTGTGCTGAACACTTAACATGAATCATCTCATTCAGTTCTCATAACTCTATCAATTATTTACTATTATTATCCTTATTTTACAGATGTTAAAACTGAGACCCAGGAAGGTTAAGTAATTTCCCCAAAGTCACACAGCTAGCAAGTGGCATAGCTGGAATTTGAACCAAATACTCGAGTATTATTCAAATCCTTGTTAACTTTGGTATCATTTGTCTCTTCCTTTTAGTTATTCTGGTGATACTGCATTGCGGATTTAAGTTACATTTTCTTGATGACTAATATATTTCATATAGTTATTGGCCATTTAAATATCTTCCTTAGTAAAGTATCTATTTAACTCACTTAATCCACTTAAAAAATGAATTGGTTGACTTTTTCTAACTGATTTGTTGGGAGCTCTTTATGTAGTCTAGAATGGATCTTTTCTTGAATATATAAATACCCATTTATATATTCTCTGTGGCTTGCATTTTCATTCTGGTGATGTCTTTGAATTAACAGAAGTTTTTATTTTAATTTAGTCCAATTTATTCTTTTCTTCCTTATGGCTAGAGCTTTGTTTTAGAAAACTGCCAACCCTGAAAGAAAACCCAGAAAGTTATTCTCTTTACACATTCTTCTAGAAGCATTAGTGTTGTGTCGCTCACACTTAGGTCTATAATCCATTTGGAATTGATTTTTCTGTATAGTGTGAGGAAGAGATAAAAGTTCATTTTCCTGCTTATGATATCTAATTGACTCAGCATGGCTCAGATGGTAAAGAATCTGCCTGCAATGTGGAAGACCTGGGTTCCATCCCTGGGTTGGGAAGATCCCCTGGAGGAGGGCATGACAATCACTCCAGTATTCTTGCCTGGAGAATCCCCATGGACCAAGAAGCCTGGCAGGATACAGTCCATGGGGTCACAAAGAATCAGATACAACTGAGCAATGACACACAGCACATTCATTTAAAATATCATCTTTACCCATTACAATGCAGGGTCACCTTTCCTGTAAGTCAGATGAACACATATGTGTGAATTTATTTGGGGATTCTATTCTAGTCACTGGCCTAGTTTTCTATCCTTATGCAACACTACATTAGTCCATGTATAATAGATATTGAGAGAGTTGGACTGACTCTTTGCATTTGCATATAAATTTTAGATTCAAGTTGTCAAATCACAAATACACACACGTGCATGTACACACACACATGTATACATATACAACCTGCTGGAATTTGGTCTGAAATTGCACTGGATCTACAGAGTAATTTGGGGAGAACTGATTTTTTTTTTTTCCTTTGGTCACACGGTGAGGTTTGTGGGACCTTAATTCCCCAACCAGGGATTGATTCTGTGCTCTTAGCTGGGAAAGCACAGAGTCTTAACTGCTGGACCACCAGGAAATTCCCAGAATTGACATCTTAATAGTATTGAGTCTTCCAATCCTTGGACATTGTATATCCTTCCAGTTATTTAGATATTCTTTAATAACATTTTGCAGTTTTCTGTTCAGAGGTCTTGCACATCTTCCATTAGGCTTACTTCTAGGTAGGTTTATTTCTAGGCATTGAATGCTTTTTTCAATATTACCAAAATAGTATCATTTTAGAAATTCATTTGTTTTTACTAATATAATACAGGCCTTAAAATTCACTTTATTCTAATCATCTATAAACTTTTTTGGATTTTCTAACTATAAACTATGTTGTTGGCAAATAGAAGTTTTATTTATGCATTTAATCTCTTTTCCTTTCTTTTCTTTCTTACAACCAATTGCACTGGTTGTAACCTGTCTTTATGTTGCCTCATATTCTTATTTACCTTGGTATTGCCTGTTTTCATGCTTTCCCTGTTTAACTATAGATTTGTTGGTAATAAAGCCTTACATTATTTATTTGTCTGAAATGTCTTAATATCACCTTCACTTTTGAAGGGGATTCTCATTAGATACAGAATTCTAGGCAAGAAGCTATTTTCTGTAAGCATTTAAAAAATGTTCCACTGTATGCTGGGTCCCATAATTTCTGCTGAGAATTAAACTATCATTCTTACCATGGTTTCTTTGAAGATAATATATTTTCCCTCCCTTTGGCGGACACTAATTAATCATAGTTACTAGAATTTTTTTATTTTAATAAAATATACATGATATAAAATTAACCACTTTAAAGGGATTAAAGTACATTCACATGGGCTTTCCTGGTGGCTCAGTGGTATAGAAACCACCTGCTAAAGCAGGAAACGTGGGTTCAATTCTTGGGTCAAAAAGATCCCCTGGAGAAGGAAATAGCAACCCACTCCAGCATTCTTGCCTGGAAAATCCCACAGACAGAGGAACCTGGCAGGCTACAGTCCATGGGGTCACAGGCGAGTTCGATACAACTTAGTGAATGAAGAATAACAACAAAATACATTCATGTTGTTAAACAAACATCACCACTCTCCATCTCCAGAACTTTTTCATCATCCGAAACCAAAATTCTGCATCCATTAAACAATAAATGCCTATTCTTCCCTCTCCAAACCCCTCGGTAATCACCATTCTACTTTCTGTCTCTTAAGGATTTGACTACCCTAGGTACTTCATATAAATATAATCATAAAAATTTGTCCTTTTGCATCTGATTTGGTAAAATGTCTTCAAAATTCATCCATGTTGTAACAAGTTATCAGAATTTCCTTCCTTTTTAATCTGAATAATATTCCAATTGTGTATATACCACATTGTGTTTATCCCTTTATTTGTTGATGGACATTTGGGCTGTTTTCACCTTTGGGGCTATTGTGAATCCTGCTGCGGTAACAAGGATGTACAAATAACTGCTCAAGTCTCTGCTTTCAGTTATTTTGGGTACATACAAAGGAGAACTGATGGATCACACAGTTATTCTATGCTTAATTTTTTGAGAAACTGCTATACTATTTTCCACAGTGACTATATCATTTTATACTTACATTAGTGAAACACAAGGGTTCCAATTTCTCCACACACTTGTTAATACCTGTTATTTTATTAATAGCCACCATAATGAATATGAAGTGGTATCTCACTGTGGTTTTGATTTGCATTTCCCTAATGATTTAACTTATATGCAGAGTACATCATGAGAAACGCTGGGTTGGATGAAGCACAAGCTGGAATCAAGATTGCGGGAAGAAACGTCAATAACCTCAGATATGCAGATGATACCACGCTTATGGCAGAAAGTGAAGAGGAACTAAAAAGCCTCTTGATGAAAGTGAAAGAGGAGAGTGAAAAAGTTGGCTTAAAGCTCAACATTCAGAAAACTTAGATCATGGCATCTGGCCCCATCACTTCATGGGAAACAGATGGGGAAACAGTGTCAGACTTTATTTTTTTGGGCTCCAAAATCACTGCAGATGGTGATTGCAGCCATGAAGTTAAAAGACGCTTACTCCTTGGAAGGAAAGTTATGACCAACCTAGACGGCATATTAAAAAGCAGAGAGATTACTTTGCCAACAAAGGTCCGTCTGGTCAAGGCTATGGTTTTTCCAGTGGTCATGTATGGATGTGAGAGTTGGACTGTGAAGAAAGCTGAGCTCTGAAAAATTGATGCTTTTGAACTGTGGTGTTGGAGAAGACTCTTGAGAGTTCCTTGGACTGCAAGGAGATCCAACCAGTCCATCCTAAAGGAGATCAGTCCTGGGTGTTCATTGGAAGGACTGATACTGAAGCTCCAATACTTTGGCCACCTCATGCGAAGAGTTGACTCATTGGAAAAGACCCTGATGCTGGGAAGGATTGGGGGTGGGAGAAGGGGATGACAGAGGATGAGATGGTTGGATGGTGTCACCGACTCGATGGACATGAGTTTGAGTAAACTCCAGGAGTTGGTGATAGACAGGGAGGCCTGGCATGCTGCAATTCATGAGGTCGCAAAGAGTCAGACACGACTGAGCAACTGAACTGAACTGAACTGACTGAATGATTTTGATGTTGAGAATCTTCACTGTCTATTCAAATATCTCCCTTGAAGAAATATGTATTCAAGTCCTTTGCCCATTTTAAAACTATTTTGTTGTTGTTGTTGAATTACAGGGTTCTTTAAATGTTATGGATGTTAATCACTTATCTGATATCTGGCTTGCAAATATCAATATTTTCTTTCATTCTATGGGTTGCCTTTTAAACTGTTGATAGTGTCCTTCCACATGTAAACATTTTTAATTTTGATGTTGTCTGATTCGTCTTTTTTTCTTTTTGCCTCTACTTTGGGTGTAATATTCAAGAAATCATTGCCAAATCCAAATTCATGAAGCTTTCCTCCTATTTTTTCTTCCAAGAGTTTTATAGTTTTAGTTCTTAGAATCATAGTCATTTTAACATATCTGTCTCCTAACCCAAAAATCTGGGCCATTTAAAAATCTGTTTCTATTGTCAATTTTCTGTCTTGGTTTGCGGTCATATAGTGTTGTCTAATAGCTGGCATGGCTAATCATTTTTATTGAAGCGTTGACGTTGTGTATAAGAAATGATACAGTGTCTAAACGATACCTTCCTCCAGAGGGAATGTATGGAGTGGCAGAGCGCTGGTCACCTTAAGCAAGTCAGGGACTGAGCTCAGTAGTGGTAGCTTCGTGACACTCAGTTCTACTTCTGTTCTAGTTCCTAGGGAATAGTTCTCTAGGTATTTTGCCTGAGATGATGCTCCCAACAAATTATGATATCGCACTTATTTTTCCTAGATCTGAGATACATTACCATTTTCCCTTGGTTCACCCCTATTGTCTATGCCTTCCTGTCCTGGAATAACTGAATTAACTTTTCCAGGGTCACACAGCTATGGAGCTGGGGCCAAAACCAGGCAGCTTGGTTCCCAAGTCCACACTCTTAAAACTAAAGTGCTTATAATACATCAGACACTGTGCCAGATATAGACTAAGGCTCTCACAGGCTTTAGATGCTCCCATTTAGAAAATGGCCATTGTAACTTAAATCTGTTTTTAAAAAGAAAGAGAAAAAAATCTATCAAATACCTAACTTTATGGCTTTCCTATTTTAGAAAAGGAAGTATTAAAAATAAGGACCTTGGGGGCTTCCCTGGTGCTCTAGTGGTTAAGAATCTGCCTGCCAACGCAGAGGACATGGGTTCAGTCCCTAGTCCAGGAAGATTTCACATGCCATGGAGCAACTAAATCTGTGTGGCACAACTACTGAAGCCCGCGCACCTAGAGTCTGCTCAGCAACAAGTGAAGCAACTGCAGTGAGAAACCTGAAAACCACAATGAAGAGTAGCTCACACTCACTGCAACTCGAGAAAGCCCGTGAGCGATAACAAAGCGCATTGAGATATCAACATACGAAATCAGGGTGGACACAAACATATAGTCCCGTGGCAATGACCCACAGGATTCTGCACAGTGTAGTCCCTGGGTCCCCCTCAAGCCTAATTTCATACCATCCCACGTTCATTTTTTTTACTCCTCGCCACCGTGATGTTTCTACAGTTCTGAGAAATTGCCAGATTCCTTCTGCAGAGCCTTGTGTGTGTGCGCTTAGTCACTCAGGAGTGTCCAACTCTGTGTGACCCCTTGGACTGTAGCCCGCCAGGCACCTTTGTCCATGGGGATTCCCTAGGCAAGAATACTGGAGTGGATTGCCATGCCCTCCTCCAGGGGATCTTCCCAACCCAGAGATCGAACCCAGGTCTCCCACATTGCAGGCAGATTCTTTACCAGCTGAGCCACCAAGGAAGCCCAATATACTTGCTTTCCCCTCCAAATGAAACACTCTGCACTACAAATTTCTCTTCATCTGGTTAACTCCCCTTTTACCCTTCTGATCAAGGACCATATCCTCAGAGAAATATTTATGACACCACCTCTGACCCTAGGTTAAGTAAGGTAAAGTATTTTATGTTCTTAAAGAACTTTGATCATTTTTTTTTCAGAGTATTATCTCAGTTCGTAATCATGTATTTCATTAGAGTGACTGTTTCATGTATTTTTCTCACTAGGCTATAGACTCTGTAATAGTGTCCTACAGGTCCTTGAAACTCTGTTCATTTTATTTTTCGATCTTTTTTTCATTTTCTTCTTCAGATTGAACAATTTCTATTTATCTGTCAAGTTCACTGATTCTTTCCTAGTTCATTTCCATTCTGCTATTGAGACCATTCAGTGAATGTTTTATTTCAGATACTCTATTTGTTAGTTAAAAACACTTACTTACTTCTTTTTTAGCTGTTTTTATTTTTCTGTTGTTAGTATCTTTCCATTTATTATGACTATGCTTATCTTTACCACATGAAACACAGCTGCTTCACCATTTTTATCTGGTAATTCCAACATCTGTGTCATTTTGTGTTGGCATCTGTTGATTTTTTTTTATCATGTTCTGGCTCTTTACACGTCAAGTACTCCTGGAATATATCCTGGACATTTTGTTGTACAGAGTTTGGCTTCTACTAAAATCTTCTGAGGAATAATTTACTTTTTGTTTGTTTTAGCAGGCAATCAACTTAAGTTGGTACAGATAATAAGCTCTCTCTTACTTTCTGTGTGCATGTCCCAATTTCAGTTGTTTACAAAGCCTTTGCTATACTCTCATTAGTTTGTCCCATGAAGCCACTCAGAGGTTGGGCATTCAGTCACTGTGACGTGTGCAGTGGTTTTTTTTTTTGATGTTTTAAAAATTCTTATGTCAGTTTTTAAAGCCATTGCTATGCTGCTTTGGGCCTATCTCATCCATGCACAGCTGGAGGTGACACAAGACATTTGGTTGGGTTCAAACACAGAATTAAGGCGCCCCATTCTCCAGCTTTCTCCTCCCCTGAATCCATACCTCCTCCCAATCCTATTTCTCTCAAGGTCTCTTTCCCTGGTTTCTCTAGTCAGAAGCTGAGGCTTTTCTCTGAGTTTTAGCTGTCCATAATTCCATAAATAGTGCCTGCCCTTGGGGAAAAGCCAAAAAACGAAAACAACTGTAATAACAATGATTCCTCACACTCACTTTGGACTGCAGGGTCCATTTCCCAGATCTTCAGGCAATAAAAGTAGGTTTTCTATTATAGTTTTTGGCCTCCAGTGTGGGCCTTAAATAGCTGAATGACTGAGGCCTACCTTCAGGTTAAAGCCACAAGAGCAAGAGAAATTGACCTTCATAGTTTTGACTCTCCTTCCCAATCTACCTGCTTTTATTTACTTTTCTGAGTCCTCAGGTAGTTGCTCTTTGCATTTCGTTCAGAGTTTTGGATCATGAGCAGTGAAAAAGAGGTTGTAGTGGACTTACTCCATCTTGAATGGAACGCGAAGCCTCCGTACTTCAGGACAGTAAGGACCATATGGGGTTTTGTACCCTTGATCTGTACAATACTTGATAAATGGAAGGCACTCAATAAATATTTGCAGAAGGAACTGAGAATAAAGATATACCAGATACTGAAAATGACAACAAAAACATTCTGCATGGTTAACAGGAAGGACATCTTTGAAATAAAAGTAAGAGTTTCTAACATCAAGCATAAGCATTTCAAATACAATAAGAAAAAATAAAATAAATTATAAAACGAATAAGATCCTTAAAGACTATGCTACTGTAAAGATAGATAAGAAGTTAACAGGACAACTTAGAACTTAGAAAAAGATTCTACTCCTACAGAACAAAAACTTAAAAGATTGGAACTTTTGAAGAACTAAAACTCTGCCTAGGATAGATTTTTGGCATAATTTTAATGGGGGCAAGTTGAAGGGGAAAAACCAAGTATGTGAGAATGTAGGGATCAGAAGCTGATGGGTAGAACACATGGGCCTTAGCTCTCACCCTAGTTTCCCTTCCCCCCTTTTTAATATTGTGCCTGTCTGCTTTCTTCTTTGCTCTAGATAGCTCCTTATCTCTATTTTCCTTTGGACTTCTCACTTTCCCTGGACATATCTTTTTTTCTGAAATTTTAAAAAATGCCTATTTCCTTAAGATGAATTTTGTAATTTAAAATGCAGATAAATTAAACTAATGAATTTTATCTTTCTCTTAACAGTTGGTTTTTTGGGGAGTTAATTTCTTGATAGAAAAACTCCTGTTAACAGTTCTGTGCACCTATCTGAAATAAACTTGATATAAGCAAAAGCCTTGTTGTGTAATTCAGAAGTAACTGTGGTAATCCAAGTGTCTGATGGTTACAGTCAACGTCTTCTGTTAGGAGTGAAACCAGATGGGACCCTGCCAGGCCTTTCCAGGCACAAACCACCCAGCATCATGTCCCCCACTCCTTGATTGTAGAAAAGCTTTAGCCTCCTAGGCCCTCAGCAAGTTCCAAAGAGCATACTTAATCCCAGAAGCGAGAAAACACAGAAACAGAGGAAAACAGTCAAGCAAGATAAAGTAATAATAGTTTAGCCATAAAACAAAGTAAAAGACCCTTAGTTCTTCCTCAAAGGCTACAGATAATATTCTGAGCCATATCCTTGAGGTGTTTTGCAGATACTAAACCCACTCCAGGATTGGAGAAATGGCAACCCACTCCAGAATTCTTGCCTGGGAAATCCCATGGACAGAGGAGCTTGGCGGGCTACAGTCCATGAGGTTGCAAAGATTCGGACATGACTTAGCAACTAAACCGCCAGCATCAAATCCACTACCAGGTAAAAGAACTTAACGGCATGCTGCCCACAAGTTCACAGACCCAGACTGACTGGAACAAGATTGATGATGCTGACTCCCAAAATACCACCCTGTTACCTCATCACCAATCAGAAGGATGTACATAAGCTGATTATGTACCATTGACCATTACCTCACTCTTCCCTGAAAGCCATCAAGGGGTTTGGGTCTCTTCAGCATTAGATGCCTGTCCTCCTTGCTTGGTGTCTTGCAATAAACTGCACTTTCTTTCACCACAATGCTGCGTCAGTAGATTGGCTTTACTACATATCATGTGAACAGATCCAAGCTTGGTTTGATGACAGGAGTACTCTCACTGAATATCTAGAATAGGAGTGCTCTCACTGTGTATCTGGATAGTTGGCATAATGCAAGGAACTAGGGATTTGAAATCAGAAATATGCTACTTGTATGACCTACAATCTTCTGCCATCTTTTAATGGGTATAGTACTATATACTTTTCTTACTTTGTGCTCACAGCTAGAGAAAGCAGTATCAAATTTGGGAACAATTATCCAAATTTAGGATAAAGAATCTGCCTGCAATGCAGGAGACACAGGTTCAATCCCTGGGTTGGGCGTATCCCCTGGAGAAGTAAACGGCAACCCACTTCAGTATTCTTGCCTGGGACATCCCATGGGCAGAGCCGCCTGGCGGGCTATGGTCCATGGGGTCACAGAGCCGGACACGACTGAGCAACTAAACCATCCAAATTTAAGTTTACTGGACATCATGCTTTTTGTAAACAAAGATGACTTCTTCGGTCGCCGAGTCCTGTGCCGTCAGCTGGCGTGCGCCTGAGCCGGTGCCCGCAGCCGCTGCCTCCTTGCCTGGCGAGCACTTCAGCGTTCTGAAGACGTGAAGCTTCGCTCTCACTGAGGGTTCTAAGGTCAATTGTACCTTCGTTGTTAATTAGCTTCTTTGTAAACTATAAGACATAGTTCTAATTAATAAACATTGCCCCCAGATTGTATTTATATTAAAAAAAAAGACTTTGTTGTAATTTTATTCCAGTATGTTATATTTCTAATCACCTCAGTATTCAAAAAAAATTATGCTCTATTTATTGAAGGTTTCTTCAAATCCCTTTTGGAATGAGGTACAGTATAAATACATACATACTATGTATCTTGCTACTGGGGGATAAAGAGAGATGTTTTTACAGCTCATAGCAAAAGTATGGTTATTCAATTGATAATTTTTATTAGAAGTATATACTATCATCATATTACTAAGCTTTGCTTTTAAAGTTGTGGAAAATTTTGATTGATTTAGAAGTTCTGTTTTCACCTGTTTTTATTACAATGTCTCTTTGATTGTACATATAAATAATGGACACAGCTTGTACTATAAAAAGAGCTGGGCAATCTAAGTTCTCTGCTTTTACTCTGCTATGGAGTAAATCTGTTTTATTTATTTTAATCTGTTAATATAGAGTAAATTTCCTGACTCTTCACCTTCCTGTACTTCAATTCCAAACCTATACAATGGGGTAGGGTGGAAGGATGTTAGATAATCTAATGCCTTTATCAGTTTTAAGTCTATGCTTCTATTCCCTTGGGTTTCCCTGATGACTCAGCGAGTAAAGCATCTGCCTGCAATTCAGGAGACCTGGGTTCCATCCCTGGGCTGGGAAGATCCCCTGGAGAAGGAGATGGAACCCACTCCAGTATTCTTGCCTGGAGAATCCCATGGATGGAGGAGCCTGGTAGGCTACAGTCCACTGGGTCTCAAAGAGTTGGACACAACTGAGCGACTTCACTTTCACTTTTCTTTCACTTTCTTTTCCCTTATGGACCTACTGCAAAACAAACAGTGTGAGAGAATATCAATATATGCTGCTTGGGAAATTCACGTCTTATATAAACATCATGTGTGTGTACACACACACATACACACACACACATTAGTCTTCTGTCACTTAATAGAAACAACTTCTTGTCTTTCTCTTGGTGTGTGTTCCTGTAGTGTATAATGTACTTTGGGTTTATTCTTTTGGAGCAATGTTGAACAATAGTGACATCTAGTGACTATACATATTATTTAGCAAAAGTTTATGGCCAATTGAGTCTCCTGCATTGCAGGCAGATTCTTTACCATCTGAGCCACCAGGGAAGACCCTTCTAAATGTGGGTGATTCATTTTGTGACTTAGCTAAACACCTGAAACCATTCCTCATCTCTTGTCCCTACAGATTTAAGAAAGATCAATTAAATTTGACAGGTGCATTAATTGGACACAAAACATTTGAAGAAAATTTCTTCAAAAAGTCATAATGTACACAGAGTTAAACATTAACTATTTTAAGGGAGATTTGAACTTTTTCCCTTCCTTTGAGAATGGCAGGACAACAGTTGAGTTCAGATGTGCTTCAGTGTGTAGTCCATACCCTTAGCTACTAAACATTACTGACATTTATGTTTGTTAAATGAACATTAGATAAAGTATATATGTCAATGTCTGGGTTTGTATGTATGCCTTTAGAATCTCTGGAACTACTGCTGCCTTTCAGACAGAAATCTTTTTGAGTTTACATCAAGAACATCAAGTGAAAACAAGTAACAGTATAATTCTTTCTGAACAAATGAATTTAAAAGTTATATTTATTGAGACTACTTTTTATAAAGAGCAATCAATCTAGATCAGTTGTTTTATTTTTTTAAGATAATGACTAGCTAGCACTACTGTTTAATAAGGACAATACAAATCTGGACACTACTACTCCAATTCAAATGGACTTTGCCACTATTAAAATTTCTATGGTATTTAGTTCTCACTAATCAGATATTATCTTGAATTTTTATTCTCTTAAGGTGCCTAGATCTTGTCTCCACAATAAAATGGCAAGGTATTCCAGAATTCAGAGTATGTTTTATATTCTTGTCTTTTTCTTAGTACCAAACACAATGGTTTTTCTCACCTATAGAATAAAGTTACTAACAACTTACTCAGAATCCAGGGTTTTTCACAACATGGCATCAAACCATCTTGTCCATTTTCTCTGTAGCTATTTTGACCCTGTACATAAGGCAAACTGTTAACTGCTCTTCTATGTATTGTTTACTTTTATTTGCTTGGAATACCTTCCTATTGCATCTCTTTTTTGCAAATTATATCTGTTGCTTAAGGGTTATTCCAAGAAAAGCTTCCTGCAAGGTACACCCAAAACTGGAAGTCATCTACTCTTTTGAACTCTCACATCATTTGGTCACTTCTTTACCTTCCCCCTATCTCTCTAGTTGTTTATCCTTGGGCTTCTTTCCAACCTTCTTTTCCTCTATCTATCCCTTAAATGTGGAAGTTCCTTTTGATTCTGCCTTATGCCCTTTTTTCTTATCACTCTATTTTTTAAGAAATTTACTTTACACCCAATGGCTCCAATTATGACCAGTAAGCTGAGGAGTCTGGTCTAGAGAAGCCCCCCCCCGAGATTCTATCTGGTATATTTACCAAAATATTGAATATCTCTACTTGATCACCTTTATAAGTATTTTAAGCTCAGTCTATGCACAACTGAACCCAAGACCATTCCCCAAATCTATTTCTTCTTCAGAAAATTTACTATCTCAGAGTAAAGCTACCATCTACCTAGTTGCTCAAGTGAGGAACTGAGGAGTCATTCCTTCTCCCCACTTCTCCTTTTCTGCCAACATTCAGTGAGTTACTAAATCATAACACAAGCTCCTAAATATTTAAAAAAATGTTTCCACTTTTCTCCATGTAAATTGCCACTACCACAGTCCAGGCCATAAGCACCTTTCTCCCTAAACACCATCATGGCCTTTCCAATGGTTTTCCCCATTTTTCTAGCCTTGGTCCTCCCTACTGTAATTTTCATAATGCAGAGTAATCTTCTAAAATGTAGAATGACCTGCTTAATATTCTTGAATAGCTTCCCATAGAAGAAAAACATCCAGATTCCTCAAACTCAGCTTACAGAGCCCTCTGTTATAACAGCTAACTTTGTCCTTGTGTATCTCCTTATTCTTCACTTGGCATTCTAAACTTCAACTGTACTAAACTGTAGTTCTTCAAAGTGGTCATGCTTTACATATTCAAGACTTTATCAATTTTATATGTTGCCTTCTCACTCCACACCCCGGCTTTTGGCCTAGCTAATTCTACATAGTTTAAGAAGTTTTTCTTGTAGAAGCTCCCCTTGGTCTGCATTCTTATGGCAGGATCCACCCCAGTATGATAACTGCACGTTTGATTACCATCAATTTTTCACTTAATAAACATTGAGAGTACACTAAGTAACTGGTACTGTATTCTTCCTTATATTGAGTTTAGTCAGTATAGGGTATTGTGGCAGAGAAGGAAATGGCAACCCACTCCAGTATTCTTGCCTGGAGAATCCTGTGGGCAGAGGAGCCTGGCGGGCTGCTGTCTATGGGGTCACACAGAGTCGGACACGACTGAAGTGACTTAGCAGCAGCAGCAGCAGCAGGGTGTTGTGGAAGCACATACGTTATACGGTGGTGGTGGTTTAGTTGCTAAGTCGTGTCTGACTCTTGCGACCCCATGGGCTATAGCATGCCAGGCTCCTCTGTCTACGGGATTCTCCAGGCAAGACTACTGGAGTGGGTTGCCATTTCCTTCTCCACGTTTGATACATGGGATCCAAGAAATGTTTCTCAGAGACTCGCATTTTCACCTATTTTCTTGGTATACTGAATCAGTGCTGATTTCATAATCATTTCTGAGTTCTTTGAATTACCTAACATAATAGATGGTGGATAAGTATCTAATCCCATTAACTGTTGGATTTTAAACACATACAAAATGTTTTCACATTGTATGAGGACTCCAGGCAACCATGACTTTCTACTTAGCAGAGTTTTTCTTTGCTATCACTTTGTATATAATGGAGTGTAAAAACTGAAAAAGCAAGCTGCTACAATGAAAGATATGGGACTTATTGTTAGAACACCATGGTTAATAATTCCGCTACTTTCTGAGTACGTGTCCTTTGTCAAGATCCTTAATCTCTCTAAGCCTCAGTTTTCTTATCTGAAAAAGGTAGTTATAAATTCAAATGAGATAAGAGAAAATGAAAGTATAACACAAAATGTAAAGAAGTATCCAGATGATATTATTATTATTATTGTTATTGGAAGGACTACAGATCAGGTCTTCCTGTTACTGGCCATCTCAGCTCTATAAAGAGTTCTAAATCTCCTCCTTCATCTTCCCTTTAGCATCTAAAATGTTGGCTTTTGTACTTTAATAAACACATATGCATGGGAATGTTTTAAAAAACAAAGATAAATATTGTATGATTTCACTTATAAGTGGACTCTAAAACAAACTAATGAATATAACAAAAAAGAAACAGACATAGAGAACAGACCAGTGGTTACCAATGGTGAGAGGGAAGAGGGAGGGGCAATATTGGGGTAGGAGATTAAGAGGTACAAACTACTATGTATAAAACAAATGAGCTACAATGATATATTGTACAGCACAGGGAATATAGCCAATATATTATAATAGTTATAAATGGAGTATAACTTTTAAAAATTGTGAATCCTATGTTGTACACCTGAAGCTTATATAATATCATATATCAGCTATACCTCTGTAAAATAAAAGTCAGATAACAAGTATTGACAATGATTTGGAGAAATAGGATCCTCCTCTACTGCTGGTGATAATGTTAAATGATACAGCCACTTTGGAAAACAATCTGGCAGTTCCTGAAATGATTTAACATAGTTACCAGATGACCTAGCAATTTTACTCTTAGGTATATTCTCAAGAATTACATATGTCCACACAGAAACCTATAAACAAATATTTATAGCAGCATTACTAATAACAGCCAAAAGGCAGATCAACCCAAATATTCATCAGCAGATGAATGGATAAGCTAAATGTGGTACACCTACACAACGGAATATTATCCAGCCATTAAAAATACATGCTATGATAAACCTTGAAAACATAATACTAAATGAAAAAAGCCAATCACAAAAGATTACATATTATCCATTTATGTGAAAGTATATAACAGGGAAATCTACAGAGACAGAAAGTAGATTAGTAGTTGCGTAGGGTTAGGAATGGGGAGGACACAAAGATTTTAGCAACAAGTCATGGCATTTTCTTTTTAAGGTGATGAAAATGTTCCAAAACCACAGCGATAGTTATTCATATCTGTGAATACACCAAAAGCACTGAAATGTATACTTTAAATAAACAAATAGGTTATGAATAGTATGATATATAAATGATAATAAATCTGATTTAAAACAAAAACAAAATACACACAGATAAACAAGCCAAAAAATTTAACAAGTAAATATTAAAGGGACAAGAGTTGGAAATATCAGTCATTGAAAGTCTAGAATTTAGACATATGGAACAAAAAAATACCAGGCCACAATTTTTGAGAAAATGTTAATTGGAAGTGTAGGTGGCACAAAACAGTAACAATTTGAATCATTTCTCAGTAAAATGGTACCACATTATGCTAAGGCAGGATATCTGGGTTCAAGGACTAGGTCAGCTACTAACCTATCTACTGACACCGAGGCAGTCTGCCTACCCACCACTCTTATCTTTCAGTTTCTTGATCTCCTTGACTCCTATGATCCTTTTTCCACCCTATCTCAGCAACACACTCACAAGGCCACAAACATCAAATGGCCACTCAATTCTGCCCAGCTATGCTACTATGCTTCTCTAGTATTGCTACAGACTGAATATTTGTATCTCCTCAAAATCCATATGTAGAAATCCTAACCCCCAATGTGATGGTGGTATTAAGAGGTGGGCCTTTGGGAAGTGATTAGTTCATGAGGGCAGAGCACACATGAATGCAATCATAAAAAGAGACCCAGAGAATGCAATCTATAAAAGAGACCCAGAGAACTCCCTTGCCTTTTTCAGACACATATGAACCAAGAATTGAGCCCTCACTAGACACTAAATCTGCTGGCACCTTGATCTTGGACCTCTCAGCATCTAGAACCGTGAGAAAAAAAATCTGTTTGTAAGACAACCAGACTGTATTTTTTTGTTGTTGTTATAGCAGCCTGAATGAACTAAGACAAGTATGACTGCCTTCTGTGTTCAAAATGACTATCTTTATATCTTCTCTTCACCTCTTAAAAACTTTCATCCAAATGTTCCTTCTCCTACTGATTAACTTCAAGCAGAAACTCATCTTCTGATCACTGAATCCACCCGTGTATCTGCGTCTCTATCTATACTCACTGCCTTTCTTCCATTATGTTTTATGTTCATGTTCCTAGGTCAACATTTCTACACATTCCCTGGATTCAATTCCCTCTCACTTTCTCAGAGACTCCACTTTTAAGATATGCATTTTCTCTCTTGTACAATATTTTCTCCCTCTACACTGGATCACTCCCATTAGCTTAAAAACATACTTAAGCATCCCCATGTTTAAGAATTCTGCTTTGACCCCACATATTCCATTTCTCAGTTCTTCATAGTGACATATCTTGAGATATCCACATCCATTTCTTCACATCACACATACTCTTTATTGTGCTTATTAAAACTCAGCAGTCATTTATTTTACATTACCTCTCAGCATGTGTCAGTACCATTAGCCATGCTTTGTCATCTTGGCTTTTCAAGTCACCACATGCTTCGGGTTTTCTTCCTATCTCACTGCCTACTCCTTCTTCATCTCCTTTGCTTGCTTCTTCTCCTCTGTTTTACCTCTAATCACTGGAATGCTCTCTATGAACACACTTTCCCTAGGCAGTTTTATCCATTGATACATACTGATGTCTCTCAACTTTCTATCTTTGGTCCCATATACAGAACTCAAAACTCAGAACTTACTTTATATTTTTAATAAGCAGATCAAATGTAAGGTGAGCAAAATAAAAATACTCCCCCCTACATAATTTCTTCCCAAGTCTTTACTATTTGGTAAACTGAAAAGTGTTAGTTGCTCAGTCATGTCTGATTATTTGCAACCCCATGGACTGTAGCCCACCAGGTTCCTCTCTCCATGGCATTTTCCAGGCAAGAATACAGGAGTGGCATTCCCTTCTCCAGGGAAGGGATCTTCCTGACTCAGGGATTGAACCCAGGTCTCCTGCATTATAGGCAGATTCTTTGGTAAATGGCAAAACCATCCACTAAAGCTCAAGACAAAAACCCAGAAGCTTCTTTCTCTCATTTCTATATTTAAAACATCATCAAGTCTGTAGGTTCTGCCACCATATATATCTCACACCCAAACATGTTTATACCACATTAGCCAAAACTATGGTCATTCCTTCCTGGATTATCACACTGTGCTCCTACTCTTGCTGCCCATCCCCTGTGGCCCATTCACCACATAACAGGTGGAACATACCTTTATACAATAAATCAGATTATATTACTCCCTACCAAAAAAAAACTCCCTATTGGTTTCTCATCACACTTTTAATAAATAAACTCTTAGCTTATTCCATGCGTAGATCCCCATGACCAACTCAAAGCCTTATATGCTTGGGCCCCTACCTATCTCTCCTTGTTCACCTCCAAGCTCATCTTGTTCCATTTTTCCTACCTTCCAGCTACAGCATTCTTAATGATGCTCTTTGAAAGAGTCAAGTTCTTTCCTACCTTGGGTTTTTCCAATTGTAGTTTCTTTTACCTGCAATATTCTGATCCCCAGTATTTCCATGGCTGGCTTTTTTATGTCACTGAGGTCTCAGCACAAATGTCAACTCTTCAGAGAGGCCTTCCCTAACCAATCAATCTAAAGTAACTGCTCCCTTAGATCCTCTCACTTCACACTGTTTTACTTCTTCACTGCATTCGCCATTATCCAAGTTTCCTTATACAGATATTGTTTACCTGTTTATTTTCTACCTTTATTAAAATGTAAGTTCCATGAGTCAGGAATCTTGCCAGTCTTTTTTAACCATGATATTCACGATGCCTGGCAAGTCCCCTAAAAATATCTCAGCAAGTCACTCGACTTGAGCAAATGACCTGAGCAAGTCACTCGACCTCTCTAACTTATATTTGTGGGCTTACTATTACTAGACTTACCTCTGGGTCTAGAGAATACAAAAGTAAATATGGCGTGGTTCCTTGAAAATCTCACCCATTGATCCCTTTTAAAGTATCTACCGAATGTATTTACTGTATATCGTACTATGTTCCAGTATGCTGTACTTAGTTGCTCAATGGTATCCGACTCTTTGTGACCCCATGGACTGTAGCCCACCAGGCTCCTCTGTTCATGGGATTTTCCAAGAAAGGATACTGAAGTGGGTTGCGGTGCTCTACTCCAGGTGATCTTCCCAATCCAGGGATGGAACCCCAGTCTCCCATTTTGTACGAAGATTCTTTACCATCTGAGCCTCCAGCGAAGCCTATGTTCCAGGGACAGGGAAGTACTATGTTCCAGGGACTGTCTAATCTCAGTGTTTAGTTCCCTCTTCAGTAAAATGGAGCTTTGTTAACCAGCTTTATCTCACAGGTTGTATAAACTGGATGAGTATGAAAATAATGTACAAAATGGGATGTGCAATAAAAATGCTACTTTATATATTGCTATTACTGCACCTGCCTCTGTCCTTTTCTCTGGTATTGGGCAGGAGTTAAAACTAGAGAGTCAACTGACAAAACCAGCGGTATAAATTCTAGTACTCACAGAAGGTAGTAAATATGAATATCCATTTCAGAGGCACAGTGACCAAAACGTCTGGGGCTTGAATTCTTTACGTGTGAGAGTAACGTGTTAATTTCCCACACTTCTGTTGCACAAATAACAATACTATTTATTCTTATGGAAAATTATTTAGTGGGGTCTGACCTCTCTCGGTGCGACCCAAGCCAATCTTTCCTCTCCATCATCCCATCTGATCTTTTATAGACTACAGGACACACAGAGAGAGGCGTCGGGGACCAGGCGCAGGCCTCTCACAAGGACTCCTACACGATACGCCTGACACATGGTACCTGTGCAACAACAGCCCTCAATCCTTCAGAAGCACTGATCTGAAGGGCTTGTCCACGTCGATCAAAGCCGACAGAAACAGGCGGGGGTGAGGGGCGCGGGAGGAGGGAGGTGAGCCTTCCAGTATCAGCAACCAATCCTGGAGCACACCTCCAGTCGCAGGAGCTTGCGAACGTTCATTTGCAGATATTCACCACCTGTACGAGAATCTGCGCTTAATAAAATGATCTTTTCTGTCACTCTTGACTGACAAACCTCTTTCTTATTTGCGAGTACTCTGTAAAATGAGAGAAAGAAATGGAAGAGGGAACGGAGAGAATAAAGAAGAGACACGTGGGGTGAGGGAGCAAAGAAACAAGTCAGAGAGACGAGAGAAGAAATAAACATCTGTGGCTGTTTCCCGAGAGCCCGGCAAAGGAGCAGACGTACGCTCCTTAGAGCGAAGGGGACGGGAAGGCGCTCCTGGGCGCCAAGGAGGGGAAAGACCGCGAGAAACGAAGCACTAGTGCCGAAGGGGAGAGTAAAGACAAATGGGCTGTACCTACAATCGCTACAGCTTCTCCCGCTGCCCACGGAGCAACGCAGGGAGCACAGCAACCGCCGCCGGGCCCACGCGCAGCCCTGAGGCAAACGCTGCGGGACGCGAGTGTGGGCGGGGCTAATGGCGAGGGGGCGGGGCTGCCGACTGCGCGCCGAGCTGACGCGTTTAATTGGCGTCATGGTCGCCCCATTCTTCGGAGCCGGAGGTTTCCTTCTGGAACCGCCTGGGGTGTTTTCAGTTTATTCTGCCCGTTCCACGTCTCTTCAGAGTATTGACTTATTGTGTTGTACAAGTCCGGAGATGCAGTTGACCTCAGAGGGCCGCTTAGCCAAAAAGGACCGCCAGGGGATGCATGTGCCGGAAGTAACTTGTCAAAACTTTAGACGGTGTTTCCCTCTACGTCAATTTTAGTACAGCCTGAAAAGGAGCCGTTTCTGGGGTTAGGACTGCGCTCAAAGCTCAGCACTGCCACTCTGTAGCTTTGGGACCACAGGCAAATATATACTCTCTCTGAGCTTTGGGTTTTTCCTTCTCTGTAAAGGATGTGGTGGTGGTGTGAGAATAAATTGATGCGTGGCAAGTGTCTGGAACAGAGCTTAATACAAAGTAAACATTCAATATCCTATTATCAGTGTAAAACCTTTGCTTGTCTCCCCGCCCCGGCAACCCGCCCCCCTCCCCCCCCCCCCCCATGAAATCTTATGTGGAAACCTTCATATGAAACAAATAGAAGCAGAACTGCTCTTGAAGATGGGCCCAGAAACTTTGGGTTCTCAGTGCCAAAGGTGGTCTTAAAGTTCCCTCTCTGGAGTCCCCAAGCTTCCTACAACATAGACAAAGGCAAATTACAGAAAGTCCAAACTTCTTAGAAAGACAAACTCACCTTTCCTATTTTTTCCCCTCCTTGATACTCCAAACGACTTTTTCTCCTGCACACACACACAAATTCCTTTTTGCCTCCATGTTTTTTCTTGTCATTCAGTCTATGGGGAGTGTTCCTTTACCCCTTATTTATCATTTAAGATTTTATTCAAATCACAACTCTTTTTTGGATGACTAAGAAATTCTTTTATTGTAACTCCTTCCTATCGTCAGCATGGTATAGGTAGCTCATTTTCTGTTTTCTGAAAGTCAGAAAATCGGACTGAAAGTCATTTTCTTCCTTGTTTTATAAGAGTCGACAAGGTCTTTTGTGATTATAGGGTTAAGGAAATGCTTTGTTCTCATGGTAGGAAAGAAAAAGAAAGAAGATTCCCAAGGTTACTAGGATGAAGAACAAACAGTAAAGCTGGGAAGAAGGACCTTTGAGAGGAGCCTGCTTGCCTCCAAGACACTGTGCTAAGCCTCAGATGCCATGGACTGCTGGAGTTCAAGTGCTTTAGGGTTTACTGAAGGAAAATGGGAGGCATATCAACAAGTAGTTTTGGAATTCTCACCAGGTTCAGAGGATTCAGGCCGTATTTAATTTTAGTCAACTAAAACATGTGATATCACTTGCTCCCAAAATGGCAGGAAGCAGTTCCCATCTGTTACACAAAACTACATAAATTATTCATATAGAAATATAATGTTCTGACAGGTTTCAAAAATAATGTCCTTCATTTACTTAAAGACAATATAATAAAAATTTAATAATAATCACTTAAAAACACCTAAAGAAACATCTGAAGCCTTTTTGGTAAGAAAAAAAAATCAAGGATAAGTTAAAAATAATTGAATTGGTAATATTTACAACAATGCGATTAAAAGCAAAACAAAAAAAAAACTTTTGAGGAACAAAGAGAACCTTAATCATGATAGCAGTATTCCCTAAGTTTGATGTGAAAGTACTCAAACATATCGTCTATATAAATAGCTCTGTACTTCTGAAAGCACTTCAATAAAAATAGAAATTTGGCCAATGACCAATTTGGTATGATTTAAGTGCCAACTTTCTTTTCCATTCTTCTCACTACTTCTCTTTATCAACCTTAAGTGTCAGTCATTTACTGAACCCCGGGCTTTACTGTTTTTGCACATCGATAATATACCAGCCCTCTACCTAGCTGTTCCTTTCTTTGCCTTACTCCCTAATATCAACTCATCAATCCAAATCATGTCCACTCTTCTAGATCCAGTTCACGTATCACCTTTACGAAGTTTTCCTCACTGAGAACAGTTTTGAATCATTCACTTGGATTACAGCTATTTGTACACATCTTGCTTCCTTGAAAGGTTGAAAGCTTTCTGAAGGCAAGTATTAGAGTCAGTCTCCCACTACAATTCAAGTTCCATCTTGAATATATTCTTCATCACTGTATTCCCCAGGACCTAGCAAAACTGGTACACAGTAGACAAGTTACAAGTATATTTTGAGTGAATGAATGAATGGATTTTATAACATAAACTCCCTAAAGGCAGGGATTTGTCTGTTTTATTCATTGAAAAATTAATATTTGAATATTACAGGGTGAATAAGTAATTTTTGGAAGGCTTAGCATTCATTATATACAACAAAAAATCTTCAATTTATATATCTTCACAGAAGTCAAATATATTTATATTGCCTTTCACCCAACTAATTCAGTGGATGAGGTATCATTCTGAAAATAAGATATCCCCCAGACTGCAAAAGTAAAATTTAAAAGAATCAAAATAAAATGGGTGTTAGCATTAACAGTAGTTTCATTTTTCTTTCTTGTGCTTTTCTGGGTTCTAGATTTTCTGCAATGAAAATGTATTATTTTTTAATCAGACAGAAGTAATCAATACTATTTTTAAAGAATGTAATGGGTGAGATCATTTGCAAACATATGATTGAGGACATTTTGAGAACACTCAAGTCCAGTCCATGTTACATGGAGTTAGTACCAGAAAGGAAAACAAGGAAAGGTGAAAATAACTTAAAAAGCAGAAACCTAATCAGTCTGCCTAAAGAGTAACAAGCACTTCTCAGAGGAGAGACTGATGGCACCCTCAGTGAAAAAAAAAGGGTGTTGAAGGGCATGAGTTTACAGTGTTTGCTTGGCGCTGTCCTTGGAAGTATGAAGCCCTTGATGTGTACTGAATTCTGTCCCCCAACTAAATGCATAAGCTGAAGCCATAACCCCCTCAGTGTGATGGTGTTTGCACATGGGGAATCTGAGAGGTAATTATACTAGATGAGGTCATGAGGCTAGTGCCTTCATGGTGGGATTAGTGACTTACTAGAGGAGACAACAGGGGGCTTGCATATTCTCCTCCATTCCCATCCCCTCATGACCCCCCTCCTCCCAGCACCTGGTGAGAATCCGACGAGGAGGAGGCTATTAGCCCGCCAGGAACAGAGCTCTCATCAGAACCTGATCACTGCTGGCAACTCTGAGCTTTGATGTCCAGCCTCAGAACTGTGAGAAGATAAATATTGGTTGTTTAAACCACTCAGTCTATGGTATTTTGTTGTAGTAGCCTGAGCAGCTCAGATGCGCTAAGTGGACTAAAATCTAAACTGTTATGTGGCAGGTAGTTTTCTGATACTGAAAGAGAATCTCCTCACTGATTCAGTTCATAACCATTTACTAAATGCCCACCCTGCTCCATGCCCTGTAAAAATTGCTGAGGATTCACAGATGACCAAGATAAGGCTCCCACCCCTCAGGGGTTAATTTAATAGGCAACAAACCCATAAACAAACTGAAAAAAGGACTATAAGTACTCTGATAGGAGTATGTATATGATACACCTTTCACTCACCCAGAGGTTAGAGCAATGGTTTCTATCTGTGGTGGGGTGGGGTAAGTTTGATTAGCTTGAGTCAACATTCTGTATCAAGTTAACTCTGAGTTTACCAACCAAGAAAAGAGCTGTGGCTTACTTTGTGGTGACAAAACAAACCCGAGACTTCACAGTGAGTCCTGCAGAGACCAACACCGGACAGAGAACGTGAAAGTGTTAGTCATTCAGTCCTGTCCAACTCTTTGTGACTGCATGGACTGTAGCCTGCCAGGCCCCTCTATCCAATGGGATTCTCCAGGCAAGAGTACTGGAGTGGGTTGCCATTTCCTATTCCAGGGAATGTTCCTGACCCAGGGATGGAACCTGGGTCTCCTGCACTGCAGGCAGATTCTTCACTGAGCCACCACGGACGCCCACTGAACAGAGAGCCACAGAGATTTGGTTGGTGGCTGCTCACCGAGGACAGGTAGGCAAAAAGTCACCACATGCTCTGAAAATGGCATAGGCTATTGGCAGTCACTTTTGGGGATTCTCAATTATCTCTACACTCTGAATTTCCATTTCTAATTCTTTCTTGGGGCCTTGAATATTTACGATAACATTCTTATTTACTTATCCTAACTGTATTTTGTATTAGTAAGTATTCAAAGCCTGTTATGTTACATGGAGAAGAGTTACTGGTGAACATGGGAACCTGCACTCACTGCAGCACCCTTGGGTCTCCCATGCCTCCTGCTAAGTCCTGATCATCCCCACATCCTCGCTGAGGTCCTTTCTCTGGAGGCTGTGCCTAAAGTGCACCTCTTCCCTGATTTATGGGTTACTCCTGCTGTGAGCTCCCTGGCACCCCTGTACTTTCTGCATCATGGCACTTATCACACTGTTTTGCAATCTCTTGTTTAATGGTTTCTATCCTGTCTGATCCTTAAAGATGGTAGGTAACAACATTACTTTTTTATGATGTGCCTGGGTCACCAAAGGCTTTAGTAAGTATTTGTTGGGTGACTCTAGTTTCAGAGCCTGTGAAAGTAGAGGACCAGATGAGCATTAAGTTTATGGTGCTACAACCAAGGCGCACCTGGCCAAGGAAGTTCGCCTCTCTGAACTTTGGTATAAACTAGTCTGGTCCATGTTGAGAACATAAACACTAAGGGAATACAATCCCATAGAGGAACCAGAGTCAGGCTGATGTAAAAATGAAAACTCTCTGGCTTCCTATTATGTTAGATTAATAAAAATTAAGCTGGTTTTGAACAGCTTGAAAGTCATGGTGGAAAGGGCTGGAAGAGTAGTCTGATGATAAGGTTATTTCATGACCTGTTAGTCTAATAACTAAATGAAGGGTGAATGTACCCTATACTCACTTCTGTCAGAGCACTTATAGCCCGTTTTACAGATTGTTCATATGTTTGTCTCTATTAAATCAGAACCTTAGGTAATCTAACAACATTATCTAAACATTATTATAACAACTAGGCAGGAGCTGATCTAGAGTAGAGGAACTCAACAAGTGATACACAAAAGCAGAAATGGTCAGTTGATTAAGTGGGACAAAATGAGACTTTTGCAGATAAGACTTTCTTATCTTCTCTACTGGCATGTCACAATTCCTGAAATTCCTGCCATGCAAGTCGTTCTTTTGGTTAAAGTTACATCTTTAGATAGTCCTTGTTAACCTGCAAGAATATGCTACTAGGTGATGGTAACACCCAAGATGATAGTACTGCTGGCTCTCAAATCTGGTCTTTCCATCTCCCGGGAATGTGAATGCTTAGTGAGAGATAATACTTTTCAGCTGGGTCGGTGTGATTATCACCAACAGAGTGTAAGAGGAGAGATGGGTCTGCCGCCACATCACTTCCCTAAAAATAAGTTGCTTGTCTTGGGCTTCCTTTTTTTTTCTTCTTCCTGAAGACTAGAAAGGGGACTTTTGTCCTAAGCTAGGGCACAGCAGAGTCTCAGGATGGAAGGACCTGGGTCGCTGAATAAACCTCATGAGCAGAGGAACCCTGTCAACTGGTTTTGTAAGAGGAAAATGCATTTCTCTATTTAAGTATTTAATTTTTCATTTCTTCATTATAGCAGCTTACCTTACCCCGATTAATGTGGCATTCATGAGGCTGACATAGATTTAAAAATTAGCTATCTCTTACCTAGAGAACAGGAAAAGCCTGAAAATGTGGGCCACAAAAAACAAAGGACTGGGTCAGGGCACTGCTTAGGTAGAAGGAAACAGATGAGCCACTGAAATGGGGGGCTCTGTGAAGCTAACTAGGGGGATAGGATTTAGTCTTTGACACCTGGACAGGTGCCAGAGAAAGAACCAATTAAAATATTTTGTGTACTTTATAAAATTTTGGTGGGAACAATCAGTTATACTACTTCAAAGAAAGACAGGTAAGAGAGGTAGAAATGGAGAAGAGGCAGATTAAGAGGGAAGGTAGAAATGGATGAGGGATTGTGTCATGGTATTTAAAAACAAACAAAAAAAAGGGCCCAAAACAATTCAAGGCATGAGAGGTTAGGTGACCATGAATTATGAAATTGTGATGGTAACACTAAGTTAGAGCAAGCTGTTGGCTAGCAGAACAGGACACTGAAATTAAATTGTGGTAGTACACTAAAGTATCTATGTGTGCTCAATCACTTCGGTCCATGCGACCCCTGGACCATAATTTGCCAGGATCCTCTGTCCATGGGATTTCCCAGGGAAGAATACTGGATTAGGTTGCCATGTCCTCCTCCAGGGGATCTTCCCGACCCAGGGATTGAATCTGTGATTCCTACATTTTCTGTATTGCAGGCAGATTCTTTACCGCTGAGCCACTAGGGAAGCCCAAAGTATACATGTCCCTATACAAACTAAGAGATAATGATGAATAGGTATTTTAAGAAAAAAATTAAGGAAGGGAGCAGGTTGGAGATGTAGAACATTACCACCGTCCCTGTAATAGCCAAAAATGCTGTTAAAAAAAAAAATAGCCACACTCTGGTTCTATTAATTTACACTTAAACACTAAATATGTCAATATCCATCCAGATAAAACTAGTCTCTGCTAGTTGACAAAAGCAGACACCGACAGTAGCCTTCTGAGGGCTGTATTCAGCATTCTCTCTTTTCACCTCTAAACTTGTATAGACGTCTCTCCTTGATCTTCTTCATCTTTATTTTGTTCAGCTTTCTGGAGAAGTCTGGGGCCGAGCAAACCAATAAGTAGGCTTCCAACTGGGGCTGTGATGAGGATGGACAAAAATGCCACTGTCAACACATCCATTCCATATCCTTCTAACTGTTTCTCTCCATGTGATCTTGCTGTGTCCAAAGCCACAGATCCTATTGCAGCCTATGAAAGTTTAAAGGTAAAGTTGGAAGCATTATAAGACAAGCACATACAAGAAAGGTGAATTATGTTATCATTTGCAAAAACAAATCTCTTATTCTTTTGCTCAACTATGAAAGTTCTCTTCGTCCTCTTTCAAAATGTACTGCAGTTGATTTTAATGATCTGAAAGCTCTCCCTACCCTTGCCAAGGGAAAGGATGATTCATCTGTACCTATTTGCATAACGCAAACTTACAAAAATATCAGGCAGATATATTTCAAAACACCAGGCAAATACAGACTTAGGATATTAATTAACCATAACAAGATTACACTAAATTCCTCCTGAATAAAGATGAAAGTTACTGGTCATCTCACTCTTTCATCTTTAGGAATTTGGAATTAAGAAAGGATAAGATGAAAAAATGATAGTGATATTTATTGGAAGTTTTAAATGAAAAAAACATAAGAATACTGCTTCAGAGCCTAAACTAATTGTTAAATATCAAGAAACTTGAAAGTGGTAGGCACCTTTGAAACTTGAAGTTAATCTTATTAGGAATTTGATGAATTTTTTGCCTTAAGAGTTGGTGAAATGTTTTATTTAAAATTTATCTACTGGAAGGTATTATGAATAATCTTTTAGGGACAAAATGCAACATTATCAGTGCACAAGGGGAAAATATATTAATCAACCCAGTTATCCCCTTATTTCACAGGACACAACAATGTTGATCTCCAGGACAACGCAACAGAAGAGAAAATATCAGTGTGGAGACACAGTGGCAGAGACTACTAATTGCCGACAATATCTGAATGCCCCTTTACCCTTCTATAATAGAAGTGGCTGAGTTTTAGCTGGTCACATTGCTGTTCAAATAGAGACTGTTTTCTTCAGTCTTCTTTGCAAATAGTTGTAGCTATATATCTAAGTTTTGGCCACTGAGAGGTGAGAGAAAGTGATAAATGCTTCTTTTAATTGTTCCCTGAAAAGAAATGGGCCTTATTATTTCCCCCTTGCCATTGGTTGGAAATGGTGAAAGCTGGACTCGTGGATGAAAGGCACATGCCAAGAACAGCGGTTACCTTGCCAGCTCTGGAATGGTCATTCTTGATCATTGGTTAGAAAGAAATAAAAAGTCTATCTCATTTAGTCCCTGCGTTTGAGGGCTCTTTGCTATGGTATATCCCCTTGTACCAGAGCTAATTCAACATTTCATGAATGCTCAGCAAGAACTGCACACATTATAATATACATTTCCCTTTCAGTTCTCTGTTATATGTGTAAATGCGTACATGTGTGTATGTTTAGGGGGGTTGTATGTATACTAAGATGTCATTTAAAATATACTTATGGGTCATGGACAAAAATAGTTTAAAGAACACTAATATGGAAAAAATATATAAGAAAGTCTTGTTTCTTGTGCAGTGGCAAAAGAAGAAAAAGCGAAATTCTATATGATAATTGCTTTGAGAACATGCATTATTCAAGACATCCTAGATAATTTCTCCTTATTTTAAAACTTGTTTTCATAGTGGGAAAGTGCCATCCTTCAAAATTTAACTTTAGAAACAAATCTTTCCTACCAAATCAACTAGAGAGGTTATTTTTTATATTTTACCTGCTAAAGTTACCAGAGGCAGTGTGGAGGCGGGAGACACTATGAGGGAGAAACTACTCTACGTACTGTACTGTATTAACCTCAGAGCATCCTTAGCCACTAAGTTTATGTCTCAGACTACTATGAATGTATGATGGAAAGAAAAACTTCTCTGGAATAATGCCCTAACCCCGCAGCCACACAAAATCTGGCATATTGTTCCAGAGCAGCATACACATCTCTCAAGGCTTCCTAAATTAACATCTGATTTTTGTTTCATGAAACAAGAAATTTATACACTTAAATAATCACAAAATAATCAAGAATAAAACAGGTAAGTCTCATTTCTTGTAATTAGTTGGAGAATATACAATACCATCAAGGATATGTTACATTTGCAACAAATGATGATCTGTACAGTTCTAATTAGCAATTACAGGTATGCTACTAAATACCTGGTGAATCCTTTTAAGCACCTATTGGTTAGTGCCTTGTTCATTGGAGTGCACAAATTTTGGGTCATATGATTGCTTGTCAGGAGGTTCAGCTGGTTTGAAAATTTTAAATATCAACTAATAATCAAGGAAATGAAGCATTTTCTGAGTTATTTCTCAATAAATCTTTCCCCATTATATATAAAGACTGTAGTCAAACATAACTGATTACCAATCATATAGTCACATACATTTCAATACTAAGATGGGCAATGCTATTTATTGAAATGAAGAGAGTTAATAACTATCTCTGGGTTATTTAGAGAGCTCTGACTGATAAAATTTCAAACTCTTCCTTCCTGCTATGTACTACTCCTTTCTAGTAGTATAGGGATTTATTGGATTTTTAGTTGCACTCTGGTGATCTAAAGAAATTTAAATGAGCTGTCATACTTAATGAATCAATATACCAAAAATAAAACTTTTAAAGAGCAAATTAGTATAAAGTCTTATCATAAATCAAACTTCATATACTTATTTTCGCCAAATTTGAACAAGCTTTTATTAAAAATTTCAAGATATCATATAGAAATAGGAATTAAAATCCATCATTACCTGGACTGTGGCCTTTGGAAGCCATGCAAAAGAAATAAATAGCTTTTCCTTAATATTAAAACCAGCAAAACACACCATCAGATATGTGACCGAAATTCGTATTAATACTGCAATGCCCAGGGTGGCAACACAAAGACCTGTAAGAAATACTCAGTTTTCAGACATAATGAAATACTGAGGGAAAAAAAAAAACACACCTGAATCACATGGTTACTGATTCAAAATTCTTTCAACAGAAGCCTAAAAACATTCAAAAAATTAAAAAGACAAAATGGCGAGGCATAATTTATTAAAACATCAACATTAAGGATCAATCAGACCGCTTGTTTAAAAGAAGGTATTTCCCCTTGATTTTCTAGCAAAATGTGAAAGATTTATTTGACCTGAAGAGAAACCAGAGTATCCCCCTAAAATAAAAACAGAAATTAAACATATTTAAATTTTTACAAAGGAGATTTGAAGGTTATTTTATGCTTTATAGCAAGAACAACACTTTCTTTCATGTGTTTATTTAAAATGAATTTATACAATATTAACTATGCATGGCAGGATTTGGACTAGGTACTAGTACACAGAAATGTAAATACACAGACTCTGCTTCTATGAACATCAAAGACAGAAACATAAACAACTAATTAATATACTATAAGGCAAATACAGTTTAAACATACTGGTAAGAGGGCACAGGAGAAGAAAACATTAATATTTTTTAACAAAGTGGTTGAGAATTCTTTACAGAGTATGAAGAGGTGATATTCAAAATATTTATGAGCTATTATGGATACAATGAGCCAATCAGAACAGAGCTGGCTGGGCACTGACCAATCAGAACAGACATCAGCAGTCTACATCTGTTTCATCATACCGGTGTGTATACTGACTGCCCACTAGCCCTGGTTGTCATATACAGCTACTTCATTCAATCAGCATTTAGAATTCTTTGCTGGTAAAGTTAAGTTCATCCTGATGTGCAAAATAAGGGATTGTGACTTGGCCACTGTAGGCTACTGGACCTGAGAAAGCCACAGCTAAAGTGACTGCTAACTAACAGGGTAATATTTTATTTTATTTATTTATTTATTTATTTTTTAATATTTTAAAAAGTAACATTGGTTGAGTATTTACTCTGTGCCAGGCTCCACAGTCAGCTTTAAGTGCACTACTTTACTAAATCCTTTCAACTTGTGGGGTAATTAGTCTCATTTTACAGTTGAAAACAATGAGGTTCAAAAAGGAACAGAAAATTGAGAACAATTTTTTCAAGTTGAAAAGGCTTGTAAAAGGGAAAGACATTGCAGGAAGTGCTAATGTAAATCTGCAATAAAGTTGTTTTTTTTTAAAGCAAAAGTTTTGTAGCTTTTTGTTGGAGGATATTCTCTCAGGTTTGTATATTTTCAAAGGTATTTGTTGCTGAAGTACAAGGTACAAAAGCAATAATACCATTCCCAGGAGGGAACATTGAAGGTTTGGGGAGAAGATGATGAGGAAGATTGAGACATATCGAGTTTAAAGTTTTGTGGGGCTTACAAGTAGTGATGTCCAATCAACCACTGGATATACAAGTTTAGAGATAAAGATTTTGGAATTACATAGTTCATAATCAAAGTCACTGAGTGCAGATGAGCTTGGGAAAGTGATAAAGAGTGAGACACGTAGGAGCAGCATTTAAGCCATATATACTATAAAGACTCAAAGGGCACTAGAAAATACAAAGTTTGAAACTTCGATGTGAAAGTATTTTAAAGAGGTTAATAGCATCAAATGCTGATATGAGATCAAGTAAAATAAAGATTCATAAATATTCAGTGGATTTAATAACATAACCTTGGTAAGAGCAGTGTTGGCTGTGTGTTAGGGCAGAAGCTAAACTTAAATGCACTGAGGAAGAGAAAGAGAACTGAAATGGAAAAGTGGAATATAGATACCCTTTTGGAAAAGTCTGAAAAGAGGAAGACAGAGAGAGAATGGTAGGTGAGGAGAGCAATGAAGGGAGAAAGGATGTATATACATATATATATATATATATATATATATATATGTACACATATCCTTTACAAATATATGTGCGTGTACTTATTTAAATTTTGATTGTGATAAAATACACTTAACAAAAATCACTATCTTAATCATTTAAAAACTTACAGTTCAGTAAGCATCAGGTTAAACATTCATGTTTTTGCGCAACAAATATCCAGAATGTTTTCATCTTGTAAAACTGAAACTCTGTACCCATTAGACAACAAATTCCCATCTCCCCATTTCCAAGATCCCTGGCATCATTCTATTCTACATTTCTATGAATTTGACTCATATAAGTAAAATCATACAGTATTTGTCTTTTTATGATTGGCTTATTTTATTTAGTGTAATGTCCTCTAGGTTCACCCATGCTATAGCATGAATCAGAATGGGATGATGTTATTTCAAGATAAGAGAGATTAAAGTCCATTTAACTTCTGAAGAAGAGGAAACTATGACAAGGCTACTTGAAGATGTATGAAAAAAAAAGCGAAGAATCTATGCATGAGATTCAGAAAGAGGTGGCAGCGGACAGGAGCCCCTGTATGGATGGAAAAACAATGGGATGCAAAGAAAGGAGGAAATAATGAGTATATGTGTGTAAATTAATTTTTAAATGAAGTGCTATGAATTAAGACAGTTTTAACATGATGGCTAGCAAATGTGTGGGCTTCTCTCGTAGCTCAGTTGGTAAAGAATCTGTCTGCAATGCAGGAGACTCAGGTTCGATTCCTGGGTAGGGAAGATACCCTGGAGAAGGAAATGGCAACCCACTCTAGTATTCTTGCATGCAGAACACCACGGACAGAGGATCCTGGCAGGCTATATAGTCCATGGGGTCACAAGAGTTGGACACGACTGAGCGACTAAACCACCACAGCAAATGTGTGAATGAATAAAAGAATGAATGAACAAACATTTCTATTCTATGGGTACATGTTATTACATATTATAGGACTCGCTAGTTATCTTTAAGATTCTGGCTCTCGATCAGCGCAAGGCTACATGACCATTTTTACCCTTGGGAAAACGGACCTGCATTTTATTGATGGTAGTCAGCAGTGTCATTTTTCTTTACAAGGAACAATATTAAAGCTGTAAAATTTACTGTCTTAGATTGACAAACATTATTTTCTAACCAACTACCCCGATAATAGGAATCAGTGAACACATACCTACCAAAGATATTTCAACTGAATATACATAGAAAGAGTTGATTTTAGCAAAAGTAGTACTTTGAAATTCTTACCTACAGTTTCTGGTCTGAGAGCTGTAATTGATACCTCTGCTCCAATCAGTCCAAAGAGAAGGGGCTGAAAGATGTCCCAGGCAACTGCTATAACTTTTTCAACATCTGTCTAAAACACACACACACACACACACACAGATTTTCATTATATGAATTCAGAAGTTCTAAGAATTTTGCTAATTTGAAATTTGACTCAATTTGACCTGCAACAGCCTTTACCTCTGTATTATCTATAAATGAGTTAGTTCAAAGGCAACAAAAAATTGCACAAAGATGGTTCTAATACAATTAAGATATTATGTGAGCTGCTTTAGTGTTGGTTTATACATAAGAGCTAATTCTAGAATCTTACAAAGTAATCTTAGGACTTCTGCTTCTGAATGCACAATATGTGTATGTGCATATATTATAATGAGTATTATATTAATTATATTCTTATTTCATTTAATAGTTTAAAGTTTTGTTAATTTTCATTTAACAATATGATTTAAAGGCCTAATATTAGTGCATACATCTAGATACTCACCTCATAATTGCTGAATAGTAATCTGTGGTATGGAAGTACCATAGTTTATTCAATAATTTCTTTATTTATAGGTCTTTGTTTCCAATTTTACCTTTATAAAAAAATGTTGTTTATGGTTATCGCAAATTATGCACAAAAGCACAATCCAGGTATAACAAAGCGCTGTGCCAGTTATTAATTTATTGCTATTTGGCTCCTAATCTGCCTTTCCCTGCTTCTCTGCAGAAAATGGAGCTGGCCCTTTAAATAGTCCTCCTTTGCCAGCTGGTACCATATTAAATATTGTCAGTAGAGATGCTGAAAGCTATTAAAAGAGAAGGTGCCCTTCCTGGTTTCTGTGGCTCCTCCTGGCAAGATCTTCCAGTACAAGGCTCCTGAAGTGCATGGGGCTGGCAGCTTCCCCCCAGGCTACTTCTAGGGTGGTTTCATCGCCACCTCCCATGGGCAATATACCTTTCCATGTACCCTGACAGGTGGATTTCCTTTTGAGTTCGGAGAGTAGATTTCTAGTAAATTTTGTAGGCAGGGTGCCATGGTGATTTCTCTGTCACCCAGTGACCAAGGCTCTGACAAGATCTGGATTCTCAGCACTGAGGTTGGGAGTAGTGAGGTGAGAGAGGGAGGCAGAAGCGTATGTTTTATTTCCACCCTAGAAGTTTATAGCTGCTATTCCCCGATGGCTCACCAGGTAAAGAGTTCCCCTTCAATGCAGGAGACACAGGGACGCAGGTTCAATCCCTGGGTTGGGAAGATCCCTTGGAGAAGGAAAAGGCAACCCACTCCAGTATTTGCCTGGGAAATCCCATGGACAGAGGAGCCTGGTGGGCTACAGTGCATGGGGTCGCAAAGAGTCATATACAACTGAGTATATAAGAACAGCACACATTCCTATATTTTTTATGGGTCTCTTCACATCTTACAAGCCAACCCCTTGTTAACTGATCCCTGGGATGGTTAATAATAAACTTCCCTATTCCAGTTACTATATGATTTCTTTCTCCTTACAAGATCCTGGTTGATATGTTTTTTAAAACTTAATTCAAACATCTTAGGGAAAGACTCACACAATTGACCATGTAAAACTAAAGTGTCTGTGGCAAAGTAAACCATAAAAAAGATAGTGACAAACCAAGAGAAAATAACTGTACTATGTGTAATAGATAAGGAAAAATACCCAATCACTAAGAAAAAGATAGAGACCCTAGTAGAAAAATGGGCAACACAAATACACAAGTAGTCATACAAGAAACACAAATGGCCTCAAAGCATGACACTGAAACTCAGTAATCAGAGAAACACAAGTTGAAACAATATACCATATTTTTGGGGAAAGCATAACCACATTGCAAAAAAACTACAATGTAAAATATTTGTAAGATTGTAAGCACACTCGGACTAATTGGTAGGAGAGGAAACTGACAATGGTTTTTTATGGAAGGCAATCTAGCAGTGCCCATTACAGTACCTAAGAATTTATGTCTAACAGACTTTTTTCAATCAACATTACGAATCTATATTTTTGGTCCACAGTTTTACCCTTAAAATTACATGTTTTTAAGGATTTGCCCTTCCACATCTGTATGGAACTCTGACAGAGGATTACATTGCTTCTCTATTTTCTTCATTATTATTTCTGATATGTTTATTAGGGTGAAGATTCTATTTTCTCTTAACTTATCAATGTCGAAAGACAGCATATGTGAGGGGGTCAGTTGATTTATGTATACAGTTCTATTCCTATATCATGAAAAAAAAAGTTATGCTTCGATATCATAAGGAATCAGATGATGATTTAGGTTCAAATTCTGTCACCCATTAACTGCAAGTCACTTGCCCTTAGCACCTCATTTTTCTCATCTGTCAAGTAGAGGTCTATATTAAAAGACATCCAATAAAATAAAATAAAAGACATCCAAGATCCTTTATCATTTAATGACAATTTCTAGTTCTGCCAAAAACTGTCCAGTTGCCAACATGCCACATATCTTTAAATTTTACTTTTGAATTTAATTCTTTTTTTTCAATTTATTGAATTTAATTCTTAGAGTATATCATAGCTAAAGCTCAGACTTTAGTTGATACTTAGTTGTAAAGAACAAAATTTAACTCTATTAATCTTAGTCTTACTTAGGCTTTTGTTGACAGGACTAAATTGCTTATGGAAAGTTCTCAAAAATATTTTAACATTTTATATATTCAGAACTCCAATGAGAGCAGAAGTCTTAAAGAGTTTTCCCTATCAAATTACTTTTATTTCTAAACTGTAGGCAAAGGCCATGCTTTGCTTTTTGATAGTAACACTTTAGAACTAATTGGATATGGGCTTCATCAGATATGGGCTTATATATTATGAAACTTTAAAAAGGGAGAAGAGTCACAATGTAGCTTTTTGGGTGGCTTTTTCATAATTTCAAAACCAAAATAAAGTTATTTATAAAAGAGAATCAAGCCATAGAAATAAGATACCTATAGAAGAAGATGAGCTAGGGAATTCCCTGGCGGTTCAGTGACTGAGACTCTGAACTTTCCTTGCCAAGAGCACTGGTTCAATCCCTGGTTGGGGAACTAAGATCCCACAAGCTGCATAGTGCAGTCAAAAAAAAAGATGAGCCAAAAGGAAAGAAGATTGTGTTGTCCATTAAAAGTTAAGGCCACTTTATACATCTCTATGTACCAATGGTAAGAATCTTCAAAAATATAAATCACTTTCAAGGATGGACAAAAAGGAGAAAGTTAAGAGAAATGAAAGTTTCATCTTGGGTTAAATGTCTATTTAAGCGGATACTTCTCTTAGAAGAACAATTCAATATTCAGAACACCCAAAATAAAACAGAAAACAACCCCCCATAACTATAAAGGTCATCTAGAAGCACTGAATTTGAAAATAAATGAAAAAAAATAGATGACAGAGGCTTAAAAAAGGTGAGTGCACTTGAATAAAATACAACCGACGGCAAGATGAATGATTAAATGGAAAACCAAGAGGAAAGTAAGAAATAACATCAGAAATTATAGGCACAAATGAATTTTATAAATGCTTTAGATTTTCAAAGTTTAACTCAACTACATTATTGCTATAGTGCTATTGAGTTTACAAATGCTTCATTTCCATTTCCCCATAAAATAGCCACAATTCTTTAGATGTTGTTATTAGTTTCTTCATATTATAGTTGGAAAAATCGAGTATTAGAGAATATAGGTGAACTTTGGGGGATTATACAGCTCAAGAGTCATAGAACCAGGATTGGAATCCAGGTCTCTGCAAACTACATTTTGTGTTCCTTTTATAATGCTGTGTTGCTCTGGAGAGTGCCTGCCACATAACTGATTCAGTGAAGATTCGTTTTCCTTTCTTTAGGGAAATAGTTTGGCGTATTCAAATAGTGTGTTCTCATCCTCACTCTGCCACTTACTGGCTTTGTGATGTTAGGCACTGTATCCAGTATTTCTAAGCCTTCGTGTCCTCATTTGTAAAATGGTCTGATATCTACTTTTCAAGGTTATAGTAGAGAATAAATGTATGTAAAACTTCACTTGGAAAGAAATCTTTAAGGAAAAAAAAAAAAAACTTTGGAGGAAAGGTCCTAGCAAGAGATTCATAGATCTGATCACATGAAAGTATATCTTTGTGTTAAAAAATGAACAATATAAAAAGGCACAAAAAGCTAACTTCATATATATAAATATGTGTATATGTGTATATATATATCTTATAGGTCAATAATCAATGCATTAAACTTTAGAAGATAATGCATAAAAGACCTAGCAAAGAAAAATAAAAAATACAAGGGGCAAAGTATATGAAGAAATATGCTTTTGAACTGTGATGTTGGAGAAGACTCTTGAGAGTCCCTTGGACCACAAGGAGATCAAACCAGTCAATCCTAAAAAGGAAATCAATCCTGAATATTAATTGGAAGGACTGATGCTGAAGCTCCAATACTTTGGCACCTGATGCAAAGAGCCAACTTATTAGAAAAGACCATGACGCTGGGAAAGATTGAAGGCAGGAGAAGGGGATGACAGAAGACGAGATGGTTGGATGGTATAACTGATTCAATGGACATGAATTTAAGCAAGGTCCAGGAGTTGGTGAAGGACAGGGAAGCCTGGCATGCTGCAGTCCACACGGTTGCAAAGAGTCGGACCTGACTGAGTGACTGAACAATAACAAGTTAATCAAAGAAACATAAAATAAAACAAGATACCACTTTTTACCCCTCAGCATGGCTAAAGGTTAAAAACAATAATCTTCTAAGCCAGTGGCTCATAAAATGTGGGGCTTCCCTAGTAACTCAGTTGGCAAAGAATCTGCCTGCAATACAGGAGACCTCTGTTTGATTCCTGGGTTGGGAAGATCTGATGGAGAAGGGATAGGCTACCCACTCCAGCATTCTTGCGGCTTCCCTTGTGGCTCAACTGGTAAAGAATCCACCTGCAATGCAGGAGACCTGGGTTTGATCCCTGGGTTGGGAAGATCCCCTGGAGAAGGGAAAGGCCTCCCACTCCAGTATTCTGGCCTGGAGAATTCCATGGACTGTATAGTCCATGGGGTTACAAAGAGTTGGACACGACTGAGTGAAATGTGGTCCTATTTGTGGTCACATTCACAAAATGTGGTCCCAGATTAGCACCATCAGTATCACCTGGAGACTTATTAGAAGTCAAATTCTAAAGCCTCACTGTAACTAAGTCAGAGATTTGGGGGGTGGGGCCCAGAAATCTAACCCAGGAAGACTTCCAGGTGATTCTGATGCATGCTTAAGTCTGTGAAACTATTATAAGCTGATGAGGGTGTAATGATAAACGGGCCTCATATATTAGCAGTGGAAGAGTAAGCATACTCTTTTTACCATACTCTGGAAAGCTTTTTGGTAATGTGTGTCAAAAATCCTCAACACGTTCATATTATTTGACCCCCAAATTTCACTGTTAGGAATCTGCACTAAGGAAATGATCAGAAACAGAATTCTAGCATAATTAAAAATAGCAGAGATGGGAAATAACCTAAATATTTAACTGTAAGGAAATGGTTTCAGAAAAATTATGGGACATCTTTACATGTGTGTGTATGAGTGAGTATGTGCACTGTGGTTTGTGTGTGTGTGTGTATAAAGGGATGGATATACATAGGAGAGTAAACAGAGGTATATATGAAAAACAAGGTACCTAGTACTTTTGCTGGGTTGTGGATTAACATTGACTTTATGTAAGCCTGGTGACTGCACCAGGCTGCAGGCAATTCAGGCAATGCTATGACACATGCACTCAAACAGATGCGCCGTTGTGGTTTATAACAATCTTTTCTATATAACCCACATTATATTTTGGAAAATAGTGTAACTGACACTCAGCAAAATCTGCCTTTCCCTCTTGGTCTTCTGTGCCCATAGCTAGTGGTCACTTAGAGTAGGGATTGGTGTTCCCCTTGATTTCCCTGCTGCTAAAACTATTGCTCTATTCCAAATGATGTGGCTCTTTGTTTTTCAAAATCCTATTACTTATGAAGTGAGAGATTTAATTTTAAATTACAAAGTTTAGAAGTATGCTTTTAATATATTTGATATGTGTCTCAATTTGACTCAGATAGGTATCAAAATATAAAAATGTGCCCTGTGCAATGATGCTGTAGTTGTATGATCGGGCTAGTACAAGTGTTCTGGAGTCAAACCTGAGCTTAAATACCGGTGCCACTTTTAAATTTTGTGACCTTGACAGTTTTTTTTAAGTTCTTCTGATTTACAATATCTATAAAATTGAAATGGTAATACTTTTTCAGTTTCTTTTGTGAAAATAAGTGACAATAATAGTCATTAGTTCCTTTCCCTCTTTTTACCAATGACAGTTTAATATAATGAGTTGGTTTGAAAAATTTTGAAGAGGTGACAATAGAAAGCATTTTCCTGTAAAATTCAATGTGAAGAAACTTACTATAAGCATATTTGAAAATCTTCCTATTGAATAAAGGTAAGGAAATAAACTAAAATATTTCAGTAGTTTATAGCACTCTTGGCTTTAGGAAGAGAAATTGTAAACGATTTTTTTTTTCCTTTGCTTTCTGACTTTAATGTGTTATTTCCCAAAATGAACACTTTCACACTCAGAAATAAAATATTATTTTATATATAAACATTATAGTAAAATTAAATTATATATTTAAAATATTAAATTTTAATATAAAAAAGTTTTGTAATTTAGTATGAAATAGTAGTTTCATACTCAGAAATAAAATTATTCTCTTTACTAATTTCTTTTTTAATGCTGAGTAAAGGTTACCATTAAGAAGTTAAGGTGATGTTTGACAGAAAACAACAAAATTCTGTAAAGCAATTATACTTCAATTAAAAAATAAATAAATTAAAAATTAAAAAAGAAGTTAAGGGACAGAGTCCAGTCTCAGTCACTATTTGGCTGCAACTCACAAGCAACTCCAAGTAAGAATGACCCAGCTGAACCTGTGGTGTTGGAGAAGACTCTTGAAAGTCCCTTGGACTGCGAAGCGATCCAACCAGTCCATTCTAAAGGAAATTGGTCCTGAAGATTCATTGGAAGGACTGATGCTGAAGCTGAAACTCCATTACTTGGCCATCTGATGTGAAGAACTGACTCATTGGAAAAGACCCTGATGCTGGGAAAAATTGAAAGCGGGAGGAGAAGGGGACGACAGAGGATGAGATGGTTGGATGGCATCACCGACTTGGACATGAGTTTGAGCAAGCTCCGAGAGTTGAATATGGACAGGGAAGCCTGGAGTACTGCAGTCCATGGGGTGGCAAAGAGTCAGATATGACTGAGCGACTGAACTGAACTGACATATATCTAATTTCTTCATTAAACTGAATAGCATATGATCCTGTCAAGGTTAAATCTACAAAAATGTATCTTAAAATAAATAAATGGCAATCATCTAATTTCCATAATACATATTAATAAAATGAATAACTGTATACTTCTGGCTGGAGTTTATGGTGGCTCAGATGGAAAAGCATCTGCCTGCAATGCAGGAGACCTGGGTTAGATCCCTGGGTCGGGAAGATCCCCTGGAGAAGGGAATGGCACTCAAGTATTCTTGCCTGGAGAATCCCATGGACAGAGGAAGCTGGTGGGCTACAATCCATGGGGCTGCAGAGAGTCAGACATGACCGAGTGACTGACACTTTCACTTTCATACTCATCACTGATTCACCTTGTTGTGCAGCAGAAACTAATAAACCACTGTAAAGCAATTATCCTCCAATTTGTAAAAAAAGTTCTACCAAAGGACTAAAAAAAGAAAACAAATAATGATCTTGAAAATGGGGAAAAAAACCAAAGTAATCTTTTTTTTTAACCTTTTGCTTGTGCTGCACAGTATGTGGGATCTAGTGTCCTGACCGGGGATAGAACCATCACCCCCTACATTGGCAGTGTGGAGTCTTAACCACTGGACCACGAGGGAGGTTCCCAAAACCATGTTACAAAAAACAGGCATAAACTTTTGAATACACTGGCTAGTGAATATATATGATCCCCAAAACCATGTTACAAAAAACAGGCATAAGCTTTTGAATACACTGGCTAGTGAATATATGAAAAGATGATTAGTTTCATTCATAAAGAAATACAATTGGATCAGCAATGAGGTACATTTCTCACCCATTATATTAGCACAGTATCTGATGACTGAAAACAGATCAGAGAAGCAGATTCCCTCATGTGCTATTGGTGAGAATGTACATTGGTACAGTCTTTTATTTTTTTCTATTTTTAATTTTTGGTACAGTCTTTTAAAGGGGCAAATTGATATTATCAAAGTATCAATGTGCAGTCTTTCAAAGGGCAATCCTATTTCTAGAAACCTATCCTATAAACTCAATAATATGCTATAATTTGTTAAATTTCTTCTCAATGAATATTTAAGACATTAGGATGTTACATCATAGTTTAATTGGAAGCATTCTTTTTCTTTCTTGATAGAAACAGTAAGACTGGATAGTGTCCCAGCATTTATGAAATATAGTATATGGAAGGGCATTTTATTGAAGCAATTTTTTTGCCTTAGAAAATGAGAAATGATCTAATGTCTCTTAGAGGGAGAGCAAATAAATAGAGTTTAGCACAACGATCCCTTAGAGAAGGAAATGGCAACTCACTCCAGTATTCTTGCCTGGGAAATCCCAGGACAGAGGAGCCTGGAGGGCTAGAGTCCATGAGGTTGCAATGAGTTGGACACGACTTAGCAACTAATACCACTGCTATAGCACAACTATATAATGTAATACTCTGCAGCACTTACATAGGATAAGGAAGGCAGCATGGAAATAGGACCAAGATATGTTTTAAGTAAGTATATGTGTTTTAAGTGAAGACATTAAGTTACAGTTCTGTATGTAAAGGGAAAAGTATGTGCATGTGTGAACTTAGGTACACGTTTACAAATGCACAGAAACTAGCTTTTATGACTAAGCAATTTCATTAATTTGACGGTAAGAACATATCTGGAAAGAAAAAATTAATTTGATCAGAAAGTAATTGTGAGTAGATGCGGGGAGCCGGCCTGCTCAAGGCCCAAAAAGGCCCTGGGAAAGGCCTTGAAAGAGGTCATTCCCTGTCCCGCCACCCCATGATAAAGTAGTAAAACATTTGCCGGGTCTCCTTTGTTCTTCCTTGAGAAAAACGTAGTAGTGACCTTCACTTAGTAGCTTATTTTGGGAATGCCAAAAACAAGATGTAAGCTTCTGCAATCACTTGAAACAAAGAACTGTATTGATGTGACAAACACCAGATGGCATTTTTTATGAATTATGTTTTCTGCCTGTACTGGTATAAAGGTAGCTGTTTTACTCAATAAACTCGCTGACTTGCCTAAAGAGCATTCAGCCCTCTCGACCCCATCCTTTACTTTCAGCCTTTTTTTCTCAGGCTTCCGTGTGGTTGCGGTCGGGACTTGTTCTCTTTGCCGGCTGGTCCCGGCAAGTAGAAGAACTTAAAGATGAATTCACCTTTGTGCTGGCCCATCTTCTGCCCGCAAGGAAAGCTGTGACCAGCGTGCACAGTCCTCCTGATCCAGGGAAACCAAAATACGTGCTGCTGAACACAGCCAGCACAGACAGCCCCAATACTAGGAATGCTCTCTTCCACACAAGTTTGTCCTAGAGGAGGAAAAAGGGCGGTTAGCTCAGTTATTTCATGCAACTGATTTCTAATTCTTGATTTTTCCATATTCAAGACAGTAGAAAATATATATGTCTGTGTCTAAGCACCTAAGTGTGTGACGTAATATTTACTTCCTTTTCCTTAGTAAAAGTAGAGTTAGCACATGTATAAATGTAGGTTCCTCTCCCAGGAATACCAGCTATCCTTCTCTGTAGTTGTCAAAGCAGAACTTCTCAGGGCTAAATGCAACAGCAGAAAAAAGCACATGGGCTTTGGGGACAGAGAGTCTGGGGTTAAAATTTTAGCTTTGGCACCACTGGTGTGTGTGACTGGCCACATTACTTAAACTCTCCAAGATTTTCTTCCTCTTTCCCAAATCAAATCCCAAATCACAGGGATTCTGTGAAGGCTAAAGATATGCCATCTTTGATTTTTAGGCTCGCCATTCACTCTTTAATTTGATGCTCTCTTGGTTTTTATTTCTAAATCTTTGAATATCAAGGAGCTTAAGAGACTGTAAAAGTGACAGTAGTTTTTTTGTTGTTGATTTTTAAAAGTCTTAGAAATGTGGACCCCTTCCCTTTCACTTTTCCCTGTTCGGCCTTTTAAGCTTCTTGATCACTTTAGAAGGCAGGCAGGCTTCTAGAAGTGCTTGACTTGGAGGCATGCAGGCTTTGGCGGTAGGTCACCTGGTTCTTTCCCAGCTCCATTGCTTTCTAGCTGTGTGACCTTGCTTAAGTCCCTCATCTTGAAGCCTCAATTTCCTCATCAGTAAAATGGGCATATTAATAGTACTCGTTTCATGAGTTATTGTATGGCGTGCCCTGGATCAGCCTTCACAACAGAACATTCGTGATGATGGAAATTTCTGTATCTGCATTGTCTGCAGTAGTGTTCTTTTTTTTTTAAACTATATTACTGGAGTATAATTGCTTTACAATGTTGGGTTAGCTTCTGCTGTACAAGAAAGTGAATCAGCTGTGTGTATACATATATCCCCAGCCTGTTCTATATCTGTGGTGGGCATGTGTAGCTAGTGGCTGCTCTATTGAATAAGTGGCACTTTATTATACATACCACATCACTTTATACACAGTAAGTAAGCTGTTATTTTCACTTTATTTTATTATTTAATTAGAAAATCCTACAATTTTCCTTTATTCATTCATAAAATCTTTTATAGACAGTTTCAAATGGAGTATTTTGGAGCACAGTTAAAAATTCAAACCAACATACATTCTAGTAATGATAGTTTTAATGTTCTTACTTAAAGTTCTAGTTTAGGGAAGTTTCTAATTCTATTCAAAATGCTCTGAAATCTCAAAATAATGCTAGTTCTTGTCAGGAAAAAAGACTTTTAATCTTTATCTGTTCCAAGAGACTTAGGAGAGTAAAGGAAACAAAATCTTTGCTACTAATAAGAAATCATGGTGTATAGTAAGGAACTCTGATATCTTTGGTGAGAAATATTGGACTATATTATGATGAGAGGTTTATTTGATAGTATTAGAATCTAAGGTATTTTGATATTAAAAAAGAGGCCCCCAAAGCCATTTCATATCTTAGTTTAGCTAAGTATCATGAATAATAATAAAATTAAGATTCAATAATAAAATTAAAAGCAATTTCAAAGATATTATGTATCATAGTATTTTAGAACTGATGTTCTTTGTTTTGCAGTAGAATTTGAAGCATACAGAATGTAAGTTGGAGAAAAAAATTCCAGGACTATCTTACAAACCTTACACATCTAAGCCTCAATGATACCACAATGATACCACAATGAGCAGAGTTAAAATAGTGAACCATTTTCTAAATCACATACTTGACATCATCTTTCAGCAGAGTGTTCTAGAATGCTTCTCTAATGACATTTTACAGCACAACGTGCTCACAGATTATTTCTTACCTGGTCACTGCTTGGAAAATACTGAATAAAAAATCCAAGAACCACCCCAGTCACCACACCAATGATCACCTCCAAAACGCCTTTGAGAACATTAAAAACTGTGGAGCCTTAAAAACACATAAAAAGAAAAACTTCACCCAGAATTCTAAATCAATAAACACACAGGGTTTAATCATTAACATAAAGCATATAATTACATACAACGAAAAATTTACAGATATTTCCTGCTCTCCACATTCTTCAAGTGTCTAATTAAATGGGCCTATACTAAGAAAAGTATGCATATTACTGGAGATAAATTTTAAAACAGGCATAAGCTATGAGTTGTGCACCTTTGTCTATGCTTACTTCAGTATAAATTTAATTTATTATTTACTAAGAAAATATGAAAGATAAAATTCATGAATCAGGGCTAATTTGTTCTATTGTATTATATACATAGGCTGTGAGTAGACAGATCTAGTATTTAAACTTCCATTTAAGAGCTTGATATTTTAATAATAAACACATTGATTTAAGTAGCTCTAATATGTATAGAATATAGTAACTTATAAAAATCATTAGTTAGTCATGTCTGACTCTTTGCGACCCCATGGATTGTAGGCTGCCAGGCTCCTCTATCTGTGGGATTTTCCAGGAAAAAATGCTAAAGTGGGTTGCCATTTCCTTCTCCAGGGGATCTTCCCTGGCCTAGCGATCTAACTGGGGTTTCCTACATTGCAGGCAGACCATCTGAGCCACCAGGGAAGGCCCCATGGTAACGTAAAAATCTGGCAATTAAAGTAAAACATCTTTTCTTACTACAATGAGTGGAGGGGACTTACCCCTTCTCAAATATTATTTCTAAGAGTAAATCTGAAAATAAATTATTTTTGAAATTGCTTTTTGAAGAGCCTTTGTTGCTTAGGCTCTTTGAAATAACATAATATAACAAAATAACTCTGTAAGTAAGGTAAGCTCTCTGTAAGGTAAGTAAACTATATTTTCCCCCATAGCAAACAGGGTTTAGGAAACTTTAAAAAAATCTTTGCTAGCACATTGTGCAGAAAATCATACTAAAACTGCTCAACATATAAAGCCCTTCTCACATACTGTCCTAAGGAAATGTGTACCAACTAGTTATGTGGTTTCTTGTTATTGTAGTTTCAGGTACAGAATATGCCACCCCAAAGTATGCAACTTTGGCATAAGGATTATTTTGAGCTGAAGGCAACTGGGAATAAACAGTTACAAGATAAGTTCTCTGCCTTCTCTCTATTTGCTTTTAAAAGCAGGACATGAATGTGTAAAGCTGGGCCTCTCGCCTCTCTATCAGGAAGGACAGAAGTTAACCACCAAGGCAACTGGGAACCCTAATCAGCCCAGGGACAGCACCAGAGGAATCTGCATAACAAACTGCTAAATCAGCCCTTATCTAACCATAGTTTGCTCATGTATTTGCCTTTTCACAATTTGTTGCCTCTAAAAGCTCAAAGTCCTTTTCCGTTATCTTGCATTTCTCTACAAAATTATTGTTGTTTGCTAAGACGCTATAGAAACCCCAATTGTAACCATCCCAAGCTACTCAGCCCCGTCTACTCCTGTGTGTAAGCATGATGCACAGGCTAATAAACTGCGTTTCTCTTGTTAATCTGTCTTTGGTCAGTCTGATTTACTGGGTCCCAGTCAATGAACCCAAGATCAGTAGAGGAGAAACATCTTTTCCTCCTCTACAGTTTCAATCATCTCTTATAAAAAAGAGACCAGTACTCTTGCCTGGAAAATCCCAAGGACAGAGGAGCCCAATAGGCTGCAGTCCATGGGGTCGCTAAGAGTCGGACCCGACTGAAAAAAAAACAAAAAAAACAAAAAAAACAAAAAAAAAAAAAAGAGAGAGAGAGAATTCCTTGGTGGTACAATGGTTAAAACTCTGCACTTTCTTTGCTAAGGGCCTGAGTTCAATACCTGGTCCAAGAACTAAGATTCCATAAGTCACATGGTACAGCCAAAACAACAAAACAAAACAAAACAAAAAAACTTAACCTCTGTATTGATTTTTATTTAGCTAGGACAGCTCTCTGTCAGGTAATGGTGTGACTGTCAAAGCATCTAGCTGGGATAGTAGCCCAAGTCTTGAGCTAATATGATAAATAATTTACTATGTATTTTCAATTTCCTATAAATGTGTAGCAAGGAGCCAATTAGTTTCAGTCTCTGATATAGTGTGTACATGCATGCTAAGTCACTTCAGTCATGTCTGACTCTTTATGATGCTATGGACTGGAGCCTGCCAGGCTCCTCTGTCCACGGGATTCTTTAAGCAAGAGTACTGGAATGGGTTGCCATGCCCTCCTCCAGGCTCTGATAAAGTAAGGTTGTTTAAAAAAAGACTTCTTATGTCCTGCCTCTAGTAATTCTGACTTAGTAAATCTCACAAGGCTTAGGATCCACGTTGTAAAGAGACTGCAGGCAGTTTCCATTCAAAAGGCCTAAGGACCACATTTAGTGCGGCGGGGCAGAGGGAACACAGCATTGCTGACTGCGAAGGTTCTTCAGGCTATCCACAGCCACCAGCCCTGCAGACCCTCCTCATTGCTCTCCCTGCCTGCTCTTTCCCATCCCCTGTGATTCTAATGCAAACTCTAAAGCCATGGTTTCCATTCCCAGAGGTTCTGATTTAATTGGCCTAAAGGTGGTACCTAACATGAGTATCTTAAAAAACTCCCCAGGTAATACTAGTGTGCAGCTGAGGCTGACAACCATTATTTTAAAGGTGTATATATCAGGAAAACAGTGAGAACATACGTCTGGATAGGTACAGCAGAATTAAAAGAGACAAAGTGTAGATCTGACTTAATAGGTAAGGGGGAATCCTTGTGTATATATATATATATATATTTTTTTGGCTGCACCACACAGCATGTGGGATTTTAGTTCCCCAACTAGAGATTGAACCCATACCTCCTGCATTGGAAGGGTGAAGTCTTAACCACTGGATCACCAGGGAAGTCCCCCTCATTGATTCTTGACCGGGAAGGTAACCTTATGAAAGCCATGTTTTGACAAGATCAATTTTCCCATGACATACGGCAGGGAGTGTATATATTTGACAACTTTGGGGCAACAGGAAGAGATGAAGTTCTAGTTAATCGGCAAAAATCATATGTAACCAAACCAAAAAAAAAAAACTACAGCAGGGTGGAGAGCCTGAAAATCCATGACCTTCTAAGAAGGTGTGTTCCTGTGAGATAATCTGAAGATAATTACAACTAAGCTACAACTACATTTTGCCAATAGTATGAAACCACAAATCTTATCTTATCTCCCAAACTTGGACATGGATTAAAAAATGAACTTAAATTTATGCTGCACCAAAGGAGAGTGAAAGTGTTAAATAATACTGGGGGAGAAAAAAAATGCCTTCTTTTTTTATTACTACTTAAAATATAATGTGTCCATATCAATATCAAACACTGAGTATTAAAAAGATACCCATTAAAATCATTTGCTGCTATTACCCATAAAATGTTAAAACTCTTCCTATTTTAGAAGAGTGCTGTTTCTCCCACTTGGCCTGCTCTCTGTCATTGAAAATCTCCTCATCCCTTGTGTGAGGTCTCCAAGACCCAACTTTTCCAGAGACTCCATGCAAAAGCTGTTCTAATCCTCTTTTAAACTCTGAAAATTTGAATCTCCCCTTACTGAACTTACCAGATTGCTTGAGCAGTTTCTGTCTAGATGGTGAAGAGAGTAAAGACAGGAAGCTACTGGTCCTGTCTTAGGTATGGAACTAACTCTCGGGAGGTGACTTTTTCTATTTTAAGTTGCCTCTATCAAGCAACTATGCCATGCTTATAACATCATAACCTATGTCTTTAGAGTACGAGAGAAAAGCACGTTGTGAATGGATTGGTGTACCTGTGGAGAAGGCCATGCCCAGGCAGGTGTTGAAGCCAGTGATGGCCAGAATGTCATCGAAGCTGCCAGCAGCCATGAGTAAGGTGGGGATGCCTTTATCGACACCATAGCCTCCTTCCTGCAAAAGGAGCATTGAAGGCACCACGACAGCTGGAGACACAGCACCTAAAACAAAACTAAGCAGGCAGTGCTTTAGGCATTTATGACAGTATCTTACTACTACTGCTGCTGTTATTAAAATTATAGTGACCACTACTCTTTTAGAGATTATACTTTAGAAAACTATAGCCTTTCAGACGGCAGCAAAGAACCAAACCAGAAATATACGCACACATACAAGTTCCACAGAATACTTTGTCAAAGTGTGGCTATGGGTGATCTATATTAGAATTACTTAGGTTGCCTAAAAATATATATTTATGAGTGTTATAAAAGACCTATTGGAGTTATGCCCCAGGAATCATTTTTTAAAAAAGAAAAACAAAAAATCATTCATGGTATGAGGTCTGAAAAACACAGACTTTTTGAATTGGAACTCACTAAAATTAGGCATTCTACTAGGACTTTGTATGTAAAATAAAACAATAGATTAGAAGGAGAAGGCTGTAATGACACTGACTGTGATACTCATCATGGGAGCAGTAGAAACAGTAGAAAAGCATTTTAGAGAGCTTACTGCATGCCAAACACTATTTTAAGCATTTTATATATATTAACCAAATTAATTCTCACAATAACTCCATGAAATACTTACAATAATTATCTTCATTTTTGCAAATGGGTAAATTGAGGCACAAAGAGATTAAATAACTTGCCAAAGAAGTTATTTGCGTAATGCAAAGTCACAGGGCTGGGATTTGAATCCAAGCCATGTAGCTCCAGGGTCGTAACCCTTAGAAGTAAGAATTTACTTCTTGTCTACTCACTAACACTAAATTACTAAGTACTTGCATATTTATTTACTTCTCATGGCTCTTAACCACATAATCAAAACAGTCTGGTGATGGAAGAAGGAGGAAAACAGTGCTGAGTGTTGATCACTGTTACTGTATCTTTTATTCTTTGTACAGACTCTCAGATGAGACCTGGCACATCTCTCACTAACAAGGAATCACACAGAGGTAAAAGATCATGATTTCTTCAGTAGTTTATTATAATCACTGCAAAAGTTAGACATCTTTGCTCTCTGCATGTGTGCTCAGTGTGTCTGACTCTTTGAAACTCCAAGGACTGTAGTCTGCTAGGCTCCTCTGTCCAAAGAATTTTCCCGGCAAGAATACTGGAGTGGGTTGCTGAATGTCCTTCTCCAGGGAATCTTCCCAATCCAGGGATCAAACCCACATCTTCTGCATCGACAGGTGGATTCTTCACCACTTGCGCCACTTGGGAAGCCCATAAAGTTAGACACACACTATTATTATATATACTATACTTTGGAGCTAATATTTAGATTATGCTAGAACATCAGCTGAAGAATTGATGCTTTTGAACTCTGCTGTTGGAGGAGACTTTTTTTTTTTTTTTTTAGTTTAGCACCATTTATTAAGTGATCTCAGCTGTTGTCATAGCTGCTGCATGTCAGCCTGTCCTTAAAACATAAAATGCTCTTCCAATTCCTCTTGTCTGGGACGGAAGGATCTTCCAGGTAGCACACCAACAGAACAAGAGACTCCGATGATGCTGGCTTCAATGATGGTGCCATCCAGAGAGGGAGAGGGTCATGGCACATTCAACCGCGGCTTCCAGAGGTTTTGAAAAAGGAGCCTTTGGGAGCCCAGCCTGCCTGGCATTTTGATGCTGTCGGTGTGGGTTTTGTATTCCATAATGGTGTTGGGAGGTAGGTTAAGCACTCGCCGAAGCGTATCCCGTGTGCGGGCCGTGGTGGCTTGATCGCTGGCAGTCTTATTCTATATAGAGATAATGTCCTCCTGAAAGCGGACAGAGACCACAGCCGCGCAGATCTCCTCCCCAACCATGAACTGTTCCCCCAGCATAGCCAAGATGAGACTCTCCCAGCAGCGGGATGCCAAGCCCTTCCGCAGTCGAATTATCCATTTTCCGCCATTTTTATTTGCATCATCCTCCCACATGGGTTTAATTCCTTCTTTGAAGAGATGGAAGTCGCTGTGGCCTGTCAGGTCCCCGGGACGCACCATGTGGCTGTAAAACCTCCAGAACTGCTCCACAGAGGCAAAGGTGCCAATCTGTTTGATATTCTGTTCATAGCTCTGTGAGCTGGTAGGACGGCCAGGGGTTCTCCTGGAGTACCAGAAAGTGTAGTCATACTGCAGGGGGTGCTCGGCCGGCCCAGGGACGACAGCCTTCCTCTTGCTGCCGCTCTGACTCTTGTCTCGTTCCGTTTTTCCCTTCTCACCATCTTTCTGTGTGCTGTTTTCTTCATTCTGATCATGGTCCCCACTGTCATCATCTTTCAATGCGTCGGACTTGTTGTTCATCCTCTCGCCACCACCGTCGCCACTGCCTCACGAAGTGACTCCAGAGGAGACTCCTGAGAGTCCCTTGGGCTGCAAGGAGATCCAGCCAGTCCATCCTGAAGGAGATCAGTCCTGGGTGTTCACTGGAAGGACCGATGCTGAAGCTGAAACTCCAATACTTTGGCCACCTGATGCGAAGAGCTGACTCATTTGAAAAGACCCCGATGCTGGGAAAGATTGAGGGCAGGAGGAGAAGGGGATGACAGAGGATGAGATGGTTGACTGGCATCACCGACTCAATGGACTTAAGTCTGAGTAAACTCTGGGAACTGGCAATGGACAGGGAGGCCTGGTGAGCTGCAGTCCATGGGGTCACAAAGAGTCGGACACAACTGAGTGACTGAACTGAATTGAACTGAAGAACATCAGTGATGTATTTTCTGATGTCCTCAAGAAAATGCTATTATGTATTCTCCTGTAAGGAATCAGTGAAAGCACTAAAATGTCTGTGCATATTTTTCATACAACAAAGAAAAATCATGAATTACCCCAGCATGAATCCCCATTGCCATGGTAAACCCATGAGGAAGTAGGCCAGGACAGCAGATGCACACGCCTCCACAAGACAAGGACCCAAGGATAACCTTACACAGACACCCTTCAACTTCTTCAGGGCCTGAAATATAAACACAGACATACTAAAACAATTCTCTAAAGACCTGCAGAGATTATGACCTTAATTGCTTTTGCAATTAATGTGTACTCAGATCATCACACATTTTCTGGGAATGTCCCGCTTAGAACATCCTGTGTTCTAAGTGTTTAGAGAAAGCTTATCTATTCCTCATAGCAGCCCTATGATACAGGTAATATCATTATGCCCATTTTGTAGATGTCCTCATGTAAAAAGGCACACGTTAAAGTGCTTTGCCTCAGATCACAACATCAGTGAGTTGTGAATCTAGGTTTGCACCCAAGCAGGCCACTTCCAGTGTCTGTGTTCATAATCCACACACTAGCTGATTTAATCCTCTCGGTTTAGCTTTATTTATAATCTGTGGTCTCCAAATGAGGCTTGGATGAAAACCTTTATCCCCCAAAATATTCATTCCCACAGTCAAAACATACATGTAAAAAGCATTAATAAAACCCATATTTGAGACTCATTCTATATACAAGGCAATTTCCTGAGCCAGTACTCAGCCCTAAAAACTTGTATGGGGCTTTGCCCACCAAAAATGACATCTCCTCGCTCACAAGCACCATTTATAACTACAGTCAATATCTCTGTCAGAGAAGTGGAGGATCATTATTCTTGGTGTTGTTGCCACACAGTAACTCCACTTTTCTCCAAGAAAGAATAGGCAACATCTTCTGGGGCCGTTCTGCATGGATTCTCTTCTCGTCCTGAGAATGTCACGCAGCATCCACCCCTATTCCCAAAGCTCAGTGATTCTAAATACTGGCAGAAGTGAAGGAACAAAATTCTAGTCAATAATTAGAAATCTGTACTTCGTACATTTGAATCAAGCCCAAGACCAGCGCGGACCAATATGACAGACAGGGCTATGCTTCTCAAAGCAGAGGACCACTTGTGCTTGATCTGTACGTTATCACTGATGACAGGGATGTTTCTGATGAGGAAGCCAGCAAGCAGCATGCCTAGAATGGAGAAGTCAACAATTCAGTTTTCAAACAAAGGCAGTAAGTTTTGGCATTTTAGCTATTAAAGAGACAACCCTATAATCCTAGGTAGGTAATATCAAGACTTTCTTTTTTGCTTATTCGTTAGGTGAAATTAGGTTAAACTTTTAATTTAAGAAGTTAATATAATCAATTAGAGGAGCTAATGTAAGGTTTTAATATGCAGATAAAAACAACTAATTAGAATAATTAACAATTCCTAAACTGAACCTGAAAGGGAGAAACAGGATGCAATATTTGGATAGAAAATGTGATCAAATTTTAAATGTAAAAAATTTTAATACAATGTCCAGTTTAGTCATCTCTTTGTGTGTAAAGAGCAAATAGCTTCTGAAATTATTGGCTATGTCAGATTACCAGAAATATCAATAAATACCTATATGGATTCTATTTTACCTTCACATAAGATAATTTAATTAAAAACACACAATCTGCTCTGCAAAGGCTTAGAGTGAGTTTTGAAGAAATATGACATGCTCTGTCATGTCAGGTGGTAACTCTTTTTTCACTTAGCCATTCAACATTCACCAAATGCCTTCAGTGTTTCAGATACTATAATAGGCATTAGAGATATAATAATGAACAAAAACTGGGTACTACACCTCAACAAGCTTTCAGCCTCTAGGGGAGCGAGACAAAGTGACAACTGAATTTTACAGAAGCATGAGGAGGCACTGTATGAGCTGAGATGGAAGGAGTGAGTCAGAAGGGTCCCAGAAAGATGAAGAGAGGTGAAGAGACTGAGGAGTTGAAAAGTCTCTGAAAGAGAAAGCAGTTTCTTCCAAGGTATGAAAAAGAAGTGTGACATTTGGGGAAGGGCAGGCAGCTGAGTGTGACTGAGTAGTGTGTGAGGGAATCCTGCCCTCAGTGATAACACCACATGTTGTACAAAGGGAAACACTTCTCCAGCAGATCCTGTGAGGCTTCTAGCCTCTGTTCTCCAGCACTGCCCTCATCTCACCATGCCCTTATAAGCACCACCTGTTAAATGACTGGACACATTTACGGGTGTTGGGATGTTTTGAATATAAGCTATGAGAACAGAAAAGAATCACTAGTGTACTTTTTTGTGACTTGCTCCAGAGGCAGAGAGGTAAAGAAGTACCCCTCCCAGGCATATTTCATTACTGACATTTCATCTGGAAGAAGGTCTCTAAGTTCTGAATTCTGCAGTCACGGTCTTTCTAGAATTTGTGAAAGTAATAACTGGCCCACAATAACTACCTTTAAAAGAATAATTATAAGAATAATACATGCCTATGGTAAAATTTAAAATTACTGACAAGGATAAAGTGACAAGTATATGCCCCACCTCAATTGCAACTTTTGATCTTCATTCTTCAAAGGTTTGTTTCCACAGTTAAGGATTTTCTGTCCACTTTCAGAAAGTTTCAATACCTATTTAAGCATGCCTGTGTGTGTGTGTGTATGTGTGTGTGTGTGCATGCACTGGACACAAATAAAAGCACATTTATATACCACTGTATAATTTCTTCCTCATTTAACAATATATCCTGGACATATTTCCACTGAGGTATGTGTGTTTGCCTTATTTTTTAATAGTTGCAAAAGAATCCCATTGGAAGTACCATAATTTTGGGACCAATTAATGAACTTAAAAGATTTTTCATTACAAACATTGCCGAAATGAGCACAGTTCAGACATCAAGTGTTTATTAAGGGCCAAACCTTTATGATACCCTGATAATACAGATATGAGCTAGACCAACATGGTCCTTGTCCACATGGAGCTTACATATTTGTAGGCTTGTATAAGTATATCCACAGGATAATTTCTAGCAGTGGAAATATTAACCCCTAGGGTACAGGCATATTTCATATTTATGGATGCTGATGAATTATCAAGTCCAAAATATTGCACTAACCATAGATGTCATTAGTATGCCAGTCGTTCCTTACTGAAACTTAAAATGTGGCTCTAAATCAGCCATAAATTATTATAGCGTGTAACTACCTGAAATCAAAAAGAACAATAATCTAATATGTTATGAGGCTTTCTTGGAGTTTTAAGGTAGAAGGGAGCATTTTTTGTTCCCCGAATCAAAGCGACAATTTCCCTGGGACTCAGTTTCCTTTGCCAGTGGCCGGGTTGCTGGGGCCACCTGACAGGGACTTGGCTGGTGTCCTCTTCTTGCCTTTAAGCCCACGTGGGCCGCTCCCTTGGTTGGGGAAGAAAGAACACCTTCTTTGATGGAGGACTGTTATTCTTTTTTTCTTAATTTGCATTATGGAAATTTTTTTTTCAATAATAATTTGCTTCCAAAAAGCCTGGAGGTAGATGAAATAAGATTGGCCATGAATTGATAACTCTTGCATATTTAAAAATATTTCCATTTAAGAGTAAAAAAGAATAATACTCCTCTATTAAGAAAGGTGTTCTTTCCTCCACAACCAATGGAGAGGCCCAAGTGGGCTTACAGGCGAGAAGAAGAACATTCAAATAAAAATCACCAGTGCAGACCACTGGCAAAGGAAAGTGGTCCATGGAAATTGCATTCACGTTCATTTTGGAAACAAAAAATGCACCTTCATCCTCCATTGCCAGCCATTATTTCTTCTTCTTTAAGTCTTTAAAAAAATATTTATTTATGTATTTATTTTGGTCATGCTAGGTATTAGTTGCAGCACACAGGATCTTTAGTTGCAGTGTGTTGGATCTAGTTCCCTGACTAGGGATTAAACCTGAGCCCCTGAATTGGGAACATGGAGTCTTAGACACTGGACCACCAGGGAAGTCCCTCTAGCAATTATTTCAATGAGTTTTTGAAAATATAGAACAGGCAATTATCACACACATTCTGTCGTAACAAGCCTTTATGAATTCAGATAATGTTCCAGTTTCAGATCCCGGCCCTATTACAATAGTGATTTGAGTGGCACTTAGTGGTAAAGAATCCACCTGGGAGGCAGAATATGCAGGAGATGTTGGTTAGATCCCTGGGCCGGGAAGATCCCCTGGAGGAGGAAATGGCAAGCCATTCTAGTATTCTTGCCTGGAGAATCCCATGGACAGAGGAGCCTTTGCAGGTAACAGTTTATAGGATTGCAGAGTTGGACACGACTGAATTGACTGAGCAAACACTACTACAATAAGAACTGGTAAACTTTCTTCTGTCACAAGTATTAACACTGCAAAAAGGGATGGTAAGATACATCAGATATGTGACCTTCGAGAATACTTTCAGTTACCCCCGGAGATTTCATGTGATCTCAAGGCCCAAGGATGTACCACTTGGGTACCTGGTATATTCTGTTGTAACAACAGGCATAGAATGGGGAAAAAAGATGAAGTAAAGCACTTTTTCATGGATTCTGGAACAGCAGTCTCAACTTAGGTTGCATATTAGAATCACTTGGGGAGCTTTTAAAAATTCTGATGCCCAGGGCATACAGCACATCAATTAATTCAGAATCTCTGGGCACCAGCTTTTAAAAAAACTTCCTGAAATGATTCCTATGTGCAACCAGGTTTGAAAACTTATGATTATTAGACTATTTGAAAACTTAAGATAATTTATTGGGCTTCCCTGGTGGCTCAGATGGTAAAGAATCCGCTTGCAAGGCAGGAGACCTAGGTTTGATCCCTGGGTCAGCAAGATCCCCTGGAGGAGGAAATGGCAACCCACTCCAAAATTCTTGCCTGGAGAATTCCATGGACAGAGGATCCTGGCTGGCTACAGTCCACGGGGTCACAAAAGAGTCGGACACAACTGAAGCAACTAACTCTCTCTCTCTAAAACAACTTATTAGAAATGCAAAATCTCAGGTTCCATCCTCAGATCTACAGATTTTTCTGTGATAAAGTTTGAAAAACATTGATTTAGATATATGAGTCAGCAAACACTTTCTGCCAAGGGGCAGATCAGATAAGAAACATCTTAGATTTTGTGGGCCACAGGGTCTCTTTCACAACTTCACAACTTTGCACTGTGATGTGAAAACAGCCACAGACATATGCAGAGGAATGAGCATGGGTGCATTCCAATAATATCTTATTTACAAAAGAGATGGATTGCCAACCTTTTATCATAGCATACAGGCATATCCAGGGCTTCTCTCATAGCTCGGTTGGTAAGAATCCGCCTGCAATGCAGGAGACCCCAGTTTGATTCCTGGGTCGGGAAGATCCCCTGGAGAAGGGATAGGCTACCCACTCTAGTTTTCCTGGACTTCCCTTGTGGCTCAGCTGGCAAAGAATCCACCTGCAATGTGGGAGATCTGGGTTTGATCCCTGGGTTGGGAAGATCCCCTGGAGAAGGAAAAGGCTACCTACTCCATCCAATATACTGGCCTGGAGAATTCATGGACTATATAGTCCATGGGGTTGCAAAGAGTCGGGCATGACTGAGCGACTTTCACTTTCACTTCACAGGCATATCTAGAAACAACTCATTTTAACAACAATGCCATTAATAAACTTCAGAGAACAAAAAGCACTCATGATAAATAATATTAATTAAGCAAAAAAACAAAAGCAAAAACTCTGTAGTTTTACCTAAAATTGAAAAATATATTAAGAAATAGTGCATGATAACTCCAGCTTCCCTGGTGGCTCAGTGGTAAAGAATCTGCCTGCTGGTGAAGGAGACATGCTGGGAAGATCCCACCTGCCTCAGAGCAGCTAAGCCTGGGTGTCACAATTACTGAGCCTGTGTTCTAGAGCCCAGGATCCGCAACTCAACTACTGATGTCTGGGTGCCCTAGAGCCCATGCTTCGCAACATAAGACGCCACCACAACGACAAGCCCAGGCACCACAACCCTGCTTGTTGCAACTAGAGAAAAGCCTGAGCAGCGACAAAGGCCTAGCACAGCCAAAAATAAAATAAAGAATAAATAAAAATTTTAAAAGATGTAAATAACTCTAGTTCTTTTTACATTTAGCTTCAACTGCTGACCACAGAGGGGCTTCCCAGGTGGCACTAGTGGTAAAGAATCTACCTGCGATGTAGGAGATGCAGGAGACCTGGGTTTGATCCCTGGGTCAGGAAGATCCCCTGGAGGAGGAAATGGTAACCCGCTCCAGTATTCTTGCCTGGGAAATCCCATGGACAGAGGAGCCTGGTGGGCTACAGTCCATGGGGTCACAAACTGTCAGACATGACTAAAGTGCTGCCGCTAACCACAAATTCAAAAGCAAATATATTCATTGTCCTCGCTAACATAAGATAACAGAAAACAATTTAACTCAGGAAATGTGTGCAAATACATCTGTATGTGTAAAAGGTATGCAATTTTAAAATAAAAGTGATTTATGTATGTTAGAAAAGGACACAAAATCTCTTTTGTGGTAGAATGAAAGTAGTAAACTAAAATTTTATAACATAGAATTTTTAGAAGAAACATTAAAGACACAATGTCCAGTGTTAAGACTAATTTTCATGTGTATCATGTTTGGAAAGTTGGGACACCCAATAATATGCTGGTAAATGCTTAATAAATAGGTCTCCAAAGACATGTGTGTATTTATATGTATATATTTACATATTTGTTATAAATTTTACTGATATACAGGATGTGTAGAATATAGTTTATAAATATACAACAATCATCACTGTGTCTGACTCTTTGTGACCCCATGGACTGTAGCCCACCAGGCTCCTCTGTCCACGGAATTCTCCAGGCAAGAATACTGGAGTGGGTTGCTGTGCCCTCCTCCAAGGGATCTTCCCAACCCAGGGATTGAACTCAGGTCTCTTGCACTTCAGGCAGATTCTTTACCAATTGAGCTACCCAGGAAGCCCCAAATTCTATGTAGCCAATTGATTTTCACAGAATGCTCTAATTATTTTTCATTGTTGAACTCCATATTCATAACCAACTATGGTTGCAGTTCAACCATGAATTGACAAAATCACATTACAAATAAATGCTGATTTAGCAAAGACGTCGCTTATATCACTTATGAGTGAGTATAGTGTCATCAGGAATATTGGTTGATAGTTTTGTTTATGTTAATGAATAAGATGAAAATGAAACAATGAAAATGCATGTTGGAACATCACTCATTTATCAATGATGTGAATGATTAATAATATATTAAGTCCTAATTTCTAGCACTTGCTGATTTCTGTTGTACAGATACTTCCACCATGGCTGATGTTAAGCTACCAACAGAGTGTCAAAGAATGTGGGTTTAGGAAGACAGTGACAGGCACACCATTATATATTATTTCCATAATCTCAAGAGCATAGATAAGAGGAATATTTAGTAAAATAATTAGGAAATGATCTGTTTTGAGTATTTATTGCTCTTGTTTTTATTGTAAGTTATTTCATTTTTATATATATTTTATATATTTATATATATATTTTATACATTACATATAACTTAATTTTTTAAAATTGCTGTTTAGGGAATTCCCTGGCAATCCAGTGGTTAAGGACTCAGCGTTTTCACTTCTGGGGTCTGGTTCAATCTCTGGTTGGAAAATTAAGATCCCACAAATGGCATGGCCAAAAAATAAACAAAATAAATCAATAAAAATCTATTTTAAAATCTACTTAACAACCTGCTCACTGATCTTAAAATTTAACAACTGGCTTTTGTTTTGGTTCTAGTACAGCAAATACAAAAATATTTTATATCTATCTCCCAGAGCTTTCCAAGCTACTGTTTTTAAAATATGATTTACTCTGAAGAAAACAGGACGTGTTTAGCACTTACCCAGAAGAGGAGGCAGTGGAGGTAATGTAGGTAACTTAATGAGTCCGAAAAGTTTACCTCCAATGATGGCACAATAGAACAGCATTATAATTCCAAACAAGTTTCCTCCAGGAAGACATTCAGTGCCGGTAATTGACCAAACCACCGCCCACAGAAGAACCACCATGGTAACTGAAATAAACCAGGAAAACTAGTTTCTACCAATGAGTTGTCATCTCCAGGTTTTAATATAATCCAATCATAAGAAAATGAATACATAATACAAATATTTATAACCACATGTAAGTTTTAAAGAACATCAGTAAAATAAACAACGGGGCAATTATCAACTGTCTTAAAAAGCAGGATATTACCAGTGACTCTGAATCTACCTATGCACCCTTCTTAATCCTATCACCCACTTCCTTTCACACTGTAAGAAGAAACTACTATTTTGGATTTTTTACAGTTCCCTTATTTTTTCTTGTAATTTTACCATCAATATTCACTAGTAATAAAAAAAGAGAAACAGTTGCTATCTTTATCCTCTTCACGGAACATGAGAACACCCGAACAATCATACTCCAGTATTTTCGTATTCTAGTTCTGCTTTGAATTAAACTTTATTGTTTAATTATTGCTTCTTTTCTATAGTCAATGTCTGTTTAGAATTACCCACATACTTACCTTTTTTTGATCATCATTCATTATGGCATCTCAAACCTTTCATCTGGACAATTATTTTGCTGCCTGAAGTATTTCCTTTTGGAGAGGCATGTCTATTAGAAAGTGAGATATGTTTCCCTGTTTGAAAACACTGTGTTCTACAAAATTGAACTTTGAAAACAGAAAGGCTCACAGGAAAAAGAGTAGGGCAGACCATTCACAACTCAAAGCTTGTGACCAAAGCACTAACAAAAACAACAATCCTAATAAAAGTGCCAGCACAGTTATATCTCCACTAATATTTGTATCCCCCGTAGTCAACCTCTTCGTTGCAGACTTAGACCCTGGAACCAGGGAATTTCTGGGCTGTTCAGAGGTTAGGCCTTGGCACTTCCACTGCAGTGTCCTGGGTTTGATCCCTAGTTGGTGAACTAAAATTCCACAAGCCGTGTGGCTTGGCCAAAACAAAAAAAAAACCCCCAAAACCCGACAACTGAAACCCTGGAATCACAGTATTTCAGATGTAGAATCTTGAAAGCATTTGCTCTAGATAGAGAGCAGTTCCACCAAAATCTGACCCAGACTGTAGTCTTTTCCATTAATCAAATGGTTTGTTGTTGTTAATTTTTTTAACTGTTGACAAATTCTTCATCGACTTGTGGTCTCATTAGATACCTTAACATCGTGGCAAGTTTAAGTGTTTGAGTCCCTAAGAGAACAGCCAACTGCCTGAAAAGAAGGAACTTACACAGGATGTTCAGCTTTTTAAAATGTTTTATCTTTAAAGTTAGTAAAGCTTTATAATTGTAATACCTGATCTTTCACTTCATACTTAATCTGCCATTGCTCGATCATGTTAAATACTAATATGCCAGGAAAAATTATATACAAGAATGCAAACTCCATATTACAGCAACACAATTACCTATTTGCCATTGTATATAAACTAATTCAGAGATCAAATTGCCAACATCCATTGGGTCACTGAGAAAGCAAGAGAGTTCCAGAAAAACATCTACTTCTGCTTTATTGACTATGCCAAAGCCTTTAACTGTGTGGATCACAACAAACTCTGGAAAATTCTTAAAGAGATGGGAATACCAGGCCAACTTATCTGCCTCCTGAGAAATGTATATGCAGGTCAAGAAGCAACAGTTAGAATTGGACATGGAACAGGAGACTGGTTTCAAATCGGGAAAGGAGTATGTCAAGGCTATATATTGCCACCCTGCTTATTTAACTTATATGCAGAGTACATCATGAGAAATGCTGGGCTGGAGGAAGCACAAGCTGGAATCAAGATTGCCAGGAGAAATATCAATAACCTCAGATATGCAGATGATACCATCCTTATGTCAGAAAGTGAAGAACTAAAGAGCCTCTTGATGAAAGTGAAAGTGAAAGAGGAGAGTGAAAAAGTTAGGTTAAAACTCAATATTCAGAAAACTAAGACCATGGCATCTGGTCCCATCACTTCTGGCAAACAGAGGGGGAAACAATGGGAACAGCGACAGACTTACTTTTTTGGGCTCCAAAATCACTGCAGATGGCGACTGCAGTCATGAAATTAAGACGCTTGCTCCTTGGGAGAAAACTTACGACCAATCTAGACAGCATATTAAAAAGCAGAGACATTACCAACAAAGGTCTGATTAGTCAAAGCTATGGTTTTTCCAGTAGTCATGTGAGAGTTGGACTGTAAAGAAAGCCAAGTGCCGAAGAATTGATGCTTTTGAACTGTGGTGTTGGAGAAGGCTCTTGAGAGTCCCTTTGACTGCAAGGAGATCCAACCAGTCCATCCTAAAGGAAGTTGGTCCTGAATATTCATTGGAAGGACTGATGCTGAAGCTGAAACTCCAATACTTTGGCCACCTGATGCGAAGAACCGACTCACTGGAAAAGAGCCTGATGCTGGGAAAGATTGAAGGCAGGAGAAGGGGACGGCAGAGAATGAGATGGTTGGAAGGCATCACTGACTCTGTGGACATGAGTTTGAGTAAGCTCCTGGAGTTGGTGATGGAGAGGGAAGCCTGGCGTGCTGCAGTCCATGGGGTCACAAAGAGTCAGACACAACTGAGTAACTGAACTGACTGAACTAATAAACTAATTCATGTAGCAGAGCATGCTCTATTTCTTATGAAGATGTGTTGATAGCAAATTTTTAGTTTTATTTATCTGGAATTATCTTTATTCTCATTCTTAGGAGATAGCTTTTCCAGGTATACGATTCTAAGTCGAGAGTCACTTTCAGTCCCTTGAAAATATTACTCTTTGGTTTTCTGTCTTTCATTATTTTTTTTAAGCCTAATTTTATCTCTTTTAGGGAATTCTTTTTCTTTGGTTGTTTTTAAGATCTTTCTTTTCCTTTGATTTTCTGCAATTTCAGTATACATTAAGGAATGGCTTCCTTTTGGTTTGCTTAGGATTTATCCTTTTTATCAGTTCTGGAAAATTCTGTATTTCAAATATTTTATCTCCCTCATTCCTCCTAGTCTCTGTTTCTGGAACTATGACTAAATGTTTATACCCGCTTCACATTACTAACCCTAGTTTCACATTTCCCATCTTTGTGTTTTGCACTGTAGAGATCTATTTGCTAGTTAACCAATTTGCTTTTCACTTACTCTGCTGTCTAATCCATTTACTGTTTTAACTTTTAATTATTTTTCATTTCTAGAATTTTAATTTGGTTCTTAGTAAAATCTGTTCATTTTTACAGAGTTATATGTTTTATAGTCATATTTGCTATTTCTTCTTTAACTCCTTTGTAGATATCAGAAATATTTTATATTCTATTTTCTGATAATGAAAAAGTTTGAAATGTTTCCTTGTGCATTTGTTTGTGATTTTGTTGTTGTTGTTTGTTTGTTTTCTTGCAACAATGAACTCATCCTTGGAACTTTATCTTTGGGAATTGTTGGAGCCTTAGGTTAAATGAGTTTTCCCAGATAGGATCTGTATTTGCTTCAACCATTAGACACTACAATCTGGGACCACTTTTACATATATTTTCAGCTTGAGGTTCTTGTCTGTGAATTTGGAGCACAAATCAGAATGAAGTTACCCATTTTTAGGGGAGACTCTCCCCTCCCCCAGCCAGCACTACAGTTTAGACAGACAGGTTTAGTGACTGGGCCCCTATGCAGGGCAGGTTTACCTCATATACACCATCACACTGGTTCCAGTTTTGGGTGAGGGAAAATGACTTCTCCTATGATACTCTTCCCAACCTGGGCAGGCTCTAGCAAAGCCTCCTGTATCCTCACAGTTCTCAAAATGAATCTCAAGTTCACTGGTGTTTTCCAAAAGCCTCTGGAGTGAAGGCCAGCTAAGTGTTCATCTCTCCTAATTATACTTCGGTTTCGGGGTCTGATGACTTCCTGTTTTCTTGTCAGATAAAAGGTATATTTAAAAAGACTTATTGTTTTTAGATGTTTTCATTGGTATAAATTAGAGGATCGTTCCTTGAGCCTTATCTACACACTGCTAGAGATCAAGTCCAACGTCCCCCTTTTAAAACCCCTACATAATTGTTCCAGGTTTTCTAGGTTTATGATGCTATTACAAGATAACAAATAGGCCTTCAGAATTTCCCAACCAGTTATAGGGACTGAAATTTCTAACAGTTTTGGAAGTATAATGGGAAAGTAGGAATTGCCAGCTATTAATTTTATTTTATCACAGCAAAAACCCAGTTTTATACTAAATTCTGAAAGGTAGAATTAAGAGTTTTTTTACTTTGATACTACTTTAAAAAAAAAAAACCCTATAATTTTCCTTTTCCTTTCTTTTTTCTTTCCATTATATTCATAATGAAGTTCTAAATACATAGTAAATGTACATTCCTAAGGTTTCTCTGAATCATGTTTCATTCGGTTAATAATTTACTATCTATACTTTTGAAAAATAATATTTTCCCATGTAAGATTTACTCCTTTAAGAAGAATACTTTGTGTACTGAATACTTTGTAAGATTTACTCCTTTAAGAAGAATACTTTGTGTATTGAATACTTTGTGTACTGATTGCTTTAAAGCAATCTTGTCAGCCTCCGGAGCAGTAGTACAAGAACATAAATGAGAGCTGTTTATATATGATGAATCCTCATTTCTCAGGCAGCTTTATAGACAATGATTACAGACTTTTAAACAATTAGTCTCCAAGGGAATTCTGGGAGATCCAGTGGTAAGGACTGGCGCTTTCACTGCTGTGGCCCGGGTTCAATCCCTGGTCAGGGAACTAAGATCCTGCAAGCCATGCAGCTGAAAAAACAAACAAACAAAAAAACCCACAAAAACAAACAACAACTATCTCCTCCAAACCCCTCATCTTAAACAACCAAAATCAGTCTCCAAATCACACCATTCATGTATACCCTGCCCGAAGTGCAATCCATGTTTTTTGTACTGTAACTTTATCTTTGGGACTTGTTGGAGACTTAAATGTTTTAACTAGAAGTGTGCCATAACTTGAACAGAGAAAGTTAAAAAAAAAAATAACAAAAAGGACAGAAAGATTATTACATTATCTACTGCTTTCTCAACTAGTGTATATTTTGGAACCTGGTTTTCTCTACAAGTTTTAGATAAACTTTGAGATTTTTTTTTTCCTTAAGGTAGTTTAAAAACTTACCTAATTTCATTGAAAACATACTGGAGCCTGAAGTATCGTATAACATATTATGCTTGGCTTCCACTATCCTAGTTGAGAATGATAAAAATGTTTTTCAGACCTCATAAATGAAGTATAACTATAAAGAAGTGAGTCTGATTTTTCAGTAAACATACTTTGAGATCAACATATTTATTGGGGGAGGCCATATATTTACTCTAATGATACTGTCATCCCTCAAGGAAGTTTTTGAACCTGTCTTTAAATTTGTGTTTATAGACAAGTTTCAATCCCCTTCTCCTTTTTCCTACCATATTACACATCCTCCAATATACATATAATATAGATACATATGTACACATTCCCTTTGAACAAAAACAGCATTACTGAATCTGGACATGCATTTATTTACCAAACTGATACAATAATGTATGACTTGCCTCCAAAAACCACATCCATTCCTAAAAGACAAATAGATCCCAACCCTAACAACATTCAAAATAGTGCTGAGATAATACTTACCCCCCAAATTTTAGGAGCAGCAATAAGCTGAATTGGACACTAGGATCTTTACTTAAAAAAATGATGAATTCATTTGGAAGTAAAAACTGAGCTGCTTGCTCAAACATTACTGGCATTACTTAACAGTAATAACAACTAACATTTACGTAGTGCTTTTCTGTTTGTAAGTGATTTCTCAATCATTTTTCTCACTGAAAGCCTTACATAACCCTGTGAAATCCCTCAGACACAGAAAAGGTAGATGCGTTTGATCTCTGATCTCTCCCTCTTCCTACTAGCTGTAACAGTGGTGACAAGGCGCTCTTGAAAGCCCTGTGTTGAAGGTGGCAGAGCCTGTTAGCCTAGGACCCTGAAGGGCTATGAAGCAGAGTTACCTACAATTATAAGTGGTTCACCTTGTAGTTTTTATGTGAGAGAGAAGTAAACGTCTTTTTGTCCTTTAAGCCGTATTATTTTGGAATCAATCATTATAACAACCTTATCTTTTACCCTGTTGTTCTGAATTCATCCTTACCATGTACATACCATTTGTTATTACTCTAGCCAGTAAACCATGTGGAGGGCAAGCATGTGTTTGTCTTCGTCTTTGCAAATGATTTGGCTCAGCTGGTGTTTCTTGCACTTTTTCATTGCTATTCAGTAAGTTGCTTCCTTCTGTTGGTTCATTTCCATCTATACCTCTGAGGTTCATAACTGTTTCCTGCTGTGTTTAAAGCAATTAAAAAATTCTTACAACTATGTATTTACTGTACCTTTTTATAGTTACTGAGCCATCACATCACAAATCAAATTTCCGTTGCTAGAATCAAGGCTAACATTTTACAGGAGAAACAAACAGCTTCATTACTAGCTAATTGGTGAATGCTTGGAACAAGAACTATGTAAGGAGTACTTACCACTGAGTCAATATTTGCAGCATTATTGAGTCACATAAAATTTCATTATGTTTTTCAATACTGGGTTTAAAAATTAGCCTGTTTAAAACACAACTCAAGGCAATAGCTACTAAATATGTCAGAGTGATTCAGAAAGAGATAATCATCTGTGGTGAAAACAAGTTCATATTCATTCATTTACTTGAATTTTAAGCAATAAAGAAAGAGGAGGAAGAAACCAGCATCATTCTAGAGGTTAGGCTGGGAACATAAGGCATCTCACAGGCTCTCCATGTAGGGCCAGCTGCGGACTATCTGGGAAAACTGGTAATCACACCTACCAACAGTTTGGGGATTTAAGAATGGAGAGAGTTGTTAACTGAGTGACAGAGAAGGAACAGAATACAATTCTGTCAAGGATTTGGAAATATACAGTCACCACCTTAAGGAAACGGTTGGGATGTTTTACATTTGATCATACCTGTCTTCCTTGATATGAGGAGGCTGTGTGATTCACCTCTGTGGATGGTTCTGAATCTTCGTGTGCAGCTCTTTTATCTTGATTCCTCATGATTTATAATTAAGAATAAGATGATATAGGGAAGAGGAAGAAAATCTGTTTTGAAAGAGTATAGATATAGAATAGCAATGTGAGATTTAAATAAATTATTCAAATAGCAATTTGAGCAATTTAAATGAAGTACTTATTTTTCCCCTTTATGAATGGCTAAAATAGGTTAGACTATTCTTAACTTTCAACTGAATTTTTTTTATTACAATATATTTTCCTAATTTTTACCTTTTTATCTTTCTTGAAAAAGCCCTTGTTCACCATCATGTTTTTATATGATTTCTTTCCCACCCTGCTTTCTGAGCTGTACTTCAAATAATCCTAGTAATATTTCTGTTATATTCTCCTCTCTAATAGGTCATTTTGAAGCAGAAAAGGGGCAGGTAGCTTTACAATACTGACATGAGGAAATGAGGCACCAAAGAGAAATCTATGGATTCCATCATATTCAGAGAAACTACAGTCACTCATTCCTGCTTAGTTCTTATTTCAAAATTAAAGTAAAAAAAAAAAAATACAACACAAGATGGAGCAGCCACAATGTTTTAGACACTAATAAGTGTTAGGACAGTCTCTTGATAGTCACTTGGATAATGCAAATATTACCAAAACACATCCTTTGTTTTCTATAGGCTTACAATACACCCGCCCCTCCAAAAATCACTTATACGAAGTAACTAAAAAAACTGATAGGGCAGACCTATAATTGGTTTCATAAACACCCGCTTCAGTCTCTTCTCCCTTGGCCTCCCCTGCTATATAGGCTGAAAAGCCAAATATTCCAATTCCTATCTACTTCTGCAGCTAGAGGTGCCCACGTGTCATACTTCCATGTAATGAGATATCAGTGGGAGTCCCTGAGGAGGAATTTCATTCCCAAACAAATGAAAAGGCCTTTTGAGGATGATACCGTTTACTCTTTGCCCTCTCATATTTCTTTCTCCTTCTCAGAATGTCGATATACTACTTGGAGGGCCAACAGCCATCATTCAACCATGAGAATAGAAATTCCTATACCCAGGATAGTAGACAAGTAAGGAGGAGCTGGTTCCTTGATGACATCATGAGTTGTTGCGTCAGTCTTGGACTGCCAAGCTTTGGAGTAATTGTATAAATCACTATCAGTCAAATTTTTTTTTTCTATTAACAAAACTTATTACTAATGCAACAAGTATGATGAGTATTATAATAGAGGTACAAACTATAAGTTTGACAGAACCAAAGAGAAAATTATGTGAGAGAAGGGAAAATCTAAGTCAATATACACAGAAGTGTCTAATATGTGGTAGACATTCATGACCAAGGATTAATCAGGACCCCTGCCTCAAGGAGTCATTCCCTGTTTAACAAAATGCAAGATGTTTGCATTTAAAATTTCAAAGAAAATTATATTCTTTCCACCATCACAACCATCACCACCATTTTTCTTCCTCACAAAACACAATGTTGGCCACAATGGCATCTCAAAAAGCTTCAGTCTGATTTTTTATTATATATTATATAATGCTTCCCTGCTGCTCAGTGGTAAAGAATCTGCCTGTAATGCAGGAGACACATACAGGAGACGAGGGTTCAATCCCTGGGTCAGGGAGATCCCCTGGAAGAGGAAATGGCAACCCATTTCAGTATTCTTGCCAGTATTCTTGGGAGAATCCCATGGACAGAGGAGCCTGGCAGGCTACAGTCCACGGGGTTCCAAAAGGGCACGATATGACTTAGCATCTAAACAGCAACATAAACTATATATAATAAATTATATTTATATAATAAATACACATATATAAAAGATATATTATATATGTATATATAGGTTTTACAATTTAAATACTTTAAAATTTAGATTCATAGTGAGAAAGAATGGCATTTTGACAGGAAAATGTGAGTTCAGAGAACCCTTGTCTTACAGGCACAGAGGCATAAATGCCAGTGGAATGTAAGGGAAAACTCTTGAAGCATGTGGTGGGAGGCTGTGAGTAACGGGGAGATGAGGTTGGAGAGTTAGGACTCTGTATCCTGAACCAGGGTACTTGGCCTTCACCTTCTGTTGAGAATGACCCCCTAATATAGTAAGTGATGAGGCCTACTGGCTCTGGATTTGGACAAACCTGGGTCTGAAGTCCAGCTCCCTCATATACCAAATTTCTTAGCCTCTTTGTAAGGACTTCCCTATCCAAAAAATGGAGACAAGAGTAGTTCCAACCATGCACATGGTAGGCATTCAACAGTATTGGTTATTATCCACTCATACTCTTCCTTCCTAATTATCACAAATCTCTAAGATTCTTTTTGCTTTTCCTATTATAGCAGAACAAAGTCTCCCCAGTCTTGAAGAACTGACAACATAATCCCATTGACTTTCTTTGATCATGCTTTTAACGTCTTTCTTTCAAGGCCAACTTCTTGGTTAGGGGGTGTAACACTCACTACTGCCATTTCTTCACCTTTCTCATGAGTAGAACTCCATAACAACTCCTGAGCAGTGATTAGATGCTATAAAATGTGAGGATAAATATCTTTTCCACAAGGGATATTCACAGTTTTGGCCAGCCACACATGTTTCTCCATTGCTTTTGGTAAGAGCACACTAATTTTCTCTTGTGGAATCCACGCCTCCTCTATTCCGTCTCTGTACGGTTCATGTGAGACTGTTATGCTACCCTTCCCAATCCCCATGCTCCCCCAGTGCTCCAGAAATGAGGACAGCCTTGGCCAATGAGGGAACCTCTTCCCTGGTGACCTTGACAGGTTCAGGCATGAACATGTGACCCATACCTGGCAAATGAGAGTCAGATTTAGGGTGTTTAGTGGAGCCACTAAGAAAGAGCTTTCTTTCTGTTGGGGATGCCAAGCCCAGGCTCGCTGATGACAATCCTTGGTACAAGAAAAGCCTTCTAAAGTATGAAGTAACTAGCCACAAGGCAAGCAGGGTCTTACTATGGAAAGTCAAAAAGAGAAAGCTCTAAATTAACAATTACATGGTTGATGCATCTGGGAACAGCTGCTTTTCAGTTAGGTGAACCAATAAATTTCTTACCAGCTGGCTTTCTGAAACTTGCCTTACTTGCCTTACTGAGAACTTTAAGTTCTCAGTAAAAATTTTCATACCCAAATTGGCCCTGAAGGAGCCCCTGTATACTAACATGTGTTTAGAAAGATGTTTTTACATTTTCATGAAAATGAAAAGAAAATAATGTATGTGGAAATGTTTAGTTTTAAAAGGCACTAAAATATACAGTACAGCTTAGCGGTTTTCTTTAAAGATAATGTTAAAAGAAATAAAAATTTAGCATTTAATAAAATAGGTATCCATTACTCAGAAAATTAAGTGAAACGTTTTCTTCTTTAATGATACTAATTAAATGAAATACTACATTTAAAGGACCTTAATTTCTCTTATAATATTTACTTATTTATTTGGCTGCTCCAGGTCTTAGCTATGGCACTCGGGAATTTTGATCTTTAGTTGCGGGCATGCAAACTCTTAGTTGTGGCATGTGGGATCTAGTTCCCAGACCAGGGATGGAACCCAGGCCCTCTGCATTGGGAGGGCGGAGCCTTAGCCACTGGATCACCAGAGAAGTCCCCCTAACTGTTTTTTGTATTCATGGAAGTCTTTAAAAGTCTTTGGGCTCAGTGAAGTTTCAAAAGAGTTATTTAGAACTATTCTGAGATGCTGGGTGTCTGAAATGGAAAAATTTTAAAGTGAGGAAATATGGAGAAACACAATGGCTTCTCAGGCTTCCCAAATGGCTCAGTGGTAAAGAATCCACCTGCTAATACAGGAGCCTCAAGAGACATGGGTTTGATCCTGGGTTGGGAAGGTTCCCTGGAGGAGGAAATGGCAACTTAATCCAGTATTCTTGCCTGGAAAATCCCATGGACAGAGGAGCTTGGCAGGCTACAGTCCATGGGGTCACAAAGAGTCAGACACAACTGAACTGACTGAGTGCGCACATATGCAGATGGGTTCTAAGTAACTCAAAGTTGCTCATAGTTTGATGGAATAAGAAAAGTTGGGAAGGCCTTTAGAAATTACCTTGTCTGATATCTTTCATATTTAAATAAGAAAGTTAAAGCCTAGAGAAACTAAATAATTTTCGCTAATGAATACAGCTAATATCTACCAGGCTCCATAGAAAAATGATAAAAATTTGTGAAATGCGATAGTTCTTTAATCTGTATCTCTGACTTTATGTCATTTCTACTAAATCACTACATTATTTTACTCATACATACCTATAGTTTATTATAAGTTTGAAAACACAATTTACAAGCAAATAAAAATATTTAAACGTTCTATCATATTATGTTCAGCTTTACTTTTTTCCAATGTTATAAATGTTACAAACAAATTTTTTAAAAACAAAACTTTTTTACTAATCCATTTAAATTGCACACCATTGGTAACAAAATAAATAAGAACTTTTATTTTATTCTCTTGACAAATATTGTTTATATATTTTGAATGATCAGTTAACTGGCAGGTGATAACTCACCCTTAAACATGACTTAAGATTTTAAGAATTAAGGAACTTCCATTTAAAAAATCCAGTTCAAATGAGATGGTTTGAGAGATTTTTGTATATCACAGAATCACACTGAGAACTACAAAGGCAAGGTATACTTTAGATAAATACTAAAAGGTCCCACACACAGAAAAAGACGTTTTTCCTGTTTCTCAATCAGGCTTTTACTTTATTCAGACTGATACACAATCTGTAAACCATACAAGAAAAACACACATTTTTCATCAAATGGTAAAATTTTATAAATTTCATAAATTCAGTAAAAAATGTTAATCAAATTTTTCTGTCTCAAATACAGATTTCAGTAGAAGAATGAGGCATGACCTAAGCCCAAGGTCAGGACTGTTAGGAGCACTGTGACTGCCCACTTATTTGTAGGTTAGCAGGTCACGTATTTTCTAAAAACACATGCAAAGGCTATTGGCTACTCATGTCTCTCTTCAGAAAGTGAAAGTGTTAGTTGTCCAGTTCTTTGTGATCCCATGCACTGTAGCTCACCAGGCTCCTCAGTCCATGGGATTCTACAGGCAAGAATACTGGTGGGGTATCTATCCCCTTCTCCAGGGGATCTTCCCAACTTCAAACCCAGGTCTCCTGCACCGCAGGCAGATTCATTACCGTCTGAGCCATCAGGGAAGCCTCCTTTTTAGCATTCCCGGTATACAGAATTTCCTCCAGGACTGATGCACATACTCAGAAACTATGTTAGTTTACTTTGAGATTTATTTTGCAGTATTAGGCACATATGCCACCAAAATCACAGAACCATGGATTTCAAAGGAACAACATCTTTAGCCGTTCCTCCAAACTTGAGAGGAAACTGAAGGTTAAGAATAGTAGATCAAGAATATGAACAGTACTGTCTGTTAACAGTAGTTGCCTTTGGGGAAGGAAATGGAATTGGTGGAATTTTATTTTTATTCTGTTTCTTTATTGTTAGTATTTTTACAATAAGATTTTAAAATGTAATTTAAAACACATTTAAAAAGAATTTGGGCAATTCTTGGAGCTTTAGAGAAAGGAAAATGGTACAACTTCCCTTGGTAATAATATGTTTCATAGATAGAATCTGGTAATTTGATTTTAGGTAACTGAATCCCACCTGCCACAATATAAGATAATTTTTTTGTTTCTGCAGTTTTCAAAGAAGATGAGGAAACTGCCTAGAATCCTCTACAGCAGTTTTCAAGTATTTTTGAGGTCAGAGATCCTTTATCAAATGAAACCTTATCCTGAAGTCCAACAAATGGGGTAGATAAAAGTGGAGTTGAAGGAGCTCTGTCCTCTCACCCTTGTTCTTCCTGGCAAGTGAAGCACACTTTGAAAACCACTCTGTAAATACACTTCCATATACACAAAGAGGTTTGTTAAATCAGTCTTTTTTTCAGGTTATTGTATTAATATAAATGTTTAGAAGTACTTTCTATAATGTTTCAGAAAAAATAAAAGAGCTTTCAACTTGCAAATGTCCATAGGTTCATGCTCAAATAAAATACACTTACTGCTATCAACTGAATTACTGCTGAAAAATCATTACATGGATAAAGACTGGTTGTTCTTGTTATTTTCTGTCTGCGGTATGGACAGGCCAACATTGTGTTGAGAATCTACATATACTGCTGGAGTACTCTATATGTTGTATTCATGCATTTGAAAAAGTATCTCTATTCACTAAGTACTCCATAATGATTATCATAAAAATCTACCTTTGGTGTTCCACCCATTTATGTGTTAAAAGCATAGCGTTTCCATCTCATACAGTATTTCCATGTAGAACATATCAAAACTTTCTAATTTCTGGACTCTGCTAACCAACTCTGATCTAATGTTCATTTCTCATCAGTGAGAAGCTCAGATCAAGTGAAGAGAAGGGCTTAAAATGTCGTTGCCAATTACTGAAAAGACTCAGAATATCTCCTTGAATAAGAACTCCCTTATTAGAAAGTATTAAGTGTGCCAACCACATGAGACCAATTTATCAAAAGAAAACAACTACTATTCTATTTGGTTAACTGATAGGGTGACTTGATTGAAACATCATGAAGTAACATATTACTTCTCATAAGGAATAAAGGGAAATTATCCCTGGGGAAGAAGGAATCTGATATCTGCTTCTCTTTTTAAAAAATCCTTCCACCCAAGGGCAAATATATTTAATTAAAAGTTTAAAATATTACTTGTAGGCTTACTAAAATGAAAATTGCCAGACACTAATCTCCCGAAGCGTGGCAACATGACTTACCACCGACCTAAGAGCCATTGTTCAGGTATGCCTGTGGCTCCCTTCCCCACCCCTAGGAATAAATTAGAACTGGTCTAAATCAGCCTGTTACATCAGGCCTCTTTGCCAGCCGTTGGTTTAGGACAGAGTATGATTCATTTCTTGCCAATGAAAGTTGTGGGCAAGGCTGTTGGGGACTATTGGATAAGAGTTTCCTTCCTGATATAAAGGCAGAGAGGCCAGAGAAGAACGCCTTTCTCCTTTTGTCTTGTGTGTGTGTGTATGTGTGTGTTAGGGGGGAGGATGAAGCTGTGGATGGGGGACTGTGTTTCTTGGAATTTTAGCAGCTATAATTTACCCATGAAGAAAAAGTCAAGATTAGTTCAGCAGTGGCCATAGGACTGGAAAAGGTTAGTTTTCATTCCAATCCCAAAGAATGTTCAAACTACCACACAATTGCACTCATCTCACATGCTAGCAAAGTAATGCTCAAAATTCTCCAAGAACTTCCAGATGTCCAAGTTGGACTTAGAAAAGGCAGAAGAACCAGAGATCAAATTGCCAACATCTATTGGATCACAGAAAAAGCAAGAGATTCCAGAAAACATCTATTTCTGCTTTATTGACTTTGCTAAAGCCTTTGACTGTGCAGGTCACAACATACTGTGGGAAATTCTTAAAGAGATGGGAATACCAGACCACCTTACCTGCCTTTTGAGAAATCTGTATGCAGGTCAAAAGGCAACAATTAACCAGACATGTAACAACGGACTGGTTCCAAATTGGGAAAGGAGTAGTCAAGGCTACACATTGTCACCCTGTTTATTTAACTTATATGGCAGAGTATGTCATGAGAAATGCTGGACTGGATGAAGCACAAGCTGGAATCAAGGCTGCCAGGAGAAATATCAATAACCTCAGATATGCAGATGACACCACCCTTATGGCAGAAAGTGAAGATGAACTAAAAAGCCTCTTGATGAAAGTGAAAGAGGAGAGTGAAAAAGCTGACTTAAAACTCAACATTCGGAAAACTAAGATCATGGCATCCAGTCCCATCACTTCATGGCAAATAGATGGGGAAACAATGGAAACACTGACAGACTTAATTTTGGGGCTCCAAAATCACTGCAGATGGTGACTGCAGCCATGAAACTAATAGACTCTTGCTCCTTGGAAGAAAAGCTACGACAAACCTAGACAGCATATTAAAAAGCAGAGACATTACTTTACCAACAAAGGTCTGTCTAGTCAAAGCTATGGTTTTTCCAGTAGTCATGTGCAGATGTGAGAGCTGGACCATAAAGAAAGCTGAATGCCAAAGAACTGATGCTTTTGAACTGTGGTGTTGGAGAAGACTCTTGAGAGTCTCTTGGACAGAAAGGAGATCCAACCAGTCCATCCTAAAAGAAATCATTCCTGAATATTCATTGGAAGGACTGATGTTGAAGCTGAAGCTCCAACACTTTGGCCACCTGCTGTGAAGAACTGAGTCATTGGTAAAGACCCTAATGCTGGGAAAGATTGAAGGTGGGAGGAGAAGGGGACGACAGAGGATGAGATGGTTGGCTGGCATTACCCACTTGAAGGACATGAGTTTGAGCAAACTCCGATAGTTGGTGATGGACAGGGAAGTCTGATGTGCTGCGATCCATGGGGTCGCAAAGAGTTGGACATGACTGAGCAACTGAACTGAACTGACAGAGCTCATAGAAAGCAACCTGGACCCTGATATCAATGTGCTACAAACCCTGGATCCACTCACCTTCATATATCTCATCATATGAGAAAAGAAGCTGGTATTTTTGAAGACAGCTTTGGCTGAATATCCTGTTACTTAGCCCAAAGCATCCTAACCAATACAACAGGCGACTGTTGCAGAGCCAGCTTTGAGAAGCTCAGGAAAGGAGCAGTGATGGGGAACCTTTGGCCTATACGTGTCTCCCTACCTTCCTGATCTTCATAGAGGATGAATAGACAAGCACTGCCTTTGTATTATTGAAATTTCTCAACAAATATCTAGAAAACTACATTTCAATAGCTAAAAATCAGAGCCAAGTTTTTTAGCACCATTTTTTTTTGTCATTAGAGATTACACAGCTTGTCATTTTATATATATTTTTTCTGTCCTATCCCTGAAGTTTAGTTGTAATATTTGAATACTGAATTTTAAAAAGTTAGGTTTATAAACATTTGATTGTTTTCTAAACTACTCATGAAGTAAATAAAACAAGAGCAACAAAAATGCCACTACCATCGCTAAGTTTAAAGTTTCATCGTCTAAAGTTTCATATTTTACTTTCTCTATTTGGTAAAATTCTACTAGTCATTCTCACAACTCAAATGCCACCTTCCCGATCAGTATTTCCTAACTTCACATAGACTAACTCTGTCCCTTTTTATCCCTGAGGACTCATTCATTCATTCAATAAACATTTATTAAACTCTTATTATGTTCCAGCCCTTGTGTTGAGGATTTGAAATGTAAATTGTTCCTATACTCAAAGGCTGCTACCTAGTCAGAGAATGACAGTTCCTTTCCTAGGCAACCATCACGGAGTGTGTTAAGTTCTGATTTTAGGCACACAGGAAAAGCAACCCCATCTTTTCACAATCACTGAAGTTCATCAGACTTTGACTGGGTCTCTATGGTGTGTAACGCACAGAGATATAAAGATGACTTAGATGCAGTCTCTTCTTCTTAAGAAAGGGACAAAGATTGCTATGTGCTCACCAGACCTGTTTCCTCTGCTGCCTGGGCACACAGATAGCTGGCATTTCCCAGCCTCCCTTGCAGGCCAGTTTGCCAAGTCCCCGAGTCTGGCAGGGGGATATGGGCATCAATGATGTATTGTACTTCCATTGCTGTAAGAAATTTCCCATGTAATCCTCCACGTGTTCTCTCTTTTCCTGTTCATTTCCTAGAAACTAAGGACTCCAAGGCCTTAGGGGATGGCAAAACCATAATATAAAAAGAGTGAGGGTTCCTGAAATCACTGAGTAGAATGCCACCAGCTGAACACCTGGTTAGATTTTATATGAGTAAGAATTAAGTTTCTACTGTGTTAAGTTACTGAGGTTTTGGAGATTATCTGTTATAGCAGTGAGTGCCACCGTAAGGTCATTTAATTATAATGTAAGAAGTGCAGGCATAGAGTTAAACAGGGGAGAGGAGATACTGCCTTGCTTGGCTCATACCTGAATCAGCCTTGAAAAATGACTTAATCTCATAAAGAAAATAAAGACCATCACAGGCAGAGAAAACACATGATTAAAGGATAAGGGGTGAAAAGAAAAATACATATAGGGAAGTTTGTGCATACCAATGCCAATGAGAGCATAATGAGCATAATATGCAAAATATGGAGTGGTCAGAGGAAAATGGACATGAAAACCCTGAATGTGAATCCTTGTGTGAATTAGTGAATCCTCCTAATTGGGCTATTTAGGTAGTTACTCAGTCAATCTGGATCATTTTCTTCATCTGCAAAATGGTGACAATGCCTATGTCACAGAAAATTTTAAACCAGTACTAAGTACATCATGGAGTCCCCCCAAATTCCCCCAGTACTTTATCTTTCTTTTATAAGATTTTCCTTGAGAAAGCTGCACACATGTGCTGTGATGAAGAACATAGATAAGAGACACTAGTAAATTCACACCTTTCATTCCTCCTTGTGAACTACAGAAACATTAATAGATTCCTAAAAAAAACTACGCTTCTGCGCTGTTGCAGCCTGGCGCTCTCGGTCGCAACATCTATTTCTGCTTTATAGACTATGCCAAAGCCTTCGACTGTGTGGATCACAATAAACTGTGGAAAATTCTGAAAGAGATAGGAATATCAGACCACCTGACCTGCCTCTTGAGAAACCTGAATGCAGGTCAGGAAGCAACAGTTAGAACTGGACATGGAACAACAGACTGGTTCCAAATAGGAAAAGGAGTACATCAAGGCTGTATATTGTCACCCTGCTTATTTAACTTATATGCAGAGTACATCATGAGAAACGATGGGCTGGAAGAACCACAAGCTGGAATCAAGATTGCTGGGAGAAATATCAATAACCTCAGATATGCAGATGACACCACCCTTATGGCAGAGAGTGAAGAGGAACTGAAAAGCCTCTTGATGAAAGTGAAAGAGGAGAGTGAAAAAGTTGGCTTAAAGCTTAACATTCAGAAAACTAAGATCATGGCATCTAGTCCCATCACCTCATGGGAAATAGATGGGGAGACAGTGGAAACAGTGTCAGACTTTATTTTTTGGGCTCCAAAATCACTGCAGATGGTGATTGCAGCCATGAAATTAAAAGATGCTTACTCCTTGGAAGGAAAGTTATGACCAACCTAGATAGCATGTTAAAAAGCAGAGACATTACTTTGCCGACAAAGGTCCATCTGGTCAAGGCTATGGTTTTTCCAGTGGTCATGGATGGATGTGAGAGTTAGACTGTGAAGAAAGCTGAGCGCTGAAAATTTGATGCTTTTGAACTGTGGTGTTGGAGAAGACTCTTGAGAGTCTGTTGGACTGCAAGGAGATCCAACCAGTCCATCCTAAAGGAGATCAGTCCTGGGTGTTCATTGGAAGGACTGATGTTAAAGCTGAAACTCCAATACTTTGGCCACCTCATGCAAAGAGTTGACTCACTGGAAAAGACCCTGATGCTGGGAGGGATTGGGGGCAGGAGGAGAAGGGGACGACAGAGGATGAGATGGCTGGATGGCATCACCGACACGATGGGCATGAGTTTGAGTAAGCTCCGGGAGTTGGTGATGGACAGGGAGGCCTGGCATGCTGCGATTCATGGGGTCACAAAGAGTCGGACACACCTGAGCAACTGAACTGAACTGAACTGAAAAAAACCACAAAGAGTTTTCATTTATATTGGCCAGATATACTTAATAGCTTTATGCACACATGCGTGCTAAGTCGTTTCAGTCTTGTTTGACTCTTTATGACCCTATGGACTGTAGCCTGCCAGGCTCCTCTGTCCATGGGATTTTCTAAGCAAGAATACTGGAGTGAGTTGTCATGCCTTCCTCCAGGGGATCTTCTAGACCCAGGGATCGAACCCAAGTCTCTTACCTCTCCTGCTTTGGCAGGTGGGTTCTTTACCACTAGCACCACCTAGGAAGCCCTAACAGCTCTCTATAAGGCTGTTAAAAACTCTTCAGAACTCATCACAATTGCACTCTCCTTAGCATTCATCACCCATGACTACAAAGAATGCTAGCTCATTACGCAAGTGCATATACAGGTAGCTCCATCTCCCTGCACACCATGCTCCTACGCTTTATGTGATGAGAGATGTAAATTCTTTTCCCCCAGAGGAAAAATCTATTTTATCATTAGGGTTTGTGTGCCAAGCAAGGACCAGTGGTCTCCCAATTATTAACAGGACTAGCGGGGACTTCCCTGGTGGTCGGATGGCTGACTCCACACGCTCCCACTATAAGGGGCCTAGCTTTGGTACCTGATCAGGGAACTATACCCCACATGCAGCAATTAGGAGTTAGCATACTGCAACTAAAGATCCAGCGTGTCTCAACTAAGACCTGGCACAGTCTAATAAATAAGTATAAAATAAAATAATCTTCGTATAAAGAAACAAACAAAAAACCAGAACTAATGAACCAGATAGTGAGCAATCTCTTGTTATATAACATACTCTGAGACTCTTTTAAATGAAGAAATGTTTTCCCTTATACTTGTCAAACAAGAGACTTCAGAGATAGTCTATTCTATGAGTAACAAACTCAAATTCCTTGAGGGGCCAACTCGAATGTGGGGTTCTATAGAAACGAGAGAGAACGGGATCCAACTGAAGGCATTCAAATCACTGTCAGCCCCCGATCTCATCTCGTGGTTTCATTCCCCATCTAAAGAAACTGAAGAGATTAGGTTCAGCTGACTTTTGGAGGCTACATAGTAAACATATTATGCAGGGTTGAGCGGAAAACAGAAACCATGCCAAGTATTTTAAGCCAAAAGAGATTTTATAGAAAGAATTAGGTGACTTGGCGAAAGGCTGGAGATTGTTGAAAGGGTCTTGGCTGGGCCTCCAGGAGTAACTTCTAGAACACCAGTGGATGAGGCACTGGGGAATATACTATTTTTGGCACAATTGGGAGCAACCTTGGAGTTCAAGAACATACTGCAGCTCTGACCCTGAGAAGCTGGGATCTGGAAGCTTATCTGGGCCAGGAACTCAGAATCTGTTCTCTACCTCCCTGCGCTGCCTCCTGATAGCCAGAAAGCTGACGATTCAATATGGCATGCTGAGACTGGTTACTCTAAGTCCCTCCCCACACACACTGGCATCTCCTGCACCTTCCGTGCCAACAGAAAAGAGCCAAAAAAATATCAGGGAGACTGTCTGTCTCATCTCTGCCTCTGAGATCTCAGACAAACCATCCAGAAGTCTAATTCACATCCAGAACTCTAAATGGACCGGAGTCTGAGAAATGTTTTCAGCTTTCCAGTTTCTCCTGCTCAGGAAGGAATGCTAGCAGCAGGTAGGAATGAATGTGAGTGCCAAACTGCCATTCCCAGCACAGCAGCTTTCCGTGTCGGCCCCAGGAATCAGGGCCCCACCGCTGACTTGTCCCCATCATACCTTCTATGGAAAGCCCCCAAAAGCAAAAATCTAGTCAGTAGGGCTGTAATTCTAAAGACCTCACGCTAAAAAATATGTGAACGGGTCATTTTATTTACATCATTAGGTACAGGGTAAATCACACTACCTAATTTACTTGTTAGGTATATTCTGACCCATTGGATTTTGAGCTGCTGAATGGGAGAGACTGTATTTAATTCATATTTGTATCTCCTGTCCCCAGGTCTGCCTGGCCCAGAGAAGATGCACAGGCATTTGCTGAATTGAAATGTTTTACTATTGACTCACTAATAAAAACAGTAAACCGGAATTTCATGAGCTACAGGATAGCAGCAATAGTATCAGGAGGCGGGCCCGCTACAGAGGCAAGGGGGTTTTCGTTTTTCAGAAGAAACAGATGTAGATCTCGCTAAACAAGGTACCTGCTGTCTCTGTCCACTGGTGTCTTGGATTTCTCGATGGGATGCTAAAGTTAGTGGTGTCTTCCCATTATGAGTCTTTTGGGGCAACAAAATACACCAGAGTCCAGGGTGAGATTACAAGGATGCCATAAGAAGCTGATGCCTGATAAGTAAAATACAGCCACCGACTCAGCGTGAGTTCTGAGCAGGGGCTTATTTATATTCCCCAATCAGCAGGATCTGATTAGTCTCAGCACATCAGGGGTGCTGGCTAACCTAGGTTAGCACCCCCAACAACGTCTGGTGGATCTGAGAACAAAAACAAGAAAAACTTACTCCAGTAACAACAACGGTAGACAGACACACACAACCAGCCAGCCAACCAGCCTCCACGCCGTGTACAACCAGAAGGTGCCGGGCGTTCGCTCTCCGCGTCCGGCCCCGCACAAAGCTGCAGCCGCGGCGCCGCTTTAATTTACACTCACTGCCCTCCAGGGGGTACTCACCTCGCGCTCTCAGGATCCGGCACCCGGCTCAGCCCGGTAGATTAGAAAAGGGGCTCGCAGGTCTGCGGGGAAGCCAGGTGGAGCGAGTTTCCTGCTGGCGCATCGCCACACCGGCGCCGAGGCTGCAGTTATTTAAGATAACGGGGCTGCGCGGCCCCACCCCGCCCCGCCCGCGGCGAGGGCGGTCCCGGGAAGGAGGCCGGGCGCCGGCTGGGTGGACCCCGCAGGGAGCCCGCACGGCGGCCACTCCAGCGTCCTCCGCGGGCCTGGGGCCGCAGGGCGCGGATGCACGGCTTGGCTCTGGGCCCGGAGAATCGCAAGTCCACACCCCGGGACCCTGGAGCGGTGCCGCGCGGGTGGCGGCCTCGCTGGCCCCTGGGGACCGGGCAGCCGCTGTCTCCCTGGGAGGCCGCGGGTTGGCGGCCCAGCGTGCGCCGACCCCGGCGATGACGAGCTCCCGGCGGAGGACGCGCAGCGCTGCCGCCGCAGAGTCGGCAGTGCGGCCTGCGCAACCGATAGCTGGCTTAGCATTCCCATCTACATTCTGGATTTTCACTCCACCTTTTTAGTTGTGTTGTTTAGAAGTGTCTTCTCAGGTGGGGCGGGTGAACCTCTGTTCAGATGACCGATTAAGTGGATGAAAGACTTGTCCTCTCCCTTTTATGGCTTCTTCAACATTTGCCCTTCTTGCTGTGTTGTTTCAGATTTTTACGTTCCAAATCAACATCCATTTAATTCTGCCTTCTATTTCCGTGTCTTCCTTTCCTCTATATTTTCCTTCCCCTTCTCTTCCACCTAATTGTGTGTATATGCGCCGGTGCCCCTTTCAGAGTAATTTTTATTTCTTTCAGAAATAAAATTGTCTTACCCGTTTTTCACTCCTTTAAGCAACGGCCAATTTTAGTCTCCAACAGCCAGAAACCATTCATGCTTCTTTCTTAGGCCCTCATTTATGGAGAGAAGGATGAACCTAGATTCCATCTAATAGACATCTAAAGTGACTATATTCCTAAATGAACTCTTACTCTCTGAAACCTTGCAAAAGTTTCCTGTGACACCCAGCTTCCTCTTAGCATAGGAATGAAATATATTTTTCCTTTTCTTTCAATCGCATGATCATTGATGTATCACCCAATTTGATTAGCACAGCTTTGGAGAACATTGAATTTTGGGGCTGGTTTTTGCTTTTCTATTGTTTATAATGTTCTATAGTTTACAGTTGTGAGTTTCCCTGGTGGTGCAGTGGTAAAGAATCTGCCTGCAATGCAGGAGACACAGGTTCGATCCCTGGGTCCGGGGGATCCCCTAGAGGAGGGACTGGCAACCACTCCAGTGTTCTTGCCCGGGAAATCCCATGAACAGAGGAGCCTGGCAGGCTGCAGTCCATGGGGTCACAAAGAATCCGACAGGACTTAATAACTGAGTAGGCATGCATGCTTATAGTTATCTCTGGGAAAACAAAGTCTGAGGGAGCATTTGTTAATATTTAGAATCCATTTTGTAGTATTCATCATGTATTTATTTAGAATTCATGTTTTCATAGCTTACATATAATGTATACTGACTCAGAGCATTAAGTAGATAGTTCATAACATACTTAAAAGCTTCAGTGTTCCATTACTTCACTTGATAATAAGTTATAACATTCTGATTACATTACATCAAAAGAAACCCAAGTCATTTGGCTCAATTCTGTAATTTTACAAAGCAGAAAACTAAAATTGAAGATAAATTGGATGACCTGGGGTCTAGGTAAAAAACCAAGCTATATGTGCTCCAGTAGTGGAATACCTGGACTAGACCCCTAAAGCAAATCTTATAATCAGTGGATTCTTCAGGCATGCTAGTCAAAATATCCTTTGCTTTCAGGTTTAACTCACCCTCATCAACTGCATGTTCTGCTTCATATATACAATTTTAACCTTTATTTAACCTGTTATTGTCCATTTCAAAATTTTCCTTGTTAATATTTACAGTTATAAGACAAAAGATTAAGAATCACTGCTCATTTACTGAGATCTATAGGTGCATCATACATATCATTTGGTCTTCTGAGCTAACAACAAATAAAGTACAAACATAAAACTCTAAAACTAAAAGAACAAGAAAAAACTTCTCCCTAATAGTATGTTATGGAATTATTTTCTATGGATTTATATTGAAACGTTTATTTTCTTTAGTTTTGTTTCTTGTTATATAATTTATTTCTATTTATTCATCCATAAACTATTTCTAAGTTTCATGTTCTCTTATCTGCTATGTCAGAATTTGGTGAGGAAATCTATATTTAATCTAAAAAATATCCCCCAAAATAGAAATACTGTAAATTAGTTAACTATATGTTTATTATGCCCATGTCAAATATTGCTTTTTTTTAATAAAGATTTTTTAGTTAGACTAAAAAAAGTACTAAGAAAAGTGATGGCAACCATTAAGTATAAATACCTATGATTATTTTTCTTTTACATAACAGATCAACAATATGTAGTCCTGAACCTAAAACCCTTTAAGTGTTGGTTACTGAGGCCAAACTCCTTTATACCTTTCGTGTTCATTTATAATGGTGTAAAATTTTAAAATGAGTACCCACATATAGATCAATGCGGAACTGTACAAAAATATCTGAATGTTGGGAAATAGAAATAAAGTAGAAACGAATACCGTTTAAAAAAAAAAAACCAAACTTTTTTCCTTCATATTCACATTTTAATTTTTACATGTTTACAAACTGAGGCTTATTCTTAAAATACTCTTTTTTACAGTGAGTTCATTATCTCACCAATCTACAATGATTTCAGAACAGAATGGAAAGAGATTAATGTATTTAAAGACTCAGATTCTTGTGAACAATGACATCATCAAAAGGTCTCGTTTTCATTAATTTGCAGTTAATTGGAAAGAGAAGATGGGTGAGTTTTCTTCTGAAGCAGGTTCACCGTGGACAGGAAGGGCCTGCCTTCCCGGCAAGGAGACTGAAATCACAAACTCCAGCCTCCATCAATGATGACAGGATTACCTGTGACGTAGGCAGACTGCAGTGATAAACACAAGGAGACAGAACAGCTAACCAGGTTGTGTTTCTTCGGTTTGCCTGACTGAGACAGCTGAACCGTTTATTCTCACAGTACTAGGAAATCTCACTTAACAAAGAGAAATTAGAAAAATCTGAATTAAATCCCAGATGATTTAAAAACTGCGGAGTGTTCTCATGATCTGGGGCTAACTGGACTCTTACTGGTGTCTGAGTGCATGTCACATTCTAAGAGTGTTTGGTATCAGAATCAGAAAATTAAAATTCTGTGATACAGAGTCATTCTCTGAATTAGGCTAAAATAGTGCATTTTCATTTTGAACTCGGAAGTATTCTAAACTAGCTGAGTTTTCTGCCACTAATAAACTTTTGAACATCATCAAGTATGTCAGTCATAAAGTGGTCATGTCAATTACCAAACAGAACTTTGTTAAAAAGATGTACATTTAGTTAATCAATATACATGGCTAATTCTAGGAACTGAATCACACTAAATGTATTTTCTAAATTTATATGAATAGTAACTACTATAATCTATTAACCAAGAAAACAATTTAAACTAGTTTCAGACATCTAAATCTGTACAAAACTAAAGGAGTTTAAAAATTACTGGTTTTTTTTTTCCCCATAGAGTTCTTATTTTTCCAAAGAATTAAAGCTGAAGTGATTCTTGTGGTAGAGATTCAGAAATATTTTAACTTAAACCTTTGGCTAATGGATAATCAAGACTCAAATGTATGCTGTTTGTTTTAAATACGTCTGAAACCTAAAATAATGGAAGAGGTAGGAAGGAAAAAATATCATAACAGGAGTACAGAGTGTTGTAAAGTACAATATATGAAAATGAGCATACAAAGTATTTAGATAAATGAGTGGGTTAGTAGTCACTCTACCAAGAAACAACCCCCGGTTTCTCTAAGTTTTTTTAAAAGGCAGGCTGTCTGATCACATATGGACTCTTCAGGATCTTTTTAAAAAGACAAAGGTCCATTTGTTGTGTATTTCAAGCCAGCGTGTTCCCAAATATTTGCTAACCTAAGCTCTGGCTAAATCAGGGCAATTTAGCTTATCAGCAGTACCCCCAGATCAAACGAGCTTTTCTGAAGATAGATTCAGAGAAATCAAAAAAGTCAATATACTCACTTTATCACAATCTGTCCAGCAGTTTCCTCAGCTACAAAAAACTGCTATAAATAGTTCTGAGAAGTAGTCACTGCTCTGTCACTAAAACATTTCAACCTCTGTATTTGTCACATTCATCAACTACCGGATGTGTACAAGTTTCATTCAGGAGATGCTGACTGATTAGTAACACACCTCCTCACTCCCACCTACCCCCACTTTTCTTCTTTTAGTTTCCTGGTTGGTTATTACTCAAAGGTATAAAACACAGGGGATGTTCTTGTGCTTTATACCTTACAAGAAATATTTCTAACAAAAAAGTTTCAGTTTTCACAACTGTATGTCATTGGTGGCTCAGATGCTAAAGCATCTGCCTGCAGTGCGGGAGACCCGGGTTCAATCCCTGGGTTTAGAAGATCCCCTGGAGAAGGGCATGGCTATCCACTCCAGTACTCTTGCCTGGAGAATCTCATGGACAGAGGATACAGTTCATGGGGTCGGAAAGAGTGAGTAACACACACACACACACACACACACACACACAAAATACACAGCAGCCAATAAGGAAGAAACTGGTTACAAATACATGCAAAGTGGAAAGAGACAGAACTATGAATTTCCATACACGAATATAAAGAAGTAAGAATTCACAGGGGAAAAAAGGAGGATGTAGGGGGATTCTGCTAAACAAATCACTAATAAACTGAAAGCACCAGATGCTAATGCTTTGTCTCCTGGACACAAATCTGATTTACCCTTTCCCCATTTGACCTGAAGCTGTCACAGTTTTGGAGGGTCACTGGTTTGATTTACATTAAATCATTGCTTAATCATTATTTTGTTTCCCAAGTTGGTAATTTTTGAAAAGAATGATAAAATTGAGCAATTTAATTTTAATTAAATTGAGCAATTTTAATTTTTTTTCAATCCTTCACCGCTTCATTTGCTATCAGATTTAGTGACATAAAGCTGAACGAGGATGAGTTGGTGGCTGAGGTCAAAGTGGCCTTAATGTCAAATTAAGTCAGCACCTATCCCTACTTTGTAAATGCAACATCTTAGCACCTACATGTGATCACTTCCTAAATTACATTATTTTGATCAGCAAATTGTGGCCTAACATGACTGAGGATAATGAACCCCCCAGGAGGAACAGTGCTTACTTCATCGGAGGCCAAGTACACGCAGAGCAGGGCTACTTCTTCTGCAGTTGCAAATCTTCCTGTTTTCTGTCTCTTTAGGAAATCGCTTAGTGCCTGTAACCAGAAACCGTATCGGACATCAGTGATGTGAGCTGAACTATGAACGCACCTGCAACACCTTTAGGAGGTCAAAGGCAAGAAGAATCTACAAAGGAACTGCTGACTTGATTAAGTACGCAGGATACAGGATACAGGACAATATCATTATTGATAATATCATTAACTGTGGGCCAAACAGGACTATGGTAACTCCCAAGCTACTCAAACTATTTGTTTTATATTAAAACCTATAGACACCATGACAGATCAGAAAGTTAGTACTAAAGAAGAGGGCATTTTTACGTTTTTTTAAAATGTGGTAAAACACACATGATATACAATTTACCATCATAATCAATTTTAGTGTACAGTTCAGCAGTGTTAAGTACATTCACATTATTGTGGCACAAATCTCCAGAATTCTTTTCATCTTGCAAAACTGAAACCCTGTACCCAATTAAACAACTTCCGACCCACTTTCTCCCACCCCCTAGCAACCACCCTTCAACCTTTCTGTTTCTATGGATTTGTCTACTCTAGGTAAGGAAGGGGCATTTTTTTAAACAACATGATTTAAACATTTAAAACAATAGCTATACCTCTTCAGGATTTGGTCTGGCTTGTATTCTTTCTTGCAGAGATGGGGTATCAACTGTTCCTAAATAAAAGGAGGGAATTCAGCTTGGTTACTTACTTAGACTGAAAAAGAAATTGACAATTAAACTTTAAACTTGCTTTCCATATCATTCAATGATCAGTGAAATTTTTCTTCATGACTTGGAGTGACAGTTTCCCTTCTACCTGCCTGCCCTTTTATTTAACAGTTTTATAACTTCTTTAATAACGTTTCTATGATTTTCAAAAACACAAGCTATCCTTCTTTGTCATACTAGGCAGGGACTCTTGGTGAAGAACCCAGCATTCCCAGGAGGTCCTTTGGTCTCATCACATTCACATGATACTTTATGGATAACTTAGGTGGCTCTACATTCTCCTCATTATCTTGAAATTCTCATTGGTTTCAAATTCCTATTTTAACCATTGTTTCATATTTCTCATTGAAAAAATATAACTTTAAATTATCTTAATTAAAATAAGAAAAATAAAAATGACTAAAAATGTTTAAATTGTGAGCAGCAATGAAGACCCAGCGCAGCCATAAATAAATGAATTAAAAAAAAAAAATCCCACTTAGTTCACATTCCTTACAGAACAAGTTCCCAGGCATTTTTGTTAACTTCTGTGATCTGCAAATTCTCTTTACAGGGCCTTTCTTCTGCTAACAGTACTCCAGAAGGACCACAAGATCCTTCTAAGGTCATAAAAAAATGATTTCACAGTCACAGCCCCAGCTCCATCCTTAGACCATGCTCCTGGGTGTGTCATGGATTTGACGTTTGCTCGGAAACAATTTCTTTCTTTTTTAGATTTTTATGGGGGTGTAATTGATTTACAATGCTGTGTTAGTTTCAGATGTACAGCAAAGTGAGTCTGTTGTACATGTACATATACCCACTCTTTTTTAGATTCTTTTCCCTTATAGGCCACTACAGAGTGTTGAGTAGAGTTCCCTGTGCTATACAGTAGGTCCTCATTGGTTATCTAGATTATATAGAGTAGGGTGTGTATGTCCATCCCAATCTCTCAGTTTATCTCCCTCCTTCAAAACCAGAATCTCAATTTTATTATCATTTGCCGTTTCTCTGGAGAGGCTGGGAATCTTCGAAACCTAAAAATCCTGGCTTCTTGCTGTTGAAGAGCCCTTAGCTTGTCTATCTGCTCTCACATTTTACCGTGAGCAGGCGGAACCTTCCCCAGGCTTTGTGGCTGCGGCCTTGGCTACATCGCCTGGCTCATCAGGAACATTTTCCACCCTTCAGTTACTGCAGGCAATAGTGTTGATGAAATTTCTTACACCACACAGCAAAAATCTCTTTGTATCCAATCTCCGATGATATTTTCCTCACTTCCCTCATCAACAGCCTCCTTAGAGTCCACAGTTCTACCAACGGTGTGCTCAAGGCAACCTCCTCAAAATTCTTGCTGCCCACTGGGGCAGATGCACACCATATCTTACATGTGACCAGTATTAATGACTAAGGGTTTCCTTTGTGGTTCAGACGCTAAAGAATCTGCCTGCAATGCAGGAGACCCAGGCTCAATCCCTGGGTCAGAAAGATCCCCTGGAGAAGGGAATGGCAACCCACTCCAGTATTTCTTGCCTGGAGAATTCCATGGACCGAGGAGCCTGGTGGGCTACAGTCCAGGGGGTCGAAGAACTGGACACAACTGAGCAACTAACACGTGAAGGCTGAGAGGCTAGCTGAGTCCTCTCACGCGATTCCAGACACCTGACCCCGCCGCGTCCCAGCAGACTGACGCACCATGCCATCGTCCGCACCCGTCTGGTGCTGAAGTGTTGTGACTCTACCATCAGTACCATCCTAGACTCTCATTCTTCGTCACATTTTCTTCTGTGACTGGCTCAGTGAGTCAAAGCTAGTTCCCTGTCCCAGAGAGTGTGGGGATATATTTTCCAGTCTTCCAAAAAGTCCAGCTTTAAAACAACCACATTTTCCAAATCATTAGACATTTTATTCCATTGGGTAAATGGCATCAAGAATAGCCAACAATATCACCAGTGTGTAAGTTAAAACCTAGCAAAACTGTGTCTCTCCTGTCAGATCCTCCTCTTTCTGTTCTTAAAACAACATTTGTTTATTTATTTGTTTTAGCTGTGGCATATAGCATCTTCAGTTGAGACATGCGGGATCTAGTTCCCTGACCAGGGATCAAACCTGGGCCCCCTGCAATGGGAGTGCAGTGTTTTAGCCACTGGACTGCTAGGGGAGTCCTGATCCTCCTCTTGGCTAGTATTACTTAAGTTTACCTTTCTAGTCCAAGAAAAATTAAACAGAACACTTCAATCATGGAAATTCTGTAGCTCGAAGGTTACTTGGTAGCTTCACCCCTTTAATCCAATAAGTCAGTGGTTTTCAACCAAGAGGAGAGCGTGAAGGATGACATCAGAATCCCCTTTCCAAACCATACACAGTGTTCCCCATCGACTCCTTCCCTGAATTCTGGCGTGCCCCTCGGGTTTGGAAAGGTCTCACGGGTAATTCTGAAATGTTTCTCCTCCCCACCCCCCAACACCAGTTGTGAACTACGAAGAGAAACTTTGATTCTGGACATGCAATACTGAATTTGGTTTCAGAGAGGAAGTTGGTAATTCCTCTTCAGCACCCTGAACAGGCAGACCTCATTTTACTGCACTTTGCTTGACTGCACTTCACAAGTACTGCATTTCTTACAAATTGAAGGTCTTTGCAATGCTTCTTTGAGCAAGTCTACTGGCAGCATTTTTCCAATAACATTGGCTCACTTCATGTCTCTGTGTCACATTTGGTAATTTTTGCAATATTTGAAACTTTTTCATTATTACTGTATTTGTTTTTTTAATTAATTAATTTTTAATTGAAAGATAACTGCTTTACAGAATTGTGTTGGTCTCTACCAAACACCAATATGAGTCAGCCACAGGTACACATATGTCGCCTCCCTCTTCTGTGGGAGCGAACCGCCCTCCATCTGTGATCAGTGATCTATGATGTTACTGTTGCAAAACGATAATGACTCACTGAAGACTCAGATGATGGTTAGCATTTTTTTAGCAATAAAATGTTTTTGAATTAAGATATACACATTGTGTTTTTAGGCACACTGCTATTGCACGCTTAATAGACTGCTGTATGGTATAAACATAAATGTACTTTCTACTAATAATAATTTCTCCTGTTTTCCTTTCCTTTACTTGAGGGGCCAGCATACTTTTTAGTCAAAAGTGAGACAGAACGTATTTTCAGCTTCGAGAACCATTTGGTCTGTTTTAACTACTCAACTTTGACTTCAGCATGAAAGCAGACTTAACCAGCACAGAAGCAAACTGGGTGGGATGTGTTCCAATAAAACTGTGTTTACAAAACAGGCGGTGAGTCGGATGTGGGCTGCAGACCGAGGTTTGCTGACCCACTCTTTGTGCATAAAGGAAGGTGTTAATCTCTCCTTTTCGTTTATGGGCCACCCCAGGTGACTGATTCGACTCAGTGGCTCCCTGTGTCCGAAGGCTCCTTTTCCTTCCTGCTGTCCTGGGAGTACGGTCTACTTTTCACCTTTCTTCTGACAAGATCATCCTGGCCTGCTTCCAAAACACCAAGCCCAGGCCAGTTATGACTCTTAATCACAGGGTTTAGAATGGCCCCCATCCACACAAGTAGCATTTAAATACTTTGCATTTGTTAAATTAAAATGGCATCATTTGTGCTAAAGCCCATGATACCAAACCTGTATTTAATGCTTAACCTAACTGCAGTTTCAGTCTTTACCAGAAATGGAATCTTAACCAACCAGTCTGGAATTTTCTGGTCCACACCCAGTGAGGTAATTGGCCTTGTGGGCCCTCTATGCCCCCAGAGGAAGAAGAGGCAATCTGTAAGATAAAATTCATGCCATCCTCTCCTCCCTAGACTAGAACAGGGCTTCCCAGGTGGTGTAGTGGTAAAGAACCTGCCTGCCAATTGCAGGAGATGTAAGAGATGTGGATTCAATTCCTGGGCTGGAAAGATCCCCTGGAGGAGGAAGTGGCAACCTACTCCAATGCTCTTGCCTGGAAAATCCCATGGGCAGAGGAGCCTGGCAGGTTTACAGTCCTTAGGGTACCAAAGAGTCGGACACGACTGAAACAACTTAACACGCACACAGCCTAGAAAATCCTTTTCTTTTGCCAATGACTTCCTTGCCCCATCCTCCTTTCTTTAATAACTTTCCATTTGTATAGAGCTCCTTGGAGCATGCATCTAGTTGCTAAACGGGATGCCACCTGATTTATGAATCACTGAATACAGCCAATTAGATTTTCAACTTTACTTGGTTGAATTTTGCTTTCTAACGCATCTGCAGGTTGTTCCTAATGACTTAGGATCTTATTCCAAACTTACTGTGGGGCTATTATCTTAATAACCCTAGCCTCTTTTTCTTCCTCTTTTTAAAAATGTTATGATTTTATGCTGGAGTATTGTTGCTTTACACTGCTGTCTGTTTCAGCTCTACTGCAAAGTGAATCAGCTGCATGTATACACATATCCCCTCCTGTTTGGGTTTCCTTCCCAGTCAGGTATCCACAGAGCAATGAGTTGAGCTGCCTGTGCTTGCTATACGGTAGGTTCTCATTAGCTAGCTATGTTATACACAGTAGTATATATACGTCAGTCCCAATCTCCCCATTTGGCCCATTCTGCTCTCTTCCCTGTGGTGTCCATGTGTGTTCCCTACATCTGTGTCTCTATTAGCCCAGGCTCTTTTTCTTTTGAGCTTTGCCCAGTGACAACACAGCATCTGGTAAACGAGCCGACACAGACACCTTTCAGGATGGCAGCCAGGGGGTCAGAAAGGACAGGTTCCCGGTCCCACAGCGCCCAGCTCACCTGGGCACACACAGTTGCACCGGATACCCTGCTGGATGAAGTCTGCAGCCACGGACTTGGTGAGGCCGATCACGGCTGCCTTGGTTGTGCTGTACACGCACCTGTTCACGACTCCTGAGAAGGAAAGAAAGGGTTAGTCGCTCAGTCGTGTCCAACTCTCTGCGACCCCATGGACTGCAGCCCGCCAGGCTCCTCTGTCCATGGGATTCTCCAGGCAAGAATGCTGGAGTGGGTTGCCATGCCCTTCTCCAGGGGATCCTCCTGATCCAGGGATGGAAACTGGGTCTCCTGCACTGCAGGCAGACGCTTTACCACTGAGCCAGCAGGGCATATCATACCTGAGAAGGAGGGGAAGAAGAAATAAAAAGCACAGTCTCCTTTAGGAAGCAGGAGACCCCTGTCCCGCTTCCTCACACTCCACCCTTTTAAAAATTGCTATCAGTTCTTCTCCATTAATAGGGCTAGTTTCTGAATCTGGGGAAATAGTATCATTGTTGGCACAATTCAGGTGAGACTTCTGTGTTGAGATGCTACATTTAAGTGAGAGCTGCAGCCTTAGCTTTTTGTCATCAGTTGGTAGAACCCTTAGGCGGATCCCAAAAAAAAACCTAAAACAAACAACTAGGATAAATCAAAGTGAAACAAAACACAACTCAAGCAAAGCGATTTCTTTGTATGCCTCTCCCAGGAGGGCTTACTGTGTATCCTTGCTGAAAGAAGGAATGTTATCTCAGTAGTAGCTCCTGCATTCTAAACTCGAAAATCCACCTGTACCATCACGCATCATCTCCATGTCTGCATCGCAGTCTGGCCCTGCAAGTTGACCTCTCATTCAGGGCTGAACCACACATCCATGTGCACCTCTCCCCAATCCACAGGCAGAGTTCTGTCTCTGGTATCATGACGGCACGCTGAGCAAAGCTCTGTTATAATTCTATCACGCTGCAGAAGACGTGTGTTTTCCCATCTCTCTCCCCTTTTGGAGCTGTGGATTCTCTGGGATCAGGGGCATATAGTGGATGTGTAGTACATCTTTTTTGATTAATTAAATGGATAAATGTTTCCTTCTCCCATTTTGATCTTCATTTCCATATCCATTTAGAGGGGAAAAAAGGGAAGGCAAAGCAAGCAAACTTCAGTTCCATGATTGGTTCACATATAAGGCAAAAGGCTTGGTCCTTAATTCCAGTTTTAAAAAAAGCAGTTTTGAACTCATGTGTGGGTTACATGATCTCTGCTATGCTTGTTCCCCAAACCCTTAAGCTCCTGGAGATGTGTCAGTCCGTGGGTCATGATTCCCAGAGGAAGACACGCCTACCTTTGATGCTGGAAGCCACAGAGGACATGTTGATAATGTTGCCAGATTTCTGAGCCAGCATCTGCCAAAACAAAACAAAGATAGAAAAAACCCCCCAAACATGCTATTCTGCAGGTTAAAAATTCTACCTCTTCAAAAGATGTACATTTGATTTGGTGCTTTCCTGGTGGCTCAGTGGTAAAGAATCTACCCTGCCAATGCAAGAGGCGTGGATTCGATCTCTGATCAGCGAAGATCCCACATGCAGTGGAGCAACTACACCCACGCACAGCCACTCCTGAGCCTGTGCTCTAGAGCCGAGGAGCTGCAACTACCGAAACCCACGGGAGCTAGAGCCTCCCGTGTCCTGCAGAAGAGAAGCCCCTTCAGTGAGAAGCCTCTGTGCAGTGACTAGAGAGTAGACCCTGCTCTCAGAAATTAGAGAGCAGCAAGAAAGAGCCAGAACAGCCAAAAATAAGAACTAAACTAAAAGACATGGTGGTGGTGGTTTAGTTGCTAAGTTGTGTCCAACTCTTGCGACCCCGTGGACTGTAGCCCTCCAGGCTCCTCTGTCCATGGGATTCTCCAGGCAAGAATACTGGAGTGGGTTGCCATTTATTTCTCCAGCGGATCTTCCTGACCCAGGGATCGAACCCAGGTCTCCCACACTGTAGGCAGATTCTTTACCAACTGAGCTATGAAGGAAGCCCCAACTAAAAGATGTACATTTACTTACAGTTTGCAGAGCTACCTTATTAACTGTTAACATTAAGCACCGTGAAGCAGCCTTAATGGCCTCACCCAGTCACTCCTGGGAACTGATGGCCTGTGTACACATTGGCAGGAACTTTACTCAAGGGGTTACTGCCTTCTTGGGGCACAAGAGCATCAGCAAGACCAAGAAGGGACCCTGAGCTAAATGAAAGGCCGATGAATGTTAATGTTACTGTGTGTTCCTGATGGAAAACTCTTACCATTTAACACATTCTTGTTGAATACCTACTGTGGTCAGGTACAGAATCACGACCAGTGATTCAAAGACAGACGACTCAGTCCCTGCCTGCCTGTAGAACTACCATTCTGATCCAAGTGCAGCAGGAATGTCATCTCAGCAGTAGCTCCTTCATTCTAAACTCAAAAATCCACCTGTACCATCATGCATCATCTCCAGGTCTGCAGAGTCTGACACCAAGAAGGAGTGGGGTGTGGAGAGAAGGAATCAGCCCAGGTTGAGGGGCATGCAGAGGATGGCTGATGTTTCAAAAGCTAAAATATTAGTTAGAAAAAGAAAAGAAAAGGGTATTTTGAGGACAGTAAACCACCTGTATAAAGACTCTATCACAGAAGTGGGAGGAAGGGATGAGGGCAGCTGGAACACATAATTTGGGAGGAAGGAGGCTGCAGAGGCCAAAGGGGCTAAATTTAGGAATTCGGGTTTAAACCAGAAGGCAATGCGGTGGAGACAATGAGAGGTTTAATGCAGAGGGGAGTGGCGTGCTCAGATTTGCAGGTTACAAAAATTACCCTGGCCTCATGTACAGGGGATCACTGGAAGATGATGCAGGGATTTAGGAAAGGAGATGCCGCAGTGATAAAGAATCTGCCTGCCAGTGTAAGAGACACAGGTTCGATTCCTAGGTCAGGAAGATGCCCTGGAGTTGGAAATGGCAGCTCACTCCAGTATTTGTGCCTGGGAAATCCCATGGACAGAGGAGCCTGGCAGGCTGCAGTCCATGGGGTCGCAGAGTTGGACACAGCTGAAGGGTAGAGACCAGAGATGTCTGTGGGCAATAGGGGTGGAGACAGTCGAGGTAACTTGGACAGGTCTTGGGACCTGGCTGCCTGCAGTGAGGGCTGTACCCCTACCCCATCTAAGGCAGTGTTACCCAACAATACCTCCATCAGAACACCCCATGGAAAGTGTGAAGGTCTTAAGAGGAGGGTGTGTGACAGTTTTGTGTTCCTAGACAGGGTACCCAGCAGCCAGTCAGTATACTTAGTAAGTCAAGACTTTGTGAGGTGCTAGGTTCAAATGCACATAACTGAGCTCTACCCCAGACCTAAAAGGGTACATCGTGAAAAAAGCTGCCATGAGTTAAAAATGTTTTCAGAGGAACTTATACTTAAAAGACATATGTATGTTTTCAAGAGATACACATCTGTGCAAGGGCATGGGTAGTGTGAAAGTGTTAGTCACTCAGTTGTGTCTGACTCTTTGCAATCCCATGGACTGTAGTCTGTCAGGCTCCTCTGTCCATGGGATTTTCTAGGCAAGAATACTGGAGTGGGTTGCCATTTCCTTCTCCAGGCCTGACTCAGGGATCGAACCCAGGTCTCCTGCATTGCAGGCAGATTCACATGGGTATCCACCCATGAATGTTTGAGGGGGAAGAAGTGAGAGTTGAAGAGAATGCCTGTCTAATGGGTGTTGCATCAAAAACAGAAATGAAGCTTTTCCTCTGCTGAGAACAAGGAAAGGAAAAGAAACTGACCAGACTAGAGAAGAAATATAAACAGGCCTGAAAGAGTTAATCACTCCCAGCTTAACTATAACAGTTATGAGTCTGTATCTCACAAAACTAACCAGACACTATGTAAATTACAACCTGCACCTACTGCCCCTTAACTGTATGTAAATTACATCGTGGACCAGGTGCTCACCTTCCCCCTTCTTTTGCAGACTACCCCTTGTAGCTTTTTGCATTTCAAAAGAGGGCCACAGTATGATAAACCACAGACAAATGGACCTAATTACTGGACTGCCAGGCCCAATTATGGGCTACCTGATGGCAACCCACTCCTGTGTTCTTGCCTGGAGAATCCCAGGGACAGCGGAGCCTGGTAGGCTACAGTCCATAGGGTCGCTAAGAGTCAGACACGACCGAGTGACTTCACTTTCACTTTTCACTTTCATGCACTGGAGAAGGAAATGGCAACCCACTCCAGTGTTCTTGCCTGGAGAATCCCAGGGATGGGGGAGCCTGGTGGGCTGCCATATATGGGGTCGCACAGAGTCGGACACAACTGACGTGACTTAGCAGCAGCAGCAGCAGCCAGCTCTGACTGTTTTGAAACAAGAAGAAGCATGCAACACTCTCACTACTTCACTTCTTGTCACATACCTCAAACTGTGAGCCCAATCTATATGATGCCCTCAGATTCCGTATGTCGGGGGCACAGTTCTTGAGGTAGCCTGCTGTGTACTCTTCTTGGCCCACTGGGGATTAAAGCCATTTTCCTCCTTTCTCCAAGTTCTGTCTCTGTACTTACTTATTCCGCATCAGTAGGCAGAGAAAGTCAAGATTTTGGTGGTAATATGGGCACTAACTCATTGAAATCAGAGGGCGTGGGGATGACTGTAAGGAACAAGGAGGAGATGGTGAAGAGTCAGAATAAGTGCTGGGGGAGATGGAGAACACAGGAAGGAAAACTGGGACATTCCCTGTTATGAAAGGCAAGGACACAAAGAGTTTCTACGAGGGAGGAGTCTCCGTAGGCAGTGTAAAGGCTCTAAGAAAAAAAAATCACTTCCGTTGGGGCAAGTTTCTCCAGCAGCTTTCAAAGAGATGAGGAATGGAGAAGGCAAATGGTTCAATGACCCAGAGATGAGTTGACCAAGATTCTATGTTTCCTTCTGGCATTCTTACTTTCTGTTTTGATACTTAGCTACTAACTGTACTTAAGAGCAGAAAGTCTAAAATAACCGTAAGGTCTTATGTTGGATGGACTAAAAGGGCACAAGGAGAGACTGAGGTCAAGGTGGCAGAAAAAGAAAATATTTAACCCAACTTGTGTGTCTATATAATAAAGAGGAGTCCTCATAATAAAAGACTAGGAAAATTAGCAAAGTATAACAGTGCTGAAAATTAAGCCTTAAAATTATTTTCTTATCCATTTTATCAAATAAGATAACCTCTTGAGAAATCTGTATGCAGGTCAGGAAGCAACAGTTAGAACTGGACATGGAACAACACACTGGTTCCAAATAGAAAAAGGAGTATGTCAAGGCTGTATATTGTCACCCTGCTTATTTAACTTATATGCAGAGTACATCATGAGAAACGCTGGGCTGGAAGAACCACAAGCTGGAATCAAGATTGCCATGAGAAATATCAATAACCTCAGATATGCAGATGACACCACCCTTATTGCAGAAATTGAAGAAGAACTAAAGAGCCTCTTGATGAAAGTGAAAGAGGAGAGTGAAAAAGTTGGCTTAAAACACAACATTCAGAAAACTAAGATCATGGCATCCGGACCCATCACTTCATGGCAAATAGATGGGGAAACAGTGGAAACAGTGGCTGACTAATCACTGCAGATGGTGATTGCAGCCATGAAATTAAAAGATGCTTACTCCTTGGAGGAAAGTTATGACCAACCTAGACAGCATATTAAAAAGCAGAGACATTACTTTGCCAACAAAGGTCTGTCTAGTCAAGGCTATGGTTTTTCCAGTGGTCGTGTATGGATGTGAGAGTTGGACTATAAAGAAAACTATGCACCGAAGAATTGATGCTTTTGAACTGTGGCGTTGGAGAAGACTCTTGAGAGTCCCTTGGACAGCAAGGAGATCCAACCAGTCCATCCTAAGGGAAATCAGTCCTGGGTGTTCATTGGAAGGACTGATGTTAAAGCTGAAACTCCAATACTTTGGCCACTTCATGCGAAGAGTTGACTCATTGGAAAAGACCCTGATGCTGGGAAAGATTGAGGGCAGGAGGAGAAGGGGACGACAGAGGGTGAGATGGTTGGATGGCATCACCGACTCAACGGACATGGATTTGGATGGACTCTGGGAGTTGGTGATGGACAGGGAGGCCTGGCGTGCGGCAGTTCATGGGGTCGCAGAGTCGGACATGACTGAGCGACTGAGCTGAACTGGACTGACCTACTTTAGTTAACTCCCCAGTCTCACTGAGGTGTAACTGAAATACACACGGGATGCATGTGCTGTGCGTGCCCAGTCACTCAGTCGTGTCTGACTCTCTGTGACCCCATGGACTGTCACCCACCAGGCTCCTCTGTCCGTGGGATTCTCCAGGCAAGAATACTCGAGTGGGTGGCCAGTCCCTTTTCTGGGGGATCTTCCCAACTCAGGGATCGAGCCTGCATCTCCTGTGTCTCCTGCATTGACAGGTGGATTCTTTACCGCTGAGCCACACAGGAAGCCCATGGAATATATGTAGCCCAGCTGGGGCTCCTCGGGCGGCTCAGTGGTAAAGAACCCGCCTGCCAATGCAGGAGACAGACACAAGAGACATGGGTTCAATCCCTGGGTGGGGAAGAGCCCCTGGAAAATGGAATGGCAACCCACTCCAGTATTCTGGCCTGGAGAATTTCACGGACAGAAGAGCCTGGTGGGCTACAGTCCATGGGGTCACAAAGACACAGACATGATAACGTGACTGAGCACGCGCGCACACACACACACACACACACACACACACACACACAGAGTTTAATTTATAAAGATGGACTATTGAATAAGTTCGGTCTCTGATCTTCTGAAATGCAATAAATTCCTCATGCAGAACTTTGGAGTACAGTCACCTGGGACATGTTAATGCTGCCCTCTAACCCTTGGACTACACATTTAGCCCAGGTCTGCCAGCTGATTCCAGAACCCACAGTCTTTGCCTTCCTCCCACGCTGCCTTCTCACCACCAGCTCAGACCTGCTGTCTTACTGTGAATGCTCCTCTCTGGCAGGTGCGACAATAAAATGAAGTGCCCGGACACGGCAGGGCTGTCAAGCATTGACCTCTCAGAGACTCAGGCAGGTGCTGCAAAGATCTCTCAAGACTCCCTCTTGCTGAATCTGGTTAGTCTTACTGTGAGCTCTTCTGCCCTCCCTGACCAGAGCTCAGCTCCTAAATTTGGCAGACCTTGGTTTGTCTTCAGCGAGTCCATGCCTGACCTCCACCCGGACTGACAACCGAGATTCATTTCTTCATCCAGCAAATGTCTGCTCAGCACCTCAATGTGTGAGGGACTCTGCTAAGATTCAGCAAAGGAGGAAGACCCCCAAATATCTAAGATCCTCCCGGATCCTTGCTATAATGGATCTTCTCTTCTGGTGGGCCTTGGATTCTGCACTGACCTCCCTTTACAGTACTTTAAATTTATTCTCTGCTTTTTCAGTGCTCTTTTGAGTCTTGGAATGGCTTTCTGTATGCTTATTCAGGAACCCTGGAGTCCACGGGGTTGCAAAGAGTCAGATACGACTGAGCAACAACAATAACAATTCATGAACAAAAATTTCTAGTATTATTCCTGTATTTTGACCACCTGACCTTACAAATCTGCCTAGACTCCAAACTCTGGCTTCCCCTGGAAAGTTCTAACTGGTACATGTGCATCACAGTTAAGGAACATAATTACGGCTGGAAAGGATTGTGGAATCTGTCACCCTCATTTTAAATAGAAGAAACAGATGCTGAGAGAGTGCAGAGTCACCTCCCAGGTCCCGTGGTGACTTAGGGGCAGGGCTCAGGCCTGCCTAAGGTCTTCCGACACCTGATTCCAAGATCCCAGGTCAGGTCAGTTAGGGTCACTTGAACAAGTGACACCTTCTAATTTCTCATCCCAGTCATTAATATCTCTTGGGATTTTTTTACACATGAGTGTCACTGACTCACATGGATTATTGTTAAGATGCTTTATCTCTTAGGCAAACTCACTAATTTGGAAGTTAGCATTTGATATTTTAAAAGTTAACACTTAACAAGTCTAAATTTTGGCTCCACCGTACCTCACACCTACATCCTTCCCAGTGTCTGCCAGACATTCGGTGTACAGATGTGTCGCCTATACACGCAACAGTCTTATCCATCTGACCTAAGCTTCCTCTTTTACCATAGCCTCTGCTTTTCCTCTGATCCTATGCTAAGGATCAGTCTTCAAGAAATACACTCCAGTTCAGATTCTCATGAACTCCAAACAGGCAAAAAAAAAAAAAAAGCAATTCTGGGAATTCCCTGGTGGTTCAGCGCTTAGGACTGCATATCCACTGCTGGGGATGCAGGTTTGATCCCTGGTAAAGGGAATGATGATCCTGCATGCCGTGTAGTGTGGCCAAAAAGAAAAAAATAAAAGGAGAAAGTTTTAAAAACATATATTTTAAAAAAGTTTGCTAGTTCAACATTCCATGTGTATGTTAGTTGCTCACTTGTGTCCGACTGTTTGCGACCTCATGGACTGTAGCCCACCAGGCTCCTCTGTCCGTGGGATTCTCCAGGCAAGAATACTGGAGTGGGTTACCATTTCCTGCTCCGGGGGATCTTCCCAACCCAGGGATCGAACCCAGGTCTCCCTCATTGCAGGCAGATACTTGACCGTGTGAGCCACCAGGCCCAATCCAAAGATTCTTTCTAGATGCTAAAGAAGTAGATTAAAAAAGTTCCTTCATTACTAAGTCACTTTCTCCAATTTTCCTTTTAGCTTTCATCTGTATCCTTCTTGACGTTAGGCTTAATGTCCACAGCAAAATATCATCAACTGTGTTGCCATAAAAAAACTCATCTTCCGCCCTGGGCTGGGGCGGCATTCATTGTGTCAGTCATCTAACCCAGCTGGGATGGAAGAGAGGAGCAGCTCTCCTGCATTTCACTAGGGTTCAATTTACAACCCTGAACTAAGCCCGTTCTGTACAAAGTCAACCTTGTTCATTGTCTGAGCCTGTGCTGTCTGCTCCTACTGCCTCATAAGCTCATCTGAAGTCAGTGTTTTTCATATTTATGTTCCCCTCCCCCAGAGCACCAAGTGTGGTGCTCTCAACTGAAAGGCACGTAATGCTTGTCTGTAAAATAAATTTAAAACAGTGATGAGCTGTGTGAAGGCTGGTGAATGCCAGGGCAGCAGACTCAGGAGGAATACTCTCTCTCTAGCACACGCTGTCGCTCACCTTGCTGGTACCTGTCACTCAGCTGAAAGCAGGAGTGCAGGGCGAAGACTCAGGGTACAGAAAAGCAATGAGAGTGTGTGCCTAGACACTGACGTTCAAGAAGGGTCCCATGGTTAAGACTCTGCCTGCCAATGCAGGGGACAAGCAAGGACTAAGCCCTGGGCTGAGAAGATCCTACATGCCGCAAAGCAACTAAGCCCTTGCGTCATGGCTACTAAGCTGGCGAGCCACAATTACTGAAGCCCACACACCTAGAACCTGTACTCCATAATGAGAGAAGCCCCCATAATGAGAAGCCCTTACAGCACAACTAGAGAGGCGTCCCAGCTCGCTGCAACTAGAGAAAGCCCCTGCACAGCGACAGAGTCTCTCCGGCCATAAAGAAAGGAAGGAAAGAAAGAAGGGGCCCAACTTCTAGGGTTTAAATCCTGGCTCTAACCACTTACTAGTTACATGGCTAGTTATCTGACTAGTCACATGACCTCGGGCAAGTAATCTAACCCCCAGCTTCACGCCTCTGCACATTGGATGTGATAAAGCAGTCCCTGCCTCATCAGGCTGCTTTGGTCCCACAAGCCTCCTTGCTGTCCCAATCCCTGGAACCCAGTCCAGATACCTGGATGGTCAGCTCCCTCACTTCCCTGGGACCTCTGTGAACATTACACCTTCTCAGTGAGGCCCTCCTGGACCTCTCTGATAACCTAGCATCTTTTTAATTCACAGTACTCACAACCATCCCACATGTTATATGTTTATTTGATGACATAGTGTCCCATCTCTCCCCTCAAACACAGGACCTTCATTATGGAAAGAACTTTGTTTAGCTCTCTGATGCCTTCTTCATCTGAAATGCAGCCTGGCACAGAGCCCGTGAGTGAATGAAGTGGAAAGTTAAGTGAGTTCATTTCTATTAAATGTCTTGATATACATGTTCAATATGGGTTAGTCAGTATGTGAGATATTCTCAGAGTGGGGATCCTCTCTGGATATCGGGTGTGGAGACCCACTTATTCCCTGGTGCTTCTACTAGCGATGCTGGTCACCTTACCTTAGGAAGAAAAGCCTTGATCATCAGGTACATGCTGCGGACGTTGAGGTTCATCGAGAAGTCCCAGTCTGTCTCCTCACAGTCCAGGATGGTTCCGTGATGGACGAAACTGGAAGAGTAATTAGGCAATGGGGAAAATGATCATCCTAAAAAACTTCTGGTGAATCTCCTTATCCTTTTCATTGTTCTTTATTGGCTCAGACCATTGTCCCTTCCATTACCAAGACTATTAACAATTCAAACCTAGTATCACTTAGTATATTAGGTGAAGTATTCTAACAACATAAGCTAAAAAAGTTTAAGACCAAAAACATCTTTTAAAAGAAAGCAGGATAATATACATGTTTCGATGCTGTTCTCTCGAAATATCCCACCCTCGCCTTCTCCCACACAGTCCAGGTGGGATGCATGAGACAAGTGCTCGGGCCTGGTGCACTGGGAAGACTCAGAGGGATTGGGTAGAGAGGGAGGTGGGAGGGGGGATCGGGATGGGGAATACATGTAAATCCATGGCTGATTCATGTCAATGTATGACAAAACCCACTACAATATTGTAAAGTAATTAGCCTCCAACTAATAAAAATAAATGAAAAAAAAAAAAAAAGAAAGCAGGAGTTCGGAAACTAATAAACATGAGAAATTTTATACCAATTCACAGGAAAATCACTGTCATTAAAAACAAACACGGATTTCCTTGGTGGTCCAGTGGTTAAGAATTCAGCTTCCAGTGCAGGAAACGTGGGTGCCATCCCTGGGCAGGGAAATAAGATCCCACATGCTGAAGACAACTAAGCCCACTTGCCTCAAGCAGAGAGCTCATGGGCCTCAATGAAAGATTCCTGCGTGCTGCAACTAAGACCTGATGCAGCAAAAATAAATATTAAAAAAACCCAAAACCCAAAACCAAACAAATGTGAACAAGCTGCAAAACGATTATTTCAAGAGCAAGAATGCCCTCTGGTGGCACAAATTTAACATTCTCAAGGGAAATCAAAACTCCAAGGAAAATTCCCCAGGCAAGAAAACTGGAGTGGGCTGCCATTCCCTTCTCCAGGGGATCTTCCCGACCCAAGGATCAAACCTTGGGTCTCCTGCATTGCAGGCAGATTCTTTACCATCTGAGCCATCAGGGAAACCCATTTAAAAAAAAAAAAAAGAATAGACTGCCTAACTACTATTTCAAGAGCGCCCTCTGGTGGCAGAAATTTAACACTCTCAAGGAGAAGTCTAAACTCAAGAAAACCAGTCTCAACATCTCAGGGTAGCAAAGTACTAGTCCTACTGTACAGTTCTAACATACCGAGCAAACATTGCAGAAGAAAGAAAAACCTTTAATATAAACTTCACTCTTTTTTGAAGTCACATTTCCTCAAGGAAGCTTTCTAAACACTTGAGTCCTACTTGATTTCACTGTCCCCCGGACCAAAATTATGTAATTAATTATAAAAGATGGTTGGTTCTGATTCCTATGCACCACTGTATTTCTAGTTAAACTGAATGACAGCAAGAACCACACGCTCTATTTCTGTATCCCTTAGGTTGCTGAAAACTTAACAGATGCTCAAAAACTAATTTTGCTAGTTCTTTCCACGGCTCTGCGTATATCCTCATATGAGGGATGAGCAGCTTATTTATAAACCAGATCATCACAATTGTTGCTATAATTTAATTCCATGCATCGTAACATACGATAAACTATGAATGCAGAGTTGTCTTTTTTTTAAACTCTGAATCATGATTGGGTAAAACCACAAAACTATATTAGAATGTTCCAGGATTCTTCTACCAAGGCAGGAGCATAAATGTAACACTACCTAAGCAAAGTGGGACATCTGGAAGGTATCTACTGAGTTCCTATTCACTTGCATCTACTGACACGCCTGAGAAGGGAGAGTGGGTTCCAGCAGGGACTGTATCTACAGGCAGCTGCTCCAGTTTGAGCTCTACATTCATGGTTCAGGAAACTTGGCACCACCCCATGACATTCAATTAAGCCATCCTCTTTGTGTTGTGTATAAAGGTACAACATGAACCTTCTTTTGCTGGGACTGACTGTCCCAATAAGAAACACTGAGCTTGGGAAGTATAAAGAACTTGCTAGAATGTGCAAAAAAAACTGGGGACATTCATATTTCAATAACCTGAGTACTTGGCTTCTGGTAAATATACTCTGATACAGGGTCATTTTAAAGACACTCTACTGGAAAAGTTTTTCATATTATTTTATCAGTCCTAGTGGAGCATCAGTGACAAGTCCGTTGGCATGAGCCTGGTACCAGCCCTGAAAAAAGCAATAGCTTCATGTTAGTGCTGGTGCCTTGAGTGACCCTAACTACCTGTAGACCCCAAGACTATGTCAATGTCTATGGCTGTTTTACTTGCTGATCTTAACTGTAATAAAAATTCTGTCCAAAATTTTAGCCATATTCCCCAAGGAATATATTATGGCTAGCCATATTCTCCAAGGAATATATTATGGCTAGCCATATTCCCCAAGGAATATATTATGGTTCACAATGAATAAGTTTGCTTTATCAAAATTCTTTGTGTGAAAATTGCAGAAAGCTTTCTGTAAGAAGAGTGGAAGTGAAAAGTTGTGAATTACCCAGCAACATTAAAGAGAACATCAAGTCTCTCAATGTCATTGGCAAACTGGTCAATTTGCTTCTTCTTTGTGACATCAAGGACCCGAGTCTGAATACCTGAAATATAAAACAAAGGGCACTATTTGCCTGTATGCATAAAGGATGTTTAGCCTTGAAGATTCAGCTGTTTCCAAGTACGAATATGGTAATATCTGTATGGTAGGCTTCATAAGGATTGCTGCCCATTCGTAGGGTCTTCATAATCTTGACTCTCAGTAAAAATCTTGAAGTCTCCCCATTTGACCTCCCAATAACACTTCTCTTTCTTCTTCCCCTTCTCTCTAGCCTCTAAATTGAATGATAAAGGTCTTTTCTGAGTAAAGACTTCACAGTGACATAGGGATGATCGACAGCAGACGCATCTCAGTAAGCCAGCAGTAATCGCTGCGAGTCGGCTCATTTGAGCCCATTCTTTCCCCCAGAGGTCAAGTCCCTGCTGGACTCTGTCTGTGTGAAGGGTAAAGGCAGGGGCGGTGGATAAGGTATTGTTTTCACTTGTGTACTTTACCTTTATGTTAATTCTGTTATTTTTCAGAAATGACTCTGCTGGCCAAAGGTATCATCACTTATTTCTGGACCAAATTACAAGGAGAAGAAATGAGAGGCCAGATGAAGGGATGAAACACTTGAAAACCGGCCACAAGAGATCTGGCATGGGGGTGTGAGAGATACACACCGCACCAGCTACTGAAAACCTCTGAACATTCTTGAATGAAAGCAGCAGTCATTATTTTTATGTTTTTTTTTTTTTTTTAAATAATACATGGTTCATTATTCTCTTTTGGATATAGAAAGAAAAGTTTATAAACAGAAAGGGAAGACTGAAACCGAGGTTCAGAAAGACCTCCTTTCTATTGTGCTTTTCTATTCCAACAGCTTGATTTGTTGGAATTACAATTCAAGATAGGCTAGTGCAGTTAACTAGGTCAGAGCAGATAACTAGGTCAGTGAACTGATCTGTGTTGATCATGGAACCTGTTCTATTCAACTTCCAAATAAGTTCTCTGTTCTGATTTCTTTCAGAGTAACCTGAAGCTCTCTGAAGTTGGAGTTAGGTTCAGTGTGGTGAAGCAAGTGATAGAAAGAAACTATTAGTTGCACTCTGCGACTGAGTGACTCTCTGCAACCCTGTAGACTGTGGTCCACCAGGCTCCTCTGTCCATGGGATTCTCCAGGCAAGAATACTGGAGTGGGTTGCCATTTCCTCCTCCAGGGGATCTTCCTGACCCAGGGGTAGAACTTGGGTCTCCTGCATTGTGGGCGAATTCTTTACGGTCTGAGCCACCAGGGAAGCCCATAGTATAAGGGGCAATAAACACCTAAATTATCTCTTAGAGTCTCTGGTCATGATATGTAATGTTAGGGCTGAGCTGTTTCCAGCCACTGGCTGCATGTGGCTACTGAGCCCTTGAAGTGTAGCTAGTCTGGCTGGAAACATGCTGTTAAATGTAAAATACACACAGGTTTCAAGTATTTAGGAAAAAAATGTAAAATATCCCATTAATAATTTTTATCATGAGTACGATAAAATTACAGTATTTTAGATATGTTGAGTTAAATAAAATATATTCTTAAACTTTTCACCTGTTTCTTTTAACATTTTAAATGTAAAGCTTAAATGTATATTTTACTAGAAAAAATTATGCCTGTGAAAAACATCATGTTTCTCTTGGGCACTGCTGCCCTCAGAGGAGGGGGGCTCAGAAGTAAGAAGTTGTCATAATGACTGTTAAATGGTCACATCTGATTTCATAATTAGCTACTGAATCCTTTGACATGTTGGATAAAGACAAAATTTTAAGCATGCACCTTAAAAACTTTGTTCATACATTCAAGTGTACAGATTTCTGTCTGCAGGCTCACAGAATACAGACTGGATATCAGAGAATCTGGCTCTAAAAAGAAGCCCCGTGGAGCTGAACAGCTAAGGAATTTTCTCTCAGCATGTAAGGTGCTAATGCTTTATAATCCCTTGTAGACTCCAATCTCAAAATCAAGCTATGGAGGTGCTTACCTGGGTACTTCTCCAGTTCCTGAAGTTTGGATTCATTGATATCTGTGGCTATGACTTTGGCACCTTCTCTTGCAAAAGCCTGGTAGACACAATGTGCAAATAAATCCTTTGTTTACCTGGTTAAACTGCTCTCGTGAGCCGAGAGTCACTTAGCCTCTCCCCTTTATCTTACTGTCACTATTGTTTTCCCCATGAAATAGGTGAAATTTCACACTACCTAGTCTCACCTCGTTCTTCACAATTCTTATCAATTTTATCATTAATTGGAACAATGTGACATACACTTGCTTGTCAGTTGACTTTGTCCCTGTGTGTGTGTGTGTGTGTGTCTGTGTTTGGGCTCAGTTGCTCAGTCATGTCCCATGGACTGTAGCCCACCAGGCTCCTCTGTCCATGGAATTCTCCAGGCAAGTATCCTGGCTGGTCATTCCCTTCTCCACAGGATCTTCCCGACCCAGGAATTGAACTTGAGTCTCTTGCATTTCCTGTATTGGCAGGTGAATTCTTCACCACTGTGCCACCTGGGAAGCCCAACTTTGTAATACCAAATAAATATATTTTTTTAAAAATCTAGGATTCAGTTATTGAACACCTCTCAAAACACTACCTTTCTTTGATTTTACAGCCTGCATTCTATTTCTGAGCAGCGACTAAAATCCAAATAATAAGAGAAAAATGGGTTATTTCAACACTTTTCCTCTTAATAAAAGTGGATTATTAGCTTAGGTGGGGGTTTCGTGTGCGAGAGGTTGATATACATTAGAAGGCAAAGATAACTTGATACTCTCATAAGTCTGGAGTCCTACCTCTGAACTGACATAATTTCAGAAAACAACGCACTTCTGTAGGGCCCCTTCAGTGATTTAATTATGGTGCAGAGAAACTGAGGCAGACAGATAAGTTTCTGTCTCTAAGGTTATCAGTGATGTCACAGGATAAATGTGAGGTATTCATTCCTTCATCTGCCTGGAGTTGGAGTAGCCACTTTTCTTTTTGCAACTTAAGACAACAGAAGCACAAAAGGAAAGAAAAAAAAAAAAAAGCAGAACTAAATAACCATGGTACCTGGCCTGATACTTCAGTACCTCAAAAGTTAGTAAGCAAGCAACAGAAGATGATAACTTACCAACGCGGCTGCCCGGCCGATCCCCTGAGCAGCAGCTGTGAGGACAATGACCTTCCCATCAAGTCGGCCCATCCTGGAACCTGCAGTTTAATCTACAGACATGTGTATTTAATGGCTTACACAGTAGCCCATGGCCTCGTGCAGTAACATTTAGAAGGAATGGTTCAACCGACTCCTTTAAGAACCTGAAGATACACACCTGTGTCAAATATCCCCACCACCTGAGAATATCCCCATCGATCTCCAAGAATGCTTACCCTAAATACCTAGCTTTGCATATAAAAACATTTAGCAAAGCCCTGGTAGCTCAGTCAGTAGAGAATCTGCGTGCAGTGCAGGAGACACAGGTTTGATCCCTGGGTCAGGAAGATCCCCTGGAGAAGGGAATGGCAAGCCACTCCAGTATCCTTGCCTGGAAAATCCCACAGACAGCGGAAGCTGGAGGGCTGGCTGCAGTCCATGGGGTCGCAGAGTCGGACATGACTGAGCCACTAACACACACTGAAGCGGTAGCTGATGACAGACAGACATCAGACTTCAAGCCATCCTCAGGGCGGTTTCAGCCTCTGCTGCTGATACAGCCCACCACCGTCCTCCCCTCTGCCCCTCCCTGCAAACACTGCGTGGGTCCTCCCTACTTGGGACTGCTTCTTGCTTCCTCCCTTGTACACTTTTCTTGGGGTCTGTACTATCAATCATCTGTGGTCTGTCCAGGTCTCTTGGGAAGATTTCACAGTTGGCCTATGAGAGTCATTGAAAAATAAGAGTTGGAAAGTCAGATCCTGTCCAAACCCCCCTTTTACATCTGAGGGAACTGATTTGACCTGCTCAAGGTCACAGAGCTGGTCAACGGTAAAGCCGGGACTGTCAGGCCTCCTGACTCTTCCGTATGTGAACATCCTACCCCACAGTGCTGCTGATTAAAGTTTGAGCATTCAGCAGTAACACTTCAATAGACACAAACGGTGATTTTTAAAAGAGAGGACTGAGGAAGTCTGACATAGGGGAAATATGATGTACAGAAGATACCTGGTCAATTCTTGGACTGTAAGAGATCGCAGGGTGACAGGAAAGGCTAGTGACGAGGTTACAGGTAGTGAAGAGTCAAGTGCTAATCAGATGAGGCTGTCTGCAAGGAACCAAGTCCTCTCTCTCACCCTGCAGTTCTTAGTGTGTGCCTCTGACTGCACAACAAGGCACAAAATGGCTGCTTTCTCCCAAGACATCGCATCTGCATTCCAGGCAAAAAAGAAGGAAAGGAGCACAAGCCAGAAGTCTTTCAGAGACCTTGCTTCTCTATTTCGGAAGGGAGCGCTCCTCTGAAATTCCAGCCCATGTTTTGTTGGCCAGCTTCAGCAGCAGGGGCTAAGAATTTGAGTTTTACTTTCCAGTCTTTATAAAGTGAAAAGGGTAGGGGTCGGGGGAGGCGAGTTGGGTGTTGAGTGAGCTAACAAATAGCACATGCACAAAATAATCTTCCCAGTCTGCTCCTTACCTGTCTGATAAAGAGTGCATCCAATCATTTCTTTCGGAACTTATCCCTGCTCTCGTCTTTTTGCGGTAACTCGCCTGCACTTTAAAGCCTCCAACCTTTGTCCCAGCTCTCCACGCTGAGGGCTAGTTACTCCTGTGGGGTAATCGGTGCTGGAGGATTTGAGAGCACGACATGACCAGATGTGCATTCTGCAAAGCTCACTGGAGAGCAGGCCTGGGGAGGGACTGAGCGGGCGGTTTCCTTCGATAGAAATTGCAGTCATGCAGAGGCGGGGGACAAAGAGAGGGGTGGAGGGCAGCGGTGAAAGAGAGTGTTTAAGAGCTGACCCAGGGCCTGGCAGCCAGTGCACTGATTTCAAACCAGAGATTACGTGGTTCGCCCAGTGTTTCACGGCTAGGAGTTCAAACCTGGGCCTCCTGATCGTGGATTCGAGAGAAGACCTCGTGGTTCTAAGTCCCCACACGGCGCCAGGGCCTTGCGGCTCCGCGAAATTGGTACTCGTAACTGACCATGATGCCAGCGCTGCGGTCTGAAACCCATCTCTGAGTCTGTGCCGAGGCCGCCGCCCCCGGGCCATTTCCGTTGCCTGGGTGCCTGGGTGCGGCACGACTGCCCAGGCGAACCCATCTCGGGGACACGCCGAGCCCCGCCCGCCTGCCTTGGGGCTCGTCCCGCGGACTGCAAGGGAAGCAGGATGTGCCCACCCCGCCAAGCCCCTCGTCCGCCCCCGGCTTCGTCGCGGTCTGACGGCTCTCTCAGCCCCAGCTCCCTCCTCCTTTTCTCCCACACCAGCATTTCCTCTAATAAAACTCGTGCGTGTGTAACTTTCTCTAGGAGTCAAGTTTCTTGGAGGACCAGACAGCGCGTGGCTCTAAGAACTGCCCCCAGGGCCTAGCTTACGACTTCACTGATGTTCTGTGATTGACGCAGAAGCAGGACGTTCACAATGCCCGACCTACTTTGATGCAATTTTATTTTTTTCCTTCTTACATGAGTGATACATTTTAAGTTAAATCATGGTAAAAGTTAAGTTAAACACTCAATATTTGAGAAAGGAAGAAACCCCAATAATCCCTACCCGCCCCCAATCCTGAGCATGATGTATTAAAAAGCTGCTACTTTACCCTGCTGTTATCAGTGACTTCTGGCCCATGGCCCTGTGAAGGCACATGCCAGGAAGCTTTGACACCTAGAGAAGCGCTTACTGAAACAACTGCTGAAGCGCAGGGCAGCCGTTTTGCTCCCTGATGACCTCCTCCAAGCTGTCCTCCCTGTCTTTCTGGGGGCAGATTTTAGAGCCAAAGCCTTACAACTAGATAAACTGCACTATTACAGGAAAACGCATTTATTGGGAAAAATGAGTGCCAACATAATCTGAAATGGCGAAATGCGGGAAATTTCAATAAATTCAACGTGAAAATCAGACAAGATGGATTACTTACTCCAAATATTAGAATCAAAGTGTTATTTGTTTTTTTTAATTTGGCCCACCTTGCTTATGGGATCTTAGTTCCCCGACCAGGGATCGAACCCCCACCCTCCGCAGTTAGCGTGCAGAGTCCAGAGACACAGAGCAGTTACAGGAATTCTTGACGAACCGGAAAAAGGATGTCTACAATAGACTCCTTTAGCTACTGAAAAACTTAGCAGAGTTTCAAACTGTTCAAACATCCCTCCTTACCCTGAATTTACGGCTAAAATTAATCCTGAAGAAGGTAATGTGCAGAACAAAGTACCGTCTGAAAATTAAAACTCTACCCCTACTCCCCTCTGCCGCCAAAGTTTCTTTTTTAATATATTCGGAAACTTACTTTAGAGCCGCAAGTTCATGGCGTCCTCCAGATCACTGCGCCGGCAAGAAACTTAAGACCTTTGTGCAGAAGCAAGTCAGGTGCCTAGTAATGCCTGTTGGGATTTGTAGTTCAAATTCCTCCAGTTTTTAGAAAATTTACGCGCACATTCACATATTTTATGTGTACGTGCTGCCATCTAGTGGAGCTTAGGTAGAACTGTTAACTCCGATTGCTAGAAGGAAAAAAGTAGAAAAGCATCTTACTGGTGTCTTCCGTTCAGTCGCTCAGTGGTGTCCGACTCTTTGCGACCCCATGGACTGCAGCGCGCCAGGCTTCCCTGTCCACCACCAGCTCCCGGAGCTTGCTCAAACTCAGGTCCATCCATTCGGTGATGCCATCCAACCATCTGGTGTCTTAGAATGTGGAAATCACTTCCTTCACCAATTTTACCTAAGTCCTGCTCTTTTATTTGCACTTACTCTGTGCTGCTCTGGGGCCACTCGAGAGAGAATGAGCCAGGAGTTGCATGTGGAAGTTAGCAACGAAATAGAAGGAAACCAGGTCATTGAAGATCCTGGAGCCTTCCTTCCTGCACCCTGACCTAGATTGCTTTGAGGCGGGGGAATTAGTTCTCTCGTGCTTTTAAGGTATGGGTATGGTCATTTTGTCACACGCAATCTATTCTAACACTCATTACAAACTCAGTGGCAGAATGCAGTCATCTCGAGTGTACGGCGGAGGCTGAGTCGGGGAACTTCGAAGGGCATGCTGGGTAAGAGCCAAAAATCAAGTTTGGCTGGAGAGAACCAAATATCGGATGGAAAAAGATGTACTAGATCATGTGAGCCCTCTCTACAAGGCTTACTAACTCATACTTAACAGGCATGTAACTGAGCCTAGAGACTGTTTAGGCTAGTTTGTGCATATGCTAGTTAAGTAGGGGTCTCTCAATGCCCATGTAACTCACTTTGGCCTGCCTTTTATTTTATAAAACCTGGAAAACAACTCTCAAATTCCCAGCCTTCTTTGCCTCTCGAGCTGGTCAATGAAATAAATGTAAGCTGAAATCTCTGAGGTTTTCCTTCTTGGATAGAAAGCTGAGGCCTCTCTGAAAGGCTTTTGACTTTTGCTCTTTTCTCCTGGAAGGCAGTTGTGATGCCTAGGGCCATGGCAACCATGTTGTGACGTGGTGTGAGATCAGAAGCATACGTTAAAGACAGCAGGGTGAGTGAGAAAAGGGACTTGGTTCCTTGAACAGAGCCTCAAGTTGACAGCGTTACCATGTGACAAGCTGTCCTATAGTAACCATTACTGTTGAAAATCAGCTCTCTGAACTTCTCCTGTGAGAAGATAAACTTCTTTAGATCATGCTTTTTGCTCTTGGAGTGAATGCGTATTTATAGTAATCACAGTGACTTGGAACAAAGACTGTGAAGTCAGAAGGATGAAGGAAAGTCCCACATCTTTCCCTCACTAGCTGTCAGTCACTTAGCTCTACAAATCTCAGTTTTCTCGTCTGTGAAACAATCATAGCACTTACCTCAGGGATGTCATGAGGAGGACGGACTCGGCATGTGAAACCATCAGTACAACATGCTAGTTTTGTACTTTGTTGTTTGGTTGTCGTGTCCGACTCTGTGACCCCATGGACTGCAGGACGCCCCGCTTCCCTGTCCATCACCAACTCCCAGAGTTTGCTCAAACTCATGTCCATTGATTTGGTGATGCGGTCCAACCATCTCATTCTCTGTCATGCCCTTTTCCTCCTGCCTTCAATCTTTCAATCAGGGTCTTTTCCAATGAGTCGGCTCTTCCCGTCAGGTGGCCAAAGTATTGGAGTACTTAATAAGAGTGTTTTTGTACTTAATAAACATTATTAACAATTCAATTATAGTGGATAGCAAATATTGTCCTTAAAAAAAAAAAGGCACCAAAACCCAAAACACCTTGGCCTAGTTTTTGGTAACAGAACCTCATTGCCCTACTATAGTTTATAATGTTGAGTCTAATAATCTGAAACCATTATCCAGCTGTGCTCCCTGCTTTAATAACAATCCTTTTTCTTTGACTTTTGAAGATTTTGGAATGCACATTTTACGAACATGAGAGTTCCTTGGTCAAGGCCAACTCTGATAATTTTTCTTGAGGCAGCTTTCTTGAGCCTTCCTTCATCCCTTGATCTTCAACAGTAGTGGTTACTTTATGACCACCTGTCACATGGTAATGCAAATATCTGCCTAACCATTTGTATTCAGTGGACTAAATTTCTCCAAAGCTAGGGACTGTAACTTTTTCACTTTACATTGTGATCAGTTTATATTAAAACTATATGAGTTATTTGTTTTCCAAATACAAAAAGTTCTACAAAGGCGGTACATGTGGGTGCCTAGACCGATGCTGAGCACGTAGTAGATGGTTGTTTCTTTGCTGAATATGAATGGTAGGGTCTAGGTAATAATTCTGCGAGGCTCAAGAGCATGTTTCCTATGAATATTTTGTCTTCTTTGGTCATAATTATGCTTTTCAGACCATTTTAGTATTGTCTGACTGTAGTATTTTTTTTTTTTTTTTTTTTTAACATTCTCACGAGTTTCCATTGCTGATTTTCATAATCGTTCCTTTGCAGTCACTCACAATATTGAAACTCATTCTCATTAGAGGTAAACAACATACCAAGAGAGATGTCAGAGAGATGGAGGAACAGAAGCTCTCTTTCCCTAACAGACACCGACTTAACAACAATATATGGGCCAAAATACTTTTGTGAAAACTTCAGAAGCCAGTTAAGAAGGGCTTCCCTAGTGGCGGTACCCCAGGTCAGGGCAAAGCTGGGAACGGCCCCACTGAAACAGGTGAGAAGAGCTGTTTCACTTCACCTGCACCCACCCCTCCCTCGGCTAGCACAGCTTAGCCCCGGCTCAGTTTCTCCATCACGGGCAGTAGGGGAAAGAGGAGAGTGGAAGGTTCACCCGAAGTGCCAGCTTTCTGAGGGGTGTCCGAGTGACTGGTTACTCTCCCCGACTCAGAGTGTTGATGGAACTGGCTTGGTTTGGCACCAGAGAGCCTGCAAAGACTGGTGTGGCTCTGCAGTCAGGACCAGGTGCCCCCTGGAGCCTTCATTCTTGGGAGGGAGGAGAAGAGTGGGTGTCTGGTGTCCCAGCTTTCTGAATGGCTGCACAAGAGACTGGTTTGTGTTTCGCCTGACTTGGGGTGCTGGTGGGGAAGCTGACATACTTTGGATGCCTGGGGGCCGATGAGAAAAAAGGACAGTGGTGTGACTTGCTGCTGCTGCAGCACCAAAGAGCCTGCAGTACTGCAGACAGACACCAGAGGGAGATCATGAGCTCCTGAAAAAGAATTTGGCAACCCTCTCTAGTTGGCAAATCTCACATGCAAGCCCAGAGAAGTGGCATACCCCTCAAAGGTTTCAGAGGCCCCCCAGAATCTATAAACGAGCTGATTGATGAAGATGTTTCCCTGTATGACACTAGAAGGCGTGGCTGCTTTTTTTCAAATGCATAAAACCCAGCAAAACATCAGAAGGCACACAAACATAGACTATTGAGAAACAAGATAAATCTCCAGAAACAAACTAAAAAAAAAAAAGTTGATCTAAGAATCACCTATCAAAGAATTAAAAATAACAGAAGCTCAATGATCTATAAGAAATATAGAGAACTAAATGAATTTGGGAAAATAATGCATGAACAGCATGAAAATATTAACAAGTAAATAGAAACTATGAAGAAGAACCAAACAAATTCTGGTGCTGAAGAATAATCAAATTGCAAAATTCACTAGAGGGGTTGAACAGCTGACTTGATCAAGCAGAAGAATCAACAAATTGGTCATTTGAAATTATCCAGTCAGAAAAGCATAAAGGAAAAAAGAAAAGTGTAGAGAGCCTAAGGTACTTATGGGGCATACTTAGTGGACCAACATATGGTGGTACTTCCAGAAGAGATGGGGACAGAAAGTTGATTTGAAGAAATAACGGCCCCCAAACTTCCCAAATCCGAGGAAGGAACCAGACATCCAAATTCAGAGAGTTAAGCAAACATTCTGTTAGACTAGAAACCTGATGACTAATTTTATTTTTAATGGCCTTTAGTTTCCCTGGAGAAAGGAATGGTGACTCACTCTAGTATTCTTGCCTTGGAAATCCCACGGACAGAGGAGCCTGGCAGGCTACAGTCCATGGGGTCACAGAGTTGGACACAATTGTGTGACTGAGCATGCACACAGAGCAGTTTTATTATCCAGGTGAACCTACCTACTCCTCAGTAATCTGGGGGAAGCAGACATCGTAAAGAATGAAGCCTGCGGTGCTGTTATAGTGTCTTGTTTGGGTAACGGTGGAAAGGAGAAACAGGCCCAGGTGAGAGGATTAGAGGAGGGGACACTTTCCCCTTAGCGTTAGTGAATTCCCATGGCAGTGTTAAGATAAGGGAAAATATCCAATCCACAGACTTTAGAATGATGACTGTGATGCAATTCATAATCTCTTTCTCTGAATAAATATTCTTACCAAAGAGCCAAGAATGTCTTGAAATCACTAACTCTGTTCTAAGTGCATCTTGCTGTTTTGTGTGGTTTTTCAAAATCACATGATATAAAGTATCAGATACTTTCTAAAACCATAGTTCCTTATAGGTCAGAGACCCCTCTGGGGATATGACAAAAGAACGTATGGACCTTAGTATCCTAGAAAAATGGATCCACACACAAAAGTAAATATTAAACTTCAGAGGTTTTACAGCTGCATGAAGTCCAGATGCCTTGTGTATCTGTGGGCACCTCAGGTTTAGGAAACTTTACCTTGATAGAAACTCTGGCGCTGTTTCCTCGTGTCTAAAATTGAAGGGCACAATAAATTGATGTGGTTTTTTTCCAGTTGCTAATGAAGTGCAACCGACTACAAAGTCTAATAACAAACCAATTTAGAGTGCCTGCATAGGGAGTGGGGTGGGTTGTAACTGGAAAGTGAAAAACAACTTCCATAGCTGTTACAGCAAAAGGAAGATTATAACTAGAAAATGCCGAGGCTGGATCACTTGCTATCCCTTAACAGCCTAAATATGGAATGCATGTGTGTGTTTTTACAGCAAAATTCTGAAAGTCAACACAGAAGAAGAGAGGAGGGCCAGCTATACCCGGAGTATCCCACCAAGAAACCATCAGTTAAATTACATGGTGCTGTGATCTAGAACAACTAATCAAACATTTACTGAATGTTCAAGGCACTAAAAGAGTCTGTAATTTTGTTAATCAAATGATACTTTATATTAATTTATGAATTATGCTTTGGAATTCTCTAAGTCATAAATGGATAACTTCATATTAATAAAAATATATACATTTTATGTATACATGGGAAGATTGGAAATTTCCTTCAATAACTTTATTCTTTATAAAACATATAAATAAATAAAACTTTTCATCTTCTAAAGGATTACCATGTTTAAGAAGAAGGTATATTGCTATCAGCATTCTAGATTATGGGAATGCATCCCATTCTTTCATCTTCCAATCCTAGTGGCAAAGTGGGAACTGAACTGAAGTTGGACTGTGACATGACTGCCAGGGACAGACACATAAAGACATGAACAGACATTTCCAAACACGGAACGCGGGGCCTCCAGAAAAGCGGCACAGTGGAGTCTACTGAGTCTTGCACTCTGGCACATCTTTTCCTGACGACATTTGCCAAGGACCTGGCTGGGGATTCTCGGTCTCCACTTCAGCAGTTTGTTCTTCTGAGGAGGAAAAAAAAAAATCAACAACAAAAGTAACCTTAGTGAAAACATAGACAAAACCCAAATACAACTGAAGTGGAAAGGATGATGTGACAGTAGACATATGAAGAATAAAACATGGCCCTTCAACACGGTCATTAATTTCCTTGTTAAAAAGGTATACTTCACTTCATCAGAGTTGAAGATGTTGATTCCCCATTTTCTCATAAAATGAATGGTTAGAAAAACCATATTGTACATAAAACCTAGAAGTAATAAATTTTCAGTTGGAATCCATCAATCTGAGAAGCAAAGTGAATCAAACAGATAAGCTGAGTTTGGTTTTCCTTTGTCCTATTTCTAGGGAAAAAACTAGTGTGCTATACAAATACTATGTATTTTAGAGAATACTTAGCCATTGTTGGAAAGCTTTCTTTGAAGCTTTAAAAAGCATTTTAACTCCATCTATTTATTTATAAGTAATAATTGTTTTAAAATTATATATGCATAAATCTAGGATAGCTGATCTTGAGATAATGAAAATTTCCTTTTATAATTAAAATTAAAAACTGACAATTTTTTGGATTGATATTTTATTAATACTAATTCAAGGATTATGTCCTTTAATTCTGAATTGGTGAATTTCTGATTTATGTATCCCCCCCCCAGCCTTTTATTTCACTTAAAAATCGTACCAGAAAGATCCATGTATTGATAAAAAGACTTAAGCATTTTTATTTGCAGTTGGATTAGTCATATTATGCATGTGCCTTTGGCACTGTCAAATAAAATCAAGAGATGATTATAAAACTTATCAGTCCAAAGACTCTTCTAAAATAGTATGTGTATGTGTGTGTGTATACACCAAAAGCTCTATGAAAGTGCTAACTAGTGGAAGGTCCTTAAATGTTTGTTAAATACTATTCAAAGAGCTGAATAGTTTCAGTTTTTTTTCCAAATTGCTTTGTTCCTTACTATCTCCCTAAGAGCATTGTCAAGGTGCTGACTTGATCCAATTTTGATGTGCAGTTGATGAGAATGAACTGATTCCTTCTTTGTCACAGTTCCCATATTCTTGCCTGGAGAATTCCATGGACAGAGGAGCCTGGAGAGATATAGTCCATGGGTTCGCAAAGAGTCAGACACCACCGAGCGACTAAAACTTTCACTTTTCAGAGCTCTCATACACCCTGGCAACCTTTGCTCAGAGCTTTAAATATCTGGCAGCCGCCTCTTTTGAAGAAGTTTTTTTGTTTTATGTTTCTACAAATGCATAATAGGGTATTTCTGACAGGTGGATACACTTGTCACTCCTGGGCATGTGGTGGGAAAGGCTAAGACACAACATATTACAGAGCTTCTCCCGCCACGTTCCCCATCTCTGTGGACAGTGCCTCTGCAGAGCTGGGGTGAGTCTGATACCTGACACCCACTTCACCCAATCAGGCACTGAGCCTGCTGATTCTGCCTCCAAATCTCTCCCATCTGTCACGTCTCCTAGACTCTGCTGTACCTGGCCAAGTTCACGCTGCCCCCTTGCTCAGGCACCTGTCAAACTCTTGCTCCCATGATTTGTGGGTTACCTTACAGCTGAGGCAATGTGTTCCCAATGTATGCGTCATCACGCTCCTCTGCTCTTGTCTGAAACCTGAAGGCTTCCTCCATATGCTCTCAGGATCAAGTTTAAATTCTTTCACACTCTCTACAGAGTCCTGCAGGTCTGGCTCTTACCTCCCTTCTTCGGTTCACTGGCTCCATCCACAGAAGCCTGTGTTCCTTGCACCCTGGCCGCGTCATACTCCTTCAGCCCTTCCCCCGACTGCGGGCCCTCCTACTCTGGCTGGGGCGGTCAATGTTCTATCTGTAAATGCTCTGCCCTCCTCTCTGTTCAGCTAGCTCCCGTTAACCTGTTAGAGCTCAGTTCTCTTTTTCAAGGTAGACTTCCGTGATATTACTAAAACAAAAACCTACTGTAAGCCTCAGAGCCTTCTGCACTCTAGAATTTTCCCTTTGACTACCTGATTGCTGTCTATACCTATTACACTGTAAGCTCTTGGCGGACAGGAACTGCATCTAGTTTTGCTTATTACTTCACCATTAGGGTATAATATGAATCACAGAGTTGATAGTAAATAATTCTGTTGACTGAATCAGTAAGTAAATGATATAAGTCTACGATCTGGCTTGTGTAAAATGAATAGAATCCTACTGGAAATACTGGCCCACTGAATTCATAAGAAAATCTTTTTCAGTAAAAGTAGTTTTGTGCATAGGGTAGTGTCCTTATGTCCTTGGGAGAGCTGCTTGTCCATTTCAGGGAAAAGATGACAGTTTAAGACACAGACTCGGTAAAAAGTGACTGCACTTCAGAGAATCTTTGTCCCCCAAGAAAGTAATGAAGTCTCTGCCCCGTGAGCTTGGTCTGCTCCATCCTCTCCTGTTGATACTTGCCCTGTGGGGTCACGTGGTAAAGAGAAGTTCCAACTGTTATCCCCGCATTTCTGAGTAACCAGTATATTTACCTACCTGGACAAAGGCCTAAACCTGAGTTATCAAAATAGCGAATTGGAGGAGGTACTGGCAAAGACTTTGATCGGTTATCAAAAAACCAAGATTTCGGCGACTCCTTTGGCATAGGATCTTGGATATTCCGTTCCTTGCATTGAGAAGACATATGGTGTCTCTTTTTAGGTGTCCCAGTCACTTTAGGAGACTTTGGAGAATTCTCACAAGTTACTTCTTTGTGAACTTCTCTTTTAAGAGTTCTCTCCTTCCATGTCTTGACTTCACTGGAAAGATGATGATAATTGCTTAAATGTGGTAGTGGTGGGTGAGAGGGAGAAGCAGGAGAAAAAAGGAGACCACAAGACTGCAATTCCTGCAATATATTCACACTTAAGTTAAAAAAAAAGTTTTTAAATTGTGGTGTGTGTTAAAATATACATAACATAAAATTTAGCATTTTATCATATTTATATTCTAGTTTCAACCTAATGCTTACTGTTTGGACTGTTTCCACAGTTCAGAAAATGAAATGAGGTCAGTATAAACTGAGTAATTGTAGTAAATCTCCATAATCATGGGGTTTTGAAAAGAAATGATATCAGATTTTTAAATGAATCGATGATATGATCTAGTGTATTTTGTGGCCATAATTTGATATATTAGTCTCTGGGGTAGATGACTCTATCTGTTATTTTAAGAGAAATAATTTGTGGTGCTTTTCTGGATTCATTATATTCTTGCTTCATAGAGGAAATGCTACCAGCATTGCTCTGGTTCCTCCAGAGAGAAACCTGGGCAACAATCCTAGGGCTCCTTCTTCCTCATACTTATTTCTCAAATTCATCTCCTTATTTTTATCTGCATTGGCACCATTCCAGTCCATGCCAAAACTATCTTTTGCTTGGGCAACAATAAACAGACTCCTAAGCTGGGGCCTCCTATACTGAGATGCTGTCTGATCTCTGAAGGTCAGGGTCTCCTCCAGGGGAGGCAATCCTTCCGTTACATTTAGGATCCCCTCCAAACGTCCTCCCAATGACATTTGGGGGCCTGTGCTATCCGGGCCAGTTTCCTCTGGGATTTCAACTTGCACCTCACTGTCTCCGTCTCTCTGCCCTTGCCACACTGGATGTCTTTCAGTTCCACCAGCAGGTCACTCTTTCTGACTCAGAGCATGTGCACATGCCATTCCCTCCACCTAGAGAGAGCTTACCTGCCTCTCCTTCCATCTGGCCTAACTTCTATTCAGTTTTCACACTGAATCTTAAAGGTTAATCTCTTGATCAACACCCCTCCCCACACCAAGAGTTATATATCTCCCTGTTATATACTCTTCCATAATGTCCTACTTTTTGATGTTGCTGTTTGCTTGACAGCACTCACTACAAAGAATTAGTTATTTGTGGACTTTACTTAGTTTAATGCCTAGTTTTCCTCTACTGTATCACTGGTAGAGGTTAGTACAAGATTCTATTCTTTGGTAGAAGCCAAACAATTAAATTTGTTGGAAATGTTTACAGGTAAAACTAAGCAGCTACAGTAAGGGACCTAAGGGGCCCTTCCTTGAGGAGGGGCTCACTGACTTGGGTACATGGACTTGTGGTGTATATGAGCTGCCCCCTCAGAAATCTTTTCTTACTTCCTGGTTCTTGGCTTAGTTAAACATAGGTCAGTTGATAGACGGCAAACATGGAATGGTGCTACTGTATTCCTATTCCTTTTAGAAAAGACATATGAACTTTAAAAATATTTAGTTGGGAAAAAGTCCCCCCCTCAAAAGAAAACAAACTAAAAAGACAAAACCTACGTGTTTACACCATTCTCCCCAACATGTAACAGACATAAGTATAATTTCTGTATCATATAAGGTGATCTTACCTTGACAGCTCATTCTTTTGCTTCATGAGCTGTTCATTCTGCTGCTTTAACTTAGAAACTTCCTTTTCTAGCCGCATGTATTCACTTTTCAGGATGAGCGCTTTCGTGCTTTGTACAATGCCACTGCCCCCTCCACAGGTTAAGGGTTTATTTGAAGGCTGAGTATCAATATGTTCTGACACCACTGTGGATGCGAAAGCACAGACAGGTGGGTGATAATTTTAATAGCTCAAAATTAACAACAAAGGGCAATAAGTCATAAAAATAAAAATACCTCGACCACCATCTATCTGGAAGTCGACCCTGACTTCCTTCTCCCTTATCTCACATGCCTATTTAGTCATCAATTTTAAATAGCTCTAGAACCCTCCTGCTTCTTTCTACCTACTGATTCCACTACCATAACCCAGTTAGTACTGTTTGCCATGGCTGCGGTAGTTACGATCCTCCCCAGACAGAGCTGTCCCGCACTTGTCTGTCTTCTATGATCAGTGGAGTCGCCTGGCACACTTCTTCCTGCAGTGTGTGTGTGTGGGCTCCACCAACATTCAGTGAAGTACTAGTGCTCAGTACATGCTTGTTCACGAAACAAACCTGAGTTGATATTAAAGCACACATTATTAAAGATTCTATACTGCGTGTGCAAAAGTAATGTAAGGAACTGCTTTGTGCATTTTAGATAAAACTGCATGAAGCTGTGAGGTGCTTTCTGACGGAGACTAATCCACTGGGTCACTGGCAATTTCTTAAAGAAGGGTAAAGTTGTGTGGGGAAGATACTCGATGTTCATTTCCTTTTGAATGATTCTGAAATCAGGGACATGAAAGTCACAAATCAAGACTACTTATACTGATCGTCCTGTAACAACAAGGAATGCTCAGATCTATTTTTATCTCTTGAAGTTTTTCAGGTTGGAGCTGTGATCACCTTAACACCATCTCTGATTCTTTTTTTTTACTATTATTTATTTATTTACTTGGCTGTCAGGTCTTAGTTGAGGCATGTGGGTTCTTTTGTTGTGGCGCACGGACTCTAGTTATGGCGCACGGACTCTCTAGTTATGCACACAGACTCTCTAGTTATGGCGCACGGACTCTCTGGTTATGCGCACGGACTCTGGTTATGCACACGGACTCTCTGGTTATGGCACACGGACTCTCTAGTTATGCACACAGACTCTCTAGTTATGCGCACGGACTGTCTAGTTATGCGCACGGACTCTCTAGTTATGGCGCACGGACTCTCTACTTATGGCGCACGGACTCTCTAGTTATGCACACGGACTCTCTAGTTATGGCGCACAGACTCTCTAGTTATGCACACGGACTCTCTAGTTATGGCGCACGGACTCTCTAGTTATGTGCACGGACTCTCTAGTTATGCGCACAGACTCTCTAGTTATGGCGCACAGACTCTCTAGTTATGGCGCACAGACTCTCTAGTTATGCACACGGACTCTCTAGTTATGGCGCACGGACTCTCTAGTTATGTGCACGGACTCTCTAGTTATGCGCACAGACTCTCTAGTTATGGCGCACAGACTCTCTAGTTATGGCGCACAGACTCTCTAGTTATGCACACGGACTCTCTAGTTATGCACACAGACTCTCTAGTTATGGCGCACGGACTCTCTAGTTATGCACACAGACTCTCTAGTTATGGTGCACGGACTCTCTAGTTATGTGCACGGACTCTCTAGTTATAGCACACGGACTCTCTAGTTACGGCGCACGGACTCTCTAGTTACGGCGCACGGACTCTCTAGTAATGGCGCACGGACTCTCTGGTTATGCCGCACGGACTCTCTTGTTATGGCGCACGGACTCTCTGGTTATGGCGCACGGACTCTCTGGTTATGGCGCACGGACTCTCTGGTTATGGCGCACGGACTCTCTAGTAATGGCGCACGGACTCTCTGGTTATGCACATGGACTCTCTAGTTATGCACACAGACTCTCTGGTTGTGGCACATGGACTCTCTAGTTATGCACATGGGCTTAGTAGTTCTGCGGCATGTGGGCTCTTAGTTCCCTGACCAGGGATTGAACCTGCATTCCCTGTGTTGCAAGGTGGATTCTTCAACCACCAGAGCACCAGCGAAGTGTACTGATCTTTTCTTTTTTAAATGAATGTATAATAATACACACAAATATCATCCTCCATTTGCTAGACCTTCAGAATTTTCAGTGTGCTTGCACATATGGCTTTTAGTGTGATCCTTAAAACAATTACATACATAAGCTAAGTCAGGGCTGTCCTCAGGGTTTCACACAGCATTAAACGAGGGCAATCAATTCAGAGACCTGTCCTTGACTGTGAATTCAATGCTTGTCCTACTCTACAAAGCTGATCTAAGTATTGGTCAGCGTTTTCTCTTTATAAATGAAACACAAGAAACAGAAATACAGAAAAAGGTATAGTTTGAGAGATATATAGGCAGAAATTTGATCACTGGACTTGAAGACTGTTACTATGATAAATTGGAGTCTGCCAGTAAGAACAAGTCGGATAATATTTAACTGTGAATGGATATTTTTACTGTGCATATAGTCATAATCTACTAAGATATGTGCTTGTATTTTTATTGGGAAGTGTACTTCTACCCTGATAGTTAAGTCATTCTTTTATAGTACTGAAGATATCTTCACTAATATGTAAAGATTTGATAATGCAAAAGCAAATTTCCTCTTTTCTAAGAATCTATAATGGAGAAACAGTCAAGATTATAGGAAACTAAGGAGATGTCACAGGATAAATATAAGCCCAATGAATTCATCTGAAAAATAGTTTTTTCTAAATCAGTGATTAACTTAGGTTTATTCTTGATTGTCATTATCTATAATAGTAGTCTTCAAAATGTTTAAGTGTACTGAAGTAAAATGGAAAGATTGGGAAGTATCAGCATTTTCCACTTACTTGATGTATCTTGGGCCTGTTGATTTCTTCTAAGATTTTCTCTCAATAACCTTATAACTTCTTTTTGATATTCTACAGTGGCTTTTGTTGAAGCAATTCTATTAAGAGCAACAGAAATATGTAAAAACCCAGAAACAGACTTTTAGAAGGAATAACACACAACTGCTGTCAAGAATTTTCTAGCAAGACACATCATATCAACATGTTTATAGGTAGTAGTAGGTAACCCCTCATACCTTCCTGGTATCACACACCTCACAGCTATAATATCATCAAATTGGAAGTATTTTGTCTGGTTGCAGGAATGACTTTTTTTTTTAACATTGAGAAATCAATTCTATTTAAATTTCTGGAAGCTCAATAGCTGTTAAAAGTATATTGAGTAAAATTATACCTGGGAGCACCATAAAACAAGTAACTGGTCTGTTACCATGAGGTCCAAGAAACACCAAGAAGGTATAACAATCACCAGAGCATGAAAGCAAAAAGAAGCTTCCGTTCTAAAGTCAGGAAAGCAAACCCTAGCTGCAGATCTGGTTCAAGGTGTTATAATCAAAGGTCAAATTCTGCTCATTGTTCCCTGGTAGAGACATTTTATGAACTGTTTGCTTAAGCATTAATCAGCAGTGATATATTATAAGATACTCTGCCCTTTTTAGAGGCTGACAGTATCTGCTGATTCTATTCTGTACGTAAAATTGCTTTTTATGATGAAGATCTTAACAGATATAAGTTTCACTTTTTATCACTAGAAGGCTGGTTAGAACAAATGAAGATCTGGAGTGCTACGTATTTGGCAAAATTACACATCATCATTAAATATTTATTAAAGATTTGTAGGAAGAATAAAAAATGTTAAGAGCCAGAAGGGATAAGAAATTCTTTAATATAAACCAATCCTTTTACTGATTATGAATATGAGGCCCAGAGAGATAAACAGCTTGTTAAAGGTGGTATATTCATTAGAGGCAATATATTTCTAATTTAGTTTCCCTGACACTGTCTAATGGTCTTTTCATTATTCTATATCACAAAGAACTTCAGGCATGCTATTATGTATATGGGCTGTGTGTGTGTGAATCACTCAGTTGTGTTCAACTCTTTGCAATCCCACTGACTGTAGCCCATCAGGCTCTTCTGTTCATGGAATTCTCTAGGCAAGAATACTGGAGTGGGTTGCCCTTCCCTTCTCTAGGGGATCTTCCTGACTCAGGGATCGAACCCAGGTCTCCTACATTGCAGGCAGATTCTTTTTACCACCTGAGCCACCAGGGAAGCCCCACGTATATGGTACTATATAAATAAATCAATAAAAAAGAATATGCTCTTGGGTATTAGGTATTATAATTTAAAAGGAAATATAACTTTCCCACAAAAACATGACAGAAAGAATAAATAAAATAAACAAAAACCAACAGAAACCTTAGCAAACTGGAACCCACAGGTCTTTTTTGGCCACATCTTGTGGCTTGCTGAATCTTACTTCCCTGGCCAGGGATTGAACCTGGGGCCATGGCAGTGAAAGCACCAAGTCCTAACTACTGGACTGCCAGGGAACTCTCCACCACAGGGTTTTTAACATTCACTTCCAAGCATAAAGAGAGTATTTTAAAGCTATTTATATGTAATGAGCAAAAAGCACCCCCCCCCCCCAAAAGACGTGTTAGCAACCAGGATTGTGCTTATTTAAAAACCTTTATGTATGTAATGAGAATTTAATAAATTTAAACTCTGTGAGTGGTTGTATTTATTTTTAGAAAAGCAAATAATATTTTCTTATATTTTAAAAACTTAACTAATGCAAAGAAATTTATATAATTAAAGCAAATTTAAGCTTTTAAAAGCATGTTCAATTAAGGCAAAGACATACTCCTTTTCAAACTCCTTTGCAGTTTTCATCTTCTCTAGGTCTACTTTTACCAGCTTCATTTTGAGATCTTCAATTTCTTCTTTATAAGGTTTAGCTCCTAAAGCAGCTTTGTCCTAGATTTTTTAGAGAACAGAAAAATACAATAATTTTAGAGAAATTCTGAAGAGCTACCTTGATCTGGTAGGAAACATTTGGAAACAGCAATCTTTTAATATATGAAAAGCAGGGGAGGCATAAATTTTAACCCTGAAATGAATAACAGATAGATATTTGAGGTAAAGTAATTGGAAGTGAATATGTATTTAGAGAACATATGATTTTTGTTTCTTTCAACAAGTTTTTTTCCCAATCTAAAACAATCTACCTAAACAAATGAAACAGAGGTAGAAAACAGTGAAATGGATAGAAAAAGGTTAATCAGGAAAATGAAAGAAAAAGATACCAGTACAACAATATAAATATCAAACTGGAATCAAATTTAAGGCACAAAGTACTACTCAGCATTGTTGAGGGTTTTTTTTTTTTTTTTTGGCTGCACTACAATGGCATGTGGGATCTTAGTTCCCCAACCAGGGATTGAACTCACATCCCCTTGCAGTGGAAGCACAGAGTCTTAATCACTGGACCACCAGGGGATTCCCTGTTGAGGATATTTTATAGTCAAAGATGGTCCAGCCACCAACTTGGAACTCAGGCTTTTACATGAACTAGAGAAATAACCTTCCATCTTATTTGAGCCATTGCATTTTTGGTTCTCTTTTTTATAGCAGCTAACATGTCACATTAATACAGTCTCCTGGATTCTCTCTTCAAATGACAAGTGTTTAAAAATTAACTAAGACCATGATATCCTTTAGCCAAAATCCTCTGATGATTTCCCATCTTACCCAGAAAAAAAACCAGAGGAGCCTGCAAGACCCTTTATGATTTGGCTCTCTGCTATTTTTCACCTCCCTTCCCACCTTTATCCTCTTGCTCACTCTGCTCGGGAGACACTGGCTTTCTTGTGGTTTCCTAAACATGTCTAAGACTTTCTGTGTTTCTGTGTTGAGACCTCTGTGTTTGCTACTTCCTTCGCCTAGAAAGCCCTTCTACCACCCTGCTCACCCCATCACTTCACGTCACCCTAAAGGTGTGGCCCTCCTCAGTAACCCTTTATAAAATCACATCTCTTTCCCTTACACTCCCACTTTTATTCAGTATCCCCGTACTTTGTCTGGCTTACTTTTTTTCCATTGCAATTTTCACTACTTGACACACACATATATATTTCATTATTTTCTCACTTCCTGAATGATAATGTAAACTCCCTGAAGGAAGGGAGAAACTTTTTATCCCATCGCTGTACATGTGGCATCTAGAACAATGACTAACACACAGCAGGCAGCCAACAAATATTTGTTGAATGAATAAAAATGTGGTCATTAAATTATCTGAAATATTAAAATATTAGTCCCAAAATTCTAAAGCTTCACAGTGAATTTTCTTGGTTTTAGCTATACCAATAATTGTCAACAAAACAAAACATTATTTTCTCTTGCCTCTCTGTTTCATGTCTCATTGAGTGAGCCTGAATTTTCAGAACAATATTAGATAATGGAAAGAATAGACATTCTTGACTAGTTCCCAATTTTAACTACAATGAAGAGACACTGGTGCAGAGATAACACAAATACCTATTAGTGTTGGACTCAAGTAAAAGAAGTATGAGAGGTGGCTGGGCTAAAACAAAAGGGAGTGGAAAAGATGCGACTGATGAGGGCACGGATGGTGTGATGGCATTCACGGTCAAAACATTTATATACTGTTCTTTATAAAAACAGGTCAGAGGCAGCCGGCAGTGTAGCAGGTGGGACTCAACAACAAGGGATTAAGTAGAAGAAAAGAGAATTTTAAAATGTACTCATCTAATAAAGAATATTATTTGGATCTGAAGCTTTTTTTTGAAAAATAAAAAATATACTTTAAACTATAAAGAATAATATTTATATGTCTCTTAAAAACAATTTTTTTTGGAAGATAAAAATCATTTTGGATGAAAATATATTCCTACATTTCATTTCTAAGTTGTCACTTGCTTTTTAAAAGTTTTGAGTCCTGAACTTCAGATATGCATAGGTAATACAAAGCTGAAGTAAAAGCTGAGTCCCAAAGCATCTGTCAAATTCAACAGTAAAAGAAAAAAAAAAATAACACTCTTTGATTTGTAAAATGAGATTGTTAAATTACCTGAAGTACTTGGACCATTTCTTTTGTTTTTTCAAGGCATTCATTTGATTCATTAACTTGCTGTTGAAGTTTTGCTATTACATCATTAGTCATCTCAAGTTCTTTCTGCATCTTCATAATCTTGCCCTCCTTATGCATAGCACTTTCTTTAGCTTCACGGAGTGATGTTTCCAGCACTTGAATTTTCTAGTAGAAAAAGTACACATTTAAGGTCTGCCATAAAGACAGTCACAGTACATAAGTTTAAGACAAAGATAATCATATACAGGTATTCATTTTCACAGATTGCATTAACAAAGGATAGAAGAGAAGGAGAAGCCAAATGCCAGTTTACACACCTATTTTTTTTAAGTTTATAAGCTGATGCTTTTTGAGTTAAAAAACACCCAGATTTTACATTATAAGGTTTACTGTTTATTTACTAGTTAGCATGGTACCAAGCATTTTAAACAGGTACCTACATTTTAAATGAGTACAACTTAAGAGTTGATAATTAGCTCTTTAAAGTAATATGTCTTTTCCTTTATTTTTATTATCTAGTTTTGAACTTGAAAAATAAAAGCATGTGAAACAATTGATGAAGAGTAACTTTCCCCAACTCAGTACCCCAGCTGACCCTAAGGTAATGACTTGACTCTTCCAGGTATATCCTTCCAGAAGTTTTCTATGTGTAGCTAAGCATATGTGAATATTCAATTCATAAAAACAGTCACACACACAGTAGGAACATACTAAATAAATAGTTCTGCATTAAAGAAAAAACTTGACAATATATTTTCCAGATCTTTCCATTATCAATGCACATTGTTGTTCAGTAGCTAAGTCATAGTCGATTCTTTGCAACCCCGTGGGTGTAGCCAGCCAGACTCCTCTGTCCATGGAATTCACTCCACGGCAAGAATACTGGAGTGGGTTGCCATTCCTTTCTCCAGGAATTTGCTCAGATTAATGTCCATTGAGTCAGTGATGCTATCTATGTAGATCTCTCATATTTGTTTTCATGGGTACATATATCCTGTTTCATGGAAATTATCCACTAATGAACATTTAGGTGATTTCTAGTTTTTTTTCCAGGTGCCAAAAATACTGGAATTTAAATATCTGAATTTGTTCATATTTATAAGATTATTCACATACATATACATGCAGGTTTTCTCAGAAAATACATTTCTTTTTGACCTACCCAGAATTTATTTTTGTTTGAGTGAGGTGGAAATCCAGAATTTCCGCCCCCAGATGTCAAGCTGTTTGTTCTGAATCAAATATTAAGTAAACTGTTTTTTCCTCACTGAGTTAATTGTTAACCATCATCATATACAAATTCTCAAACTTTCCTGAGTGTACTGAACTTTGTTCTGTTCCAATGCTCTATTTATTTCTGCATCATTACCAAACTATTCTACTTATCTATTCCTATATCATTACCAAACTACTCTAATTTGGCATAATTTCTAAACTAATAGCATATGATTTCTTATCTGATAAGGAATGTCCTGGGTCACTGCTTCTTCATCTTACTGCTTTGTTAGATGGGTTTCAAATTTCTGCCAGTTTACTGAGGTCTGTAGTAATCAATACATCAATCAACTGTATACTAGTGATCTTCTGGTTTCTGCTGGAATTTATTAAACTAGTGGCTGTTGTTTTATTATGAGTGTTTATTTCAGTAAAAATGATCAGTTATAATTTACTCTTGGGTTCCTCACTAAGTCATTTTGTGTGATAATAAAATAAAATATCATGTTTGCTTTAGAGAGTCCCAGTAAGGGTAAAATAATTGAATTATTCATGTAACATACTGATTCTTGTGCACAGGTTAATCTGCTTACAAAATCTATTTTTAGCCTCTTCCATTTTTATTTTCATTATAACATTAACCTATATGAAAGACTGATGATAATTAGAGAAACCCTAAATTGCTCTTTCCCCCTAAACTAGTTTTGTATAAAGACACAGATTATAGTTTAATAGAAAGTCACATGCTTTAGGAAACTTACACTGTACGGTAATACTTTAAGTGGTGTATGCATCTAGTCATCAAATTAAGCTATGAGTTACTTCTGCTTCATAATCCAAAGGGAAGATCTTATATAACACCTAGTTGTTTAATTAGCTGAATGACAGCCACAATAGAACTCTATTTTAAAAAAACAAGCCCATTACCCATATGCAAAGATAGCCCATGTTCCCTAACACATTCAATACTATACTTTTGCTCTGAAATGCTATGTAAGACATGCTATATGTAAATGTCATATAAGATGTTAAAGGCATTTTAAGACTTTGATGAAGCTGCAAATTGAAAAACCTGAGAAAGTACACACCTCTGTGACTTGCTGTGTAGCTCTTGTTGTGACATGAAGATTCCTGTCTTGTGTAGTAGGATTACCAAGAGAACCAGAGGTCAGGGAGAGCTTCAAAGTTTGGTAATTTTTAAATAGTTTTTCATTGTTTTCTTTCACTGATTTCAGATCATGTTCCCATTCTTTGGCTATGGTAGCATTTCTTTCTTCAAACTCTGTTAATTCATTCATTATAGCCTATTGAATTGTAAAAACACCATTATAGCCCTAAAATGAAATGAATTATACACATACACAAAAAAGGAAAACACTTATGAAAATACTGGAGTTCTAGGACAAGGCATAGGCTGACACCTATCATTCAGCACACTCTAGAAGAGAACTTTAAAAGAATGTGAACATTCTTTGTGGTTCAAATCAGTTCCTGAAATTTCAAATGACGTTGGATGTTGGTGATGAGAATAAAAGAATAAGGGCTGAAGAGCACCTGTACTGCTTTGCAAGATGATAATCTCACTTTATTGGATCCCAACTAACACACGAAGAAGAATCTGAAGAATTATGCAGGTTAAAGTTATTATGTATGTTATGATATATACCATATCATATATAAACATTAACTGACATCTAATAGCAGGACATACCCAGTAAACTTAACAACAAGCCATTTTCATTCTAAATCTTAGTGTTTATAGGGAAAATCATTCACTGACTTTTGGTAATTAATCTGAAAACCCTGTATTTCTGTGCAGGGAATAATGATCAACTAATATATTCTTTTACATCAACGCCTAACTAGTTCTGAAATTACTCATATAATCCTTTTACTTCCTAACTTCTAAGGCATGTACTTTTTGCTGTCATCATGGATGCCTTACTGGTCTTACCTATAAATTTCTTGGTGGCTTTATGGCAAATTTGTCAGAGTTGGATTCTAAATTACTTGTGTTCTTGCCAGCATCCTGGATGCTCCATAGTGCTAAACTAGGACCTCACACTATATAGAATTACCAGCTTCTTCTTTCAGGGTGCTGGAGGAAGCCACATATCTATGCTGATACTCATTGCAAGAGTGCCTACTTTCTTTTTTCATTGAAGTGTAATTGATTTACAATGCTGTGTTAGTTTCAGGTGTAGAGAAAAGTGATTCAGTTATACATATGTACCTATTTTATTTTTTCTTCAGATCCTTTTCCCTTACAGGTTATTACAAAATATTGAGTACAGTTCCCTGTGCAGAACAGTAGGACCTTGTTGGATGAATTCCTACTTTCTGATCACAACTGGGCCTTCAACATTGCAAGAACAACACTTAATTATGTGGAGATTACCTTATCCAAACACTGGCTATGCATTTCTCCTTTGACTGTGAACTATTTTTTTTTTTTTTTGAAACAACTCATTTACTATTTTGCCAGCTTGGAGTATTTAACAAATGGATGAGCAATCCAGTCACAGGCAATTATTCTTTTTAGAAACATTATTTATATTTCAATATGATTAAAGTATTGTTTCCAGATGAAGTTAAAGTCTTTGGAAATAACTACCCAAACACAGAGATCTAACACTAATATTAAACACTGTAATATTAATCCAGGTCCCTCTGCTCCAATTACTTATGGTGGTTTAGTCACTAAGCTGTGTCCGACTCTTGTGACCCCATGGACTGTAGCCCACCCGGCTCCTCTCTCCATGGGATTTCCCAGGCAAGAATATTGGAGTGGGTTGCCTTCTCCATTGATTACATGCAGTAACAAGTGATTCTCTGATTACTGCATATTTTTCTAGGTATACGAGATAGGGATTACTTCAGAAAGTAGAATGACTATTCCGATCAGTAAAAGGTGAAACAATAAACTGACTGAAAGGGATGTTGGCTCTTATGAATCTGTTCCCTAGGGCTGGTCACCTTTGGAACGATGATTACAAACCACAGCGTGAACATCAAAGCTGAAGGATCCGGGCATGTAACAGTGACACTGCTGAGAGGAAAAGCATGTGAGGCCTTACAAGTGAAGCACCTGACCAGGCTTGTCCAGGGGTTTCCTGAAACAGGCTCATGGCTCACATTGTCAGAGGCTGCTTGGAAAAAAGGCTCAATTCCTACAGAAGCAGCCCAAAGTGAGAATAGAAAGAGGAAAATGGCAAGAAGATTTTGTGTGTAAAAAACTGATTACTACACAGCAAGATTTTATCTTCTTTACAAGTATAAATATATCTTTAATTATCCTAAGGAAGCATAATACACTAGAGGCAGAAGATGTTTTACAGTCAACTTTTTTCACAAAGCACACGCAAATAAATTTTAAGAAAATACTTAAAAGAAGAAGAAAGAGGTAGCACAAGAAAATTACTACTTACAGTTATTTTCTTATGATAGAAGTTATTCACTTGACAAATACTATCATTTTCTTCCTGGATGACATTTGTAAGCTTTTCTATATCAAAATGAGCATTCAACCACTCTTCCAAAAACCGAGTCATTTCTTTTCTATTACTTAGTACTTGCTGAAATTCAGTCTTTATGCTATGGAAATCACTTTCTGAAAAATCCTTAAGAATTTCCTGTGAAAAATAAGCATTGAATCACCTGAACATTAGAAAAGTTTTAATCTAAATATCATAAAAAGGGAAAAACACCTTACTGAACTTTATTCTTAATATTTTAAAGTAAATATAATTTTAATTTAAAACTTTAGTTATTGATAATAAAATTTTGGCAGTACAACCTATGCAACAAAGGCAAGTCTACAAATTCTGCTCAAATTAAAGCCCCTCAAAACTATAAATCTATGACTAATTATCACAATGTATGAACTGTCTCTGGATGTTGCTTTCTGTGCACATAACAGGCTGCACATGGTATTGGAAATTGGATGCTGGCCTCAAACTGCTGAGCAGGACATTTCATGTGGAGTTGTAATGAAAATGTTTCTGACTCCCAGTCACAGATCTAGGAAGTTTTAGATGGCATTTGGAAACTTATTCTGGGGTTCCATGAATTCCCACTGGATGATATTACATCTATTTTCTGTATCTTTGGGGTTCTGAAAGGACGCTACACTATTATCTGGCACTCTTCACACCTTACCAGCTGTCATTCTGCAACTGATTTTTAATTTTTGGTAAGTAAAAATGACTCTAAATACATGCAAAGGTACTTTTTGACTTGATGAAAGGCTTGACATCTAGTTAAACCCATTTTAAACAAATTATACTTCGATATGTAGATCCATGCTCTGGTTCAATTTGAGGTCCCTTGATTCTCCGGGTGGTACATCATAATCTTGTTGAAGGTGCTGTATTTCCATCAGCAGTTCATTTTGCTTTTCCACTTCATCAATAAAAGCCGTTTCAAATTTATTGATGGATTCATGTTGTTCTTCCTTTGTCCTTGCAACATAGCTTAGCACATACTTGCAGAGAAATATAAAAATTGGGAAATGAAACTTGTACCATGTTTAGATGAAGCTTAAATCCCTGAGACTATGAGGCAGGATGGCATCTCTTGTTTATCTATGTTCCCTGGTTAAGTCAGGAATAAGGAAAGAGCCACTCTGTTCTCAATTTTCTCTTCTCAGCAACTTGGCAGGATAACTTCCAGGCCTCTCTCTAATTCTGTATTTCTGACTTCCTCCTGCAATACACTTCATAGATGTCCCACAATCACCTCAGTTTCAATAGGCTTAAAATGTACATGATTCCTTTCCCTAGAAACCCATCTATGTCTATTATCCTCTCTTCGGTTAATTATGTCATCAACCACCTAGGTTTCCCAGCTAGATACCTGAGATCATTTTCAACATCTTCTGCCTACCTTGACCGGGTAACAAAAATGGGTATGACATGTATCAAGATTTACTTGTCAAGTTTATTTAGATGTCTGGCTTTAAGGTGATAATAATTTGAATACCATATGCTGCATGGATCTCTTTAGTAAGTTCTGGATATTTGACTGCCAGGGTGGGTGGAAGAGTATCAGGGCCTGGAGGGCAATTTACCAAATAGGAAGGCCAGATACCAGTTCCCCACTTCCCCTAACTTCCACCATTCCTTAATCTTGTAATTCGGCCTCTTCCTTAACCACTCAACTGAAACCAGTCTGGCAGAGGTCACCAGTGAGCTCTATTATCAACAAACTGGGGGCATCTCTCCAGTCCGTATGCCGGCTGACACATCTGCCCTCTTGACCACTTCATCTTTGGCATACTCTTTCACTGACTTCAGTGATAGCACTTCTGCTTGGTTCTCTTCCGTCACTTTGACTTTTTCTGACCTTGAACCCATGAGCTGCTCTTTTCTGCTACTGTCTCTTCAAGACTTATCCCTTCTGAAGTGCTTATTGGATCACCAATCTCTTATTCCTCTACTATGCTTTCTGGGTGACGTTACTCACAGATGTTGTGCAATGTATCACCTATATAAATCCCAAATCTTTATCTTTAGCCCTGACATTTCCCCTGACAAGCCTCATACTCTCAACTGAATGCTTACTTGGTCTCTCTTCTTAAACATTCTGTCACAGGTATTTCTACCTCAAAACATCTCAAACTGAACACCTAATCTCTTCCCCTCTTTATTTGTTAATGGTAACACTGTCTACAAACCTGGCTAAGCCTGAATCTTGATTCTCGTTTTAAACTTCTCTCCCTTACCACGACCATCAGTCACATGGACTGCTATCTCCAGCTGTCAGAGGTCTGTCCCCCCATCCCCGAGAACCCTTCCCAAGTAGTGCTGTCGCTTGGTACAGCTTCTCTGGACCCAGTGCAGCTGTTTCTGGCCACAAACTCATTTCTTCTTTGTCTATAGGGAAGTATCTGAAATAATAACCTGATCATGCCACTGCCAGCACCTTAAAATAACTATCCAATGGCTCTGCCTCATCTACAAAATGAACTCCAAGCTTTATCGCTTAAGTCTGTCTTCCACTAGTCTTATCTTCTCTTTTTATATGATATGTTATACAATCTAAACATACTTCTATAACAGTGCTTATTACCTGTTTATATGTCTGCCTCACTCACTATGAGGTTCTTGAGATGCTGTTCACATCTGTCTCCTAAATACCTGGACAGTGTCTAGGTCCACAGGCAAAGTTCAGGTTTTGTTGAAACACAGGTCCTAGGTGCACTGAGGGTCTTGAACACACTGTTCTGAGACCCATGCAATCTTCAATTTAATAGTAAATATGCTAGATAGCAAATATGCTAACTCTCAAAAAGTGAAAAAAGTAACAAGTCTATTGCTAAGCTGTGTCTGACTCTTTCCAACCCCATGGACTGCAGCACGACAGGCCAACCTTCAAGGTAGGACTTAAACACGTTAGTTTGTAATATAAATTTACACCAGTATGTACAGATATTACTTAAAAAGATGGTACCTGAAGTTTCATCACGACTCTGTGAAATTCCATGGAATACCTCTGGTTTGCAGTGAGGAGTTTCTGGATTTGTTTGGTTTGTGGATATGGAAGTGAGAGGTTTGCTTTTACTCTAATTGAAAGCTCTTTTTGGGTTTCAATTTCCATCTTCAAGTCAAGAGACAATCTATTTAAACATTCATAGTGATTATCCATCTCTGAGTATCTCTTAAGAAGTTCCTAAAGAAAATTAGAATTTATTCAATGTACCAATTCATTTTAACAAGAAATAGTCCCAGCCCTGGAACAGCAACAAAAAGATTTACTACTTCTTCTTGTAGGAGGAAAATAAATTATGATCTTTGTGTTTAAAAAACAAAAGCAAACTTATTATTGATTTTGGATTATAAAAATTACTGTGGAAATTAAAAAAAATTAAATATAACAAAGAAAATCAGAAACAATCATTGTTATCATTTGATGCATTTTCTTTTGGTCTTTTGAACATCCATGATCTGAAGGAGGATTTGCTTATATAAAGTCTGAAGGGAAATTTGAGTGAATTCAATCTAGTATGTACTGTAGCTCAAGTCTGAATGCTGTTTTATATTTACAGTGGGCAGTATGTGTGAGCAGATACGTGACCAAGAATCAAACTAATTATTTGTCTATTTGGTGGAGCTTCTTCACACATTTATATTATTTGCCTAGAGTTCAAGTTTTCTAACCTTTTATCAGAGTTTGAGCATAGATTCCAGCTCTGCCACTTGCTGACTGGGGAAACACTGAGCCATTTCACTACTATAAAATGAGATTACAATAACTGCCCCCAGAGTTTTCTAGGGGATCAAATATTAAATGATATCTGAATCTATGCAATCTATAAAATATATAGATATTATTTTGAAGGAAGTGAAAATTATATTTGTAAAAATGCTTCTGTGCCCAAGTTTTATACTTTGTCAGACTTGATTTCAAATCCTGATTCTCCTAATTTATTAGCTATGTGAACTTGGGCAACCACTAAACTTCCTCTGAATCTCTGTTTCTAAATGGAACAATGAAATCTATCCATGAGGTAAGTACAGTGCCTGCATATGGAAGACAACGAGCCAGGGCCCATAAATACAAATGATGAGAGTCCAGGCAGGTGAACCCTTGGTCAGAGTTCAGGTGGAGGAACATCAAGTTGCTCCAGTCATGTAATAAATAATATGTTTAGTTTAGGGTGTTAAATTATGGAAGGGGCTGCTGACCACAATGAATTCTTTTTTTTTTTTTTAAATAATTTAAGGAAAAGCTAGAGCTAGATAGATGTTCATTAATCTATGCATGTTGGAGGGGGGATGCTGCCTTTAGTCTTAGAATGAATCATATTATGGCATGGAGCAGCACTGTACGTCATTCATTTGTACTTTTAAAAAAGGCATTCTCAACGCTGATTTCTGTCGGGAACTGTGCTAAGTGATGTAGCCATAAGCAACACAAACAGTTTTTAGGGACTGCGTTTTAACAGGGGTGACAATAATCTTGTTGGCTTTACCCTTAGTATGTATTCAGAATCCAAACACTTTCTCACCACTTCCACTGCTAACTCTTTGGGCTGAGCCACTATCACCTTTGCCTGGATTACTGTAATTAGTCTTTCAATTGTCCTCCTGCTTCCACTCATTTTCAACCTAACAGAGCCATTTCTTTAAAATCTAAGTCAGATCATGTCTTTCAAGAGATCTCCATCTTAATCAGAGTAAGCCCGCAGTCTGCTTAAAGCCCCACAGCCTGCCTCTTCCTCATTAACTCCAGACCTCACTTCTAACTGGCTGTCCTCCTTCCTGAAGATCTTGGAACCCACCAAGCAAGCTTGTCTCAGAAGCTTTGTACCTGCTGTTCCCTCCGCTTATACTGCTCTTTCCCTGGATACAGGCCTGTGTGGCTCGGTCCTTTACCTCTTTCAGGTATTTGGTCAAACACCACCTTTCCAGGGAAGCCTTATGATCACAAACTCCTCTGTTTTGTGTGTATGTGGTGTATGCGTGTATCTATGCATACATATACATACTAGTGCTAGATTATAAAGTTTAGAAGAGTACTGAGCATTATCCATTCAATCCACATTAGACCTCTGGAAGCGTACAAATATTCATTCGTAATTTGAACAGGAGAATACTTACTTTTATCCTAAAGCACTTTTCTCTCAGGCTTCCTATAAGGTGTTGGTTTCCATCACATAGAAACTTTTTTTCATATTTTACCTCTTTGTGGTTCTGTTGATCCTGCTTTGATATAAAGAAATCAGCAAGATGTTAGCTGTAACTATATTCACATATGTCTAATCATATACTTTGATTACATTTTTATATCTTTTCAATAATAGAATTAAACATAACACATCTAACTTAAAAGTAGTCTTAAAAATGCTCAGAAAATAAATAACAGTATCAGTAAGTCCTAAGTGGGTGACCTCAAGCCATTGGAAAAAGTGGCAAAACCACTTAATTTTGAAAGATAGGATCTGTTCCTTTACTACTTATAGTTGAAATTGGATTTTAGATATATTTCTGGTTCCTACTCTTCCAAATCTCTGCTTTAGAATCACTGCTGCCAACTAGATATGCAAGCAAAACCAAGTATATTACTTATGGTGTTCTAAGTCCTGCTGATATATTCTTTGCAGAACCTTGGAACAGAAAATTCATACCCTGTTTATATTTTGTATTTCTGATTAAAAGTGCAAAATAAAATATTGTTCAATAAATATTTGTTGAATGAATTAAGTCTCTTTATAAATTTAGTTAGGGCCACTAAAGATGATTTCCAAGTGTCTGATATTTCTGAGATTACAAACGATATTACTTTCCACTTTATTTCTTTACTAGAAGATAATGATGAACATGAAAATGAAATATGAGAATAAAAAAGATTTTTTATAGATTTTATACAATTTTTTATTTGTCTGAATTTTATAGAGTGACTCAGGTTCTTTAACATATGTGAATATTTATAAATACATATTACAAGAATTTCCTCATTTATACTTGTCTTTTTTCCTTTAAAACTCACTAAGAAGAGCTTATGTTTAAAACTCTACCAGGCAGAAGCTTAGAAATGAGACATTTAATCTTTTATAAATCTAATCCTTCAGATATTTCTCCACTGAGAATAATGCGATTTCTTGGCTTAGAAATCCTTTACAAGACTACAGTGAAGGAAATAGTCTGATTTAACATTTTTTGTTTATTTAAAACCAGAGAATTAAAAAGTATTTTCTGAAAAACAAAAACACTAATTTGAAAAGATACATGTACCCCAATGTTCATAGCAGCACTATTTACAAAATAGCCGAGATGCTGAAGCAACCCAGATATCCATCAACAGATGAATAGATGAGGGACACATACACAATGGAATACTACTCAGCCATAAAAAAGGAACTACTATTTGCCATTTGCAGAAAACAGGGATGAACTTGGAGGGTATTATGCTAAGTGAAATAAGCCTGATAAAGACAAATATTGTATGATATCACTTACATGTGGAATCTAAAAAATATAACTAATGAATGTAACAAAAAGGAAGCAAACTCACAAATATAGAGAACAAACTAGTGGCTACCAGAGGGGAGAGAGAAGGGGAAAGGGATAATACACGGCTAAGGGATTAAGAAGTACACACTATTATGTATAAAATTAGCTACCCAGAAATACTGTGCAGTATGGAGAATAGACAATATTTTACAGTAACTATAAACGGAGTATAATCTTTAAAAACTGTGGATCACTATACTGTGTATTACAACATATAATACTGTATATCTACTATACCTCTATTAAAAAAAGTTCTTAACAACAAAAGAAGTGGTATTTTCTGAATAATATTTTGGCTTCTTTTTAAAACTGCATTTTCTATTTGTGTGAAAACTATAATTAAGTTTCCTTCATTATCCTTTACTGTTGGCATACATACATACACAACAAAATATTGTCACTCTTTCCAAAAAAAACTTGATTCTTATAGTTACTAGATAGGGAATGATTCTGAACTCACTCTAGCTATCAGGTCTCTTAATTTTTCTCTGCATTGGTCTCTTTCCATTTTGAGAGACTCTTTTATCTGCCTCAGCTCATCTCTTTCTTTAGCTACAATTCTTATTTCTTCAAGGCTTTCATAAAGTTTCTTAGTCAAATGCAAGTTATCCATTTCCACACTTTGCATAGATAAACTTTGGGCCTCAAACTGCTTCTTCAATTGTTTCATTTCATTCACTTTTTTATGAGTTTTACTGACATCATCTTTCATTTTAAGAAGTTGAAGCTCTTTTCTCTGAAGTTCTTGTATCTTGACATAATTATAAAACAAGTTAGAATACAAACAGAATTCCTTAAAGAAAGTAAAATAGTGTCTATTTATGGTATACATACATATACATCTATATTGATATATCTGTATCTATGTCCTTTCTCATTTCATAAATAATTTTGGACAGTTATTCCCCCCGAGTTAGGGGCTTCCCAGATGGTGCTAGTGGTAAGGAATGTGCCTGCTAATGCAGAGACAGAAGAGACAAGGGTTCAGTCCCTGTATCAGGAAGATCCCCTGGAGTAGGGAATGGCAACCCACTCCAGTATTCTTGCCTGGAGAATCCCGTGGACAGAGGAGTCTGGCAGGCTACAGTCTATGGGGTCGCAAAAAGTTGGGACACGACTGAAGTGACTTAGCATGCACATGTTCCCCCAAAGGACAAAACAACACATACCTTTTTCTGTAATTCATCTTTTGATTTATTTAAATCCTTTTGAATATTTGAAATCTGAGATGTCTTTTCTGAAACTCTCTCTCTCAATTTATCAATAGTTTCTTGGTGTTCTTTCAAATGGATATGAGCAATTTTTAGTTGTTCTTGTGTTTCCAGTTCCTTTGTTATCAGAAGACATTGAGAAATATGAGATAAAGGCACATTACCTTTTCTTAACAATGAACTAGCTAAACCAAATCTTAAAAAATACATATTCATAGTCAGAAATAACCAACATGCCACTGCCAAATTAGAAAAGTTCAGAAGGATATAAAGTCTAAGTCCCTGCCCTAGCCTCACCCATCCCAGTCCTGTAACATGCTGAACTCTGAAACTTATTTTTCACGTTTCATACCATCTGGATATTTTTCTAAATCAGTATCATGTACAGTGTCCTATTCTTATGCTTGGTTTTCCACTATACAGACGAGCCCCACTTATCCAGTGCCTTATTGACAGACACTTTGGATTGTTTCTGATTTTGTTCATCACATATGGTGCTGCAGTGAATGCTGTTGTATTTCCGTCCACATATGTGAATATACTGGTAGGATAGATTTCTACAAGTGGAACTGCTGTAGCAAATGTATATGTTGATACATTTTTAAAATGCTATTGTCAAACTGCCTCCCTGAAAGGTTATAACATTTAAATTTTCATGAACAGCATCAATTATTTTCAACCTTCCTAGAGTAGAAACATTCATCTGGCAGGAAGGAGGAGGACAGCTCACCCTAGCTGTGGTTCCTTGAAGGTCTGCCTTCAGTAGGTCTCTCTCCAGTTTGAGAGTCTCTTCCACTCTCCTTAGGTTATCTCTTTCTTTCATTACAGATTTCATTTCTTCAAGGCTTTCGTGAAGCTTCTGAGCCAAATTTAAGTTCTCCATTTCTATTTTATTCATAGTTAAACTCTGGCACTTAAAGTCCTTCTTCAGTTGCTCAATGTCAGACATTTTTTTCTGGGTCTCATTAATTTCCTCTTTTAACTTAAAAAGCCGCTGTTCATTTGCTTTCAGTTCTTGGACCTTAAGATAATCATGTTAGGATTAATTAGATCGCTTTTTACGGAAGGATTAAGAATAGTTTCTAAACTGACTAAGACAATAGTTATCCCATTTTACTCATTAATGTGCTGTATACTTTCATATAGGATATAGTATCTTTTGTGATATAATATACATGACTACATATAATCTTACACGTATATAGCTCAGCTATACTTAACATATGCAGACAGCTATGTAACTAAAACTCAGATCAAAATATAGAACACTTACTTTACCTGTATGCTCTTCCTAGAATAAATCACTATTTTTACCTTTTTCAATCCCAGACCAGTTTATCTGCTTTTTTAAAAATTTTATTTTTTGTCTTTTAAACATTTTATATTGGAGTAAAACTGATTAACAATGTTCTGACAGTTTCAGGTGGACAGCAAAGGGACTCAGCCATACATATACATGTATCCATGCTCCCTGAAACTCCCCTCCCACCCAGGAACATTGAGCAGAGTTCCCTGTGCTGTACAATAAGAACTTGTTGGTTATCCATTTAAAATACAGCAGTGTGCACATGTCCATCGCAAACTCCGTAACTATCCTTTCCCCTCACTCTTCCCCTGTGGCAAACATAAGCTCGTTTGCCTACTTTTAAACTTATGCATCACAATGTAAATGTCGATTCTCCTGTTGATAGGCATATGGGTCGCTTTCAGTTCTTTGCAATTATGATTGCAGCTGTTGGGAGCATTTCTGTATGTCTTTATGTGGAAGAATGCATTCTTTTTCCTTAGGTACATACCCAAGGAGAGAAAATTCTGGGCCACAAGCAGGTATATGGTTCAGGGTTAGTAAAAACTACCAAGCTGCTTTCTAAATGTGGTTGAAGTGTTTTATATCCCTCAAGGATTTTAGGCATTGCTTTTTATTCTAGGAATATATCGGGTATTTGAACATATAAGCCCCAGGACCCCCTCAATACCTTTTCTTGTAATTTAGCATTTGAATTTTCTAAATCCATTTGCATATTTGATATTTCTTCTGCCTTCTCAGAGACAGTCCCTCTGAGTTTATCAATAATTTCCTGGTGCTCCTTCAGATGCAAGTGAGCTATTCTTAGTTCTTCTTGTTTCTCCAGATCCTTAATTAATAGAAAAAAAAAACCACATAGCTTAGTGTTAACTACTTTCTTTTTAATGAAAGTGATATATTTTTAGTAAAAATGATAAATTTCTTATTTCTTCCTTCACATCTTTGAAGGTGTTAGAAAATTGTAGGTTTTCCCTTCCCCTGGCCTTACCTCCCCATAATGTACTCACATTTTTCAGAGGCAAACATGCTATACATGTGTTCTTCTACAACCTGCTTCTCCCCTTAAGGTTTACTTTGGGCTTTCATATTAGAACATTCAAATCTACTTCATTTTTTTAGGGGTTGCATGTATACTCTATGTGCACACTCAGTCACTCAGCTGCATCCAACCCTTTGCGATCCCATGGACTGTAGCCCACCAGGTCTTTTGTCTATGGGATTTCCCAGGCAAGAATACTGGACTGGGTTGCCATGTCCTCCTCCAGGGGATCTTCCCAACCCAGGCATTGAACCTGCATTTCCAGCGTCTCCCGCATTGGCAGGCGGATTCTTTTACCACTGTGCCACCTGGACATGTGATCAGTCATGGCCCACTCTCTGTGACCCCATGAACCATAGCCCACCAGGCTCCTCTGTCCATGGGATTTTCCAGGCCAGAGTACTGGAGTGGGTTGCCATTTCCTTCTCCACACCTGGGACATATTGCTTATATTTACCCGGTTTCCTTGTGATGCACATTTAGGTTATTTCCTATCTTTTTTTAAATCACAAATTGCTGTAACGAACAACTTTATGGTATGTATGTTTATATGTATGTGTTATGAATACACATGCACATAAACACACATATTTATTTTTTCTTTATCCTAACAAATGAGCAACTGTACATGTAGAGTAAAGCCCATAAAGAAAATGCTGGTTACAGAATTTAAAATTTTCAAAAGTAATACCAAATTACCTGCCTAAAAGGTTGTATCCTGTTAACTCTCACCAAAAGCACCACTCATTTCAAAGAAGGATTCACTGATGTAAGGAAAACATCACATTAACTTGCTGGCAAGAGGAATGAGTATAACTTACTTTAGCTTTTGTTTCTCTGAGGCTTTCCCTGAGTTGATCTCGCTCCATTTTGAGGGTTCCCTCCATTCTTCTTAGGTCATCTCTTTCCTTAGTAACAGATTTTATTTCTTCAACATTTTCATGGAGTTTCTGAGTCAACCTTAACTTCTCTGTTTCTATGCTTTCCAGGATGGAATTCTGAGTCTCTAATTGCTTCTTCAGTTGCTCTGTTTGATACATATTTTCCCTGAGATCTTTTTTCACCTTAAGAAGTTGATGTTCTTTCTCCTGAAGTTCTTGGACCTTGAGATAATCAAACAGTAAGTTAGGATATAGACAGATACAGAGAGAAAGCTAAAAAATAGTTTCTAAGTTGAATAGGAAAATCTCTACTTATCTTCAGCATTTGGCAAACTCATGCCCTGTTTCATAACACAAAAGACCTGATTCAAACTCTCAATTACTTAGATATTATAGGAAATACCTGTGCTTTTAAGGCAGTATTTGTGTTTTCTAAATTCATTTGGATATTTGATATTTCATCTATCTTCCCTGAAACAATTCCTCTGAGTTTATCGATAGTTTCTTGGTGCTCTTTCAGATTCATCTGGGCAGTTCTTAGCTCCTCTTGTCTTTCCAGGTCCTTTATTATTAGAGAAAGAAAAATAATACATTCAGAATAATACAATTCAACAATATGTAGGAAAGGCATAGGGTAAGAAGTAAAAAATTCCCCTCCCTCCTTGGGCCTCTCAATTCTCATCCTCTAAAAGTAACTTCTGGATGTCAATATATTCTAGATACTCTTACTCCTTTTTCCCATCAGAAATTTTTAATTAGCTCTATCTCATTGTTTACCTATGGGTTGGTATTCCATGGTCTGAATGTGCTGTATTTTTGTTCAACCAGTCTAATGGACAGTGAGGATTTTTCCTATTGGTGAGGGGGGTTGCTTTATTTTGTTATTGAAACTTGCTGCAATGAATATCTGTCTATAAACATCTTTGCACAATTATGCTAACGTGTGCAGATAAACAGCAATAATTGGATTTTGGGGGTTACTGCAAACAACAGTCTGTATAGTCAAAGCTATGTTTTTTCCAGTAGTCATGTATGGATATGATTTGGACTATAAAGAAGGCTGAGCACGGAAGAATTGATGCTTTTGAACTGTGGTGTTAGAGAAGACTCTTGAGAGTCCCTCAGACAGCCAGGAGATCAAGACTAGTTAATCCTAAAGGAAATCAACCCTGAATATTCATTGGAAGGACTGGTGCTGAAGATGAAGCTCCAATACTTTGGCCATGTGATTTGAAGAGCCAACTCACTGGAAAAGACCCTGATGCTGGAAAAGATAGAAGGCAGAAGGGAATGATAGAGGACAGGATGGTAGGATGGCATTACCAACTCAATGGACATGAGTTTGAACAAGCTCCGGGAGATGGTGAAGGATAGGGAAGCCTGGCGTGCTGCAGTCCATGGGGTGGCAAGGAGTCAGAATGAACCACCACCACCAAATATCCATCCCTCCAGTTTTCCCCAAGCGTTGGACCACTTTTACATCTCTACCAACTCTATCAATCACAGTTCTTTTAGGACACGATTTCACATTTATAAGTTGGGTGAAAGATGGTAACTCACTCTACTTGTTGTTTCTCTTAGGTTTTCCTTGAGCTGGTCTATTTCTACTTTGAGAGTCTCCTCCATATTCCTAAGGTCATCTCTTTCTTTTGTAACAGATCTTATTTCTGCAATATTTTCATTGAGTCTCTGAGTTAACTTGATGTTCTCCCATTCTGTATTTTCTAGAGTTGACTTTTGGGCCTCAAGTTGCTTCTTCAAGTTTTCCATTTCACATATTTTTTCCCAAGTCTCACTGACATCTTTCATCTCAAGAAGTTGATGCTCTTCTTCCTGAAGTTCTTGAATCTGAGAAAATTATTAAGCAAGTTAGGACATAGGCAGAATTTATTAGGAAAAAGAACTATTTCTAAAAATGGCAATCATCTTCATATTTTAGTTTAACGTACGCATTATTTTCTTCCTTAAGGGATATGAAGAACACAATAATCGGATGTCATTTTCCAAACGACACAAGACCTACATTTGCCTGTCAGTATCTGAATTCCCTAAGAGTCTCTGGATATTTGTGCCTTGATCTGTCTTCTCTGAACTATTCCATGGATTAATGGTTTCTTGGTACTTCTTCAGAAGAATGTCAGTAGCTTTTAGTTCTGCTTTGATTTTCTGTTCCTTTATGATTAGAGGAAAATGCATCTTAACTTAATAGTGAAAATTATCATTATCACCTTAACACTACTTTTATAACCAAAAAACATCACAAGAGGGAAACTTACATCAGCTACAATTTCCTTAGTGTTTTCTTTGAGTTGGTCTGTTTCCTTTTGAAGGGCCTCCTGCACCCTTTCCAGTTCATCTTCTTCCTTAACGATGGTTTTTAATTCTTCTTGACTTGCCTGAAGTTTTTCGGTCAACTCAAGCCTCTCGCTTTCTTTTCTTTGCAGTGATGAGTCTTTGGCTTTGAGATGTTCCTTTAATTGTTCCAGTTCACTCATTTTTTCCTGAGTCTCACTGATTTCTTTGATGGTAATAAACTGTTTCTCATGAAGCTCTTGTGTCTAAAAAAGAAAAAGCCAAAAATATACTTGCATGGAAACACACATAAAAACATGTGCTTATATATGTATATATATTTTTTGAAGGAAAAAAAATTTAGGATGCTTTCTAAAACAATTTAGTGAGTAAACAGTAGTCTTTGTAATCTGGTTAGCTACCTCCCTTAAATTGGTTCCCCCTGCTCCTTTACTCCCATTTTACCTTTTTCTGTAATTCATCATTTGCTGTTTCTAATTCCTGTTGAATGTGTGGTATTTCAGTTTCTCTCTCTGATAGATCCACTCTCAGTTTACCAATAATCTCCTCTTGTTCTTTTAGGTGACAATGAGCAACTTTAAGTTTCTCTTCAGTTTCTAGTTGCTTTATTATTAAAGGAAATTGCAAGAAAATTTGAAAACATTATAATCATTACATGGTAACTAATTCCTTTTCCCCAAAGGTTTAGTTTTTACCAAGATATTTGCTTACAGAATATTAACACACACACACACGAAAAAGAATGACACCTACTTTAGCTGCCATTTCTCTTAGGTTTTCTTGGAGTTGGTTCTTTTCAGATTGAAGAAATTCTTGTAGCCTCTCAAGGTCAGCTCTCTCCTTAGCTACAGATTTCACTTCATCAAGACTTTCTTGAAGTTTTTCAGACAATTCGAGCTTTTCCATTTCTAGCTTTAGTAGTGATGAGTCTTTGAATGGCTCCTTCAATTGCTCCATCTCATTCATTATTTTCTTAGCTTCACTGTCCTTTTCTTTCATATTGAAGGACTGTTCTTGTTTGTCTTGAGATGCTTGGATCTAAAGAGAATCATAAAATGATACAGTTGATACCCAGAGATACTTTATTTTATTTTTGGGGAAAAGAAACGAGGATGCTTTCTAAATCAATTAAATCAAGAATTTAATGGCTTGTTTCCAGAACAAATTTCCTCTCACCCACTCTTCCATTATTCAGATATTTAACACATTTATTGAGTATTCACTGTGTTGTCAGTATCCTATAATATTAGAAGTTGGAGATGAAATGGTAAATGAGACTTTACATGATTGGCCTTTTTGAGACTTACACATTTTAGAAGGAAAATACATATTATACCAAATCTTAACCAAACAGAGGTAGTGGGTTATTTCAGGGTACCAGTGGCAAACCTAATCTATTCTGAGTGATTAGGAAGGGCTTCCTGGGGCATGGAAAGCTTCAGCTGAGATCTAAAGGCTGAGAGCACTTGTTAGGCAAAGAGGAGTATGGAAAGACTACAGGAAGGAAGACCAGGCCATCCAAAAGCTGTGAGATGGGGAAGAGCAACAGACTAGAGTTGCCTGAGCACAATGAACAGGAGGAAGAGTAGATGCAACAGGGGTAGAAACCAGCAAGGTCTGGGATCCAGGGTCATGGGAAATACAGACTAGTGTCTGTATTTAATGTCTGTATTTAATGTCTGAAATAGTGTCTGAAATACAGACTCTAGTCTGTATTTCAAGAGCAATAATAAGCTATTAAAAAGTTTTAAGGAGAAAAGATCACCTTGGCACAGAATGGGGAATGAATTACAGAAGTATGAAATGAATGTAGAGACCAGTTAGGAGGCTATTGCAGGAAAGCCAGAGAGAAATAATCCTGGTTTGGATTAGGGTATTGGTAAAGTGTACTTTGGATGTAAACTGGAGAAGAAAATTATGACAGAATATGGAGAAGAGTGGGGGGATTTCACACATAGGCACATACTTTCAAATCAACAAGGTTTTGATTCTTGAATTATAGAGGGAGTGGGGAGGAAGGGATAGTAGTAGGGTTGATTCTCAGATTTCTGACTGGATCAGTGAGGGAAATGGTAATGCCTTATGGGATACTGGAGAAATAAGTTTAAACACAGGAAGAAAACAGTGTTCCAATCACTTCATAATTAAGAGATACTTAAAACTGGTAGGAATATTATAACTATAAATGCTCTCTCATTTATAAAATATAAAGCACTTATTAAATGGGAGGAAAGGATGAGACATACTTCAGCCAAAGTTTCTCTCATCTCTTCTTTCAGTTGGTCACATTCAATCTGAGGTGCTTTATTGTCATTTTAAGATTCTCTCTCCTTAGGGAGAGATTTTATTTCCTTGTGACTTTCTTGAAGTTTTTCAGCCATCCTGAGACTCTCCATTTCTATCCTTGCTAGTGTTGTTGAATCTCTGGTTTTGGACTGTTCTTTCAATAGCTCTGGTTCATCCATTGTTTGCTGAGTATCAGTGACTTCTTTCACATTAGGAAGTAGCTCCGGTTCCTCATGAAGCACTGGGATCTTGCGATATTCGTATAATACTAAGGGTTCTATCTAGACACTGTTGTCATAATTTTTAAAGGGAAAAGATGAGGATACTCTCCATAGCAACGGAAGTGATTTTAAACCTTCATGACCTACCACGGACCACAAACTCCTATTTACTCACTTTCCCCTGATTCCTACTCAAGCTATTCATGACTGCTAGTCATATTCTGTCATAATTTTCTTTTTTCTCCAGTTTATATCCAAAGTACACTTTACCAATAAATTATTAATCCAATCAGTTGCATACTTCCTTTCTATCAGTTCAGTTCAGTCGCTCAGTCATGTCCAACTCTTTGTGACCCCATGGACTGCAGCATGCCAGGCTTCCCTGTTCATCACCAACTCCTGGAGCTTGCTCAAACTCATGTCCATCCAGTTGGTGATGCCATCTAACCATCTCATCCTCTGTCGTCCCCTTCTCCTCCTGCCTTCAATCTTTCTCAGCATCAGTGTCTTTTCCAAGGAGTCAGCTCCTTGCATCAGGTGGCCAAAGTATTAGAGTTTCAGCTTCAGCATCAGTCTTCCCAATGAATATTCAGGATTGATTTCCTTTTGGATGGACTGGTTGGATCTCCTTGCAGTCCAAGGGCCTCTAAAGAGTCTTCTCCAACACCACCACAGTTTAAAAGCATCGATTCTTCAGCACTCAGCTTTCTTTATAGTTCATCTCTCATATTCATACATGACTACTGGAAAAACCATAGCTTTGACTAGACGGACCTTTGTTGGCAAAGTAATGTCTCTGCTTTTTATTATGCTGTCTAGGTTGGTCATAGCTTTTCTTCCAAGCAGCAATCGTCTTTTAATTTCATGGCTGCAGCCACCATCTGCAGTGATTTTGGATTCATTTCTATACTAGTTTCATTTCATTGATTCATTTCTATATTAGTTCTCAAATACAACAGGAGAAAATTCAGAGCTGAGCAGATTATATCCCAATAAATTAATGGTCCCATTCTCAGATGAATTCTAATGCTACTTAACAAATTTTTTATGTGTAAAGATTGATTCCCTCTTTCCATGATCACTAGTGTTACTGTGTAACTTTCCATATCATATTTCTGCATTTATCAAATTGGAATTGAGAATGTTTTTTATATGCTCATATTGGGCAAAAAGAACAATGTCTTATTCATATCCATTGTCTCAATACTTAGCACACAACAGGCTTTTAACATAGGTTGGTCTAGTTTATGTTTCATTTTCTCCACAGCATTTGTTATTATTGCAAATTATCCTGCTCATTTGATTGCTTATATATTGATAATCTCTTTCCACTACAAAATAAGTTCTATGACTGTAGAGGATCTGTCCACCTTGTTTCCACTTTATTTCTATAATCCAGGACTGTACCCAATACATTAAACACTCAACAAATATTACTCAATAAATGAATGAATCATAACCCATTCACTACCAATCTTTCCTTCAAAGGAGGAAGAAAAGGGAAAGAAAGGTGGAGAAGAAGAAAGGATGGAAAGAAGATAGGATGCAAAGAAGAAAGGACAAACCTTTTCCTGCGGTTCAGTACCGGATTTTTCTAAGTTCTTCTGAATACTTATTATCTGAGCTGTCTTCTCAGAAATGTCTCTTCTTAGTTCTTCAATAGTTTCTTGGTATTCTTTTAGATGCATGTGGGCCATCTGTAGTTCTTCTTTTGTTTCTAGACCCTTTATTAGGAAGTGAAATTTAAAGAATAATTGTAAGAACATCATCCAACACTGCTTCCCCCTTTCCAATTGACTCAGTCTTTAAAGAAATGTTTAATAGATGAAAGAAAAGGTCATGACTTACTGTAGCTTCAATCTCTCTGATGTGTTCTTTAAGCTTATTTCTCTCTACTTCGAATGACTCCTCTAATTTCTTTAGATCATTTCTTTCTTTGGTTATGAATTTCATTTCCTCACAATTTTCATGAAGTTTCTGAGCTAACTCTATCTTCTCAATTTTTATATGTTCCAATGTTAATTCTTGGTTCTTTAGTTCATTCTTTAAGTTTTCCATTTCATTCATCTTTTTCTGCATCTCACTCATCTCTTCTTGTACACTAAGCAGTTGCTGCTGTTTTTCTTGCAGTTGTTGGCTCTTAAGAAATACAGTTTTTATAATTACTATTTTGGCTATACTCTCTTAAAATTCTTATGTAAAATCTACTTTGCAAACTGAAATAATCATTATCATAACCCTGTCAACTACTCCAAAATAAGCAGACAAGGGGCATTAAAAGTAAAATAACTTTCTAGGTACAATGTCTAGTGAGTCAAATAGAGTCCCACACCAAGTTCAAGTCTACCCAGACCCCGAGAACCTGATCTTCTTTGAAAAGAGGGTTTCTGTAGATGTGATTAGTTAAGAACTGAGAAGGAATCCTCCTAGATTAAGGTCGGCCCCAAATCCAATGTGAGTAGTCCTTCTAAGAGACAAAAGGACACATAGAGACACAGAGGAGGTCCTGTGCCGATGGAGGCAGAGATTGGAGGGATGCAGCTCTAAGCCAAGAAACACCAAGGTCAGCTGGGAGTCAAGGGCAGGAAGAGGAATTAAAGGATTCTTCTCTAGAGCCTTCAGAGGGAGCCCGGTTCTGCCAACACTGTGATTGTAAACTTCTAAGATGCAGAACTGTGAAAGAATAAATTCTTGTTGTTTTAAGCCATCAAGTTTATGGTAATTTGATACAAAAGCCCTAGGAAACGAATATAGTGCCACTAGGTTAATCAAGGAAGAATGTGAAAATGAGGAAAACTAAAAAACAAAAGAGATTAATTAAGTCTGCAGACATCACTGTGCCAAATAACTATAATTCCATGTCTCTTAAAAACTTGAATAATTTACTTCCATTTCTAGTGAGGGCCATATGGAGTGGCCCAAGCAAATAATGAAGCATTAACTTTTACATAAGCTCAATGATTTCCCTCCTTTAGGAGGAATATGAAATAGAAATTAGGTTTTAACATATTCAATTAGGTTATAGTAAAAGGGATGAGAATTAAGAGAACCCATATTAGGAAAAAATATACAGAAGTGCAATGGAAATCACTACATATTATCTGTAATGAATGTGATGTGATATTGCTTCTAGAATATACAGAAAGATCTCAGTGGGTGCATTTTAGAATTTCTTGGGGAATATAATTGTTACCAGAGTCTGAGACTTGTCTACAAATTTTACAATAGCATCTTATTGACAATATCTAAGTGATAATACAGTCAGACCTTGTTATCCACGGAAGAGTAGTTCCAGGACCTCTGCAGTTACCAAAATCCATGAACGCTCAAGTCCCTTAACTATTTGTATATAACCTAAACACATCCTCTCATATACTTTAACTCATCTCTAGATTATGTATGCTACTGAATACAATATAAATGCTATGTAAATAGTTGCCCAAGTGTGGCAATTTTGGGTTTCGGTTTTTGGAACTTTCTGTATTTTTCCTCGGAATATTTTTGATCTATGGCCAGTTGAATCCATGGATGCAGAACCTGCAGATACAGAGGGCTGACCGTAGAGATGACTCTCACACTTCAGAGCATGGCTAGTGCACTGCTACAAGGGCAGTCTCTTTGTTTTGTTGACCAATGTATCTCAGGAGCCCAGAAGAGTGGCTGGCTACAGTAGTGCTCAATAAGCACTCGATGAACGAATATATCAAATGACTTGTTTAGAAAAATGAAGGCCTCCCCCATCTAAAGACTCCAGAATAATACAATCATCACAAAGGATGCTAATTAACATCTCAGTAGGAGTTGAAACTGTCCAAAATACTGTCCATTAAGATCTGTTCATCTGAGAGGTTATTTCTGGAATTTAGGTTTGCTGGAATCAAATTTATTATATAAGTAAAAAATTTAGTCAGGAAAAATGACCAGGCAGATAACTTTAAAAAGTCACCTTTTCCTTTAGCTTTTCTTGAACTTCTGATAGTTTTTCACAGGTCCTAGAAAGCTCTTCTTCTTTCTTAATGGTACGGTTCTTTTCTTGTGCCACAATATCCTGTTGTTTTTTAAGTTCATTTCCAAGAATTCTTAATTCTTCCTGGTTTTCAATTGTCTAGAATTTTTTTAAGAAGTTGAGATCAAAATAATACTTACTTACACTTAAGAAATCAGGTAAAAATTAGAATTTACTTTAGCCAAAAAATGAAGAGATCACGGCAAACTATATTGGAAAAGATTAATTTAAAAAGTGAGTCTTTAATCATATAAATGCCAAGAATCTGCTTTTTTAAATACTGTTTCTTCATTGCTCACCTTACATTCCTATCATGAGAATTAGAACTGGGTTTAGTATTTTATCATGTGAGATTTGCTCATTTTCTACACCTAAACCAAAAGACACTTTGGAGCTTTTGTTGACAACAGATGATATGAGACACTTATCTATATATCTATATATGGTTATGGTCTTTTCATATGCTGGAATGGCTTTGATTTTACACATTGCTTAATAGCAAGCTCAAAATGGCAGCACTGTTTGGTAGTATGAGGTGGACTAATCCAAGTTATTAAGCTTAAACAGTAACATTCTTAAGTCACAAAAACATCTCTAGCCGGAGACTGATAAGTGAATATGACCTTTGTCTGTATTCTTATTTATAGTCAGTAATTCTAAGCAAACAGACAATCCCAAGAAACACAGAAAACCACACAAAAGGTCAGGTTCTACTGTGATTCATAGCAAACTTCTCAAAATATTAATTTCATTATAGGCACATTATATTGTCTCTAAATTTAGAAAAAATACTAAAGTAGGTTTGAAAATATTGGCAAACATTAACAATAAACAATTAAAAATGAAGTAAAAAATTGCAACAGCATATATAAAAGAGAAATATTTAGGAACAAATTTAAGAAAATATGGAAAAGATCTGTAGACTGAAAAGTATTACATATCACAGACACAACAAATAATCTATAAAAAGATAAACAATGGCCAATAAGCAATCTCATGCTAGTAAGCATGAAAAGATGTCCAATATCTTTATAGTCATTCAGGTCAGTTCAGTTGTTCAGTCGTGTCCGACTCTTTGTGACCCCATGAATCGCAGCATGCCAGGCCTCCCTGTCTATCACCAACTCCTGGAGTTTACTCAAAATCATGTCTATCGAGTCAGTGATGCCATCCAGCCATCTCATCCTCTGTCATCCCCCTCTCCTCCTGCCCCCAATCCCTCCCAGCATCAGGGTCTTTTCCAATGAGTCAAGGGAAAGGCAAATGAAAACAATGAGGCACACACCCAATAGAATGGTTAAAATTAAACACAGTACAATGAAGTGTTGGTGAGGATGTGGAGTCATCAAAATTCTTTTAATTTGCTGATAGAAATATAAAATGGTACAACTACTTTGGAAATCAATCTAGTAAATTTTCAGCAAGTTAAATATATATCTCCCTATGATTCAGCTATTCCATTTAGATATTTATCCTAGAGACATAAAAAAACTTCATAAAAATATTTGTTTATGAATGTTTACAGCATCTGTATTCAAAATAGCCAAATAGTGAAGAGAACCTAATTTCCACCAGTAGGAGAAGGTCTAAACAAACTGTAGCCTTTCCAACAAAGGAATGCTACCCAGCAATAAGCAAGAGACTAGAAAGAAGACATGGGATTCCCAGGTGGTGTTAGTAGTGAAGAACCTGCCTGCTAATGCAGGAGACATAAGAAACAAGGGTTCAATCCCTGGGTCGGGAAGATTCCCTGGAGAAGGGCATGGCAACTGACTCCAGTATTCATGCCTGGAGAAACCCACGGACAGAGGAGACTGGTAGGCTATGGTCCATAGGATTGCAAAGAGTCACACGTGACTGAAGCAACTTAGCATGCACACACAGAAAGAAGACACAAAAGAGTTTATGCCAGGTGATTCTATTTCTATGAACTTCTAGAAGAGACAAAGTCATTAAGGTAAAAACCATAAGGATAGTTGACTATATGGGGCAGAGGTTAAGACTGGGATTGAGTAGATCAGGGCTCAAGGGAACATTCTGGGGTGATGTTCCACATCTTGATGAAAATGGGAAGTCCACAGTAGAGATATTTGCCAAAAGTCATCAGACTGTATACTTGCATTTGTTACATTTATCACATGGCATGTAAGTTATACCTCAATAAAGCTGTAAAAGCCTAAAATACACAAGGACAAAAATGTACTGCAAAGTACACAGTGCTGAATCCTACCATTTCAATGTTTTCTCTCAGGTCAGTCTTCAGTTGTTCCTTTTCTGCTGTAACACTCTCTAACATTTGTTGCAGTTCATTTTTCTCCTGTATTAAAGACAATACCTTTCTCTGTTGCTCAGTTAGCTCATTATCCTCAGCATCTGCACTCAGAGCTTGGGTTTTTGTGGTTTCCAAATTTTGGCTTTTATCTATGCCAACCATCTAAAATATAAATACAGTAAAGAATTTCTTAGTTAATAATACTTTTAATAATAATAATAAAAACAGCCAACACATATTACTTATATATCAGGCAATATTTTCATATATTGACATACTTAATCTTTACCATAACTTTATGAGGTAGGTACTATTATTATCTCCATTTGACAGATGAGGAAATAATCCCAGAGAGGATAGGTCACTTGTCCAAGGTCACTCAGCAATGAATAACCAGGTTTTGAACCCAATGCTCTGGCTCCAGTGTGTGCTCTTGTGCCTGATCATTAATAAGAACTACCTAAACAGTTATAGATAATTTACAATTATCTTTATGTATGATGGGCTAACCAGATTTTATGAAAAAGTAAGGTACTTTGAGCTCTATCACTTTATTTCTTTCCTTAAAAGCTGGAAATCATTCCCTATTCCCAATAAGAATATTCCCAACTTTCATTTTCAGAGGTAATAAGTATGCACCATTGTAAGTATACATGTAGAAGGCAAAGTAATTTTGGTAGAAATATATCTCATATTATAATAGTATAATTCATCTTTTCTTAATATATAATTTTCACTTACTGTTTAAGAAAAGTATGTTATATAAATTCATTTATCCATAATAAGTCTTAATCAAATGTAATTTAAAATGTGAACTCCCTGGTAAAAGGAGACTAAGACTAACATCACAACTATTGGCATGAAATTAGGTTGCTACTATATAAGTTTATACTAGTCTAATAAATATTCAACTCCATACTGGCCACATATGTCTTGAAAGGTTTTTATAAAGATCTGTAATTAATGTTACAAAAAAATCTGAAAAATAAAGAGAAAAAATATCATCAATGTCACCAACATACCCACTATTAGAATTCTGGAATATTTCATTCTAGTGTTTTCCATTAACTTTTTTAAAACAAAGCAATCATAATTAATTTACATATATAGGATTCACTGTAGCTTTTCTTTTTCATGTAGATCATATGCATTTCCCCATACTATTATGTAAACTTCAAATTAGTATTTTTAGTAGTTTCTTTGTTCTCTAGAGTGGATATGGACAAACCATCCTTTGTTTAGTTCGAGCTTCTGACAATGGTGCACACCATGGAGCTAACTATATGAGAAATTAAGGTGGGGAACATATAGCCTTTGGGACCAGTTTGTCAGATACTGTAATTCGGACTCCTGAATCTTTACTCCTAAACAAAGGAATACCTACAAAGACAAAGAAGACGGAGACAAAGTATTCTGATACCCTAGGTACATTTCAAAACTGAACGCAGACTACGAAATATTTCAGCTACTGTGGTTATGAGTAAAATTTAATTTCTGTTGAGATACACTAGACAAACTGCATTTCCAAAGAGACAGACATCAAGTAGGTTGAAAATGGCCACTCCAAGAGGATTTCTGATGGACCGACTAATAGAGTTCTGTGGTGCCTAGAACAGAGGGGTCCCAGAAGATTCCTGGACCCACTCTTTTATCTACATGGGTGATTCCAGCAGGAATATGGTTATCACCGGACCAAGGTGACCTCAGCCTTCCAGTCCAGACTTCAGGACCTCTAATAAACAGAATGGTGTGAAAATCCCAGCAGACCCTTTATCACATGGAAGCTTCTAGCATGAACATAATACTACAGAAGCCAGGCAGTCCCAAGGAGTATAACTTCCCTCACTTCTCATTTATTGTCTCCTCCTCGTGTGTGTATGTTAGTCATTCTGTCGTGTCCAGCTCTTTGTGACTCCATGGACTCCTCTATCTGTGGAATTCTCCAGGCAAGAATATTGGAGTGGGTTGCCATTTCCTTTTCCAGGCCTCCTTCTCATGGGGCACTATGATTGCATTAGTTTTAAAGCAGATATACATTGTTAGATCTTATTCTAAATAAACTATTCAAAAAACCTTCCCCTTATGAAAGCAGAAGTTATAAACTTCAAATCAAGGTCAAGAACCTTTGGTCCACGGTTGATCCAAATTATAGATAAGCTGGGAAGATGAGAAATAGAGGAAATGAAAGGACTTAAGCATAGGAGAGAGAAGAGAGAGCTCCTTTTCCAGCACCGGAATACTGTGTCAGGGCAGAGGCGGGAAAAAGAAGCTAACTTAAACTGTATAAAAATTTAAAATTTCTGTGCATCAGAGGACACAATCAACAGAGTGAAAAGGCAACCTATGAAATGGGAGAAAATACTTGCAAATCATAAAACTGATAAAGGGTTAATATCCAAAAAATAGAATTCTTACAACAACAAAAAATCAACTTAAAAATGGGCAAAAACTTGAACAGACATTTCTGCAAAGATAAATAGTTTACAAATAGTCTGTGATATTTTGTAATGGCAGTCTTAGCAGACTAATATGCCTACCTAAAAAAAAAAATCACCATTAGCATCCCAATGTATATAATTAAATTTGTAACCGATTAAATAATCAGTTTTTTTTTGTTTTAAAAGCAGTTTTTCTCCTAAAGTCTCAGGGCAAAATGAATCTTACTATCCAGAATGAATTAAGGTAAGATTTAAGCACCTAAAAGTAAAATTAAGGCCTAAACCCTAGAAATAGACACAAACACGATATACAGGTTGATTCTATAGCAAACTCTAAACAAACATAAAGTATACAAAATCCAACATAAAACAAATATTTTAGCCATAATAAGCAGTGAATCTTTCTCACACTGTTAGAGTTCACTGGGTTTTGAAGATGTGCAAATTATATCAGGTCTCAGAAAAAAGGTCAGCTCAAAATCTGAATTAGTATTTTTTGTCTTTTCCTTTGATTGTAAGCAGTTATATCTGAAGTCATTTCAAAGACATTAGGCTTAAGCATGTAAATTATTCTGAGTTATTAATAGTGTGAATAATAAAAAAGATTGAGATTACCATTATGATACCACCCTTACGGCAGAAAGTGAAGAACTAAAGAGCCTCTTGATGAAAGTGAAAGAGGAGAGTGAAAAAGTTGGCTCAAAGCTCAACATTCAGAAAACTAAGATCATGGCATCTGGTCCCATCACTTCACAGCAAATAGATGGGGAAACAGTGGAAACAGTGGCTGACTTTATTTTTTGGGCTCCAAAAATCACTGTAGAGGGTGATTGCAGTCATGAAATTAAAAGACGCTTACTCCTTGGAAGAAAAGTTATGACCAACCTAGACAGCATATTAAAAAGCAGAGACATTACTTTGCCAACAAAGGTCCGTCTAGTCAAGGCTATGGTTTTTCCAGTGGTCATGTATGGATGTGAGAGTTGGACTATAAAGAAAGCTGAACGCTGAAGAATTGATGCTTTTGAACTGTGGTGTTGGAGAAGACTTTTGAGAGTCCCTTGGACTGCAAGGAGATCCAACCAGTCCATCCTAAAGGAGATCAGTCCTGAGTGTTCACTGGAAGGACTAATGTTGAAGCTGAAACTCCAATATTTTGGCCACCTGATGTGAACAGCTGACTCATTTGAAAAGACCCTGATGTTGGGAAAGATTGAATGTAGGAGGAGAAGGGGAAGACAGATAAGATGGTTGGATGGCGACACTGGCTCAACAGACATGAGTCTGAATAAACTCCGGGAGTTGGTGATGGACAGGGAAGCCTGGCATGCTGCAGTTCATGGGGTCTCAAAGAGTTGGACACGACTGAGTGACTGAACTGAACTGAACTTTAGTGTTTGAGGTTAAGGTTATATACCTAAGTTTCAAGATTTTATGATAACTTTGATCAGAAACACTCCTTACCTTTTCCTGAAATTCATCCCTAGTTTCTTCTAAGTTTTCCTCTATATGCAAATTCTTGGAAGCTTCCTCAGAAATTTTCATTTTTAGCAAGTTAATTGTTTCTTGGTGCTGTTTCAAAGACTCAAGTGCATTTCGTAGTTGTTCCTGGGTGTCTATGTTCTTTGTCAGAGAAATAGAAAATAACTTTCATTAGAATGTGAAACAATGAAAATCATTTTACAGTTACTGCTTGATCATAAATGATAAATGATGGCTCCTATAAGGTTTTTAAAGAGGCTCTAAGATTTCAAAAGTTTAATCAGTCAAAACCTTACCATATTTATAGTATCTTGAATGTCACTTTTGAGTTGGTCCCTCTCAATTTGTAGGCTCTCTTGGAGTTGTTTTTGATCATCTTTTTCTTGGGCTAAGGTTTTTACTTCTACTAAGGTTTGTTGAAGTTTCTCAGTCATCAGAGTTTTCTCCTTTTCTAACGTTTGCAGCCTAGAATCCCTACTTTCTAATTGTTCCTTCAGTCCTTCCACTTCCTTTAATCTTTCTTGATTCTCAGTTGTTTTTTGCTGAAGTTCTTGGGTTTTGTGAGAGAGCTTTAAGAAAAGAAAAAATAAATGTGAAAAGCAGATCATTCTGCGACATATATATGGAAGCAAAACCCCAGAACAAAGATCACTTCCCTAGAGGATGTCCTGCACTAACCTCTGTCTTCAAAGCCTCCAAATTTAACCCAAGTTCTTCAGCTTCTTTAGAGAGATTTCCTATTTCTTGATTCAATTTTGCATTCTCTTCAAGGACCATCTTATACTTTTGGTCAAATTCAATATGATGATTTTTAACATCTTGGAATTCTTGATCAGTGCTTTCACAACTCAACTGGGAAGTTGGTAGGTCATTTTTAGTGTTCCCAATTTCTTCAAGTAAACCTTGAATTCTACTTTCCTTATCAACTACTTCAGAAGACAATTTGTCTTTTTCTGATGTTACTTTATAGAGCTCTTCAGATTTATCATGTATCTGTGGAAAAGAAAGCAAACTTAGCTATGAAAACAAGATATGATATAGTTGACCAGTTTTCAGGAAAAAAGCTTTCTCTGCCTTACTCCCTCCCCACCAAAGACACTGAAATTAAACCAAGGTTTGATTGAGGAATGGCAATATTTTTCTTGTCATATTTCTTTAACACATATTATCCTGTTTAACTTTACTTTCAAAGTTTTGCTTTCTAATCTCTGGTTCTAATAAGAATTGCACACAGAAGGACACTCAGTAGAAACACAATCCAGCTGTGTCTTTAAATCCTTACCTATCATTTTAAAATGTTTTCTGTCTTTCTGATGAGGCAGGCATTGCATGACTTTTCTTAGAATTTTACTTGTATTTCCATTGCTAACAAACTGAATCAAACATTTATAGTCTCTTGCCTGGTACTTTAAAATAAATTACGGCAAAATATTTAAGGTACTTCTCAAAGGCTTTTATTTCATGAGTTGTTTTCTTAAAAATATGTTTACCTCTTTCCTTAGCATTTCTACTTCTGAAGGTAAAGATTTCAATTCTGAAAGCAAATTAACTTCCTTATGCAAAGTTTCATTTTCTTCGACTGCTTTATTCAATTCTTTCTGCAGCTGGGTTATTTTTCTTTCCAATTCCATATTAGACAGCAAATCTAGAACATTTTTAGTAGTTTAAAACAGCTTGCAATTATTGGGTCAATCTAAATTATGCATGTAGTTAGATTATTTAATCAGATTGTATGAAGTTTATTAAAGAAAGCATCAGTGTTGGTAAATAGTTAATCCAATAGTTAATCACCTTGTCCAAGACTGGGTTAAATTTATTTGAGAAATAATTTTTAAACTCTTTGGATTTAATGTCCAAGGAAACATTTATAAATTCTGATACCAAATGACAGTAACATTTAACATTAAGCAATTAAAGACACCAGGGAATAATAGATTTTTAATCACTGGAATATAGCTGCAAAATCTTTTAGGTACCGTTCTATATAAAGACAGATTTGCAAAAAGGTAAGTCTGAAATGATAAAATACCTTTTGGAACTTTGCCATCTATAAGGGAGGTGAGTTTTGTTATTTCACAAAAAGAAGATTGTAATTCTTTCTCCAGATCAACTTGCATTTTCTTTTTCGCCTCCAACTGACTTTGATATAACTGCATATCATTTTCCATCTGCTTGCATGTACTTGCAAGTTCTTTCTATTGAGAGAAACACTGTAAATTCACAGCAATGTACTGGTCACTTCAACTGTTACTGTAAATATTACAAAAATCACTCACCATTTTCTCTTTCAGCTTTAGATTTTCACTTCTAAGAAAGGCTGATTCTCTCTTAGCATCAAGAGCTACAGTTTCGACATCAAGCAGAGTCTGTTTCATTTGTTTTAGGTCTTCAGTGTTTTCCTTTACACATGACAAAAAAGATTTAGTGAAATCTAATTTTGTTAGATTTGGAAAAGCCAATGTTTATATGTATGCTATTCCTAAGAAATGAAAAATGGTTATGCAAATTACCAAATGTATTTTTAGAATAGATAAAAATGAATAACATTTTTCATAATAAAAATATTTTAGGGAATTTTAAGGGGTTCAGTGGTTTAGGATTCAGTGTTTTCACTGCCAGGGCCTGGGTTTGACCCCTGGTCAGGGAATTAAGATCCTACAAACCATGCAATGCAGCCAAAAGAGAAAAATTAAAAAAAAAAAATTCTAGCTATAACATTTCAAAATTATAAAAGAATCATGTAGTAGTACTATAATAATTCTGCTATTGTTTAAAAAGGATAACATAATTGTTGCTCACCTAGCCTGTTAAAAGTTTTCTATGTATTTTTATTTTTTGCTTTACTCTTTTTTTATGTTTTGTTTTGGTCATGCTGCAGGGCAAGTGTGATCTTAGTCCCCGACCAGGGCTTGAACCTGTGCCCTTGAGGTGTAAGTGTGGAGTCTGAACCACTGGAATGCCAGGCAAGTCTTTGTTTGTTTGTTTTTTTAAGTTACTCTCTGCAAAACATGACAGGTGAGTAATTAATAGTTAAAATTAAGGATGTTTAATCACAAATTAAAAAAAAATAATTCAGTAGAAAAATAGAGAAAAGATATGAACAGGCAACTCACAGAAGAGAAAAATGAAATGACTGATAAATATGAAAAAAATCCAGTCTCATTTTTAGAGAGAAGTGGCATTTTAACATGACTTCAACATACATGAATTCAACCATATGTCCTTGGCAAAATATTAATGGGTGCATGCATGAGTCAATGAACTGGATGAATAAAGAGAAAGAAATAAACAAAATTAAAAAAATGGGCAAGGTCATCCCTGGCAGCCCAGTGGTTGGGACTCCAAGCTTCTAATGCAGGGTGCCTGGATCTGATCCTTGGTTGGGGAACTGAGATCCCACATGCCACGTGGCACAGTCAAACAAATTAGGGAAAAAAAGGTGGTGGTGGGGGGAATTCTTATGTTATCAATAGACAGGCCAGGATTATATGAAAGTGTCTTTCTCTCCAAGGCCTTAGAACAACAAGAACACTTTCAAAAAAATCATTTGCCATTAACAAAAGATAATAAAAGAGTTCCAATAGAAAATAACAAAAAAGTACTCTGAAAAACTCAAATGCAAACAAAAGAAGAACAATAGCAGCTAATAATCTAAAATTTCTGGCTAGAAATTGCTGCCTTTTAAAAACAGAGAGTTAAAAACTAGAATTCAACTTATACTTTCTTGAAGTAATCAGGTGAATTGAAAGAAAATAGAAAAAAAAAAAAAAAACACCTAATTCCACCATAAGATTCAGTACTGTTTAATGGCACGATCTTATACTGACCAAAATAACCTACAGCTACAGTTTCTGAAAAATATTAAACTGTTAAAATAGTTACTTCATTATAATGAGAATACATTAATATATATATTAATGAAATAAAATTAATGTAATTTATGAAATCAGGCTCAATTACATATTTTATAGTTCTAATTACTAATCAATGTCAAGTGCTTACCTGAAGATACTAATTCTATATTTCTCCATGCATTTGTACAAAGCAATTGAAAAAAATTAAAAAAATTTTTAATTACTGATTTTTAATGGAAGTTCATCACTAACTTACTTATACCTGATTGAAGGATAGTGTTGTCAACTCTGATTTTTATCCACAAAATGGCAATGATATTAATTGTGCCTCTCTCACAGGTTAACGAAAATTCTACACTTAAAACAACTGGAACAACGCCCAGCACACAGTAGGCTCAGTATAAGTATTTGTAGCGATGATGATAGTATAACTACAAATGTCAAAATGATGACACAACAAAATAAATCTGACTTTTACCGATGAGTATGACAAGTCCATTTTCATACTTTCTGACTTCTGAAACTCTATGTATTCCTGGAGCTTCTTAATCTGGTCTTCCTTTTCTCTAAGCAGCTCTACTTTTGAACTTAGTTCATTCTAAAACATTTAAAGGAGAATGAAAAACATAATTTAAATGGGTTTCAATTTTAAGGAATTAAAAAGAACTTACATTTAACAGTTTAAATCAGCAGACAGCAAAATTCAAAGAGTTGAGATTTTAAAAATATAATTCCCTCTATTTTCTGAAATCATATTTAATTACATAGATGTTTTACAGTTTGGGCTCCTTATCAATAGAAATATCAACATAAATGCTCACCTCAAGATCTTGATTATATACTTCTGCATGCTTAACTAAATTCTTTAAGTTGGAAATTTCATGAATTAGTTGCATCTGTAAGAGCATGTGAACAGGCAACAGAGCAAACCAACAGTTAATAAAGCAAAAAAAAAAAAAAGATAGCATTCATTCACCGCTCTAGAATCACCCAACACAGCAAGCACTGGGGAAGCAACTGTTCAAGCTACTGCAACAAAGCACCTCGTTATTTAAAAATAAACAAATAAAACCCCAAACTCTCCAGCCAAACAAAAGAATCCCCAAACCCTACAAAACAAATAAGAAAAAAGCCTAAGCGTGACCCCAAAATAGCTACGTCATCTGTTAATAAAGCTACAATAATGTCAAAAGCAAATTAGTATCTACCATTTGTAGAAGACATAGTGGTAATCAAACTCTTAAAAAAACATACTTTTAATAGATTTTTGTTTTGGGTTAAGTGCAGAAGTATATTTATTCTATAAGATTTTTCTCTCTTCTGATAAATTATCCACCTAGCTTTATACTGGCATATTTTAATGAGTTGTGACTTGAAATTTAGTTTTGGATTATGACAGTTTTAAGTGGTACCTTTATAATATTTTACTGTTCATGAAAGCTACAAAGATATGTATGGGATTATGAACTATTACCTTGTTGGTTTATTCTCCAGGAAATACTGGAAAGATGGTGTTACTGCTTTATATTGTTCAACTGTCTAAAAGTATAAAGATTACTTAAAGATATGAAAATTTCTATTGAAGTTTCTTTTTTATTGAAATATCTGCAGCATTAAATATTTGAGTACCCGAAACTTTAGTATGCAAAACAAGTAGACTACAGTTTAACAAAGATAAATGTATTATCCCTTAGAGTTTTTTAATCTTCATAATCAGATGAGTCATTAGAGAGTAAAAACAACTTCTACTCAAATATAAGGGACTTACAAAAATAGCATATCATTTAAATAAAATTTTCTGGAGGAATAATTCAGTCCTAACTAGTTTTAGATTTCAGACTACTGCTAGTTTGACATTTTTTCTATTTTAGGTCATTATTCAGTAGAAATATAGTATGGGCCAAATTTATAATTAAAAATTTTCTAGTAGCCACTACTAAAAGTAAAAAGAAATAGGTAGAATTAATTTTAATATAATTAGCCATGCTGCGCTCATGCTCAGTCGTGTCTGACTCTGTGCGACCCTTTGGTCTGTAGCCCGCCCGGCTTCTCTGTCCATGGGATTTTCTAGGCAAGAATATTGGAGTGGGTTGCCATTTCCTCCTCCAGGAGACCTCCTCAACCCAGAGACTGGACCCAGGTCTCCTGTGTCTCCTGCACTGCAGGCAGATGCTTTACCCACTGAGCCATCGGGGAAGCCCCTTAATATAATTTAATCTAACAAATATAACTATTTTACTTCATGTAATCAGTATTAAAAAATTCATGTAACTTTTCATCTTTTTTTCATACTTAGGTCAGTAGAGACTGGCCCCATTTCAAGTGCTCAGCTGGCACACGTGATTAGTGGCTAGCCCATTGTTCAGCAAAGTTTTAATCTGTATTGTTATAATTTAAATTGGCTGGCTCTTTTACCTTTTCTTCTCTAACTTTTGTGCAAAGAAACCACATTTGCCAGAAATGAAGAACTAAATAATTAACTTCAAGTTTTGAAAAATATTTAGAAGGAAAAATTCCTTTACTTCTCATTTGAAATTGCTCTTCATTTTAAGTACTGGTTCACATAAACAGAAAAAGATTAAGTAACTTTTGAAAAGAGATGAGTGTATTCTTCCAATGATGTATTGTTTAAAATGCAGAGAATAGAGAATCTATATGATATGGTCAAAGTTAATCCACTGCTACATAAAAAATGTTGCATATTTCAGCTGTAGTTTTCAGCAGGTGAAACATTTAATTAACATAAATATCTCCAAGTTATGAAAATTATAAAATTAAATCAAGCTAAAATTGGTAGAGAAATGAAATTTCTCTTGTTCCCTGATCATGATAATACTTGACCTTGTTTATTCCTTTCTCTAAAATTACTATTTAAATATTTTTATTACTGTATCTTTACTTGAAAATTACCCACAGCTTTAGTGATTTTTGATAAAACCCTTAGGAAGCCAGGGCAATGGTCACATGTCCTAAGGCTGTAATTTGACTTTTACTCCTTTTTGGCTAAACTTTCCCCCAAAATGTTGATTTTAGAACATACTTTATTGCTTACACCCAGACTTGCACTTTTAGTTTAATATGGAATGGATATTGTAAAATTGTCTTTGAATAGATTCAGTTAGTATTACTTAAATTTTAGGTTACTTCACAGAACCTAGAATTTCAAAGTGTGTCCAAGTGAAAATGAAGAGAATAGAGTTATTTACCCCTTTCACGGTAAAAAGGAAAAAAAAAAATCAAGATGTGAGACTGTGTTATTTTTGTAATCTTTCTGTATGTGATTCAATTTGGTGCATTTGTTCACTTTTAATGATTAATGGAATATATTTATTAAATGTAAGAAAAATTACAGACATTATTGCTACACTTTGGGTATAAAATTGCCCAAAGTAAACTTTATACCATATTATTTATAAGGTACATATAAAAAATTAGATAAGATTTTGGCATTAGAAAGGGACTTGAAAAGCTCCCAATTTAACTTTAAGAGGGAAGATACACAGAAAAGTAAGCCCTGAAAGATTTGATGACTTCCTCAAAGCCTTGCCCACAATTCAAGCCAGGCTCAAATTTGTGGTGAGCTAAAAAACAGCAAAACTACAGCTTCACTCCAGCTAGTCTGCTCCAGAGACCATGCTCTTAAGCATGATACTAGAACTTCCCTCTCAATAAAACTCAGATTACATGATGAAGTTCACTTTTCTTCTCATGATGTTTTACATTTTGTGAATTCACAAGTTTTAAAACAAGTTAAATGAAACTCTGTGGAGAACTTACAGATTTTTGCCTCTGAGGATATACCTATGAAATGCAGAAGTAAATATACTACAGTTTGTAGGCAGAACTTTTAGCACAGAATTCTTTTTTTCTTCTTAAGAAAGAAAAACAGGTGAGAAACTCTGAAACTGAGAAAAAAGAACTGTGTCCCTCTGGGCTCTCCACACAGAAATCTGAGAAGCAGCTACAAATTAACTCATATTTTACCTACACCAAAACACTGACTCTCATTTTTAAGGGAATTCATGGATCATGTCAGGCTTCCCTGATGGCTTAGCTGGTAAAGAATCTGCCTGCAATGCAGGAGACCCGAGTTCAATCCCTGGGTTGGGAAGATGTGGAAAAGGGAAAGGCTACCCTCTCCAGTATTCTGGCCTGGAGTTCCATGGACTGTATAGTCCATGGGGTTGCAAAGAGGCGGACACGACTGAGAGACTTTCACTTCACTAATGGATCATGTCCCAGGTCTGATAGTAGCTGTGGATTCTTACTTTAGAAAACTGATATGGACTCCAAAATTCCATAAAATAATTTCAAAATGTTTATGAACTCTAGGTTAAAGACTCTCTAAACTGAGAAATCTCTTGAATCTTTTGGACAGTTTCCAAGTCCCAAAGTCTGATGGCTTCTGAATTAGCTTAACATGTAGCCTAATACTACACACATGGTTATTTAGGTATATACTTTCTAAAGAAAACAAAGTTCATTAATAGATAATATTCATATATAAAACATTTAGCTGGATATTAAAATTCATGTTGGTCTCAGAAGGAAATGGCTATAGTCTAGGCAGCACTTCTCATATGCTCAACAAATTAAATACTTTAATACACAAATTATAAGAAAACAATTTCTTCAAGACAAATCCATCAATAGGCAGATTCACCAAACCTTGCTAAAGATGTTCTTAATTTTTCTTGTTCATAAGCACAAAAGAAACAAATATGATTTAACTATTTTTAAAACAATATAAATAATTTCTTAAATTCTCTAAATTGTGTATATATGTGGAAAATAGGTACATCTTCAATATCTCAATTTTAGAAATAAATATTTTTAAGAGAATACCTCTGTATTTTTAGTTTAGTTTCACATTTCCACATTCTTTACCTCTTGCTCTTTCTCTGCTTTTCTTTCCAGAGCTTCAAATTCATCCAAATCATTCTTTTCTTTTAATTTCAATTCCATTTCTTCATTTTCTCTTCTTAATTGTTCATAGTCTAGTACCAGGTTATCATAGTTAGCACGAAGTGAATTCAATTCACTTTCTAAGTTTTCCTATTGTAAACAAAACCAAATTTTCAAGTCAGAATTCGAATCATACATTCTTTGTTTTCTTAACTAAAATTTAGATCAATCAAGTAATTATTTTAACTTTGAATCATTTGGTAGTTCAGGCCATTTTCTTCTTCAATATCTTTTTAATGGTCTAGCTTGTTACAGAGTAAGATAAAGGGTCTGCAATTTTGGTAAACTAACTCAGAATAGAAGACTATTTTGAAAGGGTTAGGATGGAAAAAAAAAAAGGATCATATAAACAAATGGTCTGCCTGTTCCTCACCGGAAAAGTTGAGTCAGAAGTAGGAGGTAGGACACATAAAATGGAATACAGGTCTTTAAACTCATTAGTTATAAAGCTGATAATTTAACTCTTCACTTGTCTGACTACTATTTTATTTCTCAGGTATCTCTGAATTTAAGAAGTGAAACAGAGATTATTGATCTTTAAAACTCTAGTGGGAGGGGGGATCGGGATGGGGAACACATGTAAATCCATGGCTGATTCATGTCAATGTATGGCAAAAACCACTACAATATTGTAAAGTAATTAGCCTCCAACTAATAAAAATAAATGAAAAAACAAACAAACAACTCTAGTGGCTGCTAGGTTTTCCTATATTCAAAAGGGGTCTGATTCTGCTTTCTATACTGTTTAAGAGTCAAATTATGAGTTAAAAACAAAACTAACATGAGAGATTTTCAAAAAACACTGAACTTCTAAAGTATGTTTTAGGGACACAAAAATACTTCGTCTAAATACTTAACTAATTAAAACTAGTTGCAACGGTTGGCTAATGGTAATAATAATTCCCAAGAATCACTGCAATTTTCCTCCAAAGTGAAAATGAAATTTTCTTTAATAAATACATTTGTAAAACTATATTTCTTTGAACATTAAGAGTCTAGAAAGTAAATATATAATTTAATTTACTGTAGTATTGATTATACTATTCCTTATTTCTTAAACTCCTGATAAAACAATACACTCACTTTTAATTTTCAGTATTATCTGGCAATCTTACCATTCCCTAACATGTATCACTCTTCTAATACACGACTGAGAATTTTGACACTAAAAGTCAACCCTTTTTATCCCTAGGGGATTGTCGCTAAGTCACTTCTGTCTGACTCTTTGCGACCCTACGGACTGTAGCCCACCAGGCTCCTCTGTCCATGGGATTTTCCAGGCAAGAATACTGGAGTGGGTTGCCATGCCCTCCTCCAGGGTATCTTCCCAACCCAGGGAATTGAACCTGCATCTCTTAAGCATTCTGCATTGGTAGGTGGGCTTTTTATCACTGGGCTTCCCTTGTGGCTCAGCTGGTAAAGAAACTGCCTGCAATGCGGGAGACCTGGGTTTGATCCCTGGGTTGGGAAGATCCCCTGGAGAAGGGAAAGACTACCCACTCCAGTATTCTGACCTGGAGAATTCCATGGACTGTATAGTTTCATGGGGTCGCAAAGAATCGGACAGGCCTGAGCAACTTTAACTTTCACCTTATCATTAATGCCACCCAGGAAGCCCTAAATGGAACCAAAACTGTTACTGAAATTAACTGAGAGCTAGAAATGTGTTACAACAACAATAAACACCAATAACAAATGAGTTTTAAAAAGAATAAAACCATAATGCTCTGTAAAATACATTTAAATTACCTGACTTAGTAGCTTTGTTGCTGGATTCCATTCTATCTCAGTCAATGTATCAAGAGTGTTACTGAAAACATCAGACTCTGAACAGAGAGCTATAATTAGAGAGAAAAGAAATTTATCCATAAACATGTTATTAAGATTCTTAAAACTCAAAGATTAAAAAAATTCTCATCAGAGGTAATAAACTCAAACTAATATGACTTCCCTGGTGGCTCAGATGGTAAAATATCTGCCTACAATGTGGAAGACCTGGGTTCAATCCCTGGATCAGGAAGATCTCCCAGAAAAGGAAATGGCAACCCACTCCAGTATTCTTGCCTGGAAAATCCCATGGACAGAGGAGCCTGGTAGGCTACATCCATGGGGTTGCAAAGAGTCAGATACAACTGAGTGACTTCACTTTCACTTTCAATAAGTACTTACTATATGAATGACAAGAATACATTAAAAACAGATGTGATCATTTGTATTATTGTGTGAATTAAGATCACTGGTTAGAATAAGTGATAAAATATATGGATTCTTAGTATAGTATAGGTAAAAAGGACAAATTCTTAAGTTTGAGATTTGATTATTTTAAGTAGATTTTAAAATGCCCCTAAGAGAAATAATAGCATATGAAGCAACTGACAAAGAATTAATCTAAAAAATACACAAGCAACTCATGCAGCTCAATTCCAGAAAAATAAATGACCCAATCAAAAAATGGGCCAAAGAACTAAACAGACATTTCTCCAAAGAAGACACACAGATGGCTAACAAACACATGAAAAGATGCTCAGCATCACTCATTATCAGAGAAATGCAACTCAAAACCACAATGAGGTACCATTACTCGCCAGTCAGAATGGCTGCTATCCAAAAGTCTATAAGCAATAAATGCTGGAGAGGGTGTGGAGAAAAGGGAACCCTCTTACACTGTTGGTGGGAATGCAAACTAGTACAGCCACTATGGAGAACAGTGTGGAGATTTCTTAAAAAACTGGAAATAGAACTGCCATATGACCCAGCAATCCTACTGCTGGGCATACACACCGAGGAAACCAGAATTGAAAGAGACACATGTACCGCAATGTTCATCACAGCACTGTTTATAATAGCCAGGACATGGAAGCAACCTAGATGTCCATCAGGAGACGAATGGATAAGAAAACTGTGGTACATACACACAATGGAGTATTACTGAGCTATTAAAAAGAATGCATTTGAATCAGTTCTAATGAGGTGATTGAAACTGGAGCCTATTATAGAGTGAAGTAAATCAGAAAGAAAAACACCAATACAGTATATTAACGCATATATATGGAATTTTTTTTTAATATATGGAATTTAGAAAGATGGTAACAATGACCCTATATGCGAGACAGCAAAAGAGACAGAGATGTAAAGAATAGTCTTTTGTATTCTGTGGGAGAAGGAGAGGGTGGGATGATTTGAGAGAATAGCATAGAAACATGTATATTATCATATGTGAAATAGATCACCAGTCCAGGTTCGATGCATGAGGCAGGGTGCTCAGGGCTGGTGCACTGGGATAACCCTGACGGATGGGATGGGGAGGGAGGTGGGATGGGGGTTCAGGATGGGGACACATGTACACCCATGGCTGATTCATGTCGATGTATGGCAAAAACCACTACAATATTGTAAAGTAATTAGCCTCCAATTAAAATAAATTAATTAAAACAAATAAAGAAAAGTCAGCACAGCAAAATAAATAAATAAATAAAATGCCCCTAAAAAATACTTATAACTACATTGGAGACAATTCTGAAACAGATTTCTGTGTTAAACACAGGAATTCTTTCAAAAGTAATTAGCCTCCAACTAATAAAAATAAATGGAAAAAAAAAGATTAGTAGTTTAAGGCTGATGTTATGTGGATCCTAATTTAACTGGATAATGATTAGAAGAAAAATGTGTGCTTCAACTATAATGCATCGTCATTCTTAAGAGATCTGGAAATAACAGAAAACTTCATGAACGTTCAGTTTCTTAAAATCATTTAACTTTCTCATTATCTCCATTGTAATTACACTTAAAATATTAATACACACATTTTATTTAAATGTGTTTATTACATTACTGAGTTATAAGTAAAGTCCTTGCTTTAGGGAGGGGACATATGTACACTGATGGCTGATTATGTTGAGGTTTAACAGAAAATAAAAAAATTCTGTAAAACAATTATCCTTCAATTAAAAAATAAAGTAAAAAAAAAAGTCCCTCTTTATACAGATGCTTTTATAAATGAAAGTAATTGGAAAAGTACTCACATTCATCAATTTCTCCTAAACTTACAGCAGCCTTATGTGTTCTTGTTGTTACATTTGCTGCCATATTAAATTCATTTACGTAGTTTGAGTCCTTCATTTTGTTAATTTTCCCCACGCACCAAGTGACTCTTCGTTTTTTTTTAGCCTAAAAAGAAAAAAATCAAAATTACCTCACACAGATTGGGGCTCATACACTGTAAAACAAGGGAACTAGTTTCCATTTTAAAAAACCATTGCTTTGGTGGAATTTGTACTAAGTCGAGTTTAGTATCTTAATAATTTAAGGATATCCTGAGATAAGAAAACATACTCAAGCTTTTCAGATCAGTGTTTAACCCCATGAAAACTTTGATGAAACTATTACTTACACTATACGTTTTATTTGAAGGTTTACTTATAAGCTTTTCTGGAACATAACTGAAAGGAATCGGTTGACATACAACTCTTTAAGTACTCTGGTGTTGCAAGGAAGGGACAGCTGCTGCTGCCACCCCATAGCTATCGACAGCACTTTGGGGTACCCAGCTTTGCTCCCTCAGTTATCTGGCCATCTGTCACCTTCCCTAGCTCCTTCTTGGCTTCACAAATGCTCAAGCCTATTTATTTGCTTTTGATTTTTTAAAGAAACAAACTCTTGCCTCCTCACTTCTCTCTAGCTACCATTTTCTTTTAGTTTTTACACTATCTTCTTCCTCATCATTTATCTACTTCTTCTTTGTCTCTTTAGGATCATTTCTGTCTACTGCACTGCATCTCAAAATTAACTGCTGTTCCCAGAATGTACTGCTCGTTTTCATGCCCCTACACACAGTACCTTTAGGCTTGAGACAGCCAGCCCTTTCCACAGCCTGCTCTGCAAAACCCAGCTATATATAAATATTTCACTCCAATGACCTTCAGCTCAACACCATGCACTGTACTATTTCAAACTCTTAGCACTGTCTATGAACGTGTCTCCAACCATCTCCTGATATCTCAGCAGAAAAGTTAAACCTATTTTACAAAGACAATATAAGCCTAAACTTACAGAAGCATTCCTTCTTCTGTCCTTGTTGAAATGAATAGATGTTTCTCCTTCTATCTAAGGCCAGACTCTTCAACTGTATTCAAGATCCCATCCCTTTGGGCATCTCTACCCACAGCAAGGTGGCTTTTATTACCAACGCATCAATTCAAACTGCTTTTGCAAATAAGCTTCGTTTCTAAATCTGAAGCATCTTTGTCTGTATGTATCTCATTTAACTTCTCAGCAGAATGTGACCTTGCTTACCACATTCACCTGATTTCCCTTCAATTCTAGAGCTCAACATGGGCTCCTATAGGGGTTCTTTTATTCTGCTTTTGCCTAAAAGTTGTTGTTTCTTGGGGTTCTGTGTTTGACCCTCTGTTCTTTCCATTCTCAACATGCTCCAAGGCCAAGCTCATCCATTCCCAGGACTTTAAATTGGATCAGCTGTAGTTAATACCCAAACTGATATCTCCCTCTCAGACCTTTCACATTTCCAACTGCCTGATGTCTTAAAATAGAGATGTCCTGAATCAAACATTGAGCAGCTCCACCACTCTTTATTCAGTGAAAACACTACCAACTGCCCAGAAAGTCTAGTAATGCTTGCAAGTCATTCAGGATGCCTCTTTCTCTCTTTCCTTGCCCCTGCATCCAAACAACCACAAAGTCCAGTTCAGTCTGCCTCCCAAATAGCTCTGCCGTTTATCCAATTTCTTCCATCTTCAGAACCACAATCCTTGTAGAGGCCAAATCAATCTGATGCACATAGCAATCACACCTTTCCAAAATGCAATTCCTACTACGTTCTAAACAAGGCTTTTAGCAAAATGCAAAGTTCAAATCCCTTAATGTGGTTTACAATGTCCCTGCCACCAGAAAGTCTAATATACTGTTGCCCCACAATTTCAAGGTTTTGTATATGTGTTTTTCTGAAATACTATTACCTAAACCTTCCACTGGGCTATTTTCTACTTATCACTCAGTCAAGAAATAGATCTTGAGTGTCTCTATACTTAGAATGGTGATCTGTACATGATACCTATTAATAATATATATATTTTTAAAGCATATTTATTTCTGGCTATGTAGGGTCTTTGTTGCTGCGCCAGCTTTCCTTTAATTGCAGCTCCTGGGCTTCTCACTGCAGTGACTTCTCTTGTTGTGGAGCATGGCTCAAGGCAGGCTTCAGTAGCTGCAGCTCCTGGGCTCTAGAGCACAAGCTCAATAACTGCAAAGCACAGGCTTAGTTGCTCCACAGCATGTGGGATCTTCCCAGAACAGGGATCAAAACCGTCTCCTGTGTTGGCAGGTGGATTCTTTACTACTGAGCCACCAGGAAAGCCCAGTAACAATCTTAGCAGTATACATTTATTGAGGATTTCTGAGTGTAAAGTCTAGTATTATGCACATACTGTATGTTACTTCACTTAATTCTCACAACAATCCTAAGAAGTAGGGACCAAGCTATTATATCACAGATAAGGAAACTGTAGCAAAGTATATTTGAGATATTGTCTAAAATTAAGTGTTAGGAATTGACAGAACTGGGATTCATACCCAGGGAGTTCAAATCCAAAGGCTCTCCTCGTAAATAAAAAAAATCTGTCAGAAAAATAAAGCCCTCGCAAAAACAAAAAAAGACACAAATCAGAAGTCATAATTTTGATTACTATGTTGATCTATAGTCTAAATCATTTTCTTGATATTAACATTTTTGTTTCTTTAAACAGAAAATATTCCAATATACTTCAGACACCCATGGTTTCCAATCAGCTAATTAATTGTATTAGAATTTCTTAAGAAACATATCAAAAACAGATTCCTTGGCTATACTGTAGACTGTAAACCACAGAAGACTCCAAATAGCCAAAACAATCTTGAGAAAGAAGGGCAAGGCTGGCGGCATCATGTTTCCTGGTTTCAAACTATATTACAACACTACAGCAATCAAAACAATACATATGATAGTGCCACAAAAACAGACACACAAGACCAATGGAATAGAAGCCCAGAAATAAACCCTCACATATACGATCAATTAGTTTACAACAAAGGAACCAGGAAGATAAAATAGGGAAAGGACAGTCTGCTCAGTAAGTGATGTTGGGAAAATTGGACAGCCATATGTAAAAGAATGAAACTGGATTTTATCTTACTTACACGTAAGTAAGATACACTTACACTGGACTACTATACATATGTATATATGATTTTTTCACATATAAAAATCAATTGAAACTGATTAAAGACTTCAATGTTAACACCTGAAACCATAAAACTCCTAGAAGAAAACTAAAGTAGTAAGCTTGAATCCTTGAATTAATACTTCTACATCTGTAATTTCAACAACTTCAAATATACAACAGGTTCTTGGTTTCTTGAATATAATGTATCAAAAGATTATAAATGAATAATTATGTAATCAATATTTAGGAATGTCCAGTTCTATTTTCTGTATACCAAGTTTAAGCTGTTATCTTTTAAATTTTACCTTTAATTCTTGCTGCGATGATAGGGAAGAAGATGTCACTAGCATCCTTGTTAGGTTTTGAATTTTCTCAATCTGGACTTTTTGAAGTAGATCTTTTTCTTCCAAGAGCTGGGCTAGTTGGTCTTTTTCCATTGCCTGAGCTCGAGTCTCTAAAGAAACCTATAGAATGTAATAATGGGTTATGTTAATAATAAATGTAGCTGTATTTTAAAACCTTGAAAGTAGCTTAAAAGAACAGAAATTTGTATGTGAACTAAGAGAATTTTAATTATATTGAAATAAAATATACTCTATGTGCAGAACTCTAGTACACAGTTATCATAGTAATTTCTCAAACTAAAAATAAAATATCCATTTCTTCTCATGTCATTATTCTATATGCTGTGTGTAAAATTATTACAATGCAGCTAAGGCAAATCTATTAACAGCTTAAAATATATAAATAGAAGGCAGAAAGGTTATAAAAGCAGAGACTTGAATACCTACAGCAAAAGAAGTGATGTTTTCATAAGATTACCATTTGTTATTTTAGATCATTCCTAAAAATATCACCAGAATGCAAGATTTACACAAAATCGAGGGCCATAATAGTTAAACAAATTACATTACAATTTTAAGTGATTATCCTATTTTATTGAATTCCTATCCTGGGGTTGGAAGAAAAATTCAAGATAATGTGAAACTCTGGAAAGTAGTTTCAGGTAACTATACATGGCCTCTCTCTTTTTTAACCTAATTTTTCCTATGTATTTGTGATAATTTTTTAAAAAACTCTCTCAACTTGGCCCATTTGAAAACACCAAATTTTACCCTTTGAAAATGAAAAACAAAACCTAAAATAATTTCAGGAAACCAAGTCTTTTAGTTTATAGTAAATTAAACTAAATTTTTTTATGAGTTGATTTCTTCTTGGTTGAAAATTGTTTTAAATCTAGGTTGCAGAGCTCAGTTATTGATGGCTTCATAATCTCTGGGCATTTAGGCAGATCTCAATTCTAAATCTGTCTCTTCTCTTTACTGGAATACATGGTTCATACATACCTCCTCTAATTGCTTTTTAAGATCCATTATTTCTTTCCTATATCTTTTCAGGAGAGCTTCATCACTTGATACCTCATTAACATAAGGAGTATTCTTCATATATTTGGCAGTGCTGGCAAACTGGGAAAAAATGCAAGAGTGTTATGCACTCAACACACACAAAAACTAATAATACTTGGTTTTCTTGTAATTAAGTTTTGTAAAAAAAAAAAAAAAAAGAAAGAAAAAAAATCAGTACTCTTCCCAGGTAGTTTAATACTTTTGAATACAAAGAGCATTCTATGTCCCCATAACAAGGCCAGTAGGGCTCCCATCAAAAGCCCTTCTCCTTCCTTTGAGCTCTATCCTACTTACTAGCCACTTAAGCGTTAATCCAAGGCAATCACATTGGAAGACACGTCTTGTCTTCCCTGTAAGACTATAAATTCTGTGAAGCCCGTGACTCTATTTTCTACCTTTTTTCTCTGACAGTACCTAGATCTAGTACTCAGTAGCTATTTAAACCAATATTTCTTAGCGTGTATCAGAAGTAACTTTAAGTGGGTACATGAAGGTGTCTATTATATATGACACTGAGTCCTTCATTGAGACAGCTATTCTATTGACAATTCAGTTCCCCCACCCCAACCCTCCCCCTTTTCTTCTTTAAACATAAAATGCAGGACCTAGACTCAGTGCAAAGACAGGCAACAATTAGCTAGCAGGAGTTTGGGAAGTTTTTTTGTTGTTATAAACACATACACATGTTTTTTCAGTCACCTATTTGTTGTAAGTGATATTAATTTTTCATTTATGGAACTGATATAAAGTTTCCTTTCATATGTGAGTTCGTAAAAATAAAAAATCAAGTCAATTTCAGTAAAATAGTGTTGAATGTGGCAGAAATTGTGGAGGTGGGATAATGGATTTTGTGATTTTGGAAAAACACATCAATCTTCTTTTATCAGGTATGGTATGTCAATTAAAAGACCTATATCTATTTTTAGTAGGAAATTTTTCCTTCTTAAAGATGATATCACCTCATATTAAGTTGAGATAAAAATCACACTCACCTGGAGAGTACTAAGTGTTTCATCAAAAGACACCGGGGTAATTGTGCAGATAATACGTGTTTTTGCATTTCCTCCCAAGGAATTCTGGAGAATTCGTGTTAATTTGCTATCTCGATAATTTATGAAACCACTTAATGAGAAATGAGTTTGGGAAGAAAAAGAGAAAGCTTTTATATAACAAAATTGGTTGGTTTTTAATGGAGAACCTTAAATAGCTACAGTTATAAAATCAATTCTTTACAGGTTACATGGGGCAGATTGAAACTATTAACTAAGAAAATATTTAAAATACAGAAAGTAAATTTAGTAGGACACCATCATATGTATTGGTTCAGTTCAGTTCAGTTCACTCAGTTGTGTCTGACTCTTTGCGACCCCATGAATCGCCACATGCCAGGCCTCCCTGTCCATCACCAACTCCTGGAGTTTATCCAAACTTATGTCCATTGAGTCAGTGATGCCATCCAGCCATCTCATCCTCTGTCGTCCCCTTCTCCTCCTGCCCCCAATCCCTCCCAGCATCACGGTCTTTTCCAATGAGTCAGCTCTTCGCATGAGGTGGCCAAATTATTGGAGTTTCAGCTTCAGCATCAGTCCTTCCAGTGAACACCCAGGACTGATCTCCTCTAGGATCATATGTATAAGAAGCCACAAATGCTCACAGAGTCATGAGAGCTTTTGAATATATGAAAGAAATAGGTACATATATTTTGAGTGTCACTAAGGGATTCCCACATGGCACAGTGGTAAAGAATCTGCCTTTTCCAACGCAGAAGACTCAAGAGATGTGGGTTCAATGCCTGGGTCAGGAAGATTCCTTGGAGTAGGAAATGGCAAACCACTCCAGTGTTCTTGCCTGAAAAATTCCATGGACACAGGAGCCTGGCAGGTTACAGGGCATGGGGTTGCAAAGAGTCGGACATGACTGAGCAAGCACACACCAAACTATTAAAATTTTCGACCTAATTTAAACATAAGTATTAACAGATAAATGTACAGTGGGATACACTTACCCAACTTGTCCATCGCTAAGTTTCTTGATCACTTGTCCCAAAATAAACAAACTTCGATTTATATTACAGCCTTCCTTGAGTCGCAAACCTGCATTTATTACACAAATATAAAAACTAATATTGAGCCCTGTATTGGATGATGAATTTATTTATCAGCAAATTATGAGAGAAAGTAAAAATTAAAGGGACAGATGTTGAAGTCTCTGTTCTGGACTAAATCTGAGTCTACCTTTAATATCACTGATGGAGGTGCTCTCTCCCTACCCTCCCACCTATTAGGTGAATCAGAAAGGTTATCACCTGAGAGAAACAGCACAACAAAAAAGATGAATAAAAAAAGAACAAGAGGGAGGAAAAGTCCGTTTCCTAAAAGATCTCCTCTAATTACTCCATTTGAATCTAGTTTTTTTAAAACTTCAAATACAGACAACTGCAGACTTAAAACCAAATTAGTTCCTATATGGACTCATAACACCAAAATCTTTAATTTTAAAACTAAATACGCACACATGACTTTAATATTAAAAAAAAGGACAAGTACTCTGAAAAAGCTCTCTTCCAGTTTTATGCCCCAATCAGGACAGGCTTCCTGTCCCCTCTATCAGGAAACCATGTTTATTATTTATTCTTCTGGAGATTTTTAGAAATACAAGTTCATATACACTCATTTCTCCCTTTAATTTTCAGACAAATAGTAGCATACTATATATACTATTTTGCACTTTGCTTCTTTTCACTTGGCAGTATATACATATCAGATCAGTAAATACTGGTCTTTTTCATTCTTTTTTATAACATAGAATTCCACTGTATGGACGTATCAGAAATTACTTACCCAGAACCCTGTTGAGGGATATGTAGGATTCCAATCTACTATGTACACAAAAAATAATGCATCAAATAACTCTGAATAGCTGTTATTTCACAGATGCATTATTTAGCTACTGCTATAATACTGTTATTTAATAAGCCAACTTGAAACAACAGTATGTATTTCCTTTTCACAGGTTTGATTTGGTGGATACGGGCCATGCTCAGCTGGGTAACTTTATGTCAGGCGGCAGGAAATTAACACAGAGAGCGGCTTAACATCTTTAATTTGCACCTTTCCATCTAAGTATGTGTTTCCATTTGTTTATGTATTAATATTTGGTTATGTCCTTCAGGTCTGCTTTGAAGTTTTCTTTTTTTGGGTCCTGTGCAATTTTTGTTGAGTTTCTTCTGAGATATTACATCTTCTAAACTATTATTGTATATTGCATCTTTTTGTACACTAAATATTGTAGCTGGTTGTCTTTAAGAATTATTAATGTCTGAATATTAACTGTGTGCCCCATGACCTTTCTGAATTTTCTTACTGATTATGAAAATTTAGATGGTTTTCATGGTACTCTCATAAGCTCTTCAGCTATGCAATCCTAGAAACTGTATAGTTTTGACTTTTTAAAAAACTGATGGTACAGTAGCCCAAGGACTTCCCCGGTGGCTCAGTCGGTAAAGAATTTGCCTTCAAAGTGGGAGACCTGGGTTTGATCCCTGGCCCAGGGAAGATTCCCTGGAGAAGGAAATGGCAACCCACTCCAGTATTCCTGCCTGGAGAATCCCATGAACAGAGGGGTCTGGTGGGTCACGTGGGGTCCCACAGTCCATGGGGTTGCAAAAAGTTGGACACGACTCAGTGACTAACACACACATAGTAACCCAAATGAGATAACTGGTCAGATACAGAAGCTACTTTTTACACTGAGGACTTTTATCACAGTATTATTATTATCATTACTTTATCAGTTTCTAAAATGCACGGCAACACTTTTATTCTGCAAAAGAATCAGGACGCTCAAGTCCACGTCGTATTTCATGCGCTTTCCTTACCTTCAGCACCTGTTTGAGCAGCCCTTTCACTGCCTGCAAGATCGACCAAATTCTGTAAGATGGATGGAAATGAACCTTTAGAAAGTATAACTTGAGATAAAATCCAACCTACTGAAAGAACATTTTAAACACACAGTTTACTTGAACACTCCATCTGTAACTTCATCTCTCACCCCACCATTTAGGCCTTCCCTTGTCAAACCAATCTGTAACATTTGTTCCTTCTTTGTAATGTAACATATCCTCCATAATGCTGCCAGAATAGGTTTTCTATTTTGTATACAAAGTTCAAAACCTTATCATGGTGAATGTGATTCTTTGCAATCTGGCACTTACGTTGCTTCAGCCTTGTATCTATTCATTACTTATGCCTAACTCAAGTGGAACTACTCACTACACCCTGAATACCTCACATACTTCTACACTTCCAAGTGCTACTCTATGCCATTCTCTTTTACTTCTAAAGTTCTTTATTCAGGACCCAAGGCAAACGTTACCTGCTCAATGTAGCTTTGCTGATTTTATCCTTCCTCCTCCCTTTCCTTGAATGAGCTGCTCTTTGAAACTGTGCATCCAGAGGTCATTATAGGTATGACTTATTCTTACAACACTTACTGTGTAGAGCTAGTTATGTGTTTTTGACTATACTGCAGCATCTTTAAAAGCATGAACTCCTTTCATTTCACAGATATTGCTGAAAAAAGTGACTGTCATGCTATATGACAGTCATACTACATGTCAGGTAGTATGTTAGGTACTAGGGATATGGCAAGGTCCCTGCCCTCATAGAGCTTATATTGTCTATGGAGTGTATGAGAGGAGGAAATTGATGGAGAGACAGAAAAAGACAAAGAAATGAGAAACAGAATATGGTGAGTGTAATAAAGATAATTTAAATAGTCCTGGAAGAGGGAAGAAAGGACAGAGGAGGTTCTCCAATTTGGTAGGGGAAGACTTCCCATTAAGCTGCGAAATGATAGAGGGAGGCAGCCATGCAAGACCAAGGGAAACACAGTCCAGATTAAAAGAGCAGCCAGTATGTCCAGTCACAAAACAGAAATGAGCTTGGTATGTTCATAAAATAGAACAAGTAGCAAGGCAGAGTTGGTGAAGTGGAGATGGGACAATACAGTGTTAAGAGAAGGAAATAGGAGTCAGATTACTCAGGGCTCTGTAAACAAGGATGAGGACTCTGGATTTCCCAAATACAACGGGAAGCCGAGACGGGACTTCAAGCAGAAGAGTGACATGCCTTGATTTAACTTTCTGAAGGATCACCTGTGGCCCCCTCGATGGAAAATGAGCTGTAGGGGGTCACAAGTGGCAGTGGGAGCCCAATCAGGAGGCTAGTGCAGTGAGAGATGATGGTGGCTTGGGCTAGGGAGGTGGTAGTGAAGACAGCAAGTAGTGAGGGATGTCTTCTTCTTCTTTTTTTTTTTTTTAATTTGAGAGCCCAGTAAATATTCTTAATGTATTAAAAGAAGGTGGGAGATTTAAATTACTTCTTTCTTTGGGGAGTGGGCAGATAATCATGTACTCTTGTTTTACAGTTCTGTCTCAGATATGTACTGTTTTCACTAAAATACTTAAAGAAATCTAACCACTGTTATACAGCATCTACTACAAATGATCTCGGCAGAGGCATAATAAAGGGGCAAAGTGGTAAGGAAAGCAGCATGAATTCAGATATAAGTACTACTGGTAAAAGGAATATTCACTATGATAGGAATAAATTAATTTGGCTTTAGACCCACTGAAGCTTGATATAACTAACAGTGGGACAATCTTTATGGAAAGACATGACTTAGAACTCAGAGACTTCAGAAACAATAAATACTTGACCATCATCAACACAGAAATGGTAACAATGCCTGAGGGCAAACAAGGGAAGAAAGGCTACAGAACACTCTTGTGCTTTGATTAGGAGGGTAGGAGGAAAGAAACCCCGAGAATAAAGGACCTGGGCTGAGAGCACTTGGATGTTATTATTCCGGGAAGGCCAGGAGACACTCAAAAACACATAACCAAAAGACCATCTTTAAAGAGCCAGAAAATGACTCTTTGGGGAAGTCTTCTTTCCAATAAGATACTTAAGAGTAATTGGTAAATCTGGTGTTGGGTTAGCTATTATCTATGGTCCCTAGATGATACATCATCAAAAAATATGAGAAAAGACACCAAATGGATCACTATGTCAAGACTAGTAAAGCTAAATCATATTAAAAGTTAAAATTTTAGTGATATTGCCAGTCAGGATGGCTGCTATCCAAAAGTCTACAAGCAATAAATGCTGGAGAGGGTGTGGAGAAAAGGGAACCCTCTTACACTGTTGGTGGGGATGCAAACTAGTACAACCACTATGGAAAACAGTGTGGAGATTTCTTAAAAAACTGGAAATAGAACTGCCATATGACCCAGCAATCCCACTTCTGGGCATACACACTGAGGAAACCAGATCTGAAAGAGACACGTGCACCCCAATGTTCATCGCAGCACTGTTTATAATAGCCAGGACATGGAAGCAACCTAGATGCCCATCAGCAGATGAATGGATAAGGAAGCTGTGGTACATATACACCATGGAATATTACTCAGCCGTTAAAAAGAATTCATTTGAATCAGTTCTAATGAGATGGATGAAACTGGAGCCCCTTATACAGAGTGAAGTAAGCCAGAAAGAGAAAGAACATTACAGCATACTAACACATATATATGGAATTTAGAAAGATGGTAACGATAACCCTATATGCAAAACAGAAAAAGAGACACAGAAATACAGAACAGACTTTTGAACTCTGTGGGAGAAGGTGAGGATGGGATGTTTCGAAAGAACAGCATGTATATTATCTATGGTGAAACAGATCAGCAGCCCAGGTTGGGTGCATGAGACAAGTGCTCGGGCCTGGTGCACTGGGAAGACCCAGAGGAATCGGGTGGAGAGGGAGGTGGGAGGGGGGATTGGGATGGGGAATATGTGTAAATCTATGGCTGATTCATATCAATGCATGACAAAACCCACTGGAAAAAAATAAAGAAAGAAAGAAAGGAGAAAAAAAAAAAAATTGTAGTGATATATCACAGGCCATCTTTGGACAACAAAACAGAAGTTAGGTTTGTTGTTGTTGTTGTTAAAAGACCAGTCTATTAAAATAAATGCTATACTTATATGGTAAAATAACTAAGTTGAACTGGAATTAGATATTTAACTGAGTTTTTAAAATCTGAAAGTAAACATAGATTTATTACTTTTTCCCCTGAAGTTTTCAAATCAAATGCAGTAATCTTAAATCATATCCCACATCAAACTAAGAATTTAGGCCTTGAAGACAGAGAACAAAACAATAATGGTAAGGAATAGGAAGCAAAAAAAAAAAAAAAAAAAAAAGAAGAAAGAAAAATGAAGCAGTTCAGCAAGAAGGAATGTTTGCATAATGCTTATATTCACTTACCAACAGACAGATACTGAACATAAACTAGAGTAATGTGACTTATTTTTGTTTAACTATCTCACCCAGGTTTTCATTCATCTCACAAATCTCAGTTGCACTGGTGGAGGTCAAAAAATAAAACCCCATCGAATCCCAAGATTGCATTAACTCTTTTTTTTTTTTTGCATTAACTCTTAAGTGTGCATAGAATTAGCCCTTTCTCCATTACTGGTTAGGGAAAGCCCCACTCCTACAGTTCTTACATCTAAAGCTTAGGAAGTGGCAGCGTAAGATCACAGAAAGTGAGATTCTCTGACCTCTTCCTGCATTTCTGCTAGTAATTTCATGTTACTGATGAGACTCAACTACCAATTTATAGATGCTTTTGCCAAACAGTCAATAGTTCTTATGAAACCAAACCTTCAGCAGCTAAATTAAATTTTACTTTGGCTCATATAGTACATTATCATGGCTCCTCAATACTCACCAAATGGGACACTTTGACAGATCCTTCACAATTAGAAGGTTCACCTTTCTCTCGACTTTCCAAAATCTAGAAAGAAAAGGCAACTTATAGAAAACTTAGTGTATTCTTAATTGGAAAGACAAAATATAGAGAGAATTACCTACCATCCTAAAAATGGTATGAGAACGACTACTTCGCTGATTCATTTTTGTAATTCCATAATGCCTGTTCTCTGTAAGAGAGTCACATTTCAGCTGTGTGTATTAAAATCCAAAGAAAAACACTTGTATTTTAGATGAAAAGTGAAAAGTGTGATTTAAAGCCAAATACATTCAATTAAATCGTTTCTATAAGTGTTTTGAAGAAATATAGTACAAAGTCTTACTTTCTCCCTTAGTGATCCACTTCAAAGCCATTTCTGATGTATAAACAACTTCTTCTGTGAGGTCAGACACATACACATTCCTCTGAAACAAGTTTAATTACGGTAAAAGTAGGGAAATATAAGTCACTTAAAAGTTCGCATTTCAAAAAGAAAGTACAAACTATCATAGAGTTCATTTGTGGATGTTACGTGGAAAATGGGGATCTTTATTCTGTATGAAAATAATAAGTATATTTCTGATATTTACAATGCATTTCCTATGCCAAAGTATACCAAATTCTAACCTGATAGTTCCACTTTGCTCTTTATAAGCACTTACACCAAAATACTATAACTGTCAATATTTAAAAACTATACATATTACTTAAGACATAATCTCTTTAAATGTCTAAGAAAGAAAATAAAAAACAAACCATAGTAACAGGAGATACTTTAAAGTATACAGAAAGTAAAGGCAAATGTTCAAGAAGAAATAACCCCAATCAGTATGTCTAACTTTTGAGCCACCCTGTTAATTCTGTTACTCACATTGAAGTCTTCCCGAATTATTAAAGGCTTCATTTTTTGAGTGTCACAAAGTAAGTCTGTAATGGTTTCATTGTATATCTCCATGTAAGACACACGTAAGAGAAATTCCCTATCAGGAAACTAGAAGAAAAAGATACGTGACGACTTCAGAGATCATCCAGTTATGAAAACCTAATAACGAATGCTCATGTGCTAATATTAAATATTAAAATATTCTTTGAGAAAACACCTTTATAAAATTTTAGTTTATTTTTTAGCTGATGTGTGGTTGACCCACTCCACTATGTTAGTTCCTGGTACACAACACGGTGGGCCACTATTTCCATACATTTCCAAATGATCTCATTTGGAAGTCTCATTGCCATGTGTCACCATGCAAAGATGTTACAATATTATTGACTATATTCCCCACTCTGCACATTTCATCTCTGTGACTCATTGATTTTCTAATGTAAAGTTTATACCCTTTAATCTCCCTTACCCTATTTCTCATTCCTCCAACTTCTGTTCCCTCTGACAATCACCTGTTTGTTCTCTGTTATCTATGAGTCTGTTTCTCTTTGTTCATTTTTTTTTTTTTTTTAAGATTCTACATAGAGGTGAAGTCATGTGGTATTTGTCTTTCAAGAAATTATCTTTGTAAAACAAACAAAAAAACAAAAAAAATTCTCACTGTGTTTCTATACTGACAATAATAAACAACAACAAAAAACATAAAAACAGTTTCAGAAATAACCAATAGTATCATAGAATTGTAACAGGAAAGTACCCCATCCAACTCTCTAACTTCAAAATAAAACTCAACCTGTATATATTGAAGAAATTAAAAATCATTAAAATAATGATGAAAAAGTAATTTAAAATCAACTCTTAACTAATTAGGTTGCCTATTCTGGCCTTCTGCTCTCCTTGTCTTTTATCTAGTCTACTTTTTACTGCTCCTTAATAATCAATGGTAGCTAAACAAAGGCAATAAGGATGCAACTGTGATAAGGTTTTCCTGCTCCTTAATGCCCACTGTTTGGTAGGAGTACTGCTTCATGATTCAAGGGAAAGAACTTTGAGTTTCCTAAGTAAGTTTATGGGGGAAAAAAATGAATCTATGCTATGCCTTCCTTCTTTCCCCCTGGATAATTAAGAGATAACTGTAAATATACTTCCTTTCATCATTACAAGAGAACAGTAGGGTTGCTATCCTATTATCACTATTTTCACCTGCATGTACTAGAAACGTAGCTAAGTTGTTTACCTTCTTAATTTTCTGGAAAATGTCATGAATTGCCCTGGGTATTACTCCCAAATACTCTTGTGAACCCATCATGGTGTATGTTTTTCCTGAAGCAGTCTGCCCGTAGGCAAATATAGTACCTGCAAAAACAAAACACACACATGCAGAGATTACAAATGAATCTACAGTGTAGAAAATGATCGATACCTGATGAACAGACACCAAAGACTGCAATGTTTCTGCAACGAATACACACCATTGTAGCCTTGGATGGCAGAATCTATGATTGGTACTGCAATTTCTTCATACACATTTTTAGTAGTTTCATTACTATGAAAGACACGATCTAAAAAACAAAACATATTTAAGTTAAACCAAACAAATTGACTGTATTTTCACTCTGAATTAGTAGTTGCCCAAAGAAATAAAATTGTCAGGATATGGGATGATAGAATATTTAAGGTACAATATTTTCTTCAACTCATTGGTCCTATGAAAATACTCTCTTTAGGTAAAATGTGTTGGTCCTCACACAGAAAAAATACAAGTCTATTATCCTATGTACTTTCAAGAGGCAGTAGGGCATGGTGGCTGAATCTGAATATGGGGATCTGGAATCAAGACTGCAAATTCTGATTCTGCCATTTATAGGCTGTGTGATTTTGGGCAAGTGGTTGATGTCTCCATGCCTCAGTTCCCTAATCTGTAAAATGGACATATAATATCTTCTTCATAGAATTATTCTGAACATATATTAACACTTAGGAAATGCAGACTATTACTATTCTTTGAGAAATTCTAATGTTTCTAACATACCTGGTAAGAAAGTCTAGCTCAAACTAAACCAAGAAATGCAGATATCTGGAGGAAAAGAACTGACCAAAGCTGAAGTGTTATGGGGAATGATCAATGAGCTGGCTGCTGAAGGCTGGGGTTTAGGGTAGGATTTACACTGATGAATTCACAAGTCCAGGATGTGGTTCTCTCCTTTTGTTAGCACATTAAAAATGGACCACTCTTTTAGTGGTGGCCTCACCTTAAAGAGCTCGCAAGAAATGGATTTGTAAATCAGGAGGGAAAATTATTGACCTGCAATCAACAGTTCAGTGATTATACTCCTTGCACGGTGACCACACATCTGCCCTATTGGCAGAACAATGTGGACAACCTAAGTGACATCTGAAGGCTGCTTAAGGGTCATTATCTCAGAGCAAGAAGAGATGGCAGGTGATTCAAACCTTAACGTTATGTGGTTCAGATAGGTGGATGAGTCCAGATTCTTTATGGGCATATATGGCTACTGAGAATCTGTGGTACTCAGGTTTTCTAATCTCTAGACTTAGAAAACGAACTTATGGTTGCCAGGGGGAGGGAGAGTTAGGGACTTCGGGAAGGTTATGTACACACTGTTACATTTACAATGGATAACCAACAAGGACCTATTGTATAGCACAAGGAACTCTGCTCAATGTTACGTGCCAGACTGGATGGGATGGGGACTTGGGGGAGAATGGATACACGTATATGTATGGCTGAGTTCTTTCACTGTCCACCCGAAACTACCACAACGTTGTTAATTGGCTATACCCCAACACAAAACAAAAAGTTTGAAAAAAAAATTATGTTAATACCATCAAACATTCCTTTACCAGAACTCATTTTCTCTTCCACACATCTTTGTGGCTTTCTAGTTTCACACTAATTTGACAACTTAACCATGCTTACTGCTGAGGTTGTTCAGAGGATGTCACTGTCGCTCTAGGGAGTCTACGTGGCAGCATGGTGGTGTGGCTAGAATACAGATCTGGAGCCTTTCTCTCTTATTTGCAGGCTATGTGACTCCAAGCCACTTTGCTTCAGTTCCTCATTAAAACAGGAAGGCACCAAATACACAGGCTCGTTAGGAGGGTTAAATGAGGGAATCTATATGAAGCGCTTAGAACAGTGCCTGGCACCGTGGCACTGCTCTATAGCTGCCAGCACTATATACATGCTCAGTCAATGCATAGATCAGTCTAGTTAATCATCAGAGCCTGGGAGTCCCTCTGTTCTAGCTAGCTCTCACTCATCCTGCACGTCCTGGTGTAAATGGTACCACTCCAGACACCGAGTTTAGTTCAGTTCAGTCGCTTAGTCATGTCCAACTCTTTGCGACCCCATGAATAGCAGCACGCCAGGCCTCCCTGTCCATCACCAACTCCCGGAGTTTACTCAAACTCATGTCCATCGAGTCAGTGATGCCATCCAGCCATCTCCTCCTCTGTCGTTCCCTTCTCCTCCTGCCCCCAATCCTTTCCAGCATCAGGGTCTTTTCCAATGAGTCAACTCTTTGCATGAGGTGGCCAAAGTATTGGAGTTTCAGCAGTTTAGTTAGATCTCTGCAAAAGCTTATGTCAGCATAAGTGAAACTACTTGTTTAAAGTCTTTCTTTCCATTATGTAAGCTCTACAACAGCAGAGGTAGGTCCCTGCTGTTTTCTAGCAGACAAAGAAGCAATATCTTCACTATTTATTCTTTAAAGAGTTTTGAACATAGCTGAAAAACAAACAAAAAACCAAAACAATGAAAACAAATTGGAAGATCTTAAAGATGACTTGACACTAAGCAACATATTTTGGGCTTACAGAATTTTAGACCACAAGTACTCTCATGAGTAAGAGGAAGAATGTTAGTTTCAGTCATAAGTTACTGTGAATACAGTAATAGTGTATGTGTTTAATTTTTCAATTCCTTTTTCTTTTTTACGACTACTGTATTTAAGCATCAATTTGTTAGCTTATAAATGATGGATGAACAATTTTTCAAAGTTTCCATTGAAGCAGTTTATTGAAAGCTTGGTTTGATCTTTAGTGACAAATCCAGTGTTATTCATAAGGCTTTTATACCCATAATAGAAAAAGGATACCAGGTTAACTTTTGATGCTATTATGAACTTACCAAAATTGAAGGATTTACTCCCATCAACTTGATAAACTGTATTATTGTCAGTTTTCCAGTACACTTGAGTATCTTTTTCAGATGCTTCTTCTCTAAAAGAATAAAAACACTGCATTTTAGAATAACTGGTCATAAAAGCTGTGTTATATGAGATAGTACAAAGACTTCATCATCTGATAAATATTTAAAAAAAGATTGTAATGACTTATACCACAAATAAGATAAATGTGGAAAATCTACCTTTGAGGGGGCAACACTTTTAAATGGGGCTTCAGTGACCTCCTGCACTTTCATGTACTTTGTGAAACTCTTCACTTCCACCTTCCTATCCAGTAGTGGCAGTTGATATGTCTCTCTCTCTCTTAAAACATTTAAAAACCATCTGAAATCTTTAATTTGGTACATGATACCTCTGTCACTATAATCTCTCTCTTCAATCTCATCTTCCTCTAAATTCTGTATACACTTTAACTCCCAGACGAATCAACTACCTGAAGTTCACTCCCAAAATCAGATTCAACCCTTCCCTGCCTGGAGTACCCTGACTGAGGTTTCCACTAAGTACCTTAACTGTTCTTTCATTCATGATTCAGGTGTTCCCCGACACTGCCCTGTTCCTCCCCTACAGTCATCTCACTAAAGGACTAATGACTTTGCTAGCAAACATTCTTTAACTGTCTATCGTAACATCTGTCATGAAATATTATAATGGTTTCTTCATGTAGCTGTCTTCTAATGCATCAATAAGCTTATTAAAAATAGGAAGTTCCTCATCTTGATATTCTCATTTATTAAGCACCCAGTAGGATTTAACAAATGTTTCTCAGAGACAAAACTGTGCTAGCATTCTGGGGCGAGGACCCAAGACTGGCATAGCAAACAGACTTTCCTTGCTTCCCCTTCCTGCTTTTTCTCTAAAGCATTTATTACTCCAGTATCACCACCTAATATTCTATATCTTTTATCTATTTTGTGTTGTGAGATCCACTGGGCAACGATGGTAGTGTCTGTTTTAATACAGTACACTGTACTAAAAAACAAATCAATATCGATGAATATCGTTCATTCAACATTCTGAATGCGGAATTCAGTTATTGACTGAAGCAATAAGTGTCTACCGAATACAATGCAACAAAACTGATTCGTTTTCGCTTTTAAGGAGTATACAGTAAAGCGGAAGCGAGAGTCAGTTAGACGTAAAATTTAACTGCACTGTGATGAGTGCAGTACAATCTTTCCGATTTCGACTTTCCTAGGGGAGCGGTGGGGACCGCAGATGGGCGACAGTAGTGCAGCGCAGGGAGTAGGGTCTTTAACGTCGGTGAGCCTGGGTTACAGATATAAGAGAATTCCACAGTTGAAAAGGATCCTCTAGATCCTCGATCCTGCCCCGTCCCATTACAGATAGGAAACCGAGGCACAAAGCGGGCCGAGCTTCTAGGCAGCTAAGGAAGAGGAGCCAGGACTCATTCCTCCGGTTCATGCCGGCGCCGGAGTCCGCAGTGGGGACCTGGGTTCGGTCAGGCCTACCTACCTGTTATTGAGCGGCCGAACCCGCACGCAGACTGCTACGGCTCCTTCCTCCGCCATCCCGCCTGGTTGGATCCCAGGGAATACGTCAGAAACCTCCGCGGCCGGCGCTCCAGACCTTACGGGCCACCCCGCCTTTAAATTTAAAATTTCCCAAACGCCGCGTCTGATTGAGTCGCGGTCTCGTGACGTCACGGCCCGTTCCACCTGTGTCGCGGCGCGGGGGACGCCAGGCCGGAGGCACGTCCAAGGATCCTGCGTTGGAAGGTTTCGGGCCGCAAAGACCCGGTCCAGGAAGCGCCTGGCGAAAGATTCACCAGGTAATAGCGGAAATAATTAATATTTGCTAAATGCCGTTTAAGTGCTGGAAGCCTTATAGAAACGTCTTCTTTCGCCCCACCCTTAAAGTGTTTGAAATCTGGAAAATCTTTTCTTTATTAATAAAAGGGAATTAGGAACGTTACAGAACTACATTAACAGTTGGGTTAAAAAAAAAAAAAAAAAAAAAAAAATTGAAACAAACGAAGTACCTCAGATGACAAGAGTTGAAAGCTACTGCCCAGCCCAGAAAGAACAGTCTGGTGCTCCTTTGAAAACTTGGGTTTTAGGTTGTTCATTTTCCGCTTGCTTACACTCCCTTTTCCCCATTGGCTGTGAGTTCCTAATAGGCTGACTTGGGGAAAGAGTTACTGAAGACTGGTAGTTAGGTGGAACTTTTATTAGCAGAAATTTGTTGTTCAGTCGCTCAGTTGTGTCGGACCCCGCGACCCCATGGACTGCAGGACACCAGGCTTCCCTGTCCTTCACTATTTCCCGGAGCTTTCTCAAACTCTTGTCCATTGAGTCAGTGATGCCATCCAACCATCTCGTACTCTGTCATCCCCTTCTTCTCTTGTCTTCAATTTTTTCCAGCGTCAGGAAAGCAGAAATAGAAGTCTAGATAATTGTTTTTCAGAAATAGCGCTTGCTTTTTCAGAACTCTGTATAAAATAACAACTTTCTCGTCTATTCTGTTTCTTTTAAAATGTTTCTCATAACTTTCAGATATAATTAGTATGTATTCTTGTATGACTATGTATCTGTTTCCTCCCACCAAAGTGTCAACTCTGTGAGGTTAGCAACTTTGTTTTTATTTACTCTTTATACCCTGCACCTGGAAAGATATTTGGAGTTTAGTAAACATTCAATTAAAAAATTGCCTATTCAATTACTCAATAATTTTGACATAATTTCTGGAAAGGTACACTTATTTCCTTTGGAGGGGAGGACTAAGAAAATAAATCTACCTTTAATGTATAATATTCCATAATTATAATCTTAGTGAATATTTATTGGTTTCTCTCTAATTTAAGAAATTTGTAGATAAACTATAAATAAAATAGTCTGCTCTTTTTTAGGCTAATCAATATTGTTTTGGTTAACCAATGTGAGCTAGTATAGACTACTTTTCTCACAGCTAAACTGCGAAGATGCTGGGTTTTGTGAGATAATACAGAGATAAAGAAGCTATGTTTTAATTTAAACTAAGTGGTTAGGGAGGGCAAAGGGATTTGTTAAAGATAAACAGAGGCATAATAAAAATTGTAAGGCTTTATTTGAGCAAAATTGATTTGAATCAGGCAGTATCCAGTCTACTAGATAGACAGGAGCTCCAAGGACCAGTATAAAATGGAAGACTTTCATAGGCAGAAGGGGAAAAGGAACTTATACAGGTCAAAAAACTGGGTTGGTAATTGAAAAGTTACTTTTCTTTAGGGGATGACTGGGGCCTATCAGTCAGATTGCTTAACTGGTGCCAATTAGGCAATTCCTGATTGACTAGCTTACAACTCCATTTCTGGGTGAGCTAAAATGATAATTAAGTTAAATCTCTGTTGATATGGGACTTGGCATATGCAACTCTTTTGTTTTTAAAAGATTAAAGAACTTGTCTGAAATTAAGGAGCTTCTGGAGAGAGAGGCTTAAAATTTGGATGCATACTTAAGGGTAATCAAAATTTTTATTGATTAACTCTTGTCAAGTAACTGTTTTGTTGCATGAAAGATTAATACATGCATATGATGAAAAAATTTTAATAGTACTGTTGCAGGGAAAAGCCAATTCTGACTGCATGTTGAAACTAATTTTTTTAATTGGAGAATAATTGTTTTACAATATTGTTGGTTTCTGCCATATATCAACATGAATCAGCCATAGGTATACACATGTCCTGGCCCTCTTGAAGCACCCTCCCACCCCCTACCCTACCCCATTCCACCTCTAGATTGTCTCAGAGGACTGAGTTTGAACTCCCTGCTTCATACAGTGAATTTCCATTGGCTATCTAGTAATAATTTTACATATGGAACTGTTTGGCTTGCTTTTCACTGCCTTTGTTATACGTACATACTTAATGGCCTACCTCAGAGAATCCTCCTCCTTTGCCTGACTGTTAAAGTGCGGTTGTTCAGAACCACGTTCACCTGTAGGTGGCAGAAAGGAAGAAATTAACACGTCCCCAATTTAACTCAGATGACCGTTACATCTAGTACTGTGGGCAAGAATCCCTTAGAAGAAATGGAGTATCCTTCATAGTCAACAAGAGTCCGAAATGCAGTACTTGGATGCAATCTCAAAAATGACAGAATGATCTCTGTTTGTTTCCAAGGCCAACCATTCAATATCACAGTAATCCAAGTCTATGCCCCAACCAATAATACTGAAAAAGGTGAAGTTGATTGATTCTATGAAAACCTACAAGACCTTCTAGAACTAACACCCCAAAAAGATGTCCTTTTCATTATAGGGGACTGGAATGCAAAAGTAGGAAGCCAAGAGATACCTGGAGTAACAGGCAGATTTGGCCTTGGAGTACAGAATGAAGCAGGGTAAAGGCTAACAGTTTTGCCAAGAGAACTGGTCATAGCAAACACCCTCTTCCAACAACACAAGAGAAGACTCTATACATGGACATCATCAGATGGTCAACACTGAAATAAGATTGATTATATTCCTTGCAGCCAAAGATGGAGAAGCTCTATACAGTCAGCAAAAACAAGACCAGGGGCTGGCTGTGGCTCAGATTTTGAACTCCTTATTGCCAAATTCAGACTTAAATTGAAGAAAGTAGGGAAAACCACTAGACCATTCAGGTATGACCTAAATCAAATTCCTTATGATTATACAGTGGAAGTGAGAAATAGATTCAAGGGATTATATCTGACAGAGTGCCTGAAGAACTATGGATGGAGTTTCATGACATTGTACAGGAGGCAGGGATCAAGATCGTCCCTGTGGAAAAGAAATGCAAAAAGGCAAAATGGTTGTTTGAGGAGGCCTTACAAATAGCTGTGGAAAGAAGAAAAGCAAAAAGCAAAGGAAAAAAGGAAAGATATACTCATTTGAATGTAGAGTTCCAAAGAATAGCAAGGAGAGATAAGAAAGCCTTCCTCAGTGATCAGTGCAAACAAATAGAGGAAAATAATAGAATGGGGAAGACTAGAGATCTCTTCAAGGAAATTAGAGATATCAAGGGGATATTTTATGCAAAGATGGGCACAATAAAGGACAGAAATGGTATAGACCTAACAGAAGGAGAAGATATTAGGAAGAGGTGGCAAGAATACACAGAAGAGATATGCAAAAAAGATCTTCATGACCCAGATAACCACGATGATGTGATCACTCACCTAGAACCAGACATTCTGGAATGTGAAGTCAAGTGGGCCTTAGGAAGCACCACTTCGAACAAAGCTAGTGGTGGTGATGGAGTTCCAGTTGAGCTATTTCAAATCCTAAAAGATGATGCTGTGAAAGTGCTGCACTCAATATGCCAGCAAATTTGGAAAACTCAGCCATGGCCAGAGGACTGGAAAAGGTCAGTTTTCATTCAAAGTAAGGCAGTGCCAAAGAATGCTCAAACTACTGCACAACTGCACTCATCTCATATGTGAGCCAAGTAATGATCAAAATACTTCAAGCCAGCCTTCAGCAGTATGAGAACTGTGAAATTCCAGATGTTCAAGCTGCATTTAGGAAAGGCAGAGGAACCAGAGATCAAATTGCCAACATCCATTGGATCATCGAAAAGTGAGAGAGTTTCAGAAAAACATCTACTTCTGCTTGATTGACTCTGCCAAAGCCTTAGACTGTGGATCACAAAAAACTGTGGAAAATTCTTCTAGAGATGAGAATACCAGACCACCTGACCTGCCTGCTGAGAAATCTGTGTGCAGGTCCGGAAGCAACAGTTAGAACTGGACATGGAACAACAGACTGGTTCCAAATCAGGAAAGGAGCACGTCAAGGCTGTATATTGTCACCCTGCTATTTAACTTATATGCAGGGTACATCATGAGAAATGCTGGGCTGGATGAAGCACAAGCTGGAATCAAGATTGCCGGGAGAAATATCAATAACCTCAGATATGCAGATGACACCACCCTTATGGCAGAAAGTGAAGAAGAACCAAAGAGCCTCTTGATGAAAGTGAAAGAGGAGAGTGAAAAAGTTGGCTTAAAACTCAGCATTCAGAAAACTAAGATCATAGCATCTGGTCCCATCACTTTATGGCAAATAGATGGGGAAACTGTGGAAACAGTGACAGACTTTATTTTTTTGGGCCTCCAAAATCACTGCAGATGGTGATTGCAGCCATGAAATTAAAAGACTCTTGGCTCCTTGGAAGAAAGGTTATGACCAACCTAGACAGCATATGAAAAAGCAGAGAGATTGCTTTACCAACAAAAGTCTGTCTAGTCAAAGCTATGGTTTTTCCAATAGTCATGTATAGATGTGAGAATTGGATTATAAAGAAAACTGAGGGCTGAAATATTGATGCTTTTGAACTGTAGTGTTGGAGAAGATTCTTGAGAGTCTCTTGGACAGCAAGGAGATCCAACCAGTTCATCCTAAAGGAAATCAGTCATGACTATTCATTGGAAGGACTGATGCTGAAGCTGAAACTTCAGTACTTTGGCCACCTGATGTGAAGAGCTGACTCATTTGAAAAGACCCTGATGCTGGAAAAGATTGAAGGCGGGAGGAGAAGGGGATGACAGAGGACGAGATGGTTGGATGGTATCACTGACTCAATGGACATGAGTTTGAGTAAACTCTGGGAGTTGGCGATGGACGGGAGGCCTGGCATGCTGCATTCTATGGGGTCACAAAGAGATGGTATGATTGAGAAACTGAACTGAACTCAGGCTTGCCATTCTAGGACACATTTGCAAGATTAATGACCTTTTTTTCCCCCCTTACCTCCCCCCATCTCTGATCTGTAAAAGAACCTGACATCCAGACCCCAATAAAATGGTTATTTTGAGACATTAGTCTGCTATCATCTCTGTCAGCCAGGTTTCTATGAAAAGCCATATTCCTTGCCTCAACACCTTGGCCTGTCTTTTGGTGAGCAGAATGAGCTCAGACTCAGTAACAGTACCAGAAGAGCCACAGGGGAAATAGTCTTCCCACATATGATCCCTAGGGTGCCAGTTTGTGTCTCTGGTGGCAACTGAGCCATATTTTAGAGTATTATTCTCAAATTAACCTACAGTTAGACACATATATGTATCTTTTTCTATATTGTGTATCTTTTTACACAAGTAGATACCTGCTATAGGGCTTCCCTGGTGGCTCAGACGGTAAAGCGTCTGCCTGCAATGCAGGAGACCCGGGTTTGATCCCTGGGTCAGGAAGATCCTCGGGAGAAGGAAATGGCAACCCACTCCAGTACTCTTGCCTGGAAAATTCCATGGATGGAGGCGCCTGGTGGGCTACAGTCCATGGGGTCGCAAAGAGTCAGACACGATTGAGCGACTTCATTTCACTTCACTTTATACATGCTGCGGTGCACTTTGTTTAAAAAGTGATCTTTACATAAATATTTTAATTCAAACTTTAAAAGTAAAGTGAATTTCTGAGGCATGTTAATTGCGTACACTTCTATGTTGGTGTTCAAATTCCTGATTTTGTTTGTTTTGTTCTTTTAAATCACGGTTGTGATTGTATTTATTTCTGCTGAAACTGCAGAGGGCACTGTAATCCTTCCAAAAGCATGGCATAGCCTGGATGGCGCTTTTCAGTTCTTGAGGATAGTGCAATTTTTAGGATTTGGAGAAAATTCTGATATTACAAATATACATCATTTCAAATTACTCAGTTCTTATAGGCATCTCATTTAAAATCAATTGCAGTATATTTGTATCATGCTACACCTTAAACAGGAGTAATTTTTGTTTAGTGGATACAATGTTTAATTTTGACAGCAGTGAGTCTTGCCTTAATTTTGTGACAACTATTTGTGATGATTGCAGACATAGTATCCCTTTCTTTATATAATCATGGTTACACAGGGTTTGTCTGGCACCTGGGTTAGTCTTATTTTACCATTTATAAACTGTTGCTTCATGAGAAAGTCATTTATCTCTGTGACTCACCATTTTCTCGTCCACAGAATGGGGGAATTGGTATTCCTAAGGTTCCTTTCAGCTTTGATAAGTCTATAATGTCTTCATAAAAGAAGAAACTTTTAAAAATAGTGTATAGATGAGTGTAAAGTAGAGTACAGATGTGTGAGGGGGTGGAAAAGTGATGTAGGTTACAGACAAAATCTAAGGTGGTCATAGTGCTGCAGAGACTGATGGCAGTCCCCCCAAATCTGTTCTCATTCTGGCCGGAAAGTAAGACTATCCTCCCAGTCTGTCTTACACCTAGTCTGCTACTTCTAGGACTAGATAATAAGAACTTCACAGGGGCACCTTTCCTCTCTTCTCCTGGTGAACGTCCTTCCACTTTACCTTATTGACCATTCCAAACCTTGACCACTCTCCCCAGTCCTGTCTCATCCTCCTTACTGAGAAACCACAAGTGTTAGGTAAATCATCTCTCGCCTCCCAGCCCTCCCAGCCGTACAGCCTGCACACCAACTGATCCATAGCCCCACCAATTCTTGCCACCTTTCATGCACTTCCTGAAAATGAGGCGTCTGCTTTTTCTGAGGTGGATCTGTTCATACGTGCCCTCAATTCTTTCCCTTCAGTCTCCTCTAGGACTTTGCTTCAGTGATTATTCTCTATTTCAGAAAAATGCTGAACAACAACAGAAAGAAGAATCACTGTAATTCTACTAGTCTAACAAAATTATCTAGGACTGTCAAGTGAATATTCCTTATCACCCACCCATCAAATTTCATCTTCTCTAAAGTGAGTCTTGAGACTCTTGAGAAATCTGTATGCAGGTGAGGAAGCAACAGTTAGAACTGGACATGGAATAACAGACTGGTTCCAAATCGGGAAAGGAGTACGTCAAGGCTGTATATTGTCACCCTGCTTATTTAACTTATATTCAGAGTACATCATGAGAAATGCTGGGCTGGAAGAAGGACAAGCTGGAATCAAGATTGCCGGGAGAAATATCAATAACCTCAGATATGCAGATGACACCACCCTTATGGCAGAAAGCGAAGAAGAACTCAAGAGCCTCTTGATGAAAGTGAAAGAGGAGAGTGAACATGTTGGCTTAAAACTCAGCATTCAGAAAACTAAGATCATGGCATCTGGTCATGGACGGGGAAACTGTGGAAACAGTGACAGACTATTTTTTTGGGCTCCAAAATCACTGCCGATGGTGACTGCAGCCATGAAACTAAAAGATGCTTGTTCCTTGGAAGAAAAGTTATGACCAACCTAGACAGCATATTAAAAAGCAGAGACATAGACATTTCTCCAAAGAAGACATACAGATGGCTAACAAACACATGAAAAGATGCTCAGCATCACTCATTATCAGAGAAATGCAACTCAAAACCACAATGAGTTGCCATCTCACGCCGGTCAGAATGGCAGCTATCCAAAAGTCTATAAGCAATAAATGCTGGAGAGGGTGTGGAGAAAAGGGAACCCTCTTACACTGTTGGTGGGAATGCAAACTAGTACAGCCACTATGGAGAACAGTGTGGAGATTCCTTAAAAAACTGGAAATAGAACTGCCATATGACCTGGTAATCCCACTCCTGGGCATACACACTGAGGAAACCAGAACTGAAAGAGACATGTGTACCCCAATGTTCATCACAGCACTCTTTACAATAGCCAGGACATGGAAGCAACCCAGATGCCCATCGGCAGACGAATGGATAAGAAAGCTGTGGTACATACACACAATGGAATATTACTCAGCCATTAAAAAGAATACATTTGAATCAGTTCTAATGAGGTGGATGAAACTGGAGCCTATTATACAGAGTGAAGTAAGCCAGAAAGAAAAACACCAATACAGTATACTAACTCATATATATGGAATTTAGAAAGATGGTAACGATAACCCTATAAGCAAGACAGAAAAAGAGACATAGATGTATAGAACAGACTCTTGGACTCTGTGGGAGAAGGCGAGGGTGGGATGATCTGAGAGAATAACATTGAAACATGTATATTATCAATTGTGAAACAGATCGCCAGTCCAGGTTTGATGCATGAGACAAGTGCTCAGGGCTGGTGCACTAGGATGACCCAGAGGGATGGGATGGGGAGGGAGGTGGGGGGAGGTTCAGGATGGGGAACACATGTAAATCCATGGCTGATTCATATCAATGTATGGCAAAAACCACTACAATATTGTAAAGTAATTAGCCTCCAACTAATACAAATAAATGAAAAAAAAAAAAAAAGCAGAGACATTACTTTGGCAACAAAAGTCCGTCTAGTCAAAGCTATGGTTTTTCCAGTAGTCGTGTATGAATGTGAGAGTTGGACTATAAAGAAAGCTGAGCGCTGAAGAATTGATGCTTTTGAAGTGTGGTGTTGGAGAAGACTCTTGAGAGTCCCTTGGACTGCAAGAAGATCCAACCAGTCCATCCTAAAGGAGATCAGTCCTGGGTGTTCATTGGAAGGATGATGCTGAAGCTGAAACTTCAATACTTTGGCCACCTGATGTGAAGAACTGACTCATATGAAAAGACCCTGCTGCTGGGAAAGATGAAGGCAGGAGGAGAAGGGGAGGAGAAGAGGATGAGATGGTTGTTTGGCATCACCGACTCGATGGACATGAGTCTGAATAAACTTCGGGAGTTGGTGATGGACAGGGAGCCCTGGCATGCTGCAGTCCATGGGGTCGCAAAGAGTCGGACACAACTGAGTGACTGAACTGAACTGAACTGTAAGTGACTTACATTAAGTTTCTTTCCAATCTTTTCTTGAGTAGTTGCAAGAAATCTATATAGAGAAGCAGCCCCATTTATATTTTCAGGAATGGAATCACTCTGTACTTGTGTGAAATTTGCTTTTTACACTAACAAATCAATATGTATTTTTTCCTCATTTGCCTAATATTTTTTCCTCATTTTCAATTATATGGTTACATTATAGTTTATTTAGTCATGCTTTTATGGGTATTGAGATTGCTGCCCATTTTTCAATATAGCTTATAATAGAATATCCATCTATATCCATCTTTATACTTTCATGATTTTATTTTCATAGATCACTAGAATTCAAAATATTAGCTCAAATGATATTTTAGTTTTGAGTTATAATATCTATTACCAAATTACTTCCTAAATAATTTGTATGAAAGCCAATAAAATCTGAGTGTTTATTTCTTCATTCCTTCTCCATCACATGATATTATCAGTATTTCTATTTTTGCAGTTTTATGGGGAAAAATATTTTCTGATTTTAATTTGCAATTACCTGACTTCAAATAGGATTGAATGTCCTTTCATTGCTTTTAGTAATATTTACATCTTAGTTTTGAATTGTCCATTTGGACTAAATAGTCCTTTGTTCCTATGCTCATTTTAAATGTAGATTGTATATCTGTTCAAATATTTTTATCATTTTAAAAAATTTGCCTGTTTTCTTACTTTTGAGTCTTAAGAGTCCTTTGTATATCTTAGATATGTCCTTTACCAGATGTTATTTACATATATATGCTTCCATTTTATGATTTGTATTAACAATGTCCTCCTACAACAAAGATTTATAGTTTTTATGAACCCGAGTTTATCATTTTTTTTCTTTTGTGGATTGTACTTTGGGAACATATCTAAGGACTGTTGGCCTAATCTAGTTCACAGAGTTTTTCTTCATGTTTACTTTAAGAGTTTTGTAGGTTTAGATTTTAAATTATGTCTATGGTCTATTTTGGGTTAGTTTTTATATAAGATGTGATATATGGAATTTTGTTCATTTGGGCATATATATAGTCATTTGTGCCAGCATCATTCATTGAAAAGATTCTCTTTACTACATTGAATTGCCTTTGAGCTTTTCTAAAAAAGTCATTTGATCTCTTTGTGTCTATTCTGGACTCTATTTCATTCCCTTGATATACATGTCTGCCTTTAATTTTTATTTTTCTAAGCTTCTAAATTTTGGGGCAGTTTGTTATACAGCAGTATATAGCTGACAGAGTCACTGTTTTGGTGTGAGATTTAACTTTTCTTGTAAGCCAACAAGTTAGCTTGGCACAATTTCATGGATGCTAGTAGAAGACCCAAGTCTTCTGGGTCAGCGATGGAGAAAAGTTTATTATAAAAAGCAAACATTTATTACTTGTTATTGCAATAACAGTACCTAGAACATCAGCATTTTTGTACTAGTTTTCTGAACCCCAGTTCCCACAAGACAATGCAAAGAGGGTCAAGTGACACTTCTACACACAGTGGATTTAGTCACCAAAGAGGAACCTTGAGCTTAAGAAATCTTTCTCTTTTATAATGGGCAGTAAGTATGCCTTCTCTTTGCTATGCAATGAGATATTATCTTCATTTTCCAGGACTGTTCTTTATACAGATAACTTTGGGAAGATATGTTGGAATGAAGAGCACTCAGTGCTTTACTTACAAGATCTACAGAAACTTGACCCCTATGGAGAATTGTCTCCCGATAGTCATGATTACTTCTTTCCTGAAATACTCTATGTCTGATAGAAATAAAAGCCATGATACCTATTAGCCACTCAAAAAATAAAAAAGAGACAAGTGGAATTAATTTTAATAACATTTTAGTTAAACAAGTATATCCAGGATATTATCGTTTCAACATGTAATCACCATGACATATAGTTAACTCAAGAAAAGCAAGTTACAAAGCACTACATGTACATTGATGCCATTATTGTGAAGAAAAATTAAAGGTTCATTGATCTAAATGTTTTAAAAACAACTGTTCTACTTATGACTTAAACATGTGACTTAAACATGGGCATTTAAGCCACTTCAAATAAATGTTAGCAACTATCCTTGTTAAAAAAACAAAACAAAACAAAAAACCAAAAAGCGTATAATCAGTGTACAGATTTAATAAAATACTTTTACATTCTATTCTTCATACAAAAATCTCCAAAATGAGTGTATTTTATATTCACTCTATGTCACAATTCTAATGCCAGATTTTTATCAGAGATACTTAAGTTTGTTGAGATTTTACAAAATTTATCATTGAAAAAATAGATTCACATACTCAAGTTATCTTAAGCATACTTAAACTCTTTTCAAAAACTGAATCAATGATCAGTTTTTTAAACTAAGTTAAAAATTTAATTCCTGAGGTGCACTAGGCACATTTCAAATCCTCAATAGCCACATGGGACCGGTGGATTCTGTATTGGACAGTCTAGCTCTGACCCCAGTGATTCTCATATACGTCCCTTTGCTGATTCCCTTCTTTCTAGTCATTGCTCTTTGGTCTCCTTGGTAAGCTCCTTATCTTTGCCTTGGATGTTATGTTTCCTGATGGCTTCATTCAAAGTCCTCTGCTCTTTTTAATCTGTCACCGATCATTGCTTTAGTTATCATTTGAGGTTGATAACTCCCAGATCTGCATCTCTAAACCAAAATCTTTTCTGAGCTTTAGAAATATACATCTGACTCTTTATTGGACATCACATGAACATTTCACAGTCATCTCAGAATTGCCCAAACTAGTTTCATATTTTTCATTACATCAGCTCTGCCTCCTTTATTTGGGCTTCCCAGGTACCTGAAGAATCCCATAGACAGAGGAGCCTGGTGGACCACATTCTATAGGGTCTCAAAGAGTCAGACAGGACTGAAGCAACTTAGCACTTACCCACGCTCCTTTATTTGAATTTCCATTTGGTTTGACAACAATTGGAAGTTACTTTTAACTACTGTTGCTCAGAGCCCATGGCTAACAAATCAAAAAGTCCTATGGCGTTCTTTCCTAAATATCTTTTTGAACCCCTTACCTTCTTGTGCATCACTAATACCACTGATATAGTTCAGCCTCCCCTCCTTTTTGTGATTGACTCCTTTTTTTTTTTTCCAGAATCAGGTCAAACACCATTTTCTAAGAAGCCTCTGGTTTTTAATCCTATGTGTTATTCTCGTACTATAGGTAGTACCTATAACTTGGAGCCTGATATGACTTCCCAACAGGCAGTAAACTCTTAGAGAGTAGGCCTTAGCCTCATTCTCCTTATATCCTAGTTTTTAAATTATTTAAACATTTGATGTATGACTTTTTGAAGTGTCAGTTGATGACAGTTATGTCCTCAGCATTTTCATGATATTATAAGAAATGGAATACAGTTATTTTAACACCTATAAAAATTATTGCTCCCAAAGAAGTTATTTTTATACTGAGAGAAGCAGCTGAAATTTCTCATAACATTCTTTCTGAAAATGTTAATTGATATACGACAACTAGAAAGGACCTAGAACATAATTTTTAATATTTAAAGGCATCTCTGAAATGCAGTTGCTGAAATGAGTGTATGTCAGTAATATTGAGAACCACATCATTTTATTCCAGAATCCATGAAGGACACTGCATATGTAATTAGCAGAACAAATTAACGAGTGAGGTTACATTTGCACAGTCAGTTAAGAGTAATTGTTTTGATTATGATTTACATGTATGTGGTATTTTACTTCTCTGACTTCTGTTGTCATTCATGTATATATCCTAGTACAAGAGGATACAGTAAATTTTTATAATAAAACACCTATTTAATTTGGTGAAGTGTAAGATCTGCTCACCAGTAAAACATGCTGGTTTAGCTTTATTGCTCATGTTTCTCTAAGTATTTAGAGCAGAACTATTTAGTGTGAGTTTTGAAAACTTACTTTTGAAGTACTGTTTTGCAAATGTATGTATGAGAACAACCAGAATTTTCTTAGTACACAGAATAATAATGTTTATTTGAAAACCTAATAGTCGTGCTTATTACAGTAAAACATTAAGCTCTTTGCCAGAGTACCCTTGATTGTTTATTTTTCAGTTTCTTCTAGACAACTTTGAAATTTGAATTTTCTTTTGTGAGATAACTTGCCATCTTGTAAGAAACTACTGGAGAGTTAACTGAAAGTGCAAGCAAATCCCAAGGAACTCCTAAAAATAGCTCACCCCTTTCTCTTACTGCCAACCTTGGCTTCTTCAGACAAAAAAAAAAAAAAAAAAAAAAAAAACCCAAATAAACTCTCACTGATAATAACCCAGTTATTTAGGAATTTATGTAGTACTATTTGGAAAGAGAGTTCAGTTCCCACATTACCTAGCTAAGATATTTGAAAGCAGCTGCCTCAGAGGAATAGTTGTGAGTGGTAGATAAAGAGTAGAAACTGCTGTTTTTTCTTTCTTTGTATGCACCTTGTGGCATGTGAGATCTTTGTTCCCCAATCAGGGATTGAACCTGTGCCCTCTGCAGTGGAAGCTTGGCATCTTAACCATTGGACCACCAAGGAAGTCCCTGCTGTTCTTAAGCTTTTTCACACTATTTAATTTGTAAATTCTGTGTACATAGTATATCAATAAAAATAAGACTTTACTTGGAAGAAGAAAACTTATAAGATGAAATTATTAACCCCAAACTTGGGCATTAGTTTGTGTTATTTCTTATATACTAGATGTACACCCATTGAAAGAAAACTGGAGTGGTTTTCCTTGAGTGGGACTTCTCCCAGAGACCCCACTGGAGATTTCTGACTGTGGCAGGAGTTAATCATGAGGAAACAGCTCATGAGTGGACTTGGAGGTGTCATTACTTGTATCAAGGGAACCATAGGTGAGACTTTCTTCAAATACCCCTAAAGAGAAAAGATTACTTCCCAATGCAGTCCGTTCCACTCTGGTGCCCAAAGCCAGTGTGATGGACTGATGTTTCCTATCTAAAAGGGGAATGACACCAGAAAGCCAGTATTCCTGTGATCCTTGGACATGTGGAGCCTTCGTAAAACTGTGTCTCTATTCTGAGAAACATTAGAGAAGCATTCACTTGCATCATCAATGTCCTTGATCTCCTTTGCTTGATAATTGAAGAAGTAAAAATAAAATGAAAATGGCTCTAACTGGGTCAAATTTGGCTTCCCTGGTGCTGAGTCTGTGAAGAATCTTCTTGCAGTGCAGGGGACCTAGGTTGGATCCCTGGGTCAGGAAGATCCCTTGGAGAAAGGAATGGCTACCCACTCCAGTATTCTTGCCTGGAGAAGTCCATGGACAGAGGAGCCTGTACCATTTTTACCGATCTTTGTCCCTTGACCAGATTTTGTCATTTGATTTAGTATGATTGATGTTAGTGACAAAGTTGCCAAGATGAAATCCTGATTGATGGTGAGAGCTGGGAAAAATGGAGACAGAAAATCCACCCCCTCCTTTGCCTCCTTGGAGCATGGCCTGCTAGGAGATTTCCTTTGAAGGCACTGGGCTCTGGGTTCTCATCACTGAGATCCATTTGGGTAGCCAGACAACTCAGAGGAGGTCTCCTGGTAGAGTAAAAGTGCAATTGCACTTTTGGACATTTACCACAGGGAGTGAAAACAAATTCACACAAATTCCTATACATGAATGTTCTTAGCAGCTTTATTTGTAGTAGCCAAAAGCTGGGAATATCTCAAAGGTCCTTCGACAGGTGAATGAATAAATAAACTGTGACATATTTATGCCATTCAGTATCACTCAGCAATAAAAAAGGAACCAATGATACATAAAATCACTTGGATGGATCTCACAGTAATTAGACTGAGTGAAAAATGCCCATCTCAAAAGGTTGCATATCTTATAATTCCAACTCTAGTGATAAAGAACCCATCTGCCAATGCAGGAAACATAAGAAACATGGGTTCGATCCCTGGGTGGAGAAGATCCCCTGGAGGAGGGCATGGCAACCCTCTCCAGTATTCTTGCCTGGAGAATCCCATGGACAGAGAAGCCTTGCTGGCTACAGTCTGTAGGGTTGCACAGTCTGATACGACTGAGACAACTTAGCATGCACACACATGATTCCATTTATACTGGAATAAAATTACAGAGACAGACTGGTGGTTGCAAGGTATTAGAAACGGGAAGTGAGAGTAGAGTGGGTTTGTCACACAGAAGTGAGGGGGAGCATTGTGCTGATGGAGCAGTTCTGCATCTTGATGGTGATGATCACACAAACCTACACATGTGATAAAATTTCATGGAACTCCCTATGTATATGAATACATATAAAACTAGTGAAATCTGAAAGAGCTCTAGGTTGTGCCAATGTAATTTTCCTGGTTTTGGTACCCTGTTATAAGTTATGAAAGGTGTTATCATTGGGAGAAACTGGATAAAGGGTATAGTAGAAGCTCACTCCCTTTAGTTTCTTTTTTTTTTTTTTTTTTGCAATTTCGGGTGAATCTACAGTTCAGTTCAGTTTAGTTCAGTCGCTCAGTCATGTCCGACTCTTTGCAACCCCATGAATCGCAGCACACCAGGGCTCTCTGTCCATCACCAGCTCCCGAAGTTTACTCAAATTCATGCCCATCGAGTCGGTGATGCCGTCCAACCATCTCATCCTCTGTCGTCCCCTTCTCCTCCTGCCCCCAATCCCTCCCAGCATCAGGATCTTTTCCAGTGAGTCAACTCTTCGCATGAGGTGGCCAAAGTACTGGAGTTTCAGCTTCAGCATCAGTCCTTCCAATGAACACCCAGGACTGATCTCCTTTAGGATGGACTGGTTGGATCTCCTTGCAGTCCAAGGGACTCTCAAGAGTCTTCTGCAGCACCACAGTTCAAAAGCATCAATTTTTCGGTGCTCAGCTTTCTTCACAGTCCAACTCTCACATCCATACATGACCAATGGAAAAACCACAGCCTTGACCAGATGGACCTTTGTTGGCAAAGTAATGTCTCTGCTTTTTAATATGCTGTCTAGATTGGTCATAACTTTCCTTCCGAGGAGTAAGCGTCTTTTAAGTTCACGGCTGCAATCACCATCTGCAGTGATTTTGGAGCCCCCAAAAATGAAGTCTGACACTGTTTCCACTGTTTCCCCATTTATTTCCCATGAGGTGATGGGACCAGATGCCATGATCTTAGTTTTCTGAATGTTGAGCTTTAAGCCAACTTTTTCACTCTTCTCTTTCACTTTCATCAAGAGGCTTTTTAGTTCCTCTTCACTCTCTGCCATAAGGGTGGTGTCATCTGCATATCTGAGGTTATTGACGTTTCTTCCCGCAATCTTGATTCCAGCTTGTGCTTCTTCCAGCCCAGCGTTTCTCATGATGTACTCTGCATATAAGTTAAATAAGCAGGGAATCTACAGTTATCTCAAAATTAAAAGTTAAAGTGGAGGAGGAGGGAGAGGGTAGGATGTATGGAGAAAGTAACATGGAAATATACATTACCATATGCAAAATAGATAGCCAATGGGAATTTACTGTATGACTCAGGGAACTCAAACCAAGGCTCTGTAACAACTTAAGAGGGGTGGGATGGGGAGGGAGGTGGGAGGTGTGTTCAAGAGAGAGGAGACATAAGCTGTATACCTATGGTTGATTCATGTTGATTTTTGGCAGAAACTAACACAATACTGTAAAGCAATTATGCTTCAATTAAAAATAAATTTAATTAAAAAAAGTTAAAGTGATTTACTCAGTGTTTAGCAGTTTCACAATGATTATTCTAATCCTTTAAAAGCAGCCCTGAATCAATATTTAATAAGTTTCTATAAATGTGGAAGATGGACTCTTCATGCTCTGGGTAGCACAGTTATAGCTGATTTTCTTAGAAAAAGAGTTTTTTTTCTTGTTTAAACAAAGTCACATTACTTTAGGAAAAATTGTTTATCTAATTTTTAAAGATTGTCAATTATGCAGGACTTCAAGGTAGGACTGTGTCTTATTCATCTTTGTTTGCTTCCATAAACAGTAACAAACAAAACATATTAATCATTTCAGACACTCAGCATGTCTGCTGATTTCTTAATTTTGCTGCTCTATTCTGCACTATCTTACTCCAGATGTGTAATAACTCCCTTTCTCCCTGATGTTCATGAAAAAAATTTTTTTTGACTAATTTACCATCAAAGGTATTTGTGTGGGCAACTAATTTTTTAAGTAGGAATAAGTGAAAATGGTTTACATGATGTATGGAACTAAATATTTAAAATTTCTCTTTTTTAAAAGTTCTTTTGTGACTTCTCTCGTAGGCTAGTTATTTCTATTGTCTTTAGCCTTCTGCCTTGTTTTTACATATTGTATCCCTTTCCCTCTGTACTGTTTACTCTTCTTTTTTTATATTCTTTTTTGCCCACAAATTTCTGCCTTAAAAAATTGTAGAGCCGTTTGTTGGTTTCTATGTCCCTCTACAACTTATACTTTCAGAGTCTCACCTTTCATTCCTGACAAAGATTGTTCCTCCATAAGTGGAGCTTGGGTGCTGCCTATTAATAATACTTTCAGCATGGTTATTGCAGTTTTAAAAATGACCTTTAATACCTTATACGTTGGGGTATAAGTAAGTAAGACAAACTTATGTATGTAGCACATAGAAATGCATACATGTGCTTCAAAAGAGATATATAAAAATGTTCATAGCCACAGTAGTTGCAATGGACAAAAAAGCAAAAACAATCAAATGCTTATCACAAGTAGAATGAATAAATAAATTATGGTATTTTCTTTCTTTTTTTTTCATTTAGTTTTATTAGTTGGAGGCTAATTACTTTAAAATATTGTAGTGGTTTTTGTCACACTTTGACATGAATCAGCCATGGACTTACATGTATTCCCCATCCCGATCCCCCCTCCCACCTCTCTCTCCACCCGATTCCTCTGGCTCTTCCCACTGCACCAGGCCCGAGCACTTGTATTTTCTTTTTTTCTTCTTTTTTTTTTTTTATTAGTTGGAGGCTAATTACTTCACAACATTTCAGTGGGTTTTGTCACACATTGACATGAATCAGCCACAGATCCACACGCATTCCCCATCCCGATCCCCACTCCCACCCCCCCCTCCACCCGATTCCCCCGGGTCCTCCCAGTGCACCAGGCCCGAGCACCTGTCCCATGCATCCCACCTGGGCTGGTGATCTGTTTCACCATAGATAGTATAGATGCTGTTCTTTTGAAACATCCCACCCTCACCTTCTCCCACAGCCCAAAAGTCCGTTCTGCATTTCTGTGTCCCCCTTTCTGTCCTGCATACAGGGCCATCGTTACCATCTTTCTAAACTCCATACAAATGTGTTAGTATGCTGCAATGTTCTTCATCTTTCTGGCTCACTTCACTCTGTATAATGGGCTCCAGCTTCATCCATCTCATCAGGACTGATTCAAATGAATTCTTTCCAACGGCTGAGCAATATTCCATGGTGTATATGCACCACAGCTTCCCCATCCATCCATCCGCTGATGGGCATCTAGGCTGCCCCCATGTCCTGGCTATTAAAAACAGTGCTGCTACGAACATTGGGGTGCATGTGTCTCTTTCAGATCTGGTTTCCTCAGTGTGTATGCCCAGAAGTGGGATTGCTGTGTCATATGGCAGTTCTATTTCCAGTTTTTTAAGAAATCTACACACTGTTTTCCATAGCGGCTGTACTAGTTTGCATTCCCACCAACAGTGTAAGAGGGTTCCCTTTTCTCCACACCCTCTCCAGCATTTATTGCTTGTAGACTTTTGGATAGCAGCCATCCTGACTGGCGTGTAATGGTACCTCATTGTGGTTTTGATTTGCATTTCTCTAATAATGAGTGATGTTGAGCATCTTTTCATGTGTTTGTTAGCCATCTGTATGTCTTCTTTGGAGAAATGTCTGTTTAGTTCTTTGGCCCATTTTTTGATTGGGTCATTTATTTTTCTGGAATTGAGCTTCAGGAGTTGCTTGTATATTTTTGAGATTAATCCTTTGTCTGTTTCTTCATTTGCTATTATTTTCTCCCAATCTGAGGGCTGTCTTTTCACCTTACTTATAGTTTCCTTTGTAGTGCAAAAGCTTTTAAGTTTCATTAGGTCCCATTTGTTTAGTTTTGCTTTTATTTCCAATATTCTGGGAGGTGGGTCATAGAGGATCTTGCTGTGATTTATGTCGGAGAGTGTTTTGCCTATGTTCTCCTCTAGGAGTTTTATAGTTTCTGGTCTTACATTTAGATCTTTAATCCATTTTGAGTTTATTTTTGTGTATGGTGTTAGAAAGTGTTCTAGTTTCATTCTTTTGCAAGTGGTTGACCAGTTTTCCCAGCACCACTTGTTAAAGAGGTTGTCTTTTTTCCATTGTATATCCTTGCCTCCTTTGTCAAAGATAAGGTGTCCATAGGTTCGTGGATTTATCTCTGGGCTTTCTATTCTGTTCCATTGCTCTATATTTCTGTCTTTGTGCCAGTACCATACTGTCTTGATGACTGTGGCTTTGTAGTAGAGTCTGAAGTCAGGAAGGTTGATTCCTCCAGTTCCATTCTTCTTTCTCAAGATTACTTTGGCTATTCAAGGTTTTTTGTATTTCCATACAAATTGTGAAATTCTTTGGTCTAGTTCTGTGAAAAATACCGTTGGTAGCTTGATAGGGATTGCATTAAATCTATAGATTGCTTTGGGTAGAATAGCCATTTTGACAATATTGATTCTTCCAATCCATGAACATGGTATGTTTCTCCATCTGTTTGTGTCCTCTTTGATTTCTTTCATCAGTGTTTTATAGTTTTCTATGTATAGGTCTTTTGTTTCTTTAGGTAGATATACTCCTAAGTATTTTATTCTTTTTGTTGCAACGGTGAATGGTATTATTTCCTTAATTTCTCTTTCTGTTTTCTCATTGTTAGTATATAGGAATGCAAGGGATTTCTGTGTGTTAATTTTATATCCTGCAACTTTACTATATTCATTGATTAGCTCTGGTAATTTTCTGGTAGAGTCTTTAGGGTTTTCTATGTAGAGGATCATGTCATCTGCAAACAGTGAGAGTTTCACTTCTTCTTTTCCTATCTGGATTCCTTTTACTTCTTTTTCTGCTCTGATTGCTGTGGCCAAAACTTCCAACACTATGTTGAATAGTAGTGGTGAGAGTGGGCACCCTTGTCTTGTTCCTGATTTCAGGGGAAATGGTTTCAATTTTTCACCATTGAGGGTGATGCTTGCTGTGGGTTTGTCATAGATAGCTTTTATTATGTTGAGGTATGTTCCTTTTATTCCTGCTTTCTGGAGAGTTTTAATCATAAATGAGTGTTGAATTTTGTCAAAGGCTTTCTCTGCATCTATTGAGATAATCATATGGTTTTTATCTTTCAATTTGTTAATGTGGTGTATTACATTGATTGATTTGTGGATATTAAAGAACCCTGCATTCCTGGGATAAAGCCCACTTGGTCATGGTGTATGATTTTTTTAATATGTTGTTGGATTCTGTTTGCTAGAATTTTGTTAAGGATTTTTGCATCTATGTTCATCAGTGATATTGGCCTGTAGTTTTCTTTTTTTGTGGCATCTTTGTCTGGTTTTGGAATTAGGGTGATGGTGGCCTCATAGAATGAGTTTGGAAGCTTACCTTCATCCGCAATTTTCTGGAAGAGTTTGAGTAAGATAGGTGTTAGCTCTTCTCTAAATTTTTGGTAGAATTCAGCTGTGAAGCCATCTGGTCCTGGGCTTTTGTTTGCTGGAAGATCTTTGATTACAGTTTCAATTTCCTTGCTTGTGCTGGGTCTGTTAAGATCTTCTATTTCTTCCTGGTTCAGTTTTGGAAAGTTATACTTTTCTAAGAATTTGTCCATTTCATCCAAGTTGTCCAGTTTATTGGCATAGAGCTGCTGGTAGTAGTCTCTTATGATCCTTTGTATTTCAGTGTTGTCTGTCCTGATCTCTCCATTTTCATTTCTAATTTTGTTAATTTGGTTCTTCTCCCTTTGTTTCTTAATGAGTCTTGCTAATGGTTTGTCAATTTTGTTTATTTTTTCAAAAAACCAGCTTTTAGCTTTGTTGATTTTTGCTATGGTCTCTTTAGTTTCTATTGCATTTATTTCTGCCCTGATTTTTAAGATTTCTTTCCTTCTACTAACCCTGGGGTTCTTCATTTCTTCCTTCTCTAATTGCTTTAGGTGTAGAGTTAGGTTATTTATTTGGCTTTTTTCTTGTTTCTTGATGTAAGCCTGTAATGCTATGAACCTTCCCCTTAGCACTGCTTTTACAGTGTCCCATAGGTTTTGGGTTGTTGTGTTTTCATTTTCATTTGTTTCTATACATATTTTGATTTCTTTTTTGGTTTCTTCTATGATTTGTTGGTTATTCAGAAGCGTGTTATTTAGCCTCCATATGTTTGAGTTTTTAATAATTTTTTTCCTGTAATTGAGATCTAATCTTACTGCACTGTGGTCAGAAAAGATGACTGGAATGATTTCAGTTTTTTTGAATTTTCCAAGGCCAGATTTGTGGCCCAGGATGTGATCTGTTCTGGAGAAGGTTCCATGTGCACTTGAGAAAAAGGTGAAATTGATTGTTTTGGGGTGAAATGTCCTATAGATATCAATTCGGTCTAGCTGGTCCATTGTGTCATTTAAGGTTTGTGTTTCCTTGTTAATTTTCTGTTTAGTTGATCTATCCATAGTTGTGAGTGGGGTATTAAAGTCTCCCACTATTATTGTGTTACTATTAATTTCCTCTTTCATACTCGTTAGTGTTTGCCGTACATATTGTGGTGCTCCTATGTTGGGTGCATATATATTTATAATTGTTATATCTTCTTCTTGGATTGATCCTTTGATCATTTTGTAGTGTCCTTCTTTGTCTCTTTTCACATCCTTTATTTGAAAGTCTATTTTATCTGATATGAGTATTGCGACCCCTGTTTTCTTTTGGTCTCTGTTTGCGTGAAATATTTTTTTCCAGCCCTTCACTTTTAGTCTGTATGTGTCTCTTGTTTTGAGATGGGTCTCTTGTAGACAGCATATATAGGGGTCTTGTTTTTGTATCCATTCAGCCAATCTTTGTCTTTTGGTTGGGGCATTCAACCCATTTACATTTAAGGTAATTATTGATAGGTGTGGTCCCGTTGCCATTTACTTTGTTGTTTTGGGTTCACGTTTATACAACCTTTCTGCATTTCCTGTCTAGAGAAGATCCTTTAGCATTTGTTGAAGAGCTGGTTTGGTGGTGCTGAATTCTCTCAGCTTTTGCTTGTCTGTAAAGCTTTTAAATTCTCCTTCATATCTGAATGAGATCCTTGCTGGATACAGTAATCTAGGTTGTAGGTTATTCTCTTTCATTACTTTCAGTACGTCCTGCCATTCCCTTCTGGCCTGGAGGGTTTCTATTGATAGATCAGCTGTTATCCTTATGGGAATCTCTTTGTGTGTTATTTGTTTTTTTTCCCTTGCTGCTTTTAATATTTGTTCTTTGTGTTTGATCTTTGTTAATTTGATTAATATGTGTCTTGGGGTGTTTCACCTTGGGTTTATCCTGTTTGGGACTCTCTGGGTTTCTTGGACTTGGGTGGCTATTTCCTTCCCCATTTTAGGGAAGTTTTCAGCTATTATCTCCTCGAGTATTTTCTCATGGACTTTCTTTTTGTCTTCTTCTTCTGGGACTCCTATGATTCTAATGTTGGGGTGTTTCACATTGTCCCAGAGGTCCCTGAGGTTGTCCTCATTTCTTTTGATCCTTTTTTCTTTTTTCCTCTCTGCTTCCTTTATTTCCACCATTTTATCTTCTACCTCACTTATCCTATCTTCTGCCTTCGTTATTCTATTCTTGGTTCCCTCCAAAGTGTTTTTGATCTCATTCATTGCATTATTCATTTTTAATTGACTCTTTTTTATTTCTTCTAGGTCTTTATTAAACATTTCTTGCATCTTTTCAATCTTTGTCTCCAGGCTGTTTATCTGTAACTCCATTTTGTTTTCAAGATTTTGGATCATTTTTATTATCATTATTCTAAATTCTTTTTCAGGTAGATTCCCTATCTCCTCCTCTTTTGTTTGAGTTGGTGGGCATTTTTCATGTTCCTTTACCTGTTGGGTGTTTCTTTGCCTTTTCATCTTGTTTAGATTGCTGTATCTGGAGTGGGCTTTCTGTATTCTTGAGGTCTGTGGTTCCTTTTTATTGTGGAGGATTTACCCAGTGGGTGGGGTTAGATGATTGGCTTGTCAAGGTTTCCTGGTTAGGGAAGCTTGCGTCAGTGTTCTGGTGCGTGGAACTTGATTTCTTCTCTTTGGAGAGCAATGGAGTGCCCAGTAATGAGTTTTGAGATGGGTCTATGTGTTAGGTGTGACCTTGGGCGGCCTGTATGTTGACGTTCAGGGCTATGTTCCTGCATTGCTGGAGAATTTGCGTGGTATGTCTTGCTCTAAAACTTATTGGCTCTTGGGTGGTGGTTGGTATCAGTGTAGGTATGGAGGCTTTTGGACGGTCACTTATTACTTAAAGTTCCATGTAGTCAGGAGTTTTCTGGTGTTCTCAGGTTTTGGGCTTAAGTCTCCTGCCTCTGGATTTCTATTCTTCCTGTAGTCTCAGGACTTCTCCAACTATACAGCACTGATAATAAAACTTCTAGGTTAATGGCGAAAAGATTCTCCCCCGTTAGGGACACCCAGAGAGGTTCACAGAGTTACATGAAGAAGAGGAGAGGGAGGAGGGAGATAGAGATGAGCAGGAGGAGAAAAAGGGGGACTCAAGAGGAGAGAGACAGATCTACGCAGTTGTCTGTTCCCGGAGTGTTCTCCGTAGCCCAGACACCTACAAAGATTCACAGAATTGGAGTGGGAAGAGAAGGTGAAAGGAGGAAATAGAGGTGTTCTGAGGTAGAAAACAGAGAGTCAAGATTGGGAGAGAATAATCAACACACTCCTGAATAAAAATGGGAACTGAATTTCGGTTTAAAAATAGGGCTTCTCTTCTTTTTTTTTTTTGTAAGGTTATAGTGTATTGAAAATGAAAATTAAGGAGTAGTAGAGGAGTACTAGAGGAATTTAAAAGAAATAAGAGGAAAAGAAAAATAGAAAATGGAAGAGAAAAAGGACGGAAAAAAAAAAAAAAAGAAAGAAAAAGAAATTTTTTCCCTAATTAAAAAAATCGTAAAAATCTATGAAAATGAAAGTTAAGGAGTAATGGGGGAGTAATAGGGAATTTTAAAGGAAAATAAAAGAGAAAAAATAAAAAAGAAAAAATAAAAAAAGAAAATTTTTTTTTTTTTCTTACTTAAAAAAAAAAAAAAGTAAAAATATATCTAGGAACTTCTCTGGAACTGTTGCGGTCAGTGTGGGTTCGGCTCAGTTTCAGATAGCTCCTCTTTCCAGCTTACACTTCTCGGTATCTAGAGGCCCCTTCCGGTGTAGAAGGTGTTTTCTACAGGGATTTTAATCTGTTGCACCGGTCCCTTCTGAAGCGGTTCCCTTTGTTTATTTGGTTTCTGTTTGCCAGTCTCTTCAGAGCCTCATTTCCGCCCTGACACAGGCGGGCGGAGGTGGACTCTTATTCAGGTAGCTAGTTCCGTCGCTCTGCGGGGAGGGGCTGGCGCTGCTTTCTCCGTCTGCGCTGCTCAGGCTCCCGGCTGTTCTATATGGAGCGCGCCCCGCGCTGCGCACGGTTCCAGCCCTCGGGTGTTCCACAAAAGCGCGGGTCAAAAAGCTGCGCCTGCTCTCTGTGCCTTCCCCGTCAGAGCGGTCCAGGCAGCCAGGGGCTTGATGGGCGCACTCTCCCCAGGTGTGGCGTGCCCACTCCCTTCCGCGGTCCCAGTCTCAGTTTCCGCTGGCGCCAGTCAGGTGCGTGTGCCTTCTGCCCTCCGCGTCCCCAGCCCCAGTCCACGCCCTCGCCGGTCGGGTGCCTGCGCCCTGTGTCTCGCCGTGACCTTCCCCTCCCCACTGCCTCCTGCCTCCGGTGGGGCTGGGCCGGTCCGCAGCCTGCGAGCTCTTCTCTGGACTTTCTCGGTCCCTTTGTTCTGCGAACGGCCGGCAGTCTGTTTGGGCCGGTTAATTTACTCTCTCTCTTCTGGCCTCCCACAGTTCAAGTTGGCAACTCACAGAAGCTCCCTCCGATTGTCCTCAGGGCACTCAGACCCGGACCCTACCCCAAGCAATGCCGCCTAAGACTCCCTTCCTGGGACGGATCTCCATCCTTAGCTCTTTTGTCTCACTTTTTATCTTTTATATTTTGTCCTACCTTCTTTCGAAGTCAATGGGCTGCTTTTCTGGGCGCCTGATGACCTCAGCTAGCGAACAGAAGTTGTTTTCTGAAGTTTGCTCTGCGTTCAGTTATTCTTTTGATGAATTTGTAGGAGAGAAAGTAGTCTCCCCGTCCTACTCCTCCGCCATCTTGGCTCCTCCTCCGAGCACTTGTATTTTCATGTAATGAAATATGGAATGAAAATGAATGAAGTACTGCTACGTACAGTGAAGTATTTAAAACTCACAAATTTGATGTTGAACATAAACAGCTGAACACAGAAGAATACACACTATTTTAAATAAAATTCTGAAATAGGTAAAACAAATCAATGGTGTTAGAATTCAGGATAGTTGTTTATTTTGGGGAAGTGGAGTGTTAGAATTGGAAGGGGCTTGATAGGGACTTCCAGGGTTCTGATAGTATTCTTCTTCTTCTTGTTTGTGGAGATTGCCGAAGTGTGTTCACTTTGTGAATGAATATTGAGCTGACACTTGCAGTTTATATGTTATTTATATCATACTCAATTACACACTTCATTTTTAATCCATTTTGAGTTTATTTTTGTGTATGGTGTTAGAAAGTGTTCTATTTTCATTCTTTTACAGGTGGTTGACCAGTTTTCCCAGCACCACTTGTTAAAAGAGATTGTCTTTTCTCTATTGTATATTTTTGCCTTCTTTGTCAAAGAAAAGGTGTCCATAGGTGCATGGATTTATCTCTGGGCTTTCTATTCTGTTCCATTGATCTATATTTCTGTCTTTGTGCCAGTACTATACTGTCTTGATGACTGTAGCTTTGTACTATAGTCTGAAGTCAGGCAGGTTGATTCCTCCAGCTTCTTCTCCTTTCTCAAGATTGCTTTGGCTATTCAGGGTTTTCTGTGTTTCCATACAAATTGTGAAATTATTTGTTCTAGTTCTGTGAAAAATACCATTGGTAGCTTGATAAGGATTGCACTGAATCTGTAGATTGCTTTGGGTAGTACAGTCATTTTCACTATATTGATTCTTTTGTTCCATGAACATGGTGTATTTCTCCATCTATTTGTGTCATCTTTGATTTCTTTCATCAGTGTTCTATGGTTCTCTCTATATATAGGTCTTTCGTTTCTTTACGTAAATTTATTCCTAAGTATTTTATTCTTTTCATTGCATTGGTGAATGGGATTGTTTCCTTAATTTCTCTTTTTATTTTCTCATTGTTAGTATATAGGAATGCAGGGGATTTCTCTGTATTAATTTTGTATCCTGCAACTTTACTATATTCATTGATTAGCTCTAGTAATTTTCTTGTGGTGTCTTTAGGGTTTTCTATGTAGAAGATCATGTCATCTGTGAACAGTGAGAGTTTTACTTCTTTTTTTTCCAATCTGGATTCCTTTTATTTCTTTTTCTTCTCTGATTGCTGTGGCTAAAACTTCCAAAACTATGTTGAATAGTAGTGGTGAGAGTGGGCAACCTTGTCTTGTTACTGACTTTAGGGGAAATGCTTTCAGTTTTTTTGCCATTGAGGATAATGTTGCTGTGGGTTTATCATAGATAGCTTTTATTATTTTGAGGTATGTTCCTTCTATGCCTGCTTTCTGGAGAGGTTTTTTTTTTTTTTTTTTTTTATCATGAAAAGGTATTGAATTTTGTCAAAGGCTTTTTCTGCATCTGTTGAGATAATCATATGTCTTTTATCTTTCAATTTATTAATGTGGAAAAGATGAGTTCAATATTCTCATTTCTGTTTCACAGTTGAGCAAGCTAACCTTAAAAGATTGAATTATTTGCCTTGAATCAGAAGTGGAATGCAGGTCCAGTACTTATGTACCACTAGTACTGCTTTCAGAAAGGGTTAATTAAGCATCCATGTACATGATTAATTTTTTTCTGACACTCTTTACCTTTTACTTTTTCTCCAAAAAAAATGGCCATTTTCTTAGTCGTTGTGGGCCTTGTGGTCTCTGCTACAATTACTCAGTTCTGCCATCATAGTCTGAAAGCAGCTATAGTTAATTTGTAAATAAATAGGTATGGTAGTATTCTAATAAAATTTTGTTTAGAGACAATGAAACTTAAATTGATTTAATTTTTACGTATCATAAAATATCCTTCTTTTGTTTTTTGAACTTAACCATTTAAAAATGTAAAAACCATTCTTATTTTCTGGGCCTTATGAAAATAGATGGTAGGCTGGATTTGGCTTGTGGGCCTCAGTTTGACTGCCCCTGTTTTAGAAGGTCTATTTGTGGTATTGATAGGAATTGCAATTTATATTCATAATTTATGTGTTTTCTTATATACATGGGCTTGCTACTTTGTGAGACTCTTTAAATTGTAAAATTTCCAGCTTATTTAGCACAGTCACTAATTTCATGGCTCATAGGTTAAGCTAGAAAGTTTTCTGAAGAGCAGTTTTATTCACGGTCTCTCTTGTGTTTTCTTTCATTTCTTCCCTTTGCATTTAATGTGAATAAACAAAATGTTCTGGGATAAAACAAAAGGATTTATCAAATGTCAACAGCTGTTGAGCCATCTCTTATTGAAAAAGAGTTTGATTAGTGCCTTGGGGTAATCAAGCTATTTTAGCTCTGGATGTACTAGAAGAAAAAGGAAATGGAAGACACAGCCAACCAATGATGGGTATCACTACTGACAGCATCTCATTCATAGAAAGATTTAGACAACAGAAGAATTAGTAATTTGAAGGTTCCTGGTAAATTGTCATTCTTATGAAATTTTTATTCATTTTGACAAAAATATGAAAGGAAGTTATGCTATATGGCTGGCCACCACTCCTCGCCCTGGTTTGAAGGATACAGTTTTTCTATGTCATCAATTTTACTCAGAGTGGACCTTTGCTAGTCTGTTGGATAGATGGCTTATATACCAGAGTTTGCAACAATAGACAACTTGGCAATAAGATAAAGATATGAAATGTATCTTTAACCTTGATGAACAAAGCATGGAAGACACATTAAATAAGACATGCTGTTCCTAAAATTAAAGTATATTTTTAATTATTCTCTTATATATATATATATATACAAGGCTGGTATAGTAGAAGGTTGTATATGGCTATTTCTAATAAACGCATCTTTTCACTAATTTCAATACATTGATCCTACTCTTCCTTTGTGATGATACACACTGTATTTGTCCTCTTTCACATGTCAGTCCTTCAGACATGGGAAATATTTAATTATGGCTTCCACGTGTAAAACACTTTTAGTTACTTAGTTCACATAAACTATGTAAAGTAGTTTCCATACCCCTCATTATCCTTGTTTTCCTCTTGACACACTGTTATTTGTCAGTATCCTTCCTGAGGTTTGGTGCCCAGAATTAAACCAGTCAATATGACTGGTCATTGTCAGGTTACTTTGAGTATTAAGTACTGTGACCCTCTTTGATCTGGATGTTAACTTCCTGTCAATGCAAATTTAAAAAAATGTGTTTTAGATATCATGAGTTATTATTAATGTTGTACTTTTGGTCATTTAAAACTTCTTTGGTTATTTTTATGGGAATTACTGTTACTCATTTTCATCTTGTACCTAAGTTCTTAAGGTTTTATTCTTATGTTTCAAACTTTATATTTTCCCTTCATACTTTTTCATGTTGATTTTTAGCTTACTTAAATGAATGAGGAATAGTTTCAATCCTTATTATGTCACCTATTACATTAACAGTCACTCTTACAGTCCTATCAAATGCAACTTTGAGACACATACTTTTTATGTCTTTATTCACATTATCAATAAAAATGATGAACAGGGTAGAGCCAGTAATAGAGTTCTACAGCAAATCACTAGAGAACACACTCCAGGTTGACACTTATTAATCAGCAAACTAGCTATTATTCTCAATAAGCAAAATGTTATCACTGATTTCCTCTGAAGAGGCTCCTGGAGGAGGTGAAAATTTTGTGTCTTTTTTTGTTGGTTTGCTGTTTTTCAGTGGATGTTTATTTATAATAAAAAATTAGAAAAGAACCTGGACACTCTTTTTTAACAGGTTATGAGGTAAAATTAAATGCAGTGACATGTGGAAATACTAAGTGTAGAATTCTGTGAATCTTGACAAATGCATGTCACTTGCATAAACACAAAGGCAGAGCATTCCCATCACTCCAGAAAAGTGGCTCCCTAGGTATGCTTTTTGAGAACTTCCCTAATGGCTCAGTGGTAGAATCTGCCTGTGAAGCAGGAGATGCAGGTTTGATCTCTGGGTCAGGAAGATCTATTGGAAAAGGAAATGGCAACCCACTCCTATCTGCCTGGGAAATCTCATGGACAGAGGAGCCTGGTGGGCTATAGTCCATAGGGTTGCAAAGAGTCAGACACGACTTTGTGACTAAAGAACAAGAAAAAAGTATGCATTTACTATCTCCTTTTCTGATAGGGCTTCAATTCTTTCTTAATGGTGTTTGTTTTACTCTTATGATTCATAATAATCTGTTTCCCTAGTCCTAAGATGAAAATAGGAATTCTCAAACATAATAAACAAGTCTTCTTTTGGCCTTCTTCCAACCATTACAAGGGAAGGCTACACCAACCCAAATTCATCTGATATTTTGCAAACTAGTAGGTTATATATAGGCAAAATTAATAGTACTCATATTTGCACATAATAGCCTATTAGAGGACATAATAGGAAAGGAGAATCCTATTAATGATGAAAAATTGAATGAATTGAAATAGAGTGTCTAGGCATGAACTTAACAAGAAATATTCAAGCTAGTATGAGAAAACTATGAGACAACTCCAAAATGCACAAGATTAGATTTGAGCAAATGGAAAGACACACCATATTCTTGTCCTGAATATCATATATATGGCAACTTTTCCTAAGTTAATTTTTAAATTTAGTGTTATCCAAATGAAAACTGGAGCTATATTAGTTGATTAAAATTTTTATTTGAGTGATTGCCAAGCAAAAATAGCCAGGAAAACCCTAAGAAAGAAGAGAAATGACTGGAATGCTAGTCCTAACAGGTATTATTAGAATGTTCAAAGAATGCCAGAATGTAGAATGCCAAAGAATGTTCAGACTACCACACAGTTGCACTCATCTCACATGCTAGCAAAGTAATGCTCAAAATTCTCCAAGCCAGGCTTCAACAGTACATGAACTGTGAACTTCCAGATGTTCAACCTGGATTTAGAAAAGCCAGGGGAACCAGAGATCAAATTGCCAACATCTGTTGGATCATCGAAAAAGCAAGAGAGTTCCAGAAATAGATCTACTTCTGCTTTATTGACTGTGCCAAAGCCTTTGACTGTGTGGCTCACAATAAACTGTGGAAAATTCTTCAAGAGATGGGAATACCAGACCACCTTACCTGAGAAATCTGTGTGCAGGTGAAAAAGCAAGTTAGAACTGGACATGAAACACCAGACTGGTTCCAAACTGGGAAAGGAGTATGTCAAGGCTGTATATTGTCACCATGCTTATTTAACTTATATGCAGAGTACATCATGCAAAATGCCAGGCTGGATGAAGCATAAGCTGGAATCAAGATTGCCAGGAGAAATATCAATAACCTCAGATACACAGATGATACCACCCTTATGGCAGAAAGCGAAGAAGAACTAAAGAGCCTCTTGATTAAAGTGAAAGAGGAGAGTGAAAAAGTTGGCTTAAGGCTCAACATTCAGAAAACTAAGATCATGGCATCTGGTCCCATCACTTCATGGCAAATAGATGGGAAAACAATGGAAACAGTGGGAGACTTTATTTTTTTAGGTTCCAAAATCACTGCAGATGGTGACTGCAACCATGAAATTAAAAGATGCTTGCTCCTTGGAAGAAAAGCTACGACCAACCTAGACAGCATATTAAAAAGCAGAGACATTACTTTGCTGACAAAAGTTCGTCTAGTCAAAGCTATGGTTTTTTCAGTAGTCATGTATAGATGTGAGAGTTGGACTATAAAGAAAGCTGAGCACCAAAGAATTGATGCTTTTGGACTATGGTGTTGGAGAAGACTCTTGAGAGTCACTTGGACTGTAAAGTGATCCAAACAGTCCATCCTAAAGGAAGTCAGTCCTGAACATTCATTGGAAGGACTGACGCTGAAGCTGAAACTCCAATACTTTGGCCACCTGATGTGAAGAACTGTCTCCTTGGAAAAGACCGTGATGCTGGGAAAGATTGAAGGCAGGAGGAGAAGGGGACAACAGAGGATGAGATGGTTGGATGGCATCACTCGTTTGATGGACATGAGTTTGAGCAAGCTCCAGGAGTTAGTGATGGACAAGGAAGCCTGGCATGCCGCAGTCCATGGGGTTGCAAAGAGCCGGATACGACTGAGCGACTAAACTGAATTGAGCAGATATTATTGCTATGTGAATTAGAGAGATTAATGTAATAGAGAAACTAGTGTAACTCGACAGACTAATAGAATAAAATAAAAGAATCCAGAAATAGTCCCAAATATATACAGAAATTGATATAGGATAAAGATATCTAAAGCAGTGCTGAAAAGATGGATATTTTAATAAGTGATATTAGCATAATAGCTATATGGAAAATGATAAAATTTCATTCTCCCTTAAACCATACACTTGGATGAATTCCAAATGTGTCAGTGATACCATGCTACTGCTAGAGAAAGTATGGGGGAATAACTATTTTGTAAATGGGAAGACTTTCTTGGTTAAGATTTAAAAAATATAGTAGAAGACATATGATAATGACATAAGTTTGCATCAAAATAGAAAAGAACTTCTGCATGAGAAGAGCTGTAAGAAAATTGAAATACAAAACAAACTGTGAAAAGTATTTATGAATTATATTACAGATAAAGGGATGCTATCTCCAATACAAAAAAGCTTCAAAACAGACAGTAGAAGAAGACCAGTAACCCTAAGAAAAATTGGTAGAAGTTAACGAAGAAAAAAATAATAAATGTTAATGGTCCTAAATAAAATGAAAAGATATTCAGCATCCCCTGTAATGGGAAATGTCTTGCATCTCCTGCATTTGCAGGTGGGTTTCCCTGGTGGCTCAGAGAGTAAAGTGTCTGCCTACAATGCGGGAGACCTAGGTTCGATCCCTGGGTCGGGAAGATACCCTGGAGAAGGAAATGGCAACCCACTCTGATACTCTTGCCTGGAAAATCCCATGGACGGGGAAGCCTGGTAGGCTGCAGTCCATGGGGTCGCAAAGAGTAGGACACAGCTGAGCAACTTCACTTTCACTTTCTTTCTTTGCTACTAGCACCACCTGGGATGCCATTAAAATTACACTGACATACAATTTTTCAACCATTAGAAAAACTATAATAAACACATGAAAAGATGCTCAGCATCACTCATTGTTAGAGAAATGCAAATCAAAACTACCATGAGAAAGCACCTCACATTGATCAGAATGGCCCTCATCAAAAAGTCTGCAAACAATAAATTCTGGAGAGGTTGTAGAGAAAAGGGAATGCTCTTGCATTGTTGGTGGGAATGTAAATTGATACAGCCACTATGGAAGATGGTATGGAGATTCCTTAAAAAACTGGGAATAAAACCACCATATGATCCAGCAATCCCACTCCTAGGCATGTACCCTGAGGAAACCAAAATTGAAAAAGACACATGTATCCCATTGTTCATTGCAGCACTATTTACAATAGCTAGAACGTGGAAGCAACCTAGATGTCTGTTGACAGATGAATGGATAAAGAAGTTGTGGTACATATACACAATGGAATATTACTCAACCATAAAAAGGAGCACATTTGAGTCAGTTCTGATGAGGTAGATGAACCTGGAAGCTATTATACAGAGTGAAGGGAGTCACAAAGAGAAAGATAAATGTTGTATTCTAACACGTATATACAGAATCTAGAAAAATGGTACTGAAGAATTTATTTACAAGGCAACAATGGAGAAACAGACATAGAGACTAGACTTATGGACATGGGGAGAGGGGAGGAGAGGGTGAGATGTATGGAAAGAGTAACATAGAACTTAACATGACCATGTGTAAACTAGATAGCCAATGGGAACTTGCTGTCTGGCTCAGGAAACTCACACAGGGGCTCTGTATCAACTAGAGGGGTGGGACGGGGAGGGAGATGGGAGGGAGTTTCAAAAAGGAGGGGATATATGTATACCTATGGCTGATTCATGTTGAGATTTGACAGAAAACAGCAAAATTAAGTAAAGCAATTATACTTCAATAAAAAAATTAAAAAGTTTTATTTTATAAAAAAATAATATACTCTATTGGCTGGTGGAAAAGCAGAAAGATACAATCTCTATGGAGAGAAATTGGCAATTCATAGCCAAGTTGTATTTGCATTTTTCCTTTGACCCAGCAACTCCACTTCTAGAAACTCATCTCAAATATATGGATATTGGAAAAATAAAAAAGAACACATCCACAGAGCTATTCTTTGTGGAGCTATTTTCAATATAAAAAGATTTAAACAAGTATCCATGAATGAGAAATAGTCAGACTATTATGCATCCACATAATAATATACTATGCTCCTGTAGAATAAAGAACATATTTATATACTAGTTTGAAATGAGCTCCAGGTAAATAATTTAGTAAAAAATAAAGGAGAAAACTGTGTATATTATGTTTATTGTTTATCTAAGAAAGTACTTTAAAAAAATTCGTATTAAAAAAATGAAAGATCAACTGAAAACTAAAAGGAAAAGTGTTATATAGAGTAGGATTTCTCAACAGTAACACGATTGAAACTTTGAACTGAATAATTCTTTGTTTTAAGGCTTCCTGGTGCATCGTAGGATGGTTAGCATTGTCCCTGGCCTCTTGCTACTAAGGCCAGGAGCTGCTACTTGGTTGTGACAAGCAGACATTGACAAATGTTCCCTAAGGGGCGCTGTTTTCTCATTTGAGAACTTCACTGACTGTGGAAGAGAAAAGTAGAAGGGTAGAAATGGAAGCTGGGTTTCACAGAATATATATATTTTTTGTTTTAAGATTTGACTTTGGAATCATGTAAATGTTTTACGTATCTATATAGTCAATCCAAAATAAAAGCCATTCCTGAAAATTGGGAGCAAAATGAAACAAATTGAGTTGGTAGGTTAATCACACAGGATAGATATCTCAAGTGACTTCAAAACATAATAATTTGACTGTACAACTCTAATGAATGTACTATAAAGAGAAAATGAACTGCAAAGAAATATTAATTTTTTTTAGTAATCAGTGTTAGCAATAATATTGATTTTATTGTTCAATAATTAATGAGTAATTATGTTAATGTTGTTCAGTTCATTCGCTCAGTCATGTCTGACTCTTTGTCACCCCATGAACAACAGCACACCAGGCTTCCCTATCCATCACCAACTCCCGGAGTTTGCTCAAACTCATGTCATCCAGTTGGTGATGCCATCCAGCCATCTCATCCTTTGTCATCCCCTTCTGGAACCAGTTTTCTTTTGGCTGTGATGCACTATAGGATCTTCTTTTCTTGACCAGGGATCGAATCTGAGCCCCAGTGTTGGAAGTACAGTGTCTTAACCACAGGACCACCAGGGAAGTCCCAAGAACCAATATTTTTAGCAAAAAGAGAAGAGGTATGAAAGTATAAATAAAAAATTGAGTAAAAACATCTTATCCTAAATTTAGGTGGAGATATTAAAATGAACTTATGATGTATTTTCTCTTAAAGCAAGTGTTTCTAGCCTTGTCACTGAAAAAATCCTGAGACATTACCTTAGAGTACCTGAGCTGCTAAAAATATTTTAATGAAAAAAATCAGGCCAGCAACACCAAAATTCACGAAAAGAGGTACAACCAGATATTATATACTTCTTAGTAGATGTACACAGCACCAACTTGAAAATATATTGAGCTGAATCTGAACAGACTTGTATATCCACCTACCCATAGTCAAAGCTATGGTTTTTCCAGTAGTATTGTATGGGTGTGAGAGTTGGACCATAAAGAAAGCTGAATGCCAAAGAATTGATGCTTTTGAACTGTGGTGTTGGAGAAGACTCTTAGAGTCCCTCAGACTACAAGGAGATCAGACCAGTCAGTCCTAAAGGAAATCAGTCCAGGGTGTTCATTGGAAGGACTGATGCTGAAGCTGAAACTCCAACACTTTGGCTCCCTGATGCGAAGTGCCAACTAATTGGAAAAGACCCTGATGCTGGTAAATATTGAAGTCAGGAGGAGAAGGGGATGACAGAGGATGAGATGATTGGAATGCATCATGACTCAATGGACATGAGTTTGAGCAAACTCCAGGGAGATGGTGAAGGACAGGGAATCCTGGAATGCAAAGAGTAGGACACAACTGAGCAACTGAACACCACCACCAGGAGATAGAATAATATACTAACTGACACTGTGGGGATACAGTCAGCAAAATCTAGAATGTGGAAAGCTCGGTAGGAATAAAAGTCTTGTTCATATGATTTAAAGAGACTTAAGAAATGTCAACCAAATGCAACATTAGACCTGGATTGATTCTTGATTGATTTAAATCAACTCTAAATAAAACACAGTGATGCAGTTGGAGACATTTGAACATTGACTGATTATTTGATAATATTAAAAATATTATTGTTAATTTTGGGGGAGAGGGTACCTGGATTAATTTTAAAGAGACTTATAGTGGTTATTTTTAATAAAAACAATCCTTTTCTTGTAGATACATAAACTAAAATATTTATGGGTAAAATGAAATGCCTGTTATTTTCTCTCCATTGGGAAGGACTACTTAGTGCTGCCTCGTCGGCTCTCCAGAATTTGCTTAGAATTTGTGGTTGGTATCTGAACATCTCAGGCAAGGTGGGGTAACATTCATTAAGATTGTACTCCTTGGAGAAGATAAAAATTGAAATCCCTTAATGGATCTTTTGGCCTTTTCTTTGTTATCCATTAACATTCTGTTATCTAACTCCAGCAAGGAGATAGACATTCCTTATTTATTGCTTCCCTGGAATAAAGTAAAGGCATCTCAGTTGTTTTCATGTTTTCCAAAATTTCAGGGTGTTTTTGGCTTAAGCCTTTCTGGAGCTGTTTAAAGAATTTATGTCACTTTTGTGATGTTTGCGTTTTAAAACTTTGAGGTCATATTATTCTCTCCTTTTATTTCTCAATAGATTTTAAAATCTGCAGTTTCATTGTTTGACTATATCTAGTATGTCCAGGATTTCTTTCTTCTGTTATTCTTTATCCCAAAATAAACATCTAATTTTCTACCTAAATTTTTATCATATCTATATCACAAACTAGTCTGAAAGCGTATTTTTCCAGTTTTGTGCATGAGGATATTATCGGAAAGGCAAGAAATGTGCGAGAGATAGAGAATTTCTGATGTAATTTTTAAAAGAAGGCTTTGACTTTAGCAGATGTCCATGTTGTTGAAACACCCCATCACCACTGTCTCTTGCCCTTGTGCTGGATTTGTCACCTGTACTAGGGAAGTGTCACTCCTTTGTTCCACGTGAGAATCTGTAATGACATCATTATCTCTTTTTCTCCCTTATCTAAATGCCCTCAACTACACTGGCGCAGTAAGGCATAAGAATGAACAAACCCTACTTTTGTATGGCATCTGGGTAGCTGCTGTTCAGTTTTCATTTCTAAATCATGATCTTCAATAGCAGCCGAAGGAGCAGCACCACCTGTGCCCCTAAACCCTCCATCTCCTAAGGAGAGTTTCAAGGTTGCTCAAGCTCAATTACACTACCTCCTGACTATGTTGGTTTTTTACAGTGAATCAGCAGAAATGCGTCCACATCCAACATGGGTTTTATATTTTTGCCTGACTGACTTTAGAGCTAATTTTTTTTTTCTATTAGATTTTTAAAATAATTGTTGTATCTCTATCATGAATTTTATTCTATAAATTTTGTGATCTCACTAATGGGGGCCATTTAATTCCTTGTGTCAAAATTTTGAATTGATTTAAAAATTTTAATAGCCCTTATTCTATATACTATTATGGAGAGGCAGCACATTTTAATAGAAAAAAATACCAAAAATAAAAAGGAAAGACCTCTAAAATGTATGTCAAAAATAAATGCTTGCATTCTGGCTCCAGAATTTACCAGCAGTGTGACTTGCTAGTACTGGTACACCATTAAACTTCTCTAATGCTGTAAAGTAGGAATGATGATATATGGCATTTTTGTTACCATCAAAAATACATGCAGAAGTACTGTGCAAGCATTTTATATACATATTCAACCATAAGTTAGTGTTATTACTATTGCCATATCAATCCTTGAGGCCATGGTTAATATTTTTGTTGTTCTTTTACTGTTTCCTTCCTGCTCGTGATGAAGTACCACGTCCATCAGGTCCTTTCTTTTTTTTTTTTTTTATTATTATTATTTTTTTTCCCAGTGGGTTTTGTCATACATTGATATGAATCAGCCATGGATTTACATGTATTCCCAATCCCGATCCCCCCTCCCACCTCCCTCTCCACCCGATTCCTCTGGGTCTTCCCAGTGCACCAGGCCCGAGCACTTGTCTCATGCATCCCCCTGGGCTGGTGATCTGTTTCACCATAGATAGTATACATGCTGTTCTTTGGAAATATCCCACCCTCACATTCTCCCACAAAGTTCAAAAGTCTGTTCTGTATTTCTGTGTCTCTTTTTCTGTTCTGCATATAGGGTTATCGTTATCACCTTTCTAAATTCCATATACATGTGTCAGTATGCTGTAATGTTCTTTATCTTTCTGGCTTACTTCACTCTGTATAATGGGCTCCAGCTTCATCCATCTCATTAGGACTGGTTCAAATGAATTCTTTTTAATGGCTGAGTAATATTCCATGGTGTATATGTACCACAGCTTCCTTATCCATTCATCTGCTGATGGGCATCTAGGTTGCTTCCATGTCCTGGCTATTATAAACAGTGCTGCGATGAACATTGGGGTGCACGTGTCTCTTTCAGATCTGGTTTCCTCAGTGTGTATGCCCAGAAGTGGGATTGCTGGGTCATATGGCAGTGCAATCCCTATCAAGCTACCAACGGTATTTTTCACAGAACTAGACCAAAGAATTTCACAATTTGTATGGAAATACAAAAAACCTCAAATAGCCAAAGTAATCTTGAGAAAGAAGAATGGAACTGGAGGAATCAACCTGCCTGACTTCAGACTCTACTACAAAGCCACAGTCATCAAGAGAGTATGGTACTGGCACAAAGACAGAAATATAGAGCAATGGAACAGAATAGAAAGCCCAGAGATAAATCCACGAACCTATGGACACCTTATCTTTGACAAAGGAGGCAAGGATATACAATGGAAAAAAGACAACCTCTTTAACAAGTGGTGCTGGGAAAACTGGTCAACCACTTGTAAAAGAATGAAACTAGAACACTTTCTAACACCATACACAAAAATAAACTCAAAATGGATTAAAGATCTAAATGTAAGACCAGAAACTATAAAACTCCTAGAGGAGAACATAGGCAAAACACTCTCCGACATAAATCACAGCAAGATCCTCTATGACCCACCTCCCTGAATGTTGGAAATAAAAGCAAAACTAAACAAATGGGACCTAATGAAACTTAAAAGCTTTTGCACTGCAAAGGAAACTATAAGTAAGGTGAAAAGACAGCCCTCAGATTGGGAGAAAATAATAGCAAATGAAGAAACAGACAAAGGATTAATCTCAAAAATATACAAGCAACTCCTGCAGCTCAATTCCAGAAAAATAAATGACCCAATCAAAAAATGGGCCAAAGAACTAAACAGACATTTCTCCAAAGAAGACATACAGATGGCTAACAAACACATGAAAAGATGCTCAACATCACTCATTATTAGAGAAATGCAAATCAAAACCACAATGAGGTACCATTACACGCCAGTCAGGATGGCTGCTATCCAAAAGTCTACAAGCAATAAATGCTGGAGAGGGTGTGGAGAAAAGGGAACCCTCTTACACTGTTGGTGGGAATGCAAACTAGTACAGCCGCTATGGAAAACAGTGTGTAGATTTCTTAAAAAACTGGAACTAGAACTGCCATCAGGTCCTTTCTTTATTGGTCAGACTTCTGTCTGAGAGGCAAAGTGCTGAGATAGTCTCCTAACGTTGGGTTTTCATTTTGTTCTGTAATTTACTGATTATCTCCTGATTTGTCAGGTTCTCATGAGGTTGTCATGAGAGTTAAATATAGAGGTGATAAAGCAGTCTGTAGTTTTTGTGTTGGAATCTCTCCATTATAGTATCCCAAGACATTGAATATAGTTCCCTGTACTATAAAGTAGGACATTGTTGTCTGTTCATTCTATATGCAGTTGTTCGCATCTACTGCTGCTTCCCAGGTGGCGACAGTGGTAAAGAACCCAGCTGCCAGTGCAGGAAACAGAAGAGACCTGGGGTTCGATTCTTCAGACTGGATGATCTCCTGGAGAAGGAAATGGCTACCCACTCCAGTATTCTGGCCTGGAGAATCCCATGGACAGAGGGGTCTGGTGAGCTATGACCCATGGTGTCGCAAAGAGTCGGACATGACTGAAGCAACCTAGCACGTACGGTGCACGTCTGCTCCTAGTAGTACTAATAGTAGTGCTATCTACTGCTGTTGGCATCAATGCTTTTTGTGATATTGATTTTCATTGAGTTAAAATTCAGGTGGAATTAAACAGGAAGAGGAGAGTGTGGAAAAACACTGAAAGAAAACGGAAGCTGGAGGATTTTAGAAGCACCATTTACTTTGTTAATTCATCTCTTTAGCCCAGCATCTGTCACGTTGCTCAGCCCATGGTAGGTGCTCAACAAATCTCTGTTGAATTAAATTATCGTGATAAATGTCAGTAAAATATAATGCAGAATAGGTCAGCCACTATTTTAGAGTAATATGATGTCTATTCTCAGGTATTTATGTTTCTGTACTACATGTGATTACATTTTAATTTTTTGCTTTGCAGTACTAACATTTGATGTTTTTAAGGTTTTTCTGAAATGAAGCATGTTGTCTTAAGCTAGTGGTTAGTATTTTAGCCTCATTCATTCAGTGATTTACATAAAATACAGATTAATTTTTCTTTTTATCTAAAAAGATTAGACATTATGGTAAATAGCAAAATTAAATAGAGAAATATTTCTTACAGTGTTTTTAACAGGATAAAGACAAACTTCTGTAACATTTGGTACTTTCCTCCTTAATTCTTACTGCTGTTTACCTGTTCCAATCAGAATTTCATCCATAGACTATACCTGGCATGCATTTCATAATACATTTGAAATGCTTGGTGTTGTAAGCCCCTCTTGGATGTTTGCAGAACTCTGGATGATCAGTCACCTGGATAAATGCTTCTGTACCTGTCCCTGGCTACCACCTGTGAAAGTGAAAGTGGCTCAGTCGTGTCCGACTGTTTGCGACCCCATGGACTATACAATCCATGGAATTCTCCAGGCCGGAATACTGGAGTGGGTAGCCTTTCCCTTCTCCAGGGGATCTTCCCAACCCAGGCATTGAACCCAGGTCTTCTGCATTGCAGGCGGATTCTTTACCAGCTGAGCCACCTGTGGGTGGTGATCAAATCAGTTCTCAGACTCTGTTTCTATCCTCCATCGAAGTAATTCCTCATAGATACCTACTTCTCTCTCTTTCAGAATTCTCTCATCTTTTGTGCATCATAAACCAAAATATAGTCTTAGGGTAATTCTCTACTTTTTAAGAAGAGTGGAAGCTAGTAATCTGTTTAGTTCATTGATATTTGCTTAGAGCTGCTAACACAATATTTACATTTAATTGCATGCTCATATTGCTCACTCATTTTTTATGTTTTTAAAAATTTATCTAAAATTTCAAATTGTTGGGTAGAGAGATTGTGTCCCCTGAGGGCTTTATCATCTCAACAGCGTTTATTGAGAATCACTCAATTTATAAGTGATATTTGTTGGTTTACAAGTGACAATGGTTTCAGCTTTTCCTTATTGTTCTTTTGTGAACCTGTTGAGCAGCCTGTTGTGAATATTTATTAGTGACTTTCAATACTGCTGATCTGAGTGATTTAGAGATAGTATATAATGTCTCATTCAGTTTCTCTTTGGCTGCAGGAAGGGTGAACAAAGCAAATTCTTTATTACACTTGGGTGACTCATTAAAATATTTTATAAACTAATACCAGAAATACCAAAATCATAAAGCATAAGCCTGACAATTATTTTGAAGAGTTTAGCATTTTTTTTTTCCTGTAGTTGGCTATGTCATAATGTCATTCCAGAGAGAAAACTTATTTTTCTTTCTTCATAGTTTATAGCGGGTACATCTTGTCTACAATAAAAATGTTATTTTCTTTTCTTGTTAAAATTCTATTACTGGCAGAGAGTGTCTGGTTTCAGTTGTATATATGGGAAAAAACTAATCTTTTAGAAAATTTATATTTTATCAAATCTGACTTCTACTTGGTTTTCTATCTATCACCTAGTTTACCCAATATAGTAACTGGCTTCTTTGAAATATTTAAAAGGCTCAGTATTGTACGTGGTTTGTGGTGTATATGAGGTAAGAAGCTTATAAATATAAGTATGTAATAATTATTATTTATTCTCTTTACTTGCTTTATTATTGCCATTAAAACATAGAATGTTGATAGTAATATTATATTAATATAACATTTCATATTAATATTTTTGCATATCCATTACAACTTAAGTAATTTTCAGATACTGTTAGCAATTCTCATATTATGGTTTGTATTTATCCATAATTATGCATTCAAACAACTGCTGGACACTGATGGTCTCCTTATTAGGTGCTAGATCTTTAAATACTAGTGGCCTGCCAAGTTTTGAGATGTAATTGGGTCTAACTTGAGAATGTTTGGTGAGAATGTTATGCTGAGGACCATTATTATTATTATTGCAAGGATAAATTGTGCTATGTCTGAATCTCAGGTGATTTTTGCTATCTCTCAGCTTTTTAAAAAAGATATGTCTAAAAAAAAAAGGTACGTCTTTTTGTAGCTTTTTGAGATACAGTTGACATATAACCTTAATTTTAAGGATTCAACATGATGATTTGATACATGTGTACATTGAGAAATTATTACTACATTTAGGTTAGTTAACACCTCCATCACCTCACAGAATTACATTTTTGGGGGGGAGGGTGGTGAGGACCTTTAAGATCTACTCTCTTAGCAACTTTCAAGTATTTACTATAGTGGTATTAACTGAAATCACCATGCTGTACATTACATCCCGAGAAAGGATTCATTTTATAACTCGAAGTTTGTACCACTTGAGCAACATCTCTCCATTCCTGCTCCCCGGCCCCAACCCCTGGTAACCTCTAGGTTGGGTTTAATTTCTGCCACTTTCTAACTCTGTGACATTGAGCTAATTAATTAATCCATGCCAGTTCTCTGAGTGTGTCTTATTCACTTATAGAACTCTGGAGTGGAGATTAAGAGTTTGGGAAAGTCCTTGCTATACAGCAGACATTGAATAAATGTTACTTGTTTCCTTCATAACCTAATAAGCTAGACTACTTCTTGTAGTCAAACCACTGTTTTTCCTTGGATGATACTAAAAATTTATCTCAAGCACTTATGTGTATATGACCATGTGTTAGTGTTGAATGTTTGATGTGAAAATGACCCATTCTTAGAATCATGATGAATTATTTTCACATATCTTGCATGCATGCATGCTAAATGACTTCAGTTGTGTCTGACTCTTTGCAACCCTATGGACTTTATCCTGCCAGGCTCCTCTGTCCATGGGATTCTCCAGGCAAGAATACTGGAGTGGGTTGCCATGCCCTCCTCAAGGGGATCTTCCTGACCTAGGGATTGAACCCAGGTCTCTCGCCTTGCAGGCGGATTCTTTACCTACTGAGCCACTAGGGAATATATCTTACGCACTTTGATATACTTATTGACCACTAGATAATTAGGATTGTTTAAAATCTAGCCATTGAACAAGTTCAAAAGCTGAACTTGAGCTGAAAGACTAATGAGTTTAGTGAGTCTGTTAAGGACTTGTGAAGTTAGGACAGTTTATCCTATAGAAATTTTATATCCCAATTCCTGGGATTATAATAGAGCCAACATATTAACTTGGTTTGGAAAATGAATTGTTTTCAGGCATTTTGAGGACATTGAATTCCAAAACTGTATCAGACTCTTTCTAACACTTATTAAAGAAGAGATAGGATACCCACCGGAGAAGGCAATGGCAACCCACTCCAGTACTCTTGCCTGGAGAATCCCATGGATGGAGGAGCCTGGTAGGCTATAGTCCATGGGGTCGCTAAGAGTCAGACACGACTGATGCGACTTAGCAGCAGCAGCAGCAGCCGCAGGATACCCACTCCAATAGTCATGGGCTTCCCTAGTGGCTCAGATGGTAAAGAATCTGCCTCAATGAGGGAGACCTGGGTTCGATGCCTGGGTTGGGAAATACCCTGGAGGAAGGCATGGCAAACCAGTCCAGTATTCTTGCGTGGAGAATCCCTATGGACAAAGGAGCCTGGCAGGCTACAATCCATGGGATCACAGAGTTGGACATGACTGAGTGACTAAGCACACACAATGATTGCGTTAGCTCTTTTGCACAGCCTGTTGTACTAGGCACTTTTTTTTTTTTTTTATTAGTTGGAGGCTAATTACTTCACAACATTTCAGTGGGTTTTGTCATACATTGATATGAATCAGCCATAGAGTTACACGCATTCCCCATCCCAATCCCCCCTCCCACCTCCCTCTCCACCCGATTCCTCTGGGTCTTCCCAGTGCACCAGGCCCGAGCACTTGTCTCATGCATCCCACCTGGGCTGGTGATCTGTTTCACCATAGATAATATACATGCTGTTCTCATAAGAACTGCTGCCAAGCTGGGTTCTCTCCTCAAGACACCGCTACAGTTGATTTTTTGAAGTCTAGGGTACAAAATATTACAATGACTATTAAATTTCCTCTTGATTACTACGTACCAGTGATTCAGCCTATTCAGGTTTTTCTGGATCTTGGTTTCCTTTTTTTGATTTATTAGCTATTATCTCAGTACCCTCCTTCTGAAGATTACTTAAGAATGATTTCTTTCTTTCTTTTTTTTTTTTTTAATACAAGTAACTGGTTTTAAAAAGTTAAGCAGGAAAGGACCAATAGTTGAAAATTACTGTATTTCATTGGCGACTCCACTTAGGTTGATGCCAAACTTGCAATCATGGTAAAATCTCTAATTTTATAGATGAATAAACTAACAATTTGGTGCATCTATGTTTAGTTGTACAGGTTGTGCAGTGCACAAATCTGGGTGTGTATTCACATATATTCAAATGCACCATTGTGCACAGCAGTCCAGCGTTGGATGGCAGTTTTCAATTCCTGCAAATTCACCTATGTAGTTGTTTCACTTAGGTCACATTTTCCTACTTTAGTCATGACAATAAGATTAAATATTTTGCCAGATCTCTTGTTAAAAACCCAAAATATACAAAATCAGTAAGATTCCCCTCTTTCCCACTTAGGAAAGAAACTTGCTAATAGAAAAAAAAAAAAAAAAAACGGTTATTTTGGCATTATTTGTTCCTGACAAACACTGGTTATCTCTTTGTAATTGCCTTTTACTTTTCTTTTTTTTTTTTTCCATTTATTTTTATTAGTTGGAGGCTAATTACTTTACAATACTGTAGTGATTTTTGCCATACATTGACATGAATCAGCCATGGATTTACATGTGTTCCCCATCCCGATCCCCACTCCCACCTCCCTCCCCATCCCATCCCTCTGGGTCTTTACTTTTCAAATCATCTGTTGGTCATGTGGTAGGTAATTTAGTTTTGAATTTTTTTGAGAATTGTCATTAAATTTTCACACTTTTCTGAAGTGTATTATTTCAAATAATGTCAAACAGATTTTAAAAACTTCCATAGAAAATATAGAAATTATATGCAGAATTAATTAAAATCTAGAAATTCTAGCTTCTTTAGTAGTTTAGGTAAACTTTTTTGCTTTTCCTGTCCCCAGGGAAAAGATGAGGATTACAAGGATAGGATGCCTGTGTATTCTATTTGTAACAAATTATTTGTGTTAGTTTCTGGCTTTTGAGTTAGAAAGAAATATACATAAGACATAAATAAATAAATAATAAAAATTTATGTGAAGTTTGAAATTGTGAAAATTTTTTCTAAGTTTACATTTTCAGAGTTTAATAAGTAACATCTATTGAATGCTTGTTCTCTTCCAGGCACTGTTCTAGGCATTTTGCATATACTGCTTCATTTAATTCTCTCAAGGGTATTTTGTGAGCTAGGTCTATTTCACAAAGAAGAAACAAGTAGAGTCAGTGTTCACGCCTATGGTGACTCTAGCATTCATTCTTTTACCTACTGTGATCTGTTGTATCAATAGTAAAGTCTGTCTAAAAACACTTGCTACTGGCTTTTGCCAATAGGCCTTTGAGATGGAACTTGGTCCCAGTTTGTTAGAAAAAGGCCAGGAAAAAAAGCTTAAAAAGGTACCTCACTTTAGTATTATGTTCTAGAGAATGACAAATGAAAAACAGTAATATTTAACAGAAATAGAGTTTATAGCAGAAGACCACCTCTTGGAGCTTGTTATTATGAAGTTTATCACCACAGTAATAAAAGAGACCCTTCTTGAGTACCTGGTATGGGTCAGAGTTCACATACATTACCTTTAATCATTATAACACCCATGAAAATTTCATATCTTGATTTTATAAATGAGGAGAGCAAAGATTGGAGAGGTTTAGTGGCTTGTCCAGCCAACATGTGGTGAGGGCTTTGATTCAGATATAGTTATGTCTAATTCTGAAACCTATGCTCTTTTCAGTACATCAGCCTGACTACAAGCCCCCATGAGAGTGATGTGAAGTGTCTTGATGTCTGTTTCTATTCCCAGAATTGTGCCGTGGTGAGGAGTTATAGATTTCAAGGAGAAAATCTCTCTCATTCTCTAAGAGGTGTGCCTTTTCTGTGGAATAAAGTGAAGGAAAAGGAGAGAAAAGGCAATGAGTTAGAAATTTTTCATTATGAATTTCCTGTCTCTTTCCTGGAATATAAAATCAAGGTGGTATGTGTCTGGAACATTGATTTAGAAATTTTAGTTGCTGCTGTGAGATTAGTTGTGTGTGTGTGTGTGTGTGTGTGCACGCGTGTGCATATGTGTGTTTGTCTTTGTACCTGAAATAGTTTTTGACTTTATGGGTTTTGATGATACCAAGAATTCTGACATTTCTTTTTATCATATCTTACTTTGTCTTGTGTAATTTCTAATAGTTCAGTTAGGTTCTTAGAAAGTCTTTATAGAAAAACACTTCAGATTATCTTAACTACAGTGAAAATTGGGCTTTGGAATCTCAAAAATATTTTTCTCCATTCAATAAATATTTCTTGAGAGTATCATATGTGGTTGGCTCTATTGTAGGTGCTAGGGTTATAGCAATAAAAATTGGAGAATTAGAAAAATATCCCTGCCCCCATGAAAATGCATTCTAGTGGATAGATAATGATGGCAAATAAATAAAATATGTTGTATATCAGACAGAAATAAATAACTGTGATGAATAACAGACAAGGGCAAAATGCAGTGCAAGGATATCGTGGGAGTAAGTGGATTTCTCAGTAAAGATCTAACTACATGAGGATTCTCAACAGAGGACCTTAAAAGAGAGGGTGGACATCTGGGTAAAAATCTTCCCAGGCAGAATAACCACACCTTTGAACTTCCTATTGTGAATTTCCATGTTATTAAGAGCTATCTCTCTTATATACCAGGGGGTTTATATACATTACTTTTAATTCCTACAACATCCATCCGAGGTAAATATTACTTCACTTTATAGAACAGGAAGACATAGTTAATGCATAGCTCCAGAGATAGAAGAATATTTGGTATATTAAATAACATCAAAGGGATCTTTATGGGTAGAGCAAAGTGAGCAAGAAATAGAGGAGAAAGAGATTTGGTTAGAAAGGTTGTGAAAAGCAGATCATTTTTAGTCTATTAGGTGAATGAATGAAATTCATTCTGCAATTGTTGAATTTTGAGCAGAAGCATGCTGTGATAAGATTTATATTTAACAATTTAATATAATTGTTAATATTAACAATTTAGTCACTCCGTAGAGGAACCTCTTTGGAAGCAAGGACACCAGCAAGAGATTCTAGCGTAATCCAGATGAGCGATGAGGATGGCTTTGACCATAGCATTGTCAGAAGAGGTACTTAGATATGGTTGAGTTCTTGAAAAATTTTGAAGGCTGAACCAATAAAATTTTCTGACAGGTTGATTGTAAGGTATGAGAGAAAGAAAGGAGTCAAGGAATGGCTTCAAGTTTTTGGTCTGAGCAACTGGAAAGATGAATTTGTTCCTGACTGAAATGGAGAAGAATGTGGAAGAAGCACGTTGTGAAAGAAAGTTCAAGATACCTGTTTTGACTATTTTACATTTGAGGTACTGATTAGGTATTAGGAGAAAGATCTGGGCAGGGCACATGTATTTGGGTATCATTAACATATATTTAATATTGAATACTGAATTTATTACTAAATAGTAGTAATAGATAGAGAAGGATCCTGAGGAATAAAACCTGGAGAATTACAATGTAAAAAGATGGAAAAATGAGGAATTTCCAAAGGAAATGGGTTTTGATGTCCAGTGAAAAACCAGGGGAGTGTAATATGTTAGAAGTTGTATTGGTTTGCTTAGGCTTCCATGCTTGAAAATGGCACAAAATTGGTGGTATAAACAACAGAAACTTGTTTTCTTATAGTCCTGAGTCTAGAAGTCCATCATGTGATGGAAAATTTAATTTCTGGTGAGTATTCCCTTCTTGGTTTACAATGGCTCCTTTCTTGCTATGTCCTCCCATAGCCTTTCCTCTGTGTGTAGGCACAGAGAGAGGTACAGCACAATAAAAATTGAAGAATAAAAATCACATGATCATCTCAGATCAGTTCAGTCACTCAGTTGAGTCTGACTCTTTGTGACCCCATGGACTGCAGCATGCCAGGCTTCCCTGTCCATCACCAACTCCCAGAGCTTGCTTAAACTCATGTCCATCAACTAGATGATGCCATCCAACCATCTCCTCCTCTGTCATCCCCTTCTCCTTCCTTCAACCTTTCCCGGCATCAGGGTCTTTTCTAATGAGTCAGTTCTTTGCATCAGGTGGCCAAAGTATTGGAGCTTCAGCTTCAGCATTAGTCCTTCCAATGAATATTCAGGACTGATTTCCTTTAGGACTGACTGGTCTGATCTCCTTGTAGTCCAACGGACTCTCAAGAGTCTTCTGCAACACCACAGTTCAAAAGCATCAATTTTCCAGCACTCATCTTTCTTTATAGTCCAACTCTCACATCCATAAATGACTACTGGAAAAACCATTGCTTTGACTAGACGGGCCTTTGTCGGCAAAGTAATGTCTCTGCTTTTTAATATGTAGAAAATGGTGATAGCTTTTCTTCCAAGGAGCAAATGTGTTTTGATTTCATAGCTGCAGTCACCATCTGCAGTGATACTGGATCCCAAGAAAATAAAGTCTTGTTACTGTTTCCATCGTTTCTCCATCTATTTGCCAGGGAGTAATCATCTCAAAAGATATAGAAAAAGATTTTGCTAAAATTTAATATGCATTTATGATAAAACTCTCCACAGAGTGGGTATAGAGGGACCATACCTCAACATAATAAAGGCTAAAAATGATAGTGTGTTAGTTGCTCAATCATGTCTGACTCTTTGTGACCCCATGGACTGTAGCCTGCTAGGCACTTCTGCCCATGGGATTCTCCAGGCAGGAATACTAGAGTGGGTTGCCATTCCCTTCTCCAATAAATGATAAGCCCACAGCTAACATCATACTTAATGGTGTAAAGCTGAAAACATTCCCTCTAAGATAAGGAATAAGATTAGGAAGTCCACTGTCTCACTTTTATTCAACATGGTATTGGAAGTCCTAGCAACAGAGAGAAATTAGCATAGTGTTGGAAGTCCTAGCCACAGAAGGAGAAATTAAAAATTAATCTTATTTATTATTGCATCAAAAAAAAAAAATCTCCAGGAACAACTCTAACCAAGAAGGTAAAAGACCTGTACTCAGAAAGCTGTAAGACACTGATAAAAAATTAAAGATGACACGATAGATGCAAGATATACTATTCTCATGGATTGGAAGAATTAATATTGTTAAAATGATCAGACTACCCAAGGCAATATACAGATTCAATACAATGCCTATCAAAATGCTGATATTTTTTCACAGAACTAGAACAAATAATTCTAAAAGTTACATTTAAATATAAAAGACCCAGAATAGTCAATGTAGCCTTGAGAAAGAAAAATAGGGTTGGAAACATTACACTCCCTGATTTCAAACTATACTACAAAGTGATAGTGATTAAAACAGTATGGTGGGTGCTCATGCTCAGTCATGTCCAACTCTTTGTGACTCCATGAACTGTAGCTCTACATGCTGTCCATGGAATTTTCCAGGCCAAGATGCTGAAGTGGGTTTCCATTTCCTACTCCAGGGAATCTTCCTGATCCAGGGATCAAACCCACATCTCTTATGTCTCCTGCATTGGCAGACAAATTCTTTTACCACTGTGCCACTCGGGAATCCCTAAAATAGTATGGTACTTGCACAAAAACAGACATAGATCAATGGAACAGAATAGAGAGCCCAGAAATGAGCAAACGTTTATATGGGCAATTAATCTATGACAATGGAGGAGGAAATGGCAGCCCACCCCAGTATTCTTGCCTGGAGAATCCCATGGACAGACAAGCCTGAATGGCTACAGTCCATGGGGTCACAAGAGTTGGACACAACTGAGTGACTAAACCAACCAATCCAACCAATCTATGACTAAAGAAGCAAGAATATACAGTGAGGAAAAGGCAGCCTCTTCAATTAATGATTGAAACTGAGAATGATTGCTTTTCCAACTGGGAAACCAGACATACAAAAGAATCAAACTGGACTACTTTCTCATATCAGGTACAAAAATAAACTCAAAATGGATTAAAAACTTAAAGGTAAGACCTGAAACCATAAAATTTCTAGAAGTAAACATAGGCTGTATGTACCTTGACATCTGTCTTAGCAGCGCTTTTTTGGAATGTCTCCTCAGCTAAGGGAAATGAAAGCAAAAATAAACAAATGGGACTGCCTCAGACTAAAAAGCTTTTGTGCAGCAAATGAAATTATCAACAAAATGAAAAGGTTGCCTGCTGAATGAGAGAAGGTATTTGCAAATGATATATCCGATCAGGTTTTAATATCCAAAATATACAAAGAACTCATACAACTAACATAAAAAAAACCCCCAAAAAACCTGATTAAAAGTTGGCAGAAGACCTGGATTGACATTTTACTAAAGAAAGTGGCAAGCAGGTACATGAAAAGATGCTCAACATTACAAATTATTAAAGAAATGCAAATCAAAACACAATGATATATCACTTCACATCTGTTATAATGACTGTATCAAAAAGACAAAAAATAAGTGCTTGAAAAATGTGGAGAAATGGGAAAACTCATATTCACTGTCGTGGGAATGTAAATTGGTTTATCACTATAGAAAACACAGATTATTCAAAAAATTAAAAATAGAACTACCATATAGTCCAGCATTTCTACTCTTGGTAGTTATTCAAAGAAAATGAAAACATTCATTAAGAAGCATATAATGTACATGTGTGTTTACAGTATTTACAATAATTACAGTAAGGCATTATTTGCAGTAGCCGGAGAGAGAAGAATCTAAGTATTCATGGATAGATCAATAGATAAAGAAGATGTGAGATACATAGAGGAAGGGAATTAAGGGGTACAAACCTCCAGTTACAAAATAAATAAGCCATAAGGTTGTAATATAAGGCAAATGGATTATGATCAACAATATTGTAATGGTTTTTGGGGGATGATGGTTAGTAGATTTATAGTGGTGATCATTTCATAATGTATGCCAGTGTCAAACTACTGTTCTCTACTTTTAAAACTAACATAATAAACGATAACCCTATATGCAGAACAGAAAAAGAGACACAGAAATACAGAACAGACTTTTGAACTTTGTGGGAGAATGTGAGGGTGGGATATTTCAAAAGAACAGCATGTATACTATCTATGGTGAAACAGATCACCAGCCCAGGAGGGATGCACGAGACAAGTGCTCCGGCCTGGTGCACTGGGAAGACCCAGAGGAATCAGGTGGAGCGGGAGGTGGGAGGGGGGATCGGGATTGGGAATACATGTAAATCCATGGCTGATTCATATCAATGTATGACAAAACCCACTGGAAAAAAATAATAATAATAATTTAAAAAAAAATTAAAAAAAAAAAAACTAACATAATATTGTATATCAACTATATTTCAATTAAAAGCCCCAAACCTTGTCTAGATATGCTTGAAACCATTGAATAATAGGAGGTCTGGGCAAAAATTGAAGTTCTCAGCAAAAAATTGAAAATATAAAGAAGAATCAAGTGGAAATTTAGAACTAAAAAGACCAATAAGCACGCATGCATGCACACGCACACACACACACACACACACACACACACACACCCCTCAAAGGGTAGTTTCAATAGAAGAATGGAGAAGACAAACAAAAAATAAGTCAGTGAACTTTAATATACAACAATAGAAATTATCCAGTCTGAAGAACAAAGAGAAAAATAGAAGAAAACATACATAGAGCCTCAGGGGCATATGGGACTACAACAGTTCAAGTCACTGTAGTTTCGGAGAGAGATAGAGTAGAGAGATGTCTTTTGCTGTTATTCCTGCTTGCATGCTAAGTTGCTTCAGTCATGTCCAACTCTTTGTGACTCTATGGACTGTAGCTCACCACGGTCTTTTGTCCATGGGATTCTCCAGGCAAGAATACTGGAGTGGGTTGCTGTGCCCTCCTCCAGAGTATCTCCCTGACCCAGGGATCAAACCTGCGTCTCCTGTGTCTCCTGCATTGCAGATGGATTCTTTACCCTGAGCCACGTGGGAAGCCTCTATTGCTATTATACAAAAATACAATTGATTTTTTACATTAATCTTGCACCTGCCACCTTGCTTAACTCATTTACTAGTTCTAAGAGTTTTTTTTTTTTTTTTAAATAGATTCCTTGGAATCTTCTCTGTAGACCATCTGCAAATAGGGACAATTTTTATTTCTTATTTTCTGATATGTATGTCTCTTATTTCTCTTTGTTGCTTATTGCACTGGCTAAAACATCTCATGTTGAACAGTAGTGGTGAGAGTGGACATTCTTGCCTTGGACACACTTAGGGCAAAGCTTGCAGTCTTTCACCATTAAGTATGATGTTAGGTATGGGTTTTTTGTAAATGTGCTTTAAAGTTGAGAAACTTTCTCTTTATCCCTAGTTTTCTGAGAGTTTTGTTTTCCATAAATAACTGTTGACACTGAAATAAAAAAATGTGATGCCATTTACAATCACTCAAAGAAATACTTGAATGTAAATTTAGCAAAACATATGAAGGACCTTTAGAAATTAAGGAAGATCTAAATAAGTGGAGAAACATACCAAGTTCATAGATTAGAAGAATCAACATAGTAAAGATGTCAATTCTTCTGTAATTGATACACAAGTATTCAAAATCCCCCAAAGACTTTTATAGAGATACACAAGATTATTATAAAATTTATAGGGAAAGATAAAGGAACTAGAGCAGTTAAAGCAATTTTGAAAAAGAATAATAAAATGGGAGAAATCGTGGGTGACATAATACCATAGAAATAATTCCCTTAATTAAAGCAATTTTTCAAGTTCTTAATTCCTACTTCAAGTCCTTTGTTTCAAGTTTGTTTTTTCTTAAAAGTTTTCTTCTTGAGCATGTAAAGGCATAACTGAACAAAATTCACAGTATGTATATTACAAGTAGACAAATTTTGGTTCAACATAAAGAAAAATTTTTGATAAACATTCAAATGTGGGATATGTTATTTGGGGAAGAGGCACTTAAACTAGAGAAACTTTCAGGTCCCTTCTAATTTCAAAGTTATATAAATAGAGAAAAGCTAAAATGTATACAATGATTTCCTCAAGAGAGAAATTTAAAAAATGGCAAGAATTCCTTTTCAAACTTCCATAATCACATGAGCTAGTTACTGTAATAAATATCCTCTTTTATATATCTGTATATATATTATTGGTTCCATTAACTGGAGAATACTGACTAATACAGGTGGAAAGGAGTTTGATAGATTGGGGGAATTGCAAGGAGGCCAGTGTGGCTGGATGGAATAAGAGAGAATAATAAGAGAGGTGAGAGGTTAGAGAAGTGATGGTAGAGCAGAGGGTGGAAGAATTATGTAGGAAACTGTGGGTCACAGTAAGTCTTGTGGCTTTTACTATGAATGAGATGGGAAGCTGTTAAAGATATGAGCAGAAAGTGACATTATCTTTCCTATGTTTAAAAGGATTGTTCTGATTGCTCTGTTGAGAACAGACTGTAGGGTGTAAGAGCAGAAGCAAAGATAGAGTATTTAGGAAGGAGGACATTGTAGTAATCTAGATGAGAGACAGAAGTGGATTGGAATGGGGCTGGAGGAGATGGTAGTGGTACAGGTAAGAAGTAGATGGTCTACTGTAATTTAAAAGTAGAGACCAAAGTTTTTAACTGGTGAATTGGTTGTGGAATCCGAGAAAAAGAGATAAGTCAAAGATAGGTGTCTCAAGTTTCTGGCCTGAGCAGCTGGAAGATCGTATTATATTTGATAAAACATAGACCTGAAAGTTTCACTGGTGTTGAAGAATGTGTCTTCCTGTTCAGTGAGCAGCAGTGTGGGCTTCTCTGATGGCCCAGCAGTAAAGAATCCATCTGTAATGCAGGAGGCGCAGGAGATGTGGGTTCAACCCCTGGGGTGGGAAGATCTGTTGGACGAGAAAATGGCAATCTACTCCGGTATTCTTGCCTGAAAACCCCCCTGGAGAGAGGAGCTGGCGGACTGTGGCCCAAGGAGTCAGACCTGACAGAGCACGCGGGCGCGCATGAGCCTCAGCACACGGCTGTTGCTGCTCTTTGGCTCCGATTTGTAGACTTGAGCATGTATCCCTTTTCCTTCTTGCCAGTTGCCACCACATGTGTGCCTGGGTTTCCCCATGATTTATGGAGGGTGAATCTTAGCCACAGCTTGCATAAGTCATACCAGCGACATGAATTTAAATATTATGAATGCAATCCAAAGCACTCAAGACAGGATAATTTAGAATACCTGTCATTTTGTAATTGGGTTTTATATCATTGTGTGAAAAATTTTGTAGGACTCTTTAACTGGGCTCATTATTCTTTCTTTCTGTTTTGACTCAGACTGTCACATCCCTAAATACCTCTACCTCTAAGGGTAACCTCGGTTATCAAAGTTTTTCTTTCCTTAAAATGCATCTTTGAAATAAGCAGAAAAAGACTGGAGGCTTCCTTTTAGAAAAGCTAATATGTGTCATCTTTCAGTGTGTCCAATAAAATGTTCATGTCTAGGGTGAATGATAGTATCGATTTTTTACACAGAAGGACTTTAGCCATTTTCTCTGAATATTTTTGGGTTTCTCTAAGGCATATTCTGCGTATTCTGGGTATGTTAATTTTAATTTTCACAAAGGCTTAACTTGCTCCTCATCTCAATAAGAACTGGAGTACAGTATTAGATTTTAGGATACAGTGAGAAAGAATTTGAGTATGGGTTCAGAGGAACGAGAGAGAAAAAGAAACCAGAAATAACTAGAAGGAATCAAGTTAAACATACAATTATTTATCAAGATCATCATAATCCATAATGGACTGTTGAAGCAGATTTTTAGATTGATCCTCAAGACCATTAAGTACAGGGTTGAAAGCAGAACTTCAACATAGAAACGTATGTAAAAATTTCAATGAATGAATAAAATAAGATCAAAATATGAACTTCAGGCAGGTACTGTCAAGAATCATGACTGTGAGCAAAATCAGTGGTTGTGGTCCAGCAACAGTGGGAGGAGCTCACTATCACAGAATGGTGTCCTGGTAGGTTGATACTACCTATGATACTACCATACTCCCCAGTACTCTCACGGGGAGTATGGAGGGCACTGAGAATTCCCCTCTTATCACAGAATAGTTAGAGGTGCCTTTCTTTAGCTTTGTAATGGCATCCGCCATAACCAACCAATGAAAAATGGGCAGAGCAGTCTCCGGAGTGTCTGTAATAGAGATGATTGCCTTGGCCAGCCATCAACCGGGGCTTGCATTTCCACATCCATGACTCTGACAGGAGACCTCTTAATGCCAAGAGACATGTTGTTCCTGGGCTTCTCTGTTTCAAGTAAAATGTTTAGTGCTGACTTTTAGTTTTAAGCTTCACCTCTTCAGAGTTGACACAGAGTTTTAGTTGCCGTCCTGGCTGGGTGGTGCTGGGAGACAGCACTCTTATTTTCTGTTGGTCACCCATCTTTTATGGTCCCTGAGATATAACGTTAAGTTATGCTTATATCTGCTTATGCTGATATAAGATTATGCTGCCCCGATGTGGCCTGCTGGCTAGCGTAAGAAAGGTGCTCAGGGAAGTCGGAGTTAGAAATGCACATACAAAAGGCAGCACTTTTCTTGGAAATCCTCTATCAGTCTGTCCTTCTCTTATGACACAGTACATTCTGCAGTGGTGTTTGTTTGTTTTTTTTTTTTTTTGCATATATCGCTTTCCTCCCTAGTGAAGTATAAGTGTTAAAGGGCATGTAGTTCAGCTTCCCACTCAAAACCAGAAACTTCTCACACCCCTAAACAGTTATCTAGCCCCTGCTCCTGCCTCCAGAAGTCTTATCTTACAACATATCTTTGAGTAGCAGGTTTCTCCCCTTTCATTTAGCTAAACTACTTTATTGACATAAATCATATCATATTTTAATTAAAAAAGTACATTTTATTCTAGTTCATTTTATTTCTGCATGGATATTTTTCACTTTTCTTTTAAAATTCTGATCATAATTATCCATGTTTTCTTGAGTATTATAGAAACAGTTAAACATATTTGAATTATTTATTAATGTATTCTTTCACTTGTTCATCACAATTATTTTACTGTAATTTAGAATCAAGTTTATGTTCATGGTTTATTTCCATGGTCTCTCTTGCTTTTCTTTGTGAAGTTTTATAGTGTTATATAATTAGTCATTTAACTGATGTCTTTTTTTATTAGTAGGTTGCAAAGGTAATGACAATAATCCTTATACCAGTCACTGGAGATTTAAATAAATCACTCATAGATCTCTCAGTGCTAGACCAGCAAATTTTTCATGCATGTTGCTTGAGGGTATTTGATACTAAACACAGGGAATCTTAACTGTGGGTCTGGATCAAAGGGATCCATGAATCTCCTGAAATTATATGCAAAATTTTATTTTGCACTTATAAGCAATTTTTAAGGAAAGAGATTCCTGAGGACGTTCATTATACTTTTAGAGAGTTTTGTAAATTTTCCTTCTCCAGGTGTTATGAAGCTTGTTACTAGAAGGTTTGGGGAGTATGTATGAGTTTGTTAGGGTGGCCATAACAAATATAATAGACTGGGTGGCTTAATCAACAAAAATTTATTTTCTCACAATTCAGGGACTCAGCAGGGTTGGTTTCTTCTCCTTGGCTTGTAGATGGCTATCTTCTCCCTGTGTCCTCACATGGTCTTTCCTCTATGCATGTCTGTGTCCCAATCTCTTTTTAATCATCAGGACACCCTTTATATTAGGTTAGGGTCCATGCTAATGAGCTCATATTAATTGATTACCTCTCTAAAGACAATATCTTCAAAGAGAGTCACTTTGTTTAACATTAGGGGTTAGAACTTCAACTATAGATTTTTGGGGAGAGAGGACACAATTCAGCCCATAATAGAACACTAGTTTGGAAATTAAAAATGAAAAAGTGAAAACTGCATTCAGTTCATCCTAGAACAAATTTTCCTTGGTCACAATCTACTTGTACAGTTCCTACTTGCACAGTTCCTTGCACAGAAACCACTTGCACCAGTTTCAAATTCGTGGCTTCTGTGTGAGCTCTCTGGACCACTGGAGTCTGAATCAGTCTGTCAGCAATATTTATCTAGTATCCACTCTGTGCAGAGAGCTGTGCCAGGAACTATAAAGTCTGCAATATTGATTGTACCTGCCAGTCATAGTCAGGTTATATTATGAAATAACTCTAGTAGATAGGCTTGTGCTGTGAAGGGGAGCAGAAGTATAGATATATGAGTTGGGTATTTTAAGTCCTGAGATTTAAAGGTCCTTAATGCAGGAAGGAAGTCTCCAAAGATGTCTTTCATTTATGTTTTCTTTAGACCTATGGTTTAGACACTGATGGTGTCTGTAAACAAAAAGTGATTAGAAATTCTTTGTGGAATAGGCTTGTTAAAATCCATTCCATTTACAAAGCATATTCATAGCTGTGGTAAAGAGAAAGTTGTATATGTTACTTTCTAAGCTAATACATAGTGTTTATCTCAAGGAGAAAACTGTCTTTATTTGGGGACCTACATTAGTAGATGTGTTTGATTAACAAGATGAAACCTTCTGGAGTGCAGTGGAATAGAGAGAGATTGCTAAACTGTTCTGACTAGGAAAGAAAAGAAACTCAGGTGTTGGGATTTGGAGCTGAATGGTCCATGGAGGAAACGGGAGGAGAGAAAAGGTGGGAGGAAAGTGGAGATTCTGAAGAATGGTTGGAAGACTGGAGCCTGGGAAGACACAAGCATTGAAAATGCCTCTGAGGTGGAATTAGCAGAAGGGAGGTCGAATCCTTAATTAGAAATTATTGGCAGTTCTGTGCAGTACTGTGAGACTGATCTGCTTTTCACAAACCCCCGCCGGCACAGCTTTGAGTCTTGGCTGCTAAAAGACACAGGATGAGGCCAGATGGAGTGAGAAAAAGGAGCACAATATAATAAGAAAATAAACTCATGAATCTACCTAAACTAAGGAATAGTATTACCAATAATGTTGAGGCTGCCTTTACAACATTTTACTAAAGTAAGGCACAAATCTCCCCCAACTGAGAGGTCTACTTTATTTTATTTGTATTATAAAAATAATATAAACAGAAACATTTGTTTGGTCTTTGGAGGCTTCCTCTGGGACAGTGGGCAGCAGATGCCAGCAGAGTATGTGGTGGGGCAGGGACGGTGGAAGAGACAGTTGCGGTCATACTTCTTAGACACGGGTGAGTGAAGATTCATAGTTTGTCTTTAGCTTGGCCCAGGAGTGCAAAGTTAGGGGCTGTTTATCTTATTGAGGTAGTCATTTTCATCGTCTTTCTTATTCTAAATATACATACACAAAGTTATAATGATGTGGGAAAGGGCAAGACTCTGTGCCTGCTTCTGCTGATTCTCTTTCCTGAGAGTCCTTTTGTAGTCAGATTGGGTCTTGATCTCTCATTCTCCAGGGACAAAGACTCTTGGTTCAAGGCTTGATAACAGTCCTCAGCTTAGCAATATGAACATGTGTGTGTTCTGTCACTTGGTCGTGTCTGACTCTTTGTGACCCCATGGACTGTAGCCCAGGCTACATGGAATTTTGTCCATGGAATTTTCCAAGCAAGAATGTTGGAGTGGATTGCTGTTTCCTACTCCAGAGGATCTTCCCCACCCAGGGGATTCGAACATGTGTCTCTTGCATGTCCTGCACTGGCAAGTGGATTCTTTACCACTGTGCCACCTGGGAAGCAATATGACTATGACACCCCAAAGGGGACTGTGTGTCTTGCCAAGGAAAGTGATGGCACAGTTAAACTGGGTAACTGACTTGAATCAAATCCAACTGAATTGAATAAAGGAACAATTTGCAAAGGTGCAGGTGGGGCTTAATGAAGACCACAAGGGGTAGTGCAGCTTCTCAGGGTTAGACTTTGCTGGGAGCCGTTGCCCTCCTAGGCTGAAAGGGGCAAGGAAGAAGATGAACCCTGAACCTGGTGAGAGAGCTGTGTGAGTTGGTCCAATTACAAGAGCTGGCCGTTGGGAGAAAGACGCAGATAATCCGGGTGGACAGCAGGGGGCAGCAGGTAGGAGGTGGGGGGCCCTGGAGACTGACCTCCTGCCTGAGCTGTCCTGCTGGTGTCTCAGGTTGGCTGAACCCAACTGGAAGCTTGCTGCAGTCCACACAGGCCAGTTTCTTTGAGGGTGGATAGGGTGGAAAAGGATCTGGAGAGGAAAACATTAGAGATCAACCTATGGCCACATTATTTTTCTGTTTTGAGGGTTCAGGCATTCTTCAAGCAGTAGGCTGTCTCAGATCCAAGGAATGCCCCGGTTACTAACTTTAGGCCTGCTCAGTGCTGTTTCTTCCAAGAAGGTTTCCTCCTAAGCCCAAGCAGGAGTCTTGCTATCTTTTGAACATCCCTAGCACTGTGTTTGTCCTAGTCATTAAACACAGCAGACATTGCTTTGGATTCAATGTGCGTGAAAACCTCTCTATTAAAATTGTAACTCCTAAGGCAGAGTTGGTATCTTGCTCAAGTTGTTTTCTCCAAAGTGCCTTGCACTATGCCTTGTCTCACCTATTTTCATTAAGAGTATTTTGTTTTTGAAGAGGCTAGTCCCACAACAGGAAGAAAAATTATTCATGCCTCTTCAAGTATGACCAATGCTTGCCTCCAGTTTTCACTGTCACTAAGATAGTCCCGTCTCTACATGGATGGAAATGACTGCACTTTTCACATGATTCATGCCACCATTCTTCCAGGGAGTGTCTACACAGCAGCCAGAGGAATCATAAACTCAAAATGGCATTGGGATGATTATCTTCCTAAATGGTACTGTTATGGTTGTTTCCCTTGCTCTGAAGTCTCTTGCTCTTTACTTGCTTCCTGCCTTAACACTTACTCCCAGATTCTCATTAGTTGTATCCTCTAGCTGAACTCCTTTTTCTTCATTGTTGTTGTATATTTTGGATCTTCATTTTGCTCTCAAACATATTATGTCTCCAATTTCTGTTTATTTGTAAATTTTATGGGAGATAGTCAAATTTTCAATCCAAATGTTGGTGAAGACATCAGAATAGACAATTTATTATAGATTGAATTTTGTCTATTTACCAATGCTATTTGTTATCATTATTCTTCTAGCTACCAATTCATTCACTTGTAATGTTATCCATATTACATTTCTTCATGGAATTAGTAAGTACATAATGAAAAGTTTCAAAGGTCTTTCTGCAACCCCAATACAACATTTTATGCTGGCCTGGTGATTAGAAAAGGATATTAGGTTAACTCATGAATTTTTCTTGTAAGGCCAGGCTGGCTCCTAGTCATTCACACTTAAAAATTTCACACACCCTATTAATGATTTGTTGAAGTTTATTTATTTTTTTGGTTGAAATAAACTTTTTAAGTCTGTAGCTTCCAAAAAATATATTTGGAAAATGGAACATTGGCTTGCTAATCTTCAGTCTTTTGCCATTCTCTTTTCCTGAATACAGTGTCTCAAAATGCTAATGTTTGTCTTGCATTGCACTTGTAAATCCTTTCAGTATTGAGGGATAAAATTCATCCCAGATAGATTCACTTGATCTGAGAGCAAGTAAAAAACAAAAACCAACAAATAAAAACAAAAACCCAAAACCACACACACACACAAACTAAACTAAACTGATGAGAGTTCTTCAACTCTCCTGTCACCAATTTTTGATTTCAGTTCTATTTTTCTAATCATGTAAGCATTGAACTTATCCTCTGTTGGACTGGACAGTAGTTTTTAAGTTAAGATAAAAAATTGGATGCTATCTAATATCCACTGTGAGGGATGAGTAGCTATCAAATTTATGTGCTATGTTTAAGAATAGCTCTGAATTTGAAATTCTAATTATTTGAAGACCCTTTTACTTCCATTGATATTGAAGACATAGAATTGAATTTGTTTTTTAACAGAGGCACCTTATTAAAATCCACACTTCTATGAAATGATGTCTTAGATTTGTTGAAGAGGTAAAGGAGCTTCATGGTCTTCATGGTGGTGTATTCCTTCTCTCATCTTAAGACAGAACACAATGAATGAAGAGGAGTGCTACTCTATGTGACTTTATGTGAGGAATTAATAAGTGGACAGAAATAATAGCAAGCTAATTATCACATATTTATTATGTTTCTCAAACAAGTTTGAAATAAATTTTGGAAATTGCATATTTATTGTTTAAAAAATTTACTTATTTATTTTACTTTTTGATCCCTTTTACCCATTTCTCTCACCCCAACACGCCCATCTGGCAACCAATGATCTGTTCTTGCTGAGGTTTTTTAAAAAATGATTTTACATATGAGAGATTTTTACCACATTTGTCTCTGTTTGATTTATTTTACTTAGCATAATGCCCTTGAGCTCCACCCATATTGTTGCAAATGATGAGATTTCATTCTTTTTTTATGGCTGAGTAATATTTCACATACACATATACGTACATACGTACATACTTACACATACCACATCTTCTTTATCTATTCATCTGTTGATGGAAATATAGATTATTTCCATATATCCATACCTTGACTATTATAAATAATGGTGCAATGAATATAAAGGTCCATATATTCTTTATCTTTCCCAGTTAGTGTTTTCATTTCCTTTAGATAAATACCTGAAAGTGGAATTGCTGGATCATATGACAATTCTATTTTTAATTTCTTGAGGACCCTCCATACTATTTTCCACAGTGGCTGTGCCAATTTTCCCACAAAAAGCAAACCAAAAGTGTTCCCTTTTCTCCATAGCTTTCCAACACTTGTTATTTCTTGTCTTTTTGATAATTCTAACAGGTGTGAAATGATATCTCATTGCATTTTGATTTGCATTTCCCTGACAGTTAATGATGTTGAGAACCTTTTCATGTGCCTGCTGGGCATCTATCTGTCTTCTCTGGGAAAATGTCTATTCAGATCCTCTGCCCATTTTTTTTTAATTGGATTTTTTTTCTAGTAAGTTGTATGGGTTCTTTATGTACTTTGGATGTTAACCCTTTATCAGATACATGATTTGCAAATATTTTCTCCTACTCAGTAGGTTGTCTTTTCATTTTGTTGATTGTTTCCTTTGATATGCAGAAACTTTTTAGGTTGAAGTAGTTCCACTTGTCTTTTTTTTGCTTTTGTGGTCTTTACTTTTGGTGTCAGGCTCAAAAAATCATCACTAAGATCTATGTCAAGGAGGTTACCACCTATATTTTCTTCTAGGGGTTTTATTGGTGTCAAGTCCTACATTCAAGGTTTTAATCCATTTTGAGTTAGTTTTTTGTTCTTGGTGTTAAGTAGTAGTCCAGTTTCATTCTTTTGCACTTGGCTGTCCAGTGATCCCAACAGTGTTGATTCAAAAGATTATTATTTCCTTATTGTATGTTCTTGACTCTTTTATTGTAAATTAATAGATCATATTTGTTTGGGTTTATTTCTGGGCTTTCTGTATAATAGTGCATTGATCAATATGTCTATTTTAATGCCAATATCATACTGTTTTAATCACTATAGCTTTGTAATAGAGTTTGAAATCAGAAAGTTTGATGCTTCCAGCTTTCTTCTTTCTCAAATTCCCTTGTCTATTTAGAGCCTTTGTGTGTTTTTAGAAAGTTTATTCTATTTTTAAAAAATATTATCCTCCTTAAAACAAGGATGAGAGCAAAACAAAAGACCCACTAGGTCTCTCTGTTATTTGTTAGTAATGTATTATAGTGTAATGGGCTTCCCAGGTGGCACTAGAGGTAATCTGCCTGCCAATGCAGGAAACGCAAGAGATGCATATTTGATCCCTGGGTCAGGAGAAGTAGGAAATGGCACCCCACTCCAATATTCTTGCCTGAAAGTTTCCATGGGCAGAGGACCCTGGTGGGCTATAGTTCATGGGGTCACAAAGAGTCAGACACAACTGAGCGACTGAGCACCTATCTACACATGATATAATAGATGGTTCCAAGTAGGAAGTTTCTTGCTCTTTTGTTTTGCTGTGTGTATATTGCTTATTATCTCCTCACCCCTCCGACAACAACAACAAGCCAGAAACTCCTACAATAAACCAAGCCAAAATAAAAATTGATAAAAAATCAAATTGAAAGCAGTCTCCTTGAACTGGAAGCTCTGGTTCTGGGTAGTAAAGACCAGGGAGCAGGGCTGCTTCGAACCTGACTTCTGGTGTTCCCATGCCATTCAGCTATTTTTGTAGTGCTTATTCTGCTCTTTTTATGTTTATGCACCTTTAAAATGTATTTAGATGACTTTTAAATGTACTAATAATATTCTTCTTTTGTGGATTAAGAACAAGCTGTAGTTATCCCAAGATCCCAGCTCTGTAGTGATAATAACAACCGTGAGCAGAGAGGCATTCTCTCAGGTCTATTTACCTAATATCAGTTTGACTTGATATTGTACCATTTATAGGTCATGAAATTAGCTACTTCCTTTTTAATTTTACCTGTCAACATTTGACCTTTGCTTTCCTCTCAGTTCAACACAACGAAATTCCCAAGTCTTATTTTAAAGAGTCTTTCAGTTGTAACATCTAGGAATTTAGCATAAAGAAAATTATATGCACAGAAAAGTTATATTATGCTATGCTCCTTCATTTGTGTTTTGTTTATCGCTATGTTTGTGTATATGTTTTAAGTTTGGATCTTTGATCCAAGTTTTGATTTTTGTAAGCAATGACCTTGATATGGTAAACCAATAGAGCTGTGCATTCATTAAAGATACCAAAACACAGCTGCTGAAAGGTGTGCTTGGTCTCCTCAGCAATTCTATCTTGTGGGATGCAACTCCTGGAAACTACATTTATTTCTTATCAAGTGAAAACTGAGGAATAATTTAACAATGTTTTCAACTATAAGAAAATCTACTAAGCGGAGTGTGGTATTTGTTTATTGTCCATTTTCTGCTGAGGAAGGACAAAAAGAATTTATATTGAATTATACATGAAGGATGGAATAAGTCTCAAAAGTGAATGTTATTAAATATTAGAAGGCCATTAGAAGGAAATTCTTTCAGCTTTTGGTGAAGTCAGGAGGAGAGATAAGGTAGAAGTGGGGTCATTAAGAAATAGTATTGGAAGTGAGACATTATATCTGATAATTTTCAGAGGAAATTACCCCAATAGGATAAGATATTGATATATTAGATATTTTGAAAGGAGTTTAGATTTTACTGTCTCTGGGAGTTCAAGGTGGATATTGGAGAGAGACTGGATAACAAACAGCATTTTAAGATCTTAGTTAATATTAGAGTTTTATGATTAATTAAGCCTTTTAACAATTCAGTTGCCAGTCTGTTTTATAGAAATCACATTTTCTGTTAAACCAAAGCATTGCAAAATTAGAACACTGTTATGCAGAAAGTTCTTTTGCATTTTTCAAAGGGCTCTTTTTCTTTTTTATATTGCTAAATTTAGGCATTGGCATTTAGCAAGTAAAACTGGTTTGAATGTGATTTTCCAAGGTTGAAGGTGAGTTCCCTCTTTTCTTTTTGTTTTTCATATTTAGTGTACCGATCTTATATGTAAATTCCATAGGTGGTTAGTGGTAAAGAGGACTACTTTGATGAATCAGTGTGAGTTTACTCGTGAAATTTCTTCCACTCCACCCAAACTCCCTGCTTCTTACTGTTTCATTTTGTAGAAGCTTAAGATTACTACATAGTAGTCACTGCTCATAACAGTGAACAAATGATGTTGGTCAGGAATATCAAAGACTTTCAACCTTGACTGATAGTTGAGGTCCTTGGTTTAGGTCCTCTGGCAGACCCCAGTTCAGATATCTGGGAGAACTTCTTGAGACCAGTATCCTTCCTCGCCTCCTAATGGGTTTTAACAATTTTCTTCGAGTTTTACTATTACAAAGAATATTCAATGAACATTTGTATGTACTAGTTCAAGTATAGATATCTGAAGAATAAATTCCTGGAAGTGAAAAATTTGAAAGTTAATGCATTGAAAATTTAATAGATAGTTCCAAGTTTTCCTATAAATTAATTTAAATTCAATGTTAGAGAGCTCCTGTTTTGAAGGATCTCTTTTAGTAGAAAGAATTTCACGGTCCCATATATGACATGATGATGCTTACAGTTTTTGTTTCTTGTCATGTAGTGATATCCCTGCATTTAAAAAGTTTGAATTTTAGTTTTCAAAATAGCAGCATTCTATATTTGAAAAAACATGTTTGTGCATGTATGCATAAGATGACTTAGTTGACAAATATGACTTAGTTGACTGTTAAAGCTTGGTTTGTATACTTCAGTGGTCTGCTGCACATAGTTTGGAATCACACACTAGACCATGAGCTTAACTAGACACAGTCTTATGCTTTGGCCCCCTATGGTATTTGGCACAAATTTTGCACATGGTGCTGAATTTTGCACATGAAAATATTAGTTGATTTGTGAATTTTTCATGTTCACTATTTGAACTGGGATATCCTGCATTGCAGGTGGATTCTTTACCAGCTGAGCTACCAGGGAAGCCCAAGTAAGCTTTTTGCCTTCCTCCAGGGGATATTCCCAACTCAGGGATTGAACCCAGGTCTCTGGCGTTGCGGGCGTGTTCTTTACTGTCTGAGCCACCAGGGAACCCCATGACCATTGGAGTGGTTAGCCTTCTCCAGGGGATCTTCCTGACCCAGGAATTGAATCAGGGTCTCCTGCATTGCAGGTGGATTTTTACCAGCTGAGCTACCAGGGAAGATTGTTCACTATTAGTTGCTTCAAATTAAGGTTTTTATCTTCTCAAACTCACCATGGGGGAGAAAAGACAATTCTCACAGCTTTCCCTTAGATCCATTCCCTAAAATGAGGCTTTTTGAGGTTTTCTAAGGATTATTTTTGTTCCTTTTATTTTATTTCAGTAGGAAAATAGGGGAAAATCCTCCTCCTTTCTGGTGGCCTCCAGTTAACTGACATCAGCATTGAGAGTAGCAATGAATCTAAAAGGGCTAGGATAGGGGCTTGGACAGGAAGTGTTGGGGTTTGGGGTTGAATTGCATGCCAGTTGTCATGTGAAAATGTAAATCTGTTTTTTTTTTTTTCCATATCTTGCAGTTATTTATGAGTAGCCAGAAATCTGAGTTTTATGTTCCATTTTTAAAAAACTAATTAAAAATAAAGTATGTCATGGACCAAACAAAGCAAATTTATGGGCTTTATTTGGTGTGTAGCTTGTAGGTTTGTAACTTTTGTGCAAAGAGATCTTTATGCTCAGGCTTATATTTAATGCTGTTTGACTTCTCTTTATTGTAAATAGCAATTCAAATCTCACTACCACTCTTTAATAATATCATCTCATACATATGAAGGTTTATTTCTGACAGCTAGGTTCTATGTTCTGTTAGGACAGAAACTGAGACCACTTGGCTTATTGTTGTGTCTGGTCCTATTATAGTTAGTACTCAATATTTGTTGACTATCTTAATGTCAGAAAATTGGATTTCCAAATTTATTGGGTAAATACTGAGATAAGTGGCAATCATAATGTCTAGTAGAGAGTGACATACAGAATATAAAATCTCAAAAAGTTGATAGTATTTCATTTTATGCACTATTTGAATTTATTTCTGTTTTTTCCTTTGTATTTTACTTTGCTTGTGTTTCTTTATTTCCTTTAGGTTTTATAGGAGAGAAAAATATTGAACATGGGTTGCTTAGGGCCTTTCAGAACAATAATTTTTTAAAAAAGGTTTTCTTTGTGCTCACAAAATATATGGGTCTTTTAAAGATATGGAATTCAAATGTTCTGCCCCATTTATTGTAAACTACCCAGATGACTTGGCAATTACAACATTTTTTATATCCAGCCTGCTTCTTGCTTTCAGAAATCACAAAAAAGAAATTTTTGGTAAAATGTATCTTCAATTTAGTTCTGAAAATGTGATCACCATTTATTTTCCTACCAAATCATGCCACTTTCATGCTTCCTGATTTTCCTTTCTCAAAATCCAATTCAACTATTTGCTTGAAGGCACTCATTATACCTTCCTCATTATGATTTATTTTCCTTCCAGGAAGTGTGTTTAAATCACTCAGTCCTGGACTATAGCTCACCAGGCTCCTCTATTCATGGAATTCTCCAGGCAATAATACTGGAGTGAGTTGCCAGTCCCTTCTCCAGGGTATCTTCCACATGCAGGGATTGAACCCGATCTCTTGCATTGTAGGCAGATTGCATTGCAGGCAGACAGTAAAGATACCATCTGAGCCATGAGGGAAGCCAGGAAGGTGGCTGTCAAAGTGTGGTCCATAGAACCTCAAAGGTCCGTGAGCCTTGATTCAGGAAATTTATGAGATCAAAATTAATTTCATAATAATAGTTTTTTTTTTTTGCCCTCTTTTATTATATTAACACTTGTACAAATAGTGCAAAGGCAAGGGTGAAGGAAACCCTTGGAATTTAGCAGGAGTGAAGGCAGTAAGAATTTAAGAAAACACTAAAATTAAGAAAGGATGTCCTTTCACTGCATATCAAAGTACAATGACTGTCCAAGGAAAATAAATATTAAATAAAAAAACAACTTATTTATTTGACTACACTAGGTCAGCATGTGGGATCTTTAGTTGTAGCATGTGGGATCTAGTACCCTGATCAGGGGCTGAACCCAGGCTCCTTGCATTGGGAGTGTGAAGTCTTAGCCAGTGGATCACCAGGATCCCCCAAATACTTTTCTTTTTTTTGACTCATAAACTGAAGCCTTCAGAGGTGATTTGGAGTTGCCTATTGCTTAGTTTAGGAAAGCAAGTTCATAGAGAAACAGTAGAATGGATAAGCAGTGCTTGGTGCAAGGGCTCGCTAAAGATTAGGGTTTAGTGCAAGAAAAACAAGATACATTTCAATTGTTTTTGGTAAATTTATAGAGCTATGTAGACATCACCACAATTCATTTTTAGAACATTTCCATTACTCCCCCAATTTTCCTCAATCTTGCTTTCAGTTAAGCTTAATTCTGGTCACCTCAGTCACAGGCAATTTCTGATCTGCTTCTTGCTTCTTTAAATTTGTCTTCTCAAAATATTTCATATAAGTGAAATCATGTAAGTAGTCTTTTATGTCTGGCTTCTATCACTTAGTATGTTTCCAAGGCTCATCTGTATTGTAACATGTATTAGTATTTCATTGCTTCATTCTTTTTTTTGTGAAACAATAGTCTTTTGTTTGTGTATGCCGCATTTTATTTATCCATTCCTCAATTAATGAATATTTGAATTGTTTCTAAATTTTAGTTCTTATGAGTAAGACGACTACATATATTTACAAGGTACTGTTTTAATTCCTTTGTTGATTTTTAAAATTCTATTTTAAAGTATAATTTTCAGTTATTATACTTTCCATCTCCAGAATTTCCATTTAACTTTTAGTCTATATAATTTCTAGGTCTTCTTTGGGATTCTTTATTCACTGCAATCTCAGACTAGGTTTATTGTATATGACCTCTATTATGTTGAGGTATATTCCTTCTATGCCCACTTTCTGGAGAGTTTTTATCTTAAATGAGTACTGAATTTTGTCAAAAGCTTTTTCTGCATCTATTGAGATGATCATATGGTTTTCATTCTCGATTTGTTGATGTGGTATATCACATTGATTCAGTTGCAGATATTGAAAAATCCTTGTATCTTTGGGATGAATTCCACTTGATCATGGTATATGATTTTTTTTAATGTATTGTTTGATTCATATTGCTAATATTTTGTTGAGGGTTTTTGTATCTATGTTCATCAGTGATATTGGCCTCTAAATTTTTTTTGGGAGGCGTGGTATCTTTGTCTGGTTTTGATATCACAGTGATGGTGGCCTCATAGAATGAATTTGGGAGTTTTCCTTCCTCTGAAATCTTTGGGAGCAGTTTCAGAAGGATAGGTGTTAGCTCTTCTCTAAATGTGTGATAGAATTTACCTCTAAAGCTATTAGGTCCTGGACTTTAGTTTTCTGGAAGTTTTAAAATCACAGTTTCAATTTCAGGGCTTGTGATTGGTCTGTTCATACTTTCTATTTCCTCCTGGTTCAATCTTGGGAGATTTCACCTTTCTAAGAATTTGTCCATTTCTTCCATGTTGTCAATTTTGTTGGCATATAATTGCCTGTTGTACTCTCTTATGATTCTTTGTATTTCTGTGGTGTGAATCGTAACTTCTCCTTTTTCATTTCTAATTTTATTGGTTTGAGTCTTCTCCCTTTTTTTCTTGATGAATCTGGCTAAAGGCATATCAATTTTATCTTTTAAAAGAACCAGCTTTTAGTTTCATTGGTCTCTGCTATTTTTTTTTGTCTCTATTTCATTTGTTTCTGCTCTGATCTTTATGATTTCTTTCCTTCTATTAACTTTAGGTTTTGTTCTTCTTTCTCTAGTTGCTTTAGGTGTTTAAGACTAGGTTGTTCATTTGAGATTTTTCTTGTTTCCTGAGGTTGTAAACTTCCCTCTTAGAACTGTATTCACATTTCATAGGTTTTGGATTGTTGTGTTTAATTAAATTTCATTTGTCTCTATGTATTTTTGACTTCCCCTTTCATTTCTTCTGTGATCCATTGGTTGTTTAGTAGCATAATGTTTAGCTTCCACATGTTTGTGTTTTTATAGTTTTTTGTCATGTTTCCTTTTCATTTATTTCTGATCTCATAGTGTTGTGGTCAGACAAGATGCTTGCTATGATTTCAATTTTCTTAAATTTTCCAAGGCTTAATTTGTGTCCCAATACATGGTCAATCCTGGAGAATGGGCCCTGTGCACTTGAGAAGAATGTGTATTCTGCTGATTTTGGATGGAATGCTCTATAAATATCAGTTGCGTCCATCTGATCTAATGTGTTGTTTAAGGTCTGTGTTTCCTTATTGATTTTCTTTTGATATGATCTGTCACTGATGAAAATGGATTTTAAAGTCTCCCCTGTTATTGTGTTACTGTTGATTTCTCCCTTTATGGCTGTTAGTATTTGCCTTTTATATTGAGGTGCTCCTATATTGGGTACATATATATTTATAGTTGTTATATCTTCTTGAATTGATGTCTTGATCATTATGTAGTGTCTTTCTCTGTCTCTTCAGAGAGTTCAGTTCAATCAATCATGTCTGACTTTTTGTGACCCTGTGGACTGCAGGATGCCAGGCTTCCCTGTCCATCACCAACTCCCAGAGCTTGCTCAAACTCAAGTCCATTGAGTTGGTGATGCCATCCAACCATCTCATCCTCTGTTGTCCCCTTCTCCTCCTGCCTTCAATCTTTCCCAGCACCAGGGCCTTTTCCAGTGAGTCAGTTCTTTGCATCAGGTGGCCAAAGTACTGGAGCTTCAGCTTCAACATCAGTCCTTTTCTGTCTCTTATAACACCCTTTATTTTACTTTATTTTTTCTTTTTCTTTTCATTTATTTTTATTAGTTGTAGGCTAATTACTTCACAACATTGCAGTGGGTTTTGTCATACATTGATATGAATCAGCCATGGAGTTACATGTATTCCCCATCCCAATCCCCCCTCCCACCGCCCTCTCCACCCGATTCCTCTGGGTCTTCCCAGTATACCAGGCCCGAGCACTTCTCTCATGCATCCCACCTGGGCTGCTGATCTGTTTCACTATAGATAATATACATGCTGTTCTCTCAAAACATCCCAACCTCGCCTTCTCCCACAGAATCCAAAAGTCTGTTCTGTACATCTGTGTCTCTTTTTCTGTTTTGCATATAGGGTTATCATTACCATCTTTCTAAATTCCATATATATGTGTTATATGCTGTAATGTTCTTTCTCTTTCTGGCTTACTTCACTCTGTATAATGGGCTCCAGTTTCATCCATCTCATTAGAACTGATTCAAATGAATTCTTTTTAATGGCTGAGTGTATATGTACCACAGTGTATATGTACCACAGCTTCCTTATCCATTCGTCTGCTGATGGGCATCTAGGTTGCTTCCATGTCCTGGCTATTATAAACAGTGCTGCAATGAACATTGGGGTGCACGTGTCTCTTTCAGATCTGGTTTCCTCAGTGTGTATGCCCAGAAGTGGGATTGCTGGGTCATATGGCAGTTCTATTTCCAGTTTTTTAAGAAATCTCCACACTGTTTTCCATAGTGGCTGTACTAGTTTGCATCCCCACCAACAGTGTAAGAGGGTTCCCTTTTCTCCACACCCTCTCCAGCATTTATTGCTTGTAGACTTTTGGATAGCAGCCATCCTGACTGGCGTGTAATGGTACCTCATTGTGGTTTTGATTTGCATTTCTCTGATAATGAGTGATGTTGAGCATCTTTTCATGTGTTTCTTAGCCATCTGTATGTCTTCTTTGGAGAAATGTCTGTTTAGTTCTTTGGCCCATTTTTTGATTGGGTCATTTATTTTTCTGGAATTGAGCTTCAGGAGTTGCTTGTATATTTTTGAGATTAATCCTTTGTCTGTTTCTTCATTTGCTATTATTTTCTCCCATTCTGAAGGCTGTCTTTTCACCTTACTTATAGTTTCCTTTGCAGTGCAAAAGCTTTTAAGTTTCATTAGGTCCCATTTGTTTAGTTTTGCTTTTATTTCCAACATTCAGGGAGGTGGGTCATAGAGGATTCTGCTGTGATTCATGTCAGAGAGTGTTTTGCCTATGTTCTCCTCTAGGAGTTTTATAGTTTCTGGTCTTACATTTAGATCTTTAATCCATTTTGAGTTTATTTTTGTGTATGGTGTTAGAAAGTGTTCTAGTTTCATTCTTTTACAAGTGGTTGACCAGTTTTCCCAGCACCACTTGTTAAAGAGGTTGTCTTTTTTCCATTGTATATTCTTGCCTCCTTTGTTGAAGATAAGGTGTCCATAGGTTCGTGGATTTATCTCTGGGCTTTCTATTCTGTTCCATTGATCTATATTTCTGTCTTTGTGCCAATACCATACTGTCTTGATGACTGTGGCTTTGTAGTAGAGTCTGAAGTCAGGCAGGTTGATTCCTCCAGTTCCATTCTTCTTTCTCAAGATTACTTTGGCTATTCGAGGTTTTTTGTATTTCCATACAAATTGTGAAATTATTTGTTCTAGTTCTGTGAAAAATACCATTGGTAGCTTGATAGGGATTGCATTGAATCTGTAGATTGCTTTGGGTAGAATAGCCATTTTGACAATATTGATTCTTCCAATCCATGAACACGGTATGTTTCTCCATCTGTTTGTGTCCTCTTTGATTTCTTTCATCAGTGTTTTATAGTTTTCTATGTATAGGTCTTTTGTTTCTTTAGGTAGATATACTCCTAAGTATTTTATTCTTTTTGTTGCAATGGTGAATGGTATTGTTTGCTTACTTTCTCTTTCTGTTTTCTCATTGTTAGTGTATAGGAATGCAAGGGATTTCTGTGTGTTAATTTTATATCCTGCAACTTCACTATATTCGTTGATTAGCTCTGGTAATTTTCTGGTAGAGTCTTTAGGGTTTTCTATGTAGAGGATCTTGTCATCTGCAAACAGCGAGAGTTTCACTTCTTCTTTTCCTATCTGGATTCCTTTTACTTCTTTTTCTGCTCTGATTGCTGTGGCCAAAACTTCCAACACTATGTTGAATAGTAGTGGTGAGAGTGGGCACCCTTGTCTTGTTCCTGATTTCAGGGGAAATGGTTTCAATTTTTCACCATTGAGGGTGATGCTTGCTGTGGGTTTGTCATAGATAGCTTTTATTATGTTGAGGTATGTTCCTTCTATTCCTGCTTTCTGGAGAGGTTTAATCATAAATGAGTGTTGAATTTTGTCAAAGGCTTTCTCTGCATCTATTGAGATAATCATATGGTTTTTATCTTTCAATTTCTTAATGTGAACACCCTTTATTTTAAAGTCTGTTTTGTCTGATATGGGTATTGCTGCTCTGGCTTTCTTTTGATTTACGTTTGTATGGAATATATTCTTTCATTCCCTCACTTTCAGTCTGTATGTTTCCCTAGGTCTGAAGTGGATCTTTTGTAGACAACATACATATGGGCCTTGTTTTTGTATCCATTCAGCCAGTCTGTGTCTTTTGGTTGGAGCATTTAGTCTACTTATATTTAGGGTAATTATTGAGATGTATGTTTCTATTATCATTTTCTTATTTGTTTGCCATTTTCCTAATTGTTTTAGGTAAAAAGAAATTGACTTAATTTTTGTTAGGCCTTTTTTCATCCCTTCCTCTTTTGTCCTCTACTCTTTTGGCTTGATAACTGCCTTCAGTGTTGTGTTTGAATTGCTTTTTCTTTTTTGTGTATCTGTTTTGGTTTTTGGATTTGCTGTTCCCATGAGGTTTTAATATAACAGTCTGTATATGGACATCATTGTTTACGTTGCTGGTCTCTTTCCCACCTAGAGGAGTTCTTGTGGCATTTGTTGCAAAGCTGGTCTGGTGATGTTGAATTCTTTTAGCTTTTGCTTGTCTGTAAAGCTTTTGATTTCATTTCTCTGTCGAATTTGAATGAAAATCTTGCTGGGTCGAGTATTCTTGCTTATAGATTCTTTTATTTTATCACTTTAAATATATCTTGCCACTCCTTTCTGGCAATTTAGAAAGATGGTAACGACAACCCTATATGCAAAACAGAAAAAGAGACAGAGAAATACAGAACAGACTTTTGAACTCTGTGGGAGAAGGTGAGGGTGGGATGTTTCGAAAGAACAGCATGTATATTATCTATGGTGAAACAGGTCACCAGCCCAGGTGGGATGCATGAGACAAGTGCTCGAGCCTGGTGCACTGGGAAGACCCAGAGGAATCGGGTGGAGAGGGAGGTGGGAGGGGGGATCGGGATGGGGGATACATGTAAATCTATTGCTGATTCATGTCAATGTATGACAAAACCCACTGAAAAATTAAATAAATTAATTAATTAAAAAAAAAAGAGTTTCTGATTAGAAATCAGCTTATAACCTTATGGGAGTTTCCTTGTGTATTACTTGTCATTTTTCCCTTGTTGCTTTTAATATTTTTTTCTTTGTCTTTAATTTTTGCCAATTTGATTACTATATGTCTTGGTGTGTTCCTCCTTGATTTATCCTGCCTGGGATTCTCTGCATTTTTCCTCATCTGGATGACTGTTTCCTTTACCGTGTTAGGGAAATTTTCAGCTACTATCTCTTCAAATATTTTCTCAGGTCCTTTCTCTCACTCTTCTCCTTCTGGAACCCCTACCATGTTAATGTTGGTGTGTTCAGTGTTGCCCCAGGGGTCTCATAGACTCTCTTCATTTCAATTCATGCCGGGGTCCAGCCTCGGCAGGATCCAGGGGCTACCCTCAGGATGAACGGCGTCAGCAAGAGAAGACACGTGAGACCAGCCTTGATAGGGCCAAGTCTCAGGATGAATGACGAGAGAGAGAAAGAGAGCGAGAGAGAGAGAGAGAGAGAGAGAGAGAGAGAGAGAGAGAGAGTGACCAGATGGGGGTGTTTGTAGCAGGGTCTGGCAATGTTTTATTTTTTACCGTAGCTTTTATACCCTAAGTTAGTACATTTCTAAGGGGAAGATAGTTTAACATTACATCAGCTTGTTCTTCACGAAACCAGGGTGTTTTCTGCATACTTCTTTGTTTATGAGGGTCTTGTACATTATCTTCTGGCCTTGGGGCCTATTAACATTTTATGCAGGTCAGGTGAATGTAAACCTATTTTCTGTTTCTATGGTGACCTTAACTGAAAGGTAGCAGTCTCATAGGGCAACAGTACAGAGTAGAAGTATAACCTTGTTAACACAAAAATTAACCCTTCTGCAGAAGTTGTCAGTTGCGTTTATCTAAGAAGTTTACCCCACACTGACTCTGCGACTTTGGTGAGGCAGCCCCTGCCTAGCACTCCTGACTAATAATTAACAACCGTTTCATTGTTACCACACTAGGGCTAAGCTCTTATTTTTCTAGATCTTTAACTATAATAACAATGGTTTCCATAATACAACCTTAGCACATTAAGAGCAAAAACACAGCAAGCAAATGTTAACCCAATAACCACCTTTAGAATAATTTTTCTTATGTTTTCTAATAGGACTCCTTCACTCCCCAAAGGGCTCTATGTCTATTAAGGCCTTTATATGATCAGGTTCTTTATGCTGTTTTGTGATTAGGGTATTATAAGCAATCATGCATATTAGTACCAAGGGCAGAAACGCATTTGCTAAACAATACCAGTAAAGGAGTTTAAATTAAAACACTCCTTTCACCCTGGATAATCTCATAAAATACCACCATCCGGGAAACTTATTGATTAGAGTTCTAAATTGATTCTTATTTGGAAAGAGATCGAGGAAGGCCTTCTGCCTTTGTCACAGAAATTAGGGAGTAGTCTATTGAAGCAAGCATCAGAAAGACAGATATCATCTTTAAGGTGAGCGCTGGGGGCAGCTTTTCAGAATCCCTGAAAACCTGATCTGCCTTGCCTGTCAGGTTTTCTCCTCGTGACCTTGTCATGGGTGGGATCTCGTGAGCTGGCCTTTTCGAAATCCCTGAAAACCTGATCCGCCTTGCCTGTCAGGTTTTCCCCCTCATGACCTTGTCATGGGTAGGATCTTGTGTGTTGGCTCCCGGCAAATTCATTCCTTTTTCTTTATTCTGTTCTGCAGGAGTGATTTCCACCATCTGTCTTCTGGGTCACTTATCCATTCTTCTACCTCAGTTATTCTGCTACTGATACTTCTAGTGTATTTTTCATTTCAGTTATTGTATTGTTCATCTCTGTTTGTTCTTTAACTCTTCTAGGTCTTTGTTAAACATTTCTTGCATTTTCTCGATACTCGCCTCCATCCTTTTCCCAAGGTTGTGGATCATCTTCACTATCATTATTCTGAATTATTTTTCCAGAAGGTTTACTATCTCCCCTTCACTTAGTTGCTTTTCTGGGAGAGACTGAGAAACTTGGTTAACGCCAAAGCCATAATTTCCATTTATAGAAAGAGAGCCAGTTTTTTTCAGGTAATCCCTTTGTGGGTGTAAGTGGAATTCCCTTTGAAGATTATTCATATTATACCACAGAGATGCAAAACAAACCTCTATTAATCTGAAGGAATGACAGCTACTAGTATTTATAATTAATACTAGAAAGATAACTAGCCCTATACAGAATAATCTGTATGTTCTATATTACAGTATTATTGTGTATTTTTAGCAGGGCATTGTATTTGCAGATTGATTAAATGCATTCATTGTTAGAAATTTCCTAGGTACAAATATAAAAATTACTTGACATATATTTTATAAAATACAATGAACAGTTTTATTTTTAATTCATATAAATGATAGAACCCATAATTATTTTGTTTATAATTTTATGAAGACTCCAGTTTGTTTAGGTATTGTTACTACAGAAACACTTGTAATTACTTTTTCAGGTTTCAGAAGAAATCATTTTTCAAAGAATTAAATAATTTATATTTTCAATACCCTGTAAAATATAATAGTGACTGCCAGGAAACAGACTTGTTTCCTTTCTTATTTGGCATTTTAAATATTATTTGTATATTTATTATTTCTTGCAGGATCAATTGTACAACCATTTGAATAATTTAGATCTTTTCAAACTTTACTTCTGAATATACTAGTTGACTGAAATAAAGACTCCCCTATGACTTTATCTAAACAACAGCTTTAGTTCTATTTTATATGATACTATGTCTCACACTGAGTAAGTATTCAATAAATGTTTGCTGAATTGATTAATGAATACTTGTTCTTGCCAATGTTAATTTAACAGTCTAGAAATTTTGAGCAAGCATGAACATTGTTATTTTCATTGAATGAAATCTCTCCTCAGATCCTTGGATTCAATATTTTTTTTTATTTAGGAGACAAATTAAAGAATGATATTTTAAAAGTCTCCAGATACAGCCCTACTAGTGCAAGATTTTGAAGGTCAGCCCCAAGTCTATCTTAACTTCTTGTAGGGCAGCTCTCTTCTGCGAGGTGGCCCAGGGATATTAAGTAACTCTATCGTGTTGCTTTGCCATCCCTTAAAGCAATTCTTTTTAAACTTTGTGTGTATATAAACCATATAAAAATCTTATTAAAATGCAAATTATGTTATTTATTAACCAACTATAGGCCTGGTATTCTTTGTTTTGTCAGGTACTTTATGCTTGTCTTAATGCAAAATGAGAGCCTGGTGAAGCTTATTATTTCAATTTATTTGCTTAAAATATGAATAATAAATAAAGCATAAATAGTTATGCTTTATTTCCCTCAGAGGCACAGTTCAATCCTTGTGTTGATTGTGAAGCACTATATTGTTTCGTTTGGATACTATGGGAATCATTGAATGCCATTAATAATTAGTGAATCTAGTCTGTGTGCTGTCCTTTAGGGCCTGTTAAAATAGGCTTGTATACTAGTTCAAATCACCCTTTGTAATTTATTTATTAAACTGAACTGTATTCTTCCATAGTTAAGGCCTTGATATTTTTCAGATATCTTTGCCTCTATAATCTTCTTCCATACTCTGAGCTAACTGCTACATTCATTGTTGCTTCATTTCTGCTGACTTTAAATTGTTGTCTGCCAAATTTTATAACTTCCTGGAGTAGAAAGGGAAATTAAACATGAACCATAGTGCACTTGAACAAAATACATGCTACAGTTAGAGGCTGAATGAATAAATATATGCTGAAAAGTCTCTTGGTATGGCCTCTTATTAAGAGTCTTTGGTTTATCTGATTTCACCTATTTTTATTTTAACATACCATATTCTTTAAAGGGTGGATTGTTTTTATTATCACAGGCATTTTATAGTAGAAAAGTGACCACTTGCACAGAGAGTTTTAGTAGTTGGCCAGGTAGATTATAGGACGACAATTGCTTCTAGACTATAATACAATGGACTTGTAAAGGTAAACAGGAGACAAAATTGTGTAGATGGTTATACTATTTTCCAAAGATATATGTGTGTGTGTGTATATGTATGTATGTATATAATATAAGCATATTGTATCATATAATATAATCACATACCTCTATATAATATTTATATGACCAGTAAATTGGTAAAGGAATGGAATAAAAATGAAATTTTATTTTTGTCTCCTTCAGCCCCTTTAAAATTAATTTAGTGTAGAAAGTTTCTTCCCCTAAATGTAAACTTAAATGAATTCTCTAAATTACAAAACATAGTATTGATTTAGAAAATAGGATGTGAAGTTTTAATGATCAAAACTCCAAACCTCTAGATCAAATCTTCTCTCCTCTTTCAGCCAGCACAGTACTCAGGTGGGCTCCCTGTTTTTGGAAAGAGTATATGGATAGCTTCTCCTCCTCCTCCTGCTCTTGGTCTGATGTTTCCCGACCCGATGTCAAGTCCTCCTGTAACTGGTGCGCATGGGAGAAAGGAGAGAAAAGGGGATAAGAAAGTTCTCAGTGGAATCCTCAGTGCTGTAGGCTGGCTTTGGCTCCTGGGTGGGGGCAGATGGCTGACTTATGACCCTTTTATGGAGTACTCTGGTGGATTCCTCAGATTCTTATATCAGAGACTTCTTGATGCCATGCCGCAGCAGGCACATTGCTCTTCTGTGTGATCTTCTGAGATGTTTCCAGCAATCCCTAGGAATTCTAAGTCCACTTCCAATTTTTCATTGCTGGAATCCCTTCACCCTTCTAGAGACCCAAGACAATTCCAATCCCTGCACTTTTTTACATGGGAAATTTTCACTTATCTTTAAAACTGAGCAACTCAAGAGAAGTCTAGGCTGAGTGTCATGCCAAATCTTTCTTTGAAAGTTTTCCTCTCTCCTGTTTGGGTTTCATTTTTGCATCTCTGATGTGGTTAAAAATTCTGAAAGCCCTGGGAGACTCCTCTCTCTTCTACTTTTTAAAAATTAATAAACTGTCCATTTGAGTCTGGCCCTTCTCTCTGGTATGCAAGATCAATCATGTTTTGGTCTTGACTGAAATTCAACTTTAGGGAACATAACACAAAAACAGAAGCTTGTGCCTCAAAATACTAACATTGGCTGTGAAGAGGTGGTAAGATGAGGTTATAAGTGTTTTAGTTTGAACTTGTATGTATTTTCTCACTTTTTGTGACTACATCCCTTTTTAACTTAAAATATATTATTGAAAAGCAATGTATATATATATATATATATATATATATTTATTTTTGGGTGAAAAGCAACATATTTTTACCTTCTGGCTTTTAAAATCTAGTAGTAAATTAGTTGTTTTTATCATTGGCTTGGTTCTTATTTCTTAGTTCACCCCCTAAATACTGCCCTAACTTATGATTTAATTAGGGGAATATGTATAAATGTCATGTTTTTAAAGAGCCAGTTTAATATTCAAAAGAGACAGTGAAAAGCTTAGAATTTATATGATAAAAGTATAAAATGGGTTTTCTTGTTGAAGACAAATATTGCCTGATTTAATGAAAGTTCTAAAACCTCTGTGTAACCCTAGGTTTGTCTCTGTCTAGGGATCCCTTCTTCAATTTATAAAAAATGTAAAAAGAATAGTCCCTTTCCCCCTTGTAAGTAGCTGCACATCAAATTTCCCCATGGTTAGGGGAGATGATGGAGAACAGAATAGAATACAGAATGAATGAAGTCATCTGAGCTGACAGGTACAGCATAGCTTGGCAACCTGGAAACAAGTGACACTTGGAAATATAGGCAAGGAGACATTGGTGTCAAAACTCACTTGGTGCTGTGTATTCTCTAAGCCCTGGAAAGGAGGTTAGGATCAGAACTCCAGTCCATAGGTAGGTCCTTGGAAATAATATAGTATTCAGGGCCCTGGTTTTGGAAATACTGTTGTTCTGGGTATTTTATAGAATCAAAATTCTAATTCACTTAATATGTAGACCTTCAAATAAGGAGAGTCTTTTCTGTATTTAGTACCAGTGAAAAAACTGGTATGAAGCAGAATCAAGGACTCAAAAAGAGAATAAGAGAATAGTCTCATTGTTTAACTTCAAATACAAGATCAGAGATGGACCAGAAGTGAGGATTATAGATGCTGAATCCTGAGTATTAGATTAGGGTTCCTTAGATTTTATCTGCAGGAGGTTAGATTTAGTTTGGAGTGAGGATGGTGGTAAGAGGTTTGAGCTTACAGAATGGAGGAAGTGTGATAGTAGATGCTAGGGCTTAAAGTCATTAAGGTTTGGGTTTCTCCTATAAAACTCCTAGAGGAGAACATAGGCAAAACACTCTCTGATATAAATCACAGCAGGATCCTCTATGACCCACCTCCCAGAGTAATGGAAATAAAAGCAAAAATAAACAAATGGAACCTAATTAAACTTAAAAGCTTTTGTACAACAAAGGAAACTATAAGCAAGTTGAAAAGACAGCCTTCAGAATGGGAGAAAATAATAGCAAATGAAGAAACAGACAAATAATTAATCGCAAAAATATACAAACAGCTCCTGCAGCTCAATTCCAGAAAAATAAACGACCCAATCAAAAAATGGGCCAAAGAACTAAACAGACATTTCTCCAAAGAAGACATACAGATGGCTAACAAACTCATGAAAAGATGCTCAACATCACTCATTACCAGAGAAATGCAAATCAAAACCACAATGAGATACCATCTCACGCCAGTCAGAATGGCTGCTATCCAAAAGTTACAAACAATAAATGCTGGAGAGGGTGTGGAGAAAAGGGAACCCTCTTACACTGTTGATGGGCATGCAAACTAGTACAGCCACTATGAAGAACAGTGTGTAGATTCCTTAAAAAACTGCAAATAGAACTGCCATATGACCCAGCAATTCCACTGCTGGGCATACACACCAAGGAAACCAGAATTGAAAGAGACACGTGTACCCCAGTGTTCATTGCAGCACTCTTTACAATAGCCAGGACATGGAAGCAACCTAGATGTCCATTGGCAGACGAATGGATAAGAAAGCTGTGGTACATACACACAATGGAATATTACTCAGCCATTAAAAAGAATTCATTTGAATCAGTTCTAATGAGGTGGATGAAACTGGAGCCTCTTATACAGAATGAAGTAAGCCAGAAAGAAAAACACCAATACAGTGTATTAATGCATATATATGGAATTTAGAAAGATGGTAACAATGACCCTATATGCAAGACAGCAGAAGAGACACAGGTGTAAAGAACAGTCTTTTGTACTCTGTGGGAGAAGGCGAGAGTGGGATGATTTGAGATAATAGCATTGAAACATGTATAGTATCATATGTGAAACAAATTGCCAGTCCAGGTTTGATGCATGAGACAGGGTGCTCAGGGCTGGTGCACTGGGATGGCCCTGAGGGATGGGATGGGGAGGGAGGTGGGAAGGGGATTAAGGATGGGGACACATGTACACCCATGGCTGATTCATGTCAATGTATGGCAAAAACCACTACAATATTGTAAAGTAATTAGCCTCCAATCAAAATAAATTATTTAAAGAAAAAGAAATGGGAAAAAAAAGTTTGTGTTTCTTCATATAATCCTGAAATTACTTACATTTGAACCATTTGAAGGCTTTCTGAATGTGGATTTTCAGACTTTCTGAACTAGTGTCTGAGTGTATTTCAAGGAAATGTGCATGGCTGTGAAGTATCTTGTGTATGATTCTTATGTGCTCTGGAGTCTGAGAAGCATTCTAACAGGGGATGCTGGTCTCCTCAAGATGAGCCTTTGGTTTGACTGTCTTTTGCTTTCAGCTCTGTTGATATCCCCTTTCTTTAACATTCAGCTCAAATATTGTCTTATTTTAAGCTATTCTTAATTTTTCTAAATGAAATGAATTATATACAAAGCCTTGATGTCTTCATGGCATTTTTTCTTACTGTGTTTTGGGGTAATATAGCACAGTTGTTGTATGTGTGGCTCTATGTCTTTTGGGGATGGGCAGAATGCATTGTGGTCCATAGTCAGTGAGCCTGGATTTAAGACTCAACTCCACCTTTCACCCTCTGTGTAATTTTAATCAATTGCTTCCTTTTTTTTTTTTTTTAAAGCTTCACTTTTCTTCTCTGTAAAATGGTTGTGAGAATTAAATAAGTTAATGTAAGTAAAGCACTTAATAGAATGTGGCATAGTCTAGATGCTCAAGGAATTTTTGCTATTATTATTTGCTGGCGGAAGATAGCATGTCATATTAATTTCTGTCAAGCATTCAGTACAAAATTAGACACTCAAGAAAACTACTGAAATTGAATTGAATTCATCTCACAAGCAATTTTAAGGTTAATCAGGACAGTGTCTAAGTGGAAAAGACTCACTTGGTTCTCTGGAAAAAAATACCTGAAACTATTCAATACAATATTTATGCTTTTGGATTTGAGAGCATGAAGGGTTTTAATTAAAGATACCAGGAAGAGAAAGCAGGACAGAAGAGTTGTCAGAGTTTTCAAAACTAACTCTGCAGTGTGTTCGGTATGCTTGTGGTGTATGTCTTATAGAACGCAACTGCTACTTGTTAAATGACTTATGCCTTTCCCGATTTTTCAGTAGTATGCTTATTTAGAAGTATACCAGTTAATTGAATTCAGAACTATCAAGCAATGCCCTATTTCCCATTTGACTTCTAGAATACTTGTGTATGAGACCTCAATTTTCAAGTCAGAGACATTTAGTGAATGGTAATAAAAATACATAGAAAATCTATGAGATGTGCGAGCTATGCCTGATAATCAGATCCAAGAGTATAAAAAAGCAGAAGTTTTTATTTTCTATTCATTTACTTACTATATCCCTGCCCCTTCCCACAAAGGATTTACAGTCACTAAATAGATACTTTGAAAAAAGTTCATCTTTTCCAAACTCCTAAAATTCAGTTTCCATTTATATTTTCCAAATTGGGTTACTCAAAGCTCAGTATGCAAATTTCTTTGCTTTTTAGGCTCATTTTTATTGTGACTTGTCAAAAAGCTGAACACAGAAAAAATTTCATGTAATTATAATTATGTAATTATATAGATAATTATATAAAATATATAAATATATTCTTAAGTAAAAGACAAAGGCTATTATTTTCAACAATAAAAATATGTATGACTTTTTCAATCAACCAAGAATTATTGAATTGACCACCACTTTCCTGGTGGTCCAGTGGTTAAGAATCTGCCTTGAGATGCAGGGGACAAGGTTTTGATCCCTGATCAGGGAACTGAGATACCACATGCCAGGGAACTCCTGAGCCTGTGCACTGCAACTATAGAACCCATGCACCATAACTAGAGTCTGTGCTCCACGTGATGCAACTGAAGGTCCCACGTGTTGCAACTAAGATCTGATGCAGCCAAAAAAAAAAAAAAAGAATGATCAGTTTCAGAGGATCAGTGGATAATTTTGATTGTTAATAAGTGATTCAGTTGGCAGTAACTGTTCACTTCAAAATTTGGAAAAGATTTTTATGTTCTTTAAAATATTCTCTTTGCATCATGGATAATATACATTGTTTGACAAGGATTGTGAGTGCAAGCACTTGAATTCTTATAATAAAATGTTCTTTTCAGATTAAGTTTTAAGACTTTAGGACACAATCTAGTAAAGTGTACTAATGAAACTATTAGTTTATGCTGCAGTATGCAGGTGTAGGGGTTCTGGCTTGTAGCAGAGGACTTGCCTTATCAGGATTTTTCTTTTATCCTACAACAATCCCCAAAGATAATTCTCTTCAGAGAAATGTCAAAACCATGTTTTAGTATAAAATGCCAGTATCCTCACTTCTAGCTTCTAGTCATAATGTAGTAACAAAGACCATATTTATGCTCCTGCCTCTAACAATTTAAAAAGTGGACAAAACATATAAAACAAAAATTTTCACATCAGCAGGTAGTCAGCAAAAGGCTAATCTTTGAGGGAAGGAAAACAATTAGATGAGCCTTTGCTTCCCCATGTTATTGCCTGGAGAGAGCTCACTGTCTGTGGAGTAGTATAGGTAAACCAACACAGAACCTGGAGATGTCTCTGAGTTGAGGAAGCAGGGTTGAAAAATTTCTGAATAGCAACACAGCTAGAATTCACATGATGGAATACCAGGAAAGAGGGAATTACTCAGTTGTATATTTTAGAGATTTGTTGTCTAGAGGATTTATTCTTCTTGAGTGTTCAGCTGAGTTGGAGTATTGCATATGTGTGAGGAAACTTCTAGCTACTGGAAAGAAGTTAGTGGAGAAATCTGTAGAGGTCCCAGAGAGATGGGATAGTTTGTATTCTCACCAGCCAGAGGAGAAAGATACATCAGTGAAAGTACTCAGAAGAGTAATGTATCAATAGGGACTAAAAACTCTACTGTTCTTACCCAGTAAAGCCTGAAAGCAAGCCTCACAGGGATAAAATTTTCCAAATAACTTTTATTAGAATAAAACATAAGAATATTCAGTAATTGACAAAGTAATATAATATCTGGCTTGCAAAAGAAGCAGAAATATATGACACACAATGAAGAGAAAAATCAACAACAGAAATGGACCTGAGTTATCATATGATCCTGCAGTCCCAGTCTTGGGCATATATTTGGAGAAAACTCTTAATTCAAAAAGATACATGTACCCCAATGTACAATAGCCAAGATATAAATGTCCATTGACAGATGACTGGATAAAGATACACACACACACACACACACACACACACACACACACACACACACACACACACACACACACACACACAATGGAATATGACTCAGCCAGAAAGCAGAATGAAATAATGCCATTTGCAGCAACCTGGATGAACCTAGAGATTATCATATTAAGTGAAGTTAGTCAAATAAAGAAAGACAAATGTCATATGATGTCCCTTACATGTGGAATCTAAGTTCAGTTCAGTTAAGTTGCTCAGTCGTGTCAGATTCTTTGCGACACCATGAACCGCAGCGTGCCAGGCTTCCCTGTCCATCACCAACTCCCAGAGTTTACTCAAACTCATGTCCATTGAATTGGTGATGCCATTCAACCATCCATCTTCTGTCGTCCCCTTCTCCTCCCGCCTTCAATCTTTGCCAGCATCAGGGTCTTTTCAAGTGAGTCAGCTCTTTGCATCAGGTGGCCAAAGTATTAGAGTTTCAGCTTCAGCATCAGTCCTTCCAATATATTCAGGACTGATTTCCTTTAGGATGGACTGGCTGGATCTCCTTGCAGTCCAAGGGACTCTCAAGAGTCTTCTCCAACATCACAGTTCAAAAGCATCGATTCTTCAGCATTCAGCTTTCTTTTTTTTTTTTTTATTAGTTGGAGGCTAATCACTTCACATCATTTCAGTGGGTTTTGTCATACATTGACATGAGTCAGCCATGGATCTACACGTATTCCCCATCCCGATCCCCACTCTCACCTCCCTCTCCACCCGATTCCTCTGGGTCCTCCCAGTGCACCAGGCCGGAGCACGTGTCTGATGCATCCCACCTGGGCTGGCGATCTGTTTCACCATAGATAGTATACATGCTGTTCTTTTGAAATATCCCACCCTCACATTCTCCCACAGAGTTCAAAAGTCTGTTTTGTATTTCTGTGTCTCTTTTTCTGTCTTGCATATAGGGTTATCGTTACCATCTTTCTAAATTCCATATATATGTGTTAGTATGCTGTAATGTTCTTTATCTTTCTGGCTTACTTCACTCTGTATAAGGGGCTCCAGCTTCATCCATCTCATTAAGACTGGTTCAAATGAATTCTTTTTAATGGCTGAGTAATATTCCATGGTGTATATGTACCACAGCTTCCTCATCCATTCATCTGCTGATGGGCATCTAAGTTGCTTCCATGTCCTGGCTATTATAAACAGTGCTGTGATGAACATTGGGGTGCATGTGTCTCTTTCAGATCTGGTTTCCTCAGTGTGTATGCCCAGAAGTGGGATTGCTGGGTCATATGGCAGTTCTATTTCCAGTTTTTTAAGAAATCGACACACTGTTTTCCATAGCGGCTGTACTAGTTTGCATTCCCACCAACAGTGTAAGAGGGTTCCCTTTTCTCCACACCCTCTCCAGCATTTATTGCTTGTAGACTTTTGGATAGAAGCCATCCTGACTGGCGTGTAATGGTACCTCATTGTGGTTTTGATTTGCATTTCTCTAATAATGAGTGATGTTGAGCATCTTTTCATGAGTTTGTTAGCCATCTGTATGTCTTCTTTGGAGAAATATCTGTTTAGTTCTTTGGCCCATTTTTTGATTGGGTCATTTATTTTTCTGGAATTGAGCTGCAGGAGTTGCTTGTATATTTTTGAGATTAATCCTTTGTCTGTTTCTTCATTTGCTATTATTTTCTCCCAATCTGAGGGCTGTCTTTTCACCTTACTTATAGTTTCCTTTGCAGTGCAAAAGCTTTTAAGTTTCATTAGGTCCCATTTGTTTAGTTTTGCTTTTATTTCCAACATTCAGGGAGGTGGGTCATAGAGGATCTTGCTGTGATTTATGTCGGAGAGTGTTTTGCCTATGTTCTCCTCTAGGAGTTTTATAGTTTCTGGTCTTACATTTAGATCTTTAATCCATTTTGAGTTTATTTTTGTGTATGGTGTTAGAAAGTGTTCTAGTTTCATTCTTTTACAAGTGGTTGACCAGTTTTCCCAGCACCACTTGTTAAAGAGGTTGTCTTTTTTCCATTGTATATCCTTGCCTCCTTTGTCAAAGATAAGGTGTCCATAGGTTCGTGGATTTATCTCTGGGCTTTCTATTCTGTTCCATTGCTCTATATTTCTGTCTTTGTGCCAGTACCATACTGTCTTGATGACTGTGGCTTTGTAGTAGAGTCTGAAGTCAGGCAGGTTGATTCCTCCAGTTCCATTCTTCTTTCTCAAGATTACTTTGGCTATTTGAGGTTTTTTGTATTTCCATACAAATTGTGAAATTATTTGGTCTAGTTCTGTGAAAAATACCGTTGGTAGCTTGATAGGGATTGCATTGAATCTATAGATTGCTTTGGGTAGAATAGCCATTTTGACAATACTGATTCTTCCAATCCATGAACATGGTATGTTTCTCCATCTGTTTGTGTCCTCTTTGATTTCTTTCATCAGTGTTTTATAGTTTTCTATGTATAGGTCTTTTGTTTCTTTAGGTAGATATACTCCTAAGTATTTTATTCTTTTTGTTGCAATGGTGAATGGTATTGTTTCCTTAATTTCTCTTTCTGTTTTTTCATTGTTAGTATATAGGAATGCAAGGGATTTCTGTGTGTTAATTTTATATCCTGCAACTTTACTGTATTCATTGATTAGCTCTAGTAATTTTCTGATAGAGTCTTTAGGGTTTTCTATGTAGAGGATCATGTCATCTGCAAACAGTGAGAGTTTCACTTCTTCTTTTCCTATCTGGATTCCTTTTACTTCTTTTTCTGCTCTGATTGCTGTGGCCAAAACTTCCAGCACTATGTTGAATAGTAGTGGTGAGAGTGGGCACCCTTGTCTTGTTCCTGATTTCAGGGGAAATGGTTTCAATTTTTCACCATTGAGGGTGATGCTTGCTGTGGGTTTGTCATAGATAGCTTTTATTATGTTGAGGTATGTTCCTTCTATTCCTGCTTTCTGGAGAGGTTTAATCATAAATGAGTGTTGAATTTTGTCAAAGGCTTTCTCTGCATCTATTGAGATAATCATATGGTTTTTATCTTTCAATTTGTTAATGTGGTGTATTACATTGATTGATTTGCGGATATTAAAGAATCCTTGCATTCCTGGGATAAAGCCCACTTGGTCATGGTGTATGATTTTTTTTAATATGTTGTTGGATTCTGTTTGCTAGAATTTTGTTAAGGATTTTTGCATCTATGTTCATCAGTGATATTGGCCTGTAGTTTTCTTTTTTTGTGGCATCTTTGTCTGGTTTTGGAATTAGGGTGATGGTGGCCTCATAGAATGAGTCTGGAAGCTTACCTTCATCCGCAATTTTCTGGAAGAGTTTGAGTAAGATAGGTGTTAGCTCTTCTCTAAATTTTTGGTAGAATTCAGCTGTGAAGCCATCTGGTCCTGGGCTTTTGTTTGCTGGAAGATTTTTGATGACAGTTTCGATTTCCTTGCTTGTGCTGGGTCTGTTAAGATCTTCTATTTCTTCCTGGTTCACTTTTGGAAAGTTATACTTTTCTAAGAATTTGTCCATTTCATCCAAGTTGTCCATTTTATTGGCATAGAGCTGGTAGTAGTCTCTTATGATCCTTTGTATTTCAGTGTTGTCTGTTGTGATCTCTTCATTTTCATTTCTAATTTTGTTAATTTGGTTCTTCTCTCTTTGTTTCTTAATGAGTCTTGCTAATGGTTTGTCAATTTTGTTTATTTTTTCAAAAAACAGCTTTTAGCTTTGTTGATTTTTGCTATGGTCTCTTTAGTTTCTATTGCATTTATTTCTGCCCTGATTTTTAAGATTTGTTTCCTTCTGCTAACCCTGGGGTTCTTCATTTCTTCCTTCTCTAATTGCTTTAGGTGTAGAGTTAGGTTATTTATTTGGTTTTTTTCTTGTTTCTTGATGTAAGCCTGTAATGCTATGAACCTTCCCCTTAGCACTGCTTTTACAGTGTCCCATAGGTTTTGGGTTGTTGTGTTTTCATTTTCATTCATTTCTATACATATTTTGATTTCTTTTTTGGTTTCTTCTATGATTTGTTGGTTATTCAGAAGCGTGTTATTTAGCCTCCATATGTTTGAAGTTTTAACAATTTTTTTCCTGTAATTGAGATCTAATCTTACTGCACTGTGGTCAGAAAAGATGACTGGAATGATTTCAATTTTTTTGAATTTTCCAAGACCAGATTTATGGCCCAGGATGTGATCTATTCTGGAGAAGGTTCCGTGTGCACTTGAGAAAAAGGTGAAGTTGATTGTTTTGGGGTGAAATGTCCTATAGATATCAATTCGGTCTAGCTGGTCCATTGTGTCATTTAAGGTTTGTGTTTCCTTGTTAATTTTCTGTTTAGTTGATCTATCCATAGTTGTGAGTGGGGTATTAAAGTCTCCCACTATTATTGTGTTACTATTAATTTCCTCTTTCATACTCGTTAGTGTTTGCCGTACATATTGTGGTGCTCCTATGTTGGGTGCATATATATTTATAATTGTTATATCTTCTTCTTGGATTGATCCTTTGATCATTATGTAGTGTCCTTCTTTGTCTCTTTTCACATCCTTTATTTGAAAGTCTATTTTATCTGATATGAGTATTGCGACTTCTGCTTTCTTTTGATCTCCGTTTGCATGAAATATTTTTTTCCAGCCCTTCGCTTTTAGTCTGTATGTGTCTCTTGTTTTGAGGTGGGTCTCTTGTAGACAGCATATATAGGGGTCTTGTTTTTGTATCCATTCAGCCAATCTTTGTCTTTTGGTTGGGGCATTCAACCCATTTACATTTAAGGTAATTATTGATAGGTGTGGTCCCGTTGCCATTTACTTTGTTGTTTTGGGTTCACGTTTATACTATCTTTTTGCATTTCCTGTCTAGAGAAGATCCTTTAGCATTTGTTGAAGAGCTGGTTTGGTGGTGCTGAATTCTCTCAGCTTTTGCTTGTCTGTAAAGCTTTTAAATTCTCCTTCATATCTGAATGAGATCCTTGCTGGATACAGTAATCTAGGTTGTAGGTTATTCTCTTTCATTACTTTCAGTACGTCCTGCCATTCCCTTCTGGCCTGGAGGGTTTCTATTGATAGATCAGCTGTTATCCTTATGGGAATCCCTTTGTGTGTTATTTGTTTGTTTTCCCTTGCTGCTTTTAATATTTGTTCTTTGTGTTTGATCTTTGTTAATTTGATTAATATGTGTCTTGGGGTGTTTCACCTTGGGTTTATCCTGTTTGGGACTCTCTGGGTTTCTTGGACTTGGGTGGCTATTTCCTTCCCCATTTTAGGGAAGTTTTCAGCGATTATCTCCTTGAGTATTTTCTCATGGCCTTTCTTTTTGTCTTCTTCTTCTGGAACTCCTATGATTCGAATGTTTCACAGTGGGCGTTTCACAGTGTCCCAGAGGTCCCTGAGGTTGTCCTCATTTCTTTTGGTCCTTTTTTCTTTTTTCCTCTCTGCTTCCTTTATTTCCACCATTTTATCTTCTACCTCACTTATCCTATCTTCTGCCTCCGTTATTCTATTCTTGGTTCCCTCCAAAGTGTTTTTGATCTCATTCATTGCATTATTCATTTTTAATTGACTCTTTTTTATTTCTTCTAGGTTTTTATTAAACATTTCTTGTATCTTTTCAATCTTTGTCTCCAGGCTATTTATCTGTAACTCCATTTTGTTTTCAAGATTTTGGATCATTTTTATTATCATTATTCTAAATTCTTTTTCAGGTAGATTCCCTATCTCCTCCTCTTTTGTTTGAGTTGGTGGGCATTTTTCATGTTCCTTTACCTGTTGGGTATTTCTTTGCCTTTTCATCTTGTTTAGATTGCTGTATCTGGAGTGGGCTTTCTGTATTCTGGAGGTCTGTAGTTCCTTTTTATTGTGGAGGATTAACCCAGTGGGTGGGGTTAGACGATTGGCTTGTCAAGGTTTCCTGGTTTGGGAAGCTTGCATCAGTGTTCTGGTGCATGGAACTTGATTTCTTCTCTTTGGAGAGCAATGGAGTGCCCAGTAATGAGTTTTGAGATGGATCTATGTGTTAGGTGTGACCTTGGGCAGCCTGTATGTTGATGTTCAGGGCTATGTTCCTGCGTTGCTGGAGAATTTGCGTGGTATGTCTTGCTCTAAAACTTATTGGCTCCTGGGTGGTGGTTGGTTTCAGTGTAGGTATGAAGGCTTTTGGACAGTCACTTATTACTTAAAGTTCCATGTAGTCAGGAGTTTTCTGGTGTTCTCAGGTTTTGGGCTTAAGTCTCCTGCCTCTGGATTTCAGTTTTATTCTTCCTATAGTCTCAGGACTTCTCCAACTATACAGCCCTCCTTTCGAAGACAATGGGCTGCTTTTCTGGGCGCCTGATGACCTCAGCTAGCGATCAGAAGTTGTTTTGCGAAGTTTGCTCTGCGTTCAGTTATTCTTTTGATGAATTTGTAGGAGAGAAAGTGGTCTTCCCGTCCTACTCCTCTGCCATCTTGGCTCCTCCCCTCTTTTCCAGCTCCTAGAAACGGCCTGCCTCACTTAGCATAATATCAGCAGCATCACATCACTTTTTCTCCTCCAGCTTCTGTTATCACTTCACCATCGCCTTCCCAGCTTTCTTTACAGTCCTACTCTCACATCCATACATGACCACTGGAAAAACCAAGACTAGGTGGACCTTTGTTGGCAAAGTAATGTCTCTGCTTTTTAATATGCTGTCTAGGTTGGTCATAACTTTCCTTCCAAGCAGTAAGTGTTTTTTAATTTTTTGGATGCAGTCACCATCTGTAGTGATTTTGGAGCCCCCCAAAATAAAGTCTCCCACTGTTTCCCCATCTATTTGCCATGAAGTGATGGGACTGGATGCCATGATCTTAGTTTTCTGAATGTTGAGTTTTAAGCCAACTTTTTCACTCTCCTCTTTCACTTTCATCAAGAGGTTCTTAAGTTCTTCACTTTCTGCCGTAAGGGTGGTGTCATCTGCATATCTGGGGTTATTGATATTGATATTTTTGAAATGTGGAATCTAAACTATGATACAAATGAACTTATTTTTGAAAGAGGAATAGACTCACATACATAGAAAATGAAAACAAATGTATGGTTACCAAAGGGGATAGTGGGAGGGTGGAGTGATAAATAAACTAGGAACTTGCAATTAACAGATACACATTACCGTATATAAGAGAGGTAAACAACAAGTATAGCTCAGGGAACTATATTCAGTATCTTGTAATAACCCATAGTGGAAAAGAATCTGAAAAAGAATGTGTGTGTGTGTGTATGTGTGTGTAACTGACTCACTTTGCTGTACCCTTGTAAATAACAACATTGTAAACTAACTATGAAGTGAAGTGTTCGTCACTCAGTTGTGTCTGACTCTTTGTGACCCTGTGCACTGTAGCCCACCAGGCTTCTCTGTCCATGGAATTCTCCAGGCAAGAATACTGGAGTAGGTTGCCATTCCCTTCTCCAGGGGATCTTCCTGACCCAGGGATCAAACCCGGGTCTCCCACATTGCAGACAAGTTCTTTACTGATTGAGCTAGCAGGGAAGCGAAAACTTACCATACTTCAATTAAACATTAAATAAATTGAAAAAAAGTACCCAGAAGTGACTCAGATGATAAAATTAATAGAGAAGAACATTAAAACCACACTAAAACTCTATTCTATATAATCAAAAAAGTGGAAAGTAGTCGAGAAAGAGCATATTAAGAAATAAACATGTAAAAGAGGATCCATTACACTTGCAGGGATTAAGAAAAAACACATGATCTGAGATGTATGCATTAGATGGAATTAGCAGTAGATTGGACACTACAGAAGAAAAGGTGAATGAATTGAAGAAATTGCAATAGAAACGATTCAACATTATTCAGAGAGAAATAAGTCTGGGAAAAAAGTGAACAGAATTTCAGTGAGCTGCAGAAGAACTTTAGATGGCCCAATGTGTGGGAAATTAGAATCCTGAAAAGAAAAGAGGGTGAGAGGCCAGGACAGAAAACGCATTTCTAGAAATAATTGCTGAAAATTTTATCAAACAATAAAAACTATGCATCTAGAAATTTTAGCAAACCTCAAGCACAAGAATCATGAAGAAAATTCCTCTCCAGGGCACATCAGAATCAATATGTTTGAAAGCTATGATGAAGTAAAAATCTGAAAGTAGCCAGAGTGGGTGAGAGAAAACACTCTAGGTACAGAGAAATGAAGTAGAGACTGATAGTGATTTTTCTTCAGAAATAATTCAAAGTGGCAGACAGTGTAATGACATCTTTTACTGAAAGAAAAAGTCTATCAACCCAGATTTTAGATACTCAGCAAAAATAGAATTTAAAAACAAACACAAATTAAAGATATCTTCAGACATGAAAACTGAGTGGATTTAACATTATCAAAATTGCATTATAAAGAAAAGTTAGTGTTGTGCTTCACTGGCAGAAGGAAAAGATACCAGGGAGGAGCTCAGAATCTACACAAAAACATGAATATATTCAAAATGACAAATATGCAGATAAAAAAGAGGCAAAGGGAACTCTCAAATACTGTTCTTGGAAGTGCAAAATGTTTTATTAACTGGTTTGTTGTATTTTTTAGATTCCCCATATAAGTTAGTATGAAAAAAAGTATATATATATATATATATATACATATATATATATATATATATATTATCATAGAAGACATGTATTATTGAAAAGAACTTGGTTAGTTAAATGGAAACATTTAGTGGAAGTATGAATATTTATTACCAAGTATCCTGTTATTATTTAAATGGGCACATTTACTGTTCTTTTTCTCCACTGAAGAAAATATTGAGGATATGAGCCTTATACAAATAAATGCATGTTAAATATGTGTTAGACGCTCACTCATGTCCAGCTCTTTGTGACCCCCTGGACTGTAGCCTCCCAGGCTCCTCTGTTCATGGAATTTTCCAGACAAGTTGGAGTGAGTTGTCATTTTTCTCCTCCAGTGTATCTTCCTAACCCAGGGATCGAACCTGGGTCTCCCACATTACAGGCAGATTCTTTACTGTCTGAGTCACCAGGGAAGCATATTAAATAAGTGGAATAAAATTTTCACCAATAAACCATAAATTAAAAAATAAAAACTTAAAAAGCAGCTTTAGCTTGTCATAACAAGCTAAACCACAGAAAATTCTGGCCTTGTTTTGAGTCTATGTTTTCTGCTCTGAATGAATTAGAAGATTCCAACAATGTTAAGATAGTTTTGGAATCTAAACTATGTTGTAATAACTTATAAACTCTGTACTTACCTGAATCAGCCAAAACATTAGAATTAAAACCATTTCCAGCCCTTCTATTAATGTGACATCATTTCCAACTCAAACTACACTGTGTTTTGTGTGATTCTTAGGATACACAAGGTCCTTAAATGCTCTAGAACAGTATCCCCAATCAGTTGTTTACCAGCCAGCAATAGATGAAAGATCAAGTTTATTGCCTCTGCCATGGTTTGTTTTCTTTTCCCTAACATTTGATTTATCTAGGTTCCTTAGATTTAGGTGATGATATTCTTTCACAGCTGTTGGACATTTAAGATTTAAAGCTGTGAAAGGGAAAATTGATATGCTAAAAAAAAAAAAAATCAATTTGTAGCTTTCCTTTATACTAATCACCAGAATAAATTTCAGATGTATTGAAGAATTGCATATAAAAATTATTTAAAAACATGCTAGAGAGGGACTTCCTGGACAGTCCAGTGGCTGACTGTACACTTCCACTGCAGGGCACACAGGTTCCATCCCTAGTTGGGGATATAAGGTGACTGCCACAACCTCACGTGCTACATCTTCATTCAAAACGTAGCAGGAGGAACATTACTGGCAGGAGGGAAAGGCTGAGTAGGGAAAGTATTTTCATCAGGGAGAAAAAATAATTCCATAAATCTCTCCTACTCTCTTGGTCAGAACTAGATATTTGGCTCATTTGCTGTAAAGAAAGCTGAGAAGATGATTTTCTGGCAGAGGATAATGGAGTTGACATGGATATTTTCACCCACTATGATATTTCTTGGTCTAGGAATGTTGTTTCCTAGAACAGAATTATAATTCTTCATCCCCCCCCCCTTTTTTTTTTAAGAAACAAGAGGAGAAAGGCTACTGAGTTGGTCACTAGCAGTAGTTTCTATGCACATTGTATTAATATCAGTGTGTGTGTATAGAACTTATTTTGCTTGTTACTAATACAGACCCCAGATTTAAACAAGAGAGAAATTTACTTTTCTTCCTATAAGTTCAGAGCAGGTAGTACAAGGAGTGAGATTCCTTTCAGATTCTACTTTGCCATCCCTAGAGAAAATGAGCCTCATTCCCATGGGTCAAAACATTAATTATATACATTTCAAGCAGTTGGATGAAAGAAGGATAAAACCAAAGGAGCCAAAAGGGCATCTACTAGCCAGTATTATGGTGATGCTCCTTGAAGTTGCTCTGAAATTTTTGGCAGGACTCAGCTGTTAGGGAGGCTGAGAAATGCACCTCCTGTGATGGGTGGCTGTGTGTATAGGTAAAAGTGGTGTGTGCATGCTCACTCGCTTCTGACTCTCTGCAACCCCATGGGCTGTAGCCTGCCAGACTTCTCTGTCTATGGAATTTTCCAGGCAAGAATACCGGAGTGGGTTGCCATTTCCTACTCTGGGGGATCTTCCTGACCCAGGTATCAAATCTGCATCTCCTGCATCTCCTGCATTGGCAGATGAATTCCTTATCACTGAGCCACCTGAGAAAGTTTGTGCCTATTGAAAGAGAAGCCCTAAGAAAGAGTGGAATTTATAGGGGAGATTACTGGTAACCTCTGCCGAGTATAAGCATAAAGGAATATTCAATAGTATCATTGCTGTAAAAGTATCATTGCATGTAAATAGTATTGCATGTAATAGTATCATTGCATGTAAAATCATGCATCATTCTGAGCATATTTATTAGTGTCTTCTGTTTATTTAGAGAAATTATTTTAAGGTAAGGCATGTGAAAGCTGTGAAAATTCATATCTTTTATTGGTTTGATTTATGCCTAATTTTTTTTCAACTTGGTATTCTGTTCAGGACTAAAGAAAACATTTCTGAAAGATACTGAGTTTTCTTAGTGCAGATATTTAAAGAAAACTTTTGGAGCTTATATTTTGCACATGGCTTGAAGTCTTAATCATTTCCAAAAAGGATATGGAGATAAGGGCTGCTTTCAGCCCTTATCTTTGACCCTTTGAAAAAGACCCTTTTTCAAAGGTCTTGACACTATTTAGGTCTTCTAAATCTGTGAAAACTATGTGTGAAATCCTGTCACCACAGTGTAAACTGTTAGATAGCGAAAGTCTTTCTTTTTCAAAATTTTCTTTCTTTATTCTTTCTGAATGATTACTACAGTCCAGATATTAAGATTTTATTCAACAGATTTGTGTGTGAAGAGAAAAGCCATGGTAATCTCTTTTGTGTATTTTTTTTAAATTGCTTCTACATAGATTAAATTTTATATCCAAGCTTAGAGGTAAAAAGCAACCTAGTAATGTAATTGTTCTTTGTCTAGCCTGGTCACAACCTACTACAGAAAGCTCATTCAAATATGCATACTTGAACATTTCTGTCAGAAAGTGAAGTCTTGTTCACATAATTAATACCATGTCAATGAATCTTTTTTAATCCTGGCTTTGTGAAATGAAGTTTTAAAATCTAATAAGTTTTCTCTAGTTTGAAGAATTGCTTTAGTAGAAAGAAATAACTTTTATTACTCAAAGACCATATGGTTATGTACAGTCTGTTTTTGATCTCTCTGTTATTGCTTCATTGGTGAAATGCTTGCTTTCAAAGAGAAATGAGTTCCCTTTTATGACTTTTTTCTACCAGGCATTCCTTTGAATGATGCTGGTGACCAACTGTCTAAGAATTTGTTACTGAGGGTTTTCTGCATGACATGTGACGTCTTCTTCCCAATACTGTGTAAATCTACAATATTCTTTATGGTGTCCCTTAATCACTTCATTATTCCATGTTGCTAAGCAGTCAGCACGGGCTGGCTGCTTAAAGGAGAATTTGCTTCACTTATTTTGCACTACGGTTGACTAGGCCTAGATTTTTGTAATATCACAGATGGTGTGGCATAAGTAGGGCTTCCCTGGTGGCCCAGCTGCAAAAAGAATCCGCCTGCAATGCAGGAGACCTGGGTTCGATCCCTGGGTGGCATAAGTAAGAAGGTCACATGGATTGTGGTAAAATTTGACTCAGCTTTCAAATGGGATTTTTGAAGCCCCCTCTCAGTGGTATTGTTTGATGTGAGTTTAATCAATATTTTTTTTCCTGAAAGTCTGTTACTGTTTAAAAATGTTAATCATCTACATTCTGCTGTATGCAGTGCATTGTTCTGGGCACTTTGAGAGATACCACACAACAATAAGATAGGATTTTTGTCTCCATTCATTCATCCTAACTCATGAAAGTATCATGTGGGGTATAGTAGACATTTCCCCTGGTACCACCTTCAGCAGGCTTCAGGTGAAGCCTCTTTCACATCCTGAGATACATGTGCCTCCCACAGGAGGACCTCCCTTCCCGGCTCCCGTGACATCTGACCAGCACTGACAAGCAGACGTACATCCCCAGATATTAGAGGGATGACTCAGAATACATTCTGCTGAGGTGAGGCAGTAGCTGCGACTGCATCCTCTCTCCAGAAGCAACTGACAGTGGTGATGGAGGGAGAGCAGACATACCTAACGGCTAGCACTGCGGGTTAGTGGGATAACATAAGATGTCTGCATCCATGGATGGTAGCTATGGTATCTTCATGAAATCAATTTTATGATATGAATTTGGGCATTTCCTTGGTTGGGAAGTCTCTCTGACTAGTTGCTGGGCTCTTTCAGGTTCTGTGAGTTACTCAAAATATTTAATATAGTGAGAATCACTTTCTATTACTTGTAACTAAGGACATTGATTAATATAAGAGGCTAGAAACTATCATGCCTTTAGTGAATAACAAAATAGTAAAACCCAACGTTTTGGGTTGATATATTAATTTAAAATAAAGGAGATATACAGAGATGAATAAAAGGATTAGATTCACAGAAGAGATAGATGTGAGTTGCAATTTCCTACTCTAGGGGATCTTTCCAACTCAGGGATTGAACCCACATCTCTTTCATATCCTTCATTGGAAGGTGGATACTGTCTAATAAAAAGAAATTAATAATCATTACAAGAGCTCTGGTAATGGCTCTATTGGGGGAATAAGAGAATAAAACATGAATTTTCATCAAGAACAATCAGGTGACACTGATGAAAGAAATGAAAGGTGACACAAACCAATGGGAAGATATAACATGTACCTGGATTGGGCAAATCAATACTGTGAAAATGACTATAATACCCAAAGCAATCTACAGATTCAGTGCAATCCCTATCAAACTACCAATGGTATTTTTCACAGAACTAGAAGAAGAAATTTCACAATTTGTATGGAAACACAAAAGATTCTAAATAGCCAAGGCAATCTTGAGAAAGAAAAATGGAACTGGAGGAATCAATCCCCCCCCCCGCCGACTTTAAACCATACTATAAAGCTATAGTCATCAAGACAGTATGATTCTTGCACAAAAGCAGAAATATTTTCCAATGGAACAAGATAGAAAACCCAGAGATAAACCCACACACCTATGGGCACCTTATCTTCGACAAAGAAGGCAAGAATATACAATGGAGGAAAGACAGTCTCTTCAATAAATGGTGCTGGGAAAATGAGATAGCTACATGTAAAAGAATGAAATGTGGTCTCTCTAACACCACAGTAAACTCAAAATGGATTAAGACTTAAATCCTTACTTTCTGTAAGGCCAGAAAGTATAAAACTCTTAGAGGAAAATGTAGGCAGTACACTCTTTGACATAAATGACAGCAAGATCCTCTTTGACCCACCTCCTAGAGCAATGTAAATAAAAATAAAAATAAACAAATGGGGCCTAGTTTAACTTAAAAGCTTTTACAAAGCAAAGGAAACAATGGAAGGTGAAAGGTGTTAGTCACTCAGTTGTGTCCGACTCTGCAATGACCGACTTACAGTGTCTGACTATAGCCTGCCACGCTCCTATGTCCGTGGGATTCTCCAGGCAAGAATACTGGAGAGGGTTGCCATTCCCTCTGCAGGGGATCTTCCTGACCCAGGGATTGAATTGGGGTCTCCTACATTGCAGGTGGATTCTTTCCCATTAGAGCTACCAGGGAAGCCCCAAAGGAAACAGTAAACAAAATTAAAAGACAACCCTCAGAATGGGAGAAAGTAATTGTAAATGAAACAACTGACAAAGGATTGATCTCCAAAATATATAAGCAACCCATATAGTTCAATATCAGAAAAACAAACAGCCCAATCAAAAAAATGGGCATAAGACCTAAATAGACATTTCTCCAAAGAAAACATACAGATGGCCAATAAACACATGAAAAGATGTGCAACATCTCTAATTATTAGAGAAATGCAAATCAAAACTACAATGGTCAGAATAGCCATCATCAAAAAAAAAATATACATGTACAGCAATAAATGTTGGAGAGAATGTAGAGAAAAGGGAATCTTCTTGCACTGCTGGTAGAATATAAATTGATACAGGCACTCTGCAGAACACTATGGAGAGTTCTTAAAAAACTAGGGAGAAAACTATCATATGACCCAGCAACCCTGAGACAACCATAACTGAAGAAAACACATGTACCCCAGTGTTCATAGTAACACTATTTACAATAGCTAGGACATGGAAGCAACCTAGATGTCCATCGACACATGAATGGATAAAGAAGTTGTGGTACATATATACAGTGAAATATTACTCAGGTATATAGAGAACGGATTTGTGGACACAGCTGGAGAAGGAGAAAGTGGGACAAGTGGAGGAGGTAGCATAGAGACATATACACTGGACTTACCTGGTGGGTTAGGCAGTAAAGAATCTGCCTCCAATACAGAAGAGCTGGGTTCGATCCCTGTGTTGGGAATTACCATGTATAAAATGGGTAGCTGGTGAGAAGTTGCTATATAACACAGGGAGCCCAGCTAGGTGCTCTGTGATGACCTGGAGGGGTGGGATGGGGGGAGGGGAGGAAGGCTCAAGAGGGAGGTGATATATGTATAATTATGGCTGATTTGTGTTGTATGGCAGAAACCAACACAACATTGTAAAGCAATTTTCCTCCGATTAAAAAATAAAAGAACAGTCAGGAGGGGCTTCCTAAAGGAATATCTTTGAGAAACAACCTGAACAATGTGTAAATTAAAATAAACTGATGGAGGAGGGCTATTGGGTAGTAAGTGTCCAGTTAAAGATATCAGCATTTGTAAAAAGATTGACAGTGACTCAGTATATTTAGAACATTTGAAAAATTGAAAAACTTTCTGGGTGGTTGAAATGTAAAATATGGAAATGAAAGTGGCTGAGATAATCTGGAGAAGCATCAAATACTTTTCTTCTGTATTTAACTGTGATGGTTAGAGACAGTTTACTAAGGTTAGTGCTTATGAAAAATAAGATCGAGCCTGAGAATCATGTGCAGTGTTACAGTGCTAGTATTATTCTTCACAAATAAAGATGATTACCCTACTGGTTCTTCAATATACCCAATTAAGTTCTGATATTATATATAGACTTGAAAGATACCTTTATATGGGTTTATGCCTGGGTAAAATTGAGATGATTATCTGAAGACAATGAACAACTCTGAGTCAGGCTATTATAGTATTGCACAATCAAGAGATTCTTAATACTTGCCTTAAAAATAGGTGGAGAACTGATTGGCGAAGTTTGGGAAGGTACATTTTCTTATCTTAAAATAGTTGGATATCTGCAATTTGTGTGATGATGTACTGGACCCAAACCCAGTACACTGCTCCCAGGGCTAGGAGCAGTGTTCAAGTGGATGAAGAGAGGCAAATATGTTAATATTTAAGATGTATTTAGGAGGATTTGGTCATTTAAAGACATTAAAAAGACAAGTGAGGAAAAGGATGCAATCAATATGTGGTTCCTTCATGTGAAAGGCACAGACATCTGGTTCCTAAGTGAGCTTTCGGTGCACCCGTGATGGATTACCCAGTTGGAATTAAATAAATCTCATAATGTTTATGTTTAAAACATATTTCAATTTCATTTAAAAAGTTCAACTATCTTTAAAAATATAATAGTAATATATCTGAATCTGTTCTTCTCTGTTGTCTGGAAAAACTTTAGAAAAAGATCCAGGAAGTTAATTTTACTCTAGTGGCTGTAGCAAAATCTGACATTTGCTTTAGATAATACTGGATCTGAATAACATTTAGGCACGTATTTGAAGAGTTGTATGTGATTTACTCATGGCATATAACTATGAAAAATGATAATTTACACTGACACAGTACTTTGTTGGAGAAGGAAATGGCAACCCACTCCAGTATTCTCACCTGGAAAATCCCAGAGGAGCCTGAAGGGCTAAGTCTATGGGATTGCAAAGAGTCGGACACGACTGAGTGACTGAGCATAGTACTTTATATTTCTTTTCAAAGATCTTCTTTGTTCATTATTTAACTCTATACTCATCAGACCGGAGAAGGCAATGGCAACCCACTTCAGTACTCTTGCCTGGAGGATCCCATGTGCAGAGGAGCCTGGTGGGCTGCAGTCCATGGGGTCGCGAAGAGTCAGACACGACTGAGCGACTTCACTTTCACTTTTCACTTTCATACGTTGGAGAAAGAAATGGCAACCCACTCCAGTGTTCTTGCCTGGAGAATCCCAGGGACGGGGGAGCCTGGTGGGCTGCTGTCTATGGGGTCACACAGAGTCGGACACGACTGAAGTAACTTAGCAGCAGCAGCAGCATACTCATCAGAACTCTGAGTTCTGTGCAAAATTATCCCCATTGAGCAGATGAGAACAGACTTGCTTGTAAAGATTTGATAACTAAGTTCATCCAGGCAACAAGCCGCAGACTTAGACAGAATCTTGGTTTTTCTGGTCATCATTCAGAGACAAAGAGAAGAGTTAAGCATTATTTTTATATGGTGATAGCTTTCAGAATGTCTGGAATACATACTGCATAAGTGAACATTCCAGGATTTAGGAAGGACAGAAGACATGTGAACTGCTATCTAGATATCAAATCACTTTAGTTATAACTTGGAAGGTCATGGTAATTATCTGTACAAACTATATCCATTCAAGCAAAGTGATGTAGAGGGTTGTGTTTGATTAGTTGTTTCTCAAATGTGATTAAGTAAGGGCCCAGGTGGCACTAGTGGTAAAAAAACTCACCTGCCAATGTAGGAGACATAAAAGATAAGGGTTTGATCCCTGGGTCAGGAAGATCCTTCTGGAGGAGGGCATGGTAACCAACTCTGGTATTCTTGCCTGGAGAATCCCTATGGACAAAGGAGCTTGGCAGGCTATAGTCCATATGGTCACAAAGAGTTGGACATGACTGAAGCGACTTAGCATGCAGAAGAGACCATTAATGTTGTCCAGGCAATATTCCTAATCTTATTCCTTAGGGTTAATTTTTATTTTTATTTTTAATTTGAAACCACAATGCTCCTTTAGGCTAGAATTATTCTCTGTGTTTGAAGGTAAAGACATTATTTTATACTGTTTTGTATTTACCTGAAGAATTTGTGCAATACCTAGTTGACTGCACTCAAAACTATGAGGAGCCTAGGAGCTCAAAATATAAATGGATAAAAAATGCCTTTCAAATTGCAGCTTAGTCTTAGAAGGTGGCTTGCTTAGAAAATGCTTATGGAATGGATGGAGGTTCATGACATTGTACAGCAGACAAGGATTAAGACCATCCCCAAGAAAAAGAAATGCAAAAAAGCAAAATGGCTGCCTGAGGAGGCCTTACAAATAGCTGTGAAAAGAAGAGAAGCAAAAAGCAAAGGAGAAAAGGAAAGATATACCCATTTGAATGCAGAGTTCCAAAGAATAGCAAGGAGAGATAAGAAAGCCTTCCTCAGTAACCAGTGCAAAGAAATAGAGGAAAACAATAGAATGGGAAAGACTAGAGAGCTCTTCAAGAAAATTAGAGATACCAAAGGAACATTTCATGCAAAGACAGGCTCAATAAAGGACAGAAATGGTATGGATCTGACAGAAGCAGAAGATATTAAGAGGAGGCGGCAAGAATACACGGAAAAACTGTACAGAAAAGATCTTCATGACCCAGATAATCATGATGGTGTGATCATTCATCTAGAGCCAGACATCCTGGAATGTGAAGTCAAGTGGGCCTTAGGAAGCATCACTACGAACGAAGCTAGTGGAGGTGATGGAATTCCAGTTGAGCTATTTCAAATCCTAAAAGACGATGCTGTGAACGTGCTGCACTCAATATGTCAGCAAGGTTGGAAAACTCAGCAGTGGCCACAGGACTGGAAAAGGTCAGTTTTCATTCCAATCCCAAAGAAAGGAAATGCCAAAGAATGCTCAAACTACCATAGAATTGCACTCATCTCACACACTAGTAAAGTAATGCTCAAAATTCTCCAAGCCAGGCTTCAGCAATATGTAAACCCTGAACTTCCAGATGTTCAAGCTGGTTTTAGAAAAGGCAGAGGAACCAGAGATCAAATTGCCAACATCCGCTGGATCATTGAAAAAGCAAGAGAGTTCCAGAAAAACATCTACTTCTGCTTTATTGATTATGCCAAAGCCTTCGACTGTGTGGATCACAATAAACTGTGGAAAATTCTGAAAGAGATGGGAATACCAGACCACCTGACCTGCCTCTTGAGAAACCTGTCTGCAGGTCGGGCAGAAACAGTTAGAACTGGACATGGAACAACAGACTGGTTCCAAATAGGAAAAGGAGTACATCAAGGCTGTATATTGTCACTATGCTTATTTAACTTATATGCAGAGTACATCATGAGAAACACTGGACTGGAGGAAGCACAAGCTGGAATCAAGATTGCCAGGAGAAATATCAATAACCTCAGTTATGCAGATGACACCAGCCTTATGGCAGAAAGTGAAGAAGAACTAAAGAGCTTCTTGATGAAAGTGAGAGAGAAGAGTGAAAAATTTGGCTTAAAGCTCAACATTCAGAAAACTAAGATCATGGCATCTTGTCCCATCACTCTATGGCAAATAGATGGGGAAACAGTGGAAACAGTGGCTGACTTTATTTTTGGGGGCTCCAAAATCACTGCAGATGGTGATTGCAGCCATGAAATTAAAAGACTTTTGCTCCTTGGAAGGTAAGCTATGACCAATTTAGATAGCATATTAAAAAGCAGAGACATTGCTTTGCCAACTAAGGTCCATCTAGTCAAGGCTATGGTTTTTCCAGTGGTCATGTATGGATGTGAGAGTTGAACTATAAAGAAAGCTGAGAGCCGAAGAATTGATGCTTTTGAACTGTAGTGTTGGAGAAGACCCCTGAGAGTCCCTTGGATTACAGGGAGATCCAACCAGTCCATCCTAAAGGAGATCAATTCTGGGCGTTCATTGAAAGGACTGATGGTGAAGCTGACACTCCAATACTTTGGCCACTTGATGTGAAGAACTGACTCATTGGAAAAGAGCCTGATGCTGGGAAAGATTGAGGGCAGGAGGAGAAGGGGACGACAAAGGATGAGATGGTTGGATGGCATTCCTTACTCAATGGACACGAGTTTGAGTAAACTCTGGGAGTTGGTGATGGACAGGGAGGCCTGGCGTGCTGCGATTCATGGGGTCTCAAAGAGTCGGACACGACTGAGCGACTGAACTGAACTGAACTGACATTATTCAGCTCCGTGAGGTGCTCACTGTAAAGCTATAATGTCATTGCTTGAAGTACTGTGTTTATTTATAGATGGACTATTACAAGTAGCTCTGAGGGCAAAAATCTGTGAAAATATCTTCTTATGTAGGTCTCCTGGTTGGCCTGCTTTGTATGTACAAACAAGTTTGCTTGGCATAATGGTCAGAAGACTGGTGATAAAATTGTGACAGATGAGATATACAATTACAAATGATCACAGTTGGCTTTTGTCAGGTTTAACCACTGAGAAAAATAAATTAGCAGTTCTTTGAATATCTTATGAAATGTAATTTCTTGTACAAAAGTCAAATAGTTTTTGTCTAAAGAACCGAATTAAATGATAGCTAATCTAATACAGAATTGAAATATCATTACATGTTAAAAACCACAACCATATACATACACATACACCATCCATGTGTATATGTTTATTATATAGTGCCTAAATGACCTTTAGGGAACCAAAGCCTGTTCAGCATATGTCATCAAAACGAAACCCAACTTGACAGGTTGTCTATTTGTAAATTTGAAAAATGGGGATATAAGGATGTGATGGTGGAAAGAAAAATAAAGTTCCAGACTTGAATATGTAAGAACATCTTGCTTTATTATTGAATCAGATTAGAGATGTTGAAGACTTTGAAAGAGAATGTATTTAGGAAAAGCAAGTCTTGTTTTCTTTAGTAGGAAATTTTAGAGACAGCATGTGTTAGGACTGTGTTAATAGAAGTGTCATATTAAGTACTGTGGGCTTTCTTGCATCACTGAGATTCAAGGAAAAATTCCATAACTAGTGAGTCAGAAAGCTTGGCTTTTACTGAAAAATGATCAAATAAGAGGGAGAAGACTGCCAGCTAATTAACTGGCTGGACTTAAATGGACATTATCTTGAAAGGCCATGATAGGAAACTTGAACTGCCTGGTCAGACCTTAGAACTGTTTTGATCCAAAACTAATTTCCTAGAGTGAATACTAAGAAATTGCTTTCTTGTAACAATTTCAAAAGGAATGAAGTAGAGGAAAGAAGTTGGTTCATCAAATGAAGGGCAGATCAGTTCAGCTCAGTTGCTCAGTTCTGTCCAGCTCTTTGCAACGGGACTGCAAAGAGTCTTGTGGACTCACATGGGCTGCAGCACGCCAGGCTTCCCTGTCTGTCACCAACTCCCAGAGCTTACTCAAATTCATGTCCATCGAGTTGGTGATGCATTCCAACCATCTTATCCTCTGTCATCCCCTTCTCCTCCCATCTTCAATCTTTCCCAGCATCAGGGTGTTTTCAAATGAGTCAGTTCTTCTCATCAGGTGGCCAAAGTATTGGAGTTTCAGCTTCAGCATTAGTCCTTCCAATGAATATTCAGGACTGATTTCCTTTAGGATTGAATGATTGGATCTCCTTGCAGTCCAAGGGACTCATAAGAGTTAAAAAGCATCAATTCTTTGGCGCTCAGCTTTCTTTATAGTCCAACTCTCACATCCATACATGACTACTGGAAAAACCATAACTTTGACTAGATAGACTTTTGTTGGCATAGTAATGTCTCTGCTTTTTGATATGCTGTCTAAGTTGATCATGACTTTTCTTCCAAGGAGCAAGTGTCTTTTAATTTCATGGCTGCAGTCACCATCTGCAGTGATTTTGGAGCCCCCAAAATAAGTCTCTCACTGTTTCCAAATGGTTTGATTTTAAAAAAAGTCACACATACAGAGGACATTAATCCCTCCATAGAGGTTAAGAGGTGTTATAGGAAGAGAATAAGAAAGAAAAACATGTGATCTTCATTTTTTGCTCTTCAGTATTTATTTTTAAATTACCCTAGAAAATTATATTCATTCATCTTTAGATGGATTAGTGGTATATGAGCTATTTTAAAAACACCATAGACTAGCCGCCAATAAAGACATAGTTTGGAGACTTTTATTTCTTCATGAGGCATTTTCTTCCCTATAAAAAATATTGCTGCTTCTTTGGTCCATTCAGGAAGCTCTGATATGATTGTACCATCCAATATGAGATTTTAAAAATGCCCTCTAACTGCACATCTATTAAACAACATGAGATAACTCAAGGGAGTTACAGTGCCAAGACTCATCTGCAGTGATTACTATTTAGAGCCTTTGTCGAGAAGATGAAGCTGTCACCCTTTTTTGAGAGAAAATTGACTAAGTTTAAGTGCCCTCTGAATATTCTGTAGAGCCTATTTCTACCCTATTTCCTTACTCTGTCCCCTGCCGTGGTGACAACTGTATTGAAATTCAGTGAGCAGGATTTCAACTGCTGTGTCCAAATCCTTGAACTATCTCTTAATTGCCTGCTCTGCCTGAATACTTTGCTAAGATACAGGAGGGCAGTGTCAGGCTGGGAGAGTACGTTTTCCCATGGATTTGGCTTTAGCTTGTGCAGGCTTATGAGATTTTAGCCTGTTTCTTTTGTGACTGATTTCCCAGGAGGTCACCATGCAATGTGGTCATGAAAGTATTGAGAAGTACTAGAGTTAAGATGAAATTTCCTCATAAGAATGACTTTTTTTCCCCCTGAAAATAGATACTAGTCTGTGTGAGAGATAATTTGAACATCTTATTTTAAGTAAAAGATTGTATAAACCCACCCCAGCAAAACTGGGTTATGTGGAAATTGTTACTATGGGTGTTAGAGACTCAGTTAAAAGACCTACTACAAGAACCCTGATTCTGGTAGCAGGCTGCAAGGAAGCAGATAGCTTGAAGGACTTGGTTTTCATCTGGCCTGTATTCCATGCTGAGTGAGATGGCTCCTTCTTCAACTAGATTTGAAAACCTCTTAGCCTGAGAAGAACAGTGTCTACTTCCATTCAGACCAGGTACTCTGATCAGCACCTAACAAAAAAATCCTCATCAAATTGAGCCTCTGACAAAAGCCTCTATTAGCATAACTCATCTGGCTCTGGCTGATCCTTCTAAATTTGCTTTAAACACATTTCACTGAATCTAAGACACCAATGGTTCTAAGATTATGCATTATTTAATGTATAGATAGAAAAAAAAAATGACAATACTAAGACCTAAGTGTTCTAAGACCTTAACCTTAAACTGCATCTCTTTTTCAGAGATGTGCATCTCAAAGACAGAAATATAGATCAATGGAACAAAATACAAAGCCCAGAGATAAATCCACATACCTATGGACACCTTATCTTTGACAAAGGAGGCAAGAATATACAATGGAAAAAAGACAACCTCTTTAACAAGTGGTGCTGGGAAAACTGGTTAACCACTTGCAAAAGAATGAAACTAGAACACTCTCTAACACCATACACAAAAATAAACGCAAAATGGATTAAAGATCTAAATGTAAGACCAGAAACTATAAAACTCCTAGAGGAGAACATAGGCAAAACACTCTCCGACATAAATCACAGCAGGATCCTCTATGACCCACCTCCCAGAACACTGGAAATAAAAGCAAAACTAAACAAATGGGACCTAATGAAACTTAAAAGCTTTTGCACTACAAAGGAAACTATAAGCAAGTTGAAAAGACAGCCTTCAGAATGGGAGAAAATAATAGCAAATGAAGAAACAGACAAAGGATTAATCTCAAAAATATACAAGCAACTCCTGAAGCTCAATTCCAGAAAAATAAATGACCCAATCAAAAAATGGGCCAAAGGACTAAACAGACATTTCTCCAAAGAAGACATACAGATGGCTAACAAACACATGAAAAGATGCTCAACATCACTCATTATCAGAGAAATGCAAATCAAAACCACAATGAAGTACCATTACACGCCAGTCAGAATGGCTGCTATCCAAAAGTCTACAAGCAATAAATGCTGGAGAGGGTGTGGAGAAAAGGGAACCCTCTTACACTGTTGGTGGGAATGCAAACTAGTACAGCCACTATGGAGAACAGTGTCGAGATTTCTTAAAAAACTGGGAATAGAACTGCCATACGACCCAGCAATCCCACTTCTGGGCATACACACTGAGGAAACCAGAATTGAAAGAGACACGTGTACCCCAATGTTCATCGCAGCACTGTTTATAATAGCCAGGACATGGAAGCAACCTAGATGCCCATCAGCAGACGAATGGATAAGAAAGCTGTGGTACATATACACAATGGAATATTACTCAGCCATTAAAAAGAATATATTTGAATCAGTTCTAATGAGATGGATAAAACCGGAGCCCATTATACAGAGTGAAGTAAGCCAGAAAGATAAACACCAATACAGTATACTAACGCATATATATGGAATTTAGAAAGATGGTAATGATAACCCTATATGCAAGACAGAAAAAGAGACACAGATGTACAGAACAGACTTTTGGACTCTGTGGGAGAAGGCGAGGGTGGGATGATCTGAGAGAACAGCATCGAAACATGTATATTATCAAGTGTGAAACAGTTCGCCAGTCCAGGTTGGATGCATGAGACAAGTGCTCGGGGCTGGTGCACTGGGAAGACCCAGAGGGATGGGATGGGGAGGGAGGTGGGAGGGGGGTTCAGGATGGGAAACACATGTAAATCCATGGCTGATTTATGTCAATGTATGGCAAAAACCACTACAATAAAAAAGCAATTAAAAAAAAGAAACAGAGATGTGCATCTGAGAATAGAAAAATCACAGTATTGCTGCCTTGCTTCTCCGCATCTGACTCCCAGCCTTTCCTGGGGAGGCTGAAGCCTCCATGAGTTAAGAACTTGTTATGAATGCAACCATTCTGGAAAGGTAGAATTTTGAGAATGTTTAACAGGAAAAAAATGGTGACAGGCAGCATAAGGGGTTCTTAGTAGCATATGTGTGTGTGGATTTAAGGGAGAAATATTTTATTGCTTGAATTTTACAAGCTGAATGCATTTTTCTAGGGCTTTACACTAGATGTTTAGATATCTTATCTTTCCCTCCATCCCAGCCTGTAAGAGTTAGCTAGCATAGGATGTTGTAAAGTAGTGGAGACCTCAGCTTTCCGTGTAGGGGCAGATCATGGCAATTTTTCCCCTCGGATACTTTGTCTGACAAAGAAGTTGTTGTTTTTTGGTAAGATATAATTGATCTTACCAATTCTTTCTTTAGTCCCTCTCTAAGAGTTCTTCATGGCTGAGAGCATCTAGTTTCCTAGGTTTCTGACTTGGCATTTAGGCTGGGTTGCAGTTTTCCTTGATGATGTCTTTTGCTTCTGAACAGTTGATAGAACACGGCTTCCTCCCACCTGACCAATATCATTCATTCATTTAACAATTATGTTTTGAGTGCCTTCTGTGATCTAGACACTACTATATCATGGAACATAACACACAGAATATTACTACTGTGAATAACAGGAATTGATTGTATATGAGCAAAAATGTGAACAAAGTGTCAGAGTGAGCCATGTGGATATCTGATGGAAGAATGTGCCTAGGAAGAAATGGCAAAGACATAGGCCTTGCAGCAGGAATATGCGTGGCGTGTTTGAGGAACAAATCAATGAGGAATAGCTGGTGTGGCTGGAGTAGAGTGAACAGGAAGAGTGTGGCAGGAGATAAGAGCAGATAAGTGGATAAGAGGTTAGGCCAGTATAAAAGACCTTGGTTTTACTCTTAGTGAGACGGAAAGGCACTGAAGGAATTGTACAGAAGAGTAACCTACTCTGAGCTTATTTTAAAGGGATCTCTTAATTCTCTGTGTAGAGAAAAACCTGTAGCATGGAAGGATGGAAGCAATGAGATCAGTTAGAAGGCCATGGTGGCTTGTGCTGGGGTTCTGATGGTAGAGGTGGCAAGAGGGAGCCAGGTCCAGGACGTGTTTTGTGGGGAAAGCTGCTTAGATTGACTAAGGGATGGAGAAGGTGACTTAAAGACTTTTGTCCCAAGTAGTCTGAGTAGTGAAGTTGCTATTGAGTGTGATGGGGAAGCAATGGGAGAGCAGTTTGGAGGGGAATTAGAAGTTCAGTTTTGGACATGTTAAATTTGAGGTGCCTATTAGGTCTTGAAGTGGAGTTTTCTGCTGTTTAATGTTATATGAAACTCTTGCAGAATGGCTAACATAGAAAGTAAGGTTTATCGCTCTAAAAAGGCCACCATCTGTCATATTCTGGGGCTTCCCAGGTGGCGCTAGTGGTAAAGAACCCTTCAGCCAATGCAGGAGATGTAAGAGAAGCAGGTTCGATCCCTGGGTGGGGAAGGGCTTTTGTAAAAATGATCATATGCTCATTGTAAAAAACTTCAAACAGTATTGAAAAATACCAAAATATATATAAAAATCATACTATCCACAGTTACGTATCTGTTTATATTTACCTTGTAGTTATAAATACATATTTAAAACCATATATTACATGATATGATTTGTAATATAAATATTGCCTCTTTACATTTTAAGAATTAATTTCGTTCAAAGACTTTAGTTATATACCTGATATCAATAACGTGTTTTCATTGTTTAGAGTCACTTTCTGGGGTGCCTAACAGTTGTCCAGGGAACGTCATGTTGACTGTAAGTTTTTCTGAGACCAAACTGTGTAGCCCACCCAGCGCTGTCGCTAGAGACTTTTCAAAAGTCTCAGAATACATTTGCGTATTGTTTAGGCAGTTGTTTATTCATTTGCTTTGTAGGTACAGATATACATTTGTGACCTCAAAAATGTGAGTACTAATTATTTTGGCTTTAAGTTTTTTAAGGTAGATATTAATTGAATAGTAAATTACTTTTATAAAAATATGAAAATATATTTAAAAAAATGATACAAGGGCCACTTAATTTAAGGCATAAAACAATGTCTGTGTCGTTGAGCATTATGTCTGTTCTCCCCAGTGTCATACCCCCTTCCTTTAATTTAAAAATTAAAAAAACAATTATTTTGTATTGGAGTATACAATTAGCAACATGGAGTGTACAACAGTTAACAATGTTGTGATAGTTTCAGGTGAGCAGTGAAGGGAATCAGCTGTTTATACGCAAACATGTATCCACTCTCCCCCAAACTCCCCTCCCTTCCAGGCTGCCATATAACATTGAGCAGAGTTCCCTGTGCTGTACAGTTGGTTATCCATGTTAAATATAGCAATGTGTACCTATCCATCCCAAACTCCCTAACTATCCCTTCCCCCCAACAAAAAAGACTCACAGACTTAGAGAACAAACTTATGGTTTCCCCGCATCCTTCCCTGTCTTCAGAAGGATGCGGGGAAAGCATACCCCTGTCTTCAATTCTCAGAGATATTGAATTTGTTTTCTTACCCACATTTTAAAGCTTGTTTGGCTGTTTGTTTATTTATTTTCATCTCAGTAATCTTATTCCTGAGATTCACCCTTGATATTGTGTGCACTTATAATTCATTAATTCATTCATTTACATTGCTGTTGGTATTCCATTACATAAATACATCATCTATTTATTCACTTACATTAGTCAAGGAAATAGTGCTAATTCCTATTACAATCTCAATATCACAGTTGCTAAATATAATACAAGGTTTATTGAGTTCTCATTTCACAATCTGATGTGGATCAGTGCGTGTGTGTGGTGGGAGGAGAGTGAGGAGTGTCTGCTCCATGTAGTCATTCAGAGATCTCTCACACATTATCATGAGGCCAAATTCATGACTTTAAAGTTATAACTGCATCACCCAGTCAGTATAGAAAGAAAAAAGAAGTGTGGAGAAGGGATTTTGACCATTTGAAACATAGAACTTCTGCTCACTCTCTTTGATGAAAAATAAAGGTTCCATTTTGACACAAGGAGACTTGAAAATACTTTTTTTCTAAAATGCGTGTGCTCAAAAGGGGAATACAATTATTTAATGAACAGTTTGCATTGTTTCTTCCACCATCTTCTCTTCTAGTCACTAAATATACATTTTATTCTACTTTCATTCTCATCTTCTTTCTAATAGAGGCAATCTAACATCCTAAAGCTAAAAACCACTTCCTTATTCTGTCTTTTTCACAAGTCTATGTCTTAAAGGGCTTTGGTCCTTCAATAACTTTTACAATGTTATGTCTTACTATTTGGTTTCTGGAAGTGATCAGATTTTCCAGTTCTTCAGGGTTCCAAATTTGTTGACTCTATTTCCTTGCAAGTCAGCAAATTCTCTCCTGGGCTTATCTATTTCTTGTAACAGCTAGCTGCCCCCATATGATGGTAGCCAGCACACACTGCTTCTTTATTCTCTGTAACTACTTTCTATTATGTATAAGGCTCATTGTTTTTACCTTCCTATGTCAGTGGTCCCACCACTCAACATCCAACTGCTCAGCTAATGATGGATATTTAAGGATTTGTTAAGGCAACATCTCATTTCCGAGTACCCATTGCTGTATTAGTCAAGGTAAACTAAATTGTTGCTAAATAAGTCAATGTGAAAATCTCAGTAGCTTAACATGCTTATTTTTCACTCACACATCAGTCTAAATTGGGGGGCTTCCCTGGTGGCTCAGCAGTAAGGAATTCACATGCAGTGCAGGAAAAACAAGAGATGTAGGTTTGATTCCTGGGCTGGGAAGATCCCCTGGAGGAGAGCATGGCAAGCTACTCCAGTATTATTGTCTGGAGAATTCCATGGACAGAGGAGCCTGGCAGAATACAATCCATGGGGTCGCAGAGTCAGTCAGGACTGAAGCGACTTAGCACACACGCACCTACAGTCTAATGGGATGTTTGGTGGCAGCCTTCCCTGTGGTAACAGAGGAGCTCAGCCTCTCACTTCTGTGGCGCTGCAGTCTTGAACACCTGGCATGTGTAGAATGAGAAAAGCATGTGGAAGGTTGCATGTGGCCAATGGAGCATTTTTATCATTTTATCATTTCACAATGCCTCTATATTATAAAAAGTTTAAGATGATAAGCATTGAGTGTTTCTCTTTGAGGGTGGTTTTATGGGTATCTAAAATTTTCTTTCTTTTTTGCCTCTTTAATTGTTCCAGGATTCTTGGAGGAAAGATTATGTTCCTTTGTATCAAGGAAAAGTTGTAATTGAGTAACTTGCCTCAGAAATAAAGGAGTAAATTTTATGTTGTGAACTAAGTATCAAATACAAGACTGGTTAGAAAAGTACATTTGGAAAAAGCTTTTGACTACTTGGATATTTTTGGCAAAAAGTTGTTCCTGTAGTTCTTTGCTACTGCTGACATTACCTCATTGATTTCAGACTTTAAAAATGGACATTGGAAAGTATTAAGAGTATTAATGCCTTTTGTTTTTGTCTTTGTGTGCCTTTGTAGATCGCATGTGTACCTACTCATCTGCCAGGTGCATTCTTGAATCCTTTGTTTCTACATTTCTTATAGAAATTTTACACATCATTTAGATAAAAAATTACTTAATGCCCATTGTAAGCTTATTACAGTGAAGGTTAAAGTAGAAGCTTAGCATGTGTGTCTTCTCCTGAGGTACCCCTACAAAATGAATGCCATTATATGCAAAGTGGTGAAGAAAGAAAGTACCGAGTGTGAAAATTATAACAGGTAAATTGGCATTTAAATGGAAAGTTGCAGGTGTGGAAGAATTCTCCTGTTTTAGGATTTTAAAACATGTGTCCCTGATTCCCCTTTTTCACTTGACTTCACATCTTTTGAAAATTATACTTTTGTACTCAACATGAAAAAATGTGTAACCCCTTTCAGTGACATCATGAGTCAGTTTACACTTTGGTATTTATTGAGCAAATTTTGTTGTTCTTGGTATTGGTCAGGGTGGACATTGTCCTTTGTGACTTGTTTCTTACCACAAGTGTAACAGAAGCAGGAAATGAGAGGAAGTCTAGAAAGGAAAAAATCTCTAGGATGATGGGGTGGAGGACATATTAAGGACATATTGTAGTTAATCAATTTTTTTGTTTCAAATACTTATTAAAAGTGCTAAGCTAATTCTAGTAGGGGATTTTGAATATACAGGGATTTTAAGTAGAGATGGATGCATACTCTAGAATGTCAATTATATCTAAATACAAATAAAGATGAGACTATTAAGATAAAGTAACAAATATGGAAATAAATTATGAATAGTTCTGTAGTAAAGTATCTAACTATAAAGTTAATTTAGCTATTTGCTGGTCAAATCAAACCTCTTGTGTTTGCAGTTACATGTAGTATAAATTTCTTATCATGAGACTGGAAATATTTGACAGGTAACTGGTTCTGACAGCAGTTTTGCAATGGGATGCTCATCTATGAAGAAAATAATGTAACAGAATATGACTTGAACACTAAGACTGTTTTAGCTAGTTACAGAGATACCTACTTCATAGCTTTATAGCTTTTTTTCCTGAGTAATAAAAAAATGTCTTCGATGCATACATTATATATTTCTCTCTTTGATTTGTATCGGCAAAGCCTATGAATCAGTAGTTAGTTCTAAACTTGTTTTTAGATGAAGAACCCTTTTGATAATCTGATGAAAGTTATGAAGTTCCTCTCTAGGAATATATGTAAATTATATAGCAAATTTCTTATAGACTATTCCAAGGAGCACCTTTCAGGCTTCAAATTAGGTAACTCTGCTCTCAAATCTATGATTCTTCATGTTGTTTTGAAAGGTCTGGGAAAAGCGACAGCCTTCAGTCTTGCCCTGCTTCATCCATGGCATTCATTCTTCCTCTCTTGTGCTGTGCAAACAGTGTGGAGATGGAAGGGAGGTATTTAATTTGAGGTTTCATTTCTCTCTGGAATAAAAGTAGAAAATCATTCACTTTTTTATCCATCTGTTAAACAAATAGTAGATAGTTATTATACAAAAAGCACTTTTGTTGTCACTGGGGGGCATATGACGTATAAGATTATCAAAGAAACCCAGAAGTTCTATCAACACTATTAGTTTATTTAAAAACAAGAGAGTCAAAGTGTTATAAAGATGGATTTATATTAGGTACATTTACTTATACTGAGTAGCATGTTGTATGCAGAAGTGCTTCATAAGTTTTAAAATATCCTTCAAATATTTTAATTTTTATCTCAGTGTTGGGAAACTGAAGCCAATAACATCACAGTGAGTAAAGAAGCCGAGACTTTCATATAGGGAAGAAGATTTATAGACTCACAGGGACCCGAAAACAGATGTGAGCTAAGGCAGAAAAATAAACTGATTATGGAATTGTTAACTACAAGGCTTGACAAATACTTTTTGAATGATAGTATTAATTAATATTCAGCAGATGTCTTGTTCAAATATAAACCTTATGAAAACCAGTTATAGAAATGTAATTGATAAATACAGTTTAGTTGCAGAATATAGGTGGGTCTATGTTCTTTCATGTCCTTAAAATAATCATCCAGGGAAAAATAGGTCAAAACTCTCAGAAACTTTCACACATGGCAAAATCTGTTATGGCAGATTTTCTAAGAATAGTATTAAAACCCTAGTCTTGATAGCCACCAGGAAACCAACAGAAAGAACACTCAAATTAATTGTAAGAAAAATGTATCATACTATATGATAAGTTTCCTTGGGCTGCCATAACAGATTACCACAAACTTGTTGATTTAAAACAACAGAAATTTATTCTTTCACAGTTCTGGAGGCTAGACATACAAAATCAAGATGATGTTATAGCCATGCTCCCTCTGAGGGCTATAGGGGAGAATTCTTACTTCCTTCTTAACTGGTAGTGGCTCCCAGCAATTGTTGGTGGTCCTCACCTTCTAGCTATATCACTTCAATCTTGCCTCCATCTTCACATGGCCTTCTTCTTTGTCTCTCTCTGTGTCTTCTCCTTTTCTGTCTTTTTATAGGAGGTGCATGCTAATCTGAGATGATTTCATCTTAAGATCCTACCTTTAGGTGCAAAAACTCTTATTCCAAATGTCTGCAAAGATCCTTATTCCAAACAGGTTCACATTCAGAGGTTCTGCGTGGACAAAACTTTTGGGGAGCATTGTTCAACTGACTATACTATACCACTGATAAAAACATTTTTATATTGATTGGCCTCTGAAAAGAGAGGACAAATATTTTATTCTTTTAAAACTCAGAAGTTATTCCTACAAATTGGTCCACCTGAGGAGTATGTGAAGGTGAAATAGCACATGTTTCTATCTTGTAAAAGTTTCAAAATCTTGTCATATAAGTTCATGCACAAAAGCAAGGACTATTTGAATGATCCTGGCACAGGTAAAATGTGTGCTTAGAATTACTGCCATGGAACTTTCCAGTTGAACTCTACTGTGCTGTAAATAAAGAGCTTATGTAAATCCATTTATGTTGTTAAGAATATCATGTGGCAATAGGGAGTTAATCTTCAAAGCAACATTTAAGGGTTGCTTTAATATAAAATGTGAGTCCTTTTTTGTTTAGGTGGGCTAAATAGTATGATCAAAATACTGTTATATTGCAGTGACAGAAACCCAAATAAAGTAGTTTTTAAGTGAGACTTTATTGAATCATGCATGTGACCAAGAATTCCAAGAGGGTGATGCTCTCTTTAAGAACACTATAGATTCAAAGAATTTTATATATATATATGGTGGCTCAGTGGTAAAGTATCTACCTGCAATGCAGGAACCACAGGAGACCCAGATTTGATCCCTGAGTCAGGAAGATCCCCTGGAAGGGGGCATGGCAACCCACTGCAGTATTCTTACCTGGAGAATCCCATGGACAAAGGAGCCTGGCAGGCTATAGTCCATGGGGTCACAAAGAGTCAGACATGACTGAAGTGACTTAGCATATATATATATATATATATATACACACACACACACACACAGACACATACACATACATGTATGTGTGTGTGTGCGTGCTTAGTCTTGTCGACTCTTTGCAACCCCATGAACTGTAGCCTGCTAAGTTCCTCTGTCCATATATATATATATATGTGTGTGTGTGTGTATTTTTTTCTCTTTTTTGGTCTGTCTCTCTGTCCGATATCTTCTCCATCACTTGGTTCTGTTTCTATTAAAGTGCTGGCTTCCTACAATAGATGGAATCTCCGTGTTGTAAAGGAGATGATGGCATAGCCACAGAGAGCTTTAAAATTGTATCATTCCAATTTAGTGACCACTACTGAGAAAGGAGATGGTGCCCATTTGTACAATTTAGAAGAATGATTCTGATTGGTCTCGGTTATGTCACCTTCTGGTTTTCAGGTCAATTATGTGGTCAAGGAGATGGGATACTTTGTCAGACTCAGCTTACAACATCTGTTACTATGGTTAGGTTGTCTTAGTCAGTTTGAGCTGCTATAACAAAGTACCATAGACTGGGTGGCTTATAAACAACAGAAACTTACTTCTCACAGTTCTGGAACCTGAAAGTCTGAGATCAGGGTGCCGGTATGGACAAGTTCTGGTGAACTTCCAGAACAAGTTCTGGCCCTCTTCTGAGTTGCAGACTGCCAGCTTCTTTCTCTGTTTTCATCTGGTAGAGAACAGAGAGTAGAAGCAAGTGCTTGAGTGACTTTTATAAAACCATTAATCCCATTCCTGGGGGCTCCACCCTCATGGTCTCATCTCATCTTGGCTACTACTCAAGGGCCCTGCCTTCTAATACTATCTCCCTTGGAAATAGGGTTTCAGCATATGAATTTTGGTGGGATATAAACATTTGGTCCGTAACAAGAGTTTAGTGAAATGTCATGGCTGGAAATATTTAGTTACAGAATAGAGTAAAACTAAGTCAGCCATATTGAGATTCAACATATGAAAGTGTTAGTACCAGCTTCTCACTAATAACATTAAACATTTTCTATGTTGAACTTTGTGGAGATTCTGAAACTACTGATAATGAACTTTCCAAATGCATGTCTAAATAACTGCTATTTATTATTATTATTATTTGTTTTTTGAGAGAGACCCTGAGCTAAAGTCACTATGCTTCCTCTAGCTTAGGCATGACTTTTGAAAGTCTTCCTTTGAAAACATTTAAAAACATTACTGTTAAGAGTGGATTAACTATGACATTTGGAAATGTCAGAGGTAATGTTGGCTATGGCAGTACTGGCCAAAGCATCTCACCTATATAGAATATAATTTGGGGGGCATTAATTTTGGGTGCTCCCAACATTGCTAGACATCTTCTCTTTGTCCCCTGTTTCAGCAAATAGATTTTAGCACTGAAGCAATCCACTCCTTACAAAGCAATTATCATTAGAAAATGTCACTGCATAAATTGTAGGATAGAAGAGGCAAAGAGATCTGATTAGTGGCTGATTCAGAAGGGGCAAGCTCATCCTAGTACAGCAGAGTGCCAGGAATCAAGAGCTCATATCCTGTTTTTCACTTCTGTTGAACTAACCTTGTTAGAGGGACAGATTTGAACAATGGAAAGATTGATAGGATTTTCCAAAATTCCAGAGATACTCAATTGGAAGGGAAACACTTAAAACATTCATTTAAAAATAATTGTAGCTGGTAGGTTTGTTTTATGCAATTGATGCATTCTGGAACATAATATGGATTAAATTAGCTAGTAACTGATATTTATTGACTACTTCTAAAGACCAGATTCTGTGCCAAGTCCTTTGTAAATCTAATATTATTAAATCCTCATAGAATGATTATATATAATAATTTATATATATATAGTTTATATATACTATATATATATATACACTAAGTTGCTTCAGTTATCTCTGACTCTTTGTGACCCTATAGACTGTAACCTGGCAGGCTCCTCTGTCCATGGGATTCTTCACGCAGGAATACTGGAGTGGGTTGCCATGCCCTCCTCCAGGGGATCTTCCTGACCCAGGGATCAAACCTGCGTCTCTTACGTCTCTTGCATTGGCAGGCAAGTTCTTTACCACTAGTGCCACCTGGGAAGCCATCTGGGAAGCCTATAATTCTCATTGTACAAATGTGGAACTCAGAGAAGTTTTGTAAGTTTTTCAAACTGACCCTGCTAAAGCTGAAATGAGATTCATACCCAGATTTATTTGACTCTGGTATGTAATATATCAGGAAAGCTTGATAAATTTTATCTATCTCTATATTGGATTCTTTTGTAAAGCAGTCATGTCAAAGTTCATGTGTAGGTTCATGTGTAGGTTGATACTCAATAAAATTAAATTGTATTGAAATCAACTGTTGATATACATCATACCTGTAAATTTTGCCTCTAAATATAATCAAAGAGATGCAGTGATAGCTGGATGTTGGCCTTTTCCTCTTTTTTCAAGGTCAACAGTTCTTTGACTCAAGTCTGCACACTTAAATAAGATGGAAGATGAGTTTTGAATGCTGCTCTAGAGAGTTGTTAAAATTCCACTGGAGGTAGGGTGAGCAGATTTAGCAAATAAAAATATAATTATATTTGAACTCTTGTTTATATGACATTCAGATTTAGTTATTATACCTCTTCTTATCTGGCAATGCTAATTTGAGTTTCTCCAACTTGAATCTCTTTGATGTTTGCTTGTGTTCTGCTTGAGTTCCTCTTTGTTTGAGGTTTTAATCCTCAGTAGCTTAATTTCATTATCAGTCAGCATCTACAAACCGAATTTCTTATTTCAAGTTATACTTCCTGGCCTGGACTCTGAATTGCAAATTCCCATGCAAGGCAGGTGCTCTTTTATTGCACTTTGACTATTATACACAGAAATATAAAGCAGAAAATGGAAGGCAAAACAGGAAAGAACAAGGAAAATTGGTAGGAATTAAGTCTAGAGCTTCTTATTGGAGTAAGTAGCTTGTTGGAGAAATTGGGATTAGTTACTAAGCCTAGTAGATGCAGGTCAGATGGTTGAGAAACCTGAACACTCTGGAAAAACTGAGAGGTGGATGATATAGAAGATGAGCTGGTCATGTACGGTTCTTCTAGGCTAGAGGTTTGGATAATCAGAGATGGATCCTGAGAGGTCAAAATTTTCAGGAGCTGCTTTGTCCAGGAATGGCCCCACTTAGTTTTAAAGGTACAACAACTCTTAGGAACATGTAGGGTTCTGTGAGAATACTGTTCAAACAATTTAGAGAAAAGCTGTTCACTCCAATCCACATTTGGATAAGAATGACTTTTGCTAAAGAAGAGTCGGTTGACTTCTTTGAAGAATAAATATTCATTAAAGATATCTAGACTGATAGGTGACCACCTGCAAGCCCATCCAGGGAAGAAAGAGGCTCCAGAGGAAACAAGGTAACACGATCTCCCCTGTAAGAGATGGAGTGGCACAGACCCGGGAGCCACAGCAGCATAGGAAGGACATAGCGCTTGTCTTACCTTTATGTCTTCATGAGTTACACACAGACACGGACGTAAACACACTTGGTTTTTGCCTGAAGACATCAATGTTAAATACAAGTTTGACTTTTTTTTTAGATTCTCCTCATTCACTGCTAGGCAACTTATACATTTATCCAATTTCTCCTCTGGCACTGTCTCTTGGTCCTTCTCTTATTGCATTCTCATTCTGGCTTTTTTGGATAGGTGAATGCATTTGGAAAACAAACTATGGAAAATTCTTAAAGAGATGGGAATACCAGACTGCCTGACCTGCCTCCTGAGAAATTTGTATGCAGGTCAAGAAGCAACAGTTAGAACTGGACATGGAACAACAGACTGGTTCCAAATTGCGAAAGGAGTACGTCAAGGCTGTATATTGTCACCCTGCTTATTTAACTTATATGCAGAGTACATCATGAGAAATGCCAGGCTGGATGAAGCACAAGCTAGAATCAGGATTGCTGGGAAAAATATCAATAACCTCAGATACGCAGATGACACCACCCATATGGCAGAAAGTGAAGAGGAACTGAAGGGCCTCTTGAAAGTGAAAGAGGAGAGAAAAACAGTTGGCTTAAAACTCAACATTAAGAAAACTAAGATCATGGCATCTGGTCCCATCATTTCATGGCAAATAGATGGGGAAACTGTGGAAACAGTGACAGACTTTAGTTTTTGGCCTCCAAAATCACTGTCGCTAGTGACTGCAGCCATGAAACTAAAAGATGCTTGTTCCTTGGAAGAAAAGCTATGATCAACCTAGACAGCACATTAAAAAGCAGAGACATTACTTTGTCAACAAAGGTCCATCTAGTCAGAGCTATGGTTTCTCCAGTAGTCATGTATGGTTGTGAGAGCTGGACTGTAAAGAAAGCTGAGCACTACAGAATTGATGCTTTTGAATTGTGGTGTTAGAGAAGACTCTTGAGAGTTCTTAGACTGCAAGGAGATCAAACCAGTCAATCCTAAAGGAAGTCAGTGCTGGATATATTGAAAGGACTGATGCTGAAGCTGAAATGCCAATACTTTGGCTGCCTGATGGGAAGAACTGCCTCCTTGGAAAAGACCCTGATTCTGGGAAAGATTGAAGGTGGGAGGAGAAGGGGATGATAGAGGATGAGATGGTTGGATGGCATCACCGACTCAATGGACGTGAGTTTGAGGAGGCTCCAGAAGTTGGTGATGGACAGGGAGGCATGGCGTGCTGCAGTCCATGGGGTCGCAAAGAGTCGGACATGACTGAGTGACTGAACTTAACTGAGCTGAAACATATACAAATGCACTTTGAAAATCAATCTGTAGAAAGTTAAATAGAACTTAGCTTAGCTTATTCACTATGACAGAATTTAATATTTTTTTGTGAATTATAAGGAGATTTTTATAGGGGGATGATGTTGGAATACAAATAACTATAGTCCTGTTTACTGCAGCTAGAGCAGGTAAAATAGCAAGTGTTAAGTCAGGATCCCCAAAGTTATGGAAAAAAATTGTGAATTGTGATTCCTCCATAAAATATACTGAATTGCTTTTAGTATAAATTCCAAAATTCCTAACCTGATCTTTCTTCACTTCTTACAACTACTTTGTACCTCAGCCACACTTATTTACTTCTGATCTACTTGCTGATTCTCAAATTTGAAGTATTCTTCCATCTTGGCCTTCCGATAATCTGTTTTTCTGGCAGAATAGCATTTCCCACCCTACTCAACACCTACTTCATTTTCAGGAGTCAGCCAGCTTGTGCCCCCTCTGTTCGAATATCTTCTGTGTTAATCTTTGAGTATCTTTTGATACTAAGTACCTCTTATTCTTCATTGTGTATCTAGGGCCTATGAAATTTTCCAGCCCACAGCAGGCACTCAGAAAAATATTTGTTGAATTAGTGGGGCAAGCAAAGATGGACAGACCCAGCTGTATTTGGGTGGAGGATATTCAGTATGTAGAAAGACTGGCTATTCCAAGGATACATTAATGTAATTCAGATATAATAGTGCCAGTGGTCAGCCTCTGATTTTACTCTGTACAGTCTTAAGACTAAATACTTTCTCATATTTTATACACACACACACACACACACACACACACAGAGTACATCTGCTCCCACCCACCAACCCTCCCACATACATCCTTTTGCCTCCTGCAAGTATTTGGGGAGAGGAGATCATATGACCGTGTGAAAAAAAAGTGTGAATGAGAAATACAGATTCTAACTGCTCCTCTACAATAGTTAAGTACTATTTTTCCATTCTGCTGATAAAACAGTTGCCTCTCATGTCTACTCCTAGCTTCCAAAATTTGGGCTATACATATATATATATAGTGGTATATTGTTATCTCCAATTCTCTTTGTCCTTGTGGATTTTAATATTTTTTATTCCTTCATGGACATTTTAGTTGATTTTGGAGACAAGTAGAAAAAACATGTGTATTAATTCCATCATGCTTAAACACATATTTTCTGCTTCAGCATCTTACCTAATTTTTAATTAGACAAACATCTTCCTAATATTAGATGGTTTTGAAATATGTGTTGCTGTCAATAAACTCTGCATCTAGTTGCTGGGGGTGGAGATATCATGTGTAGCATAGGGAAGTCAGCTTACAAGAGGTGATTATTAATTAAATGGTTAATTTTCATGAATTTTGTGAATCAGTTATATGCACAACCATTATTAAAGTTATATAGCCTTATTATTAAATAAAGTATATCAAGTTCAATCCCTTGGTTGGGAAGATCCCCTGGAGAAGGAAATGGCAACCCACTACAGTGTTCTTACGTTGAAAATTCCATGGACAGAGGAGCCTGGCGGCTTACAGTCCATGGGGTCTCAGAGCCGACCGTGACTAAGTGACTACGCACAAAGTTAACGAAAGCTCGAGTTTTATCACTTCCTCGTTATTTTACCATATTTTCCTATGATTATATTACACAATCATTATATAATATATATTAATGTATATATGGGTATATAATTTATAATTACATGTATATTATATTGTTTTTATATCCATTTTGTATGCAAGGTAGAAATACCACACATTGGTGTACTACTGTGTATCTCTGTACAGTAACATCACTTTGGTAGCTTGAAGTGTATTATGGTGGGAGTTTTTATACCACAGGAATCTGCAGATGCTGAAAAGAGAGTTATTTTTTCCCCTCCAGAAACCTAGTTGCTGAATATTTACCAGCAAGTCACTGTTACGTATCCTTCCAAGTCAAGGAGTCAAACTCATCACTTGCACCCGTCATCTTTTATTTATATAGTCCTCATAGCCTTGAGATTTGTCTTATTTTCTTTCCATTTCTCCTTCCCTCTTTTCTCTTTTTATTTTGTCCTTCTTTCTATCTTGCTTTCCCCCCTTTCCTCTCTTCCTTTCTTCAGAAGCAGAACTCTTATAATGAAGTTAAGCATCCATTAGCCAGAGTATGGCTAGAAATGGCCAGGTTGCCAGGAACCAGAGCATCACGAGGTCTTCTTCTACTACTGCCCCCACCTGCTTAAAGCCAAGGACAATCACCATGACCTTTGTGCACTCTGCCCTAGATATCCTGGTTTTATTCTCCAAGGCGACCCAGTGTGTTTGTGTTAGGTTTCATATCCTCTCTCTGCATTTTCACCCCCCTTCACTGGCTTATGTTGTTTGGGTCTGAACTTTCTCCCATAAGGACACAGAAAAATGAATAAACTTTTCATGCATTTTTAGACAAATCTTCAATAACATGACTGAATGGAAATAATAATGTCTTTGAAAATAGACTTTCTCTGCCAAGATACCAATGAATAATTTGTAATTTTCATTTTATAAAATAAGCATCTCGATCATTGTTCTGAGTGATTTACCCCCAAACCACCTGTTATTGATATAATTAATAATAATTTCATTTTGTCTAGGTAAAAGAATTTTTCTCAGAAAAGGCACAATGCTATACATGGATTGTACTTCATGCTTTAAATTTACATGAAGAGAAATTGAAAGTAATAAAATGAAACAAGGCAAAATATTTCAGGGTTTATAAGTGTGTGTGTTTTTCTTATGAAATGAGTATTGCAAAAACCTTTTCCTGAAGGGATCGACTGTTACTTTTTCTCAAGTATCAATTATGTATTAGAGTTGAGAGTAAAATAATTCTAAAGTATTTTTGTTCTCTTTAAAATGGAAAGCAATTCAGTAAAATATACAGACATTTAATAATTCATAAGTTAAATGGTAAGGGTATCAATTAGATTAATAGAAACATAAACTCCAAGAGTTAGAAGGAACTGTAGTTATTAACTAGTTGTAGTAGACATTGTTGATTGTTTATCACTTGTTCTTTTCTCCACTCCCCCCTTCAAACAGGGCACCAAATTTCTCAGCCAAGAGGATTTGCTATAAATAATCATTTGCAAGTTGCTGGGCTGTAAATAGTGTAAACCAATCCCCTGAACTCTTTCTTCTTTGCTGGGTGCTTGATTTGTTAACTAAGTTAATGGTATGGAAAAGACAAGCTTACCTATCCTCTGGAAGCTGAGACATACAGATGTGATGCCTGGAATTCCTGAAACCATTTTGTACCACAGTGGGGCCAGCATAAAGATATAGCTGATCCAGAGGAGAAGGCAGTGAGAAGACAAGTGGGTCCCGGGTTCTGATCAAGTTATTCCTGAGGACTGCCTCACGTGTGGAATTCACAGTCATGGAAACCAATGCATTCCTATGTAGTAACTTTTAACCCATTTAATTTCAGTTCTGTTACCTACAAGTTAAAAAAAATCCTAAATAATACCATCTTCTAGTGTTTTCTTTCCCTAAATGAAAAATGTTTGCTTTAGAACAATTTATATCTATTGCTAAAGGTTTGGATCCATGATTTTAACAGTTTTTGTTGCATTCCTACTATGTGCCAGATTTTGTGGCTGGTACTGTTTTTATAAAGAGCAGAAGACATGCTCCTGCTCTTGAGGAACTTAGGTCCCATTGGGAAAATATGTATGCATTAAGTATGTTACTGGGTAAAAAGTACTTATGATAGAGGCACAGAGTGATGTGTATACATCAAGGAAGACAGCAGCTGTTCTGTTTGGAGTGGTGGGAGGAGTAGGAATTTCTCAGTTGAAGAAGGGATAGGCCCTTCCAGAAAGAGAGAACTTTCTTAAATAGAAAAGCTATAAAAACACACAGTGTGTGTGGGGATACCTTAATATATGGCCCAAATGTACATTGGATGCATGGTGGAGGAAAGGATAGTATGAACATATTAAATGCTATATGCTAAAGAACACAGGAGATTTTAGCAAAGTTCAAATTGTATTTCTGTCAAAAGTATTCAGTGTAAATGATTATGTAGATCAAAATATATCTACTCCAGGAGAGATAGCTGTTCTCCATGTATATGAAGAATCAGCGCCATATTCTCTCTTTCAGAAACAAATTAAGAGTAATTTTGAAGAAAAAGAATGAAAAGATTTTTTTCCATTTTAGCTTGGCATTTTGTACCAATGCAAATAAGTTAATAGTACCAGTCAAGTAGATTAGTGATATAATGAAGCAAGCCCTGAATGAGAAATTATGAGTTCACTGTCTAGGTCTGTTTTAGTTTAACATTCAAAAGGCATTTATCATCCGTGAATATTGGTTCCTTTCTCTGTAGAAACAAGGAGCCGGTTTTTTATTTTTGAGATACCATTTATACTTCTGAAAATGTGACATTTTACAATAGTATTATAACCTCAAAGTTTTTTTAAACCTCAAATGTGATTCCTGTTGGCTTTTTGAATTATTTTTATACTTAAATTTGATTATGGATTGTTATGCAACCGTTCAGGTGGAAGGTGTATGGAGTGAAGGAAGATGCCTAAAGCATTGGTAGATCCTTAATCTATTGTTTTCGTTAATATTTCCCCTCATGTCTTCTTGTATAAAAGTGGTGCCACTAACTCACCCAATGAAGGACATATACTTTGACATAGTGTAGGACTGCAAGGAGATCAAACTAGTCAGTCCTAAGGGAAATCAACCCTGACTGTTCATTGGAAGGACTGATACTGAAGCTAAAGCTCCAATACTTTGGCCACCTGATGTGAAGAACTGACTCATTGGAAAAGACTCTGATGCTGGGAAAGAATGAAGGCAAACAGAGAAGAGGGCAGCAGAGTATGAGATCATTAGATAACATCACTGAATCACTGGGTGTGAATTTGTGCAAAATCTGGGACATAGTAGAGGACAGGGGAGCCTGGCATGCTGCAGTCCATGGAGTTGCAAAGAATTGGACATGACTTAGCGACTGAACAACAATAATAAGGGATTTATTTAATGGAGTGATCATTGGACTCCATCAAGTCTCTTTTATACGGCAGTCAGTGACCATGGGTCAGAATGACATCAACTCACTGCTTCTGAGAGGCAACAGCAACAACACTGTAGACGGACTTCTTGGGTGGGGACAAATTCCACATCCATTCTTCTTTTCTTCTCTATTAACGGATCTCTAATTTTATTTGGAGCTGCAGCGAATCCAGTTAAAACCCATAATTTCCCAGGTTGTTTGCAGCTAGATATAGCCACATGATTAAGTTTTAACTAATGAAATGTATGTAGAAATATTATGTGAGATTTCTCAGAAGTCTTAACCGGAGGTGGCCTACTTTTCTTTCCTCTCACTGTCCTGCCTGTTACCTGTAACGTGGCCAGAGCTTGAGTCACCATCTTGAATAAAGAGTAACAAGCTAAGAATATTGAAGTAGCAGTAGAAGAATCCTGGATCCCTGTATTACTTATCCATAGATTTAATTTATATGAAATAGACATAATGGGAGTTTGGGATTAACATGTATACACTGTTATATTTAAAATAGATAACCAACAAGGACCTACTGTATAGCACAGGGAACTCTGCTCAATATTCAATAATAACCTAAATGGGAAAGGAATTTGAAAAAAGAATATATACTTATATATGTATAACTGAATCATTTTGCTGTATATCTGAAACTAGCACAATGTTGTTCACTAACTATACTCCAATATAAAATAAAAATTAAAAAAGTACAAATATTTTATTACTAAAAAAAAGAAATAGAAACAAGCTTCTGTGTTGTTCAAGCCATTTTGGTTTTTCTGCCAAATGTATCTGAATCTAAATCTTAACCAATACTGTGCAAAATTCGACACCAAATTCTTTCATGTTTTCTTTTTATATTTCTTAACTCTGTTCTTTTTTTCTCTCTCTTCTCTACTTTCACAAACCTGACCACCACCACTGCAAGCACTGTCCTAAGCCTGCCACCTTTTTTTTTTTTTTTTATTCTCCTGATTACTTTATTTTTTTATTTTTTAATTTATTTTTTTTATTATTATTATTTTTTTTTCCAGTGGGTTTTGTCATACATTAATATGAATCAGCCATGGATTTACATGTATTCCCCATCCCGATCCCCCCTCCCACCTCCCTCTCCACCCGATTCGTCTGGTTCTTCCCAGTGCACCAGGCCGGAGCACTTGTCTCGTGAATCCCACCTGGGCTGGTGATCTGTTTCACCATAGATAGTATACATGCTGTTCTTTTGAAATATCCTACCCTCACATTCTCCCACAAAGTTCAAAAGTCTGTTCTGTATTTCTGTGTCTCTTTTTCTGTTCTGCATATAGGGTTATCGTTATCACCTTTCTAAATTCCATATACATGTGTCAGTATGCTGTAATGTTCTTTATCTTTCTGGCTTACTTCACTCTGTATAGTGGGCTCCAGCTTCATCCATCTCATTAGGACTGGTTCAAATGAATTCTTTTTAATGGCTGAGTAATATTCCATGGTGTATATGTACCACAGCTTCCTTATCCATTCATCTGCTGATGGGCATCTAGGTTGCTTCCATGTCCTGGCTATTATAAACAGTGCTGCGATGAACATTGGGGTGCACGTGTCTCTTTCAGATCTGGTTTCCTCAGTGTGTATGCCCAGAAGTGGGATTGCTGGGTCATATGGCAGTTCTATTTCCAGTTTTTTAAGAAATCTCCACACTGTAGAAAACACTAAAGACTCTACCAGAAAATTACTAGAGCTAATCAATGAATATAGTAAAGTTGCAGGATATAAAATTAACACACAGAAATCCCTTGCATTCCTATATACTAACAATGAAAAAACAGAAAGAGAAATTAAGGAAACAATACCATTCACCATTGCAACAAAAAGAATAAAATACTTAGGAGTATATCTACCTATAGTTCAGTTCAGTTCAGTCGCTCAGTTGTGTCTGACTCTTTGCAACCCCATGGACCACAGCACACCAGGCCTACCTGTCCATCACCAACTCCCAGAGTTTACTCAAACTCATGTCCTTTGAGTCAGTGATGCTATCCGACCATCTCATCCTCTGTTGTCACCTTTTCCTCCCGCCTTCAGTCTTTCCCAGCATCAGGGTCTTTTCCAAGGAGACAGTTCTTTGCATCAGGTGGCCAAAGTATTAGAGTTTCAGCTTCAACATCAGTCCTTTCAATGAATATTCAGGACTGATTTCCTTTAGGATTGACTGGTTGGATCTCCTTGCAGTCCAAGGGACTTCCAAGAGTCTTCCCCAACACTATAGTTCAAAAGCATCAATTTTTCAGCGCTCAGATTTCTTTATAGTCCAACTCTCACATCCATACATGACTACTGGAAAAACCGTAGCCTTGACTAGATGGACCTTTGTTGGCAAAGTAACACCTCTACTTTTTAATATGCTGTCTAGGTTGGTCATAACTTTTCCCCCAAGGAGTAAGCGTCTTTTAATTTCATGGCTGCAGTCACCATCTGCAGTGATTTTGGAGCCCAAAAAGTTAGTCTGCCACTGTTTCCACTGTTTCTCCATCTATTTGCCATTAAGTGATGGGACCAGATGCCATGATCTTTGTTTTCTGAACCAGTCACTTAAATTGTTGCTTGCATGGGTGCTAAGTCACTTCAGTCCTGTCTGACTTTTTGTTGCAGTGGTTTCCTAAATAGTCTACACAATCCAATCTACACTTCTCCAATATGTTGTCCACATTTTGGTCTCATCAGTGTTTTCAGAAAATAAATTGGTTCAGATTATTACTTATTCCTCTTCTAGGTTGAAATTCTACAGAGATGCTATTGGTCTAAATGTTTGTCCTCCCACAAATTTCATATGTTGAAATTCTGTCCCCCAAGTTAAAGGTATTAGGAGGGTGGAACCTTTGGGAAGTGATTAGGTTACAAGGGCAGAGCCTTGTAGGTCTGTTTTAGTTCAACATTCAAAAGGCATTTATCTTCCCTCAGATTAAAAATGAGGGTAGAGCCCTCAGGATTGGGATTAGTGCCCTTGCAAACAAAGACCTTGGGGCTTCCATGGTGGCTTAATGGTAAAAAATCTGCCTGCCAGTGCAGGAGATTTGGGTTCAGTCCCTGGGTTGGGAAGATCCCCTGGAGAAAGAAATGGCAACCCACTCCAGTATTCTTGCCTGGAAAATCCCATGGACAGAGAAGCCTGGCAGGCTACAGTTCCTGGGGTCACAAAGAGTCAACACAATTTAGTAACTCAACAACAAGAGCCAAAGAGACCTCACAGAACCAGCTCTTCCTTTCTGCTGTGTGAGAATATATGGAGAAGATCTATCTTGGAAGTAGGGTCTCACCAGACAATGACATTGCTGGTGCCATGATCTTGAACTTCCTTGTCTCTAGAACTGTGAGAAATAAATGTTTGTTGTTTATAAGCCATGCTATTCATGGTAGGTTTGTTATAGCAGCATGAATGGACTAAGATAAGAAGTTTTCCAAGTATAGTTAGGATAGAGACCAAAATCCTTAACATGGTTGTATTAGTTTTCTATGACTGCCACCACAAACTAGGTGGCTTAAATAACAAATATATTTTCTCACAATTCTGGAGGCTAGAATTCTGACATTAAAGTTGTTAATGGGGTTAATTTCCTCCAAGGCCTCTCTTCTTGTCTTACAGATTGCTGTCTTCACTTGGTATTCCTGTTGTGTGTGTTTGTTTATATTCAAATCTTTTCTTCTTGTAAGAGCACCAGTCATATTGGATTACAGCCCATCCCAATTATATAATTTTAACTTAATTACTTCTTTAAAGACTTTATCTCCAAATGCAGTCTCATCCTGAGGTACTTCAAATGAATTTTGAAGGACACAGTTCAGCCTTTAACAATGCCCTCTAATGTCTGAATCCTGTTCCTATGTGTTGTACACCACTGAAGCTCCCATGCAGAGAACACAAGCAAAACTTATTTATCATATAAACTTTCTGGGCAAGGGAGCCTCAGTAGTGTCTTAAAAGGGAAAATTTTGAACAGTGCTTATAAAAGTGGCCTGGAATTGGTTAATAAATTTGTAAACTAGGCAAGTAGTTGGAACAACCAATAGGAGCCTGTCATGAGTTGGTGTTCAAAGTATTAGAGTACTTGAGCTTGTATTATTATGTTGCACATCGTGATTAGGTACAGCCTAAATGTTTTTTATAGTTATAATAAAGTGTTATTCTGTGGTTTCTGTGATTGTCTATTTTATTTCTCAATGCTCTTCTCCACTTCTGTTCATTATTTAGCCTAAACTGAAGAAAAACTCTTTGCTTTCTGGACATGTGTTTGATAGAGATCTGTATTCAATGGGTTGTGAGTCATTTTGATGTCTTCTAGTGTCAGAGTTTCTTGATGTTTTTTGTATAATGATCAAATAGCATGACAGTGGTGGCAATTGCTCACTGCAGCACAAACGCCAGTACAAAATTTCTATTAGAGTTTGTGAAGCACTATGAAGCTATGATTACACTCTTAGGAACAAAGGTCAGGAAAGTATGCCCCACAATTTATTTGGATCTTCCTTATATAAGCAAGTAGCTTTCCCCTTCAATTTGGATATTGGTTTTTCAGCTTTGCCAGTGTCTAAAGATTTTGTCCCAAATCTGGTGTATGTCACAGATAAGAATCTCAGGAGTAGCATGACTAAAGAATGGATGTGGTTAGTGGCAGTTTAGAACCTTGAAATAACAGAGAGGGAAGAAAGTGGCTAAGTGGTAAAAATTTATCATTTACATGGTTGCAAGGTGGGCAAGTCATGGAGCTTCTCTTTTGGAGGAATGTAGTCTTTCCAAAAATGAGATTTTCAGGATTCTGAAAAAATGTTTTATTAAAAACCCACTCCATTTCCAAAGCCATTAGGACTGATTTAAATTAACAAGATGCTGAGTGGAATCATCTCTGTTCTAAAATTGCTGCTTATGCCAAAGTGAGAATAAAAAGGACTAAGTGCCCCATTATCAAGCAGAAAGCCCATTATCAAGCAGAGTCAACTACCCTGTGCCCGTCCTCCATTCAGCTCCCAAAACATTTAAGGAAAAGTCTGTGGAGGAAAAAGAGAGGATACATACATCAGTATGTATGCTGGAATACATACATCAGTACAGAATACAGTGCTTGTGGAAGAGGTTGTTCCTTTCCATTTTGGAAACAAAGAGAAAGGGTCCTAGAGAAATTTTGATTGTGATTGGAGATGCCTTCAAGAAAAGAGGATCTAGTAGACCATCTCCTGGCTGTGGCTCATCTGCTTAGGGAATGGCCTAGTTGATCCTTTCCTGTATCTATTTGATCCGAAGAAAAGAGAATTGAAGAGGGGACAAGGGGCAGAACTAGACTGGCAAAATGTGTGACTTTTCTTACAAATTTAATAGACTGTGCAGATAACAGCTGGACTCAAGCCCTCTTACTAGTAGTGCACCAAAGAGGGTAGAGGTGGACTGAGAGTTGATGGAAGAAGGCGATCCAGAACCAGATCTTATTTCAGGGAGTTCTCCAGGGGGGAGTCCCTGCAGGGCTCTTGTGAAGTATTCCTGTAACCCATGTGAGAGGCAGAGTAGACATTTGTCATAGAGGGAGGAGCGACCACAGCTGTCAGTGCCAGCCCAGGGCACCGGTGACCTGTAGGCAGAGTTACATGATCTCATCCCATCATGTAAGCACAGGACATTTTAATTTCCCAGGATTCTTCTACCTGTCCCAAAAATGACTTCATGGAAACCTAAAATTGAAGAGGAGGGTGAAGAGTGCTAAAACTAGGCCATTCCCTCCTTTCCATACAGCTCATATGGACACAGATCTATCCTCATTGGAGGAAAGGGAAAACTTGGAAATGGATGTGATCTTGGAGTTGTAAAATGGACAAGACTAAGTCACTCAGATCATGAACTCCTTATTGCCAAATTCAGACTTAAATTGAAGAAAGTAGGGAAAACCAGTAGACCATTCAGGTATGACCTAAATCAAATCCCTTATGACTATACAGTGGAAGTGAGAAATAGATTTAAGGGACTAGATCTGATAGACAGAGTGCATGATGAACTATGGATAGAGGTTCAAGACATTGTAAAGGAGACAGGGATCAGGACCATCCCCATGGAAAAGAAATGCAAAAAGGCAAAATGGTTGTCTGAGGAGGCCTTACAAATAGCTGTGGAAAGAAGAGAAGTGAAAAGCAAAGGAGAAAGGAAAGATATTCCTATTTGAATGCATAGTTCCAAAGAATAGCAAAGAGAGATAAGAAAGCCTTCCTCAGCGATCAATGCAAAGAAATAGAGGAAAACAACAGAGTGGGAAAGACTAGAGATCTCTTCAAGAAAATCAGAGATACCAAGGGAACATTTCATGCAAAGATGGGCTTGATAAAGGACAGAAATAGTATGGACCTAACAGAAGCAGAAGATATTAAGAACAGGTGGCAAGAATACACAGAAGAACTGTACAAAAAAGATCTTCATGACCCAGATAATCACGATGGTGTGATCACTCACCTAGAGCCAGACATCCTGGAATGTGAAGTCAAGTGGGCCTTAGAAAGCATCACTACGAACAAAGCTAGTGGATGTGATGGAATTCCAGTTGAGCTATTTCAAATCCTGAAAGATGATGGTGTGAAAGTGCTGCACTCAATATGTCAGCAAGGTTGGAAAACTCAGCAGTGGCCACAGGACTGGAAAAGGTCAGTTTTCATTCCAATCCCAAAGAAAGGAAATGCCAAAGAATGTTCAAACTACCATAGAATTGCACTCATCTCACACGCTAGTAAAGTAATGCTCAAAATTCTCCAAGCCAGGCTTCAGCAATATGTGAACCATCAACTTCCAGATGTTCAAGCTGGTTTTAGAGAAGGCAGAGGAACCAGAGATCAAATTGCCAACATCTGCTGGATCATCAGAAAAACAAGAGAGTTCCAGAAAAACATCTATTTCTGCTTTATTGACTATGCCAGAGCCTTTGACTGTGTGGGTCACAATAAACTGTGGAAAATTCTTAAAGAGATAGGAATACCAGACCACCTGACCTGACTGCTGAGAAATCTGTGTGCAGGTTAGGAAGCAACAGTTAGAACTGGACATGGAACAACAGACTGGTTCCAAATAGGAAAAGGAGTACATCAAGCCTGTATGTTGTCACCCTGCTTATTAAACTTATATGCAGTGTACATCATGAGAAACGCTGGGCTGGAAGAAGCACAAGCTAGAATCAAGATTGCTGGGAGAAATATCAATAACCTCAGATATGCAGATGACACCACCCTTATGGCAGAAAGTGAAGAGGAACTAAAAAGCCTCTTGATGAAAGTGAAAGAGGAGAGTGAAAAAGTTGGCTTAAAGCTCAACACCCAGAAAACTAAGATCATGGCCTCCGATCCCATCAGTTCATGGCAAATAGATGGGGAAACAGTGGAAACAGTGGCTGACTTTATTTTTCTAGGCTCCAAAATCACTGCAGATGGTGACTGCAGCCATGAAATTAAAAGATGCTTACTCCTTGGAAGGAAAGTTTGACCAACCTAGATAGCATATTAAAAAGCAGAGACATTACTTTGCCAACAAAGGTCCGTCTAGTCAAGGCTATGGTTTTTCCAGTGGTCATGTATGGATGTGAGAGTTGGACTGTGAAGAAAGCTGAGCACTGAAGAATTGATGCTTTTGAACTGTGGTGTTGGAGAAGACTCTTGAGAGTCCCTTGGACTGCAAGGAGATCCAACCAGTCCATCCTAAAGGAGATCAGTCCTGGGTGTTCATTGGAAGGACTGATGCTGAAGCTGAAACTCCAGTACTTTGGCCACCTCATGTGAAGAGTTGACTCATTGGAAAAGACCCTGATGCTGGGAGGGATTGGGGGCAGGAGGAGAAGGTGACAACAGTGGATGAGATGGCTGGATGGCATCACTGACTTGATGGACATGAGTTTGAGTAAACTCCAGGAGTTGGTAATAGGCAGGGAGGCCTGGCGTGCTTCGATTCATGGGGTTGCAAAGAGTCTGACGCTACTGAGCGACTAAACTGAACTGAAGTCGTTAATAATCAAAAGTGCCTGGAGACAAATAAAATACTTAAAATATTGTTAATTAACAGGAAAGAGGGTTTTGTCAGTGGATTTTTTTAAAAATCTGAAATTGGAAAAGAATTGTTTCATTTTTATACCTCCAGGTGTTAAGAGTCAGCATACTAATTGCATAAGCCCTTTCTTACCTTGAGTTTTGGGAGTCAACACATTCTTCATTATCTCAAAACTGTGCTGCAGACCCTCCCCATGGTAAAAGTTAACATGGGAGTGATGTGCCCTTTTGCATTTCCTGGTCCAGAGTTATGGTACAGTTTTTAGCTGTAGCATTTCTGATTGAATTTAGCAATAATGTTCTCACTCTACTCTACCTGACTTCCTTTCAGAAACATATCTCAATACTCTCTCTCCCAGAGGAGTAATGAGAAAAATTGCAGATGTATTTTATCTCTTGTGAATGATTCATCATTATATTCTACATTTCACTCTGTGCTTTGTCTTACAACCACAATAAGTCTGTGAGCAATTCATTTCTTAGTCACACATAAGTTATGTTTTATGCTAAGATAAGATTTCATGATATTGTCTCGAAGTCCTAAAACGTTGTTTGCCTAACCAGAGGCCTGAGACTTATTTTAGGGAGCTAAATGCTCTTTTGCATTTTTGCCTTTGGGCTTTGATTTCTGCATACTGGCAAGCATTATGTCTTCAGTTTTATAATCTTTCTTATTGACAGAGAAAAAAGAATAAAATGCTGCTTTCCCACTGCCAGCCATTAGCAGGACATTATTTGTCTTCAAAGCAGATATTTTCTTCTCTTGTTTTTTTTCTTTTTTTTTGACTGTTTCTCAACATGTTATAAAGCTTTATTTTTATAGCCTTCAGCTGTCTTCCTAATCAGCTCATTATGGCGTTAGCCTTTCTGTGATGATTTTTACAGAATGATACCACACTTTGATATTTATCCTTTGATATATACCCTGTTTATTTTTATTCTTTAATATTTTGAAGATGTTGCAATGTTTCTAGTATCACTACATTGCTTTTACTTTTCTCATATGCCTAATTAGCCATTTTACAGTTAAAATTTCTTGTTTAGATACCTAACCTGCTTAGATTGTATTATTTTTTTCTGTCTCAGATACCGACCAGGTTTGCCTCCTTATCTGTCATGAGTCTTAAGATGCTGCCATTACTTTCTAGAAAATTAGGGTTGCTTATTGAAAGGCTGATTTAGAGTAGGAATTTTAACAAATAAGCATATATAATGCAGTTTTTCAAAAATAGTTGGATTCTAGATTTGTTAAAAATGTGTCACTGATTCCATGGAACTTCCCTGGTGGTCCAGTGGCTAAGACTCTGTGCTCCCAATGCAGGGGGCCCAGATTCGATCCCTGGTCAGGGAATGAGATCTCATATGCACAATTATGAGTTTGCATGCTACAATTAAGTCAAATAAGTAAAATAAATAAATATTTTTGAAAATATGTCACTACCTTCCACTCCTGAGTCTTCTGGTCTTCATCTTATACTCTGCTTCTTTTGGCTAAAAAGACACCCATGCTGAGTTTATTTTTGTGTATGGTATTAGAAAGTGCTCTAGTTTCATTCTTTTACAAGTGGTTGACCAGTTTTCCCAGCACCACTTGTTAAAGAGATTGTCTTTTCTCCATTGTATATTCTTGTCTCCTTTGTCGAAGATAAGGTGTCCATAGGTGCATGGATTTATCTCTGGGCTTTCTATTTTGTTTCATTGATCTATATTTCTGTCTTTGTGTCAGTACCATACTGTCTTGATGACTGTGGCTTTGTAGTAGAGCCTGAAGTCAGGCAGGTTGATTCCTCCAGTTCCACTCTTCTTTCTCAAGATTGTTTTGGCTATTCGAGGTTTTTTGTATTTCCATACAAATTGTGAAATTATTTGTTCTAGTTCTCTGAAAAATATCATTGGTAGTTTGATAGGGATGGCATTGAATCTATAGACTGCCTTGGGTATTATACTCAGTTTCATTATATTAATTCTTCTGATCCATGAACACAGTATATTTCTCCATATATTTGTGTCCTCTTTGATTTCTTTCATCAGTGTTTTATAATTTTCTATATATAGGTCTTTTGTTTCTTTCTTTAGGTAGATATATTCCTAAGTATTTTATTCTTTTCATTGCAATGGTGAATGGAATTGTTTCCTTAATTTCTCTTTCTGTTTTCTCATTGTTAGTGCATAGGAATTCAAGGGATTTCTGTGTGTTGATTTTATATCCTGCAACTTTACTATATTCATTGATTAGCTCTAGTAATTTTCTGGTGGAGTCCTCTTATACTGTTGGTGGGAATGCAAACTAGTACAGCTACTATGGAGAACAGTGTGGAGATACCTTAAAAAACTGCAAATAGAACTGCCATATGACCCAGCAATCCCACTCCTGGGCATACACACTGAGGAAACCAGATCTGAAAGAGACACGTGTACCCCAATGTTCATTGCAACACTATTTATAATAGCCTGGACATGAAAGCAGCCTAGATGTCCATCGGCAGACGAATGGATAAGAAAGCTGTGGTACATATACACGATGGAATATTACTCAGCCATTAAAAAGAATACATTTGAATCAGTTCTAATGAGGTGGATGAAACTGGAGCCTATTATACAGAGTGAAGTAAGCCAGAAAGAAAAACACCAATACAGTATACTAACGCATATATATGGAATTTAGAAAGATGGTAATGATAACCCTGTATGCAAGACAGCAAAAGAGACACAGATGTACAGAACAGACTTTTGGACTCTGTAGGAGAGGGTGAGGGTGGGATGGTTTGGGAGAATGGCATTGAAACATGTATATTATCATATGTGAAATGAATCACCAGTCCAGGTTTGATGCATGAGACAGGGTGCTTGGGGCTGGTGCACTGGGATGACCCAGAGGGATGGGAAAGGGGGGGAGGTGGGAGGGGGGATGGGGAACATATGTACACCCATGGCTGATTCATGTCAGTGTATGGAAAAAACCACTACAATATTGTAAAGTAGTTAGCCTTCAATTAAAACAATAAATTTATATTAAAAAAAAAGACACCCATGCTACCTCTTTGGATAGCATGGCTGATACAAGCAAATATATACAGGAGACAAATCTGTTAAAGTTCAGGGATAGAGAATGGATAACAGTTACTCAAGCAAGACAATTATATTATAAAATTGATTTTTGAGCAACTTTGTATCGGCAGGTTGGAACACAATGAACTGTGGGTGTGAACTGGAAAGGTGATGGAGGCAGAGAGCAGCCCCCTGGGAACAGCCGTGACAGTCAGAAGTGTGTGAGGTGACAGAGCCTCTGATGGAGAAGAGGACTGAGGGAAAGGAAAGAGAGGCCAGTCCCAGGCAGCAGCAGAGAGGGGCAGTTGAGTGTTGGAGACACAGAGGAAGAAGAAAAATGTAATTCTAATGTCTGGAAAGAGACAGTTCAGAGAGGTGAGGAAAATTGGGAGGGTGTGTTTATTTAAAATAGATGAAGAGATAAATAGAAATATTTAGTTTCACAGGCCACTAAGACATGTTTCTGATATATGTTAATATATATTTCACTCAAAGTTAGTAATTTTTATTTCAGTCCTTCCTTTTTATTATCTTGCTTTATATTCAGTAACACTATATGTTAGAACACTTCAACCATTATCACATCACATGGGTAAAAGTTTAGCATTTTTTATGATATGAAGTGCTTTGTAATCATAAATAATTTTCTTTAGACTCAATGATAGACTACATCAGACTGTATAAAACAAATGAAAAGGGACAAGAGAAACTGAGTAAAGGAAACAAAAGTGAAATGATCTATCCTCCAAAACTCTACCACTTGGAAGAAGATCAAAGAGGGTTGAAGAAGACTGTAATGTACTGCTGTTATGTTAATTCTAATTTTTAGGCAAATGTTAATTTTGAATCATAAATTTTTCTGTGAAATGATCCATATGTGAAGAGCCTTTAATAAAATTATGACTTTAACTGAATGATTACAATTAGAAATTTTACTTTTAATGATTAAATGTTTATAATGGAAATTTTAATTTTCAATTTACAATAACTAACCTTACCAATAAATATCAACAAGTGCCATAAATACCAATAGATATAAAAGAATATGTAAAATTTCTACTTTCTGTCAAAACTCATATCATAGTTGACAGCTTTGATTTATAGCAGAGTAGGATCATATAAACTATGTGAAAGCATCCTGACAGCAAGGATGAACATAAAACCACTTTATGCTTTTTATTATATATATTTTACTTTCATTTATTCAAAACTGTGTATAAAACTCCTATCTTTCCCTTCATCAGCAAGTCCTATATTAAATGATTAAGAACCCTCCTGGATGAAGAGAGCCAAAAAGATTGTCCTTGCCTTTTAGGACAATTATTTGATTCTCATTCCATCACAGTTTCCTGGAATGCTTATTAAATAAGCAGATGGCTGAATGCCACCCAGATCCTCTGAATTAAAATTTGGAATTTAAGTCTAGGAATCTGCATCTTTAATAAGTGCTTTAGACAATTCTTATGCTCCCTTATGTTTGACAAACTTTGTTCCAGAAATCACAATACATAATGTGAGCAATGATTAACATACACTAACAGAACATGAAATGGTGAATAGAATAATTTTTTAGACAATGAGTCTTTTTTTTATTACATTCATAGCTTAGCACATGGATGAACGAACTCATAGTAGATGCTTAATATCTATGAGTAATCAGAGTGTTTATGTATTAGAATACTGAATCACCATGGCAACCTAACTACTTGCAGTTTTTAAAGCAATATCTTGAGTTATTTTTGAATACAAAGAAAGGAACTGCTCTTTACTTTTTAGTTTTGCAATGTGACAAATACGCTTGTTTTTCATGATTTGAAAATGATGAAAAATAAAGCTTTGAAAAATCTGGTGGGGAACAGATACATTTAGGTCCTAAAATATGCTTAAGTTTGATTTTTTAAAAAATGAAGAAAATCCATAATCTACCCAAAGTTCCTTCAGTATTTCCTGACATTATCTTTAATTTCACAAAGTGTACAACCCACTAGAAAAGGGAGGGCAGCAGATGTAATAAACAATTCATTAATCATTTAGTTGAAACTCCTAAAATCCAACTGAGGCTGTTTCTACTCTGAGAAAATGAAATAAAGATTGATTCAGTTTATTAAGGCCTTATGCCTGTTAGGAATGCATTCAGCTATATTAATCAAATAGGGTTTATTTTTCTCATGTAACAAATCTTTATGTGGGTAAGTAAGGGCTGCTCTTGGGTCAGCCTCTCCACAATATCCGTATCTTTTCTGTCTGTTCCACAGCTTTCTTTTCTTGACTTCAGTACTTAAGGTGCTGCTGTAATTCCTGGCTTTATGCCAATAGTCAAGGCAGAAAGAAAGGAGGAAAGGGTGGTACTGTCAATTGCTTTTTAATTTTTTTTAAAATTTATTTATTTTAATTGGAGGCTAATTACAGTATTCTAGTGGGTTTTGCCCTACATTAACATGAATCAGCCATGGGTGTACATGTGTCCCCCATTCTGCATCCCCCTCCCACTTCCCTCCCCATTCCATCCCTCAGGGTCGTCCCAATGGACAGGCCCTGAGTGCCCTGTCTCATGCATCAAACTGGATTGGTGATCATTTCATATATGGTAATACACATGTTTCAATGCTGTTCTCTCAAATCATCTCACCCTCACCTTCTCCCACAGAGTCCAAAAGTCTGTTCTTTATATCTGTGTCTCTTTTGCTCTCTCGCATATAGGATCATCATTACCATCTTTCTAAATTCCATATATATGCATTAATATACTGTATTGGTGTTTTTCTTTCTGACTTAGTTCACTCTGTATAATAGCCTCTAGTTTTTCCACTTCGTTAGAACCGATTCAAATGTGTACTTTTTAATAGCTGAGTAATATTCCATTGTGTGTATGTACCACAGCTTTCTTATCCATTCGTCTGCCGATGGACATCTAGGTTGCTTCCATGTCCTGGCTATTATAAACAGTGCTGCGATGAACACTGGGGTACACTTGTCTCTTTCAATTCTGGTTTCCTCGGTGTGTATGCCCAGCAGTGGGATTGCTGGGTCATATGGCAGTTCTATTTCCAGTTTTTTAAGAAATCTCCACACTGTTCTCCATAGTGGCTGTACTAGTTTGCATTCCCACCAACAATGTAAGAGGGTTCCCTTTTCTCCACACCCTCTCCAGCATTTATTGTTTGTAGACTTTGATAGCAGCCATTCTGACCAGCGTGAGATAGTACCTCATGTGGTTTTCATTTGCATTTCCCTGATAATGAGTGATGTTGAGCATCTTTTCATGTGTTTGTTAGCCATCTGTATGTCTTCTTTGGAGGAATGTCTGTTTAGTTCTTTGGCCCATTTTTTGATTGGGTTGTTTATTTTTCTGGTTCCTTGAACTGCATGAGCTGCTTGTATATTTTTGAGATTAATTCTTTGTCAGTTGCTTCATTTGCTATTATTTTCTCTCATTCTGAAGGCTGTCTTTTCACCTTGCTTATAGTTTCCTTCATTGTGCGAAAGCTTTTAAGCTTAATTAGGTCCCATTTGTTTATTTTTGCTTCTATTTCCATTACTCTGGGAGGTGGGTCATAGAGGATCCTGCTATGATTTATGTCAGAGAGTTATATCAATTGCTTTTAAAAAAAATCAGCAAATGAAATCTTTCCCAGAAATTCTCTACTAGATTGCCCTTTTTAACTCTTGACCTTTTGACCAGAACTCTGTCACATGGCAACCTGTTTGTGAGTCTGTGAAAATGACTGTTTAGCTTTTGGATTCCCTAATAGGCAGCAATGGAAAGGACGGTTGGGAAATGACTTTTGAGTTGGTTGAAGAACAGTGTCTGTAACAATATCTTCTCTTTCCTGCTGTCCCTGGAGCTGGACATTTTAGAAACAAGATTACTGTGAGCTTAACTACCAAAAAGGCAGCTTAACTCCCATGTAGGGCTTCCTGAAGTTCTTGCAGAATCTTACTTTGTGTCACTTCTTCATTTTTGCCTTGCACATGTTGTTTCCTAAAATATTTCTTACTCCATCTCTCTGCTGACAGTATGGTTTAGTAGTGGGAGTTCAGGCTCTGGAGGTAGATGGCTCTGGTTTGAATCCCTTCTGGGCTGCTTTCTAGCAGTTGTAATCTTGATCAGGTTATTTAACTTCTGAAGGACTTACCATCTTCATTTATCTACTGTGAATAATAATGGAACTTACCCCATAGAGTTGCTAAAAAAAGTTAATTGACTTAACCCCATGCTAAGCATATTCTAAATGCTTGATAAATGTTGACTTATCTCTAGATCTTATCAATGATTGTAATCACAATACTTGACATATAGAGGGAGCTCAGCTAAGAAAACCCTTATAGTTTCCTTCTTTGTGTTAAATAACACATTTTAATGTAATGGTGTGCGTGTATTATGTTTGTATGATTGGTGGAGGTGGGGTGTAACTAGAATCTTTCATGGAAATGTCCTAGCCTCCAGGATTTCTGCCTCTTTAAAAAATGTATTTAAATGACCTATATTTGCAAAGATGAACTTTTAAAAAAACCCAAAATTGTAAAAAACAAATTTCTAACATTTGGAAAACTCAGCAGTGGCCACAGGACTGGAAAAGGTCAGTTTTCATTCCAATCCCAAAGAAAGGAAATGCCAAAGAATGTTCAAACTACCATAGAATTGCACTCATCTCACAGACTAGTAAAGTAATGCTCAAAATTCTCCAAGCCAGGCTTCAAAAATACGCGAACCATGAACTTCCAGATATTCAAGCTGGATTTAGACAAGGCAGAGGAACCAGAGATCAAATTGCCAACATCTGCTGGATCATCAAGAAAGAAAGAGAGTTCCAGAAAAACATCTATTTCTGCTTTATTGATTATGCCAGAGCCTTTGACTGTGTGGATCACAATAAACTGTGGAAAATTCTGAACGAGATGGGAATACCAGACCACCTGACCTGCCTCTTGAGAAACCTGTGTGCAGGTCAGGAAGCAACAGTTAGAACTGGACATGGAACAACAGACTGGTTCCAAATAGGAAAAGGAGTACATCAAGCCTGTATATTGTCACCCTGCTTATTTAACTTATGTGCAGAGTTCAGTTCAGTTCAGTTCAGTCGCTCAGTCGTGTCTGACTCTTTGTGACTCCATGAGTCGCATAACGCCAGGCCTCCCTGTCCATCACCAACTCCTAGAGTCTACCCAATCCCATGCCCATCGAGTTGGTGATGCCATCCAGCCATCTCATCCTCTGTCATCCCCTTCTCCTCCTGCCCCCAATCCTTCCCAGCATCAGGGTCTTTTCCAATGAGTCAACTCTTCACATGAGGTGGCCAAAGTATTGGAGTTTCAGCTTCAGCATCAGTCCTTGCAATGAACACTCAGGACTGATCTCCTTTAGGATGGACTGGTTGGATCTCTTTGTAGTCCAAGGGACTCTCAAGGGTCTTCTCCAACACCACATCATGAGAAACGCTGGGCTGGAAGAAGCACAAGCTGGAATCAAGATTGCTGGGAGAAATATCAATAACCTCAGATATGCAGATGACACCAGCCTTATGGCAGAAAGTGAAGAAAAACTAAAGAGCCTCTTCATGAAAGTGAAAGAGGAGAGTGAAAAAGTTGACTTAACGCTCAACATTGAGAAAACTAAGATCGTTGCATCTGGTCTCATCACTTCATGGCAAATAGATGGGGAAACAGTGGAAACAGTGGCTGACTTTATATTTTGGGGCTCCAAAATCACTGCAGATGGTGACAGCAGCCCTGAAATTAAAAGATGCTTACTCCTTGGAAGGAAAGTTATGAGCAACCTAGATAGCATATTAAAAAGCAGAGACATTACTTTGCCAATAAAGGTCCATCTAATCAAGGCTATGGTTTTTCCAGTAGTCATGTATGGATGTGAGAGTTGGACTGTGAAGAAAGCTGAACACCGAAAAATTGATGCTTTTGAACTGTGGTGTTGGAGAAGACTCTTGAGAGTCCCTTGGACTGCAAGGAGTTCCAACCAGTCCATCCTGAAGGAGATCAGTCCTGGGTGTTCATTGGAAGGACTGATGCTGAAGGTGAAACTCCAATACTTTGGACACCTGATGTGAGGAACTGACTCATTTGAAAAGATGGTGATGCTAGGAAGGATTGGGGGCAGGAGGAGAAGGGGACTACAGAGGATGAGATGGTTGAATGGCACTGCCAACTCAATGGGCATGAGTTTGAGTACACTCCGGGTTTGGTGATGGACAGGGAGGCCTAGCATTCTGCAGTCCATGGGGTTGCAGAGTCAGACATGACTGAGCGACTGATCTGAACTGAGCATCTTTATGTTGTTTTTCATTAAGATGTCTGCTTCAGTGGAAAATGGTGTGAATGCCATTGAGAGGTATTAGGATCACCTAGTAAAAGAAGGGATGCACGTGTCTCTGCCTCCACACTGGGACAGCAAGAAGCCTAGGTCCTAAATGGAGCATATGCATGACTGCAGGCTCATTTTCATATTCTCTCTTTCCCACTGGCAAGTTTAATGAAATCCTCTTTGAGAAAGTATCTAAAAATAAAGAATTAGCTCATCTTAAAAGAAAAACTTTAACTTGTACTATTTCTCCTGATATATTACATTCAGGGACATTAAGAGTCAGAGGAGGTTGTGGTGGATGCTATTCTCTGATGAACTCAAAAATCTTTTCCCAACTGTCCTCCCATTGCTGCCTATTAGACATTAAAAAAACTGGATTTTCATTTTCCCACTTACATTGCTTCACCTGACATATAATATGAAAGTGAAAGTCACTCAGTCGTGTCCGACTCTTTGACCCCATGGACTATATAGTCCATGGAATTCTCCAGGTCAGAATACTGGAGTGGGTAGCCGTTCCATTCTCCAGGGGATCCTCCCAACCCAGGGATCGAACCCAGGTCTCTCACTTTGCAGACTATTTCTGCTGAGCCACAAGGGAAAGCCAACATTAACACTTCCCAATATTTTGTTAGTGCTTTCCCAGTTGTTTATTTTTGTGGCATAGATATTGATAGAAGATAAAATGGTACCCCGAGAATATTTTTGTCAAGAACAAAACACACGGTTTAAGGGGGAGAGAAGTTTGGTCAAGAAATGGTTGGTAGGAAGGTGAATATGCCTCCGCGGAGAGGAGGATGCTGATTAGAAATGTAGAGGCAATTCTGAGGCCAGTCGTTAAGTTGACAATTTTACTCCTCTTCAGCTCTGGTTTCATCTTTTGATTAAGAGGTACCCACTTTATGATTTACAGAGCATTCTTTCTTGCCTTTGGTGTTTAAGTAATTGAAGTTAATCCCTTTGAAGAAGATCTCAGTTGAATTAATATAAGATTGAAAGAATCATTAAGAGAAAATTAATAAAACACTTTAGGGTGAGTAATACAGATATTACAGTCTTAATGTCTGTAATCTGACCCAACAGACAGAATAAGCTCTAGCAAAGCAGGGAGTATGAGCCAAATGTTCTGCTTCTCTCATTAAAAAACAGGATTATGCAATAGTATAGAATCTGTAAGTCTATTGTCTTAAGAAGGAATTAAACAGAATTTGTTTATCTACCTTATAATCATACCAGATATCCAGCCTGGAGGACTCAGCTCCTAGATGTCTCCTATAACATGGAAGAAATATCCTTGCTTGTTATAAAAGCTTAACAAGAGATTAGAGTCTGAAAGTTGGAGGGGAGAAAAGAAAAGAGAAGAGAAGGAATGACTCTGGAAGGAAAGTAAAGCCACAGGGCTTTTGCATCCTGATTTCCTGTCTCTTGTCTTCAGTTTCCAAGGGGATGATGGAACAGGGACCTTAGATAAGTGAATGGGAGGTAAAGAGCAGGGCATTTTTATCTGCTCTCCCATTTCTAGGGTGACAATTCAATTTATGGTCCAGAGAACAACATTTTTTAGAGTGAAAGAAATCACACTGAGACATCTGGGAAAATTGAAAAAAAAATTTTTTTTTTGGACAACTGGTATGTATGGTTAGCTACTCTGTACCAAGAAAGTGTGCATAGCCAACCTACTTTAGAGGATAGGGTGCCTCCTGATAGAGTGAGTGCCCTGATGGCCTTCCTGTGTGTCATGCACCCTGAGAGGAGAGCCAGCCAGCCTGTCATCAGGAAGCTTCTGATGAGATTAGGTGACCCTACAACAGAGACAGGTGAAAACTCCAGGTCAGGAGACTGGATGAAGTAAATGGTGATCACCAAGGGTAGGTAGTCTATAAAGACGCCATGAGTCAAAGAGCCTACTGTGATCCAGGGGTAGCTGGATTATCAGAGGTCATTAGACTCTGATGATCTGAAGACAGAGGACATTGCTCCAGAAAACAGTGTCTGCATGAAAAGAGGGGTGTCCTCGCTTGCTGTGCCACAAGGACACGTAAGCCATATTCCTTTCCTTATATCCCTGGGAGTCAATTTAGGGAGAGAAACAGGGGATGGGTTGGCCATATGGGAAATTAAATATTTTTGCTAATAAAAATATGAATAGATTAAAGTGTGTGGTCTTTTAAGTTATAGGGTAAGAGTAGATTTAAACTAGGTACAAATTTATTTGAGTTTTTGTCTTGCAGATAGATTAGTTATAAACAAAATGAAGGAGATATATCTGCAAAATCTAAGTCATACTGAATTATGTAAGCCTCCTTGCTATATTTAAATAACAATATATTTACTGATAGAGGCAAGATCTCCTCTCTGTGTTTCTTCACAAACAGTCTAAGTAATTTTTTATCATTTTATTGAATCATTCCTTGGGTTCACTACTTGATATAAACCATCTACAGTGAGCGGACCTAAGAAACAGGCTTTATTATCTGATTTTATAGCTAAGTTGGTCAAGGCTAAGAAGTAGAAGAACTTGATCTAGTTCATCTAGTTCACAAGTGATAGAGGTTGGATTTAGACCAAGCTAAAACCTTTTCTTGGGCTCTAAAATCACTGCAGATGGTGACTGCAGCCATGAAATTAAAAGACTCTTGCTCCTTGGAAGAGAAGTTATGTCAAACCTAGACAGCATATTATAAAGCAGAGACATTACTTTGCCAATAAAGGTCCGTCTAGTCAAAGCTATGGTTTTTCCAGTAGTCATGTATGGATGTGAGAGCTGGACTGTAAAGGAAGCTGAGCACTGAAGAACTGATGATTTTGAGCTGGAGAAGACTGTTGAGAGTCCCTTGGAGTGCAAGGAGATCAGACCAGTCAGTCCTAAAAGAAATCAGTCCTGAATATTCATTGGGAGGACTGGTGCTGAAGCTGAAACTCCAATACTCTGGCCACCTGAGGCAAAGAACTGACTCCTTGGAAAAGATCCTGATGCTGAGAAAGATTGAAGACAGGAGGAGAAGGGGATGACAAAGAATGAGATGGTTGGATGGCATTACTGACTTGATGGACAGGCGTTTGAGGAAGCCCTGGGAGTTTGTAATGGACAGGGAAGCATGGTGTGCTGCAGTTCATGGGGTTGCAAAGAGTTGGACATGACTGAGTGACTGAACTTAACTGAAGACATTTACATGGCTTACATTTTGTTCTTTTTGTGTGTGTTAGTTGTGTATGTTAGTTGCTCAGTCATGTCTGAAGTCCCGCCAGACTTCTCTATCCATGAGATTCTCCAGGCAAGGATACTGGAGTGGATTGCCATGCTCTCCTCCAGGGGATCTTCCTGACCCAGGGATGGAACCAAGGTCTCCTGCATTGCAGGTGTACTTTTTACTATCTGAGCCACAAGGGAGAGATATACTCAATGCACTGGACTCTTGACTTCTAATCTCTTTTGTATGATTTTATTTTTTTTAACTTTTGTTTTGTTTTTGTTTTTTTTCTCATTTATTTTTATTAGTTGGAGGCTAGATACTTTACAATATTGTAGTGGTTTTTGCCATACATTGACATGAATCAGCCATTAAATTACAATGTTGTGTTAGTTTTAAGTGTACAGGAAATCAATTCAGTTATACATATACTTGTTCTTATGTATATATATGAGTGTGTTTCATAAATAAGTTCATTTGTGACATGTTTTGGACTCCACATATAAGTGATATCATATGATATTTGTCTTTCTCTGACTTACTTCACTTAATGATAATCTCTATGATAATGCCATAATGCTGCAATTGGCATTATGTCATTCTTTTTTTTTTTTTTTGGCTGAGAAATCTTCCATTGTGTGTGTGTGTGTGTATGTATATACTCACCACATCTTCATCCATTTGTTTGTTGATGGACATTTAGGCTGCTTCTCTGTCTTGGCTATTGTAAATAGTCTGCTATGAACACTGGGATATATGTATCTTTTCAAATTATCATTTTCTCTGGATATATGCCCAGGTGTGGGATTGTAAGATCATATGGTAGCTCTATTTTTAGTTTTTAAAGAAACCTCCTTACTATTTCCCACGTGGGTACATCAATTTATACTAACAGACAGTATAAGAAGGATCCTTTTTCTCCACACCCTCTCTGTCATTTATTATTTGTAGACTTTTTAATGATGACCATTCTGACTGGTGTGAGGTGATAAGTCTTTGTAGTTTTAATTTACATTTCTCTGATACTTAGCAATGATGAGCATCTTTTCATATACTTGTTGGCATTCTGCATGTCTTCTTTGGAAAAATGTCTATTTAGGTCTTCTACCCACTTTTTGATTGAGTTTTTTGTTTGTTTGATACTAAGTTGTATGAACTGTTTGTATATTTTGGAAATTAATCCCTTGTTGGTTGAATGGCTTGCAAATGCATTCTCCCATTCCATAGGTTTTTTCCTCCCATATATTGTTTCTTTGTTTCCTTAATGGTTTCCTTTGCTCTGCAAAAGACTTTAAGTTTGATTAACTCCCATTTGTTTATTTTTGTTTTTATTTCCATTATTCTAGGAGATGGATCCAAAAAATGTTGCTGTGATTTATGTCAAAGAATGTTCTGCCTATGTTTTCCTCTAGGAGTTTTATAGTGTCCAGTCTTACATTTAGATCTTCACTCCATTTTGAATTTATTTTTGTATGTGGTGTTAGAGAATGTTCTCACTTTGTTATTTTATGTGTATTGGTAAATTTTCAGTTTTCCCAGCACCGTAATTGAAGAGACTGTCTTTTCTCCGTTGTATATTATTGCCTCCTTTGTCACAGACTAGTTGACCATTGGTGAGTGGGTTTAATGCTTGACTTTCTATACTGTTCCATTGATGTATATGTGTGTTTTTATGCTACAGCATATTTTTTTGCTTACTGCTGCTTTGTATAGTATAGTCTAGTCTTCAGTAAGGGGTTGACTACTCAAGATCTATTCTTTTCTTAAGATTGGTTTGGCTATTTGGGATCTTTTGTATTTCGATACAAATTTCAATTTTTTTGGTTGTAATTCTGTGAAAAATGGCATTGGTTTTTCAGTGTGGTTTTAAACAATGATTTAAATTGGATTAATTACTAAATTTTCCATAGGTGAATAATACATTTTCTTAGCTAGAATTGAAGTTACTTAGTGTTTTCTTCTTGGTTGTCCCATGTCTGTGTCTTTTGCATCATTGTCATCTTTAGAATTATCCATCCATTTAATAAATGTTTCAGTTCTATTCAGTTCAGTCGCTTAGCTGTGTCCGACTCTTTGCAACCCCATGGACTGCAGCACGCCAGGCTTCCCTGTCCATCACCAACTCCTGGAGCCTACTCAAACTCATGTCCATCATGTCAGTGATGCCATTCAACCATTTCATCCTCTATTATCCCCTTCTCTTCCCGCCTTCAATCTTTCCCAGCATTAGGGTCTTTTCCAAGGAGGCAGTTCTTTGCATCAGGTGGCCGAAGTATTGGAGTTTCAGCTTCAACATCAGTCCCCCCAATGAATATTCAGGACTGATTTCCTTTAGGACTGACTGGTCTGATCTCCTTGCAGTCCAAGGGACTCTCAACAGTCTTCTCCAGCACCACAGTTCAAAAGCATCAATTCTTCGGTGCTCAACTTTCTTTATAGTCCAACTCTCACATCCATACATGACTACTGGAAAAACCATAGCTTTGACTAGACGGACCTTTGTTGGTAAAGTAATGTCTCTGCTTTATAATATGCTGTCTAGGTTGGTCATAGCTTTTATTCCAAGGAGCAAGCATCTTTTAATTTCATGGCTGCCCCCAAAAATAAAGTCTGTCACTGTTTCCATTGTTTCCCCACCTATTTGCCATAAAGTGATGGGATTGGATGCCATGATCTTAATTTTCTGAATGTTGAGTTTTAAGCCAACTTTTTCACTCTCTTCTTTCACTTTCGTCAAGAGGCTCTTTAGTTCTTCTTCACTTTCTGCCATAAGAATGGTGTCATCTGCGTATCTGAGGTTATTGATATTTCTTCTGTCAATCTTCATTCCAGCTTGTGCTTCATCCAGCCTGGCATTTCACATGATGTACTCTACATATAAGTTAAATATATATTAAGAACCTATTATATTCCAGGAACTGTTTTAAGTTTGTAACATATGAATAAATAAAATGATAATGATCTTTATACCCTTGGAAATTTATTCTGTTGGTGGAGATAAAATATAAACAAAATGAGGGAGGAATTTGTAAAATACGGTGGAAGACGATAATTGCAATGCACAGAAATATAAACTTGAATACATGGAGTTGATAATGGACGTGGTTTGCTGTTTTAGGGAAGATGATAAGAATAGGTCCATTTGCAGAAAGCCTGAGGAAGTGGCTGTGCACATGTCCAGAAGCAGAGAAGTTCATGTGGAGGAAAGTAGGCAGTGCAGGGCCCCTGCAGTTTGTGTGACCAGAGAAGAAGTAAGATAATGTCACAGAGAGAATACTTGGGGGTGTTATATCAACAGTTCTCATAGGAACTTGAAAAGTCATTGCAAGACATTTGACAAGATTGCAATAAGACTTCTAAATTATTTCATATTCCTTCTTAACATGCAGTAGGGTTATAAGCACACACTTCTCTTTTCTACCAGGTGATAATTGCTTTTTCATATTTGATAGTTGAGAACTATTAGTTCATTCAAGAACACCTACAATTTTTTTTTTCTCGAAATTTCCTTTTCCTTTTCATGTTTGGGGCAGAAAACACAAAGAAGGGAAAAATAAGGGAGAGTTTGCAGTGGATTCTGTGGAATACTATGGGGTAGATAGTTCAAAGTAGGAAAATACCAAGAAAGCCTCTGAGAGAAGAACTGGATTGTGATCTTTATTTATCTGATAATTGAGTTACCCACAACAGGTATAGCTAACACATTAAATGGAATTAGATATCAGCTCTAGAAGAAACTTTGGTAGCATTTATTACTAAACTTTATTTTATTAATATTTAACATATTTTAAATTTTATTAGTATTTTATAAAAATTTTGTATGTTGAAGACTGTATTACCAAGAATAGTATAAAAGATGGATCAGCCTAACAAAAAGGCAGATGTATAGCTGGTAGAGAGTTTTATAAGTCAGAAACTATTTTTAATTGATTTTCACACACTTCTGCTGATTTTTTTTGTGCCTGTGGAAAAAATGAAAATCATATATTACACATTTTGATACAAAACACAGGAATATATTGATTTACAGATTTTTTTCTTTCATAAACATTTTCATCTATACCTGAACAGTCAAATAGATATTTTACATGGTCTAAAGTGGTTTTGACTACCACAACTTTGTTAATCGGCTGTACCCCCAATGCAAAATAAAAGGTATAAACTTTGGAAGAAAGGTGGTTAATGAACCTGTGATGTTCAGAACATTCCCATTAAACAACAGATACTTAAGACAGACTTTGGAGTGGCATTGTTTGGTGTACACAAGACAAGTAAGATATAATCTTTACACAAGATTGTATCTTTATACAAAAGACTATATCTTTAAAGATATAATCTTTAACCATTATGAATATCTAAACTACTTGGAGATATAAGAAAAATGCACAAAATATGGAGAGATACTAATACAAGGCTATATATATATACATATTTAGGGTGTAACTGCATAGTTTCTAACCATAATAGTAGCTTGAGATGGATGAGTTGGTTGGGTTTAGTTATAGAAAACATACGGAAATGATTGGATTTAAGCTGGACACTGGAAAATAGATAGGTTTTGAAAAGAAAAAGGAGAAGCAATAGAAATAGCCTAAACATGATTGAAGACATCACTTGGCATCATTGTGTTATATAGACATTTAGAGAGACTGATCTGATTTGGACGAAGGACTTATGCTTGCAGCTAGAGGGGAAATAATGTGGATAATCTGACTCTGGAGTTGAGATTATGAAGGCCTTAGGGTTTTATATGACATAAAAGGCAATAAGGAATTATTATAATAATAAAATACAATCAGTAGGTTTCAGTGTTAGCCCAGGCATAATTGTTGAGTTTTCTCCCTCTATTCCACCATTTCTCTGAGGATTGAGCTCTGTTTTAGGAAGCTTATGAATGTTCTAGACTATTGAAAAAGATTAGTTCACAAGGGAGAGTTTGGATGGGACTAAGTAAATTCCTAGCTACTGGAGGGTGTCATTTCTGCTGACAGACATGCAGAGAGATCACGGTCGATGGAAGGCTTGCAGCAAGCAGCTACAAAGAGCACATCTAACAGCACTCCTCACACAGGGGTGGACCACAGGCTTATTTGGCTCCCTCTGTCTAACATTTTTTGGGGGGGCCAGACAATGCTTAGCAGTGCCTAGATGTGATTTCAATCCTTTCCTAGAGTCCCCAGGTCTTGTCTTTGGCATCTCATTCTGAGATCTATAGACATCCTACAAGCTCCTATGTCATTGAATCCTCTTTCCTCCTGAGTCCAATAATTCTCATTTAGTCTTGCCTGAGTCAGATAGTCAGGGTAATCCTATAGTTTTTGATGAATCTTATGAGTCTATTTTTTTTTTATTATTATTTTTTTTTTCCAGTGGGTTTTGTCATACATTGATATGAATCTATTTTTATGGCATGAACTCTATGCTCTGCTTCTTTCTGTTTTCCTTTCTGATTTTTGAGAGTCTCTTCTTCCCTTAATAATCTTGGTTCCTACAAATAATAAAAAAATTGGTTGCTTTGTTTTATTTTTGTTGTGAGTTCAGGATGTTATTTACAATTAAAAAATGAGAAGAATACAAATTGAACATTGGCAGTTTATTTTAATTTTTCTTTCTACTTCATAATTCTAATCTCTGACTGATTGGAGAATTATACATAAGAAAATAAGATATAAAGAGTAATATTTCAAGCCATTTTCTCACTACGTAATAGTGATAGTAATATTTCTTGACCACATAGCCTGTGCCAGAACCTGGGACAATACACATGGATTATCTCATATTGATTAAATAATTAATGATTTGATTAATCAGTATAGTATTAAATGTTATGCAGTTTTATATATTTTGAGTAAAGATAGTAGAACTCTGAGGAGTTAAATGCTTTGACAAGCTTGTAGAGCGAGGAAGTCAATGGTCAAATGAAGGTTCAAACCCAGAAGTCTAATCCAGAGCCTGCACTTACTTGACTGTGCTCTCGAAATATTTTCTTTATCAAGAAATTAACATAATTGCAGAAGTATGTTTGGAAGATCAGTTTGGCATCTGTATAAGAGCCTAGAGAGAGAGGATTATTAGTTTGAAGGTTATTTTAAGTTTTCAATATGTCAAGTGCCATAGGCATAAATTCAAGTGGAAGTCCTAGATGTTTAAACCTCATGGGCCAGGGTTATGTGAGCAACATGAAGATGCATAACAATTTTTAAGATTAGGAATTTTAGGAACAGGAAAATATAAAATATACTCTAGAGGTATTTTCCAAAAGTCTTTGACCACAAAATATCAGGGACACTTGTTATAAACAAAGAATCCTGAGCCCAAGCCAGCCAGTCCATAAGAAGCAGATTCTCTAAGGGAATCTCCTTTTCTAAATGAAGATACAAGTGATTTTTCCATAATCAGAGAAATTGAAGAAGACATTAGAGAACATGCCTTTTACTTTTTTCTTGATAGAAGCTATACATTGCTTAATTATAGTGGCCTTTCTTAATTCACTGGCACAATTTACTTTTTTACAACTGGTACTTAATATGTAGAGTGGTTAACAACTTAGGCCAAGACTGTTAATGTCTTTCAATTCAACTAGATAAATCATCCAGGTAACTTGAGGTTTTATTGCCATGCAATCATTTTCATAGTGGCATGCTGTGTTGATTTTGTGCCATCAGACACATGGACAATTTAATATTGGCAAACGGGAAAATGAAATGTGAACTTGTGTCCCAGATGTGTTTCCAAGATCCTGTTTTATTAGCCAAGTTAGCCAATTTTAAAGTAGAGTGGAGTAATCACTGATATAATTTCCTTAGCTACTTTTATGGACAGTGAATTAAAGCTCCCTATACTTGATAGGCTCAAGCTTTTAAAGTTCAACTTTAGAATTCAATTTTAATGTTAGGCTTAAACAATGCATATTTTGGGGTTGAAAATTCTCTTCAGTGTTTCTGATGGCCTGGAGAAATGAATATAATAACCAGTTTGACAAATAACATCAGAATATGCAGTCTTTTTACATACAAATTCCCCATCAATTTCCTATAATAGTTACAAAGCATTTGGAAGTAGAGAGTTCTAGGTCAGATTTCACCAAGTGAGGTATTAAGTGTACTCATGGCAGCCCTCTAAGGAGAAGTCTTTTTTTTTTTTTTTTAACACTTGTAAACAGTTGTTGTTATTTGTTTACTTCCCAGATACTTTTAGTATTATTAAAAATCTCAGAGATGTCTGCAGGGATGCAAGTACAAAATTCTTCCCCTAAAATAGCACACATTACCCTTGAAGAAATTAAAAGACTCTTTAATTTCTTTTCTTTCTTTTAATTTTAAAAGACTCTTTCAAATTTGCTCTTTGGAAGAAAAGCTATGACAAACCTAGACAGCATAATAAAAAGCAGAGAGCCATTACTTTGCCTGCAAAGGTCTGTATAGTCAAAGTTATGGTTTTTCCAGGAGTCATGTATGAATGTGAGAGCTGGACCATAAAGAAGGCTGAGTGCTGAAGAATTGATGCTTTTGAGTTGTGGTGCTGGAGAAGACTCTTCAGAGTCTCTCGGACTGCAAGGAGATCAAACCAGTCAATCCTAAAACAAATCAATCCTGAATATTCATTGGAAGGACTGATACTGAAGCTGAAGCTCCACTACTTGCCACCTGATGCAAAGAAATGACTCATTAGAAAAGACCCTGATGCTGGGAAGGATTGAAGTCAGAAGGAGAAGGGGACGACAGAGGACAAGATAGTTGGATGGCGTCACTGACTCAATGGACATGGGTTTGAGCAAGCTCCAGAAGATGGTGAGAGAAAGGGAAGCCTGCTGTGCTGCTGTCAATGGAGTCGAAAGAGTCAGATGCCACTAAATGACTTGAACACCCCCCCTAACTACTGCAGCTCTAATTTGAACCACTTGTGTTCAACCGCATGAACTTTTTGGTTAAAGAGTTCTTTGGCCTTAGTGGCATTATCTAAATTGTCCATTATTTTCTCAAAATTTCCCAATGTAGTAAGCATTTCAGTTCTTGAGTCAGAGCTTGGTTTTCCCCTTCTTGAACTGAATTGCATACTTATCTCTTTTTCTTAAAAGAAAAATCAAGTGGCCCAAAATGGACCCAGACTGATGTGAGAGACAATCGTGAAAGCAGTATAAGTTTGCTAAGGTAGTGAGTTCCTGTCCAATATGTGGCTAATAACATATTAATCTAACTTACATAATATAAAAGATAATTACAGTTAAAATAAACATTTCAGAATAATGGATCAATCTGGTTAAATTCCAGTTTACATTTTTGAAAATCTTACATGTTACACAGAAGTAGAAGCAGTTTATTTCATCAGTGGTTCTGTGTAAGTTTAGGAAGAACATGCTCAAATAGAGTAAAAATGTATAAACTCATGTTATACTTGATGCTGAAAATCAGAGAAGACATAGCTATTTTTATTAAATAGAAACAAAAGATGTCTTATTTGCAAAATTTTACCTAAAGTATGGGAACTTGAGTTCTTAAGACATCGAGTCAACTTTCAACAAGAATACTCTTTTCTTTTTTTTTTAGTATATTGCAAGTAATAGTTTAATGACTTATTTTCTAAGGATTTTTAGGAATATTCAATATCTAAGCACTCATTTTTCTTCATAATCCTCTAAGAAGCACTCCTTAACCTTTAGAGAGTCTTTTCCTTGCCTATTCCTTCTGAGCACCTCATTCATTAATCATTTCACTTTTTATGTATTTTCTCTGTTTTCTTAGTCAAGACAGAAAAAATTCCCCCTATGTCCTCTCTGTTTACAGTATCTTCAAGTGTTGATATCTTTGTTAAGATGCTCCCTTCTTTAGGGTTGAATGGCTGATGTAGGGGCATGTTGTTATTTTATCTGTAAAGGCATAGATTCATTCAAGATTCTAAATTTTTTATTGAGTGTTCAGTTCAGTTCAGTCGCTCAGAGTTTCAAGTGTGAAGCATAATGATTTGATGTTTATATAAATCGCAAAACAATCACCACAATAAGTCCAGTTAATGTCCATCATCATAGATAGTTACAAACATATTTTTTCTTGTGATGAAGTCTTTTAAGATCTACATATTGGGACTTCCCTGGTGGCTCAGATGGTAAAAGAATCTGCCTGCAATGCAGGAGACCCAGATTCAATTCCTGGGTCGGGAAGATCCCCGGGAGAAGGGAATGGCTACCCATTCCAGTATTGTTGCCTGGAGAATTCCACGGACAGAGGAGCCTCGTGGGCTACAGTCCATGGGGTGGCAGAGAGTCAGACACGACTGAGCTACTAACATGTACTATAGTATTATTAACTGTAGTCACACCCTCTATGTTTCATCACCATGACTTATTCATGTTATAACTGGAAATTTGTACCTTTTTGACCCCTTTCATACATCTCTAGCAACTTCACCCCCACCTCTGGCAACCACCAATCCGTTTTCTGTATCCATGAGCATGGTTTTGTTTATCTGTTGTAGATTCCACATATAAGTGAGATCATGCTGTATTTGTCTTTGTCTGACATTTCACTTAGCATAAAGCCCTTAAAGTCCATCCATGTTGTTGCAAATGGAAAGATTTCCTTCTTTTTTATGGCTGAATAATTTTGTATATTGTATATACATGTGTGTGTGCATATATATAAAGAGTTTATTTTATCCATTCTCCCTTGAGGATACTTAGGTTGTTTCCATATCATGGCTATTGTAAATAATGCTGCAAAGAACAGTGAACATAAGGGTGTATGTATCTTTTTGATTTAGTGTTTTTGTTTTCTTCAGATAAATACCCAGAAGTGGAATTGCTGGATCATATGGTAGTTGTATTTTTTTTTTTTTTAGGAACTACCAGCCTGTTTTCCATAATGTCTGCACCACTTACATTTTTACCAACATCGCACAAGGCTTCTCTTTTCTCTATATCCTCACCAACACTTCTTATTTCTTGACTTTTTGATAATAGCCATTTTGGCAGGTGTGAGGTAATATATCCTTGTGGTTTTGGTTTTCATTTCCTTATGTTTTTTTTTCTTTTGTGAGAATTAGGTTAGAGGCTTAAGGACAGAGATGACAGAGGTGAGTTGCATTCTCATCACATCCTAAGAGGACCTTAACTTTGATAAGTGGGCAGAGGTACTGTTTGTCAGGTTTCTCGACAGCAAAGTTACTGCCCACCTTCCTTACTTTCACTACTTGTTGGAAGCAAGTCACTAAGCACAGAATATACTCAAGCCTGGGGGGGTGGGAAAGGGAAGGTAAGCTTAATTCCTGGAGTGGAGAAGGAATCTGTATAATTTGGAATTCTTCTGTACTAGAGATGTATCTCTTTTCCCTCCTTCCTTCATCCTTCCATCCTTCCTTCCCTCTTTTCTTTTCCTCCCTCCCTTCCTTTATTTATTTATAATAATTTATTTTTCCTTGGCATGGACACAGGTAAGATACTTTATAATTTGGATTACAGTCTAATGTTACATTACTTTATTGCAACAAATGTTCCAGCTTCAGTCATTGGAAGTTCCTTCAGATTGGCTCCTGTGTTTTTTGACATGCATTGCCCTTTTGACTTATGAAGACTTCTTTAGTTTCTGACATGATGGGATAGTTTAGACTCATCTTGTATATTCCTTGCCCTAACTCTAGAGTTAATCATTTAGCCCACGAGTCTTGATTCCATTTACTGGAGAATACAATTTAGAAACCATGAATGGGGCATTGTGTGCCTTTTCAGATTTTGAAGTGAGAAACCAGCGCTAATATAAATAATATATGTAGTTATTTATGTTAATGATAATAAAACATATATAGTAAGAAGAATAATCTCAGTTCAGTTCAGTCACTCAGTCGTGTCTGACTCTCTGCAACCCTATGAACCGCAGCACGCCAGGCCTCCCTGTCCATTACCAACTCCCAGAGTCCACCCAAACCCATGTCCACTGAGTCGGTGATGCCATCCAACCATCTCATCCTCTGTCATCCCCTTCTCCTCCTGCCCTTAATCTTTCCTAGCATCAGGGTCTTTTCTAATGATTCAGCTCTTTTCATCAGGTGGCCAAAGTATTGGAGTGACAGCTTCAAAATCAGTCCATCAATGAACACCCAGGACTGATCTCCTTTAGGATGAACTGGTTGGATCTCCTTGCAGTCTAAGGGACTCTCAAGAGTCTTTACCAACACCACAGTTCAAAAGCATCAATTCTTCGGTGCTCAGCTTTCTTCACAGTCCGACTCTCACATCCATACATGACCACTGGAAAAACCATAGCCTTGACTAGACGGACCTTTGTGGACAAAGTAATGTCTCTGCTTTTTAACATGCTGTCTAGGTTGGTCATACTTTCCTTCCAAGGAGTAAGTGTCTTTTAATTTCATGGCTGCAATCACCATCTGCAGTGATTTTGGAGCCCCAAAAAATAAAGTCAGCCACTGTTTCCCCATCTATTTGTAATAATAAATAAAATATGCAATAATAATAAAATATGAAATCATAAAATATATTTTGTTTAAAGAAAAAAGATCTCATGGAGAGTTGTCCCTTGAACTTTTGAAACATTTACTTACTACTTTACAAAAAGAAACATTGAATTTAAGACCTGGCCCTGGCTATTAGAAGTGACAGTCTCAGAACCAATGGCCAAATATTCTCTTAAATTAGGAGATCATCAGCAAGTAGGTGTTAAATGAAGCTAAGGGCATGTATGAATGAGTGAATTACAAGAAAAGGGTACTGAGAATGAAATATTGGCAATGCCACAATTTAAAGATTGTCACAAGAAGGGGAATCTACAATGGAAATGGAAAAAAAGGAGTACCAGAAAAACATAGAAAAAACCAGGGGACGGTGATGAGATGGAACAAATGTAGAAGAGAGTATCAAGAAGCTGGATATAGAACTAATATAAATTGTGGATGGTTTCAAGAAGGCTTCATAAAATTATGGAACAATATGAAATCAATGATCCATAAATGTTTATGGTAAGGTAGAGGAATTTTGGCTTCCAATGACACTGTAATTATCATCAGTTCAGTTCAGTTCAGTCACTCAGTCGTGTCCAACTCTTTGCAATCCGATAAATTGCAGCTTGCCAGGCCTCCCTCTCCATCACCAACTCCTGGAGTTTACTCAAACTCATGCCCATCGAGTTGGTGATGCCATTCAGCCATCTCAACCTCTGTTGTCCCCTTCTCCTCCTGCCCCCAATCCCTCCCAGCATCAGGGCCTTTTAAAATGAGTCAACTCTTCGCATGAGGTGGCCAAAGTATTGGAGTTTCAGCTTCAGCATCAGTCCTTCCAATGAACACCCAGGACTCATCTCCTTTAGGATGGGCTGGTTGGATCTCCTTGCAGTCCAAGGGACTCTCAAGAGTCTTCTCCAACACCATAGTTCAAAAGCATCAATTTTTCAGCACTCAGCTTTCCTTACAGTCCAACTCTCACATCCATACATGACCACTGGAAAAATCATAGCCTTGACTAGACGGACCTTTGTTGGCAAAGTAATGTCTCTGCTTTTTAATATGCTATCTAGGTTGGTCATAACTTTCCTTCCAAGGAGTAGCGTCTTTAATTTCATGGCTGCAGTCACCATCTGCAGTGATTTTGGAGCCCAAAAAAATAAAGTCTGACACTGTTTCCACTGTCTCCCCATCTATTTCCCACGAAGTGATGGGACCAAATGCCATGATATTAGTTTTCTGAATGTTGAGCTTTAAGCCAACTTTTTCACTCTCTTTCACTTTCATCAAGAGGCTTTTTAGTTCCTCTTCACTTTCTGCCATAAGGGTGGTATCATCTGCATATCTCAGAGTGTCATAAAATTTGAAAGCCGTTTGATTGGTTTTATATTAAAGGATAACTATTGAAGAATTGACTACTTAAACATGAAGAGCGTGAAATAGAAAATAGATAAATGCAAAAAACCCCCACAATGGTATACACAAATTATTTTTAATGTAAACAGAGAGAATGTCTTAAAATGGATTTGGAAGAAGAATATTCTTGACAGCTAATGGAGATGAAGATGTGGTTGGGGATGCTGACAACTGGCTGCAAAATCTGTCCCTGACTCGATGACCTTATCTCTCCTGGGACTTCTCATTATTTCTACCACATTCCTAAGGATATGTTTTCCACTTTAAAATATATCCAAAAGTAAAAAAAAAAAGTTTAATTTAATGATTTAAGTCACAGGCTTTAATGTCTTGGAACACACAGTACTTATGTGGAAGACAACAAAGAATACCAGGGACCTAGGTAATCTGGTCTTGAATATCATGCTTTCTTTCTTACCTTTAGATTCTAGTTCAATCATGAGTTACTAGCCTCTCTCCACAGAGCCAGTGGCATTTTTAATACTGTCCAAAATGCCCATTGGGCTTTCCTGGTGGCTCAGTGGTAAAGAATCTGCCTGCTAATGTAGGATACATGGGTTTGATCCTTGGGTCAAGAAGATCCCCTGGAGAAGGAAATGGCAACGCACTCCATTATTCTTGCCTGGAAATCCCATGGGTGGAGCAGCCTAGAGGGTAACAGTCCATGGGTTCACAAGGAGTCAGATATAACTGAGTGATAAGCAGCAAAAACAAAGATGCCCCTTATAGCTCTGTGTACCCAGTGTCTACAATAGTGTCAAGAAATGTTTGTTGAATAAATGAATGTGTGGATTAATGAACTATCCCTATTATCTTTCAGTACTTTAGAAAGATGCAATCCCATAGTATAAGCATCCTTGAATATTGTATTATGGTTCTTGAGATTTTAGATTTTGGGTCTATTCATTTCCAAACTTTTTTCTCTTCCTTTATTATTTCCTTATCTCTCTCTTGCTATTCATATTTTTGTGTATTTTTTTGTAAATTATTGGACAAAATTGTTTGGGCTTCTTTCCTGTCTTCAATTTAAAAAAAATTCTGCCTTCAACTTTTTCTATATTTCTTCCCAGACTGTTGTATAAAATATATTTGTGTGGTAAATATTTTGTGTTTAGTCGCTCAGTTGTATCCGACTCTTTGTAACCCCATGGACTGTAGCCTGTCAGGCTCCTTTGTCTGTAGGGATTCTCCAGGCAAGAATACTGTAGTGGGTTGCCATGACCTTCTCCAGGGGATCTTCCCAACCCAGGATCGAACGCAGATCTCCTGCATTGCAGGTGGATTCTTTACCATCTGAGCCAAATATTTTAGAGGTATTCTTTTCCATCATAACAAAGAATAGGAGAATTTAAATGTTACAATTATAATTTCTATGGAATATTTTTACTTATTAATATTCCATTAAAAGCCAAACAGTTGTCCCTATTAACTTGATGCTACTTGTTATTTTAAATAAGTACATTGACTCTGGATATTGGGAAAATCCATGGTAAATCTGTAATACTACTTTCCTGTGCTTCATCTAAGATTTATTAGGGAACATTTATTATTGACTGGGCTTCACATATTTTTTCTTGAGTTCTGTAAGCATCTTTCTTCTTTCTGAATGTTTTTGGATTATCAGAACATCTGATGGATGCCTACCATGTAGACCAATGTCAATACCAAACACATAAGATTTTTGTTTAATTGGGGAAAGGGAGGTAAATTGATCCAGTAATTTATCTATGTCCCCATAGTTAATGACAGAGTCAGGCTTAGAATCTGTCTCTTTAGACTCCAAGTACTTTTACTTTTTTGGGGGGGGGCAGTATTTGGAGAATTTCTGCTTTCCTTTGGCATCCTTGTGGCTTGAACAATAATTGATGTCTCCCCCAACCCCGCCGTTTTCTTCCTCTCAGTCTGGAATCCCTAAGATCTCAAAAGATATACTTTGGTCATGATGACCTCCAAATCTGAAATTGTGTTTCTCTGAGCTCAGAGTTTTGGGATAAAAATCTCTGCATATGTTAAGGGTAGATTATTAAAATTCTCCTTTAATATTTGGAATAAGAATTACAGTTAAGGAAGTTAGAGCTAATAACAGTTGAAGTAAGCTTTAAATTGGATTTGGAACATTTAGAAATGTTTAAATTATTTGACCAGTGGCTACTGATTTAAAATAAAGTATACAGGAATAAATATAATACTAGATCATCAAAAGTCAAGGAACCTAACCATTAAGACAAACTTAGGAGAAGCATAGGGAGTTTTGCAGGTCCTGGAGATTTTGAATTGAAAAAGAAATTAGAATGTGTGGTATTTGAGTGGATTCTTAAATGTAAGAGGAAATAGTTTTTACAAATTTTTCAAATTCCAGAACAAAATTCATACCTGTGTATGAGAGAAAACCTTTTCTAAAAGATGTTTGATATTGATTTCCCTGTTGGGAGAATAATTTTTTTAATATCTGACTTTCAATATGTTGTGAGTCTAAGATGACTTCTGAAAAGTCTATCACAATTGTACTGCACAAGAGACTTAAATTTGTGTAAAAAATTTTGCTGTTATCTAATATAAATTAATTTTTTTTTCTCATTATAAATCTATTTCTCGTCTTAGCTGTTTATAAAATTGTGTTGTTCAGTTGCTAAGATGGGTCCAATTCTTTTTTTTTTTTTTTTTTAAGTCTTTTTTTTTTTTTTCCAGTGGGTTTTGTCATACATTGATATGAATCAGCCATGGATTTACATGTATTCCCAATCCCGATCCCCCCTCCCACCTCCCTCTCCACCCGATTCCTCTGGGTCTTCCCATTGCACCAGGCCGGAGCACTTGTCTTGTGCATCCCACCTGGGCTGGTGATCTGTTTCACCATAGATAGTATACATGCTGTTCTTTTGAAATATCCCACCCTCACATTCTCCCACAAAGTTCAAAAGTCTGTTCTGTATTTCTGTGTCTCTTTTTCTGTTCTGCATATAGGGTTATCGTTATCACCTTTCTAAATTCCATATACATGTGTCAGTATGCTGTAATGTTCTTTATCTTTCTGGCTTACTTCACTCTGTATAAGGGGCTCCAGCTTCATCCATCTCATTAGGACTGGTTCAAATGAATTCTTTTTAATGGCTGAGTAATATTCCATGGTGTATATGTACCACAGCTTCCTTATCCATTCATCCGCTGATGGGCATCTAGGTTGCTTCCATGTCCTGGCTATTACTCAAAATGGATTAAAGATCTAAATGTAAGACCAGAAACTATAAAACTCCTAGAGGAGAACATAGGCAAAACACTCTCCGACATAAATCAAAGCAAGATCCTCTATGACCCACCTCCCAGAATATTGGAAATAAAAGCAAAACTAAACAAATGGGACCTAATGAAACTTAAAAGCTTTTGCACTACAAAGGAAACTATAAGTAAGGTGAAAAGACAGCCCTCAGATTGGGAGAAAATAATAACAAATGAAGAAACAGACAAAGGATTAATCTCAAAAATATACAAGCAACTCCTGAAGCTCAATTCCAGAAAAATAAATGACCCAATCAAAAAATGGGCCAAAGAACTAAACAGACATTTCTCCAAAGAAGACATACAGATGGCTAACAAACACATGAAAAGATGCTCAACATCACTCATTATTAGAGAAATGCAAATCAAAACCACAATGAGGTACCATTACACACCAGTCAGGATGGCTGCTATCCAAAAGTCTACAAGCAATAAATGCTGGAGAGGGTGTGGAGAAAAGGGAACCCTCTTACACTGTTGGTGGGAATGCAAACTAGTACAGCCGCTATGGAAAACAGTGTGTCGATTTCTTAAAAAACTGGAAATAGAACTGCCATATGACCCAGCAATCCCACTTCTGGGCATACACACTGAGGAAACCAGATCTGAAAGAGACACGTGCACCCCAATGTTCATCGCAGCACTGTTTATAATATAAATTAATTTTATAAATGCAAATTAAATTTTTAGTGTTTACAATTGGCTAATAGTATACCTATTAGAATGGCTAGAATTGAAAAAAAACTGGCAGCAATAAATACTGGCAATGATGTGGAGGAACTGGAAGCCTCATAGATTGAAAATATTGTGAATACTTTTGAAAACACTTTGGTAATTAAAAAGTTAAATGAGAGTATGGAATATGCCATTTTATTTAAGATACTTGAGCATATGTGAAGTTTGGTATCCTCGGGCTTCTTGGTAACCAAACTCCCATGGATACCAAGGGTTGACTCTCCTTGAATGAAATGACCTTTGAGGAGAACAGTAGACAACTAGACAACTAGACTAGACAACTTTAGGATTTTTACTGAGACCTCCTTCTGACCCTTTTATATTTTTAAAGTCCATTTCATATGTATATATGTGATTGTGTGAGTGTTTTCTATCTTGCATAGGTACACGTGTGTCTATATGTATGCGTGCTTCTGTGCATGCATGTGTGTGTGCTAATAAGTGTGTGTGTGTAGGTATATGTGTGTAATCCCAGGAAAGATTAATGCTCATGATTAGATGAAGTCTTTAAGGGCTAAAGACGGCAAAAGCATAACCATGAGAACTTGTATCCCAGAAATCTATATACATTTTTGGTGAGGTTTGACTTCCTTAGGATATAAAATGTGGTTTTTAGTTCTTAATATTTATTAAGGATCTTGCAAGTATAGTCAGCCTTAGCTGATGTTATTATAACATTAGCATCCTTCAAGAAGACATAACTAGAAACAGCCTCATCATCAATTTATTCATTTTCTCATTTAAAAATATTTATTGTGCAATTTGTTTATTAGTACTGTGTTACTTATTGGTGATATAGTGGAGAGTAAAACATATATATGTTATATGCTGGAACAAATCATCCTAAAACTCAGTGGTTTAACAAACAGCCATTTCATTTGCTCATGATTCTATGGATCAGCAGTTTGGACTTGGGAAGTAAGCTCAACTGAGTGGTTTTTCTGTTGGTTTCATAGGGGTTATTCATACAACTGAAGTCAGCAAGTGGTTAAGTTGGGAGCTGGTTGATCTAAAGGATCTCCGAGGAGATAACTTGTCTCATCTCCACACAGTCTCATTGTCAAAGATGCTAGCTTGGCTTCTTTATATGGTGCTGGAAGGATTCCCAATGAACAGCAAGGCAGCCAAGACGGAGAAAGCAAAAGATCTTTCAGACCTCTGCTTGTATTACATTTGCTGATGTCTCATCAACCAAAGGGCTTCCCTGGTAGCTCAGCTGGTAAAGAATCCGCCTGCAATACAGAATACCCTGGTTCAATTCCTAGGTCGGGACGATCCCCTAGAGAAGGGATAGACTACCCACTCTAGTATTCTTGGGCTTCTCTGGTAGCTCAACTGATAAAGAATATGCCTGCAATGCAGGAGACCTGGGTTTGATCCCTGGATTGGGAAGATTCCTTGGAGGAGGGCATGGCAACTCACTCTAGTATTCTTGCCTGGAGAATCCCCATGGACAGAGGAGCGTGGCAGGCTACAGTCCATGGGGTTGCAAAGAGTTGGACACTACTGAGTGACTAAGCTCAGCCCAGCACAGCATCAACCAAAACATGTCACATTGTCACTGGCTGAGCTCAGAGTTAATGTGGGAGGGACTTAAGAACATGGGTATAAGGAGGTGTCATTCATTAAAGGCCATTACTATAATTGTTCTTGTTCAGTAACTCAGTTGTGTCCAACTCTTTGCCACCCCATGGACTGCAACACTCCAGGCTTCCCTGTCCTTCACCATCTCCCAGAACTTGCTCAAACTCATGTCCATTGAGTCAGTGATGCCATCTAACCATCTTGTGCTCTGTTGTCCCCTTCTCCTCCCACCTTCAGTCTTTCCCAGCATCGGGGTCTTTTCCAATGTGTTGGCTCTTCACATCAGGTGGCCAAAGTCCTGAAGCTTCAACTTCAGCATCAGTTCTTCCAATGAACAGTCAGGGTTGATTTCCCTTAGGAATGACTCATTTGATCTCTTTGCAGTCCAAGGGACTTTCAGGAGCCTTCTCCAACATCACAGTTCAAAATCATCAGTGCTTAGCCATCTTTATGGTCCAAATATCACATCCATACATGACTATTGGAAAAACTGTAGCTTTGACTACATTGCCTTTGTCAACAAAGTAATATTTCTACTTTTTAATATACTGTCTAGATTTGTCATAGTTTTTTCTTCCAAGGAGCAAGCATCTTTTAATTTCATGGCTGCAGTCACCATCTGCAGTGATTTTGGAGCCCAAGAAAATAGTCTGTCACTGTTTCCATTGTTTCCTCATCTATTTGCCATGAAGTGATAGGACCAGATGCCATGATCTTAGTTTTTTGAATGTTGAGTTTTAAGCAAGCTTTTTCACTCTCCTCTTTTACCCTCATCAAGAGGCTCTTTAGTTCCTCTTTGCTTTCTGCCATAAGGGTGGCAGAAATTATTATTACTATAATAATCCATCATGATCAGCATGCTTATTATGCATATGTATTTTTGAATTAGTGTTTTCATTTTCTTTGGATTAATACCCAGGAGTGGAATTATTGGATCATATGGTAGTTCTGTTTTAAATATTTTTCAAGAAAACTTCATACTGTTTTCAATATTGACTGCATCAATTTATAGTCCCACCAACAGTATGTGAAGGTACACTTGTCTCCACATCCTTGCCAACATTTGTTATTTATTCTGTTATTTTTAAAAATTAATTTATTTTTTATTGAAGCATAATTGCTTTACAGAATTTTGCTGTTTGCTTTCCAACCTCAACATGAACCAGCCATAGGTATGTATATAACCCCTCCCTTTTGAACCTCCCTCCCATCTCCCTCCCCACCACACCCCTCTAGGTTGATACAGAGCCCCTGTTTGAGTTTCCTGAGCCAGACAGCAGATTCCTGTTGGCTATCTAGTTTACATTTGGTAATATAAGTTTCCATGTTATTCGTTCCATTCATCTCACCCTCTCCTCCCCTCTCCCCATGTCCACAAGTCTATTCTCTATGTCTGTTTCTCCATTGTTGCCCTGTAAATAAATTCTTCATTACCATTTTTCTAGGTTCTGTATATATGTGTTAGAATATGTTGTTTATCTTTCTCTTTCTGACTGACGTCACTCTGTATAATAGGTTCTAGATTCATCCACCTCATTAGAACTGACTCGAATGTGTTCCTTTTTATAGCTGAGCAATATTCCATTGTACACACGTACCATGACTTCTTTATCCATTCATCTGTCGATGGACGTCTTTCCATGTTTCCAGGACATGGACATATTTCTATGTTTTAGCTATTGTAAATAGTGCTGTAATGAACAGTGGGATACATGTGTCTCTTTCAATTTTGGTTTCCTCAGGGTATATGCCTAGGAATGAGATTCTTGGGCCATATGGTGGTTTTATTCCTAGTTTTTAAAGGAATCTCCATACCATCTTCCATGCTGGCTGTATCAATTTACATTCCCACCAACAGTGTATTTCTTGTATTTTTGACAATAGTCATTCTGACAGGGATAGGGTGGTATCTCATTGTGATTTTGATTTGCATTTCCATGATGATTTTTGATATTGAGCATCCTTTCATGTGTCTGTTGGTCATCTGTATGTCTTCTTTGGAAAAAATATATATTCAGGTTCTCTGCTCATTTTTTAATCAGATTGTTTGTTGTTTGATATTGAGTTGTATTACTTCACCTATGCTTGACTTTTTAAAAATAATTAAAATAGTAAGACACGGTTTAAACCTTACCCTCATCCCTTTCCCCATACTCTCTTAACAGGTGATTAAAGCATTCTCCTATTCTTTTGGGAAAAATGAAAACAGCAAAGTTTCCCCATAATCCTATCATGTTTTCCTTTGGTCATGATTATAAAACAAATACAAAAAATTCTCTCATTGCCTATCCAACTTAATTTCAAAACACGAGTTTCAGAATAATTCCATCTAATATTTAAATCTAATCTAATAGATTCTAAACAGCGTTTGCAAACTCGAATGCCTCCACTGCCAGCAGATGAGATTATAGAGCTACCCCATTAGAGTGGGCACTCTGTCTAGACTGAGTTCACGCCCTGTTTATAGAAGGTAAATCTGTGCTGTCATCTGGGAATGGCAACAAGTGAATGTTGAGTAGTATTCAGTGCAGTTCAGTTCAGTCGCTCGGTTGTGTCTGACTCTTTGTGATCCCATGAATCGCAGCACGCCAGCCTCCCTGTCCATCACCAACTCTCGGAGTTTACTCAAACTAATGTCCATCGAGTCGGTGATGCCATCCAGCCATCTCATCCTCTGTTGTCCCCTTCTCCTCCTGCCCCCAATCCCTCCCAGCATCAGGGTCTTTTCCAATGAGTCAACTCTCCGCATGAGGTGGCCAAAGTATTGGAGTGGCAGCTTCAGCACCAGTCCTTCCAATGAACACCCAGGACTGATCTCCTTTAGGATGGACTGGTTGGATCTCCTTGAAGTCCAAGGGATTCTCAAGAGTCTTCTCCAACACTGCAGTTCAAAAGCATCAATTCTTCAGTGCTCAGCTTTCTTCATAGTCCAACTCTCACATCCATACATGACCACTAGAAAAACCATAGTCTTTACTAGATGGACCTTTGTTGGCAAAGTAATGTCTCTGCTTTTTAATATGCTATATAGGTTGGTCATAACTTTCCTTCCAAGGAGTAGCGTCTTTAATTTCATGGCTGCAATCACCATCTGCAGTGATTTTGGAGCCCCAAAAACAAAGTCTGACACTGTTTCCACTGTCTCCCCATCTATTTCCCATGAGGTGATGGGACCAGATGCCATGATATTAGTTTTCTGAATGTTGAGCTTTAAGGCAAGTTTTTCACTCTCCTCTTCCACTTTCATCAAGAGGCTTTTTAGTTCCTCTTCACTTTCTGCCATAAGGGTGGTGTCATCTGCATATCTGAGGTTATTGATATTTCTCCCGACAATTATGATTCCAGCTTGTGCTTCTTCCAGCCCAGCATTTCTCATGATGTACTCTGCATATAAGTTAAAGAAGCAGGGTGACAATATACAGCCTTGATGTACTCCTTTTCCTATTTGGAACCAGTCTGTTGTTCCATGTCCAGTTCTAACTGTTGCTTCCTGACCTGCACACAGATTTCTCAGCAGTCAGGTCAGGTGGTCTGGTATTCCCATCTCTTTCAGAATTTTCCACAGTTTATTGTGATCCACACAGTCGAAGGCTTTGGTGTAGTCAATAAAGCAGAAATAGATGTTTTTCTGGAACTCTCTTGCTTTTTCGATGATCCAGCGGATATTGGCAATTTGATCTCTGGTTCCTCTGCCTTTCCTAAAACCAGCTTGAACATCTGGAAGTTCTTGGTTCACGTATTGCTGAAGCCTGGCTTGGAGAATTTTGAGCATTACTTTACTAGCGTGTGAGATGAGTGCAAGTGTGCAGTAGTTTGAGCATTCTTTGGGATTGCCTTTCTGAGGGATTGGAATGAAAACTGACCTTTTCCAGTCCTGTGGCCACTGCTGAGTTTTCCAACCTTGCTGACATATTGAATGCAGCACTTTCACAGCATCACCTTTCAGGATTTAAAATAGCTCAACTGGAATTCCATCACCTCCACTAGCTTTGGTCGTAGTGATGCTTTCTAAGGCCCACTTGACTTCACATTCTAGGATGTCTGGCTTTAGGTGAGTGATCGCACCATTGTGATTATCTGGGTTGTGAAGATCTTTTTGTACAGTTCTGTGTATTCTTGCCACCTGTTCTTAATATCTTCTGCTTCTGTTAGGTCCATACCATTTCTGTCCTTTATCAAGCCCATCTTTGCCTGAAATGTTCCCTTGATATCTCTAATTTTCTTGAAGAGATCTCTAGTCTTTCCCACTCTGTTGTTTTCCTCTATTTCTTTGCATTGATCACTGAGGAAGGCTTTCTTATCTCTCCTTGCAATTCTTTGGAACTCTGCATTCAAATGGGAATATCTTTCCTTTTCTCCTTTGCTTTTCGCTTCTCTTCTTTTCACAGCTATCTGTAAGTCCTCCTCAGATAGCCATTTTGCCTTTTTGCATTTCTTTTCCATGGCGATGGTCTTGATCCTTGTCTCCTGTACAATGTCACGAACCTCCGTCCATAGTTCATCAGGTTCTCTGTCTATCAGATCTAGTCCCTTAAATCTATTTCTCACTTCCACTGTTAATCATAAGGGATTTGATTTAGGTCATACCTGAATGGGCTAGTGGTTTTCCCTACTTTCTTCAATTTAAGTCTGAATTTGGCAATAAGGAGTTCATGATCTGAGCCACAGTCAGCTCCTGGTCTTGTTTTTGCTGACTGTATAGAGCTTCTCCATCTTTGGCTGCAAGGAATATAATCAATCTGATTTTAGTGTTGATCATGTGTAGAGTCTTCTCTTGTGTTGTTGGAAGAGGGTGTTTGCTATGACCAGTGCATTCTCTTGGCAAAACTTTATTAGCCTTTGCCCTGCTTCATTCCATACTCCAAGGCCAAATTTGCCTGTTACTCCAGGTGTTTTTGACTTCCTACTTTTGCATTCCAGTCCCCTATAATGAAAAGGACATCTTTTTTGGGTGTTAGTTCTAAAAGGTCTTGTAGGTCTTCATAGAGCCGTTCAACTTCAGCTTCTTCAGTGTTACTGGTTGGGGCATAGGCTTGGATTACCATGATATTGAATGGTTTGCCTTGGAAATGAACAGAGATCATTCTGTCGTTTTTGAGATTGCATCCAAGTATTGCATTTCAGACTCTTTTGTTGAGCATGATGGCTACTCCATTTCTTCTAAAGGATTCCTGCCCACAGTAGTAGATATAATGGTCATCTGAGTTAAATTCACCCATTCCAGTCCATTTTAGTTCACTGATTCCTAGAATGTCGACATTCCCTCTTGCCATCTCCTGTTTGACCACTTCCAATTTGCCTTGATTCATGGACCTAACATTACAGGTTCCTATGCAAAATTGCTATTTACAGCATTGGACCTTGCTTCTATCACCAGTCACATCCATAACTGGGTACTGTTTTTGCTTTGGCTCCATCCCGTCATTCTTTCTGGAGTTATTTCTCCACTGATCTCCAGTAGCATATTGGGCATCTACTGACCTGGGGAGTTCCTTTTTCAGTATTCTATCATTTTGCCTTCTCATACTGTTCAGTATTAAGTAGTCTGATTTTTGAAAGGAAAGACAGAAATGTTGGTGTCTTTATTCCTATATTGTTACATTTCAGCTACTTACAATTTATAGGTTAAAGGCTTCCCTGGTGTCTCAGAGTGTAAAGAATCTGCCTGCAATGCAGGAGATCTGGTTCCAATCTCTGGGTCAGGAAGATCCCTTAGAGAAGGGAATGGCCACTCACTCCAGTATTCTTGCCTGGAGAATCCCATGGACAGAGGGACCTGGTGGACTGCAGTCCATGGGATTGCAAAGATTCAGAAATGACTAACACTTCTACCTTTCATTTTGTAGGTTAAATTAAATCCATTGGAAGGCCAGAGTCAGCTGTTGGTCTGCCACTTTGCAACTACAGTAAAACGGGGCAGATGTAACTATTTTTCTGAGTGAGTGCACTCTCTTCTTCCCCTGCCCTGGATTCACTGTTTTTTTTTTTTTTTTTTTTTTTTTCTAGCCATATTTTTGTTTAGGTCTGGGCTTTCTGTCTGAGCGACCCTCTGTGCTCTGGTCTCACCCTGCCAATCTACCTTCAAGCTTGCTTCTCCTGTTAAAGTATCATCTTTACCATTCATTGAACAGGTTTGGCAATGTTTTGTCCTATAGTTTTGCTCCTAAAGTTTTATCTACAACTGTGTCACATAGTGCAAAGAGACTGGACTTTGATTTAGATAAACTTGTGTTTTCATCATGTTGCTGCTGCTGCTGCTAAGTTGCGTCAGTCGTGTCCGACTCTGCGTGACCCCATAGACGGCAGCCCACCGGGCTCCCCCGTCCCTGGGATTCTCCAGGCAAGAACACTGGAGTGGGGTGCCATTTCCTTCTCCAATGCATGAAAGTGAAAAGGGAAAGTGAAGTTGCTCAGTCGTGTCCGACTCTTCGTGACCGCATGGACTGCAGCCTACCAGGCTCCTCCAGCTCATATTCTCTTTTTTGAGCTTCTAGTTATGTTACTTCATTCCTCTGGATCTTAGAATCCTGGCAATAGGATTGTCATTCTGAAGTCTCAGTAAAATAATGCACTTAAACACCTAACACAGTGCTTGACACATAATAGTCTTAGTCTAAGTTGCTTCAGTCGTGTCTGACTCTTTGTAATGCTATGGACTGTAGCCCACCGGTCTCCTCTGTCCATGGAATTTTACAAGCAAGAATACTGGAATAAGCTGCCATTTCCTTCTCCAGGGGATCTTCCTGATACAGGGATCAAACCTAAGTCTCTTATGTCTTCTGCATTGGCAGGCGGGTTCTTGACCACTAGCGCCACCTGGGAAGCCCGGGTGACACATAATGTGTATGCAATAAAACATGCTCCTGCCTGTATAGATTCAAGCTCTCATTTTTAATTATTTCATTCAAGTTCTGTCTTCATCTCAGTGTCTTCTCTGTCAAGCCACTCCCTCCTCTCTGAACTGCTGTAGAACTTATTTTCTCCATGGTCTATTTGCCATCCTGAACAATTTTGTAACTTCTGTGCCAACTTTTCACATAGTTATGATCTCTCTAACCACAATATAACTTCTGATTAAAGAAATAACAGTAAACCATTTTGAGTTTCATGGAATACCCCACAGTCTTTTATACATTCTCTATGTCTAGGTAGATGCTAACTGGTTTCTTTAGGTCTTGGAGTCTCCAAATTGTAGGATAGAAAGAAATCATAGAGATTATTACTCCTATTGATAATTTTATAGATAAGAAAATTATCTTCCTTTAAGTGGCTTATCAAGTTTCCATGGATGGGGAGGGACAGAGCTGTGAAACTGGCGTTAAACTTTAAAACAATTCAGTTTGTTCTCTTTTAGAATAACCTTTGGCTCCTCTGGTGGGTTAGATGGTAAAGAATCCACTTGCAATGCAAGAAACCTGAGTTTGGTCCCTGGGTTGGGAAGATCCCCTGGAGAAGGGAATGGCTACCCACTCCAGCCATGGACAGAATGGGCTACAGTCCATGGATTGTCCATCAGTTGGACACAATTGAGTAACTAACACTAAATTCTAGTGTAATGATTCATAGCGTTGGTGCTGGAGTTAAATATTTCATTCTAGCTCCTCCCCTTACCAGCTGTGTGAACTTGGGCAAGTTATATGATATTTATGAGCTTCAGTTTTTTAATTTTTCAAAAGGGGGTATTGAAGCCTAAGGGTTTTTTTGAGCATAAATGAGGTAAAATATGTATAGCATTTAGCACAGTGCTGATATATACCAAATATTTAGTACATTCTCCAGTGATGATAAAAATGATACCAGTTCTGCTGAGGTATTTATGTTTGTTGACTCTGTCATTTAGGGAATTAAAAAATGATTGCTGCCATCTGTTGTTTTAAAGACTCTGCATACTGTACTTTTCTTTTTTTTCTTTCTTTCTTTCTTTTTTTTTTTTTTTGGGGGGGGGTTTTGTCATACATTGATATGAATCAGCCATGGATTTACACGTCTTCCCCATCCCAATCCCCGCTCCCACCTCCCTCTCCACCCGATTCCTCTCTAAACATCCCACCCTCGCCATCTCCCAGAGAGTTCAAAAGTCTGTTCTGTACTTCTGTGTCTCTTTTTCTGTTTTGCATATAGGGTTATCGTTACCATCTTTCTAAATTCCATATATATGTGTTAGTATTCTGTAATGTTCTTTATCTTTCTGGCTTACTTCACTCTGTATAAGGGGCTCCAGCTTCATCCATCTCATTAAGACTGGTTCAAATGAATTCTTTTTAATGGCTGAGTAATATTCCATGGTGTATATGTACCACAGCTTCCTTATCCATTCATCTGCTGATGGGCATCTAGGTTGCTTCCATGTCCTGGCTATTATAAACAGTGCTGCGATGAACATTGGGGTGCACGTGTCTCTTTCAGATCTGGTTTCCTCAGTGTATATGCCCAGAAGTGGGATTGCTGGGTCATATGGCAGTTCTATTTCCAGTTTTTTAAGAAATCGACACACTGTTTTCCATAGTGGCTGTACTAGTTTGCATTCCCACCAACAGTGTAAGAGGGTTCCCTTTTCTCCACACCCTCTCCAGCATTTATTGCTTGTAGACTTTTGGATAGCAGCCATCCTGACTGGCGTGTAATGGTACCTCATTGTGGTTTTGATTTGCATTTCTCTAATAATGAGTGATGTTGAGCATCTTTTCATGTGTTTGTTAGCCATCTGTATGTCTTCTTTGGAGAAATATCTGTTTAGTTCTTTGGCCCATTTTTTGATTGGGTCATTTATTTTTCTGGAATTGAGCTTCAGGAGTTGCTTGTATATTTTTGAGATTAATCCTTTGTCTGTTTCTTCATTTGCTATTATTTTCTCCCAATCTGAGGGCTGTCTTTTCACCTTACTTATAGTTTCCTTTGTAGTGCAAAAGCTTTTAAGTTTCATTAGGTCCCATTTGTTTAGTTTTGCTTTTATTTCCAATATTCTGGGAGGTGGGTCATAGAGGATCTTGCTTTGATTTATGTCGGAGAGTGTTTTGCCTATGTTCTCCTCTAGGAGTTTTATAGTTTCTGGTCTTACATTTAGATCTTTAATCCATTTTGAGTTTATTTTTGTGTATGGTGTTAGAAAGTGTTCTAGTTTCATTCTTTTGCAAGTGGTTGACCAGTTTTCCCAGCACCACTTGTTAAAGAGGTTGTCTTTTTTCCATTGTATATCCTTGCCTCCTTTGTCAAAGATAAGGTGTCCATAGGTTCGTGGATTTATCTCTGGGCTTTCTATTCTGTTCCATTGATCTATATTTCTGTCTTTGTGCCAGTACCATACTGTCTTGATGACTGTGGCTTTGTAGTAGAGTCTGAAGTCAGGCAGGTTGATTCCTCCAGTTCCATTCTTCTTTCTCAAGATTACTTTGGCTATTCGAGGTTTTTTGTATTTCCATACAAATTGTGAAATTCTTTGGTCTAGTTCTGTGAAAAATACCGTTGGTAGCTTGATAGGGATTGCATTGAATCTATAGACTGCTTTGGGTAGGATAGCCATTTTGACAATACTGATTCTTCCAATCCATGAACACGGTATGTTTCTCCATCTGTTTGTGTCCTCTTTGATTTCTTTCATCAGTGTTTTATAGTTTTCTATGTATAGGTCTTTTGTTTCTTTAGGTAGATATACTCCTAAGTATTTTATTCTTTTTGTTGCAATGGTGAATGGTATTGTTTCCTTAATTTCTCTTTCTGTTTTTTCATTGTTAGTATATAGGAATGCAAGGGATTTCTGTGTGTTAATTTTATATCCTGCAACTTTACTGTATTCATTGATTAGCTCTAGTAATTTTCTGGTAGAGTCTTTAGGGTTTTCTATGTAGAGGATCATGTCATCTGCAAACAGCGAGAGTTTCACTTCTTCTTTTCCTATCTGGATTCCTTTTACTTCTTTTTCTGCTCTGATTGCTGTGGCCAAAACTTCCAGCACTATGTTGAATAGTAGTGGTGAGAGTGGGCATCCTTGTCTTGTTCCTGATTTCAGGGGAAATGCTTTCAATTTTTCACCATTGAGGGTGATGCTTGCTGTGGGTTTGTCATAGATAGCTTTTATTATGTTGAGGTATGTTCCTTCTATTCCTGCTTTTTGGAGAGTTTTAATCATAAATGAGTGTTGAATTTTGTCAAAGGCTTTCTCTGCATCTATTGAGAGAATCATATGGTTTTTATCTTTCAATTTGTTAATGTGGTGTATTACATTGATTGATTTGCGGATATTAAAGAATCCTTGCATTCCTGGGATAAAGCCCACTTGGTCGTGGTGTATGATTTTTTTTAATATGTTGTTGGATTCTGTTTGCAAGAATTTTGTTAAGGATTTTTGCATCTATGTTCATCAGTGATATTGGCCTGTAGTTTTCTTTTTTTGTGGCATCTTTGTCTGGTTTTGGAATTAGGGTGATGGTGGCCTCATAGAATGAGTTTGGAAGTTTACCTTCTTCTGCAATTTTCTGGAAGAGTTTGAGTAAGATAGGTGTTAGCTCTTCTCTAAAGTTTTGGTAGAATTCAGCTGTGAAGCCATCTGATCCTGGGCTTTTGTTTGCTGGAAGATTTTTGATTACAGTTTTGATTTCCTTGCTTGTGCTGGGTCTGTTAAGATCTTCTATTTCTTCCTGGTTCAGTTTTGGAAAGTTATACTTTTCTAAGAATTTGTCCATTTCATCCAAGTTGTCCATTTTATTGGCATAGAGCTGCTGGTAGTAGTCTCTTATGATCCTTTGTATTCCAGTGTTGTCTGTTGTGATCTCTCCATTTTCATTTCTAATTTTGCTAATTTGGTTCTTCTCTCTTTGTTTCTTAATGAGTCTTGCTAATGGTTTGTCAATTTTGTTTATTTTTTCAAAAAACCAGCTTTTAGCTTTGTTGATTTTTGCTATGGTCTCTTTAGTTTCTATTGCATTTATTTCTGCCTTAATTTTTAAGATTTCTTTCCTTCTGCTAACCCTGGGGTTCTTCATTTCTTTCTTCTCTAATTGCTTTAGGTGTAGAGTTAGGTTATTTATTTGGCTTTTTTCTTGTTTCTTGATGTAAGCCTGTAATGCTATGAACCTTCCCCTTAGCACTGCTTTTACAGTGTCCCATAGGTTTTGGGTTGTTGTGTTTTCATTTTCCTTCGTTTCTATACATATTTTGATTTCTTTTTTGATTTCTTCTATGATTTGTTGGTTATTCAGAAGCGTGTTATTTAGCCTCCATATGTTTGAAGTTTTAACAATTTTTTTCCTGTAATTGAGATCTAATCTTACTGCACTGTGGTCAGAAAAGATGACTGGAATGATTTCAATTTTTTTGAATTTTCCAAGACTAGATTTATGGCCCAGGATGTGATCTATTCTGGAGAAGGTTCCGTGTGCACTTGAGAAAAAGGTGAAGTTGATTGTTTTGGGGTGAAATGTCCTATAGATATCAATTCGGTCTAGCTGGTCCATTGTGTCATTTAAGGTTTGTGTTTCCTTGTTAATTTTCTGTTTAGTTGATCTATCCATAGTTGTGAGTGGGGTATTAAAGTCTCCCACTATGATTGTGTTACTATTAATTTCCTCTTTCATACTCGTTAGTGTTTGCCATACATATTGCGGTGCTCCTATGTTGGGTGCATATATATTTATAATTGTTATATCTTCTTGGATTGATCCTTTGATCATTATGTAGTGTCCTTCTTTGTCTCTTTTCACAGTCTTTATTTGAAAGTCTATTTTATCTGACATGAGTATTGCGACTCCTGCTTTCTTTTGGTCTCCGTTTGCATGAAATATTTTTTTCCAGCCCTTCACTTTTAGTCTGTATGTGTCTCTTGTTTTGAGGTGGGTCTCTTGTAGACAGCATATATAGGGGTCTTGTTTTTGTATCCATTCAGCCAATCTTTGTCTTTTGGTTGGGGCATTTAATCCATTTACATTTAAGGTAATTATTGATAGGTGTGGTCCCGTTGCCATTTACTTTGTTGTTTTGGGTTCACGTTTATACAACTTTTCTGCATTTCCTGTCTAGAGAAGATCCTTTAGCATTTGTTGAAGAGCTGGTTTGGTGGTGCTGAATTCTCTCAGCTTTTGCTTATCTGTAAAGTTTTTTAATTCTCCTTCATATCTGAATGAGATCCTTGCTGGATACAGTAATCTAGGTTGTAGGTTATTCTCTTTCATTACTTTCAGAACGTCCTGCCATTCCCTTCTGGCCTGGAGGGTTTCTATTGATAGATCAGCTGTTATCCTTAAGGGAATCCCTTTGTGTGCTATTTGTTGTTTCTCCCTTGCTGCTTTTAAGATTTATTCTTTGTGTTTGATCTTTGTTAATTTGATTAATATGTGTCTTGGGGTGTTTCGCCTTGGGTTTATCCTGTTTGGGACTCTCTGGGTTTCTTGGACTTGGGTGCCTATTTCCTTCCCCATTTTAGGGAAGTTTTCAGCTATTATCTCCTCGAGTATTTTCTCATGGCCTTTCTTTTGGTCTTCTTCTTCTGGGACTCCTATGATTCGAATGTTGGGGCGTTTCACATTGTCCCAGAGGTCCCTGAGGTTGTCCTCATTTCTTTTGATCCTTTTTTCTTTTTTCCTCTCTGCTTCCTTTATTTCCACCATTTTATCTTCTACCTCACTTATCCTATCTTCTGCCTCCGTTATTCTACTCTTGGTTCCCTCCAAAGTGTTTTTGATCTCATTCATTGCATTATTCATATTTAATTGACTCTTTTTTATTTCTTCTAGGTCTTTATTAAACATTTCTTGTATCTTTTCAATCTTTGTCTCCAGGCTATTTATCTGTAACTCCATTTTGTTTTCAAGATTTTGGATCATTTTTATTATCATTATTCTAAATTCTTTTTCAGGTAGATTCCCTATCTCCTCCTCTTTTGTTTGAGTTGGTGGGCATTTTTCATGTTCCTTTACCTGTTGGGTGTTTCTTTGCCTTTTCATCTTGTTTAGATTGCTGTGTCTGGAGTGGGCTTTCTGTATTCTGGAGATCTGTGGTTCCTTTTTATTGTGGAGGATTAACCCAGTGGGTGGGGTTAGACGATTGGCTTGTCTAGGTTTCCTGGTTAGGGAAGCTTGCGTCAGTGTTCTGGTGTGTGGAACTTGATTTCTTCTCTTTGGAGAGCAATGGAGTGCCCAGTAATGAGTTTTTTGAGATGTGTCTATGTGTTAGGTGTGACCTTGGGCAGCCTGTATGTTGATGTTCAGGGCTATGTTCCTGCGTTGCTGGAGAATTTGCATGGTATGTCTTGCTCTAAAACTTATTGGCTCTTGTGTGGTGGTTGGTTTCAGTGTAGGTATGGAGGCTTTTGGACGGTCACTTATTACTTAAAGTTCCATGTAGTCAGGAGTTTTCTGGTGTTCTCAGGTTTTGGGCTTAAGTCTCCTGCCTCTGGATTTCAGTTTTATTCTTCCTGTAGTCTCAGGACTTCTCCAACTATACAGCACTGATAATAAAACTTCTAGGTTAATGGCGAAAAGATTCTCCCCCGTTAGGGACACCCAGAGAGGTTCACAGAGTTACATCAAGAGGAGAAAAGGGAGGAGGGAGATAGAGATGAGCAGGAGGAGAAAAAGGGGGACTCAAGAGGAGAGAGACAGATCTACACAGCTGTCTGTACCCAAGTGTTCTCCGTATCTCAGACACCTACAAAGATTCACAGAATTGGATTGGGAAGAGAAGGGGAAAGGAGGAAATAGAGGTGTCCTGTGGTAGAAAACAGAGAGTCAAGATTGGGATAGAATAATCTTCGGTTTAAAGATAGGGCTTCTCTTCCTTTTTTTTTTTGTAAGGTTATAGTGTATTGAAAATGAAAATTAAGGAGTAGTAGAGGAGTACTAGAGGACTTTAAAAGAAATAAGAGAAAAAGAAAAATAGAAAAAAGAAGAGAAAAAAGAAAGAAAAAAAAAAAGAAAGAGAAAAAAAAGTAAGAGAAAAAAAAAAATTTTTTTTCCCCTAATTAAAAAAGTCGTAAAAATCTATGAAAATGAAAGTGAAGGAGTACTGGGGGAGTAATAAGGAATTTTAAAGGAAACTAAAAGAGAAAAAAGAAAAAAGAAAAAAAGAAAAAAAAATTTTTTTTTTTCCCTTCCTTACTTAGAAAAAAAAAAAAAGTAAAAATATATCTAGGAGTTTCTCTGAAGCTGTTGCGGTCAGTGTGGGTTCGGCTCAGTTTCAGATAGCTCCTCGTTCCAGCTTACACTTCTCGATATCAATAGGGCCCTTCCGGTGTAGTCCGTGTTTTCTACGGGGATTTTAATCTGTTGCACCAGTCCCTTCTGAAGCGGTTCCCTTTGTTTATTTGGCTTCTGTTTGCCGGTCTCTTCAGAGCCTCATTTCCGCCCTGACACAGGCGGGCGGAGGTGGACTCTTATTTAGGTAGCTAGTTCCGGCGCTCTGCGGTGAGGTGCTGGCACTGCGGGGAGGGGCTGGCACTGTAGGGCGGGGCTGGCGCTGCCGGGAGGGGCTGACGCTGCGGGGACGGGCTTGCGCCGCGGGGATGGGCTGGGGCTGCCGGGAGGGGCTGACGCTGCTTTCTCCGTCTGCGCTGCTCAGGCTCCCGGCTGTTCTATATGGAGCGTGCCCCGCGCTGCGCGAGGTTCCAGCCCTCGGGTGTTCCACAAAAGCGCGGAAGGAGAAGCTGCGCCTGCTCTCTGTGCCTTCCCCGTCAGAGCGGTCCAGGCAGCGAGGGGCTTGATGGGCGCGCTATCCCCAGGTGTGGCGCACCCACTCCCTTCCACGGACCCAGTTTCAGTTTCCGCTGGCGCCAGTCGGGTGCGCGCGCCTTCTGCCCTCCGCATTCCCAGCCCCAGTCCCCGACCGCGCCGGTCGGGTGCCTGCGCCCTGTGTCTCGCCGCGACCTTCCCCTCCCCCCTGCCTCCTGCCTCCGGCGGGGCTGGGTCGGTCCGTAGCCTGCAAGCTCTTCTCTGGATTTTCTCGGTCCCTTTGTTCTGCGAACGGCCGGCAGTGTGTTCCGGCCGGTTAATTTTCTCTCTCTCTTTTGGTCTCCCACAGTGCAAGTTGGCAACTCACAGAAGCTCCCTCCGATTGTCCTCAGGGCACTCAGGCCCGGACCCTACCCCAAGCAGTGCCGCCTAAGACTCCCTTCCCGGGACGGATCTCCGTCCTTAGCTCTTTTGTCTCACTTTTTATCTTTATATTTTGTCCTACCTCCTTTCGAAGACAGTGGGCTGCTTTTCTGGGCGCCTGATGACCTCAGCTAGCGATCAGAAGTTGTTTTGTGAAGTTTGTTCTGCATTCAGTTATTCTTTTGATGAATTTGTAGGAGAGAAAGTGGTCTCCCCGTCCTACTCCTCCGCCATCTTCTGTACTTTAAAATATAGTCATTTTCCAACCTTCGACTCTTCAGGTTGAAAATTTTCAGCTCACATAATCTTTGGAAATCCAAGGTATAGGGTTTCCAAACTGTAATATTTTTATAGCTCTCCTATAAACTTTCTTTACAACTTTTTCTCACCCTTTAGTATAAGGTACATTATATTTTAAAACAGGTTTATTGCACTTGTGTTTTTGAATCTGAGTTTTTGATTTGTAATTATTTTGATCTGTTATTATGACCTTTTGATGGTTGTATTATGCCCTCTTGCTGAAGAAGTATTAAGTAACCATTAGTCTGCATTCCCACTTTAAAGTGTTACTGGTATAAACCTTTCCTGATACTCTGAAATGCTGAAGATGCTTTCAGCTAAACATAAATAGATTTTCAGAATGCTAGACGCTGAGCTGTGCAAGAAAACACACTAGGTCATTCAGAATAGAGAGGTCCATTTAGTTTAGAAGTAGCTGTTATTGACACATAAATATTGTCAAGTAAACATTTCATCAGTAGCCTCAAGCATGTATTTCCTGTCAGAACGGCTGACACTTCAGAGGTTTGAGGGAAAGGATAAAATTTCTTAGCCTCTTCCTTTCCTGTGTGATTCTCTTCAACTTTTTTATACTCTTCCCACTAATAATCTATAGCATTTTGTGCTAGCTATTAAAATACTCAAATTTTTTAAATAAATGAATCAATGAATAAATGCATAATATCCTAACAATTTGTTCACTTCTTTCTCAATTCTGCCTACTCTCATTTTAGACATAAAGAATATTTACACATATTACCAGTATATAAAGTACTGTATTTTTCTGTTAAATGAACACATACTCTAAATTCTTTAGTCTATTGAGATATTTGAAAAAATAATGGCTTTTCTGTTCTAGACTTCCATGAAAAATATATATTAGCTGGATCTCCCAAATCTGGCATATTTTGAAAAGAGTGTGCTCAAAGGGAAGATGAGCCTCACATCTCTTATTAAGTTCTACTTGGAGCTAATCTGCAAGATTAATCTGCTCCTTTGGGTTACTGTCAACCTAAATCTAAAAGAAGAGCAAAATTTTACTCAGATGGATTCACAGTGTTTTGTTTCTTGGGAGTATTTTTGAACTGAGCAACAAACAAACTTTATCTTCTATAGTAAATGTTAAATAGTCTAAATTAGATAATGCTAAGTAAACAGCTTTAGTACAGACTCAAGACAGAAATAATATGCAAACTCCAAATTTTTTATTATTATACATATAGGTAACATTCCAGAGTTTATGAACTACCATTGATGGTATCATTAAGGTGCAACACAAGTGGTTTAACTATTAAAAAAATGTTTAGGTTAGATTAAAGCTTGGCAAATGTTATCATACACACTGTTAAAAGTGTTTAATATTTTCAAATGTCACAGGAGAACCTGGAACTTTAATATCAAACCTTGTACATTTGGGATTTAATTTTTTAGTTCTTTGTAACATTTACTTTGCTAATCTTTGATATTAATCTCCTTTTTTGTTTGATTTGCTTTGGGTAAAACTTTTAAAAAATCTTTTATTTTGTATAAAATCTATAGTTTATCTTTGAAAAATAGAATTTCTACTTTGATTTCCTCATTATATATATGTATCAGATCAGTGAGGTTTTCAAGCCCAAATTGTACATAGAATAAGTTTATCTAAAATAAATTTATTGGATAAAGCCAACTGATATGGTCCAATGTTTTCCTGTTGTGCCAAATCTAGATGGCATATCAAAAAGACAGCATTTTGCCAACAAAGGTTCATGTAGTCAAAGCTATGGTTTTTTCCAGTAATCATGTATGGATGTGAGAGTTGGATCATAAAGAAGTCTGAGTGCTGAAGAACTGATGCTTTCAAACTGTGGTGCTGGCAAAGACTCCTGAGAGTCACTCAAACTGCAAGATCAAACCAGTCAATCCTAAAAGAAATCAACCCTGAATATTCACTGGAAGGACTGATGCTGAAGCTGAAGCTCCAGTACACTGGCCACCTGATGTGAAGAACCAATTTACTGGAAAAGACCTTGATGCTGGGAAAGATTGAAGGCAAAAGGAGAAGAGCAGGTTGCAGAGGATTAATGTTTAGGTAGCATCACCAACTTAATGGACATGAATATGGGTAAACTCCGGGAGATAGTGAAGGACAGAGGAGCCTGGCATGCTACAGTCCCTGGGTGCCAAAGCATTGGACACAACTTAGCAACTGAACAACAGCAACAATAACAAAAACAAAATGGTCCAATGATGTGATTTACACTTTCACATATACATTACTGTATTTTAAACTGTATTCTGAATATTATGACTATATTTGGAACCACAATGCCCAGGTTAGAATTTCAGTACTGATGTGATCCATCTTGGGAATGTTACTTCATCTTTCTAAACTTCATGAAATGCAAAAAGGCAAAATGGTTGTCTGAGGAGGCCTTACAAAGCTGAGAAAAGAGAAGTGAAAGGCAAAGGAGAAAAGGAAAGATATACCCTCTGAATGCAGAGTTCCAAAGAATATCAAAGAGAGATAAGAAATCTTTCGTAAGTGAACAATGCAAAGAAATAGAGGAAAACAATAGGATGGGAAAGACTAGAGATCTCTTCAAGAAAATTAGGGATACCAAGGGAATATTTCATGGAAAGATGGGCACAATAAAGGACAGAAACGGTATGGACCTAACAGAAGCAGAAGATATTAAGAAAAGGTGGCAAGAATACATAGAAGAAATATACAAACAAACAAACCTTAATGACCCAGATAACCATGATGGTGTAATCACTCACCTAGAGCCAAACATCCTGGAGTCTGAAGTCAAGTGGGCCTTAGGAAGCATCACAACAAGCAAATCTAGCAGAGGTGATAGAATTCCAGTTGAGCTATTTCAAGTCCTAAAAGATGATACAGTGAAAGTGCTGCACTCAATATGCCAGCAAATTTGGAAAACTCGGCAGTGGCCACAGGATTTGAAAAGGTCAGTTTTCATTCTTTGCCTTTCCCAAAGAAAAGCAATGCCAAAGAATGTATGAACTACTGCAAAATTGCACTCATTTCACACATTAGCAAAGTAATACTCATAATTCCCCAAGCTAGGCTTCACCAGTACATGAACCAAGAACTTCCTGATGTTCAAGCTGGATTTAGAAAAGGCAGATGAACCAGAGATCAAACTGCTGACATCTGTTGGATCATAGAAAAAGCAAGAGAATTCCAGAAAAAATCATCTACTTCTGTTTCATTGACTGTGCTAAAGCCTTTGGCTTTATGGATCACAAAAAACTGTGGAAAATTCTTAAAGAGATGGGAACACCAGACTACCTTACCTGCCTTCTGAGAAATCTGTATGCAGGTCAAGAAGCAACAGTTAGAGCTGGACATGGAACAACTGACTGGTTCCCAATTGGGAAGGGAGTACGTCAAGCCTGTATATTGTCACCCTGCTTATTTAACTTATATGCAGAGTACATCATGTGAAATGCTGGGCTGGATGAAGCACAAGCTGGAATCAAGACTGCCAGGAGAAATATCAGTAACCTCAGATATGCAGATGACACCACCCTTATGGCAGAAAGTAAAGAGGAACTAAAGAGCCTTTTGATGAAAGTGAAACATGAGTGAAAAAGCTGGTTTAAAACTCAACATTCAAAAAACTAAGATCATGGCAACCAGTCCCATCACTTCATGATAATTAGATGGGGAAACAATGGAAACACTGGCTCACTTTATTTTTTTAGGCTCCAAAATCACTGCAGATGGTGACTGCAGCTATGAAAGTAAAAGATGCTTGCTCCTTGGAAGAAAAGTTATGACCAACCTAGACAGGATATTAAAAAGCAGAGACATTACTTTGCCAACAAAGGTCCATCTAGTCAAAGCTTTGATTTTTCCAGTAGTCTTGTATGGATGTGAGAGTTGAACCATAAAGAAGGCTGAGTGCTGAAGAATCAATGCTTTTGAACTGTGGTGTTGGAGAAAACTCTCGAGAATCCCTTGGATTGCAAGGAGATCAAACCAGTCAATCCTAAAGGAAATTAACCCTTTGTATTCATTGGACGGACTGGTGCTGAAACTGAAGCTCCAATACTTTGGCCACCTGATGTGAAGAGCTGACTCATTAGAAAAGACCCTGTTGCTGGGAAGGATTGAAGGCAGGAGGAGAAGGGGACAACAGAGGATGATATGGTTGGATCACATCTGGTATGATGCTGCTTCATCTTTCTAAACTTCAGTTTTATTTATAAATTGAAGATAATAATAATAATACTTATTTCACAATACTGTTATAAATAAATATTATATGATTTAATATATGTAAAACAATTAGAATGGTACCTGAAACACAATAAGGGGTATAAAATTATATGTTTTGTTACTGTTTTTAAAATTATTTGGGAATGTTTAGGAAAATAGGATATGAATTATAAACCTGCAAAAGGAATTTCCTACAGAGAAATGTTGCAATAATCTCATCTTCTAAAAGGGTACTAAGATTTTCACTATGATTAGATTTAACATTGGTGTATAACGAATCAGTGAAACTTTTCCATGGATCAGAATGAGATGGCTAGAAGAATGTTTTAATGTCTAAGTAATAACTGTTCTACTGAATTTTGTTCCCTAGTAAGTCAGAGTATTGGAAAAGAGTTAAAACTCATTGCTATTCTCATTAGTAGGTCTTAGGTGAAATAAGCCCATGAGACCTAAACTCCTAATTGTGCTTCAGTAGAGGGAGTTTGATGGACTTCTCAGTAAAGGGCCCACTGGTGATAGGCACTGGCCTACAGCATTGAGAGAAATATAAAATGCTGGGCTCTGTCAGGGCTGGGACTCCTGCAGGACACAACATCATTGTGCTTTGAGATCTAGCTTGCCTCTGATTGCTTCCTCTATAAGAAACAGATGTAGGTCCAGGATGAGTGACTCAGGATCCAATAGTGGGCGTTAGCATTATAATGGAGAGGCAATGGCAACCCATTCCAGTACTCTCACCTGGTAAATCCCATGGACGGAGAAGCCTGGTAGGCTGCAGTCCATGGGGTCACTAAGAGTTGGAAACAACTGAGAGACTTCACTTTAACTTTTCACTTTCATGCATTGGAGAAGGAAATGGCAACCCACTCCAGTGTTCTTGCCTGGAGAATCCCAGGGATGGGGGAGCCTGGTGGGCTGCTGTCTATGGGGTCGCACAGAGTCAGACACGACTGAAGAGACTTAGCAGCAGCCGCAGCAGCAGCAGCAGCAGTATTATAAACTAAAACTACTGCATGATTGCGTTCATCTCACACGCTAGGAAAGTAATGCTCAAAATGCTCCAAGCCAGGCTTCAACAATATGTGAACTGTGAACTACGAGATGTTAAGCTGGTTTTAGAAAAGGCAAAGGAACCAGAGATCAAATTGCCAACATCGGCTGGATCATCGAAAAAGTAAGAGAATTCCAGAAAAATATCTATTTCTGCTTCTTCGACTATGCCAAAGCCTTTGGCTGTGTGGATCACAATAAACTGTGGAAAATCCTGAAAGAGATGAGAATACCAGACCACCTGACCTGCCTCTTGAGAAATCCATATGCAGATCAGGAAGCAACAGTTAGAACTGGACATGGAACAACAGACTGGTTCCAAATAGGAAAAGAAGTACATCAAGACTGTATATTGTTACTGTGCTTATTTAACGTATATGCAGAGCACATCATGAGAAACACTGGACTGGAGGAAGCACAAGCTGGAATCAAGATTGCTGGGAGAAGTATCAGTAACCTCAGATATGCAGATGACACCACCCTTATGACAGAAAGTGAAGAACTAAAGGGCATCTTGACCAAAGTGAAAGAGGAGAGTGAAAAAGTTGGCTCAACATCCAGAAAACTAAGATCATGGCATCCGGTCCCATCACTTCATGGCAAATAGATGGAGGAACAGTGGAAACAGTGGCTGACTTTATTTTTGGGGCTCCAAAATTACTGCAGATGGTGATTGCAGCCATGAAATAAAAAGACACTTGCTCCTTGAAAGAAAAGTTATGACCAATGTAGACAGCATGTTAAAAAGCAGAGACATTACTTTGCCAACAAAGGTCCATCTAGTCAAGGCTATGGTTTTTCCAGTGGTCATGTATGGATGTGAGAGTTGGACTATAAAGAAAGCTTAGTGCCGAAGATTTGATGCTTTTGAACTGTGGTGTTGGAGAAGGCTCTTGAGAGTGCCTTGAACTGCAAGGAGATCCAACCAGTCCGTCCTAAATGATATCAGTCCTGGGTGTTCATTGGAAGGACTGATGTTGAAGCTGAAACTCCAGTACTTTGGCCACCTGATGTGAAGAGCTGACTCATTAGAAAAGACCCTGATGTTGAGAAAGATTGAAGGCAGGAGGAGAAGGTGATGACAGAGGATGAGATGGTTGGATGGCATCACCAACTCGATGGACAAGAGTTTGAGTAAACTCCAGGAGCTGGTGATGGACTGAGGGCCCTGGTGTGCTGCAGTCTATGGGGTTGCAGAGTCAGACATGACTGAATGACTGAACTGAACTGAACTTAGCATTATAAACATATCTAGTCATTTCCTTCCCAAGGAAGAATGTGAAGTTGTAATCATCTTTTATCTTGGAGTCAGGGATGGAAGAGTAGAGGGATATCACACTCTTCTTTTAAAAATGTACTGTGCCCAGTGTTCTGTGCTTCAAGGGTATTAACTGGGTTGTACCTTGCTGGTTGTACCTTGCTAGGGAGAGTTAAACAAACTAGTTTAGAAGTCATTTTTACAGGTACTTTTTTTAAATTTTAGAAAGTATGTCTTTCTCTAAGAATTTGTCAATTTTATCTTCTTAGCTCCATAGCTTTAATGCCATTTTGATAAGAGAATATGAGTCATACTCTTTATCATCCACTTAAGCCCTTCATGACCAATGCTTCTGTGTGTGGTTGGACAGACCCCAGCTTCTCTCAAGTGTTCTAGACCCTTTGAAGTAAATGCATCATAATAGGCTTCCTTTCTAGTGGATTATGTCCACCTTTACTTGATATGCTCTTATGCCATTCATTAAAAATTCTATTCCTTGACTTCATATTTCCCTAAATATTTTACTCCAAGTTTTCAAAACATTGCTGTCTTGTTTGCTCCATTCTTTGCCAGCCTTTTGCTCTCATCGACCCATTCCTATCACTGATAACAACCAACTTGACAGATTCAGTGAGCCTTCCCTCTACACATACTGCTCTACTACTCAGCAGCATTCAGTATGATTCACCACTCATTCCTTAAAATCTTGATTCTCTAGACTACTTCCTCTTTTTCAGTTTCCTTGTGCTGACAGTCCTTCTCTTTCTGACTTCACTGTTTGACAGTCTCTAGGTTCAACCACATCTCTGTAAATGGCACAATTTCATTTCCTTTTATGGCTGAATAATATACCATTGTACATATATGCTAAATCTTTATCTGTTCCTATGTTGATAGACATTAGTTTGCTTCCATGTCCTGGCTACTGTAAATAGTGCTTCAGTGAACATAAGGATGCATGTATCTTTTGGAATTATATGCCCAGGAGTGGGATTGCTGGGTCATATGGTATTAATAGTTTTAATTTTAGTTTTTTAAGGAAACTCCATACGATTTACATTCCCACCAACAGCGTAAGATGGTTCCCTTCTCTCCACACTCTTTTCAGCATTTATTGTTTGTAGATTTTTTGATGATGGCCATTCTGACAGGTGTGATGTGATACCTCATTATAGTTTTGATTTACATTTCCCTAATAATTAGTGAGGTTGAACTTCTTTTCATGTGCCTCTTGGCCATCTGTAACTTTGTTTCTTTACATTAACCTTTTGGAGAATTTTCCTGCTCTGAATATGAAAATAAAATTTATTTTACTTTTTATAGATACTAGAGGGAAATTGTTTTCATTTTTCCTTTTCCAATCATATTTTTATTATGAAAAGAAGAGATATTTAAACTTTTTTCTTTACTTTATGTTATTTAATTTGTTAAATATATAACCTTGGTAAACATTTGGTTATCCCGTTGTTCTCTATCCTGCCTGTGAGTATGCAAGAATACCAGTATCAGCCCATATTTTCCTAGCTTATTAACTTGTCTACTCTACTCATCCTCCTCTATCCTACAGGGCCCCATCTGCACTTTAACAATATTGATGATTAATTCTTCAAAGGGTGGTTTAAACTGCAAGGTAGAACCTGGAACTAAGCCAGAGACTGGCCATATGCTCTGAGACATCTCTACAGCATAGAAAAGAATGTTTTCTGAAGAACATTTCTATTATCTTGTTGAAAGATAGTCTAGAAGCTCCTGCTCTAAGTGGTTCTGGAGGGTCATAGTAATAAGTTAGATGATTGTAAACTTGTAATAAAAATGACCCAGTTTAGGCCCTCATAGTGACTTCATGTTCGATTGCAGGAAAGCAGAGTATTTCCCACACACCAAAAAAGGAGATCGTTTTGCCTTCCATTTAATTTGTTACATTTTTCTTTTGGAACTTCTTTTTCCCTTTAATTTTTGCTGTTACCATATCACTGTGCATCACAATATTGGTATTTTCAATGATATCTTGGTAGTGTAGAATGGCACAAGACTTGAAATGATTATTTCTGCCATTTGTGAACCATGTGATCTGGAAAATAGCTTATTTCTTAGAAATTTCAGTTTCTTCTTTTGTAAGACCCTCCTTCTCAGGATGGTTGTGGAGATTAAATAAGACAGTGCCTGTGGAAGTATGTGACACAAAAAATCAAACCAGTGTGGTACTGGAAGGTAGTGTTAGGTACAAGAATTTCAGTTCTGTAGAACATCTATATTCATAGCTGTCTGTTGTATTAATATTATTCTTGAGCTACTTGGTGTTTAAAAGTCAAAGGGTAAGAACTTACATCTTTGATAAAATAATGAGTAGTATGTATATTTTAAACTTTAAAAGACAAATTTACTTAAATTAGCTAAAACAAAGTAATTATAATTTAGGTGTGTCTTTAACATGGGCAAAGTTATTTGATAGTATTAAATTTATTGAAGACATTTAGAGATAATTTGTTTCAATGATGGTTTTTATTGTTAATGAATTATTTATAAAATATAGGAGAAAAAGAGAGGCTTGATTTGATTATCTAGAATAATTAAAATCAGAATATAATATCACCTTTAGTGATTATATTCTTAGTTCTCCCCCAAATAGCTGCCAATTACCTGAAAGCATCTTCATTTTACTCTTGGTTTTATTTATTCTCTCTTGTCATGAATTGTGGAAATAAATAAGACATTACTAACCCCCCCCATTGAATCCATTAATGTGATTTTCATATTTTTAAAAATTTAAGGTATTATAAAATTATACTAGTTACTGGTATATGATTATTAAATGGTTAGTAAAATTGTTTAATTCAATTAGATTAAATCCTTTTACTAACTTTATGTGGGAATTAAGAAAAAATTTGCCTGTATTCCCAAATCCCCATCATTTATTTAATCATGCAGCTTTGTTTACTATGTATGCCTTTTAAACATTTCTCAGCTCTAAGCTCATTGCCACAGTCATTGTTTGGTCTTCTCACTGGTGCTTTACAGTGACTGCATAAATTGTAACTTTACTATTCTGTCTTACTACAGTCTTTTCTGTTCCAATTCCTGCTCCACAATATAGCCACTCATAAAAATGAGATCATACATATTCTTTCTTTAATACCATTATATGGTTTCTAATACCTAGAAGAAAAAGCCTAAACTTCCTAGCACTGTGTAAGAAAACCTTTATAATGTCCCCAACTTTCATTGTTGATGCACCCAGGCCCTGGTGCATTTATGGTGATCAGTGAATTTTTGATGAATGAATGAATGAACTTCCCATTTTAAGCTGCTTCTGCTTCTATACCCTCTGCCCCATTCCCACACTCAAATCTTGCTTTGCTTTGAATAATGTTCTTGCCTTCCCCTGTGTTAAGTGCATTTAAGCTTGCAAAAAAGGCTTTAGTAAAATGGACTAAAGGGATTTTGTCTGTGAGGCTCATAGGAATAAGTTCAGGCCATAATCAAGTGCAGAGGATTGTTGGCATAGTTACATATTATAATACAAAACAAAGGACTCACATAGGCACTGACGAAAGTAAGAGTGTTTATAAATGGAGTGTTATTTTAATCCTATCCTTGCCGTTGTTTAATTTTATGATTCTAGAAAAGCAAACTCAGTAAATGAAATAATACAGGTTCATAATGATGAAATGAAATTATTTCTCTCTCGAGAGAAATTCCACAATGTTTTGGAAGAAATGTTTTGGGAGAGGAGGAATGTAGAGATATGGAAGAGTTTTGAGAGACAAGAGAGTTCCAAGAGAGAGCTATAAGAAAAACTGATTGATTTTTTTTACCTTCTAGAGTGAATAAGAATAAGAACCTGCGGGGAGCAGGATAACAGCAGAAGGCATGACTAGATCTTAAAATGTAGGAAGGAACTGCTGTGAGTGGAAATGAAAAGGGAAGAGAAGAAGGGACAATTAAGATTGTCTAGAACAGGGAGGCCTGGTGTGCTGCGATTCATGGGATCGCAAAGAGTCGGACACGATTGGGTGACTGAACTGAACTGAGAACAGGGATGCCTACTCAGGGCAGTCTACTGTGTGTGCAGTATTTTGGTGTGACTTGTTTTATTTTCTTGCATAGTGTATAGCAGTTGTAGGATCAAAGTAATTAAATGAAATAAAAGTAAGGAGAGGAGAAAATGATGATTCCGGAGGGTTATTTTTGAACAACATGTTTATGTAGAATGGATATTGAAATTGAGCCTACCAGTCCTACTGGGTAAAGTGTGGAATGCATAAAGTATGGGGAATGCTGAGTTAGGTCCTTGTTCTCAAGGGGCTATCTGTGGTAGATACGAAGGACAGAAAATCTGCGAGATTAGAAAGAATTGAACAAGAAGCAGAGCAGTATACATGAGCAGGAGCTGGACTATGTACCTCATTCCTAAAGATCAATGATTCTCACTTGGGAGCAATTATGGATAGCCTCCGTCCACCCCATCTCAGGACATTTGGCAATGTCTGGAGATATTTTTGATGGTGACAACTGAAGAAGGGTACTACTTATCCTCTAGGTGCCAGGGGTGCTCCTAAACCTTCTATAACTCCTAGAAAGCCTCCCTCCCCTCCCCCCATAACAAAGAATTATTGAGTCCATACACCAAGGCTGAGAAACCTTGTGGACAGACCACAGTGAAGTGTTATATTGGTCTGAGTCAACATATGAGATATCAGAAGTGTTCAGTGTTTAGTCTATGCACGATACTTCAATACAAATTGAAAAGTGAGACAATATGAGACAATATGTACCTTTGAAATTGATTTGGTAACTTTATTCCTGGACTTTTATTTTTTAAGTTCAGAAAAATGTTTTTATAAACTACTGCCTTATTTATTGCCTGAATACCTATCCTTCAGTGACTCTATCACATATTGCTTTAAATAATCCATATAATGGGATACTATTTTCATTTATTTTCTAAGAAGGAGTTAGTTTGGTTGATTTTATTCACTGAGCTGTAATCCAACAAGTATGAAAAACTTCCAATTTATATTTAATGCTATAGAGTAGCATTTTCAATATATACTCTCTCACTGTTAATCACTCAGTATTTTGAAAGGACAGCTAAGTATTCAGAATTTAAGTTATTTTTGATGTATAATAATGCAGAATGATTTTTTTCATATAGTTTAATGTGTAAAGTATGGAAATTGGGTATTGGGATCTGAACAATATATGAGTATGTAGGAGAATGGACATTGCTACCAGACAAAACTGATTCACAGCTCTATCTACCACTATTGGTCTGACTTTGGTTACTTTATACAGCTTTTCTGAGCATTAGTTTTCTCATCTACTAAATGGCAGTAGAAATAGTATCCATTACCTAGTTTTTAGGTGACAATTAAATAACTAATGCACATAAAGTAAGGGGCTTCCCAGATGGTGCTCGTGGTAAAGAACCTGCCTGCTAATGCAGGACACGTAGAAGCAGGTTTGATCCTTGGGTCTGGAAGACCCCTGGAGGAGGAAATGGCAACCCATTCCAGTATTCTTGCCAGAGCATCCCATGGACAGAGGAGCTTGGCTGGCTACAGTCCATAGGGTGCAAAGAGTCTGACACAACTAAGTGACTTTGCATACACGCATGCACACATATAAAGTACTGCATTGTCTAGCACTTAATAAGCTCTCAAAAATGTCATTAACTCTTTCAAACCAGCTTAATGATGTTGAAAATATCTCTAAATTCTTCAGGTCCAAATATTTATCTGCAAAATGGAGGAGGAATATACAATTAGTCTTAAAATTTTTCAAGGTCTAAAATAGAAATTTGGCCAATGATAGAATATATATATATGTATATCCCACTTGTCCTTCAATAACTCTATCATGTACTGCTTTAAATTATCAATATAATAGGTTGCCATTTTCTCCTTTTTTTTTTTTTTGTTAAAAGGAGCTAGTTTATTGGTTTGCTTCCCTGAACTGTGATCTGACAGTCACTTGTCCCCTGACTACTAAATTACTAACGATTAGTATCTTCCTTTTGTCTCTAAGTTTAATATCTGTTCTATTTTTCCAGAAAACCTTAATCAAAGCATCTGCACCTGTTTTGTTTTCCATCAGATAGTGCAGTTGTTCAAAAGAGCATTAGCAAGTTCTAGATAACTGACTGAGGTTAGAGCTTATCCACCATTAATATTATACTTTCTATACCCACCATTAATATTATACTTTCTATTGTTATTCAGTCATGAAATTCGGGAGTATTACAAACCCATCTCAACTGACTAGGAGTACTCTAGCTAGCCACAAGCATGGGCTAAGTATTCTAATGAATATCCTTTTCCTTATTTTATTTCAAGATGATTAAATCTGAAAGCCATATTTCAGTAGTAAAGCAGCAACAATCTATTAAAAGGCGAACTTTTTTTCCCCCAGAAAGTCATCTTAATGTAGCCGTATTTCCTGATCTGTCAAAAGACTGAAGCAAAACAGTGCACACAAAAGCTGTTGTAATCTGCAAAGTTCTATCCAGTTGTAAGACAGTGGTGTAATGACACAAGGACTCATCTGGTATGCCAACATTGTTTTTCTAGCTGTTGGAAACTCATTTGTCTAACAACCATACTGAGGCGTGCGATTTTTTCTTGTGGATATAAAGGCTACCTATAGAACAGGTTTAAGAATTTTCTCAAAAGTGAAAACTGAAGGAACTTGATTTCTGATTCAATTCCAGCTCAGCATTGTGTGATAAAGAGTTTAGAAACTCAATTTTCATTCTTTGCTACCCTTTTTGATATATTTAGTGACTGCAGAGCAATTCAAATAGTAAAAATGTAGCTGTATTTAGATAAATACTTCACTAACAAAACACTTAGGGAAGCAAAATAATTTGAACCTTTCTTATGTAATTTTGCTGTTGGTGGCAGAATGATGTGCCCCTGCACCCAAAATTGTTCACATCTTCACCTGTGAACCTGCAAATATGTTATGCCCTGGCAAAGGAGAATTAATGTTGCAGGTATGGCACTTGGGTTGCCAATCAACTGACCTTAAAGTTCCTGGATTTGATCCAGGTGGACCCAGTGTAATCACAAGGGTCCTTTAAATATGGAAGAGGGAGATGTGTCAGTATTAGAAGGAGGTAATGTGAGAAATACTCAACCAGCCATTCCTGTCTTTGGAGTAGGAAGGGGGCCACAAACCAAGCAATTCAGGTGATCCCTAGCTACTGGAAAAGGCAAGGAAATGGGTTCTTTTCTAGAGCCTCCAGAAGTTCTGCCACCATCTTGATTTTAGCCCCTTGCGTATCATTTTTTTTTTTTAATTTATGACTTCCAGAAATGTAAGATAACAAATCTGTGTTCTTTTAAGACACTGTTTGTGGTATTTTCTTGTTAAAGCTATAGGAAGTTAATACCCTTGCCTGAGACTTTAACTCCTAACTAAACAACGTTAATTATTTATACCTGAAATCCTGATTAAATTCATTTTAAGAGTCTATATGGCTGGTAGTTTTGTTTTCCACACCAATATAAAACACTTGCTTGTATTACAGAAAACTCTGCCCTCTGCCTCATTAATCTTTTAAAATGAAAAGTGTATTTTACTTTCTTCTCAATTCCTTTGAAATTTTGCAGCTGGTACTCAGGAGTTCTTATATGTTTTTCCCCTTCATCTTTGAACAGAAAGTCTTGTGTTTGGATTGCTCTTTATTCCATCTCCTCATTCTTCCATTTCTACTTAGCAAAGCTTGCGCCATATTAATGAAATCCAACTAAAATATACTGCCTCATTTAAAACTGTGATAAAATACACATAAAATTTACCATCTAACCTATTTTTAAGTGTTAAAACACTTAAAACACAGTTCATAGTGTTAACTACATCTACATTGTTGAGAAGCTAATCTCCAGAACTGTTTCCATCTTTCGAAATTGAAACTATACCCATTTAACAACTCTCCTTTCCCTTCCCCCAACCACTGGCAGCCACCATTCTATTTTCTGTCTTTAGAGTACTGCTTCATTTTTGAAATAGTCCCCGATTATTCGATTACTCCACTTAGAAGAGACTTCTTCCTGGTGTGCAATTCCATCAGCGTGCTTAATTTCACCAGGGCCCCTATCTTGCCACACAGTGGTATTTTCATATACCTTGTATTATTTTTCTACTGTTATGTGCACCAGATAACCTATCCACTTTCCACCCCTCTCTTCGCACTAGGCAGCTGTCTTCTGTCTATGGGCTCCTTTGCTCTCTGGCCTCAACTGGGAGCTTGAGTAGGAGATTAGGAGAAGGGAAAGTGGATGAGGTGTTGGCTTGGGAGAACCCTTGCTCAGCCACAGTGGGCTGGCTGCGTGTCTCCACCACAGCTCCTGTTGGGCAGCCTGGGACTCACTGTCGCTCTGCTCACTCCTTGGGACTGAGGTCAGTGGTAATAGCTTTCTGCTGTTACTATCCCTGGAGGTCCTACACCATATGTTCTGATTTCCCTACACCCCGTATCAACTTTTTTTTCCCCTAAAGTTTCTTTTATTTATTTATTTATTTTTCATTTATTTTTATTAGTTGGAGGCTAATTACTTTACAATATTGTAGTGGTTTTTGTCATACATTGACATGAATCAGCCATGGACCTACATGTATTCCCCATCCCGATGCCCCCTCCCACCTCCCTCTCCACTCGATCCCTCCGGGTCTTCCCAGTGCACCAGGCCCGAGCACTTGTCTCATGCATCCAACCTGGGCTGGTGATCTGTTTCACCCTAGATAATATACATGTTTCGATGTTCTCTCGAAACATCCCACCCTCGCCTTCTCCCACAGAGTCCAAAAGTCTGTTCTGTACATCTGTGTCTCTTTTTCTGTTTTGCATATAGGGTTATCGTTGTCATCTTTCTAAATTCCATACATATGCATTAGTATACTGTATTGGTCTTTATCTTTCTGGCTTACTTCACTCTGTATAATGGGCTCCAGTTTCATCCATCTCATTAGAACTGATTCAAATGAATTCTTTTTAATGGCCGTATCAACTTTGGTAAATAGTCCTTTATTACCCGGCTGTGGTGAGCTGTCTGTCTTTTGCTGGGACCAGGACTTTTTAAGCTTTCAGAGAACGTCTTTATGATACTTGTTTTGTTCTCTCTCTGCTCCTGTCCTTGGTCTACTGCCCCTGTTTCGAGTCAGGAAGACTTGCCCATAAGGAAAGGGGAGTATGGAAAGAGACCAAAAAATAGACTCTTTCCTTGCGTATAAATCCAAATTAGAAAGATAAATAGCTCGTAAACAGGATTAAGTCATAGGTAATGACATTTTAACCCTCAAAGTCTTTAAAAGAATTTATTATACCCTATCTATAAAAAAAAAAATCTAAATCCTTACCTTCTCCCTTTTAAAATGACCTGTCATTATGGATCACATTTTTTGATAAAATGGCTTTTCTGCTTTTTAGCTGTTTTCTCAATAGAATTTTCACATACATTTCTTCGTTTGCCTTTCAGAAAAGAGATTACTACTTACATTTTTCTTTGTAAGGTGGTATAATTCTCAGAACAATGAGATTCTTAAAAATTGCACAACCATGAAATTTGGTAATAAAATTTTATTTATTTAAACGTGCATTTTGGCCATGTAAATATCCTTATTTAAAGTATCTGTTCAAATCTTCCCATTTTAATAGAGTTGTTGCCCTAATAATTTTTATCACATCCTTGTCTTTTTATTCTTATTAATGTGAAAGAAGTATATATGTATTTTAGAAACTACCATTTTGCTTAATTCATATAGTCTCCTCCCAGTTTACGGCTTCTTTTTTTAGCAGTTGTTCCAGCATTGGATGTTTAATGAACTATGCCTTATCTCTGTATTTTCAGTACCAAGTCTGTGGAACACTGGATTTTCACAAAGGTTTGAGTATGTCTCTAGTTCCTCAGCTGTCTTTTCTAATTAATTACTAAAGCTTTATTATTAGTCTCGATGTCTAGTAAGAAAATCCATGCTATTTTTGGCCCCTTGCTCTTCCATATAAATTTTAGAATTTGTTTGTCAAGATCAAAAAAATAATAGGAATTTTAATTGGAGTTGTATTGATTCTAATAACCATTTAGAGAAAAATAGATATTTTTACAGTTTTCTGTCTCTCAGCAATGAATTTTTTTTGTCTCTATTTATTTAGGACTCCTTTAATGTCTTTCAATAAAGTTTCATAATTTTCTTCATTAAGTTATTACATCTTCAATTATGTTTATTTTCATTTTTGTATTTTTGTTACTTCTGTTAATAGGAGTCATATTTATTATGTGTTAAATTTTATAGTTTGATTTTTCATGCCTTAGGTAAAATAATAGTAAAAATTTTTGCTATCAAATTGATTAAAAATTAGCATATTAATTAAAGTTAAGCAGTTAACTGAAACTTCCTATATGTAACATTTTCTTAAACTAAAATATCAGTAAAATAAATATTAATAGCACTAAAAATTCTTATAAAAAGGTTTCTCATGATTTCATTTAGAGACTTAATAAAGAAAGTGTGAATTCACACAAGGAATATTTTTGTACAATTTTTTTCTTTAGTATGTTAAGTATCAGAGGATGTTGGAGGTTTCAGAACTATTTAAAATTAATTTTTTTCTACATACTCCTTTCATTCTTCTTCATACTCTTTTATGGAAATCCATATTCATTAAAAGGTACCCAAAGAAGTTAGAATTGACACGTTAATCTGTGGACTAATTATTGGTTCCATTGTTTAATTTTTTTTTCATTTACAATCAATTTCAGCAGCACACAGCACATTTGTAGAGTTTACTTTTTTTTTTGAGTTCTATATTTAGCATATTGTTAAAGTTCCAGGTTGCTATATTTCTTCCTGATGTTGCCTCAGAAATCTTATTAGATATCAATATCACTTTGCTTCTTGATTGATTCCTAACATTGTGTTTCCAGATAACTACTTTATGTGTTTGTTTGCTCAAATGTTATTTTAAATGTTATTTCTACACTAAAATCATAGCTGTAGCCACCCTACATCTTCCTTACCTAAGCCTAACTGGTTCCTAGAGATAGATAACTATTATTTTCTGGGTGACTTCAGTCATTCCACAAGTGTTCTACAAGGCACTCATGTTTTGCTGGTTGGAAAATGCCTATCTTCTTATCTGTTATGGCTTAGATCTTGTCTGTCACAGGAATACTATACTCTGGTTATTTGATTGCAATTGGGCTTTTATGAAAAATATAGAATTATTAATACAGAATTATTTCTGAAGCCCATGCCTTTTTAGTGTTATTTATTATTAGCTCTTCCTATTACTTTCTGGTACTACACACTAGAAGTGATATTAGAATTTTTTATTAAGAGAGAAAAATCAGAAATTGCATTCTAAGTTTCTGATAATGGAATAGATACTTGTGAACACAATGAGCAAAACCAAATATTTAGGCTTTTGTATATTAAGAATTTAATAATAAAATATTTCCACTGAAGAAATGGAAGCATTCTATTTTTTTGCATAATTTAATATGCTATCAAATTTTTCTCTGATTAGTAAATAATATTTTTAATGAGGACAGTGATATAGTTAGAAAGTGTCATGTTAAATGTTCAATGACAGAAACCAAAATAAAACATGCTGGACTGGACATTGCTCTAGAATGTAAACCATTTTCAAGTTATAATATATTCTATGTAGCTAGTCAAAGATAAAATAAAATGAAATAAAATTTTTATTTTTTATTTGTATACAAAGTTATTTATTAGAACACATTTTGAATTTTCAAAATACCTAAAACCTCTGGATATTAGCAAGTTTACTAATGCTAAATTAATTTATAGCTAATATAGATAACAAGAGAGCTGTCTCTAATTAGTGTTCAGTGGTTTAGTAAAAATCGTTAGTAGGATATCCTGGAAAAGAGAATCATTTACAATTTTCAGTTGGCTATAGACTAGTCTTTCACAAAAGCAGTAAAGTTTTAGTTATAAAACATTAGGCTCAGTTATAAGGATTTTGTCCATCTCATTTTATCTTATGAACCAAAGAGAAATAGAAATTGTTTGCAGCTATTTGACAAATTTTTATCAACCCATGGTGTACTTGAGTCGTCTTATAATGAGAGTTGATGGTGCTCATCTCTGTAATTGTGTTTAGTGGCATTATATTGGTAATTTGAGATCAACCATGGTGGGAGGATTTATACCCCAGAAATTGGCAAATGCTACAAATCATGTTTTTTTTTTTTTAATTAACTAGAATGCTGTTTGTTAAGCATTATTAGCACACCTCTGATAATAATCCACATTTTATTAATTTAATCTTCATAATAAACTAACAATGTGGGTTGTTATCACCATTTTATAAAAGAGAAAATTGATAGAGACAAATTTTCTGGGGATTTTATGCACAGTAGAGTCAGGATTCACACCCAAGTCTCTCTGATTCCACGGATAATTAACTTGTAAATTTAATTATTTATTAATAAAATGAATAAATCAATAAAAAATTTATCCTATTTCCTTGTTGAGATGGATATTTAGGCCATAGTTTAATATTACTCAAGGCCTACCTTGAAATAGTAGTAATAGTAGTAGTTGTTGTTGTTTAGTTGCTAAGTTGTGTCCGACTCTTTGCAACCCCATGGAGTTCTCCAGGCTCCTCTGTCTGTGGGATTCTCCAGGCAAGAATACTGGAGTGGGTTGCCATTATTTGCAGGATGGCTTGAAGAAAAGAGGAAACTAGAAGAAGAATACAGTATGAGGTTTATTTTGATAAATCTATATGCAGAAAAAGATGAGTGAAGAGCTGACAGAGAAAGCATAGATCATATATCTCTTGATTGTTTGGAATATCCTACTTGTTACTCTCAGCACTGGATGAATGATTTAGCAATCCAATGTAAAATAAATCAATATTAATATTGACTTATGACTAACATAGGTATCAATATTAATGCTAATCACTATCATTGCTATTACTACTTCTACCATGTTTTGAGTGCTTACTGTGGCCCAGGCTTGTGCAAAATGGTTTTTTTTTGGGGGGGGCGTTGTATTTTGGATTTTGTTTTATTTATTGAGGTAAAATTGACAGATAGCAGTGTATTGATTTCAGGTATACTACATAGTAATTCCCTATTTGTGTACATTGCAAAATCATCACCACAATAAGTCTATGTATCACCCGTGACCAGTGGCCAAAAAATGTTTTTCTTGTGATGAGAACTATTAAGATCTACTCTTGTAGATCTTTCAAATGTACAATAGAGTATTATTAATTTTTTTAATTAAAAATTTTTAAAATTTTAATTGGAGGCTAATTACTTTACAATATTGTGGTGGTTTTTGCCATACATTCACATGAATCCGCCATGGGTGTACATGTGTTCCCCATCCTGAACCCCCCCTCCCACCTCCCTCCCCATCCCATCCCTCAGGGTCATCCCAGTGCACGAGCCCCGAGCAACCTGTCTCATGCATCGAGCCTGGAATAGCAATATCTTATTTGAATCAACCATGTATTTAGCACTTGCTCTATGTAAAGCATTGTTAAAGTCTCAAAACTTCATGAAGAGGTGTTAGGGGCTGAATGTTTATATCACCCCCAAATTCTCAAGTTGAGATGGTAACCCCCCAGTGTGATGATATTGGGAGATGAGGTCTTTGGAAGGTGTTTAGGTCATAAGAGTTGAGCCTCATGAATGGAATTAGTGCCCCTCCAAAACTGACCAGAGCAGTCTTTCTCTCCCTTTCTAACATGTGAGGACACAGTCAGGATGGCTGTCTATGAATCAGGAAGGGTTCCTTCACCAGACACAAAATGTGAAGGCAACATGATAATAGACTCCCTAGCCTTCACAACTGTGAGAAACAAATATTTGTTGTTAAGCTACCTAGTTTATGGTATTTTTGTTATAGGAGTCCTAAATGACTAAAACAGCATGTATTATTGTACTGTTGTAAAATGGGACTCTAGTTTGTAAGTGAGAAAAACAAGCTTTAGAGAAGCTTCTCAATTTGTTTAATATTGAATGGTCTAGACTCTCTCTTTTTTTATGTGTGTTGTAATTACTTTTTTTTAACATTTATTATATATATGTATATGTATTTTAATTTATTTATTTTAATTGGAGGCTAATTACTTTACAATATTATAGTGGTTTTTGCCATACATTGACATGAATCAGCCATGGGTGTACATGTGTTCCCCATCCTGAACCCCCCTCCCACCTCCCTCCCCATCCCATCCCTCTAGACTCTCTCTTAATCTTATCTTGATAATGTGTGATTTACTAAGCTGCTAGAATTCCCTTGCAGTTTTCTCTAAGACAATGCAACTCTGCGTGACTATTATGACATGTTGACCTCATAGGTCTTGAAATGATACGGGGAGTACCATCCTGCCCACTTAACTTCTAAGAGGAGAATTTATAAATCCATGACCAAAGGGTGACATATTATAATGCAAAACCTTCTCCTTTGGCTATGTGAAGCCAAGATGTAAATAAAAACTCACCTTGACAAAATCCATAGCTTTTAAATCTCTCTGTTTCTACAGAGAATGAAAGAGACCACAAGGAGAAGATGACAAGGGGTTCAACACATGGGAAATGATTTAATAGCTACTGAACAGTTCTAATTGTTCTAAGAGCTGCAATGAAAATCAATATTTTCAACATTAAGAAGTACAGTAGGCATTTTCATTTCTAATTTTGATGGGATTCTAAATTGGAGTTTTGACTTCACTCCTTAAATTTTCTTTGTCTGGCACTATAGAAAATGCATTTTATTCAATGAAATTACACATGATATAAGATTTTTATTGTTTTTCTTTTAGTTTCTCATAATAAAAATGCCATATTTATTTCAAAATGTGTGTTGTTACTTCAGCCAATACATACTAAATGTAAGGTTTTTGAGCAACATGGTGATGACAAACCAGGCAATTTAGTGGTCTCATGATTCAGACTTGAAGCAGCCCAGAGTGAATGCTATAAACACCACATCCTCAAACCATGGAAGACCATAATTAATTTGTCAATTCTAGGTTTATTTTCTTTCTCTTGGTATATGTCTCAAAAAATAATTGCTGTTTTGACTTTCATAGGAGTTTTGATTGCTCTGTATCTATTGGAAAGCATATAATTCTTCATTGTTTCACAGCTCCATTAGAGATAGAGAATGCAAGGCAACAATTTGAGAACAATATACAAGACTGGATGGAGCTAGTGGCTTGATGTACTTACACTTTATAATACAAAAGGCATTGCAGAGATCATTGTCCTTCTTTTGAAGCTCTTCATAATACTTATAAAATATCTTCAAAAACAAGCTAGAATAAACTAAAGGAAAACCAGAAAATGATTATTTTAAAGTTTCCCTTTTTTGTTACTAATCAAAAATATTAGGGTACATAAAACCAAAAATGTGTCTTGAGTGCTTTTGAGTTTTAAAGTGTTATTTCTATTAATCATTAATTATGACAATATGTGTTAAATGATAATTACTTGTCAGATGCTGTTTTAAGTAGTCTACGTAGATTTTCTCACTTGAAATTTCTGTTGTTATTATCAGAAGCTTCCATACTTATTTCTGTAAGAATATTATCATGAAATAGATAACATCTGAACTGCCCCACAAAATAGATATTTTGAGTCAGAATTTATTTTTTCAACAAATGTTTACTGAATGTTAGCTATATAGGATATCCTATTTAAATTCTAGGTAATAAGAGAGACTAAACTTCTGTCCTTATGTACCATATATTCTAGAAAGTGAGACAGAAAATAAATAAGTACATAATATAGGTAGCAAGACATGAAATAAAAGAAAATAGAATGGAGTGATGGGATAGTGAGTGATGTGGTTGCTATTTCAGGTAAATTAATGAGAGACTTTCTCCCCTGAGAGGTGCCTTTTGAGTAGAGGTATAGATGAATATTTAGGGTGAGAGTGTTTGGGGAAGAAGGTGCAGCAAGTCCAAAGACTCAGAGATTGGAACGTACAAGGAAGCTGGATGGCTGGAAGGGAATGAGCAGGGAGAAAGTGGGAGGGAATTAGATCAGAGAGGCAGCCAGGAGTCAGTTGATCAAACACTTTGCAGGTCAGGATCACACAGACACATGCACTTTTAACTGCCTTGTCTCTCTTTTGTTTCTTTGTAATTGTTTGGAAACATCACATTCTAATTAAATAAAAATGTCTGTCTACTCTAAGACTGAATTATTTGAGCTGAAATTTGGAGAAAAACAAAAAAACACTATTCTGACTGATCTCATTTTAAATCCATTGTCACCAGCTACAGGTGAGTGGGATCAAGAAATTTTTTTTTTTTTTTTTTAAGAATTCTGACATGAACTTATTAACTATGAGATGCTTATTATAAATTCAGGTGGAAGTGCAGAATTGGATAAAAAGTGAGGAGTGTAGGGTGGGAGATGTGGGGTGATGGTAAAAATTTGAGTTATTTCTATGTAAATGGCAGGTGAGTGTATAAACATGGCTAGAAAATAGTCCAAAGACTGAGTCCTCAGGGACACCAAAATTTAGAATGTAAATAGAAAATGTGCTTCCCCAGTGGCTCAGTAGTAAAGAATCCACCTGCCAATGTAGGAGACATGGGTTCGATCTCTGGATTGGAAAGATTCCTGGAGAAAGAAATGGCAACTCACTCCAGTATATGTGCCTGGGAGATCCCATGGACAGAAGAGCCTGGCGGACTACAGTCCATGGGGTCACAAAAGAGTTGGACATGACTTAGCCTCTGAATAACAAACAGAAGATGCAGCAAAGGAAGCTAACATGGTGATGAGTTGAGTAGGAAGTAACTCATGTTTGTGGCATCCTCAATGTCAAATGAAGACAGTGTTGTGAGTAAAATGAAGTGATCAACTATGTCATATACTGTGGGATAGTCGGGTAAGAAGGAAATGATCATTATAATTGGCAATGTGGATGTCTTTACAGGGGCAAGTCTAATGGAAACAGGTTCGAGGGGCTATGCAAAGTGGTGAGGTAGAGTTTGCAAGTTTGGGCAACACTGAAGGAATATTGTTAGAAAGGGGATTGAAAACAGAGTGGCAGTTAGAACAACATAGAGAATTCAGGAAGGATGTTTTTTAATGGGAAATATATTAGCATATTTGTGTGATAATCGTAATAAGTCAATTCAGTTCAGTTCAGTTCAGTCGCTCAGTCGTGTCCAACTATTTGCAACCCCGTAGACTGCAGCACGCCAGGCTTCCTTGTCCATCACCAACTCCCGGAGCTTGCTCAAACTCATGTCCATCAAATCAGTGATGCCATCCAACCATCTCATCCTCTGTTGTCCCCTTCTCCTCCGGCCTTCAGTCTTGCCCAGTGTCAGGATCTTTTTTCCAATGAGTCAGTTCTTCGCATCAGGTAGCCAAAGTATTGGAGTTTCAGCTTCAGCATCAGTCCTTCCAATGAATATTCAGGACTGATTTCCTTTAGGATGGACTGGTTGGATCTCCTTGCAATCCAAGTGTCTCTCAAGAGTCCTCTCCAACACCACAGTTAAAAAGCATCAATTCTTTGGTGCTCAGCTTTCTTTATCCTCCAAATTTCAGATCCATACATGACTAATGGAAAAACCTAGCTTTGACTAGATGGACCTTTGTTGGCAAAGTAATGTCTCTGCTTTGTAATATGCTCTCTAGGTTGGTCATAGCTTTTCTTCCAAGGAGCAAGCTTCTTTTAGTTTCATGGCTGTAGTCACCATCTCCAGTGATTTTGGAGCCCAAAAAAGTAAAGTCTGTCACTGTTTCCACTGTCTCCCCATCTATTTGCCATGAAGTGATGGGACCAGATGCCATGATCTTAGTTTTCTGAATGTTGAGTTTTAAGCCAACATTTTCATTCTCCTCTTTCACTTTCATCAAGAGACTCTTTAGTTCTTCTTTGCTTTCTGCCATAAGGGTGGTGTCGTCTGCATATCTGAGGTTATTGATATTTCTCCCGGCAGTCTTGATTCCAGGTTGTGCTTCCTCCAGCCCAACGTTTCTCATGATGTACTCTGCATATAAGTTAAATAAGAGGGTGACAATATACAGCCTTGATGTACTCCTTTCCTGATTTGGGACCAGTCTGTTGTTCCATATCCAGTTCTAACCGTTGCTTCCTGACCCGCATACAGATTTCTCAAGAGGCAGGTCAGGTGGTCTGGTATTCCCATCTCTTTCAGAATTTTCCACAGTTTATTGTGATCCACACAGTCAAAGGCTTTGGCATAGTCAATAAAGCAGAAATAGATGTTTTTCTGGAACTCTCTTGCTTTTTTGATGATCCAGTGGATGATGGCAATTTGATCTCTGGTTCTTCTGCCTTTTCTAAATAAGTCAATAGAGAGTATGAAAAAAGTGATGATGAGAGAGAAGGTATAATCTTAGAAGCAAGTTCTTTGAGTAGGTGAGAGGAGGTGGGATCCAGTGCCCAAGTGGAGAAGTTGGCCTTACGCAGAATCCAAGAGTTTGCCTTTGTAATTGGACATTCCTGATAAAGAGAATAGTGTGATCAAAGACCTTGTGTAATGGGAAGGAACATGATCTGCTTGAGAAACTGAGAGAAGAGCTGGGTGGTAGGAACCGAGAGAGAAAGGGAGCAAATCATTGGTGCTGAACTTGGACTGGCAGGTGTGGAACAGGTTATACAGGGTCCAGGTGTCTAGGGTGAGATTTTTGGTCTTCATCCTATCAGTGAAAATCATTGAAGGGGATTAAGCATGCCAGCAGTCTGTGTGATGTGATTGGATTTGGCTGTTTTGTAAATAGATTGAAGGCAGAGGAGTGAATGAATGCAATGAGAAACAGTGGTGTGCTGTTGCATTGGTTTAGGTAAGAGATTCTGGTAACCTGGCAGTGTGGTCAGATTGGAGATGGTGAGAAGTGGAATACTCTGGCTGTATTTAGGAGGTAAAAATCAAGACCTGTTGATGAACTGGATATGGAAAATGTCAGAGAAGAAGGAAAATTCCTTCTTTCTTATAGATCTAACTGCTTCTTACCTATTAAAACTCAGTTCAAATATCTCCATTCACATTAGCATTTTCTGACTATCCCAGTAGCATTAAAAACAGGCTCATGTCCTTTAGGTTCTTTTGGGACAATATTTAGATCTCTTTATGGCACTTTAAGCGATTTCTCTGCAGAAGTGACTGTCTCTTCAGTTAACAGCGAGCTGTGTGGGGGAAGTAGAGGGTAGGATGAATTGAGAAAGCGTTGACTTACATATCATGTGTAAAATGATAGCTAGTGGGAAGCTGCTCTCCATCGCAGAGAGCCCAGCCTGGTGCTCTGTTACGACCTAGAGGGGTGGGATGGGAGCGGGAAGGGAGGCTCAGGAGGGAGGGTTTATATATAGAATTATGGCTGAGTCATGTTGTTGTGTGGCAGAAACCAACACAACATTGTAAGACAATTATCCAGTTAAAAAATAAAAATATAAAATAAAATCAATAGTGACCACTTAAAAAGTGACTTCTTAAAAGCAGTGACCACACTTCATTCTTTGTATTCCAACATGTGACATCGTATCTTTCAAATAACAGATGTTTATTGAAATTGCTATTGACTAGATGATAGAATAAATTAAAATGTCATAGATAAATAAAGCCAAAATTCATTAAGTAAGCACATATGTTTTTGTAGACATATCTACAAAGATGGCTTAGAAGATCTTTAAATCTGAATTCTTAGAAAAAAATTTAGTAGTGTACATTTGCTATAATTATGGAAGACAACAAATTCATAATTTTCAGTTTTCATTCATTATCCTGTATTTTTTCTAGTTCATTTCAAAGAATATTTTTGGTTAACTGCACAAACAGTTTATTAATAGATATACTAAAGCAATTGTTTTAGAAATATATTAATAGTATTTATTCCACTGAAAAGTGATGTATTTCAAAGTTTTAGTAGAAATATATCTTGAAAATGTTTTGGGAATTCTATTAAAACTATGAAAAATGAAATATATGAATGAATATGTTGTAATAATCCTTAATTTTTCCAATATTCATATTCTACTTAATTGTTTTTCATGTAAGTTAATTGTATCCCCTTTAAATATTAATTTTTATACTCATAATTTTGTGAGGAATTATTACATAATTTTGTCTAGCTTTCCATGCTGTGTAAAGTACAAGTTATTGAATATATTATGCTAGATATTTTCTTGTTATTTGATATTTATTAGTTTGAATTTTATTCCCCGAAATTTATTGAGTGCCTGTTGTGTACAAGGTACTATTTAGGTGCTAGAGTTCCAAAGTTTGGAATCTCCAGGGTCAGGAAAGAGAGCCTTCCCACTCAAAGGTCAGATATTAGAGCAAAGCATGAAGGAAGTGCTGTAGGAACATAAAGGAGGGGCTGGCTGACTTGTTACTCCTGGAGAAATCAGAGTCGCTGTCCCAAAGAGGTGTAACTCTTGAAACATCATGAAGGAAGAGACGTCTAAGAAGGAACACATATGGAAGGAACAGCATGGTCAAAGGCCTGGGTCATGAACTGTGTATGCTCAAGTAATTAGGAAATGCTAAGTATGACAAGAACAAAATGTTCATTTGGCTTAGTGTCAGAAGATGAGGCTGTGTATTCTTTTGGGCTTCCCAATAAAATAAACAACACACAAAAATACTCATTATTTATGAAATGGGATTTGTCCTTATCATTCAAAGAATTAATAGTAACAACAAAGATTGTCTCAATTCCAAACCATTGACCATCTGCTGAACACTGAAAATAATTAAGATGTTATAGATAGAATATGCCAACATTCATTAAATATGCACTAATTTTTAGGATTAGTGAATATGGATCTATATGAAAGGAGACGCTGGGAGATGATTCATAACTTCTTAGATCCCAAGTATGGTGATGTCTCTAAGAGGAAATGCTTCAGTTCTGAAAAGATTTATTTAATACTTCTTTTCCTAGTTTGGATCAACAAGATCTGAAGCATAAAAAGGGCTCTGGAAAGCTGGTAATGTCTCTAAAGAGACCTAGCTCTACACCCACAGAAACCACAACAACATTGCTGGGGATGCGACGGGGAGGGACCATGTCACCAGCACACCATTGCTGTCATCTTTAACATAGCCTTGCACTGAAGGAACATAAGCAGCATCACTGCACTGAACATGAGGAGAATGTGATGTGAGGAACTTCCCTGAAGTTGACCTCCTAAATTCTGAAAATCAAGGTAAGTCCTACTCCCAGAAAGAAGATGAAAGAAGTGTGGTAGTACTAGGCCATTCCTGACTGCAGAACTGCAGAAGAGAAAGGTAGCTGTGAACCTTTCCAGGCAACAATTCACCCTTCCTGCCTAATCCCACTTTGTAGAAATAGCCAAACAGATGTCTAGATGGAACAGGCCCTCTTCAAAGAAAAAAAGGTGGAAAATACACAGAAAAGTACTCCCATAGAATCTATAAAAGCAAAAGAGAAAGTAAAATGAAGGAACATAAGCAGAAGGGACACTGAAATTTGAAGGTAATGATTTTGTTGTCTAGTTTTTAAAAAGTGATAGACTATAAGCAAATCTCATTAATAGTGTTTGAGTATTAATATTAGACTTCAGGGTAGGGTACAGTTTTTGCTACTTGTTCTCAGCTATTAACTTATAGTCCATTTTTGTATATTAAAAAGACAAGTCTTATCTATTCTTTTTTTCCATTTATTTTTATTAGTTGGAGGCTGATTATACATAGAAAACTATAAAATACTGATGAAAGAAATCAAAGAGGGCACAAACAGATGGAGAAATATACCGTGTTCATGGATAGGAAGACAAGTCCTATCTAAATTGAAGCCTCAGTCTCCCATTTCAAAGCCCCACTGTGTCCCCAACTCAGCTCAGGCCAGACTGTGCAGTCCAGCAGAGAGAGAGGGTGTTATCTGTCCTTTTCCTCTTTTCACCGGTTCTTCTCCTCCCTCATCACCACTGCTTTCACCTCCAGCATTGGGAATGGGAGGGGCCTAAGAGGAAATGGTACTGTTGTTATTTGTCTTTAGGCCTTATGTCTGCCAGATGCATTAAAGTTAGCTTTTTGTGGGTTCTTGGAGACCTCTATCCATCCAGCTTGGACCTCTGATACTCTGCTTTCTGATGCAATGACCTCTACCAGCTTCTCATTGCTCTAGCTCAACGGCTGTTGGGGTGGCAGAAGCCATGCTGCTTCTTTCTGCAGGTTGTTATCCACAGCAGATTATCATCCTAGAAGGGCATCCTTTGAAGACTGATCAAGCCTGGCTAAATTCTAGAGTATCTGTTTTGATTTGTGGAAGTTATGCATTTTTCATGCTCCTCTACCAAGCCCTGGAAGTTCAAGCCTCTTCTCTATATAAGAGAATGTTTACTGCAGAGGATATTATTAGGTTTGGGACTTTGAAAATTGCAATATATTAAAGTTATAATATCTATTATATTTTCATAATTATGCCCTTTTTTATGATTTGAGAAACATTCTCTCTTGGTTTGTGAGAGGTACGATTAGCTCACTCAAAGCGTCCACTGCAGAAAGTAAATAACTTCAAATGACGCCAATACTAAGAAACAAAGTCTTTTTTCACACACTTGGGAGAAGAGAATGCAATTTGGGAAGTTTGCAATTCTTATTAAAACTAAGTTCCAATATGTACTAAACTGCAGAGCAGAGGATGTAAAAAGCAGAGTAGGAAAACATTTTCTGTCAGTGTATTTAGCAAAACTTAAGGAGAAAGATAGAGCTTGGTGAACAAAAAAGAAAATTTCTTTATCTATAGGAGTGTCTATTGGGTCTATTAATTATCAAGCCAACAAATATGTAAATAACTGGCAGTTCCCAATTTATGATCCACTTAGGAGCAATTAATGATAAAAAGAGAATTAATTGAGCTACTATTTCTGTAATTACAGACAATTCACTGTTGTATATGTGCTTGCAGCAGGCTTTGCATATTTTAGAAGGCTGCCAGAAAGACATCTCCAAAATATTTCTGCCACCCAGATCCTATAATGCCTAGAATTTCACTATCGTATAGTTTCTTCTTTGGGATTGAAGTCTTGCTGTCTTCTGGGAGAGAACAGAACTCTTTAAACTTTGCTGACTTCTTTCACTAGAAATAAGAATAGCCAATAATACTGTGAATTCACAAGGGAAAAACTCTGCAAGGTGAGATAACATAAAAAGAAAAGTTGGAAGACACTAACAACTCCGCCTTCTTTCTTATACGTGGGAGGGACATGCCCTGCTCTCCTAGCCATTCAAATTTTCTCATCATTCAAGACTCAGAGCCATGAAAACTCCAGGGAGTATAGACTCTAACAGTCTCCATGTTCCTTCTTAAAGCTATAAAAGTACTGGAATATGGGGCATTGTACTGGACTGAAAAGTATATCCAAATACTAGCTGAAACAAATAGGAAATAAGAATAGACATGGAGAATTTATAGCATGACATTTTCCCACTATTTATTTATTTATTTATATATTTTTAAGATAGAAATCTTTTTTTTTTCCCATTTATTAGTTGGAGGCTAATTACTTTACAATATTGTAGTGGTTGTTGCCATACATTGACATGAATCAGCCACGGGTTTACATGTGTTCCCCATCCTGATCCCCCCTCCCGTCTCCCTCCCTATCCCATCCCTCAGGGTCTTCCCAGTGCAGCAGCCCTGAGCACTTGTCTCATGCATCCAACCTGGATTGGTGATCTGTTTCACACTTGATAATATACTTGTTTCAATGTTATTCTCTCAGATCATCCCACCCTCGCCTTCTCCCACAGAGTCCAAAAGTTTGTTCTATACATCTGTGTCTCTTTTTCTGTCCTGCATATAGGGTTATCGTTACCATCTTTTAAAATTCCATATATATGTGTTAGTATACTGTATTGGTGTTTATCTTTCTGGCTTACTTCACTCTGTATAATGGGCTCCAGTTTCATCCATCTCATTAGAACTGATTTCCCACTATTTAAAGTATGAATGCATATGGACCAGGATAAGACCATAACATGGAAAAAGAAAGATATTAAGATGAAGCTAATAATTTTACTTTTCAAAAACAGTTTTGTTTTTTTTTTACAATAAAGCAAGTAAAAATATCAGAGAGATGCCTAAGAAAAACTGAAATTCTCAAAAAACTCAGTTTCAGAGCAAAAAATCATCTATATTGAATTCAGTTATATAAAGGAAAAGGCAGAAGGACAATTAAAAACTTCTCAATAAAATTTGATTCTTATTTTTTTCTGAACTGTAAGAGCATAAATATGAAAAATCAAAAAGGCTGTTTCAGTGTAGTCATGATTTATTATAGAAACCACTTAGAAGAATAAATATTTTGAAATATCTGCTGCTGGAGTTCAGTTTTACTTTGTCGTAGTGAGCATCTTTTCATATGTTTGTTTGTTGTGCATATATCTTCTTTGGTGAGGTGTCTGCTCAGATCTTTTGCCTATTTTTAAATTTGGTTGTTTCTGTATTGTTGAGTTTTAAGAGTTTATTTTTTAATTTTGGGTACAAGAGTTCTTTTCAACTTTGGGTATAAATCCTTTATTAGATACATGTTTTGCAATATTTCCTCTCAGCCTGTGGCTTATATTCTCATTCTCTTTACAGTGTCTTTGCAGGGCAGACTTTAATTTATTTGTTCAGTGAAAGTAAATAAATAAATAATTGGCTGTACTGGGTCTTTATTGTGGTGAACAGGATCTTCATTGCAGGCCACAGGCTCTCTAGTTGTGGTGTGTGGGCTTCTCTAGTTGCAGCAGGTGGATTTAGCTGTCCTGTAGCATGTGGGATCTTAGTTCCTCGACCAGGGATCCAACCTGCATCCCCTGCATTGGAAGATGAATTCTTAACCACTGGACTGCCAGGAAAGTCCCCAGACTTTTAAACTTGATAAAATCTAATGTCAATTTCTTCTTTCATGGATTATGTTTTTGGTAGTTGCAAAACTCATCACCAAACTCAGGATCATGTAGATTTTCTTCAATGTTTTCTTCTAGAAATTTTATAATTGTGCACTGAACATTTAAATCTAAGATTGACTTGAGGTTAACTTTTGCATGCAGTGTAAACTTGAAATTTTTTACTTGAGCAACTAAGTATATAATGGTAGCATTTACTAAGATGGGAAGACCCAGAGAAAAGTCAGTTTGGGAGTTTGAGATCAGAATCAAGAAGTTCAGGTATGCATATGTTATATCACCCTGTTTGACAAACATACAGTTATGTCAAGTAGGAAGCTGGATAGAGGAGTCTAATTCTCAGATGCCCATTCTTAATATTAGGGAGTTTAGAAATCTGGTTTATACCTTTACCAGGACTTTTTTTTTTTTTTTTCTTTTTTTTTTTTATTATTATTATTTTTTTTTCCAGTGGGTTTTGTCATACATTGATATGAATCAGCCATGGATTTACATGTATTCCCAATCCCGATCCCCCCTCCCACCTCCCTCTCCACCCGATTCCTCTGGGTCTTCCCAGTGCACCAGGACGGAGCACTTGTCTCGTGCATCCCACCTGGGCTGGTGATCTGTTTCACCATAGATAGTATACATGCTGTTCTTTTGAAATATCCCACCCTCACATTCTCCCACAAAGTTCAAAAGTCTGTTCTGTATTTCTGTGTCTCTTTTTCTGTTCTGCATATAGGGTTGTCGTTATCACCTTTCTAAATTCCATATACATGTGTCAGTATGCTGTAATGTTCTTTATCTTTCTGGCTTACTTCACTCTGTATAAGGGGCTCCAGCTTCATCCATCTCATTAGGACTGGTTCAAATGAATTCTTTTTAATGGCTGAGTAATATTCCATGGTGTATATGTACCACAGCTTCCTTATCCATTCATCTGCTGATGGGCATCTAGGTTGCTTCCATGTCCTGGCTATTATAAACAGTGCTGCGATGAACATTGGGGTGCACGTGTCTCTTTCAGATCTGGTTTCCTCAGTGTGTATGCCCAGAAGTGGGATTGCTGGGTCATATGGCAGTTCTATTTCCAGTTTTTTAAGAAATCGACACACTGTTTTCCATAGCGGCTGTACTAGTTTGCATTCCCACCAACAGTGTAAGAGGGTTCCCTTTTCTCCACACCCTCTCCAGCATTTATTGCTTGTAGACTTTTGGATAGCAGCCATCCTGACTGGTGTGTAATGGTACCTCATTGTGGTTTTGATTTGCATTTCTCTAATAATGAGTGATGTTGAGCATCTTTTCATGTGTTTGTTAGCCATCTGTATGTCTTCTTTGGAGAAATGTCTGTTTAGTTCTTTGGCCCATTTTTTGATTGGGCCATTTATTTTTCTGGAATTGAGCTTCAGGAGTTGCTTGTATATTTTTGAGATTAATCCTTTGTCTGTTTCTTCATTTGCTATTATTTTCTCCCAATCTGAGGGCTGTCTTTTCACCTTACTTATAGTTTCCTTTGTAGTGCAAAAGCTTTTAAGTTTCATTAGGTCCCATTTGTTTAGTTTTGCTTTTATTTCCAACATTCAGGGAGGTGGGTCATAGAGGATCTTGCTGTGATTTATGTCGGAGAGTGTTTTGCCTATGTTCTCCTCTAGGAGTTTTATAGTTTCTGGTCTTACATTTAGATCTTTAATCCATTTTGAGTTTATTTTTGTGTATGGTGTTAGAAAGTGTTCTAGTTTCATTCTTTTACAAGTGGTTGACCAGTTTTCCCAGCACCACTTGTTAAAGAGGTTGTCTTTTTTCCATTGTATATCCTTGCCTCCTTTGTCAAAGATAAGGTGTCCATAGGTTCGTGGATTTATCTCTGGGCTTTCTATTCTGTTCCATTGCTCTATATTTCTGTCTTTGTGCCAGTACCATACTGTCTTGATGACTGTGGCTTTGTAGTAGAGTCTGAAGTCAGGCAGGTTGATTCCTCCAGCTCCATTCTTCTTTCTCAAGATTACTTTGGCTATTTGAGGTTTTTTGTATTTCCATACAAATTGTGAAATTCTTTGGTCTAGTTCTGTGAAAAATACCGTTGGTAGCTTGATAGGGATTGCATTGAATCTATAGACTGCTTTAGGTAGAATAGCCATTTTGACAATATTGATTCTTCCAATCCATGAACACGGTATGTTTCTCCATCTGTTTGTGTCCTCTTTGATTTCTTTCATCAGTGTTTTATAGTTTTCTATGTATAGGTCCTTTGTTTCTTTAGGTAGATATACTCCTAAGTATTTTATTCTTTTTGTTGCAATGGTGAATGGTATTGTTTCCTTAATTTCTCTTTCTGTTTTTTCATTGTTAGTATATAGGAATGCAAGGGATTTCTGTGTGTTAATTTTATATCCTGCAACTTTACTATATTCATTGATTAGTTCTAGTAATTTTCTGGTAGAGTCTTTAGGGTTTTCTATGTAGAGGATCATGTCATCTGCAAACAGTGAGAGTTTCACTTCTTCTTTTCCTATCTGGATTCCTTTTACTTCTTTTTCTGCTCTGATTGCTGTGGCCAGAACTTCCAACACTATGTTGAATAGTAGTGGTGAGAGTGGGCACCCTTGTCTTGTTGCTGATTTCAGGGGAAATGCTTTCAATTTTTCACCATTGAGGGTGATGCTTGCTGTGGGTTTGTCATAGATAGCTTTTATTATGTTGAGGTATGTTCCTTCTATTCCTGCTTTCTGGAGAGTTTTAATCATAAATGAGTGTTGAATTTTGTCAAAGGCTTTCTCTGCATCTATTGATATAATCATATGGTTTTTATCTTTCAATTTGTTAATGTGGTGTATTACATTGATTGATTTGCGGATATTAAAGAATCCTTGCATTCCTGGGATAAAGCCCACTTGGTCATGGTGTATGATTTTTTTAATATGTTGTTGGATTCTGTTTGCTAGAATTTTGTTAAGGATTTTTGCATCTATGTTCATCAGTGATATTGGCCTGTAGTTTTCTTTTTTTGTGGCATCTTTGTCTGGTTTTGGAATTAGGGTGATGGTGGCCTCATAGAATGAGTTTGGAAGCTTACCTTCTTTGAACTCCATTCCTCCTCATCTCATCTCCTTCCTAAAGTATATTGAGACAAAGTACCAACTTTCTGCTTTCAAAAATTTTGTTGCTTATATGAAGTATGCAATAGGACTCCTCTCTGAGCCCTGTTTTGGTGCTTAGTATGTTATAGCATGCTTACCTGCCTCCTGCAAAACTTGTATGCAGGTCAAGAAACAACATGGAACAATGAACTGGTTCCAAATTGGGAAAGGAGTATGTCAAGGCTGACAAACAGGTATGTCACCTGTTTATTTAACTTATGCGCAGAGTACATCATGCAAAATGCCAAGCTGGATGAATCACAAGCTGGAATGAAGATTACCGGGACAAATATTAATAATCTCAGATATGCAGATGACACCACCATTATGGTAGAAAGTGACGAAGAACTAAAGATCCTCTTGATGAAGGTGAGAGAGGAGAGTGAAAAAGCTGGCTTAAAACTCATCATTCGAAAAATGAAATCATGACATCTGGTCCCATCACTTAATGACAAATAGATAGGGAAACAATGAAAACAGTGACGACTTTATTTTCTTGGGCTCCAAAATCACTGCAGGTGGTGACTGCAGTCATGAAAATAAAAGACACTTGCTCCTTGGAAGAAAAACTATGACAAACCTAGACAGCATGTTAAAAAGCAGAGACATTACTTTGCTGACAAAGGTCCATCTAGTTAGAGCTATGGTTTTTCCAGGAGTCATGTATGGATGTGAGAGTTGGACCATAAAGAAAGCAGAGCATTGAAGAAGTGATGCTTTTGAACTGTGGTGTTGGAGAAGACTGTTGAGAATCCCTTGGGCTGCAAGGAGATCAAATTAGTCTTCTCACACGCTTGCAAAGTAATGCTCAAAATTCTCCAAGCCAGGCTTCAACAGTACGAGAACTGTCAACTTCAAGATTTTCAAGCTGGACTTAGAAAAAAGCAGAGGAACCAGAGATCAAATTGCAAACATCCATTGGATCATCAAAAAAGCAAGAGAGTTCCAGAAAAACATCTATTTCTGCTTTATTGACTATGCCAAAGCCTTTGTGTGGACCACAACAAACTGTGGAAAATTCTTAAAGAGATGGGAAAACCAGACTACCTGACCTGCCTCCTGAGAAATCTGTATGCAGGTCTGGAAGCAACAGTTAGAACTGGACATGGAACAACAGACTGTTCCCAAATCAGGAAAGGAGTACATCAAGGCTGTATATTGTCACTTTGCTTAGTTAACTTATATGCAGAGTACATTGTGAGAAACACTGGGCTGGATGAAGCACAAGCTGGAATTAAGACTGCCGGGAGAAATATCAATAACCTCAGATATGCAGATGAACCCACCCTTATGGTAGAAAGTGAAGAAGAACTGAAGAGTCTCTTGATGAAAGTGAAAGAGGAGAGTGAACAATTAGGCTTAAAAGTCAACATTCAGAAAACTAAGATCATGGCTTCTGGTCCCATCACTTCATGGCAAGTAGATGGGGAGACAGTGGAAACAGTGACAGACCTTACTTTTTTGGTCTCCAAAATCACTGCAGATGGTGACTACAGCCATGAAACTAAAAGAAGCTTGCTCCTTGGAAGAAAAGTTATGACAAACCTAGAGAGCATATTAAAAAGCAGAGACATTACTTTGCCAACAAAGGTCCATCTAGTAAAGCTAGTTTTTCCCAGTAGTCATGTATGGATCTGAGATTTGGATGATAAAGAAAGCTGAGCACCAAAGAATTGATGCTTTTGAATTGTGGTGTTGGAGAGGACTCTTGAGAGACACTTGGATTGCAAGGAGATCCAACCAGTCCATCCTAAAGGAAATCAGTCCTGAATATTCATTGGGAGAACTGATGCTGAAGCTGAAACTCCAATACTTTGGCTACCTGATGTGAAGAACTGACTCATTGGAAAAGACCCTGATGCTAGGAAAGATTGAAGGCAGGAGGAGAAGGGGTGACAGAGACAAGATGGTTGGATGGTATCACTGATTCAATGGACATGAGTTTGAGCAAGCTCTGGGAGATGGTGGAGGACAGGGAATCCTGGCGTGCTGCAGTCCATGTGGTTGCAAAGAGTCAGACATGACTGGGCAACTGCACAACATGTGATAGGGAAGCACTGGCTGGTTGGTGAAATTTTACCTTGATGAGATCTATTCAAACTATGGGATAAGAGGAAAACTTCCAGATACTGGGACATATTTAACCCAGAGGCATAAATCTTTGAAATTTTGCTGTTATAACTGCTGGCAAGGGGAGAAAAGTAGAGGGATACTGAGTCAAATGGGCCAGATTGCTTTTGAATTGCAATTTTTTCAACCCTTGAAAAGGCGTAGAAGTGAAAAACCCACCTGCCAACGCAGGAGACCCAAGAGATGCAGTTTGATCCTTGGGTTGGGAAGAGCCCCTGGAAGAGGGCATGGCAACCTACTCCAGTCTTCTTGCCTGGAGAATCCAATAGGCAGGGGAGCCTGGCAGGTTACAGTCCATGGAATCTCAAAGAGTCGCACATGACTGAAGCAACTTAGCATGCATACATGGGAGTGGGACACCAATAGAAAGAATGTAGCTACATACCAGACTTCATTCCAAGGGCAGCTGGGAGATGTAATGCAGTTGGGCATTCATATATCCAGAAACCATGGGGAAAACTGAAGAACTTTCACTACACTTTCAGCTCCATTTGTTCTCTTCTTCATTCTCTGTATTCCAGAGTCATTGAGCTTGAGATCCTATATTGCTCTTTGCTTTCCTCTGGGTTCTGCTGATGTCATCCTTTCTGCTTCATAAGCTTTTCATCCTCTTCTTCACAAGCTGAAAATTATTCAGAATTAAGAATATTTTATGTACCTGCAGAAAGTTGTTGTTTCCTATGTAACACCAGGAGAACTTTAATAAGTCATTCAATGACTGTCTGCTATGCTGGAATGTAATATTCAGGAGTAAAACTCTGTCTTGTTCTCTACCAAATCCCCAGTATCTGGCAGATAGCAGTTGCTTGGCAAGTACTTCTTGAATGCATACATGGATTAATGAATAGATGAATGGGTCAGTACAAACATAGGTAAGTTTAAGGATAATGGGAAATAAGCAGATACAACTCCAATGTGACATCTTTGGTTTTTGCCTATGAATGATAACTTCAAAAGCAGAGTAGGTAGTTGCTAGAAGAAAAATTGAGAAGATTGGTAAAATTTGTGTAGTTACAAAGAGAAATGATGAAGGAAGACTAATGAGTAAAAGAAAAAAATAGCCAATAATGTTAAATATTTAATTGTGGTTGAAAGCCACAGCTCTACATTGGTAGCTAACCATTATGATTTTCTCCAGTATTGTATAGTTTCAGAGACAAGGCATTTTGACAATGATAATGCTTAATAATGCCTACAATTTATTTATCCAGGAATGAGTTTAGCACTTTATATGTAATGATTCATGTAATATTTCCTTATTTATAGATTAGGACACTTAGGATTAGGAAATTTAAGGCCTAAGCACATGTAATTTTCTATTAGAGAATTTTTTTGATTGTACTCACATCTGCCATACCTCCAGGACAGAGATTTACAAAGCAGGCAGGCAGAGGTGTGACTGTCACAGGAAAGTAATAACAGTGCTGTGAGGATGCCCTGGAAGTGCTGGTTCCTAGGGTAAGTTTGAGTTAAGAAAATATAAGGCCTCATGGATGCTTAGTGGGAACAGGTAGTGGTAGAGGTATAAATGTAGGTATGCAAGTTATATTTTCACATTTTAGATCAGAAGATGAATTTGGGAAAATGACAAGACTGGAAATACAGACCTTAATAATGTTTTGTCAGAGGGGAATGGGAGTGAAGATTGTTATATGGCTGTCCACATGGGCATTGTCTTTCAGAATAATAACAGGAGTTGGTGGAATAAAAGACTATAATCAGGATACTAAAGGTGGCATAAGAAAATGGACAGTTAATGGCTGTGATGAAAATGAGAAGCACAGGATATAGCTGAATCTTTAGGGGCTCAAATAAGGAGGGATTTTTGGGATGAACATCAAATGTAATGAGAATGAAATTGCAGTGGATAAATAGGAAAAAGAGGAATACATCTTCTTACTATAAAACATTGTACAAGGAGAATTAACAAACTTCTCTGGAGGACCTTTATATCATTAGAGGAGAGCTGGGGTATAGTTAGGGCCAAAAGGTGAAGGGAATTGTTAGGATATTGTGCATCATAGAGAAGTTCTTTGAAACAGAATGGGATTCAATGTGGTTCCAGTAAAAAGAGGTAGAAGTAGAATCAGCAAGATAATGATACCTCTGGGAGGGAGAAGAGATAAATTAGATGGAGGGCTTTGCAATGTGGATTATAGATCAAGGGCACTAGAAAGGCAAGGAATACAGAGGAAGATGGGATATACTTGAAAGTAACTAACTTGCCTCAGGGTTCCAGCTGGGGCTTTGATGGTAAATTGTTTTCTTGCCACTGTAATTTCAGATCCAAGCATTCTGGGGGAGCTAAAGAACAAGAGGTGAATTGCAAAATAATATTAAAGGCTACTAGAGTGAGAAGAAGCTAGGTTAAAAATAGAGAATAAAGTTTATCTAGGTGGAATACATTTCAAAAGGGTGTGGCGATTTGAGGGAAAAACAAGAAAAATAACACAATTTTTTTATTTTAAAAATTTATCTTTTGTGCTGCTCATTTACTTTTTAGTGGCCGAGGCGGTCTGAGTGTTCTCCTCAGCTTGACCAAGTTTCAGACAGTTTCTTCCTGCCTATATGTGGCTCAGTGGTAAAGAATCCACCTGCAATGGCGGGAGACCCCGGTTCGATTCCTAGGTCCGGAAGATCCGCTGGAGAAGGGAAAGGCTACCCTCTCCAGTATTCTGACCTGGAGACCCTGTTTGGAGGATCGCAAAGAGTCGGACACAACTGAGGGATGTTCACTTCACTTCCTGCCTCTAAGCCCCTCTCTCTCATCCCTCCCTTTTAGGGAATCCACATGGCCTCACCCCCCGAGGTCCCTCCCTTCTCCTTCCCTAGAGCATTTAATTTAGAACACATGTAATTGTACATTCTTTTTCTGCTCTGTTGAGATGTAAATCTTTAAAAATCCCTCTTGCCAGTTTTGACAGTTTCCAGTACTACCTTTTTCAAGGACCTGGGAGCTATGTCTTTGAAATATAATTACCACAAAAGATAAGTGTTCCTACCTCCCTGTTTTTCTGGGAGGGTAGGAGCCTAATTTCAGTTGCCCCACGTTGTAGAACTGTCTCCTGTCATAAACATAAGAGAAAGTTTGCTTTTTCTCTGGGTGAGGTCAGTTAGCAAACACAAGTGGCTGATGTTCTCCTCTCACCCCAGTGATGAAAACGGTCTCACCCTTTGTTGCTGGGAGTTGAGCATATCTGACTTCCAGTCACTCTTTCCTATTGCAGTAGACTTGAGTGAAGACTTAGGCTGTTTAACTTTGCTGCAGCTTTTGCTTTGACAGTAGCTTGAGAGTATTTTCTGTCATTTTCTTAAAGACAGACTTTTCAAAAGTAGACCATTTCCTAACCAAGGGCAGGGAAATAATAACTTGAAATAGCTTAGGAGATTTGATCATTCACAAAAAATTTCCAAGCCTACTAAAATTTCTGGAGACAATTTTCACAGAAAAACTCGGGAAGTATATATTAAAGTATTCTTCTTTTCCTTGGATAGAAGAATGACACAGAATATTTTCAAAGTTAAGAGGAATAGAAGTTTGCCTTTGCATTATTAGTATCGACCTCTAATCTGGGCTTTCAATGAGTCTTGCAATGGGATGATTAAACCTTCTGCCAAGTGGGTCTCTGAGAACTTCAGTTGTATTTTCCAAAAGGCACCAGTGACCATACATTATTTCCTCCACAAATCACCCTCTCATTGATGCTTTGTCATCAATGGCATGCTGGTGTGCTGTAGTCCATAGGGTCCATGAAGTTGTAAAGAGTTGGACATGACTTAGTGAGTGAACAGCAGCAACAATAAATGACAAATCAGGTGCTTAGCCAGTGCTTGATTGTGACAGTCTTCACCCTGTTTATAAAAGCAAGTGTTGGGGTACTGTATGTTAGAAAACTTACTAATAGTATGCTCAGGGAGACTTGAAGTGGTGATTAAGAAGCTTCTCCTTGAAATTCTTGTCTTGGAACACATGCTAAAAGGTGTGGTTTAGATATTTTAGACCATAACTGCTACTAATACAATCTTTATCAATAGATATTAATTCCCTTTCCAAATATTTTTTCTTCTATTGAGAGAAAATATGTATATATACTGGGTGTTAGTTTGAAAAATAATATAAGAATCAAATATCTGTGAACATGTGAGTAGCTACTATTGTACTTACATGAACCCTCCTTGGAGGTGAGAGGGGGGATCGGGATGGGGAATACGTGTAAATCTATGGCTGATTCATATCAATGTATGACAAAACCCACTGAAATGTTGTGAAGTAATTAGCCTCCAACTAATAAAAAAAAAAAAAAAGAAATAATAACAACAGCAACAAAGGCAATACTACTTACAGAAAAATAACTATGCGTTATCTGTCTCAGAGTCAGACACGACTGAGCACTAAACAGCAATAATCTTTTGCTAAGAGTTTTGCACATATTATTTAATTTGTACAACAACCAGATATTTAATATGCATGCTCAGTCACTCAGTCATGTCAACTCTTTGTGACCCTTTGGACTGTAGCCCGCCAGGATCATCTGTCCTTAGGATTTTTCAGGCAAGAATACTGGAGTGGATTGCCATTTCCTCCTCCAGGGGATCTTTCCAACCCAGGGACTGAACCTATGTCTCCTTCATCCGCTGCATTGCAGGTGGATTCCATGGTGGTTGTAAATTCTATGAGTTTCTTTTCCCTCTTCCAGCTCAGCTTGAGGGAGAAGGCTAAACACCCCTTCCACTCTCCCTCAGGAGAGGAACCATCACAATGGTCTCTATATGGATTTCCTTCATTTTTATCTAGTTTGAATTTGTCAAAGGATTCATTTTGATAGCTCTTATTAAGTTTAATGTGTTTCTCATAATATATCACCCATTTTATCCAGCTTTGAGGTATTAGGTAAAATTTTGAGACAACAGAAAAAGTTCTCTTCTTTTTTCTCAATAGCAAATTTGATTGTAAATTTGTTCTTCCTTATCTTCTAAAACATGCTTAATTTTCATTTCAGTGTAAGTAACTCACAAAGGGAAAATGAGAAAAGATAAAAGGGAGATTAGAAGACAAACACATTAAAACAAAACAAAAACAAATTTGAAACTAAGTCTACTGCTCTGCTTGAATAAAATGTCATAGAACTGGATAAATGTCTAAGAATCAAGGATTAGGTTATATAATCTCCAAAAGGCAGTCAGGTATTATTTTAATTATCTTTAAATCCTTTCTATCTTTATTTCATAAGGGTTGAGTTTCATAGAATTCTCCTACAAATCAGAGAGATTAATGTACTCAGAGAGGTTAAAAAAAATCAAACTCTGGGTGTCATCTCCCCAGGAAGCCATTTGGAGCAAACTAATGGTCTATTCTGCCCTAACCGAGAGTTTGTTTTGCAGGGAAACACTTCACTAGGTCAATTTCTGAAGCAAATCTGATTTAAAACCTATTTGGGGACATTAGCTGCTTTTTGAGTCTCCTAAGAAGCAACTAGAAAAGCCACATTTATTTTCTTTAACTGCCAATGAACTTATGATATTTCTATTCTAGTGTTTCCCATGTTCTATGAGCTAGATTACACTGGGCAATGGACCCAAGTTAGGACTTCCTGAAACCAATTTCTGCTTAGAATGAGATTTTGACATATGTGTGTGTGTGTGTGTGTGTGTGTAAATGTGTTTATTTCTCTTGCATAAATAGTCAAGAGTGGGATTTTTGAGCCATAGAGTAAGTGTGTTTTAACTTTATGAGAACCTGCCAATTGTTTTCCAGAGTGACTATGCCTCATGCATATTCTCCTTTACTTGGATTTTTTTTCTCTATACCAATTGTATGCTGATAACAAGGACCTCCTTTGTGGCTCAGCTGGTAAAGAATCCGCCTGCAATGTGGGAGACCTGGGTTCAATCCCTGGGTTGGGAAGATTCCCTGGAGAAGGGAAGGATACCCACTCCAGTATTCTGGCCTGGAGAATTCCATGGACTGTATAGTCCATGGGGTCGCAAACAGGCAGACATGGCTGAGCGATTTTCACTTTCATAAGAGTAAGAGAATTATGACAATGGGAACTATGCTATCAGTAGGATAGAATTAGAAGGGAAAACAGCTTTCTAGAGGTGGATTCCTTGAGTTGCAAATAGTATAGCAAGGGAAAATATATGCTCCTGATTTTCAGATTAGTTCAGACTTCCAGTATGAACATAGGTCCTGGGTTTGGCATTCAAAAGGACTCTGCTAAATTTTCTTTTATGCTAATAAGTAGTACAAGAATTATAAAGTTATGTACATTTAATTTTTTGCTGTGGAAGACTATTTTATTTTTTAATTTAATGTCTTGAGGTCTGGTTCAAGATCCTGCAATACACATTCAGCCATAGTGAGGGTTTGTCTTGGGACTTATTAACTCAAAGTACTCAAAATGTGTAGTTATATAAGTATGCTTCATCTATACTAGAGTTCCATTGCATGGAGCTCCTTTAACTTGATTTAATGAACATTTTTATAATGCTTAACAGTTTTACCCCCCAAAACAGTCATTTTGTTATTATCTCTTATAAGAAAAGTAAAATTTTGGCTCAAAAATTTCTCAAAATTTTGGCTGCTTGGAAGTCTTTAGCTGCAGGATCTAAGGAGGTCCAAAAGGAGGCCCTGACAAATGAGAACTAAAGTATCATTTGTTCACGTTGTGCTCTCATTTATTTGACCTTTAAAGGAAAAAGGATGATTGCTGATTTCTGTTAGATTCAACCAAGGTCATCCATTTAAGACATCAGATTAGGGACTAAGGCACAAAATCAAGCCACTCACATGCTTAAACCCTTTATGCAAAGAAAACAAGCTTTTCTTGCAATATTCTTCAAATTCTCCATTTTCATTTGAGTTTTCAAATCACCTTGTTTTTTGCTGCGGTGCTGCTTTCCCCTGTTCTCTCTGGCTAATTCCTAATTTGAAGGCAGAACCCAAGTTAAGGTTCATGGTGAAGCCTTAACTCCTCTGCAGATTGACCATATGCTGATTCATATTGTGATCCAACTTTGATTTCTACTTGGTGAGATTAAGATTCCATGTAGTATTGAGCACATTAAGGCCAGACACTACCTGTATGTAGAATTCACGAAAAAATGCCACCCCCAAGACAGTCTTCAGCCCTTCCTCCTTTGCTGAATAGCAGCAACTTCAAGTTGTAAGAAAACAAACAAACAAAACAACAACAAAAGAAAAGGTTGGGCGTTAGGATCTATGTCATTCCTCTTTCAAGCATTGATGAATGGTATGCATATTTAATTTTAACAGCTTTCTATAATTTGATGCATTATATTTCATAAATGCCATGAATATCTACGGTTAGTCTGGAAAAACTGCTGACTAAAAATGAGATAGTATTTGAATCTTTATTCCAAATTCAGGTTTACCATGGGTACCTTGGCTGCCTGGCTTTTATCTCTCCTAAGATCATGGCATCTGGTCCCATCACTTCATGGGAAATAGATGGGGAAACAGTGGAAACAGTGTCAGACTTTATTTTTGGGGGCTCCAAAATCACTGCAGATGGTGATTGCAGCCATAAAATTAAAAGACGCTTACTCCTTGGAAGGAAAGTTATGACCAACCTAGATAATATATTAAAAAGCAGAGACATTACTTTGCCAACAAAGGTCCGTCTGGTCAAGGCTATGATATTTCCAGTGGTCATGTATGGATGTGAGAGTTGGACTGTGAAGAAAGCTGAGTGCTGAAAAATTGATGCTTTTGAACTATGGTGCTGGAGAAGACTTGACAGTCCCTTGGACTGCAAGGAGATCCAACCAGCCCATCCTAAAGGAGATGAGTCCTGGGTGTTCATTGGAAGGACTGATGCTGAAGCTGAAACTCCAACACTTTGGCCATCTCATACGAAGAATTGACTCATTGGAAAAGACTGATGCTGGGAGGGATCAGGGGCAGGAGGAGAAGGGGACGACAGAGGATGAGATGGCTGGATGGCATCGCCGACTCGATGGACATGAGTTTGAGTAGACTCCGGGAGTTTGTGATTGACAGGGAGGCCTGGCGTGCTGCGATTCATGGGGTCGCAAAGAGTCGGACACGACTGAGTGACTGAACTGAACTGAACTAAAGGCTGTTGGTAAACTCCATCTTTCCTTCAATCTCTTTATTTACACTAAGTTAAAATTGACAAAAAGCTCTTTTCCCTAGCAATTATCTTCTTATCTCGAAATTACATCTTTTGCAGAATGAAATTATCTAAGGAAGCAATGATAATGTGTATCAGCTCAGATAAGTATGTAAACTTATTAGTAACTTTACCAAAAGTTTTAATTTCCTAAATTAAAGTACATCTTTTAAATTTCTGTGAGGAAATTAATTATTGAGAAAAGTTGGTTAACTGAAAAGAAATAGTTGTGTCTACAGTTACTAAAATTTTAATTTTAGTCTCCATGTAGTGAAACTATTATTGACCAGATGTGCTTAAAAGGCTGTCATATAATTCTTTTTGATAGATATTGCTTTAGTATAGCTTTAGTATAATCCTGATCATAGAGAAATGCAATAAATTAGTCTACAAAGACTATAAAGCCTTAATTCAGTTTGGGGGCATCCTCAATTAGATGACTGTTTAATTAGTATCAGTTCATTGGGGTTAGGAGCTCTGGAATTTAATGCTTTGAATTTTACATGCCTATAATTTTGTGATTTTTGAAATATCTATTTTTTCTGAAGCTACTTACTCTTTTATTTTAGATGTTTTTCTGGAGGATAAATTAATTGATATGTTTATGACCTTTGAATATTATTTTCTCCAATAAAATGGTTCCCCTGCACTGAAACTGAGATTGATATTATCATTTTTCCTGATAGATATCTATCAGAATTTTCAAAATTTAATGCCCAAATCTCTCAGAAAGGAAAACCAGTCATGGTTTGTATGTAGGTCAGTTATGATGAATTTGGCATAAGGACCACTTTAAGTCTGTTTAATGAGAAGCTCGTACACAGATGGTCCTGAGGTTGGTTCACAGGTGTATTTGTCTTTCTCAGCAGACTTATTATTTCTAAACATAATACCCACCGGGCTTCTCACATGGCGCTAGTGGTAAAGAAACCACCTTTCGATGCAGGAGACATAAGAGACACGGGTTCAGTCCCTGGGTTGGGAAGATCACCTGGAGGAGGACATGGCAACTCACTCCAGTACCTGTCTGGAGAATTCCTTTGACAGAGGAGCCTGGTGGGCTACAGTCCATGGGGTTGCAAAGAGTCGGACACAACTGAAGTGACTTAGCACACATGCATGATATCCTCTAGGTCCATCCACATTGTTGCAAAAAGCAGAATTTCATTCTTTTTTAAGGACTAATAAATTATTGTATGCATATATACCACATTTTCTTTATATACTTGTCTGCTGATAGGCATTTAGGTTGCTTCCATGTCTTGGCTACTGTAAATAATGCTGCCGTGAATATTTGGATACATGTATCTTTCTGAATCAGTGTTTTATTTTTCTTTGGATATATTCCCAGCAGTAGAATTACTGGATCATATGTAGTTCTATTTTTAGTTTTTGAAGAGCCTCCATACTATTTTCTGTAACAGCTGTGCCACTTTATATCTGCACCAACAGTGTAGCAGGGTTCCCTTTTCTCTACATCCTCCCTGACATTTTTTATTTGTGTTTTTCTTGATGATAGCCATTCTAACAGGTAATCACAGTCTCACTGTGATTTTGATTTGCATTTCTCTGATGATCAGTGATGTTGAGCATCTTTTCATGTGCCTGTTGGCCACCTGTAAGTCTTCTTCAAAAAATGTCTATTCAGGTCTTCTGACCATTTTTAAAATAATTTGTTTTTTGATATTGAGATGTTTGAGGTTTTTTTACATATTTTGGATATTAACTCCTTATCAGTCATATTATTTGCTAGATTTTCTCCATTCTTTTTTCTTTTCATTTTGTCCATGGTTTCCTTTGCTATGCAAACTTTTAAGTTTAATTATGTTTCACTTGTTTAGTTTTGCTTTCGTTTCCTTTGTCTTAAGTTATTGTTCACTTGCTAAGTCGTGTCTGACTCTTTGCAACCCCATGGACTGCAGCATGCCAGGTTTCCTGTCCTCGACTATCTCCTGGAGTTTGCTCAAATTCATGTCCATTGAGTCGGTGATGCCATCCAACCATCTCATCCTCTGTCACCCCCTTCTTCTGTCTTCAATCTTTCCCAGCATCAGGGTCTTTTCCGGTGATTCGTATCTTGGCATCAGGTGGCCAAAGTATTGGAGCTTCAGCTTCAGCATCAGTCCTTCCAATGAATATTCAGGGTTGATTTCCTTTAGGATTGACTGGTTTGATTTTCTTACTTTCCAACAGACTCTCAGGAGTCTTCTCCAGCACCACAATGCAAAAGCATCAATTATTCAGCTCTCAGCCTTCTTTATTGTTCACCTCTAACATCTGTACATGACTATTGGAAAAACCATAACTTTGACTATATGGACCTTTGTCAGCAGTGATGGCTCTGCTTTTTAATACACTGTCTAGGTTTGTCATAGTTTTTCTTCCAAGAAGCAAGCATCTTTTAATTTCATGGCTGTAGTCACCATCAGCAGTGATTCTGGAACCCAAGAAAATAAAATGTGTTACTGCTTCCACTTTCTCCGCTTCTATTTGCCATTAAGTAATGGGACCAAGATCTGCCTTAGGTGGTGGTGTTTTGGTTGCTAAGTTCTGTCCAACTCTTGTGACTCCATGGACTGTAACCTGTCAGACTCCTCTGTCCATGGGATTTACCAGGCAGGAATACTGCAGTTGGTAGCCATTTACTTCTCCAGGGGATCTTTCAAACCCAAGGATCAAACCTGGATCTCTTGCATTGCAGGTGGATTCTTTACTGATTGAGCTACAAGGGAAGTCCCTCTGTCTTAGGAGACAGTTGCAAAAAAAAAAAAAAAAAAAATAGCAGTGATTTATGTGTGTCCTGCCTGTGTTTTCCTCAATAGATTTCAAGCAAAACACTCAAGGCAGCACTTCCAAGAATAGATCTATACAACCAATATGTTTTTAAAAGGGGACTCAGTTTCACTGGTCATCAGTTCAGTTCAGTTCAGTTCAGTTCAGTTCAGTGCTCAGTCATGTCCGACTCTTTGCGACCCCATGAACTACAGCACACCAGGCCTCCCTGTCCATCACCAACTCCTGAAGTCCACCCAAACCCATGTCCATTGAGTTGGTGATGCCATCCAACCATCTCATCCTCTGTCGTCCCCTTCTCCTCCTGCCCTCAATCTTTCCCAGCGTCAGGGTCCTTTCAAATGAGTCAGCTCTTCCCATGAGGTGGCCAAAGTACTGGAGTTTCAGCTTCAACATCAGTCCTACCAATGAACACCCAGGACTGATCTCCTTTAGGATGGACTGATTGGATCTCCTTGAAGTCCAAGGGACTCTCAAGAGTCTCCTCCAACACCACAGTTCAAAAGCATCAATTCTTCAAGCACTTAGCTTTCTTCACAGTCCAACTCTCACATCCATACATGACCACTGGAAAAACCACAGCCTTGACTAGATGGACCTTTGTTGGCAAAGTAATGTCTCTGCTTTTTAATATGCTTTCTAGGTTGGTCATAACTTTCCTTCCAAGGAGCAAGCTTCTTTTAATTTCATGGCTGCAATCACCATCTGCAGTGATTTTAGAGCCCAGAAAAATATAGTCAGCCACTGTTTCCACTGTTTCCCCAATTATTTGCCGTGAAGTGATGGGACCAGGTGCCATGATCTTAGTTTTCTGAATGTTGAGCTTTAAGCCAAGTTTTTCACTCTCCTCTTTCACTTTCATCAAGAGACTCTTCAGTTCTTCTTCACTTTCTGCCATAAGGGTGGGTTCATCTGCATATTTGAGGTTATTGATATTTCTCCCGGCAGTCTTGATTCCAGCTTGTGCTTCATCCAGCCCAGCGTTTCTCATGATGTACTCTGCATATAAGTTAAATAAGCAGGGTGACAATATATAGCCTTGATGTACTCCTTTCCTGATTTGGGACCAGTCTGTTGTTCCATGTCCAGTTCTAACTGTTGCTTCCTGACCTGAATACAGGTTTCTCAAGAGGCAGGTCAGGTGGTCTGGTATTCCCATCTCTTTCAGAATTTTCCACAGTTTATTGTGATCCACACAGTCAAAGGCTTTGGCATAGTCAATAAAGCAGAAATAGATGTTTTTCTGGAACTCTCTTGCTTTTTCGATGATCCAGCAGATGTTGGCAACTTGATCTCTTGTTCTTCTGCCTTTTCTAAAACCAGCTTGAACATCTGGATGTTCACAGTTCATGTATTGCTGAAGCCTGGCTTGGAGATTTTTGAGCATTGCTTTACTAGTATGTGAGATGAGTGCAATCGTGCGGTAGTTTGAGCATTCTTTGGCATTGCCTTTCTTTGGGATTGGAATGAAAACTGACCTTTTTTAGTCCTGTGGCCACTGCTGAGTTTCCCAAATTTGCTGGCATATTGAGTGCAGCACTTTCACAGCATCATCTTCCAGGATTTGAAATAGCTCAACTGGAATTCCATCACCTCCACTAGCTTTGTTTGTAGTGCTGCTTCCTAAGGCCCACCTGACTTCACATTCCAGGATGTCTGGCTCTAGGTGAGTGATCACACCATCATGATTATCTGGGTTGTGAAGATCTTTTTTGTACATCACTGAAACACAAATTAAAACAATAAAGGACAGGACAGCTAATGTGAAAAACAGTCTCAAAGTGGTTGAGGACACGCAGTAAATGGGATATTTGTAGACTGCCCATGAGAGTGTCAATTATTGCAACCACTTTTGACAGTACCTACTAAAGCTGAACTAACATATGCCCTAAAACTCTATGATGAAGGCACCTAGAGACAAATACAAGAATATTATATAGCATCATTCTTTGTAATGTCCAAACACTGGAAATATCTGATGTTCAACCATAGAACAAGGGAGTACTATACAGCATTAACAGATTTCAAATCCCATGCAAGGAATGTCAGTAGTTGCTTTCAAATGTTACTTAAATCTTGAGTTCACTGTTGGATTTTATTTTTGGTGGTGACTTATTGGACTTGACATAGCCCTGTAACCTAAAATAGAAGACTTCCTATCATCAAGTAGTACATTATATGTTTTATGTTGGTGATGGTGTGAAGCAGAATAATTTGGGGGAAAATGCTCAACATCTTTTTCTGACAAATGTTCAGTGTTAAGTACTACACATAAATCTATAAAGAAAATCATGTTTCATGATAAAATTAATTTCTTCTTGTTAACAAATTTTGTTAAATACATACTCTGAATCATTTCTCAATAATGTGAAATACATAGCATTCGTAGTTCAAAAGAGTGAGGCAAGTTAAACTGTGTTTCAGCTTTTTAAAACTGCATATTTAATTTGTTTCACTCTTGTGATCACAAGGATCTTCTAAAATTTTCAGTGTGGTGCTACAGCACCATAACTTTTGTATATTTCTATACAATTGTACTGAGGCTTAAGCAGAGTTTGGGAGATATGATTTAAAAATAAACAAGATTAGAACTCAGTCTAATAAAGTATAAAGGGCAACCTGTCTCTTGTACATGCTTCTTATTTACAGTTTATTTATTTTGTTATAATTTTAAAAATGGATTTTGACTAGATGCTCCCAGGAAGTTATATGAGTTCTATTCAATCCTGTTTAAAAAACTGTCTAAGAGTCAAGTAATCTGAGTAAATTAGAATTTCCTAATTCCAATTTTACTTCCTTCTGTGTGCTGTCTCAAAAGTTATTAGAGGCTGACTGCAGTTGACCGTGTCTGTTTAATAGTGGTTTTTATTATTATGTAGGTACTGCATTTTAGGAATTGTTTAGAAACATGAGACTCATAATATGAGTTTCACAGGAAACCCCTGTGAAACAGTTATTTTCCCCATTCTACAGAAGAAAATTAAGATTCAGAAAGATCACAAAGCTAGCAGGATTGGAACAATGGCCTGTATTTATCCAAACTTTATACTTTAACAGCTGCGTTCCTTTGCTTCATTCATTTATTCTTTGAGCCATTTTGTATTAATTTTCCTTATATGTCAGACATGGCCCTGGGTACTGAGATTCCCTTGGTACATAAGCCAGTCAAGGTACAGCTCCCAGTCTGATATGGGAGACAGTTATCAAGTAAATGAGTAAATAAATCAACAAGCAAGGTATCAGATCAAAAAATGTATGAGGTGATAAGGTGGGGACTGAGAGATCAGGAAATATATCTAAGAAGAAATATTTTAACTGAGATCTGATTGACAATAATTAACCAGCCATGATAAGATCAGAAGGAAGGTATTGCTTGGCAGAAAGAAACTAATTTAAAAACCCAAAGGCAAGAATTCTAGGGAGAGAAGAATTTAGTTCCGTTGCTGAAACAGAGTGGATGATGTGAAGCATAAGGCCAGATTAATCAAGGAAGTAAGCAGAATCAAATCATGTAAGACTTTGTAAGTCAGGAGAAGAATTTATATTTTGTTTTACGTATGATAGAAAACTACTGGAATTTTTAAACTGGCTATTGCGTGAATAATGAATTTTTCATAGTAAGAGTTAAGGCTAAGAGTCCAGATAGGGGGTCACTGGGTTGATACAGGTGAGAGATGCTGTGCTGTGCTTAGTCGCTCAGTCATGTCTGGCTCTTTGTGACTCCATGGACTGTAGCCCGCCAGGCTCCTCTGTCCACAGGGATTCTCCCAGTAAGAATACTGGAGTGGATTGCCAGGCCCTCCTGCAGGGGATCTTCCTAACTCAGGGATTGAACCCAGGTTTCCTTCATTGCAGGTAGATTCTTTACCATTTGAGCCACCAGGGAAGCCCTAGGAGAGGGATAATGCTAGCTAAATATGAGAGGCAATGCAGGTGGAAAGAAACAGTTTTGGGTTACATTTTTGAGGCAAAGTTGATAGGACTTGCAAACTGATTAAATGTAAGAGGGAAAGAAAATTGTAGAAGATAGCTTATTGACTTAAGCAACTTGTTGGATGGTAGCACTATATATTAAAATGTGGATCAGAAGGAATTCATTTTGGGGATGTTATGACCGTGTCCTATTCATTCCATGGCTGAAGGAGGGCTCCTATGTCCCAAATCATAGAAGATGGTCAAATAACAACACCTGACACTAGACAGATGACATCGATGACTTATTAGTCATGTATTCTCACAGCCCAGGGGAAGAGGGTACCACATGCCATGCCAGGTCTAACAGGTGCTGCACTCCGGGCCACAGTCAACCAGAAGGGGCTGTGGAAGTAGGTCTTGTAGTAACAAGAGGGTGACTTGCCCCCTGGTTCCTGCCCTCTGGTTCCTGCAGTAGGATATGATTAGCTTGGTTAAATGATTTCATAAGTTGCTAGGCAGGTGATTTTGTCAGCTTGAGGACCAGGTAGGGGCAGCTGGTTCAGCTGATAGGGAACTAGTAAGATGGGAGACATTTTCTATTGGGTAGGAGCATTTCTGGCAAGAGCAGGGAACTCACAGCTAGAATTTTGGGATCCTGTGACGCTCAAAGATGTCATGACAGCACTTGAAATATTAGATCTTATAATACAGCAGGAAAATCAAGTTCTCTTTGGTCATATTATATTTGAGATGCTTGTGTGAAGATTCCATCCAAGTAGAGCTGTCAAACTGTATATACACATCTAGAACTATGAGAGGTCAAAGCTGGAAGCAATGATTTAGGAGATAGGAATATTTAAAATGATGAATCTGGATGGGAGAATATATTGATAGGGAAGAGAAAGGGGCCTAGGACTTAGCTTTGGATACATTTTCAAAGGTATCCAAATGTATACTGAGAGAAGGAGCGTCAAGCAGACTAGGATGTATAGATGGTGAGATTGGAAGAAAACCAAATGGCTGAAGTTTCTTGATCCAAAAGAAGCATCCCAAGAAGGAAGGGATCATATATGACAAATGCTCCTGAGTTGTCTTGTAAGATAAGTAGTCTTTAGAATTAAAACATGTTAACCACAACGAGAGTCTCTGTGGAGCTGTGGGAAATGGAGAGGATATTGGAGATTCTTTGTTGATCCTCATTTAGAGTTCATCTCTCTTTCAGAGACTGATGTAAGAATTTGTGAGTTGGGTTTTATGGGGTAAGTACTTATCACTTGAGAAGTCACAAAAGGCAGAGGTAGAGCAGCCAGCTCATGGTGCTGCCTTCCTCTCATGTCATACTCCCTCAGTATTTACCTCTGGAGCCTTGATAACCTTCTTTTAGTTTCACAAGCAAGACAAGTTCCTGCTTCAGAGCATTTGTATACACTTTTCTTCTCTGCCTGAAAAAGGAATCTCCCATATTCTTAAGGATAATCTAAATCAGGATCAGCTTAGGTTTCTGTTTAAATGTCTCTTTTTCAGGAATCCTCCCCGTGTTCTCAAATGAGGTTATGTTTCTCCAATTGCATTCTCACTGTGAATATTTCCTTCCCAACTCTTCCATGGTAATCATTAAATGCATATCCATGTAATTATTTGAGTATTGTCTCCTTCACTTGACTATAAGTTCTATGATGTCTCAGACTCTATTTTGTTCTTAATGGTATTTCATGTGCTTGACACAAGTGCTGGTATAATGAGACTGAACAATAAATATTTTGATTATTGTCTTCCCAGTCATAAGCGAAAATGGAAGAGCTTCATTCAATAGGAAGGATAAGGACAGAACCCATTCTTTTTTTTTTAATCTTATGTCTAGGATAGCTTTTTAAAAAATTGAAGTATAGTTAGTTAACAGTGTTGTGTTAGTTTAAAGTATACAGCAAAGCAATTCAGTTATACATATATATCTGTTCTTTTCAGATTCTAAGTTATTACAAGATATTGAATATAGTTCTGTGTGCCATACAGAAGGTCCTTGTTGTTTATCTTTTTTATATATAGTAGTGTGTATATGTTAATTCCAAACTCCTAATTTTAGGATAGCTTATTAGAATAATTTTATTGAAAATATTAGAATGTGGTATGGAATTTCTGTGCTGAACTTCATCCTTTAAAAATCTATTCAAAGTTTTAACTGTAATATTGAATTAAAAAATAGTAATTCCAAGGAAGACTACCCTAGTTAATATAGTTATTTAGCAAAGTTATTTTATCTATCTTTGTAGCTATTTTTATATTGCATATATCTGTTAAATATTAATAAATGGCAAATATGGGAAAATTTTGTTGGTGTTGGAATAGTGCCTTGGAATTATTTTTTTTTGTTATCTCATGGACATAAGTATTAGTAATCTACTCAGGAGCAGTAGAAAAGGTTCTGAGGAAGGGCACTCTGACATGGATTCATTACCTTTACTTCATACATGATCTTCACCTCATTGTGAACTTGATGTTATTACTTTCTTGATCTCCATATCTTTCTTACCCCCTCCACCTCAAGTCCTTGATCTCTTTACTCCTACCTGACTCGTCTTTTCCTTATCATCCCTAATCTTAAGAAATTAGTCTCAGACATGCAGTAAGTTCATCTGTTTTACATTAAAGTCTTCCTGAAGCAAAAATGATTTCATTAATGTTGCTGGGTTAAAATAAAATGTTATGTATCCAGTAGCTCCAATAGCTTGTACAAATAGTGTAAAATAATTAAAAAAAATTTTTTTTGGAGCTTAGTGAGGCCTTGCACGACTGCGAGGCCCGGCCGGCGTGTGTCCGCAGCCGGGGAGACTGAGGCTGGGGCGTGGGGCGCAGGCGCTACCCGGCTGGGCCGTGAGCCGGCCGTGGCCTTGGCAGCGGGGCCTCCCGGAGGCCAGTGGGAGCTCTGCAGAGGGAAGCAGAGGCTGCGGTCTGGTCACAGGCAGGGGTGGAAGGCCAGCGAGTCCGCCGTCCCACGCGCAGTGGGTGCGGCGGTGGCGATGGATGCCCTAGAGGAAGAGAGCTTCGCGCTATCCTTCTCTTACGCCTCGGATGCAGTGTTTGATGCTATGGTTGGATATTTAGAGGACATTATGGATGATGAGTTCCAGTTATTACAGAGGAATTTCATGGATAAGTACTACCGGGAGTTTGAAGACACAGAAGAGAATAAGCTAACCTACACGCCTATTTTTAATAAAGACATTTCTTTGGTAGAAAAGCATATAGAAGAACAGCAGTTGGAGCGGATTCCTGGATTTAACATGGCGGCTTTCACTACAACTTTACAGCACCATAAAGATGAAGTGGCTGGTGACATTTCCGACATGCTGCTCACATTTACGGATTTCCTGGCTTTTAAAGAAATGTTTCTGGACTATTGAGCAGAAAAAGAGGGCCGCGGACTGGACTTGAACAGCGTTTTAGTGGTGACTTCACTGTGCAAATCATCTTCCATGCCAGCCTCCCAGAACAGTCTGCGGCCCTAGGCCCCACCTCCAGGCCGTGGGCTCTTCCTGGACGTCACCAACTCAATAGAGTGGGAGAGGCTTTGGCTAATGATGTCAGAAGAATACGTCCTGACTCTGTTCTGCAACTCATTAATGTTAAGTATTGATGGGTCAGAAGAAAATTACCTGACCTTCCTGGGACAAGGCGTTCTTGTTTTTGGTAACCCTAGTACTCCTCCCCGAGTAGACACCTCTCTCAGACTTCGGAGTCTGGCTCCTGCAGCAAACCCAAGTCCAGCATTCCACCTGGGATTCCTGTCCCCAGCATTCATGTCAGGGTGTCTGTGTTGGGAAAATCCATCATCACCAACTTTCTTGGCCCAACCGGCCTTGCATATCCCATCAGGCTTTTCAGCTCTTTATATGGATCACAGTCCTGCAGCCTCAGTGGGCGTTTTGACCGGGAGTAATTACCTAGGGGTTAACTCAAGCTAGCTGCCCATCTCAAGATTTTTGAAAATCCTACCATCACAGCTAGTAGGAATCAACTTACAGAGATTTCCTTTACCTAAAAGCTAATGTGAAAATGAATTCCTAGTCTTAGATGTTCTGTCTTTGTGTCACTGTCTTCTAGAGGTCCAGATGTTGTCCCATTGTTTCTATAACCCTAGTTCACATGTTTTGAAAAAAATATTTTTGTAGGTGAATACTCAGGCCAACCTAGTGGATATAGTCTTGAAACTTCCGTGATTACCCACTTCAAGATCAAAGTATTATATGCTGAGTGCTTTTTAGCTGTTAGTGTTGTGAAAGCTAAAATGCTTTCTACCTTGATGGTCCATTTCACTGGGTGCCAATGAATGTATGCTGGAAGTAGTCTAAAAGATCTCCTTTTCTTAGACCATGTTCCTGTTTGTGCAGGTTTGCTTAAAACCCTTTCTATGTAAATCAGCTCCTTAGGTTTGGGGTAGGGGCTCTGTGCTTCCTGCTTGGCTGTCAAAATAATCATACCAAAATAGTGTTCCATGGTCTAGCTTAGCAGGAGTAGGAGATAGCAAACAGCTTTACTGGTCATCTGCTTAGATTCAGTACATTGTCTTATTACAGTGTTTGATAGAACATTACTGGCCAGAAACCATGGGTGAAAGAAAAAATATAGTAGTTCAATTCCCAATATATAGTTTTTTATTTTTATTTTTCAAGTAAAAATTAGAATCTCTAAAAAAAAAATTTTTTTAATTGCCTTTACTGACTTAGGAAACACACTGGACTCTGAGTTTGATCTGAAATGTTACAGAGGAGAAAGGCCTTGATCATTTGTAATCAGATTAGCATCCATTCTTATGACATTGATGCATGGTTTGAAGAACCTAAGGAGAATGTGAGGAGGGCACTTTGTGTGAATCTAAATTGATGTTATAAAAAGTAACTGGCTCTGCCTAGTGGAAGTGATTTATTATTTGACATAGTCAAGCCTCAAGATAATTTTAGGGTTGCCTAATGATGTACTGTTAGCTTTGTTTACTTTTAACTTTAAGAGTAATTTAAAAGTTAGTTGGGAAAATGTAGATTATTTAGGCCTCCTTGGCCCTGTACACTCTGTTCTCTGTGCTTCACTTTTTCTTCTCCTTGGAGAAGAGATTTATCCTTGAGGATTCAGCTCAAGCATCACCTCTTCTGTGAAAATTTTTCTCTATACATCTCCTTTTTTTCTTCTAAATTTTCCCATGCAGACAGAGGTGCTCTTTCCAAGGCACCTGATAAATATATTCTTTAATCCTTTGCTATATTATAGTGAAATTATTTGTTGACAAATGAAACTGGGGCATAGCATTTTGAGGATTCAACAAGAGCGATTCAAAAGAACAGATGTTATAGTCGTCAATAGTGTCTTAGTCATAGTTAAAGAATTGTCCAAGGAAAAACAGAGAAAACTAATAAAAGAAAATGACTGTAACTCTTGTTCTCATTCCATTCTCAATAAATTTCCTGAATAATTATTTTTCCATGTAGGAAGCTAATATGCTAGTTAGGTAGTATTCTGATATCTTCTCCAGTTGCTTGTGAGATTTGCTAATATTACTCAACTATTGAATTTGGAGTTAACTCTGGGATGCTGCAGGCTTAGACTAAGAACCAGGACTGACATTTATTTATTGGGGTAACCAGACCTCATAAGATGTTTCAGCATTTAACTGGTCAGGATCTTCTCTGAAAATTCTACATGTTTTGAAATGTTTGATGGTAGTAGTTCATCTACTTCAAAACCACCAAATGCAATATATACTATCCATACTTTAAAGATTACAGTATCAGAATGTGTCAGGATTCTTTGCTTCCTAAGCTTATTAGCAGAGTCAGAGACAGACATACATAACCTTTATTTCATTTTATGTAGCTGGATCTCACAAATTACTAGTCAAAGGTATAGATATAGCTTCTGGAATCAAATACTCTGGATTCAGAGCTTTATTTTCACCAAAAGCAAGCTGCACAATTTGGGCAAGATGCTTAAAATGTTTGTGTTTTCATTTATTTACTAAATTAGTAAATAAATAGTTATAATATTTCACCTTATAAGGCTGTATAAAAATTAATAAGCTATGCATGATTTAAAAATATAGTCTAAATGCTTCAATTGGTAATAAAGAGGGTGAAGCTGATTGAAGATGATGAATTTTATTTGTTGAAATAATTATGTGAACTTTAAAAATATTTTACTAAATTGGGCATGATTTTCTCTTGCCTTCACATAAGTGTTTTTTGTTGAAAACAGACAAAATAAACGGAGCAATCTCTACGTCTACATAGCAAGGAAACCCTTATGTCCTTGGCATAATATTATGGATTATTGTGAATGTTCTGTACCCTCATAGTCTGTATATACTCACAGTGTCTGAGGGTTAGCATAATGATAAATTTAAAAATTACAGTTGTCTCAACCCTGTGCTGAACTATGAATTTTTGTATGATCATTGAGGAGTATTAGTACCAAAGCAATTATATAATGTTTAGATAAGTTTTAGCTGCTTTCACCTTTATCTATACATGGCTATCCTTAATAGTCTGCTCTTTTGTTACTATGTGAGGTAAGTAAACTACATTTTAAACTTGATCCTGATCTTCATGGACTCTGATGGGAAAAAAAGGAAATGATTGATTCATGTTTGCTGGAGTTCCTTTGATTCCTGAGAGAAATTAGGAGGTGAAATCTAAGAGAAGTTAAGCCATTGGGAGGAAACAGTCATCTCTTTGAACTTGAGATAGATGGGGTGATAGGTTTTTCAGCTTGAGGAGAAGAGCTAGCATAAGTACTGTAATTGTCATATCAGGGTCAAAAGAACTTTCAAAGCAGTTGCTTAATTTTGGTTTACTATGAATTTGGATTTCCAAGTCTGAAAGAAGGTTTCCAATAATCCAGGAACAAAAAGGAAAACTGCCTAAAAATTTCTTTCCTATATTCATACTTATAAAACCTGAAAACACAATTTTCTGAAATATTTAAATCTTCTATATTAAAAGTTTTATTTTCAACACTTAGGCAGAATGTTAAAATATATGTTAATAACCTAAGAAGATACAGTACCTTTCAGTATGTTAACATAAGCAGTTGAATTGCCATGCAGAATGTTAAAGGTAAAAGTCTGCGTAGTTGATGAAAAATAACTATAATTAGTTATTTTGTATGCTTATAATCTTAAGAAGTATTTTTACTTATTTTGTGTCCTAACAATCATAGTCAATAGTAAAGGGAGCTGATAACATCTCATTTTTACATTTGATTCTATACATGTATTTGTGAAGCGTGTGTTTTTAGATATGACAGTTGTTAAAATCAGCTACTAAAATTCTCCCCTGCTAAGTAGACACAATACTTTTCCTCTAGAATTTGATCATTGCTAAAACCAGTGCCTGCTGTTTACTTCTGTTTTTTCCCTTTTTTGAATTTAAGTTTGTAGTTATATTTGTTCTGTTCCTTTCCCACCACTGTACATTGGATATGGGGTGGGGCAGATGCTTGTCTTTTAGACTGTGGATTGCCGTGCAAGGAGTAACTCCAGTCAGGTAAATGGAGAGGGCTGCACACCACCTGGATATCCTAAGCTTTGTATTGGATGAAATAACTGGGAGTCACTTCGTGATGTCTACAATGGGGTGTGTGGGGAGTCTATTCTGTTTTGAGCACAAATGGTGCTCATAGACATTTAGTGGTCAGATTTCCCTCTGACTCATTTTCCTCATGCTTTGATTCACTTAGGGAAGCTGGGTTTTGAAAATACTGATGCTGCAGAGGAAAAGAGCTCAGTTTATTCACTCAGCTTGGAGGAGAACCACATCTTCCTTCTCAAAGACAGAAATTCTATCTTTGAACTTTGTGTGAAAAATAAACTGTTTAATATATTTAAGGATTATTTTATAATATACATTTTTTTCACGCATTTAATTGATCATTACTTGTACTAATGCAAATATGTGTTTGATATTTAGAAGTCAAATTCTTCAAATAAATACAATATTTCATGACTTTAAATTGGCTATGTTTGTGAGGACTATTTTTAGTTTTTGTCTCTCAAGGAATGCACATCTGATTTCTGAAACTATTGTTTATTTTTAATTTGAGGTAGTTAAGCTACCAACTTTAATTAATGCATCACAGGTCTGTGTTTTCCATATCATCACCTTGTTCTTTACATTTTAGAGGACTAACATTCTTTCTAAAGTTTTTGAGTTTGCAGACAGCTATCTCTTTGCCACTTCCACTATTAGTATTGCAGACCCAACCTTGGGATAGTGTAAAGGGAGGATAAAAGCAGAGCACTGACTTGGCCAGTGGTGGTACAGGATGGCTGGGTTGAGGAGATGCAACATAAAAAGATGAGGTAAGATGAAATGGAATTCTTGTGTAGCAGCAGGGTCTGCTTTGGTGAGTTGGGAGGTAAATTTCACAAGTTTTTTGAGCATTTTAGCCTGGATGACTATTTTTTAGTAAATAAACTGTGATTCTGTACCTGTACTTGCAAGGGTTTGGAATAAAAAGGTAAAGAATGTTGGCCAGGAATTTATGTTCTTCTTTTTATACCTTTATTGTGTATGCAGAAAAAGTTTAATTTCAGTCAGATCCCTTCATTCTTTAGTAATTAGATGTATTTGTCAAGATTTGCATTTTAGCATTAATTCTTTGAATATATAAACTATTTTTAAGCATGCAACATTGTCTTTGAGATGCCTGTATTCCTTACCTTTGTGTGTGTTATTCGCTTAGTCATGTTTGACTCTTTGTGACCTCATGGACTGTAGCCTGCCAGGCTCCTCTGTCCATAGGATTCTCCAAGCAAGAATACTGAAATGGGTTGACATTCCTTTCTCCAGGGGATGTTCCTGACCCAGGGATCAAACCCTCGTCTCCTCCATTTCAGGCAGATTCTTTACCATCTGAGCCACCAGGGAAACCCATTCCTTCCCTAATACCCAACATTTTTTTTTTTTTTTTTTTACCCAACATTTTTGAGCCTGTTTCTCTTACTTAAAACCCTCAGTTCATTCATCCATGCATCTTGCAAACTACCCACTACACTTAAGTATTTAAGTGTTAATGGTGCTTTGCCAAATGAAGAGTCTTATACTTTGAGGGTCTGCCTAAATTTTAGGAACACAAAGCTGAGGCTTTACATGTCTTAGTGCTTCTTTAGTCTAGTGCATAAACATATGCTCAACAGTTAAATTCATTTAAAATTCATTTATCCTCTCAGGCTAACTAGGACTTCCCACCCAGATTGACTCAGGGTATTTGGAGGCTGGAGGAAGATGGACTCTAACAATTGAAACCTCTGGTATAGATAATGATTCTGATTTAGAATGTAGGACAAAATTCTGATGCCTTTAAAAACATTGGAGTTAGTTGCTTTACAATGTTATGCTAGTTTCTGCTGTAAAATGAAGTCATTCAGCTATTTGTATTCATACATCCCTTTCTTACTGGACTTCGCTCCCACCCCTCCCACGCCCATCCCACCCCTCTAGGTCATCCAAGGGCACCGCGAGCTGGGCTATGCAGCAGGTTCACACTAGCTATCTGTTTTGCACATGATTGTGTATACATGTCAATTCCAATCTCCCAGCTCATCCCACTCTTCCTTCCCCCTGCCTCATGCATCCATACATCTCTTCTCTACATCTGTATCTCTATTCCTGCCCTGCAAGTAGGTTCATCTGTAGCATTTTTCTAGATTCCACATACATGGCTTAATATACAATAATTTGTTTTCCTCTTTCTGAATTACTTCACTCTGTATGATGCCTTTTTGATTCATACACTAGAATCCTTTTCTACATTCTTTCCAATACATTTTAGAATGGGCTGTGGGCGTCTTGTTATAAACTGAAAAGAATGTTTCATTGCTAAAAAAAATGTAAAGTTAATTAAAAGAGGTCTTCATCTCGTCCTCCTGAAATCTCAGCCCAGGCAGAGGTTCAAGTTCTTTAGGAGGAGATTGGACTATTCATCACTGCTTGTTTGGCTTGTCAGAGTCAAGGGAGTTTCTTTCTAATTTACACCATTCCTTTATGAGTGTGACATTATATTTAGAGTGTAATTGTGTTAATTTCCCCTAATTGTGATATCATCTGCCTATCAATAGCCAAATATTCTGACCTTTAAAAACCTGTAGCAATTGTTTTTCAAGTTTGCAAGGCATGGTAACCTTGAAAAAATGGAGAGATTTCCTGTGAATTCCAATTAAATTGTTTTACTCTTCTCCTCAGAATAATACTCTTAAAACTTTTATTACTTGTGCTGCATATGCTTATTAAGGAAAATATTATTAACACAGAAAAAAGAAAAATTGTAAACTGTGTCTTCAGGTGAGGGAACGTGGTGTGGTTGGTATCTGATTGTTAAAGGGGTGCAGCACGATCTTTACTGTTATCTCTTGGCTGCATGGAAAGCTTGTGCTGGAGTTGTTGAAAGATGGTAGCAATGGGTGTAAACTGTTTGCTGCCTCTAGAATGCTGCTAACCATAATCTTTCCCCTTCTACATTCTGAGTTCCTTCTACTGACTCCCATTACAGAACCTAACAAATTCAGGCAATAAGAGAATGTATAATTTTACAAAATATTAGTCTTGGTTTCACAGTGAAGAGTATACAGAAGAGGAGGCTTGGTGGTGAGAGACAGCTGGAAAATGTCATCTGACATTCTCTTATTTGAGAAATGATGGCTATATGAAGAAATGATGGCTTCAGTCTCCACTATACTTTGTATCAAAGCTTTTATTTTCACTCATTAATTTAATAATTATTTAGTGAGTCCATCCCCTAGTAGAGTTTATATTGATCTATTTGGGGGTAGGTAATAAATATAATGAATAAGTAAATTATATGGTATTCTAAAAAATGATTAGTGCAGGCTATTGTTAGCTCAGCTGGTAAAGAATCCACCTGCAATGCAGGAAACCCTGGTACAATTTCTGAGTCGGGAAGATCCACTGGAGAAGGGAATGGCTACTCACTCTAATATTCTGGCCTGGAGAATTCCATGCACTATATAGTCAATAGGGTTGCAAAGAGTCAGACATGACTGAGTGACTTTCACTTCACTTCTGTGAAAAAATAAAGAACAAGGTGGAGAATTGGGAGGAATTGGGGTAGGGGTGAGGACTTGTTGTTTTAAATGAGGTGATTGGGATTAACCTCATTGGGCAAAGATTTAAAGAAAACTATGGAGTTTGTCACGTGGTTATCTTGGTGGAAAACACACTGGACAAAAGAATATTCTGAGTAGAAAGCAGGAGCAGATCAACTGGAACATAGACTCAAAAGCCAGTTCCAGAGTCCTGTGGTTGTAGCATGCTTGACATATTCTAGGAAAGAAGTTGATGTAGATGGCTCTGTGGATCCCATGGAATATGGGAGGGTAAAGCAGAAAAACTAAGAAGGGCCTTCTAGGCTATTGTAAGGATTTTGGCTTTTATTATGAGTGGAATGGGAAGACATGAGAGGATTTTAAGCAGAGATGTGAGATGTGAGATGATGTGATGCAGTTTTAAAAGAATCACTCTGGTCGCTTTCTTGAGAATAAACTTTAAGGAGAGCATGGGATGGAGACTTGCGATAATCCTGACAGGAGGTAATGGCGACATGGATCAGGTTTGTAGTGGTTGATGTAGTGTGAATCTGTAGAACACTGGATATCTTTTAAGAGCTTAGAAGATTTCCTGATGCTTTGGATATGTGGTGGCTGGTGAAGATATCTTGCTTTTTTCTCTCCTTCCCTCTTCATGATAATTTGTTGGGAGAGGTAGCAATTGCTTGTATCTAAGTGAGGTTGAGAGACTGGATCAAATAAGATGTCCTTGCAGCTGGTGGAAATGGAGAGTCAGTGTGGGTCATTGCTGCCCCCTGAGCTGAAATTGTCCCAAAGCATTTTTCCTTGGAGCAGTCAGTAATGCTGCCAAGGAAACTGGAAAAGAAAAATTTCTGCTTTTCCTCCCTCATCTCTTACCTTCTGAAGTTTAACATTTTTATTATTCAACCTAAAAGGGTTGCGCCATTGCTAAGAAGTGAGTTTAGTTCCATGTGTCCAAAGCTACTCCTACTAATTGGCCATTTCTAACCCTTCACCTATATAGCTTTCCATACTCAGGGCCCACAGTCAGATGGCTAATTTCCAGAACACTCAGGTAATCTCTGAATTTTGTGCAGACTCTGGAAACAGCCCAGAGCTCAGAGATAGGAAGCTATAGGCTACTTATGCCCCTCAAGGATCTTTGGACAAGGGCAGAATGATACAGGCAACAAGGGTTTCTTTAATCCCCCCTTAAACACAATGACACCAATGATGTTTTTGAACATTTATTTAATGTTTGACTCTGTCTTATTCATGCACTAGCTCATTCAACCCTCACATTTGCACTTTGAAGAAATTACTATTTTCTTTTTTCACTGATGAGTTAAGTGAGGCTCAGAACAGACAATCACTTGCCCCAGGTCCCCTCGCTAGCAGCTGGTGGGGCTTAGGTATAAACTCGAGTCTGTCACTTGTTATGGCTCTGATGCCGTGGCTCTAAGACGCTGTGGTCCATACTCAGCCTCATGCATTTGTTTTATTGGAGAATAATTGCTTTACAACGTTGGGTTAGCTTCTGCCGTACAACATCATGAATCACCCTTATGTATGCATATATCCCCTCCCTCCTGAGCTCTCCTACCCCCACCCTCGCATCGCACCCCAGAGGTCATCACAGAGCACCAGGCTGAGCCCCCTGTGCGGTGTAACAGCTTCCCACTAGCTATCTGCTTTACACACGGTGGTGTATTTATGTCAATGCTCTCTCTCAGGTCGTGCCCCTTCTCTTTCCCCACTGTGTCTACAAGTCCATTGTCTATCCCCGCCCTCTAGCTATATGCGCTTTTGAGTCTATGTTCCAGTTAATCTGCTCCTGCTTTCTACTCAGAATATTATTCTACAGTTTAATATCTTTGCTCCCCATAGACACTTTTTCTGAACCAAAGTAATTTAGGAAAACTAGACCTTTATGGGGTTTCCTAACTGGCACTAGTGATAAAGGACTTGCCTGCCAATGCAGGAGACACAGGAGACGTGGGTTCAGTCCCTGGGTTGGGAAGATCCCATGAAGGAGGAAATGGCAACCCACTTCAGTATTCTTGCCTAAAAAATTTCATGGACAAAGGAACCTGGTGGCCTACAGCCCATGTGCTCACACAGAATCGGACATGAGTGAAGCAACTTAGCAGTAGCACTAGACATTTTATGAGGAAAAATAAGGGAGGAAGCACAAGATAGTGTTGAGGGATGGTTAGGTATGTTTAGATAAGATAGAACTTTCTATAACATATGTTTTGCTAACCAGTAGGAAAATATTGACTGCTTTTATTTTTAATGATTTTAAAGGAAAATAAAAATAAATTAAATCTGTTACATATACCACACATACAAAGGATAATGAATGTATTAAATCTATTAATGCTCAGTATAATTATCACAACTTGAAAATACTTTATTCACTAGCTACAAACCTTATATACATTTATTTCTTATGTGCACAGAATTTTTGCCAAGCTATTTACAACAGTTACTATTGGACATTATTCTCCATTCATGGTTGGCCCGAAGTGTCAGCAATAAGTAGTATCTCAGATTGTTACTGGTAAAAGTGTGAGAAATCGCTATAATTCTCCTGCCTTTATATTTGATGGAATAATTTGCCAGACACTAATCAGAAGTTTTCTGATGGAACTCTGCATTGACAAAAATCAAATTCAAATTCTGAGCTAGCTAGCATTGATTTTTCACATGTATTTTGTGCTTCTGAGGTTTGATACAAGCTTCTTGGCATTCTTCTGTGTGCTTTGTAAGGATGGAGCTCACTTTGAAGTACCTAGGATCTCTGTTTATAAGAGATTGGCCAGATCTGGAAAAGAATATGAATTTGGCTGCTGGGTCATAAATGTCATCATCATGAATTTGGAAGACAGAATAATGCAGCGGCATACTGAGCTTGCTAAAAAAATGAAAGCTGTTAGCTTGTATTCTGTAGTAATTGCATTTGCTTTAATTTTTTTCCCATGCAGGTAATTTAAAAAACATTTTGTCCAGATGCAAAATAATGAAAATACAATGTTAGTTATTTTTTGTCTTTAAGAAGAATATTTTAATTGAATCTTTTTTTGATAAATTTTAGAGTGCTCTCAAAATAGTTTGTATTCTGCTGCTGCTGATCTAGGTACAAAAAAATCTGGACTGTTTTGACCATCTGCTGGTATTTCCAGCCAGTGTTTGCCTACAAACAATCAAAAAATTCACAGTGAACTTGAATATCAGAGAGTAGTGTGAACATTGGAGGCTAATTCTTCCAAACCCTGACAAATATGAAAACACTGGCATAGCTTTACTTAAAATGACACCTACTAAAGCGGGTTTCCATGTGTTATTCTACAGTTCTCAGCGTGAAGATTCAGACAAAAGGACTAAAATCTTATCTCTTTCATTCTTTCATATTGTACTCATTTATTTTGTTATTATTACTTTTCAAATTTTTGAACTTAAAATATTCTGCTTTATAAGGTCTCGGTTTAAGAGTCATGAGCATTGAGTTAATGATGTCAGTTTTCTGTAAAAAGTATTAAGGATACGGTCTGGACCTCAGGTATTTCCACCATGCCAAAAGGATGATCCTTGGCAAGCAAAGCGAAGCAACAACAACAAGAAAACATACAAAACAGCTGATTGGAGCAATATTTTCCCTTAGATGTTCTACGAAATTACATTGAGTTTCTGTAATGCATGAAGGCAGGATTTATGTTTTTCAGATGTATTCATGTGCTTTGGTAATGGCTGATTACATTGAATTTGAGGGCCAGATTTCACATTCTAATCTATAGCTGAATATGGTCCCACGCATGTAGAACATTCATTAATGCTGGTCTCACAATCATTCATAAGTTTAAGAAGAAGAAATGTCTGCTTTAAAATGTTAGGCTTTTTCTTGATATTTTCACGTTGTATGATAAGCATTTACATGTTTTGGAATGAACACTTAAACACTATATTCAATGACTAGGGACTAAATAATAATACATAATAATACACTTGCTTACAAGCTTACATGCACACAAGCTTCACATACTTTATTGAGCTGTTTGTGGCAACACTGTAAGGGCCACTTACTATTTCAGCATTCAATTTTGAATTTAATTCTTTGAAGTTTTTGCATACATTAAACCTATTGTATGTGTCTGCACACTTGCATGTTTATGTATATATGTGTATCTGTTTGTTTATTAGTGTAATTAAAATAAATTTAGCTTAAACACTTATGATAGGAGTGTTTAGACATTTAACACTTTGTAACAATTAGATACTTCTGATGCTGGATCCAAAACAGGGGAGGAAGATTGGAAAATTTAATGTTTTGGCAGTAAACACCATGTATTCTCTTGAAATAATTGTTTTTTATCTTGTTCTTAGGAAAAATGGTCCTATATTGATGGAGGCATAACAATCCAGTCAAGTGTCACAGGTAATTATAGTTGGATAGCTTTAAAAATCTATCTGAATATTTGGAAGGAGAAGTTTGTACTACACAGCCACATTCTCAGAAGGTTACTGCTTTCTTGAGCTAGATTGATGGTATCTCTAATTCAAGAAAAGATGACTTTTGAGCACTGAGGTCTGGAAGATAAATTCCACACTTAATGGTGTACCTTGATTTGTTATAGCTCTCAGAAATGTGTCAGTATATTTTTTTCTTATAGTAAAACAGATTCTTCTTTAGGACCATTAGCTCATTTCTTTCTGGGGGAATTTCTGAGTTATCTAAGCAGATAAAGGAAGGCTCTTTCTGTAGAAATATGTATATTATACTCCTGTTGCCCGGTATTAGTTCACGTGTATCCACATTTTGTCCAGCTTTTTATTCTAACAGTTGATTCCGTTTTCTACATCTTACTTGATTTACCTATAGGTATACTAGTATATCCCATGGAGGAGGGCATGGCACCCCACTCCAATATTCTTGCCTGAAGAATCCCATGGACAGAGGGGCATGGCAGGCTACAGTCCTTAGGATCGCAAAGGTTCGGACATGACTGAAACAACTTAGCATGCACTCAAACAAGCACATATAAGTAGTACATAAACTTTTGTCCTAAGGCTTTGCATTTAAATATATTTTCTGATACCTTCTCCTAGTCCTTACTCTTTTTTTTCTCCCCCACTGTGGGGGGAAAGGGAGAGAATAAGGCACTATACAGTTGTTAATACTCACCTTAAGCTTTTTCCTTGGGTTATAGAGGAAAAATACATTTTCCTTTGGAGCTAATAGATGCTCTTGTCTGCTATAATAACTATGAATTAGTATCTTTAATTCTTGCCTAAAAATTGGTAGTCAGTTTCAGAGATAAATGAGATTCTTCCCTTCTTCATTAGAAAGCCTCTTTACTATTATGTAATCTATTTTTTTCTTAAACCTACAAATATTTTTGAAAAATAAAATAAGGAGGATCATAGGGATTTGCTTTGTCATTTTAAAGTTCTATCTTTGACTGTTTCGTAGTTTGGCTCTTTAAAATATATAATAGTCAAAAACTAAATGATTATGTTTTTCTTTTGAAGCCACTTTCCCAGAAAAATAAAGAGAAAAATATGTGCAGCTGCCTAATAATTTGATCAGGTTTCTTTTTCAATTATATTTCATGGTGAATATCTTTAAATCTCAAAAAATTTTTATCCTACAAAGTTAATTCTCTTTAGCAAAGATTTTCATTAATTTTTACTCTTAGAGGTAAATTTCCCATAATTTTAGTCGTAAAATAAGTCATATAACTTTTTTTCTTTAATAGCTATAGATGAAAATTTTCATTTTCTATAGATTTTATTTTTATTCACTCACATCATTATATTTTAATGGTTCTTTAATCTTTTGGGGAAATCATATGTTACTTTAGTGTCACAAATATATATTGCAATTTTTCAGTGAGAAAAATGAAACTCTCTATAAATACTTTTCAGAAATATTTTTCTGTTACATACAATTATTAAATTTTTCAAAGAATAAATTTAAAGCCTATTTTATTTTTGAGGGGGCAAATACCTTAATAGTGTCTTTGTTGAACTCAAATGCTACCTTTCTCAGTTGAAACACAGTTGCCTAAAAATTGCCCTTCTTTTTTACAGAGACTATGTAGGACAGGGCTGACAATCAGGAGAGTGTGGACGCTATGGTGTCCATGATAGCCTCACTCTACTCTTTCCACTCAGGAAATGGATTTAAGAGTATTCATCCACAGAAGTATAGGGTGGGCTTATGAAACTTGAAGTGGTGGAGCCAGATTTGGAATTCTGGCGGGAGCAACCATTGAAGCTTGGGTCTCCTGGAGGCACTCTCTTCTTCTGGCTGGGTTTGGTGTTATCTGCATCACTAGGGTCAAACACCACCGTCATGGATTCCATCCTGGTCACGGTGTACAGGCTGCTTTGCCGAGTTGGGTGAAACCTGGTAGTCTTGAGCTCCAGCTCATCATAGCTAGAAACTTCAATGAAAGGACACCAGCGGAATGCTCTCTTGAAGCCTGCTCGAAATCTGAGGAGAAGCAGGCCACAAGAAGAAAAGGTCATATTTTCAAGTGGAAATTTCCTTCAACTTCTACAGAAAGCTCTGCTTAATGCAATTAAGCCAACTCATTTTTTGAATTTAATTTTCTAGTCTAACTTTTAGAATTTATGCCACAGTATTGGTACTAGTTTTCTAAGTCCTTTTTGTTTGAATTGAATCTTAATTTCCCATTGATCAAAAGCAAGTCATCAAAGAGTAAAAGTGCAGTGTCAGTAATCAATATGTCAAAGAAGCAGTGTAGGTTTCTTCAATAATTTTATACATTTGCATAAGTGAATTAAGCTTTCTGGATATGGCTCTGAAAAATGACATATTTTGAAATAGATTCTTACAGTAATAATTACACATTTATAAATTAATCTCATTTAATATCAAAATTAATTGCTCAGCTGGATGTTTTTATCTAATTGTGTATGAAAGTGTAAAATCCTTGGCTTTGTTAGCCATTAAATGAAGTTGATTAAAAACATATGTTCTGCTTTTGGGGTTATTGGAATTGATATATGGCTTGTGCAATTACTGAAAAAAAGTAAGAATTAAATAATACTTTTAAGAAACTTAAGGAATGATGTGGTAGATGTCTAACTGAAAATAGAGCTGAGAATTTAGGTTGAGTAGCTACCTACACGAAGTCCCATTTCTATCTGGCTACCATATTGGTTTATTAAGGAAATTATTCACCTTATGAAATGTAACGCTTCCCCCTCCACGTGCTGACCTTACAACTAAGGTGTTTTTAATCTGGAAACCACCGTTTACCTTTTTTTCCCAGTCTTAAATTTAATTGTGAATATTTCTCCTTCTCTTTCCAACTTCACTTTAAAACTAGCTTCCCCTCTTCCAGAGGTGGCACCCTGTCTTACTCACTGACCTCATCATACTAGAGGGAGGTTTGGGATTCTTCTCCTTAGTGTTGCTTCTGTTACTCTTATGACACCTTCTATTTTGAAGTATATTTACAAAACTTCCTTCTTAAAAGATCACAGATGCCGTCATCTCTCCATCTGTGCATTTTTACAAAGTGTCTTCATTTCTTTGAGGACTTGAGCACACCACCTCACCTCCTTTAACAATAGGACATTTCTTTTTCTTTGACAAGTAAAATTCTGAAGGATTTGGAGAGAGAATTTGGCCTATATAGAAACCAGCTGTTTAGAACCCCCAAGAGCATTGTTTTGAGGGGGTAACTGTTAAGGTGAGATAATTCGTTAAATAGGAAGGAGTTGGGTTTCCTTGGTGTCTCCGCTGGTAAAGAATCCACCAGCAATGCAGGAGACCTGGGTTCGATCCCTGGGTTGGGAAGATCCCCTGGAGAAGGGAATGGCTACCCACTCCAGTATTCTGACTTGGAGAATTCCATGGACTGTATAGTCCATGGGGTCACAAAGAGTCAGATACGACTGAGTGATTTCCACTTTCACTTTTTTACTAGAAAAATACCTAGCTCTGTGTTCCTCTCAGTGAATTTTTCAATTTTCCATTCCTTTTGAATTTTAACTGTGTACCAAGAAGCTTAAACAATATTATATGCTTTCAGTGAAGCCAGAAGTGACAAAGAACTTGCATTTGGTAATCTTATTTTTACCTCTTATTCAGACAGCAGTAGATGATGGGGTTGTACATGGTTGAGCTCATTGCCAGCCAAAAGCTAGCCAGATAGACCTGCTGAATATACTTCCACCTGTTTAGTTGTTGATAGATTGCAGTGAGGATGAAATAAATATGGTAAGGCAGCCAGCAGATGGCAAATGTCACCACAACAATAATCATCATTTTTACAACCTGGAAAAAAAGAAAGAGGTCACTTTTAGCAAATATGGAAGTCATTATATTAGTTCTAATAGCTTACCACAAATCATATTTTGCTGCCTATACAGTTAAATATATGGCTTGCCTAAGAAATAGTCAAAAAGTTAAAAAATGGCAAGGTAATATCAGGATAGTTACCTAAGTTTCAAGAAAGCATTCTTGTGTCACCTAGTGAATGGGTGGCACTCACTCAAATAGAAATGTATTTTAATTGACTTGAAGAAAATAAGTGTTTATGAAACAACAAAGAGCCTGGGAGCAGAAAGGAGAAAGAGCTAGGATTTGGCTGTGCTAGCCCACACTATAAGAGAGTGAAGACATCATGTCTAGAGAAACTGGCTGTTGAGGGACAGTGCGGGTATGTCAGACGGTAGGGGTTGAGCAAGTTCCTCAGTACTTATTATTGCCTGAGTATAGCTCATGACTATTCAGATTTCTTTACTCTAATACCATGCTCAGTGGGAAACCTTCAGAATGTTAATTTGGTTTCTTTTGTAATCTGATATTGGGAAAGGTTTCTCTTGATAGTGATAAAGGATATTCACATTAGTCTGAGGAAATATCACTAACTTTACATTTGTAAGTAGGCAGTTGGCTTATACACCTGGTCTATATATCGACTTCTGTGATTTTGTTAAGCATGGATTATTTCCTCTCTTTCCACACTTACTACAATATGTTTGAAAGCTCCTGTCAAAGTAGAATGCAATCTTTCCTCCACTAGTCTTTAAATTCCTAAAAGGCATAGAGAATGTCTTAATTATCTTAATATCCCCAGCATCTAGCACGGTGTCTAGTATATGGCTAGAGATAGATAATTAGATATAAGATGAATGAGTAAGGAATGACTGTACAATTTGTAATAGGAAGTTGAGTGAGAGGATGTTTTGTATGTCTCTAAATAGGATAAAATAGGATAAAATTTGCTAGACCCAAAGTAATCAACACGGTGATTACTGTGATCACAGTGATCAATACAGTGATTAAAGTGCATAGAAAGCCAAGTGAAAGGGAAAAATTAGTAACAACATTTTAGAATAACCTCATTTAATATTCCTCATTTACTCAACCAATCTGTTGAGTAAATTTGTTCATACTTCTTTTGGGAATTTGTAAAAAGTTTAAAATAATGCATATTAAACAAAATCATTTTGAGGTTTACCCATAGTCATATTAGAACACAAATCAGAGAAATTCCTGATGTAAATGACCTATGTAGCATCTTGAAACTATGAAAATACATTATTTAACTACTGGGTTCATCATTTGATTGCAAGTGGGGATTCAGATGAAAGTTGACAAGGTTAAAAATCATGAGAGACATGATTCTAGAAACAGACAAAGCATGAAATGGATCAGTGTGGAAAGCAAAGCTTTCCCAAGGGTCTAATCATGGTAACATCCAGGTATCTGGTATTAGGTGATAAAAATTGGCCATCAGAGCTGAAAATCCAGATCAGTAGCTCATAAAATGTCATCATTGGCCACATAATGGAAAATGTTTTGATTTTTTCCCATGTTTTTTCAATTGCATTTTTTTTTCTGAATAACTGTGTTCAGAATTCTGCATTTTATTTCTCTTATTTTTATTTATATATTTGTAGGATACAAGTAAGGGGAATATTTAAACATAATTTATATTTATACAATGCTTCACACATCTAGCAACTTACTAATTGGTTTTCAGTTGGACTTTAGGAAGTTAAGGCAAAGACCAAGAGACTTGACCACTGTGATTCATGAAATCTAAGTTAGATTTTTTAAAACCCAGACTCTTAAGTCTGTTTTTTTAAATGCTTACAGTTAATAACACTTACTGAATGCCTATTGGGTCTAAAAAAACATAATAGAGAAAGATAATGGGTAGAGAACCAATTCCTTATCCTGAAGAATATTATGATATAATGAAAAATATTGAAATGTAAATTAAAGTACATAGAAATCTGAATATAAACACGTGTAAATAAAGTAAAAAATAATATTTATGAGACTTTGAAAGTGAAAGTCACTCAGTCGTGTCGGACTCTTTGCAACCCCATGAACTATACAGTCCATGGAATTCTTCAGACCAAAATACTGGAGTGGGTAGCCTTTCTCTTCTCCAGGGGATATTCAATCCAGGGATTGAACCCAGGTCTCCCATATTGCAGGCAGATTCTTTATCAGCTGAGCCACAAGGGAAGCCCAAGAATATTGCAGTGGGTAGCCTATCCCTTCTTCAGCAGATCTTCCTGACCCAGGAATTGAACTGGGGTCTCCTGCATTGCAAGCAGATTCTTTACGAACTGAGCTATCTTTGCACAATTATCGCTTTTTCTATGACCAGCCTATTCAAAGTTGCAATCTGTCCTTCCAGCACTCCCTAAACCCCTTAGCCTGTTCTTTATTTTCAGTTTATGTGTCATGTGTATTCTTTACTTTGTGTCTCCTTATGCTAGAATACTAAAACAAAAAAAAAGCAAGAATTTTCTGCTTGTCTTATTTACTTACATATTTCAGTCATGTAGACTAGATTTCACACAAAATTGGTGTTCAGAGTTTTGAAAAATAAGTTAATTAAACTGAATAAAAAAAGAAAGAAACTAAAAGACAAGTAGTTGGTTAGGTGATGCTCATGATTTTACTCCATCATGAAATACTCGTATCATTTGTCCTCCAACTTTAAGCATATATAATATACAATGAGTTATTTCCTTTTCTAGGCCAACAAATTCAAGTAATGTGTATGACTGCAAAGCAATATTATCAATATATTATTTTGGATGCATGAATGCACTGCATTTCATTCTGAATAAATGTTAAGAGCAATAAAAAACATTGACAGTGTGAACATGGTTCAAGCTACTATGTTGAATACAGTATCAGCAGATATACATAACATTGCTTTTATACAGTGTAACGGAAAACTCCCTTTGCATGAAATTGTTTTCCAACAATAGCGGAAGAGCTACAAAGGCTATCAGAATCTTTTAACGTAATTGCCAACCATCAGTGCGGAAGAAGTACAGAAAGAAGGAAAATTAAAGTGCATGTGTAGAAACAGTATCAGATAAATTATAATTCACACACACATGGCCTTAAGGATTCTGTTGCAAGACATTCAGAAGCTTCTTTGAAGGTTTTTCAGTTCAGTTCAGTTCAGTCACTCAGTCGTGTCTGACTCTTTGCGACCCCATGAATCGCAGCATGCCAGGCCTCCCTGTCCATCACCAATTCCTGGAGTTTACTCATACTCAAGTTCATCAAGTTGGTGATGTCATCCTACCATTTCATCCTCTGTCATCCCCTTCTTCTGCCCCCAATCCCTCCCAGCATCAGGGTCTTTTCCAATGAGTCAACTCTTCACATGAGGTGGCCAAAGTATTGGAGTTTCAGATTCAGCATCAGCCCTTCCAATGAACACCCAGGACTGATCTCCTTCAGGATGGACTGGTTGATCTCTGTGCAGTCCAAGAGACTCTCAAGAGTCTTCTCCAACACCACAGTTCAAAAGCATCAATTCTTTGGTGCTCAGCTTTCTTCACAGTCCAACTCTCACATCCATACATGACCACTGGAAAAACCATAGCCCTGACCAGACAGACCTTTGTTGGCAAAATAATGTCTCTGCTTTCTAATATGCTATCTAGGTTGGTCATAACTTTCCTTTTAAGGAGTAAGCGTCTTTTAATTTCATGGCTGCAGTCACCATCTGCAGTGATTTTGGAGCCCAAAAAATAAAGTCTGACACTGTTTCCCCATCTATTTCCCATGAAGTGATGGGACCAAATGCCATGATCTTAGTTTTCTGAATGTTGAGCTTTAAGTCAACTTTTTCACTCTCCTCTTTCACGTTCATCAAGAGGCTCTTTAGTTCCTCTTCACTTTCTGCCATAAGGGTGGTGTCATCTACATAACTGAGGTTATTGATATTTCTCCCAGCAATCTTGATTCCAGCTTGTGCTTCTTCCAGCCCATCGTTTCTCATGATGTACTCTGCATATAAGTTAAATAAGCAGGGTGACAATATACAGCCTTGACATACTTCTTTTCCTATTTGGAACCAGTCTGTTGTTCCATGTCTAGTTCTAACTCTTGCTTCCTGACCTGCATATAGGTTTCTCAAGAGGCAGGTCAGGTGGTCTGGTATTCCCATCTCTTTCAGAATTTTCCACAGTTTATTGTGATCCATACAGTCAAAGGCTTTGGCATAGTCAATAAAGCAGAAATAGATGTTTTTCTGGAACTCTCTTGCTTTTTTGATGATCCAGGGGATGTTGGCAACTTGATCTCTGGTTCCTCTGCCTTTTCTAAATCCAGCTTGAACATCTGGAAGTTCATGGTTCATGTATTGCTGAAGCCTGGCTTAAAGAATTTTAAGCATCACTTTACTAGCGTGTGAGATGAGTACAATTGTGCGGTAGTCTGAGCATTCTTTGGCATTGCCTTTCTTTGGGATTGGAATGAAAACTGACCTTTTCCAGTCCTGTGGCCACTGCTGAGTTTTCCAAATTTGCTGGCATATTGAGTGCAGCACTTTCACAGCATCATCTTTCAGAATTTGAAATAGCTCAACTGGAATTCCATCACCTCCATTAGCTTTGTTCGTAGTGGTGATTTCTAAGGCCCACTTGACTTCACATTCCAGAATGTCTGGCTCTAGGTGAGTGATCACACCATGGTGATTATCTGGGTTGTGAAGATCTTTTTGTACAGTTCTTCTGTGTATTCTTGCTACTTCTTAATATATTCTGCTTCTGTCAGGTCCATACCAGTTCTGTCCTTTATTGAACCCATCTTTGCATGAAATGTTCCCTTGATATCTCTGATTTTCTTGAAGAGATCTCTAGTCTTTCCCATTCTGTTGTTTTCCTCTATTTCTTTGCATTGATCGCTGAGGAAGGCTTTCTTATCTCTCCTTGCTATTCTTTGGAACTCTGCATTTAAATAGGAATATATTTCCTTTTCTCCTTTGCTTTTCACTTCTCTTCTTTTCACAGCTATTTGTAAGGCCTCCTCAGACAACCAATTTGCCTTTTTGCATTTCTTTTCCATGGGGATGGTCTTGAACCCTGTCTCCTATACAGTCTCATGAACCTCCATCCATAGTTCATCAGGTTCTCTGTCTATCAGATCTAGTCCCTTAAATCTATTTCTCACTTTCACTGTATAATCATAAGGGATTTGATTTAGGTCATACCTGAATGGTCTAGTGGTTTTCCCTACTTTCTTCAGTTTAAGTCTGAATTTGGCAATAAAGAGTTCACAGTCTGAACAACAATCAGCTCCTGGTCTTGTTTTTGCTGACTGTATAGAGCTTCTCCATCTTTCGCTGCAAAGAATATAATCAATCTGATTTCGGTGTTGACCATCTGATGATGTCCATGTGTAGAGTCTTCTCTTGTGTTGTTGGAAGAGGGTGTTTGCTATGACCAGTGCATTCTGTTGGCAAAACTCTGTGAGTCTTTGCCCTGCTTCATTCTGTACTCCAAGGCCAAATTTCCCTGTTACTCCAGGTTTTTCTTGACTTTCTACTTTTACATTCCAGTTCCCTATAATGAAAAGGACATCTTTTTTGGGTGTTAGTTCTAAAAGGTCTTGTAGGTCTTCATAGAGCCGTTCAGCTTCTTCAGTGTTACTGGTTGGGGCATAGGCTTGGATTACCGTGATATTGAATGATTTGCCTTGGAAACAAACGGAGATCATTCTGTCGTTTTTGAGATTGCGTCCAAGTACTGCATTTTGGACTCTTTTGTTGACCATGATGGCTACTCCATTTCTTCTAAGGGATTCCTGCCCACAGTAGTAGATATAATGGTCATCTGAGTTAAAATCACGCATTCCAGTCCATTTTAGTTTGCTGATTCCTGGAATGTCAACATTCACTAATTTTTAGGAAAAATCTAAAAGAATCCAAGAGAATGGATCTTTTACAGTGAAACAACTGCTGTATTTTATTTACTGCTATGCAATGTTTTAATCATTACCATGGGTCTCTGCTCATAAAATTTTGTGAAATTATTTCAGATATCAAACTTTCAGGCTCCCAGGTTTGATATAAATGCAAAAGTAGTCCCTCTGGTGGACAGAATTATTTTGCTTTATGAAATACTGAAAATATGAAATTGTAACCATCTTCCTCATAAAAAGGTGAGGGAAAGAGCACTTTGAAGCACAAACCTTGAGCAATGATAGATGTGTAACTGCTCAGATCCCCCCATGTCTCATGGCTGGATAATGGCACTAGCTCAGATAGGCTCTAAATGCTATTCAGGAAAGTTGGTAGACTTGGTATGTTTTAGGCAAGATAAGAGACTGGGATGGAGATTATTCAAATCTCTCACCATGTCTTAACAAATTTTATTGTGACTTGAATCAAAGATGGGTTGGTGTTGGATATTTCTTGAAGCTGAAAGACACATCCAGCTTCTGAGGCAATGGGATTTATTTTCCATGGCAACATGGACACTTGCGGCCACCCTGTGCTGCAAGAAGGCACTTACTAGCAGAAGAAGAAGGGAGGTGGGACAAGTGAAGTAGCTCTTGTAACAACACTGCCCGTCTTTAATAGTTTAGAATCCACTTTACTCACATAGGCAGGATTGAATGCATATCAAAAGTTAGTGAGAATAAGCTTTGGGCACCTTTTATTCATGTATCTAAGGGAAAAATATTCTTTGATTTTCATATCTTGTGCAGGCTAGAGTGGAATGCCTGCAGCTGTTCTTATCTATCATATTAAATTAATGCAGGATGGATGATTTTGAGGTTTTTAGTTGTAAAAGAAAAATGGATCAGTCTAGGAGATTAAATGAAATATTGCCAACCTCAAAAAAATCTGGGAATTATACTCTTCAAGGAAGAATTTATTCTTTGTAAATGTCTGCATTGGAAATGGTCAACTTGTAGTGAGAAGAAACATCCTATTTTGATTAAAATCTCAGGGCATGTTTTAAAGAACCATCCCATGGACTATACCCTACTAGTTCTCTGTAACTTTTGTCTGCACAAATGTCCTTAAATGACAAATATATCTCTTTAGGTCAAAATTATACACTTGCTTATTCTAGCTTCATATGAGCAAATTAAAATAATATTCTCAAGAATAATATATGGAAAAAATTAATCACAAACATCAAAATATAAAGTACTGTGTCTTGGATTATTTACGTGGGCTTTTTTGTTGCTTCAGTTTCAAAGAACACATTTAAAAAGGAAACCAGATCTGAAAGAGACACGTGCACCCCAATGTTCATCGCAGCACTGTTTATAATAGCCAGGACATGGAAGCAACCTAGATGCCCATCAGCAGATGAATGGATAAGGAAGCTGTGGTACATATACACCATGGAATATTACTCAGCCATTAAAAAGAATTCATTTGAATCAGTTCTAATGAGATGGATGAAACTGGAGCCCCTTATACAGAGTGAAGTAAGCCAGAAAGATAAAGAACATTACAGCATACTAACACATATATATGGAATTTAGAAAGATGGTAACGATAACCCTATATGCAAAACAGAAAAAGAGACACAGAAATACAGAACAGACTTTTGAACTCTGTGGGAGAAGGTGAGGGTGGGATGTTTCGAAAGAACAGCATGTATATTATCTATGGTGAAACAGATCACCAGCCCAGGTTGGATGCATGAGACAAGTGCTCGGGCCTGGTGCACTGGGAAGACCCAGAGGAATCGGGTGGAGAGGGAGGTGGGAGGGGGGATCGGGATGGGGAATACGTGTAAATCTGTGGCTGATTCATATCGATGTATGACAAAACCCACTGAAATGTGAAGTAATTAGCCTCCAACTAATAAAAAAATAAATAAATAAATAAAAATGTCAGTACCAAGTGCAAAAATAAAACTAAGTAGTAACACTTGTGAAAAAAGTTGAGGGTATTTTCAACTCAAAAAGTTGAGTTGAATTTTCCCAATAATTTCAGAATTAAATGAGAATATTGTGTTAGTGTCATCCAAGAAATTTGACATTGTTGCCAAATCCAGGTAATGTGACTATCCAGTTAACATTAGCTTAGAGCAATGCCTATATGGAATTATGTTGGGGCCAAACAAACAGAAAACCATATATATATATGCATGCAAATGTGTAGAATGCTTCTGTGTGTGTGTGTATGTTTGTGTGTATGTGTGGTATTGTGTTTAGATTCCACTTCTTTACATTTCATTGGTTGTTTCACTTTTAATGTAATTTTACTTTTCCAATGGAAACAGCCTTTTACAGTATTATTAATTTCAGGTTTATGATGATCTGAAGCCAAAACAAAAGGGATGTCACATAAAGGAAGGCAAGAAGACATTAGAAAAGAAAGTACATTAAGGCAAGAGGAATAAAGACTGATGTTACGGGATCATGGCTAGAGATAAAACTTATAGAGGCTTACTATGGACTGAATTATGTTCCCACCCCCACATTTTTAAAGTTTACTTATCCTTTAATTTATTAAAATTTTTTTCTAGATTTATTGAGATATAATTATGCTCATAATTAGGCTCATAACATTATGCAAGTTAAAGTGTACAGCATGATGATTTGATACATGTACCTATTGTGAGATGATTATTAACACCATCACCACCTCACACAGTTACTTGTGTGTGTGTGTGTATATGCGTGCTTGTTGAGAACATTTAATATCTACTCTGGTATAACACCTATGAGGCATCCCCAGTGGCTTGTGAACTGGCTTCCTGATGGGATCCATGATGGGTTAGTAGGATCTGAATCCCTTTGACATGTTCAGTTTGGAGCCCTGCCTACTGCTCTCCCAGCTTTATCCATCCCCTAGTTGTGCAGATCTCCACAGTCCTCTGGATAGAGGGAGACAGAGATGGGCTCTTTGGCAGGGCTCCACACATCTGAGGAAGCTGGGAACTCATCCCTCACATCCTTTTGTCACCACCACCCCATCCCTGAGGGAGAAATCACAGCTGAGAAGACCCTCTTGGTACCAAGTTGTGTCACCATGGGGAGGACGTGATGTATACGAAGTCAGTTTGTTCCTCTCACTCTTTCCAGGGCATCCAATCTCAGATTTTTTTTTTTGTACTGCAACTTCTCTATTGGAATCCTGGACTTCCACAAAGGTTCTCTGATCCATGGGTGACCATCTAAATCAGTTTTTTCAAGGGACTCCAGGTGCACAGCTAAGGGCCACTCCAGGGTTCATGGAGTGAACAGGGTTCAAGGTCTGTATGTTTATTATCTGACTCCAGTGGGCAAGACTCTTCCCAGGTATGGTGCTGGTGACATAACCAAAGCCAGATGGGGATGTGGCCAAGTCCTCTGAGGTGTGGACTTGTTTCTGCATCCATAGCTGAGACCATGGTAGGTAAGGCATCCTCCAGGGTGCAGGTCTATCTTAAAGTGATTCTCCTCATTTTTCCACTGCACTGTGGTTTGTCTCCTACCTGGATCCTCCAGATACCAGAAAGGCACTATTGTTTATGGATAGATTTCAAATTGTTGTTGTTGAGGTGGGTATGATGAGGGACATCTTATTTGGCCATCTTGCAGATGTCATTCCCCCGAATTCATTTGTTGAAGTCCTAATCCTCAGTACCTCAGCGTGTGACTGTATGTGGAGACAGGTCTTTAAAGAGATAATTAAGGTAAAATAAGGTCATGAGGGTGGGACCTAAACCAATATAACTCGTGTTCTAAAAGGAAAAGGCAATTAGAACACAGACACACAGAAGGAAGACCTCTGTGAAGACAGAAGGTTACAGCCATCTGCAAGCATGGCTGACACCTCTTAGAAAAACCACTCTTGATGATACTTGAACTTATACTTCTAGCCCCCTGAATTGTGAGAAAATATTTCTATTGTTTAAAATAGCAGTCTATGTTATTTTGTATGGCAACCTGAGCAGATGAATACCATGTTTGAAATGCCGAGGACAGTTTAATATGTATGGCTTCATTCCAGCAAAGTAGGAGGCAAAATACTATACATTTTCCCAGTGAAAATAGAGATTTCCAGAGAGATTCTGATTGCCTGAGAATTGCTTTCAGGGAAGTAAAGGACAGACTAGGATCTTCATTTCCATCAGCTGAGCATCTCTTAGGTTATATATGGCCTTCCTCACAAGGGCTGTTTTCCATGATAAATCCTTTGCAACAGAAATGACAAGCACACAGAAGACTTACTTGCTGGGCAGGGTGATAGATTCTTCGTGGTTGTTATATAAATCAAAAATCCAACTGAATCTATCACTTGAGTTTAGACTGAAGAGTGGTTCCTTTGTTTAAGGCAAAAGGCTTCTTTGTTATTATACTTAGATATTCTCTTGTGAAGGAGCAGATCTGGCTTGTTAGTATTTAGAGGAAAATAATTAAAATAGAAAATAGCCATAAAAAATTCTGTGGTTTATGAAACAATAGAAGTAGATCTATTTGCCAATATTTTAGCTATTCAATTAAACAAGACCAATTTCAACAGGGAATAACAAAAAACAAGTTGTCACATATTATGAATATTGTGGCCAAGTCATATTTTTGAGGTTTCTTTTATGGTAGAATAGGGAAGAATGTTAAAATATGGTTTAAAATGTGGTTTACTTTAAAGGCATACATCTAGCAAATAACACAAAAATGTAATGAAATTAAAAGTGTGTGCGTGCTCGGTCGTGTCCAACTCTTTGAGGTCCCATGCCATGCTTTTTCTGTCCATAGAATTTCCCAGGCAAGAATACTGCAGAGGGTTGCCATTTCCAGTTCCAGTTAAGGTTTAGGATCTTTTGACATACAGAAGGGGAGAGAGTCAAGAAAATTTCTGCCTCAATTACCCTTCTATGGAAGAGGGTTTAAGAGAGGAAAGAGCTGAAATTAACTGCCAGGTCACCTCATCTTTCTTTGTTGTAGAAGTTGCAAGGAGAGATCTGTTTTCTTGAGAATGGGCCTGGCCAGAAAAAGGACTAGGCTGACATCATTTGCCAAAATAACAGATTTCATGTCTTGTTATGTGTTGACATAGCTTGGGGGGGGTGTTAAAAAATATTATTAATATGTTATTATTAGTATATTGTGGTCCAAAATGTTGAGCCAGCCAGTGTCTTTTGCAGTTAGCTTTTTATCTTGAAGGTGTGCATACTTTGCTTTTTTTTGAAACAGTGTAAATCTGGAATATTTGAGATTACTCTTTTCTATATTTCTGTAGAAAATAAGATCAGTCATCGAAAATTAATGTTTTCTCTACAGTATGACCCACTAAAAAGCATGATTTGTAAATGATGCTGTCCTTGTTTGTAGTTACCTTGAAATAAATCTGCATGATTTGCATATGCTTACCCCTGGAAAGTCCCAATCCAGTTTCTTTCCCTGTAAAAATTTCTACCGAACCTTTGGGAGAGTACCTCAAGCTCACTCTTGGAGTAGCTCCCCTCATATTTCTTCATGCAGGTAGGGTTTAGATACTTCCTAATTAGACATAGTGGGCTTCCGAGGTGGCACTAGTGGTACAAAACCCATCTGCCAATGCAGGAGGTGTAAGAGAGGCAGGTTCGATCCTTGGGTCAGGAAGATCCCTTGAGGAGGACGTGGCAACCCACTCCAATATTCTTATCTGGAGAATCCCATGGACAGAGGAGCCTGGTGGGCTACAGTCCATAGGGTTGCAAAGAGTTGGACATGACTGAAGTGACTTAGCACACATACACACAGTTAATCCTAGCATATTATATCTTATAACACAGATACATATTATAGTCAAGCCTGTTTCTACTTCCTTCTCTCTGGATATGGGCATGTGCATTATTAATCTTTGTGTCTCCAAAACTTAACATAGTTCTTGGCATTCAATAAATACCTATTGATTGAGGATATCTTAACTTTATTGTCCATGTTATGAAAATTTTGATTGCAAGAAATATCATTTATCTTTTTCTTACCAGTGTTTTGCCCTATCGTGCACATAATAAGAATTCAAAAATAATATTTAAGTAAACAAAAGCAAAAATTATTCCAAATGTTTTAAACCTAATTAAAATCATTATTATTGCCCTTGGTCTTTATATTTAGCTGGATGTTTGGAAAGAACAGTTATATGAACCATGTAAAGGTATAACCTTAAGAAAGAAGTTCAGTTGTCTTTGTTTACTTAATCAATTATATCCTGAAATTACAATTGTTCTACAATAATGCCACTTTTCTAGAGAAACCAAGGCCCTAGCTCTAGAGATACAGTGCTAAATTAAAAAGAAAATATATTTTATGTTTTCACAACACTTACATTACACTAAAGAGGTAGTCATTAAATAATAAATAGACAAATATGTATAAAACTACAAATTATGATGAATTCTATAGAGAAAAAGAATGTCTAGGTTATAGAATACAATGGAAACTCTATTTGAGGAAGTAATATGTCAGCTGGAATCCAGATGTACAGAGAGAAGAATCAAAGACACGTCAGTCTATGTCCTGATAACAGTGTGAATGGAGACTGAGACATGGAGGAAAGGGCAGCTGAAAGCAAGCATCGTTGGAACATAGTATGGGAATAGTTCAGTTGCATAGAATTAGGATGACAATAAATGTTCATCGTAGCACTGTTTATAATAGCCAGGACATGGAAGCAACCTAGATGCCCATCAGCAGATGAATGGATAAGGAAGCTGTGGTACATATACACCATGGAATATTACTCAGCCATTAAAAAGAATTCATTTGAATCAGTCCTAATGAGATGGATGAAACTGGAGCCCATTATACAGAGTGAAGTAAGCCAGAAAGATAAAGAACATTACAGCATACTAACACATATATATGGAATTTAGAAAGATGGTAACGATAACCCTATATGCAAAACAGAAAAAGAGACACAGAAGTACAGAACAGACTTTTGAACTCTGTGGGAGAAGGGGAGGGTGGGATGTTTCGAAAGAACAGCATGTATATTATCTATGGTGAAACAGATCACCAGCCCAGGTGGGATGCATGAGACAAGTGCTCGGGCCTGGTGTACTGGGAAGACCCAGAGGAATCGGGTGGAGAGGGAGGTGGGAGGGGGGATCAGGATGGGGAATGCGTGTAACTCTGTGGCTGATTCATATCAATGTATGACAAAACCCACTGAAATGTTGTGAAGTAATTAGCCTCCAACTAATAAAAAAAGAAATGGTAAGATTTGCAAAATTTTGCAGGACACCTTAGAGTTTGCAATTTTGGAGTTTGCAATTTTTAAAATCTATTTTCTTAAATATATTGGAGAACCACTATAAAGCTAAGCAGATTGCAAGAGTTAATTTAGAATGAAAAAACATCATTTTTTTACAGCATGATGACTAGTGTTAATAATACTGTATTGTATATTTAAAAGTTGCTAGGAGAGCAGGATCTTTGAGGTTCCCATAATAAGAAAAAATTATATGTACCAATGGACTTATTGTGGTATCATATAGTAATATATACAAATATCAAATCTTTATGTTGTATGCCTGAAACTAATATAATGTTATATTATGAATTAGATCTCAATAAAAATTCTTGGATGCTGAATAGAGAATAAATCTGAAGAGAACAGGTGTAGATCTGGGGAAATGAGTTGGAGAGGCTGTTGTAGTGGACCTAGTGGCTTTGTAGTGATAGTATCTTGGAGAGTTATTTCAGTGGAAGTAGAGAGAAGCACAGAGATGGGAGATATTTTTAGGGAGGAGGATCAATAGGATTTAGTGATGCGTTAGGTGACAGTGAGAGGGAAAAGGAAGTTTCAAGAATCACTCTTTTCAGAATTTAACATCTGGGTGAATGGAAGTAACAAGTACTAATACTTGGATTACTGCAGGAAGACTCTCCATTATGCCAGATATGAAGACAAACTCAAAGATCAGTTTTGTATATTATAATTTAAAAACGCCTCAGAAATAACAAAAGCAAGGGCATCAATTACACAGCTGATTATTGTATAAACTTAGAGCTAATGGAGGAAGAACTGACTTGGAATAGACACATCAGAGTCAGTGATCTACAGATGATATTTAGTGTCATGGAAATGAATGAGTATAGGAATGAATATAGAAATAGAGTAATGAATATATTCTATATAATTGGTTCTTTTTCTATGGAAAACTCTAATATAGCTTTAATATACTTCACAATTCCCTATTATATATTCAATATTTTTGGCAGTTCTAGAAGTAGTCCAATTTCTGAGCACTTTCATTTTTATATAAAAATATATTTGATCTAGGGGAGAATACATTTTTTTCTGATCATCTATTCTATTCCGCATCAGTAGCTAATGCTGTTTAGTTACTGGCATTATGGCATTGCTTCATACTTTGTTAATCCATTGATTCTGTAAATGTTTATTGAGCATTATATATATATATATATATATATATATATATATATATGTATATATATATGTGTGTGTATGGTATTGGCTCAAACAATTAGGAAGCCTGAGAAGTTCCACAACTTGCCATCTGCAAGGTGGAGACCCAAGAAGGCTGGTGGGGAATATTGATATAGCAACTCAAGTAGTCAGACAGAGAGCAAATTCAACCTTCTTCTGCTTTTTAGTTGTATTCAGGCTCAACATGATGTCCACCTATCAGATGGGGAGGACCATCTGCTTTACTTAGTCTACCAATTCAAATGCTAATCTCTTCTGGAAATATCCTCATAGACACACCTAGAAATAATATTTAACCGACTCTCTGGGTACCCAGTGTCCCAGTCAAACTGACACATAAAATTAACCATTACAATAGCATAGGCTTTCTTATGCTATTGAATTGAATTTTAGTATATTACTAATCAGTTCAGTTCAGTTGCTCAGTCTTGTCTAACTCTTTGTGACCCCATGGACTGCAGCATGCCAGGCTTCCCTGTCCATCACCAATTCCCAGAGCTTACTCAAACTCATGTCCATCACATCGGTGATGCCATCCAACCATCTCATCTTCTGTCATCACCTTGTCCTCCCATCTTTGATCTTTCCCAGTATCAGGGTCTTTCCCAATTAGTCAGTTCTTCATATCAGGTGGCCAAAGTATTGGAGCTTCAGCTTCAGCATCAGTCCTTCCAATGAATATTCAGAACTGATTTCCTTTAGGATGGACTGGTTGGACCTCCTTGCAGTCCAAGGGACCCTCAAGAGTCTTCTTCAACACCACATTTCAAAAGCATCAATTCTTCGGTGCTCAGCTTTCTTTGTAGTCCAACTCTCACATCCATACATGACTACTGGAAAAACCATAGCTTTGACTAGACAGACCTTTGTTGACAAAGTAATGTCTCTGCTTTTTAATATGCTGTCTAGGTTGGTCATAGCTTTTCTTCCAAGGAGCAAGCGTCTTTTAATTTCATGGCTGCAGCCACCATCTTCAGTGATTTTGGAGCCCCCCAAAAATAAAGTCTGCCACTGTTTTCACTGTTTCTGCATCTATTTGCCATGAAGTGATGGGACTGGATGTCATGATCTTAGTTTTCTGAATGTTGAGTTTTAAGCCAACTTTTTCACTCTCCTCTCTCACTTTTTATCAAAAGGCTCTTTAGTCCTTCTTCACTTTCTGCATAAGAGTGGTGTCATCTGCATAACTGAAGTTATTGATATTTCTCCTGGCAATCTTGATTCCACCTTGTGCTTCATTCAGCCTGGGATTTCACATGATGTACTCTGCATATAAGTTAAAGAAGCAGGGTGACAGTATACAGCTTTGACGTACTCCTTTCCCGATTTGGAACCAGTCTGTTGTTCCATGTCCAGTTCTAACTGTTGCTCCTTGACCTGCATACAGATTTCTCAGGAGGCAGGTCAGGTGGTCTGGTATTCCCATCTTTTTAAGGATTTTCCATAGTTTGTTTTGATTCACACAGTCAAAGGCTTTGGCATAGTCAATAAAGCAGAAGTAGATGTTTTTCTGGAACTCTCTTGCTTTTTCAATGATCCAGTGGATGTTGGCAATTTGATCTCTGGTTCTTCTGCCTTTTCTAAATCCAGCTTGAATATCTGCAAGGTCACAGTTCACGTACTGTTGAAGCCTGGCTTGCAGAATTTTGAGTATTACTTTGCTAGCGTGTGAGATGAGTGCAATTGTGTGGTAGTTTGAACATTCTTTGGCACTGTCTTTCTTTGGGACTGGAATGAAAACTGACCTTTTCCAGTCCTGTGGCTGTAAGATAGATATTTGTCTGCATTGCTCATTGCATTCTATTTCAATGGTGGCTAGAGAAACTATTTCCATACAGAAACTTACTTTTATAACATGTGATTGTTGTCAGTGCAGATTTATTTTTACCGTAAGGTAAATATAAGTCAAAAATACACATTCTAGAAGCTTGTACTTTCTTCCCTTAATAGAAGCAATGGTAAAAAAGAAAGAACTTGCTTTTGTATTTTTAAAGTTTTGCAATGTTGTGTTGGTTTCTGATTGCAAATCAAAACTTCAGTGAGGTATCAGCTCACAGCAGTCAGAATGGCCATCATCAAAAAATCTACAAACAATAGATGCTGGAGAGGATGTGGAGAAATGGGAACCCCGATGCACTGTTGGTGGGAATGTAAACTGATATAGCCCTTACAGAGAAGATTATGGAAATTCCTCAAAAAATTAGAACTTGCTTTTTATGGAAAGGAGTGACTCAGAAAAGAATAACAATATGTAGGTACATTTATTTTTATAAGACTGTTTAAGAAAGATGATGATAGATAGATAAATAAATAAATGATAAATAAAACCTCAAAAAGTAAAAGTAAGGGACAAACAGTTGCTTCCTGAAGTAGAAGGGAAACTAAAATTTGTTGAGGTCCCTTTATGTGCAAGGTACTCTGCTTGCATTGTATGCATTATATACTCATTTTAATTAATGTTATTGGTATATAGCTAGCCGTGTTTTAATTAAAGTGAAATGTCTAGTAGGTACAAATTTATTTTCTAATAGGGAGTGTTGTCAAGGAGTTGCAGAGGCTGATTCCGGAGGTAAAGGTAAATAGAACATTTTTCTGTACATGAAATTCTATTCAAGTGAGTGACTCCACATTGCTAAGCTAGACCTCTCTTCTAACCTGTTATTTTTTGCCTTGTGATCCTTAGATGTTTTGGAAATCCGTTTGTGTTTTGATGTAGTTCTTCACTTTTCCATGGTAACATCTTTCAACAACTGGAGTTTTCAATTAAAAAATGATACATGTAATCCCCTTATTTTCATGCCATAATTAAGAGATCTTATCTTTTCTGTTTTAGTCCATGAAGTAAACTTAATCTAGGTGCTCTGGTTCTTTGTCTTGTTTCTAGTAGGTAGATTCCTCAAGGTTTGTTTTGTTTCCGTTTTGTAAGTCCAGGCTCTATCACTCTTTGCCTGTAAAGATAAACTGAAAGTGTTCTTTTCAGGACAGTAAATCTGGACATCATAGAAGGAGCACAGGCTTCTCCCCTGTTGGACAGCTATGTGTCCTCAGAGGATGGAGCAATCTGCCCTATGTGTCCCTAGTGGGTGCATTAGCCCTTTCACAGTCTCAGGAATAATGAGGGTGTTGTGTAAAACCCTCTAGTTTTCTCCCCTTGATTGCAGCACCCACTTGGCTTAACACACTCCTCTGAGCTCGGCCCACTGTCCTATCACAGTTTCTATTTCACTCAGGAGATTTAGCAAGTGGCAGATGAGAAGGTAGAGTTCAGGCCACCATCTTCCCCAACAGATAATCTGTTGGAATATCTCAAATTTTATGTATTAAAAAAGCTCCCTTCATTCTCCACTCCCCCTCCACCCCACCTCCAAAGCCGTTTCTGTAACTTCCCTATCTTAATAAGCGGCACCACACCCATCTAGACACTTAGAAGTCAAGCTTGTTCCTTTGCATCTGCTCATTTTCACTGCCCCTTTCAATATCTAGGCAAATCCTATAGGCCATGTCACCAAAATATCTCAGCCTTTTTGTTTTAGCTCTATTACTATAACCTTTGACAAAAATCATTATCTTTCTCCTGGACAAATGCAATAACCACCAAATTAGATTTTACTGAAAGCGTGAACTTTCGCTTCAATCTGAAGCAGACTTTGAAGTCTGCATTGCACAGTCGTGTACAGCAGGGTCAAGAGCATTGGACTCAAATACTTTGATTTAAATCTAGGCCCTGATTGTAAATAGCTATGTAAAATTGGGTAAATGACTTAAATCTTTCTGAACATCAATAATCTTGTTAGTAAAGAAGAGATAAGAACACTCATCACACAGGAGATTGTGAGGATTAAGTGGAAATGAGACTTCCAGCCTCATAAAATACTCAGGCCATGCTGAGGTATTCATTTTTACTTCATTCCCAAGAACTGACTAACTTATAAGCATATTTTAAAGTTATTGGTGCTATGGCTTAAACTGATTATGAATTTTATAAAGGCAAAGGTGGTAGGCTGGGGGACAAGAGGTAAAGTGAAGATTGGGTACTGAAGAACCCAGGTTTTCTGTTTAACTTTGTGATAGAAGGTATACAGACAGTAGGAGTTTTTAAAAAGCTCTTTTTAAGAATCATAATTCCTGCTCTCTGTGTTTATATGATTGTGGCTAGAGTAGAGATATATAGAGATGGCATCAAATCCATGTTTTTCATTATAGCTTAAGACATAACAAGCCCAGTCATTTTATAGTTACAATGGCCTTGTCACTTCTTCAATACAGCATATTTCTATAAAAGAGCAAGATAACTGATATTCCTTGAAAAGCTTTTCTATAAGAAAAATGATTAAGATTTTTGTAAGAGGGGGAAAAAAGAAAAATAAATATTCTCTTCTTGATATATATCTTAGTTTTATACTAGATAATTAGCAAATGGAAATTTATTTAATAAAATATTAATTTAACAATGAAAAGACCATAAATTTTTTTTGCACTTTATTTTTAAAATTTTTTTTAGAGTATTACTATGTTATTTATTTTTTTCCCATTTATTTTTATTAGTTGGAGGCTAATTACTTTACAATATTGTAGTGGTTTTTGTCATACATTGACATGAATCAGCCATGGATTTATATGTCATAAATATTTTTAAAAGTTAAAAATACTTAGCCTCACCTGGCCATTTATTTATTATCTATAATATTTACAGCATAAAATTAACCCAAGGCATATTATCTCAGTATCTTTTTATTGGTAGTTAAGATTTCAATTTGTTTGCAAAGTTTATCTGACAAAAATAAAAATTAATGTCTATATATTTATTCTTTTAGACACATGAATAATTTCCAGAAAAGATAAATGTCCTCTATTCTAACAATTCCAGAAATATATTTTAAAACATCAAATTTAAGTCCTCATTATATGACAGGAAAATTGGGGATGCTCCAGAAAATTAGCTTCTTATTCCTTGACTGCTCCTGCAATGTACAGGACAAAACTATGAGCAGTTAATTAGGTGAAAAACAGTTGAAACCTTTTAAGAGTGGAGGGATTTTAGCAGCTGTCCCTCATAAGGGAGACAGCATTTAGAGTTTGAGTCTCATCAGACTAGAGTCTCAGGAAACAACTTGGGTTTTCCCAGAAGTTCTGGGCCTTAAGAACAAATACTGTGCCAAGGAATAAGAGATTAACCTTAACACCAAGGGCAAAAGTAAAATTGATTCATCCTAAAAAAGTACCAAACCTCTGCAAATTTGAATGATGAACTGGAAATTTAATTGCCAGCTAAGAGAAAGCACTGCATTTTTCAGATTAACAGCAGCCTGTGTCTTAGCATGTCTCATAGTATTCAGTATACCACCTTGGATGGGCATACATGCAAAAGAATTAAAAATGTGACCATAATCAAGAAAAAACGAGTCAGTAGGTTTTGCAATTAATAGGTAAAACCTTTCAATAACTATGGTAAATATGTTAAGTGAAGTATTTACAGAAACAGATGGTTATAGTGAATTAAAAGGTGGAGAATTTCAGGAGATAAATGAAAACTGTAAGACTAAAAAATTCATTTGGAAATCTTAGAACAATATCTGAAGTCATCTAATAAAGTCCTAGATGTTTCATTTCAATTCTGACTATGAAAATATCAGATAATATATACTAGATAATGCTTGATTCATTTTGTCAGTATCTCTTATCACTTTCCAAGATTGTACTCCCAGAAAAAGACATTTCTTTTGTTTCCATTACTACTAGAAGAGAAAAATACTTTTTTAAGGACCATTGAAGTGCTAAGTTCACATTAACTGATGCTCTTTCTGGCCAGAGTCTATTCTTGCTAGCAAGTCACAAAACTTGGTACATTAATAAAAAAATGATTGCTTCTTCACAGGAAAGCTATGACAAACCTAGACAGGGTATTGAAAAGCAAAGACATCACTTTGCTAACAAAGGTCTGTATAGTGAAGGCTATGGTATTTCCAGTACCTACAGTTGGATTGCTCCCATTTGGAGAAGTGCAGAGTGACTGCCCAGTTGGGTGGGAACAAAACTCAGATGATCGTGGCTGCAGTAGAATCATGCCTGCAGGTGCATTTCATGGCCTTGGACACTAAGGTAGAGTGCCAAGGAATTGATGCTTTTGAACTGTGGTGCTGGAGAAGACTCTTGAGAGTCCCTTGGACTGCAAGTAGATCAAACCAGTCAATCTTAAAGGAAATCAACCCTGAATACTCATTGGAAGGACTGATACTGAAGCTGAAGCTCCAATATTTTGACCACCTGATACAAAGAGCAGACTCATTGGAAAAGACCCTGATGCTGGGAAAGATTGAAGGCCAGGAGCAGAAGGGGATGACGGTTGGATAGCATCACTTATTTAATGGACATGAACTTGGGCAAACTCTGGGAGATGGTGAAGGACAGGAAAGCCTGGCGTGCCACAGTCCATGGGGTTGCAAAGAGTTGGACACGACTTGGCAACTGAACAACAACAACAACAAAAACGAAAACCAGATTTGGAGAGTCAAAATGAATCATGATCTTTTAATATTTTGAGTCATAGATGTTAGAAGATCGTGAATCATTTGAGTTGTGGTTTAAGACAAATAAGCAAAGAAACATAGAAAACTTTCATTCATTTTGAAATATTCCATCCTTCATAATAAGTGTGACCTTTCACATGCAATAATAATTCTTTTTAAAGTAATGATTCACTTGAGCCCTTACGCTTTGTAAAATTTGTTGGAAGAGCTGGTTAAGCAAATTGATGTTTCCTGTGTAATGTTGTAAGTTGCATGCTAGAGTTTGCCATGTGATATAATAGGAGCACATGGACAAACACTGAATGCAGATTGGGGGTGGAAGTTTGAAAGAGGCTTTCTAAAAGAAGAAGTGACTGTGATACCGTTTTAAAGACAAATAGGAAAGAGCCAGGTGAGAGAAGCAGAAAAGGAGTGGGAGAGAGGGGAGAAGAGTGCCCTAGTCACCGAAATAAAATATGCCAAGCTCAGACCTCCCTGTAGAACTACAAACAGTTTGACGGTGATTTAGTGCATAATATTATTATGAGATATGCTGATGGAGAAAGTGAGAGAGACAGATGGAAGTCAGATTAGGGAGAGCTAGAGAAGCCACTATAGGGCTTTTAAGGAGAGTATTAATAAATTTGGGGCTTCCTGGTAGCTTAGATGGTAAAGAATCCACCTGCAATGAAGGAGATCCCAGTTTGATCCCTGGGTTGAGAAGATCCCCTAGAGAAGGGAATGGCAACCCACTCCAGTATTCTTGCTTGGAGAATCCAAGGGACAGAGGAGCCTGGTATTCTACAATCCATGGGGTCGCAAAGAGTGACACGACTGAGCAACTAAACACACACACACATTAATAAATTCAGATTTCAGAAAGATTACTTTGAAGGCAGTGTAGAATCAATTTTATTTCAATCAGATCTAATGGATGCGGGAAGATCTTTAGTTGGCAAACATATTAATCTAGGCAAGAAACTGGGTGTGTACACAGTTGTGTCTGACTCTTTGCAACTCTATGGACTGTAGCCCACCAGGCTCCTCTGTCTATGGAATTTGTCAGGTGAGAATACTGTCGTGGGTTATCATTTCCTACTCCAAGGGATCTAGGAATTGAACCCATATCTCTTATGTCTCTTCCATTGACAGGCAGATTCTTTACCACTAGCACCACCTGGGAAGGCCACTTTACTAGGCAAGAAACTATGTAGGTCTAAACATAAGTGAAGCAGGAGCTTAGGAAAGAAAAATATATATTTGAGTGCTTTTAGAGTTAATTTAAAGGACTTCATAATTAACTGGATTTCAGCTGAGGAAAGAGAGATGTTTTAGAACATTTCCAGTTTCTTTTGTCTTTGGCTGGCATCTGTGAAATGTGAAGTTTCAAAGAATTGACGAAAATGATTATTTCATTTTGACAAGCTTATTTTGAAGTGTCTGTTACACATAGCTGTGGTGTGAGATGGTTAATAGGATTTAAATCTGGAGCTCAGAGCCTGAATCTTAGAAGTCTAGATATGAACAGAATGTTAATATCAATTTGGAAGTAATTTTCCAAAGGTGTTAATGTCCTGGGAGTGGATGAATTTATCCAAATAAGACTGTATTTGAAAGCTATAAAAATGTGAAGAATTGGCTTCTGTGGTAAAGAACAGCATTTATGTGGTAGAGGAAGGAAAGTGAGTCAAGGATACTAAAGAGGAATGGCCTGAGGAGAGAAAGGAGGTAAATAATGTGGGAGGCGAGACTTCTGAAGTGGAGAGTGATCAAAAGGTTTCTATTGTGTCAGTCTGGTCAGGGACTGAATATATCCAATGAAGTTAGCAACAAAGAAGGCAAAGGTAACTTTGGCAAGACTGGTTTCAGCAGAATGGTATGTTGTCACAAAGCATTAACCAGAGGAGTAAAAGGTTGGTAAACAGGAGAGAGCAAATGTGAGCAAAACAAGGTGGAAGAGCTGTGCTTTGAAAGGGAAACATAGTGAAATGAAAGAGGTCATGCTTCAGAAGAAAAATGGTGTAATTGGGGGATGACTGCTCTTGAGAAGGAGGTGCTAAGGATCTAGAACACAGGTAATGCATGGATGAAGAACATAAGAAGACAGTGACAGAGGAAGAAGGCAGCCACTTGACAAGGTGTGTAGATAGTGAGCCTCGTCAGCAGTCCATGGCCACTTGAACCCCCATCCCCACACTGAAAGGAATCCAAATATAATACTGCAAAAGAGCTATGTTGCTGTGAAGACGTGGAGCTTAGTTGCAAGGAGCAATCAGACCCAGAAGAGACCAGTGTCAAGGTGACCAGGTAAGGGTATTCATTAGCTGTAAGGAATCACACTTGCAAAAATAAAATGAAGCACATGGTTTTAACCAAAATGAATTGTAAGGAAAAATGATCAATGGGAATGTTGTGAATTCATTTGCTATATCTGCTGCTGCTACAGCTAAGTCTCTTCAGTCGTGTCCGACTCTGTGTGACCCCATAGACGGCAGCCCACCAGGCTCCCCCGTCCCTGGGATTCTCCAGGCAAGAACACTGGAGTGGGTTGCCATTTCCTTCTCCAATGCATGAAAGTGAAAAGTGAGAGTGAAGTTGCTTAGTCGTGTCCGACTCCTAGTGACCCAATGGACTGCAGCCTACCAGGCTCCTCCATCCATGGGATTTTCCAGGCAAGAGTACTGGAGTGGGCTGCCATTGCCTTCTCTGGCTGGATGTCTACCTGCTCTCAAACAAATACCTACAACTCTCAGGATAAGGGATTCAAAATGAATAGAATTAATTCTCTTTCCTAATACTTAAAGCTAATATAAATAAAGCTATTAATATAAGCTTTTTCTCACTTAACTAATATAACCTGGTACTTTAGTTTGGATGAAAAAAATGATTGTGTGTGAAGCAATCCATTTCAGAGAAGTGAGAATCTGATAAGTGCTGTTAAATCACCCAAAGACACAGACTCTGTGAGTTTCCTCTAAAACTTTAAAATGCCATTAACAAATTCATGTGTGGAAAATAGTTCCTTTTGTGTATGACAATTTTTTTGCTTTATTGTCACATAACATAATAGAGCAGCCATTGCTATACCTTATATGTACTCAGAAATGAAATCATGTAGCAAAACTCTTCTAAACTATGCTTCTCATCTCAGGCTATGAGACTTGAAGAAGGTATAGGTAAACACCTTTCCCTTTGACTCATTTGCTCAAAGCTGCCTAAATTCTCAGATATAGGGAACAGATAAGAAAGCAAAAGAAATGGAATTGTAAGGTATAGGGTTTCTCATTCATTGTATTATAGGTGATCCTTAAGCAAATGTAAGTTCTCTTTTATATATTTATTAACTCAAAGCACCGGAGTTTGTGCTCATTGTACTCAATACTTCCTAGTGAAAATATGTGGTCTGGTAATGAGATGTTCCAGGAGATGCCTCATGAAATCTTATGTCTAGAAGATAGACTGTAATGTTCCAAGTATTGTAATGATGGAGATCTGGTTTGTATTCTCAATCAAGTAAAGGATCTTCTAGTTCTCCATAAAGCCTTGTCTAAAATAAAATACTCTCCCTTGTTCAAGCTCGATTAACTGTGGCATACAAACTTATGGTCACTGATCATTAGTTTTCAATTTCCAAATGATGCACTGTGTCTGTAGGGAATTATTATCACTTGATTTTCTGCTTTTTAATCAGCATGGGTGACATTTGAAGGATGTTTATTCTAATGAATACTGGGGTTCCTCTTCCCTTTGATATGCAACTACTGTTCTGTCCATTGTTTTCAGTTCTTTTAGATGCTGTTTTCCTTTACAAATTTAGTATGTGAAACATATTCCTTTAAGGTATCAATGAAAATCCTTGTTTTCATCTGGGTTTGGATGGCTATGGCAAAAAGGCTTTAGAAATCCCTATTTCAGAGACTTATATAATTTGTATGATTTATATTTCAGATCAAGTTGGAGGATGATGAAATAATGAGGGTAATACTTGAGAATCCAAAGTTAAGAAGTATCCATAATACATTATTTCACCGGTTCTAAATATTTCCAAGTAGAAACAGATTAAAGAAAAGTTTGGGGGAAGTACAAATCTGAAAACCTGTAAGTTTGAAAATACACTGAATGAAGCATATAGAAGTACAGAGAATCATAGTCCTTTTGGGATCTACTGCTTAAGCACAGTAGTAGAAGAATGTCTCTATGAAATCTTTTCATAAGTGAAATGAAAATCAAAACAGTAGAAGAAAAACCTATGGAAAGACTTGGAGCAAGTAATTAGAATTACATCCATAAAGGGTTCACAGTAACAACGACAGTGACGGCAGCATTAGTTTTCTATTTAAAGTCCTCTCCTGACTTGAAGGAGAGTGAAAGTGGGTCTATGGACATTATTTTGTTTGCTGAGAAGGGCAGTGGATGTAGATGGGGATTGTAAATTTGGAATCCTTTGAATCATAGGATCCGTGCTACAGTTTGAATTGTAGGAACTGTGCTGGATTTGTTTGGAAAAATTATGGGTGAATGGTCTTTCTGAGGCAGAGAAATAAAAATAGATCAAGGGGAGACTACAAGAAGGAAGCATAAAGAGGGAGAAGGAAAGTGGGAAGGAGAAGAAGGGGGAAAGAGACACATATACATATTAATACAGTCGCCCAGGAGCTGACTAGAGAAGAAATGCCAGAGGAGTTTTGTGTTCTGAGAGGCAAATTCTTTGGACTAACGTACAAAATCCTCAGTAAAATTTACATTTCTCATTCAGGTTACATGAAAATGAAAAAAAAAAGTGATAGACATGAAGTTAGTTAAAATTTGGGTTGTATAAATAAGGGTAAATGAAAATAGTAGGTTATTGGGAACTAGCTCTCATACAAAATCAGGGTAAGAATCACTTATAGAGCACTACGTGGAGGCAGACAGGTGTGATTCTAGGCTTTTCTAAAGACTGCACTGTCCCCTGATGCAAAAAATAAGTAAAGATGGAAAGGCAAAATAATTTCAAAAAGAACTGTCTTCTAAGGCAGGAATGAAGAAAGAGGGGTAGAGGAGAAAGGGGAAATAGAAGCACTCTCAAAAGTAAACTGCCCACTGGGAATGAGATAAAGGAGTAAAACATTCAAGTCAACACACAGGAAAGCAGTTTCGTCAGTTTTCTTTCTGCTTAAGAATATGCTGTTAGAATGAAGTGGAGAGGAGTGAATCACTGGTCTCTCATTAAAGAGCACTTCCACAGGCCAAGGATCTTGAACCTTCATAGCAGAGAAGTCCTCCTCGGTGCCCAGAAACACTTGACTCTATCTACCCCTGTGTCCTCGCTGTCAACCAGGGAGACACTAAGAAAGAAATGTACTCATGTATTCTTTACATTTTAGAAAGGAGTTTTGTTTTCAGGAAAATTAATTATACCTGATGTTATCAGCTGAGGGGCTGGAGTGGAATGGGAGGCTCGTGGAAATATTTGCTAGGCTACTAAAACTGTTTTGGAGTTACTCACCACTTAAGCCCACGAGTATAACCCCTGAGATCCATCATTCTATTAACTGAACCTCTCAATTATTTTCTTGAGTAGGCAATTTATATTTGATGTTGATAAAGTTAGTCTTACAGAACATTGAAGTGTTTTTTCCCTCTAAGAAAGAAAGAGGCAATTTTTTTTTCCCAATGTAGTTTGATGATAAGGGAATTTGGAATTTTACAATGAGAAGTATATGCATGGTATAAATTATTTTTACTAACTTAAATTTTCAGTTTACTGGAATACTATATCAAAAATCGTATACAATGGGAGAGATCCTATATATTGTTTTACTTGTGGCAGGCCTAAGAAATGTTTTTATTTAATGAAATATAGTAAACTTTCAAGAACAGTTTAATTTATTCAGCAGTAGATGAGTAAACCTCATTTTTAGTTCTGAGGCTATTAATATAATCCTGAAGGCATGCATTTTGTCCTGAAGATTCAGAGCAAAATCTTTCCTCTGTGTGCTGGGTCTAGGGGTAGAGCATCAGGCTGGAACTCAGGAGAGTTAGTTCTCCTCCTAATAATTTTTGACCTTTCAGCAAATCACATCACATGCCTCCATTTTCTCGTGTATAAAATGAGAAAGTAGCTGATTCACAAAACTTCATTCTTTCAATTATTTATTAATTCTCCATCCATCCATCCATCCAGAAAGCATTATGCTAGGCACCGAGGAGACAGTGGTGAGTACAGCACATCTCTTGTTCAGTAGTCTACAACAGATTTGAGAATTTACCTGTGATAAAATGTCCCACATTTCTTAGGGGTATTACCAAGTAACATTTTAATTTAACCTAATTTTAAAGTAGCTTGTTCTTTCCTCCTCTATTTTTTGTATACTGTAACAGTACTTGAACTTACTTGAAAATAAGGTTTAATTATAAACTGAAGAAGTGTCAATGGTTATTACAAGATATATTATTGTTGACATAGTGAATTTCAATCATTCACACATAATCTAGTTAAGACTATTTAAACTTACTTTAAGAACTACTCAAGCAAGGTAAAATAGGAGAATATAATTAACACTTAGCAATGGGCATTAGTTTTAGGAGCAGGGAAAAGACAGCATGTTCCAAGAGATTTACCTGTATCAGATTAGAAGTGAAAACATTGAAATACATTTTGTCAAGAAGAGACTCAGAAGACCTTCACACTGCTGGGTTTCAAGGAAGATTTTCAGATGGACTTTTTAAGGTCCTGGCAGCCATCCTACATCTGGGCAATGTACAGACTGCAGCAGTGGGCAATGAGATTGGTGATCAGTGTAAGATATGTGACCTAAGTCAAGAATCTTGTCAACTGAAAAACCTGCACTAAAAGCTGGATGAAAGGACGTGAACAAAGAAAACCATACATTAAAGGACAAAGACCAATCTATTTCCATATAAGAGGCGCCATTAGAAAGGTGGAAGAGCATTTTAGCCTTAAGTACAAAATCTAACAACTGGGCTTCCCAGGTGGTGCTAGTGGTCAAGAACCTGCCTCTTTCCACCTTGCTAGATTCCCCTCAAGTAAATTTATCTTCTTTATCCAAAACAGCTATATATTCTCACAGCCTTCATAATTCTTGTCAATAATGTCCTAATTTTAAATAGAATTTGTCAATTTCCTCTCCCTCAGTCTTCTGATCAAACTGATGATTATTTTAAAACTTTTTTCACTTAGTTGTTCAGTTGCTAAGTTGTGTCCTACTCTGACACCCCATGGACTGCAGCATGCCAGGCTTCCCCGTCCATTATTTCCCGGAGTTTGCTCAAATTCATGTCCACTGAGTTGGTGATGCTATCCAACCATGTCATCCTCTGCCACCTCCTTCCCCTTTTGCTTTCAGTCTTTCCCAGCATCAGGGTCTTCCAATGAGTGGGCTCTTCACATCAGGTGGCCAAAGTATTGGAGATTCAGCTTCAGCATCAGTCCTTCCAATGAATATTCAGGGTTTTCCAGACTGATCCCTTCTATTTTGCCATTACGTTCTCTAGCTTCAACATTTCTGCTTATCTGTCTTTAAAATAAAACATTTTCCATCTATTCCAGAGTATTATTATGAGGTAAAATTAAAAAAATGTGTATAGATTGCATTCTATAAAAATATAATTGGAAAAAAAAGGAAAAACAAATTGGAAAAATTTTTCCTCACAGATTCTGAGCTAGTTTTGGACTCCATGATTGCTCTCTTGCCTTGCCATCTAGGGCACATATATTTATTATGTGTGTTTTACATGCATTCATATATACATATTTATAAACATAATGGATAGAGAACTACTATATGTAAACAAGAGGACATTGCACTATAAATTGATGCGCTATGTATTAATAATTCCTGTGATTTTCCTTTCTGTTTCTGTCCCACTACTGTGCCTATGAAACACCTACCTAAGCGTAGGTCAAAGCATGTATTTTTTTCTTTCCTCAAACTAGATAGGGCTAGAGGTAGGAGAAGAAGGATGTGGAGGGGTGGCTGAGACTGGAGAGAAAAAGTTTAGGAACCAAAATCCTACAAAGTAAAAGAAGAGCAAATTTTATTTTCGAGTGGGGGATGCCTAATGCTGAACTGACCGACTTTAAGGGTTGATCTTCGCATCCCAATCTCTGCACAGTATCCTTTCAAACAACAGTATAATATGAGTGACTGGTTACTTACATTGAGTCAAAGGTGTGAAGGAAAATCTTGCCTCCAATTAAAATCAACTACACAGAACCCATTAGAAAATTTTCTATAAGCTTTTCTCACTAATATTTATGACCTGAAATATATCCTCTTTTATAGGATTTTACAAAGTTTAAATAAAATCACCGTGCACAATGCCTGGTCCTCATTAGATGTTAAATAAATATTTGATGATCTCAATCATGGATATATATAGCTGGACGAGAACTTGGAAGTGATCTGCTTCAATCTCCTCATTTTACAAATATGACAATAAGCCCAGAAAAAAGTGATGACTCAAACAAAATAAGTCTGAAATAAAATACCATGTCTGGAACTCAACTGTCCAGAGTCCCAGTTCTTCTACAGTAGTTTCTCTTGTATCTCTTTTGTTTTGTATCATATCTATCACTCTCTTTCCTATTATGTCTCTCTCTCTCTCTCAGGCACATACAAGACATTGTGCTCATTTGGCTTTAGAAATCAGAATTTTCTCCAGATATGAAAAACAATTACATTTATAACTGTCAATTGATATTTGGCAGTGGTGATTTAATTATTGTGGAATGTTTTTAGTTGCAACAAAACCATTAATATCATTATGTGTTAGGGTGTTATATTAACTGAGGAGAATTTGTTAAGGGAGGTTGTGTATTGTTTTTATTCAGTGTATGTTAGAGGAGCTTTAAAGTGTTTAAAAAACTCATTTGAACTAAAAATGAAAAAAGTACTAAGTTGAGCTGATTTATAATTTTTAACGATCAAAACCAGATTTTTAGTGTATATCTGTGCAGGTAAAATAGATGCCTCCTCACTTTGTTAATTGTATGCAGTTCCAGTGTACAGATAAACTGTTTTTTAAGATGTGATTTTTAAGTTGATTGCTGGTACTGGAAATAAGTGTTAAGTTGACTGGTGGTACTGGAAGATAATTTTTTTCTTAAAAACAACATTATGTATTTTGGTCAGTTTAACCTATAAGAGCTTTTAAACTCAGAATGTATCAATAAATAATACAGTAATTTATTCAATTGTACTTCTGGTAGTTAAACAAGCAGAAAGATAAGAAAATAATTACTGCATCTTATTTATCACCACCCCCAGCAAAGTACAGAAATGATCATTAAAATATAGAAATTATGATCACATTCTCTAGACTTAGACTTTCTGGGTTTATATCCTGTCTCTGTCATTCAATAGACTAGGCAGTTACTTAACCCAGCTAATGACTGTTTCTTCATCTGTCAACTGAAAATAACAATAATGCCTCCCTTATGTGGTTGTCAGAATTCAATTGGCTAAACTATTTAAAGCACCTAAATCAAGTGTCTGGCACATAACAAGCACAGTAAATGCTTGTTGCTTATATAGAGCTATCACAAGCATTGTACTTTATATTAGTGATAATAATTAGGTTTATTTTTGTCTCATAAATAGATGAAGCTACATGCAGATTGGAATTGCATGTTTATGACATTAAGTACCAGACACATTAATACATGCATTATCTTGATTAGCCCTCATCAAAAACTTTCAAGAAAAGGAACAATACTTTCATATACTGTGAATGAGAAAATGGACAGGAGACTGGCTCAAGGTAGCTGCCAGCTCTTTGCTGTTCAGTGTAACGGAAAGAATGCATTCCACAGTATTGAAAGGGCTTACGTATACTCTTACCAGCTGTATGAATTTGGGTACCATTCACCTTCCCCTTCCTTCAATTTCCTGATTTGTTAAAAATGGAGGAAAATAATTTCCACTATGCCTACCTCCTATTGATCTGTTGGATCATAGAAAAAGCAAGAGAGTTCCAGAAAAACATCTACTTCTGCTTTATTGACTATGCCAAAGCCTTTGACTGTGTGGATCACAACAAACTGTGGAAAATTCTTCAAGATATGGGAATATTGGACCACCTTCCCTGCCACCTGAGACATCTGTATGCAGGTCAGGAAGCAATGGTTAGAACTGGACATGGAACAACAGACTGATTCCAAATTGGGAAAGGAGTATGTCAGGGCAATATATTGTCACCCTGCTTATTTAACTTCTATGCAGAGTACATCATGCTAAATGCCAGGCTGGATGAAGCACAGGCTGGAATCAAGATTGCTAGGAGAAATATCAATAACCTCATGCAGATGACACTACCCTTATGGCAGAAAGTGAAGAGGAACTAAAGAGCCTCTTGATCAAAGTGAAAGAGGAGAGTGAAAAAGCTGGCTTAAAACTCAACATTCTAAAAATGAAGATCATGGCATTTGGTCCCATCACTTCATGGAAAATAGATGATGAAACAATGGAAACAGTGACAGACTTTATTTTCTTGGGCTCCAAAATGACTGCAGATGGTGACTGCAGCCATGAAATTAAAAGATGCTTGCTCCTTGGAAGAAAAGCTATGACCAACCTAGACAGCATATTAAAAAGCAGAGACATGACTTTGCCGACATAGGTCCGTCTAGTCAAGGCTATGGGTTTTCCAACATTCATGAATGGATGTGAGAGTTGGACCATAAAGAAAGCTGAGTGCCGAAGAAGTGATGCTTTTGAACTGTGGTGTTGGAGAAGACTCTTGAGAGTCCCTTGGACTGCAAGGAGATCCAACCAGTCAATCCTAAAGGAAATCAGTCCTTAATATTCATTGGAAGGACTGATGCTGAAGCTGAAGCTCCAATACTTTGGCCACCTGATGCGAAGAACTGACTCACTGGTAAAGGCCCTGATGCTGGGAAAGATTGAAGGTGGGAAGAGAAGGGGGTGACAGAGGATGAGATGGTTGGATGGCATCACCGACTTAATGGACATGAGTTTGAGCAAGCCTCAGGAGTTGGTGATGGACAGGGAAGCCTGGTGTGCTGCAGTCCATGGGGTCACAAAGAGTCGGACACGACTGAGGGACTGAACTTACTTACTTACTTACTTAGGCCTACCTCTTGGGACTACTGTGATGATTAGTACAGTCTATGTATGAGAATGTGCTTCATATAATATAAGTAATACTCAGACATAAAGTATCATTCTGAAACCTATTCCTTTGAGAGAGCTCTCTAAAAGAACTCAACTCTAAAGATTTTGTTTAGGATTCAAGTCCAAGTTTTGCCACTTATAAATTTTGTGAATTTGGGGCTCAATTTCATTTTTCTGTAAAATAAGAATAATTCACATAGATAATGTGAGAATTAAATAATATTCATGTGAAAGTTATTTACAAACTGACTTATGGTAAAATGTAGGTCAATAATACGTTTAAATAGATAAATGACCAATTTTATACCTCTTCACTTTTCTACCACATCATGCTTTCTGATCTTCATAATAAAGTGCTTTATATATTCAAAGTAAAGTGCCTATATAATAAAGTGCATATATATACAAAGTGCCTTAAGTAACAGGTACCATTTACTGAGAACAGTTCTATGTGCCAGGAAATTTTTGAAGTGCCACTGGTATTATTTTCAAAGTATGCATATTGTTAGGCAGGACAAATGTAAAGGTTGAGTGGGGGTGGTTAATCCTCAATTTTCTGACTTCATGTTAGTTTAACTTTTAGATGTGTTAGGTTCTATATAAATTAGACATGGAATTTATTTCCACTGGCTGTTCTTCATAGCATTTAATCTACAGGACTCAAAACTGAATACAGTGCCTGAAGACCTTAAGAAAAAGAGAAATGGAAGCAATGCTTCTTAGTAGTTGCAAAGATCTTTTCAGTGTTTTGACTAAAATTTCTTAAACTTTTCTTTATTCTTATTCATGTGTCTGGGGGAGCTCAATCAGTAACTGCTGTTCTTTTATTAATAGTACATTGACTCAAGAGTTGTTTATGGAGTTGTTTTTTCCCAGCAGTCATGATGAATTTGCTCTCTTGTAACCAATACTCTCTTATTTTTCAAGTCCAATCTGTAATATCAAAGATGTAATCGCTAGGAGACAACATATGATTAAATGGCCCATCCAGGGTAAAATTCACATCTTTCACCTAAACAGTCATACTGATAAAAGAGCATAATTACTAGAAATAACTGTATTCCAAACTATACTAGACAGTATTTAAATTTAAATTAAAAAAATTAAGAGAAGAGCTATTTTTATTTTGAAATTTTAAATTTTTGGGCAAAATGAGGGTTACTTTCACAGTACCGATGGTCATATCAGTAAGTGACTGTGAAATAAACCTAAGGACAAGGTGATTTATTATGAGAAGCCCATGTCATAGATGTAATTTTATACTATTTCAGCCAAGATCACAACCTGAGAAATAGAAATATGGATTAGAACTTTTATATATCTTAATTTTTGAAGTATTCTAGAAGAGTCAATCTCTCAGTTTGAATTGATATTTATACTTTGAAATTGCAGAGTAATGCAGTAAAAATGAAATGTGTATGCCATATTCTCATCTGCTATAGAGGGGCAAATGCAAAAATATTCCCTCTTTCTTTTGTTTCCCTCTGGGATTCAACTCAAAAATAAAAAGGAACACTCAGATTAAATTTTTATCTCTTCCTAGAAAAATATTATGCCAATACTAAGGAAAAGGAACTATAATCTGTCATTACTTATTTTAAGTTGTGTAGAACTGAACAGGGGAAAAGTGTTTTAAAAATGCTTAAACTAGTAGGAAATAAATAAAAGACAAGAAAGTAAGCAGGAAGTACAAAGACAAGTGATTCTGAAATATAGTATGTAGAATATTAGGCTTTCCTGGTGGCTCAGTGGTAAAGAATTCTCCTGCCAATGCAGTAGATGCAGGAGCCATGGGTTCGATCCCTGGGTCGGGAAGATCACCTGGAGAAGAAAATGGCAGCCCACCCCAGGATTCTTGCCTGGGAAACCCCATGGACAGAGGAGCCTGGTGGGCTACAGTCCCTGGGGTCGAAAAGAGTCAGACATGACTTTGCAACTGAACAACAGCAACAATGTAGACGATCACATCAGTTATTTAATGTGATTATGCCTAAAACACAGCTGTTAGAAAATATGCCCCCTGCAAAGAGCATCTTGCAGCATGATCAAGATGTTGGAAAGTGAGGATCAAAATAAAGGAGAAGGAGAAACTGTTCACTTAAGATGATTGTTACTGAAGTTCTGCTAGTTCTACGATTCTTTTTTTTTTTTAATGTGGTAAAGACATAGTTTGGTTGGTTGTGCACTTTATTTTTAAATTTTATTGAAGTATAGTTGATTTACAAGTTTTGTTAATTTCTACTGTACAACAAAGTGATTCAGTTATACATATAGACATTCTTTTCCATTAGGTTTTATCACAGGCTATTGAATACAGTTCGCTGTGCTATACAGTAGGACCTTGTTGTTTATCCATTCTAAATGGAAAAGTTTGCATCTACTAACCCCAAACCTCCAGGCAATCCTCTCTCCCTCCCCTACTTTTCCTTGGGAACCACAATCTGTTCTCTATGCCTGTGAGTCCGTTTCTGTTTTGTGTGTGGTTGCGAGCATTCTAGGTCACTTCAGTCATGTCCCACTCTTTGCAACCCTGTGGACTGTAGCCCATCAGTCTCCTCTGTCCATAAGATTCTCCAGGCAGGAATACTGGGGAGGGTTGCCATGCCCTCCTGAGATAAGTTCATTTGTGTCATATTTTAGAGTCTACCTACAAATGGTGTCATATGGTATTTGTCTTTCTCTCTCTGACTTACTTCACTTAGTATGATCATTTCTAGGTCCATCCATATTACTGCAAATGGCATTATTACTTTCTCTTTATGACTTAGTAGTATTCCATTATATATATGTACCCCATCCTCTTTATCCATTTGTCTGTATGTGGAAAATTAAGTTGTCTCTGTGTCTTGGCTACTGTAAACAGTGTTGCAGGGAACACTAGGGTGCATGTTTCTTTTTGAATTGTAGTTTTCTCTGTATATATGCCCAGCAGTGGGATCATGTACTTCATTTTTAGGTTTTTTTTTTTTTTTCCAAAGAGAAATAAAATGAAATTATATATATTATAGGCTGAAATAACTAAATTAATGTGAAAAAATATTTGCTTTCAAGTACTGAACCTAATGATAAAATGTTAACTAAACATAAAGTCTTGTCTGTTTGTCAACAGAGAAAAAATCTATTAATGTTAAAATAGAATCTATTTTCTATACTAGGTTTTTAAAACCTGATTGATTGTTGTTAAGTGAGTGTCAGTAAATAATAGTTCTACATAAATAAATGAATCATAAATGGAATAATAATAATTGACATACTCAGTGTGTCTCACTTATCCTTGGAAAAACCTCTGTGATTTGTACTAGGTACTTACCACTTGGAGAGAGGAAGATGGAATGGATGATTCTAAGATTCCTTTTACTATGCAAATTTATTATTAAAAAAATCTCACTCACTGAGTCACATAATAGTAGTCAGAAAAGGAAACAATGAAAAAATAATCCTACTAAAATGTCACTATGATAATTTTTATAGGTTTTCTTGCTTAATGTGAATTGTTCAGAAATAATTTTTATCATGTCACCCAGTAAGTTGTACAACAGTATTAATGTAACTTCATCTGTTAATCAGATGGCTGTGTAGAAACCAGAATAAAGATAGGGGTGGAATGTGGGGAGGTGTGGGAAAGGAAGGAAGAATGGGATACATAAATGGATATTACAGAATTATAGCATATACTAGGAGAGATGCCTTTCCTGGGATAAATAAAACTTCTGAAAGATTATATAGAACATCAGAGGCATTTTGTTTAATAAAAGACTAAGACAACTAGAGCTGCAGAAATACAACCAACTGTGATTCCTACAGTGAAATTTCAGAAGTTTCTGGTGGTATAATTAAGAATATTGTGCAAAAGGTAATAAATAGTCTTTCTGTAAGGAAGTGCCTACTCTTATCATAAACTGCTATTGTACATGACTAGTGGCTTATAGAAGATAAAAAGAAAACAAAATTTAAAAAAAAGAAAGAAGGGGGAAAATAAAAGTAGGAGTAAAACATCAAATTATCTATTAAAATGCCATAACTAGATTTTTTTTTCCTTCTCTGGTGCACAATTTACGCAAATGCTGGGAAAGTTATATGGAACAGTACCTTTCTTTTAGCCTTTAGCTGCTCATGATACTTGTCACAGGTGTCCCCTGGGATCTCTCCTCCCCAGAGGGTGATTCCAACGATGGTGTATGTGATACCCATGACAAGCAATGGGAAACAGTACACCAGTATAATAACAATAATATGGTAACTGCAAGAAATAAGAAAAATACATGCTGAAGAGCATATTGGAGTAAAATAATAAGACTTTGAATTCATTCCACTTTAAGTCATAATTGAAAACGCCAATGATTACCCCACATTTTCTCTTAAGTCCTCATTTCACAGTTTCACCAAAATACCTAGCTCCTGGCACCTGTACTGTGTCCTGTGCTTCAGTCCTGTCTGACTCTTTGTGACCCCGTGGACTGCAGTCCGCCAGGCTCCTCTGTCCATGGGATTCTCCAGGCAAGAGTTCCGGAGTGGGTTGCCATGCCCTCCTCCAGGGATCTTCCCGACCTAGGGATTGAACTCATGGCTTCTGCATCTCCCACACTGCAGGTGGATTCTTTACCACTGAGCCAGCAGGGAAGTCCCAGCTATTGTCATCTACAATCATCCACATACTACCAGTTTAACTTTGTCAATTTTTACTTCACGTATGAAAACCAAAGCATTCATACAGAGCTCATTTAAACTGCAAATTTCCCCTTGCCTAGAGGCTTCAGGATGAGTACTTTTCCTTTGCTTGCTAATCACTAAGCTAACCTAATTAAATAGATAATCAGAGGAAAAGAGATGGCATAGAGTAAACTGATCTACTGATACATTTTCTTCTGTGTAAAGCTATTACATAGGTTTTGCAACATCAGTCATATTTGAAATAAATCATTTTTCATCCAAAGGAAAAAAATGTAACTAGATGTTCTGAGTCATATTAGAGTTTTTTCAAAGTCATGGCACATTTGATTGCATCATTAAATTTGGTAAATAACATATGGAGGTATTAGTCACGTCAAAGTCGTAATACTATAAATTATCAAACTAAATTTTGGGATTTCATAGCTTTCCATAAAAATTATAAAAATATTACTACGGCAGACTAAGATGGCAGCCAATAATATAATAGCCAGATTAGAATTTGTATAAACTTTTGAGTGACTTCCACTGTCTTAGGAAGGCTTTAAAGTAATTAAAGATTTTGGTATACTAATCTCAATATCTGTGTTTATTTGGTAAAGCTGTCTTCCTGATAGCTTATTAAGTGTTAAAGTCAGTGGTGAATTGATTCAGTCAACAAATAATTTAATTTTATTATTATGAATAATTTTGTTTGGCTATCATACAAATAAGATATATTAGTATTACATAATGGAAAGAATGCAGTCCTCAGTTTAATAACGGCTGCCTGCTTTTCCTTTAATAAATACTCCTCAATCTTTTTCTTTAAAAATCTGGACTCTGAGTAGAGCAGAGTTTGATAAAATATCTGCTTTAAAAGATGATCATTGTATTTGCATAATTTTTTAGTTTTTAAAGGAAAAAAATAGATCACTAAATAAGAATTTCATTTGAAATAAAATTTAAATGGTCAGAATAAAAAACAAAATGCAAACAATTGGACAATTGTTTTGCTAATTTGCTTTTTTTAAGGTGTGTCCAAAATATGAAATACCAAATTCTAACATATAGCATTCCTGTTTCCCTTCTGACCTAAGTGTTTTAAGTTTTTGATGCTAAAACAAAGGAACACAACCAGGAACATGCCAAGACTGCCTTTCCTTTCAGCCAGGCTTCTTACAAGAGCAACCCACGCCTTTGGGTTTCAGTTCCACCCCTCTCACTCATTCCTTAATCCATAACAACCTGGTTTTCCACTGTGCTTCCATCTCCCATTATCTTATCATCTTCTTGGGAAACTCTCCAGAGCTACCCCATATAGAGATCATCACGTTTTTCCAATTAGAAATCATTATAACTTTATACAAACTGATTGATCATATCATACTGTACTATATACAAATAGTATAGTATTTTATGTGTCTTTTTTCCCAAGTAATGTTTGAGCCCTTGAGGGAACTGTCTATGTCTTTTCTGCTTACCTGTTGCTCCCAACCTATAGTTCCTTCAGCATTCAACGCATTTAGTTGAAGATTATAATAGATAATTAACTTACGTGAAGTGTTGTTTGGGGCCTTCTGGCCATTGCACGTAGCAAAGAGTACGGCCCGGCATGACTTTGGTTTTGGAATAAAGACACTGAGGGAATGCAAGTAGAAATGCTAGAATCCAAATGCCTCCAATGACAATCTTGGTTGCGGTGGCAGACAGTCTGGGCTTCAGGGGGTCAATAATGGCCATATACCTGTATAAAAACAAACAAAACCATTTTGTTGGGTCTCTTGTTAGCGGAGTTTAAAGTGAGTTTCAAAGGAGTTTCAAGGGTCGTGGTTACCTCTTTTCTGGTAAACGAATTGATAAAAATTTTGCTTGCATAGAGATAGCATAGAGTAATTATGGCATAGTCTTATCAAGCAGGCAGATCAAGGTTCAAATCCTATTCTGTCCCTTATTTAACGTTTTGAACATCAACTTTATTATTTTTAAAATAGAAATAAGAACACCCCCTCTTAGTGGTGAAGTCTAGATCAACAGAAATAATATAAGTGAAAGGTATCAATTATTTGATGCTGTGCCTGGCATATTATCAGAACTCTGCTGAACGGAATTGGAAAGGTATTCATTAAGTGCTTAAAAATGTGAGTTCTATATCCCAAGACCTCCATTTTTCTTGTGTATGTTTAACTTTACAAAAAGAAAATTCTAGAGAACTAATACGGATAATGTCTACATGATTGACAAAGATGAGGAATCCCTAGAAAAGATATTGTCAACATATCCATTGAAAAGCATCCAGAGACAAAGGTCAGGATTTAGATAAGGATAAATACTCCAATTAAAATAAATAAAAAAGAAAAAAAGATAAGGATGAATAAATCAAGTTTGACTGAGGCTATGATGTTACCTCCAAAACTTGAGTTCATACTACATCATTTAAATCTTCATAGTGTCTATGTAACTATATATAACATTATTGTTATAGGAAAATATATTTAAGGCTCTAAGAAACATAAGCACATATTATTTTTAGAGTGCAACTTTTTGGGAAATTAGAAACTCTTTGAATATGGTAACAAAAGTCAAGCTTTATTCACTTGGTAAAATAGTAAGACTGTGTCTGGGAGAATCAAATTCTAGTTTTAAATAGGATAATATGGCTCATTGCCAACATATGGCCAATAATCAGAGTAGAAAATAATGTATGTTAAATTAATTGTATCTTGGCATTCCTCCCAATAAAGCATATTATTTAATCATACTACTTTTACTGTTGGCCATTTTGTGTTTCTCAAAGGTAACAGTTTTACCAAAGAATGAATATTACTTAAACCAAAAACATTTCATCTTATGAATAAGCATTTCAAAATAAGAGTAATTCATTAATTTGCTTATTGCTCTTTGCTTTTGCAACTATTAGGTAGAACTAGATCTTCAGTAGATATATTGGTACTTTTATGTTAGCTTTAGTTGTAATTTAGCTTTAGTTGTAATATTATTTATTTATTTAGCTATAATATTAGCTTTAGTTATAATTTACTTAAAGGAAATATTCTTAATTTATTATATATGACAGCTAATGTGTCTGACTCTTTGTGACCCTACGGACTGTAGCCTGCCAGGCTCCTCTCTCCATGGGATTCTCCAGGCAAGAATACTGGAGTGGGTTGCCATTTCCTTCTCCAATGACAGCTACTGGCAAAAGTGAATGTTAGATATGACAAAAGTAACCATAAAAGAGTACCTTGGTTTAGGCAAATACACTGCCTAAAGAAAGAAAATAAAATGCATACGTTTGAATCTGAAAACTGTTTAAAATTCACCTCTCATGCTTATGTTGGTAAAAATTAATTCTAGCAATGTATATTGATTGCTAAGCATAACCAGGCAGCTTATTACACATACATACACACACACATTATATATATATGTATAAATGTATATACATATATATATATTTTACATCCAGAAAAGTTCAATAAATCAAATAATACTATCTCTATTTTACAGAAAAGAAAATCTGAGGCTTAAAGTTTAAGTACCTTGTTTCAAAATGTCCCAGATGGTAAGAATTGGAATTCTAAGCCAGCTCTGCCAATCCTTGAAGTCTATATAGGTGCAGATTATGGCTTTGAATATAACTATTCATTTAAGGAATTATGGAAAAGAAAGAGAAGTATATAAGGTAGATGTCTTCCAAAGAATCAAAAGTCACATTTTGTCTGTAAATTCATACATTTATGTGTAACATTAAAGACAGAAGTCAGATATATAAAGGCAATAATTTTGGTTGGTTATTTCTGTTCCCCTTGCCATGGACCGTAGCTCACCATGCCATTTTTCTCATTATATTGAAGTGTTGCTTCATGGTGTTTACAGAGTCAGACACAGAACTTATCAATAAATGTTGTACTGAACCGAATATTCCTCAATCCTATCATAATCTTTGCTTTTTTGCTTGTCCTGGAAATGTATGAATCCTATTTGAATGTTTAGACAGTTGCTATTTTGAGATAAAATGAGAAGTTGAGTGACATGAGTAGGTTTAAAGTCCTGTACAGCCACTTCAGCAAGGACAATTCAAAATAAACTGCAAACTCCTCATCTTTTTTCTTTGTCTATTAGTTTAGTGTTAGAGAAATTATTTCCTACAGGTAGAATACTGTTTCACTTAAACTGTATGGAAGCAATCAATTTATGTTCTCACCAACACTTCAGTGAAAGTAGAAATTTTGAAACTTCAAGCTGACATTTTTGTCATTTTTAACTTGATCTATTATTCATTCATTCAACCAAATATTTATTGGATGCCTGCTGTAACATTCCAGACACTGTAGTAATACAACAGTGAGAAAAAATGACCTTTGCAGAACTCACAGTCGAGTGAAGTAGGTAGATACTAATCAAATAATCTCACCATTAAGTTTAAAATTACAAATATAATAAGTGTTACAAAGGCAATGCTTGTGGCTGTTTTAGTGCATTTACTGGAGAAAACATTTAGATGATCAATCAGTTCGCCCTAAGAAAAGAGTTCTGGGTTGAAACCTGAAAAGGTGACTATGCAAGGTAGCAGAAAGGTGAGGGTTAAAAAAGATTTCTGGGGAAACAAGCAACACATGGAAAATTCCTGTGCAAATGGTGGGTTTTTAAGTTCAGCTCAGTTGCTCAGTCGTGTCCAACTTTGCAACCCCATAGACCGCAGCATGCCAGGCCTCCCTATCCATCACCAACTCCCAGAGTTTACCCAAACTCATGTCCATTGAGTCAGTGATGCCATCCAACCATCCATGCTCTGTCGTCCCCTTCTCCTCCTGCCCTCAATCTTTCCCAGCATCAGGGTCTTTTCAAATGAGTCAGCTCTTCACATCAGGTGGCCAAAGTATTGGAGTTTCAGCTTCAGCATCAGTCCTTCCAATGAACACCCAGGACTGAACTCCTTTAGGATGGACTGGTTGGATCTCCTTGCAGTCCAAGGGACTCTCAAGAGTCTTCTCCAACCCCACAGTTCATCAGTTCTTCGGTGCTCAGCTTTCTTTCTTTTCTTTCTCAACTCTCACATCCATACATGACCACTGGAAAAACCATAGCCTTGACTAGATGGACATTTGTTGGCAAAGTAATGTCTCTGCTTTTTAATATGCTATCTAGGTTGGTCACAACTTTCCTTCCAAGGAGTAAGCGTCTTTTAATTTCATGGCTGCAGTCACCATCTGCAGTGATTTTATGGGTTGAATTATGTCCCCCTAATTAAAGATACATTCAAGTCCTAATACCCAGTATCATAGGAGGTGACCTTGTGAGGAAACAGTTTTATATAGGTAATCAAATTAAAATAAGGTCATCAGGATGGACCCTAATTCAATATAAGGTATAAAGGAGAATTCTGGAAACAGAAACACAGAAAGAATGCCACATGAATATGGAGGATTGAATGATATGTCTAAAATCCAACGAATGCCAAAGACACCAGCAACCCACAATAATCTAGGAAGGGCAGGCAGAATTTCCTCATAGGCTTCAGAGGAGCATGACCCTTGCCAACACCTTGATTTCAGACTTCTAGCTTCCAGAAATGTGAGAAATTTCTGTTAAGTCACCCAGTTTGTTCTGGTTTGTTACAATTTGATAGGTAAGGGTGGGAGAACCATGTGCAGTTGAGGAACTGAAGGCTAAAGTAATTGAAATGCTGAAAGTGAAGGGGGAAAGTGGTTTGAAATGAAGTTGTAGTGTAGGTCATGGAATTTTGTCCTCTCGAAAGTAATTGAAGTGATTCAATCAGGAAGGGAAAGTAATAAGATTTTATCCTGGAGAATGGATTGAAAGAGGGAAAGAATGGAAGCAGGGAAGTAAGTTACCTCATTACTGTTTTTGTTTGGGTGAGAGATGATTGCTGCTTGGGATAGAGTATTACCACTGGAGACTGAATTATATTAATGACTGAGGAGGATAAAGAAAGGTTGAAATATTGTAGAAAGGGAGAGCCAGTTGGCTAAAGAAATAGGTGGAACTGCCAGGTACTGCTGAAGAAATTGGTGATCAGGAATTCACTGTGGCATCAATATTTCCTATTCTGCAACTCTCTCTAGGAATAATAATTTGTTCAACAGTAACATGAAGAAAATGGATCCTCAGGGTCTGCAGATAAAGACCCTTTGGACCTTGAGGAGAAATGATCAAACCCAGGATATAATTTTACTCAAATGATTGTCAGTACTTTATTATTCCTTTAAATAAATAGATATCTTTGATATGATCACATTCAACTTTTCTAGGTGCTTGTTTGAGCTCACTACCATTCTCCCCTCACCAAACAGATTATCAAATATATTAGAGACCCCTTAGTATGACTTGTTTCCCAAAAAATAGTTATGGTTGGATTCTTCACCCTTCTGCTTAGCATATCACCTAAGGAAGTTTTAAAGTCACTTTTTTAAAAGATTTTTTTTTTTTTGATGTGAATGACTTTTAAAGTATTTATTGAATTTGTTACAATATTGCTTCTGTTTTATGCTTTGGGTTTTTTTGGCTGCAAGTCATGTGGGAATTTAACTCCCTGACCAGGGATTAAACCCGCACCCCCTGTGTTGGAAGGCAAAGTCTTAATCATTGGACCACTAGGGAAGTCCCTATATCCATTAGAAGCTCACATTTAACGCCATCTTTTATTAGTTTTCCTTTTCACTGCAATACTAGATCACTTTCCTTTATCATTGACTTCTTTTTCTGATATGATTCAAGGGGTCTTTTTCATCAGAAAGATGTCTTTTGCAAAATAGAATTCTTTGACATAACTGCTTATTCTCAGTAAGTAAGCTTTTCCGTTTTGTAATTGTTCTTGGTATATGGGGTAATTCTTCCTTTCGTTAGCCTTTTTATAAGCTCTGTTTCTGGATCTTTATATGCTTATCCACACTTAAAATTTTGGTTATAAAGACAGTGCAGCCTTCAAATGTTTGCTTGCTTATATTAAGTATTATTTACCTGAAATAATACAGATTTTACTATTTTCCACTTTGCTTCTGGCCAGAGTAGACACTGTTTTAGTATGTAAATTCAGGACCCTCTAATCTGAAGTGAAGAGATGAAGCCTTAGGAAGAAGTACTTGGTAAGAAATATGTGTACAGCTGGAGCCTTAGCCAATTTGTAGCAAAACTGAAAGGCAAGAGTGGTACATATATCTCAGAAGTTATCTTCTTCCTGCCATGCCCTCCAGGGGTCTACATTAGGTAAAGCCAAGAAGAGGCCAGAGAACAAGGAATGGTATTGATATAGTCAGTCTATAGAAGTAATCAGCCTGGTAGGCAGGGTCAGAAAAAAGAGTGGAATAGATAGTGAGTAGATCTGAATTGAAAAATGGAAATTATCCAGCTCAGATAGTAATTTCAGGTGTTTTTCACATGCTGGTTTCCTTGCTGAAGTGATTTTCTCTTGCTCATACATTATTCTAAAGTTCAATGGTTGGAAAACTTCTATCCATCCTTTAATTTCCACTCACATTACAGAACGACACTGTAGATTCTTTTCCTCTCTCTATCTAGAGTTTGTTTTTATGTCTTCATTGCTGCAACAGAATTATGCTCGTACTTTGATTTTAGTTTATTGGAGATATGATTTATTCTTCAGTGTTCTCTAGCACCTAACAAATTATCCATAGTAGTCAGCTTGATTGTTGAATAGTGACTGCAAACAGTTGTTGAATATTTGGACAGATAGATAAGTGAATAATTGTTTATAAATGAAAACTTCAGAGTGTACACAATTTTAAAAAGGAAGAAAGAAGAGAAAAAGGGAGGAGAAGACAAACTAAAAATGATTTGGGAATATCAGCAAATGGTTGAGACTGAGCTAAAGTTAATCTGTTGTGACATTCTGGATGTACTGGACAAACACCTCATTCCAGCAGCTAACACTGCTAAGTCCAAGGTTTTCTATTATAAAATGAAAGGAGGCTACCACAGGTGTCTGGCTGAATTTGCCACAGGAAATGACAGGAAGGAGGCTGCAGAGAGCAGCCTAGTGGCTTATAAAGCTGCTAGTGATATTGCAATGACAGAACTTCCACCAAAACATCCCATTTGCTGAGGTCTTGCTCTCAATTTTTCTGTATTCTACTATGCAATTCTTAATTCCCCTGACTGTGCCTGTAGGTTGGCAAAAGCAGCTTTTGATGATGCAATTGCAGAACTGGACATGCTGATGTGAAGAAAGCTATAAGGACTCTACACTTATCATGCAGTTATTACGTGATAATCTGACACTATGGACTTCAGAATAAGGAAGTGCTGCAGGATGTGGAAGATGAAAATCAGTGAGACATAAAAGTCAACAAGAGAAACCATCTCTGACCACCCTAGACCTTTCCATCCCACCCCTCTTGGAAATTCCCCCATTGTCACTGAGAACCACCAAATCTGACCTTTACATTTGGTCTCAGAATTTAGGTTCCTGCCCTGTTGTTGTTGTTGTTTTTTTAACAGTTTTCAAAAGTTCTTAAAGGCAAGCGTGAATCTCTGTGGATTTTACTGGTCCCAGCTTTTAGGTTCTTTAAGAACACTAACGGGGCTGCATAGAGGCTTTTTCAGCATTACTGTATTGTCTCCTGCCAGATGTGGCAAGAACACCATTAGAATGGAAATTACATTCATTCAAAAACCATTAGAATTTTCCGTGATGCAAGCATCTAAGAGAAAGGTTAATCATACTATTGAGGTGAATGTGTTATCATTTCCCCTTTTTCTAATTGTTTAAATTGACTTTTATACCAGTGTTTAAAATTAACTGGATGTTAACTTGAGGTGGTAAAAGGTTGTTTGGGGAGTTTGTTGTCATGGTTTGCTGTAAGTGTTTCAAACTCTGCTGAAATGCTGAAAAGCATGGTCCTGGTAACGTTCAACAATCCATGGCCACTCATTCTTGCCTACTTTTACTCTCCCTCTGAAGCAGGTTAGCATTGAAGGTGGTATGGAAAAGCCTGCATGCATGTTCCATTCTTTGTTTCTTTTCCCTCCCTCTCCCTCTGGGCCCCGCCCCTCCCCTCCTGGTTCGCTCAACGTCTGTCTTTTGTTCAGTGTGTGTAACTTGAAGCTAATTTGTACTGCTGGATATCTGACGAGTCACAGATACAGAATCGGTATTGTTCTTACTGAAACACAGCATGGATTAACATTAAACAAATAAAACAAACCTAAATTAAAAAGGAATAGCTTTCTTTGTTGTTGTTCAGTCATTAAGTTGCTTAGGTTTCTTAACTTTGCTAAGCGGGAACAATAAACATAATGTAGAGTATAATTATGTGGTAAAAATGACATTAAATAATGTAGTGTATACAAAGAGACTTAGATAATATTAGGCACAGTAGACCCTCAAATCACTCTAAAACTATGTTGAATACAACTAAATTAACACTTGAAACTGAAAAACCAAGCTGCTGTGGTAAGCTTGAGGCAAAACCAAGCAAAGATAACTCATCTAATGTGGTTCTTAGCTAGTTGTGAATAGAGTGGAAAGAAAAATAAATAAGTTCATGCCAAAATTCTGACCTAAGGATTAAAAAAATTTCTTTTGATATTATTCCAGCTCTTCAACAAAACTATTTCATCAGGGTGGTGCATTATAGGTTATTTCTCTTTCAAATCTCTCCTTTTAGACAGTTTCCTGTACGGAGAGTAGTAAGGTCTTTGCACCCTTAGCACAACTGGTGCTCAGTGGTTCAGTGATTAAATAGAAATGTTCAGTGTTACAGTTGGAGACTCTGTAAGATCTTTGGGTGCAATGGAAATTAATTTCCCTCAATTTTGTTTAATATGGATCTATACCATCTTAAACTCCTTTTTGAAGTGGCCTGTGGCAATTCCACTCTGTTATCTTTAAAATCAGGGAGATGGTGCTGTCAATCAAGCATAAGGAGTTCTACATCTTCAGATATTTAAGTTGTGATGATGTAAATGCTTACTTAACTGTGCAAATGGAAGAAAAGAGGTATAGATAACATCTAAACTAGAATAATAATATAGTCTTGGCTATCACGCTCATGCTCAGTCACTTCAGTCATGTCTGACTCCTTGCAACCCTATGGACTATAGCCCACCAGGCTCCTCTGTCCATAGGATGCTCCAGGCAGGATTACTGGAGTGGGTTCCCACTTCCTCCTCCAGGGGATCTTCCTTACCCAGAGGTCGAACCCAAGTCTCCTGTGTTGACTGCATTGCAGGCAGATTCTTTATCTCTGAGCCACTGGAGAAGCCCATTCTTGGATATATACTTAGATAATAAATATATTAATAACATCTGGGATAATACTGCATATATTTGGCACCCATAACATATTTATTGGGGCTTCACTGGTGGCTCAGTGGTCAAGCACTCACCTGATAATGCAGAATATGTATATTTGATACCTGGATTGGGAAGATCCTGGAGCAGGAAATGGAAACCCACTCCAGTATTCTTGCCTTGGAAATTCCATGGTCAGAAGAAGCCTAGTGGGCCACAGTCCTTTGGGTCACAAGAGTCCAACACAACTTCGTGATTAAACAACCTATTTATTGTATGACTAAATTAATGCATGAATGGAGGCAATTTAAAAAATTGTTTTTCTATCATTTCCTATCATTGAAAAATTTGTACTCAAATTAACTTAATAAGATATCATGGATATATACTTAAAAAGAAAAATCAGCTATGAAAATAATAGCAAACAATAGCAACAAAAACAGCTACAAAGAAAGAAAGAAAGAAAAGGCACCCAGATTCAACAGGAATACTGTCTTTATTACTGACGGGAGTAATAATGGCAGAAGTAATACTGCTTTTCTTAGCAGATGAAATGGTCTTCCATATTTCCACTGCCTACTCTAACTGAAAATCCTAAGGAATCTGCAAAACTCAAAACCCCTTAGAATTAGTAAATAAATTCAGCATGATCACAGGATACAGGTTCAATCAACTGTATTTCTATATGCTAGTTATGTCTTGCCCACACAAGTAGTAGATATGGGCAAGACATTACTAGTACGACTAGTAAGACGTAACATCTATTACTGTGGGCAAGAATCCCATAGAAGAAATGGAGTAGCCCTCACAGTCAACAAGTCCTAAATGCAATACTTGGGTGTAATCTCAAAAATGACAGAATGATCTGTGTTTATTTCCAAGGCAAGCCATTCAGTATCACAGTAACCCAAGTCTGTGCCCCAACCACTATGCTGAAGAAACTGAAGTTGAATGGTTCTTTGATGACCTACAAACCTCCTAGAACTAACACCAAACAAAGATGTCCTTTCCATCTTAGGGGACTAGAATGCAAAAGTAGGAAGTCAGGAGATAACCTGGAGTAACAGGCAAGTTTAGCCTTGGAGTACAAAATGAAATGGGGCAAAGACTAATAGAGTTTTGCAAAAGAATGCACTGGTCATAGCAAACACCCCCTTCCAACAACACAAGAGACGACTCTACAAATGGATATTACCAGATGGTCAATACTGAAATCAGATTGATTCGCTTCTTTACAGCGAAAGATGGAGAAGCTCTATACAGTTAGCAAAAACAAGACCAGGAGCTGACTGTGGCTCAGATCATGAACTCCTTATTGCCAAATGCAGACTTAAATTGAAGAGTGAACTGAAAGCCACAGGCCCATTCAGGTATGACTTAAATCAAATCCCTTACAATTATACAGTGGAAGTGAGAAATAGATTCAAGGGATTAGATCTGATAGACCGGTGCCTGAAGAACTTAGGAGAGAGGTTCATGACACTGTACAGGAGGCAGTGATCAAGACCATCCCAAGAAAAAGAAATGCAAAAAGGCAAAATGGTTGTCTGAGGAGCCTTACAAATAGTTGAGAAAAGAAGAGAAGCTAAAAAGAGACAAAGGAGAAAAGGAAAGACATACTCATCTGAATGCAGAGTTCCAAAGAGGAGCAAGGAGAGGTAAGAAAGCCTTCCTCAGCAATCAATGCAAAGAAATAGAGGAAAACAATAGAATGGGAAAGACTAAAGATCTCTTCAAGAAAATTAGGGATACCAAGGAAATATTTCATGCAAAGATGGGCACAATAAAGGACAGAAATGGTATGGACCTAACAGAAGCAGAAGATATTAAGAAAAGGTAGCAAGAATACACAGAAGAACTATACAAAAAAAAAAACAAAACCCAACAACTTAATGATCCAGATAACCATGATGGTTGTGATCACTCCCTAGAGCCAGACATTCTGGCATGTGAAGTCAAGTGGGCCTTAGAAAGCATCACTACAAGCAAAGCTAGTGGAGGTGATGGAATTCCAGCTGAGCTATTTCAAATCCTAAAAGATGATGCAGTGAAACTGCTGCTCTCAATATGTCAGCAAATTTGGAAAACTCAGCAGTGGCCACAGGACTGGAAAAGGTCAGTTTTCATTCCAGTTCCAAAGAAAGACAATGCCAAAGAATGCTCAAACTACCACACAATTGCAGTCATCTCACATGCTAGGAAAGTAATGCTCAGAATTCTCCAAGCCAGGCTTCAACAGTACGTGAACTGAGAACTTCCAGATGTTCAGGCTGGATTTAGAAAAGGCAGCAAAACAAGAGATCAAATTGCCAACATCCGTTGGATCATCAAAAAAGGGTATACGTGTAACTCTATGGCTGATTCATATCAATGTATGACAAAACCCACTGAAATGTTGTGAAGTAATTAGCCTCCAACTAATAAAAAAATAAATAAAAAAAAAAAGAATATGTGTGTAAAAAAAAAAATAAAGCAAGAAAGTTCCAGAAAAACATCTATTTCTGCTTTATTGACTATGCCAAAGCCTTTGACTATGTAGATCACAACAAACTGGAAAATTCTTCAAGAGATGGGAATACCAAACCACCTTCCTTGCCTCCTGATAAATCTGTATGCAGGTCAAGAAGCAATGGTTAGAACCGGATATGGAAAAACGGACTGGTTCCAAATTGGGAAAGGAGTACGTCAGGGCTATATATTGTCACCCTGCTTATTTAACTTCTATGCAGAGTACATCATGCGAAATGATGGGCTGGATGAAGCACAGGCTGGAATCAAGATTGCTGGGAGAAATATCAGTAACCTCAGATATGCAGATGACACCATCCTTATAGCAGAAACTGAAGAGGAACTAAAGAGCTTCTTGATAAAAGTGAAAGAGGAGAGTGAAAAAGCTGGCTTAAAACTCAACATGCAAAAAACGAAGATCATGGCATCTGGTCCCATCTCTTCATGGTATAAGATGGGGAAACAATGGAAACAGTGACAGTCTTTATCTTTTTGGGCTCCAAAATCACTGCAGATGGTGACTTCAGCCATGAAATGAAAAGATGCTTGCTGCTTGGAAGAAAAGCTATGACCAACCTAGACAGCATATTAAAAAGCAGAGACATTACTTTGTCTAATCAAAGCCATGATATTTCCAGTGGTCATTAATGGATGTGAGAGTTGGACTATAAAGAAAGCTGAATGCTGAAGAATTGATGTTTTTGAAGTGTGGTGTTGGAGAAGACTCTTGAGAGTCCCTTGGACTGCAAGGAGATCTAACCAGTCAATCCTAAAGGAAATCAGTCCTGAATATTCACTGGAAATACTGGTGCTGAAGCTGAAGCTCCAATACTTGGGCCACCTGATAGTGAAGAACTGACTCATTGGAAAAGACCCTGATGCTGGGAAAGACTGAAGGCGGGAGGAGAAGGGGATGACAGAAGATGAGATGGTTGGATGTCATCACTGACTTGATTGACATGTGTTAGAGCAAGCTCCAGGAGCTGGTGATGGAAAGGGAAGCCTGGTGTGGTACAGCCCATTGGGTCACAAAGTCAGACATGATTGGGCGACTGAACTGAACTGACTTGTTATGAACAGTCTGAAAATGAACCTCAAAAAATTTTATTCAATAGCACAAGAAGTAACATTTAGTAAAAATTTAAGAAATACAGAAAGAATTGTAAAAAATAATTGATACTTGTACATTGAAAACTATAAATCATTGTTGAAAGAAATTAAAGAAGACCTCAATAAATGGAAGTCACTGTCCATGGATTGGAAAACTCAATATTGTTGAACTGGCAATGCTTTCCAAATTAATTGAAAAGCTTAAGACAATCCTTATAAAAATTCTTACTCTAATTCCAGAATTTTAAAAACTTACCCTAAAAGTAATTTGGAAGTGCAGTTCTTTTAGAATAGTAAAAAATTTTTGAAAAATAAAAAGCTGAAGTACTTATACTTTCTGTACTTCAAAAGTTACTACAGGGCTACAGTAATCAAAATAGTGTAGTACTGGCATAAAAATAATCATGTAGATCAATAAATCAAAAATATCAAGAGTCTAGAAATAAACACATTTGTGTTCAATTGACTTTTGGCACATATACATCCAAGGCAATTTAGTGGGGTAAATAGTATTTTTTTCAATAAATAGTGGGAGGACACTAGCTATCAAGAACATTTACAAGGCATGCCAAAAGACATACAGAAAAATTGAAGAGATCAAGCAATCTTTAGAACCAGTCATAGAAGGGATGTTGGAATTATCATACTGGGAATTTAAAACAACTGGATTAATATCCTAAGGGCTCTAATAATAAAGTAGATAACATGTAAGAATTGCTGGGCAATGCAAGTGGAGAGACAGAAATCCTAAGAAAGAAAGAAACAAAATTAGTAGGTTGAGCATGACTGAAGAAAGAATCTCTGCGCTAACTTATATATAAGGTTTCGAACACCTTAACAGACACCTCACCAAAGAAGATATGCAGATGGCAAATAAGCATACAAAAATATGCTCTGCATCATACATCATCAGGTAATACAAGTTAGAACAACAATGAGATACCAATACACATCAGTTAAAATGGCGAAAACCTACACCACCAGATGCTGGAAAGGACGTGAAGCAACAGAAACTCTCATACATTCTAGTGGGAATGCAAAATGGTACAGCCATCTTGGAAGATAGTTTGGCTGCTTCTTAAAAAATCCAAACATACTCTTACCATAAAATCCAGCAATTGTGCTCCTTGATATTTACCAAATGGAGTTGAAGACTTATGCCCCCCTACAGCCTCCCCACAGCAATCCCTGCCCCCACAAAAAACCCTGCACATGGATGTTTATCACAGTTTCATTCATAATTGCCAAAAACTTAGAAGTACCAAAGACGTCCTTCATTAGATGAAAGAATAAATAAACTATGGTGCATCAGATAATGAAATATTGTTCACTGCTAAAAAGAATTTGATATCAAGCCATGAAAAAACATTAACAACATTAAATCCATAATTAATAAGTGAAAGATGCAATCTGAAAGAGGCTACGCATTGATTCCAACTATAGGATTATGCAAAAGATGAAACTATGGACACAGTAAGAAGATCAATATTTGCTAGGGATTCAGGGGAATAGGATTGAATAGGCAAAGCACAGAGAATCTTCAGGGCCATGAAAATACTCTGGTAAATCTATGGCTGATTCATATCAATGTATGACAAAACCCACTGAAATGTTGTGAAGTAATTAGCCTCCAACTAATAAAAAAAAAAAAGAAAAAAAAAAGAAAAGAAAATACTCTGGAGGAGACCATAATGGTAGATACATGTCATTATACATTTGCCTAAATACATTGAATGTATAATACCAAAAGTGAAGCCTAATGTAAATGATGGACTTTGGGTGATTATGATGAATCAATATAGGTTCATCACTGGTAACAAATGTACCAGTCTAGTGGGAGATGTTGATAATAGGGAGGCTGTGCATAAGGGGGATGGGCAGAGGATATATAGGAAATCTCTGTACCTCCTCTTCAATGTTGCTGTTAACTAAAACTTTCTCTAAAATAAACTCTTAGGAAAAAAAAAAGGTCCTGAATTTGAGTATTTACTTTATTCTTTCATATAACATATACAGAGCCAGCATATTTTTTTATACCTTTGTGAGTTTGAATTGACTTCAACATTTTATTCTTGAACTTGGAAAGTGTTAAAATATCTCTGAGAGGTTTTGTTTTGTTTTTTAATGTAACGATTTTTGCCAGTGTCTCTTCCTCTCAGAAATCTTCCTCATTTGTCAGTATCATTTTCCTCATTTATGTTGATAAATTCACCTTTACTAATTTCCCCTGGCTGCATACTTTGAGTCTCTTGTTAAGTGACTGTCAACATTCACATATGCAGCTGTTCTTTATCTTCACCTATATTGGATTTGAATTTCACTTTCGGTGTTAATACTTTTTATTTCTTCCCTACCCCTTCTTCTTTGTTGGCAAGTCTTTCTTTTGATTAGCCATTTTTCTAAGATGTCATTTGAGTTTATCACTGAAAGACAATGAGGCAATGCAACTATGTGCTTTGCTGTGTGTGCATGAACCAACTAACAGATAATCAGTGACCAGTCAGTAACCGATTTTGAAAAATAGGAATATGATTGACCACTGGTTATGAAGTGCATATGTTATTTGTGGAATAATTCATGGACTGAACAGGTAACGGCTTTACATTATGCAAATACTCACAGTTAATATGACATGGTAACAAAAACTTGAGCTTGCTCTTCAGGGAACTGGTATTATTTTATATATATATATATATATATATATACACACATATATAACTATTATGTATGTTATATTACTATATTACAAATAAATGTATAAATATATAACTAATCTTGATTAATTGAAATTTGTGCAAAGCAAAGAGTTCACATATAGAATTGTGCATGCATAGAATTTGTTGTGTATGTGTGTGTTCTTTGGCATATGTGTTCTATTTTTGAGCTGCTAGATCTTTAAAATGGTATCCTTTTATATGTTTCTAAGGAGACCTGTTTCATTCATTTTCATTAAAGATAGTCTCCACAATGGTTTTGTGACTAGTCAATGGGGATTGTCAGTAATTTCTTATATAGAAAAACTTTGTAATCTATTTTAAAAATATTATTATATAGTTTTGTTTCTGAAATATCAGAACCCTCAACATGAAATTTATATTATGTTAATTTTTGTTGAAGAGATATTGAAAATATTTTTATTTTTGGAGTAAAACATTTTAAGGTAATGAAATAAGAAGGAAGTTTAAGAGTTTTGAATTTATTTTATACCATGTAGTTAACTTAATGGAGAAAATAGCCCTTATATATCCATTTAGTTTGAAAGTACTGTGGTACACGATGGTACTGTGACATCTTTTAAATTCAGTTTAGTTTATTCATCTAAGAATTCTGAATTGTGATTAAGAGTACTTATGCAACATAAACACGCCATTTGTATTTTAATTTCTTCAGAATTGTTCCCTTTGCTCATTTGAAAATCTAATCTTTTTCTTTATAGATAATTCAGTTTAATATGATAGTTACATATAAAGCTGTATAGTTATTTAAATGTTTCATTTTTATTTAAATAGTAACTACTCATAACAAATTTACTAGGAGAAATTTTCTATACTTTTGTAAAATAACTTTAAAAATGTTTCTAGATATACTCCCAGTAGTGGGATTGCTGGGCCATATGATAGTTCTATTTTTTATTTTTTTAAGGAACCTCCATACTGTTCTCCATAGTGACAGTATCAATTTACATTCCCACCAACAGTGCAAGAGGGTTTCATTTTCTCCACATCCTCTCCAGCATTTATTGTTCGTAGATTTTTTGATGATGGCCAGGATGGGGTTGGGGTGGAAGGGAGGAAAAAGAAGTAGCTGATGTATGTATACATATAGCTAATTCACTGTGTTGTACAACTTTGTAAAGCAACTATACCCCAATTAAAAAAAATACCAGTGTTTCACAAATAAAGGTGATCACCATGTGAAAAAAAATGCTTCTACATTTCTGTATTCTTCTGCTCTAACACTATAAAAATGCTTTCCCCTGCTATGTGTTCTCATAGTTACCATAGACTCTCTCTATTATTTGTTTACTCCATACAGATGAGCTGATTATATAGTATTTTAGAAGGTGATACAGATACATGTGGCAAAGAAAAATTTAAAGCAATGAAAACAACACAGTGCCCAAGGTCCAGAGTAGTACAGGTAATGAACAATGTGGTTGTCTGGAGGAAGAGTGTTTCACACAGAGTGTAAGATCCTGAGGCAGAAACATGCTTAGTATATTGATGTAACAGAGGACTCTAGAGATGGTGGAGCAGAGCTGTGACATGGTGAGTAGTTGGAGATGAGATCAGAGAGTAACAAAGGACCGGTTATTATAAAATCTTACAGACCATTGTAAGAACTTTGATTTCTACCCTGAGAGAACCGAGGAGCCACTGGAGGACTTGCAGAGGGGATAAATGATATGGCTCATTACAGGGTCACTTTGATAGTTGCACTGAGAAAGGCAAACAAGAGCAGGGACAGAGAAAACTGTCCAGTTCAGCTCAGTCGCTCAGTTGTGTCCAACTCTTTGCAACCCCATGGACTGCAGCACGCCAGGCTTCCCTGTTCATCACCAATTCCCAGAGCTTGCTCAAACTCATGTCCATCAAGTTAGCGATGCCATCCAACCATCATCCTCTGAGAAAACTCTTAGGTGAAACCATATTGATTTGGACTAGGGAGGCAACCGCAGACATCTTAAGGAGTGATTAGATTCCATGTATATTTTGAAAGTAAAAGTGAATAGATTTCCTAATTGATTAGACACAGAGTATGAAAGAAGAGATGAGCTGAGAATACTTCCAAGAGTTCTGACCTGAGGTTTAGATTGTGACCTCAAAAGATTGTAGGACGAGTAAGTTTTGGAGGAATATGGGGAGCTCAGTTTGGAGCATGTAAATTCTGAGATGATTATTAAACATTCAAATGATGAAGGCCAATAGATTGCTGGATTTAGGACTATGGAATACAGCCAAGGAGTTCAGTGGAGATATTAATTATAGTTTCATTAGAATAGGGGACATGTCCATCTTGTTTATTCCAGTGTGCCTTCTTTCTATACAGTGTTAATACTTACAAGGTACTTAAGAAATAACTTCTGAGTGAGTGACTACAAGTTTAGTGATTTGTGTGCTGGTAAATGTTTAACCACAGGCTCTCTAAAGAAAAAATAAACAGAGCAAAACAAAATTCATGATTTCTAGCATTTGCAGATTTCTTTGGTGCAAGTATTCCTACTATGATTTCAGGCTACCAAAGTACATCACTGACAGCAGAGTTGAGAAGAAATATGCACAGTTGATTCCCTCGAACAAGTAATAAAGCAGCTCCAGAACAAAACTGAGCCCTTTGTTGCTTAGTGATATAATCAGATACATATTTTCCTTACTTACAGGTATGGAAAAATATACATAATCTTGACACTTGGGCAGATTTGAAGGTAAAGAAATTTGTAGATGATAATACATATGAGCTCAAAATCAAGGACTTGAGCAAATATTTAAAAACCTTTGTCATATACCAGACTGAATAATAGAAATACTGAGCTAATTTATCCCTGTACCTTTAGGCAGTCTTCTAAATTACTCCACACAAATGTGATATCTTTGCATAATTCCTGAGAAAAAAAATTCAATTTACAAATTAATCCATTGTAATATTAACAGTACTCTCTTGCCAGAGTGTCTTCATGATTTCTAAGTTAGCCAAAAAGTATGTTAAAAATGTTGCCATAAAACATTTATCAATAAAATATCTATACAAAGTTTAATCAAGTCATTTTCTTCTTGAGTCCAAACTCTTTGGCTTGACTCTTTCAGAGTCAGTATTAGGTTTTTAAACATTATTTACTTATTTAATATTTAAAAAATTTTATTGTGATCAAATATACCAAACATAAAATTTACTAGATAACTAAATCTAGGTGTACAGTTCAATAACACATTCACATTGTTGTGCAACCATCAGCAACATACATCTTCAGAACTTTAATTAACACTGTATTTTGTTTCATGTAAAAGGAGCACATTTTACTGTAGATAATTAGAAAAGGAAAAGTAGGAAAGAAAATAAAATTACCCAAAGTCTCACCATTCAGAGCAAATCAAATCTACATCTACCTTATTGTACTATAGAATTAAATTAGACTGTTAAATCCATTGTCTAATAATTCCTCAGATCCTGCTAAGTCTAAAATGGCTTTCAGATTCTGACTGTATGATGAAGTGGTGGGGCTGCAAATCCCAGATGTATGTTTTACAGCATCTATTTAATGTACCAGTGAGCAAGCCTTAATTAGAATGGTTTATTCCCAGAGCAATGAAGCATAGGGAAGTAGGACAATCCCTCGTCCTGGACACATAGTTTAGAGCTGAGCCCCAGGAAGAGACAGTTGCAGGTAGAAGATGAAGGAACACTGGTCATTAAGAAATTGTTAATGGAGCGAAGCTTAGGGAAAAGATAATTTCTCTGAATTCTATATGGAACACAAATAGACATCACAAAAATATCAGGCAGAGGGCAGTTTGTAACTTAAGACTTTTGCAGGTTTCGAAAACAGCCACTGGGAAAGGGCATGGCTTATTCCAGACACGCTATTATGCTCTGTACTAAAGTGTTGACATTGCTTTTTCTTTGTTGTTTCTCTCTCTCTCTCTCTCTGGCCAGGGCAGAGTAGGGAGGATGGAAATGTTAAAGACTACTGATAAACTGTTATCAGACCTTTCTAGGGATTCTTTGAAATAACTGGAGACTAGTTGTCCTTGAAATAACTAGCAAAAAATGGTTTATAAGTAAAGGTTATGGGCTAAAAAGTGTTGGATATGTTAATGTTAGCACATTTTTATATATGTGCATAGAGACTTGATAGAATTGATGTTATATTCAAATGTAATTTCTAGTTTTCTAGGTAAAATTTGATTTTTAAATGCTTCAACATTTATTTGCTCACTTCTTTTTGTTGGGGGGTTTAGCTGTTTTCAGTTCTTTGAATTTTGATTTGAAAAATATTTTTGAACCTGTTGGAAAATTGCACCCCTGAGAGACTGTTGACAATACATATCTAACTACTAGATTAAATCATATAAAATAATGACATTTTAAGCAATAATAATTGGCAGTTACATATGGTTCAATCTAAAAGCATGTGTAAAAATGTCATATTTACTACAAGATAGCAATATCTGTAAATTTTAATGGAAAAAGGTTGTATCTCATCACTTTATTTTTATTTGATTACTTTTATGATTATTTTATTCAGTAGTCTGGATTGTGAGCTTACCATGTGCCAGCTATTATGATATACATAAGGATACAATAGGGCTAGTTCAGTTCAATGTTCAGTCATTTCCGACTCTTTGCGACACCATGAATCACACCAGGTCAGGCCTCCCTGTCTATCACCAACTTCCGGAGATTACCCAAACTCATGTCCATTGAGTCAGTGATGCCATCCAGCCATCTCATCCTCTGTCGTCCCCTTCTCCTCCTGCCACCAATCCCTCCCAGCATCAGGGTCTTTTCCAATGAGTCAACTTTTCCCATGGGGTGGCCAAAGTATTGGAGTTTCAGCTTCAGCATCAGTCCTTCCAATGAACACCCAGGACTGATCTCCTTCAGGATGGACTGGTTGGATCTCCTTGCAGTCCAAGGGACTCTCAAGAGTCTTCTCCAACACCACAGTTCAAAAGCATCAATTTTTCAGTGCTCAGCTTTCTTCACAGTCCAACTCTCACATCCATACATGACCACTGGAAAAACCATAGCCTTGACCAGATGGACCTTTGTTGGCAAAGTAATGTCTCTGCTTTTTAATATGCTATCTAGGTTGCTCATAACTTTCTTTCCAAGGAGTAAGCATCTTTTAATTTCATGGCTGCAATCACCATCTGCAGTGATTTTGGAGCCCACAAAATAAAGTCTGGCTCTGTTTCCACTGTTTCCCCATCTATTTCCCATAAAGTGATGGGACTAGACGCCATGATCTTAGTTTCCTGATTGTTGAGCTTTAAGCCAACTTTTTCACTCTCCTCTTTTACTTTCATCAAGAGGCTTTTTAGTTCCTCTTCACTTTCTGCCAAAAGGGTGGTGTCATCTGCATATCTGAGGTTATTGATATTTCTCCTGGTGATCTTGATTCCAGCTTGTGCTTCTTCCAGCCCAGTGTTTCTCACAATGTACTCTGGATATAAGTTAAATAAGCAGGGTGACAATATACAGCCTTGATGTACTCCTTTTCCTATTTGGAACCAGTCTGTTGTTCCATGTCCAGTTCTAACTGTTGCTTCCTGACCTGCATATAGGTTTCTCAAGAGGCAGGTCAGGTGGTCTGGTATTCCCATCTCTTTCAGAATTTTCCACAGTTTATTGTGATCCACATAGTCAAAGGCTTTGGCATAGTCAATAAAGCAGAAATAGATGTTTTTCTGGAAGTCTCTTGCTTTTTCGATGATCTGGTGGATGCTGGCAATTTGATCTCTGGTTCCTCTGCCTTTTCTAAAACCAGCTTGAACATCTGGAAGTTCATGGATCACATATTGCTAAACTCTGGCTTGGAGAATTTTGAGCATAACTTTACGAGCGTGTGAGATGACTGCAATTGTGCGGTAGTTTGAGCATTCTTTGGCATTTCCTTTCTTTGGGATTGGAATGAAAACTGACCTTTCCCAGTCCTGTGGCCACTGCTGAGTTTTCCAAATTTGCTGGCATATTGAGTGCAGCACTTTCACAGCATCATCTTTCAGGATTTGAAATAGCTCAACTGGAATTCCATCACCTCCACTAGCTTTGTTCATAGTGATGCTTCCTAAGGCCCACTTGACTTCACATTCCAGAATGTCTGGCTCTAGGTGAGTGATCACACCATCGTGATTATCTGGGTCATGAAGATCTTTTTGTACAGTTCTTCTGTGTATTCTTGCCACCTTTTCTTAATATCTTCTGCTTCTGTTAGGTCCATACAATTTTTGTCCTTTATCAAACCCATCTTTGCATGAAATGTTCCCTTGGTATCTCTAATTTTCTTGAAGAGATCGCTAGTCTTTCCCATTCTGTTGTTTTCCTCTATTTCTTTGCATTGATCGCTGAGGAAGGCTTTCTTATCTCTCCTTGCTATTCTTTGGAACTCTGCATTCAAATGGGAATATCTTTCCTTTTCTCCTTTGCTTTTCACTTCTCTTCTCACAGCTATTTGTAAGGCCTCCTCAGATAGCCATTTTGCCTTTTGCATTTCTTTTCCGTGGGGATGGTCTTGATCCCTGTCTCCTGTACAAAGTTACGAACCTCCATCCATAGTTCATCAGGTACTGTGTCTATCAGATCTAGTCCCTTAAATCTATTTCTCACTTCCACTGTATAATCATAAGGGATTTGATTTAGGTTATACCTGAATGGTCTATTTTCTTCAGTTTAAGTCTGAATTTGGCAATAAGGAGTTCATGATCTGAGCCACAGTCAGCTCAGCACAGAATAAATAAATGTATTAACGCTGTATGGGTTTGTTAAGGCTTTTGGACTATTAAATAAAACATATTAAATTACTTCCTTAAAGTTTCCAGGTAAAAAACAATGACTGTCACTTAAAAAACCTTTAAATATATATTTTTTTGTTATGTAGTGTTATTGTTTTTTTTCCCATTTATTTTTATTAGTTGGAGGCTTTTTACTTTACAATATTATAGTGGTTTTTGCCATACATTGACATGAATCAGCCATGGATTTGCATTATTTCCCATCCTGATCCCCCCTCCCACCTCCCTCTCCATCTGATCCCTCTGGGTCTTCATAGTGCACCAGCCCCGAGCACTTGTCTCATGCATCCAACCTGGGCTGGTGATCTGTTTCACCCTTGATAATATACATGTTTCGATGCTGTTCTCTCAGAACATCCCACCTTTGCCTTCTCCCACAGAGTCCAAAAGTCTGTTCTGTATATCTGTGTCTCTTTTTCTGTGTCTCGTTTTTCATATAGGGTTATCGTTACCATCTTTCTAAATTCCATATATATGCATTAGTATACTGTATTGGTCTTTATCTCTCTGGCTTACTTCACTCTGTATAATGGGCTCCAGTTTCATCCATCTCATTAGAACTGATTCAAATGAATTCTTTTTAATGGCTGAGTAATATTCCATTGTGTACCTGTACCACAGCTTCCTTATCCATTCGTCTGCTGATGGGCATCTAGGTTGCTTCCATGTCCTGGCTATTATAAACAGTGCTGTGATGAACATTGGGGTGCACGTGTCTCTTTCAGATCTGGTTTCCTCGGTGTGTATGCCCAGAAGTGGGATTGCTGGGTCATATGGCAGTTCTAATTCCAGTTTATTAAGGAATCTCCACACTGTTCTCCATAGTGGCTGTACTAGTTTGCATCCCCACCAACAGTGTAAGAGGGCTCCCTTTTCTCCACACCCTCTCCAGCATTTATTGCTTGTACACTTTTGGATAGCAGCCATCCTGACTGGCGTGTAATGGTACCTCATTGTGGTTTTGGTTTGCATTTCTCTAATAATGAGTGATGTTGAGCATCTTTTCATGTGTTTGTTAGCCATCTGTATGTCTTCTTTGAAGAAATGTCTGTTTAGTTCTTTGGCCCATTTTTTGATTGGGTCATTTATTTTTCTGGAATTGAGCTTCAGGAGTTGCTTGTATATTTTTGAGATTAATCCTTTGTTGCTTTGTTTTCTATTATTTTCTCTCATTCTGAGGACTGTCTTTTCACCTTGCTTATAGTTTCCTTTGTTATGCAAAAGCTTTTAAGTTTCATTAGGTCCCATTTGTTTATTTTTGCTTTTATTTCCAATATGCTGGGAGGTGGGTCATAGAGGATCCTGCTGTGATTTATGTCGGAGAGTGTTTTGCCTATGTTCTCCTCTAGGAGTTTTATAGTTTCTGGTCTTACAAGCCAGAAGGGAATGGCAGGACATACTTAAGTATACTTAAGTAATGAAAGAGAATAACCTACAACCTAGATTACTGTACCCAGCAAGGATCTCATTCAGATATGAAGGAGAATTCAAAAGCTTCACAGGCAAGCAAAAGCTGAGGGAATTCAGCACCACGAAACCAGCTCTTCAACAAATGCTAAGGGATCTTCTCTAGACAGGAAACACAGAAAGGCTGTATAAACGCGAACCCAAAACAACAAAGTAAATGTCAACGGGACCATACCTATCAATAATTACCTTAAATGTAAATGGGTTGAATGTCCCAACCAAAAGACAAAGACTGGCTGAATGGATAGAAAAGCAAGACCCCTATATATGCTGTCTACAAGAGACCCACCTCAAAACAAGGGACACATACAGACTGAAAGTGAAGGGCTGGAAAAAATATTTCACGCAAACAGAGAGCAAAAGAAAGCAGGAGTTGCAATATTCATATCAGATAAAATAGACTTTAAAATAAAGGCTGTGAAAAAAGACAAAGAAGGACACTACATAATGATCAACAGATCAATCCAAGACGAAGATATAACAATTATAAACATATATGCAGCCAACATAGGAGCACCGCAATATGTAAGGCAAACGCTAACGAGTATGAAAGAGGAAATTAACAGTAACACAGTAATAGTGGGAGACTTTAATACCCCGCTCACAACTATGGATACATCAACTAAACAGAAAATTAACAAGGAAACACAAACTTTAAATGACACAATGGACCAGCTAGACCTAATTGATATCTGTAGGACATTTCACCCCAAAACAATCAATTTCACCTTTTTCTCAAGTGCACATGGAACCTTCTCCAGAATAGATCACATCCTGGGCCATAAATCTAGCCTTGGTAAATTCAAAAAAATTGAAATCATTCCAGTCATCTTTTCTGACCACAGTGCAGTAAGATTAGATCTCAATTACAGGAAAAAAATTATTAAAAATTCAAACATATGGAAGTTAAATAACATGCTTCTGAATAACCAACAAATCATAGAAAAAATAAAAAAAGAAATCAAAATATGTATAGAAATGAATGAAACTGTAAACACAACAACCCAAAACCTATGGGACACTGTAAAAGCAGTGCTAAGGGGAAGGTTCATAGCATTACAGGCTTACCTCAAGAAACAAGAAAGAAGCCAAATAAATAACCTAACTCTACACCTAAAGCAACTAGAGAAGGAAGAAATGAAGAACCCCAGGGTTAGTAGAAGGAAAGAAATCTTAGAAATTAGGGCAGAAATAAATGCAAAAGAAACTAAAGAGACCATAGCAAAAATCAACAAAGCTAAAAGCTGGTTTTTTGAAAAATAAACAAAATTGACAAACCATTAGCAAGACTCATTAAGAAACAAAGGGAGAAGAACCAAATTAACAAAATTAGAAATGAAAATGGAGAGATCAGGACAGACAACACTGAAATACAAAGGATCATAAGAGACTACTACCAGCAGCTCTATGCCAATAAAATGGACAACTTGGAAGAAATGGACAAATTCTTAGAAAAGTATAACTTTCCAAAACTGAACCAGGAAGAAATAGAAGATCTTAACAGACCCAGCACAAGCAAGGAAATCGAAACTGTAATCATAAATCTTCCAGCAAACAAAAGCCCAGGACCAGATGGCTTCACAGCTGAATTCTACCAAAACTTTAGAGAAGAGCTAACACCTATCTTACTCAAACTCTTCCAGAAAATTGCAGAAGAAGGTAAACTTCCAAACTCATTCTATGAGGCCACCATCACCCTAATTCCAAAACCGGACAAAGATGCCACAAAAAAAGAAAACTACAGGCCAATATCACTGATGAACATAGATGCAAAAATCCTTAACAAAATTCTAGCAAACAGACTCCAACAACATATTAAAAAAATCATACATCATGACCAAGTGGGCTTTATCCCAGGAATGCAAGGATTCTTTAATATCCGCAAATCAATCAATGTAATACACCACATTAACAAATTGAAAGATAAAAACCATATGATTATCTCAATAGATGCAGAGAAAGCCTTTGACAAAATTCAACATCCATTTATGATTAAAACTCTCCAGAAAGCAGGAATAGAAGGAACATATCTCAACATGATAAAAGCTATATATGACAAACCCACAGCAAGCATTACCCTCAATGGTGAAAAATTGAAAGCATTTCCCCTGAAATCAGGAACAAGACAAGGGTGCCCACTCTCACCACTACTATTTAACATAGTTTTGGAAGTTGTGACCACAGCAATCAGAGCAGAAAAAGAAGTAAAAGGAATCCAGATAGGAAAAGAAGAAGTGAAACTCTCACTGTTTGCAGATGACGTGATCCTCTACATAGAAAACCCTAAAGACTCTTCCAGAAAATTACTAGAGCTAATCAATGAATATAGTAAAGTTGCAGGATATAAAATTAACCACAGAAATCCCTTGTATTCCTATACACTAACAATGAGAAAACAGAAAGAGAAATTAAGGAAACAATACCATTCACCATTGCAACAAAAAGAATAAAATACTTAGGAGTATATCTACCTAAAGAAAAAAATCTTTAAATATTTTAATTAATACTGGACTCTATGCTCTGAAATTTTCCTTTACTGTATATTAATAAGGGCTTCCCTCACAGCTCAGTTGGTAAAGAATCTGCCTGCAAAGTAGGAGACCCAGTTTCAATCCCTGGGTCAGGAAGATCCCCTGGAGAAGGAAATGGCAACCCACTTCAGTATTCTTGCCTGGAGAATCCCATGGACAGAGGAGCCTAGCAGGCTAAAGTCCATGGGGTCATAAGAGTCGGACATGACTTAGCGACTAAACCACATATATTAATAAGCCTCCCTAGAGTTTCTAACTTAACTTAAAAATGTGCTTAGAAAATGGAAGAAAATATTTTCTAATGTCCCTATATATCAAGTGGTATATACCATATAATTAAAGAGATAATATTTCTATTATATTAACTGTTCTATTAATAATTCTCTAACATCTGCATTCTCAATTAAAACATAGGTAAATATATGTGAGATGTTTTATATATACATATAACATATATAGCATGCTGCTGCTGCTGCTAAGTCACGTCAGTCGTGTCCGACTCTGTACGACCCCACAGATGGCAGCCCACCAGGCTCCCGTCCCTGGGATTCTCCAGGCAAGGACACTGGAGTGGGTTGCCATGTCCTTCTCCCGTGCATGAAAGTGCAAAGCGGAAGTGAAGTCGCTCAGTCGTGTCCAACTCCCAGCGACCCCATGGACTGCAGCCTACCAGGCTCCTCCGTCCATGGGATTTTCCAGGCAAGAGCACTGGAGTGGGTTGCCGTTGCCTTCCCTGATAGATAGCATAGAGAAGTGCTAAGTTTTAATATTAACCTGCAGTTATCACAACTACTTAGGAGTCATAAGAAAGTGTAGAGGTTAAGAACAGTAGGGGTCCTGGAGTGGACTGCAGTGGTTTGAAGCGCTACTGCGTGATCCTGTGAGAGCTGAACATCTTTCAGATAAATGTTGTGTTCAAATGTTACATTTCAAAATGGCAAACTTGGGAAGGATAGTGGAGAGAAACAGTGACTCTTCGTTGGCACTAATTCCACTGTGTGTGTGTGTGTGTGTGTGTGTGTGTGTGTGTATGTGTGTGTGTGTAAAGATGGTGAAGTAGCCTTATAGACAAGAAGGAACTGTGTAGAACTTAAAGATGATGTTTTGGTCTATAGAACATATATAAGATTTGCAAGAATTTCTAACAAAGCAAATGAATAGGATGTTTCAGGATAAGATCAGAACCTGTGAGCTCACATTCAAATCTTTAGTAGAATTATTAATTACATTAAAAATGTGAAGTTAGAAATCAAGCAATTCTTCCAGTGCAGAATGAGTGCAAAACATGTAAAGGAAAACACAGTGTTTTTATTCAAAATATGTGACTGTTGGTTTGAGGTTTTCCATGTGTAAAATACAAATGTTCATTAGGGAGGATCTGCAATCCTTTTCAGGTCTAAGATTTCTGAGGTCAGAGGAGGTTCTAAGCATTTTGCTACAGCTGAAGCAAAGCCATAAATGCCTGGGTCAAAGCTGAAGTAGTTTTAAACCTCAGAAGATCTTTTTGATTTTAGGCCGAGGGACACAAGGGCTTCCCAGGTGACACTAGTGGTAAAGAATCCATCTGCCAATGCAGAGACACAGAGATGCAGGTTGGATCCCCAGATTGGGAAGATCCCCTGGAGTAGGAAACGGAAGCCCACTCCAGTATTCTTGACTGGAAAATCCCATGGACAGAGGAGCGTTCAGGCTACAGTCCATGGGGTCACAAAGTGTCAGACACGACTGAGCACACACACATGGAGAGGGACACAGTGAGTTCAATACACTTTTCATTTAGGCTGGGAGGGCACAATTCAGTTTATATTAAATGGGAATAGAGGGGCTTCCCAGGTAGCAGTAGTGGTAAAGAACACACCTGCCCATGCAGGAGACATAAGAGACATGGGTTCGATCCCTGGGTTGGAAAGATCCCCTGGAGGAGAGCATGGCAACCCACTCCAGTTTTCTTGCCTGGAGAATCCCATGGACTGAGGAGCCTGGTGGGCTACAGTCCATGGAGTCACAAAGAGTCAGACAGGACTGAAGCAAATTAGCACAACACAGTACATGGGAAATTATACTCAATATCTTGTAATAACCTATAATGGAATGTAACCTAAGATAAAAATGGGAATAGAAAACACTCACAATTCAATAAGCCAAGTGTTGCTATCACAATCTAAATGATGTAATCCTTTATCAATTAAGACCTAATTAGGGCTTTTGTAATTTTATGGTTATTTCAATAAAGCAGTAATTATATTGGGAACTAAAATTTCTTCAAGCATATACTGTTCACTTTTCTATATGGGACAGGGAGTCCATACAGCCATAACCAAAGACACATGACTTGCCTGAACTTTCTAGGAGGGGTTGAGCTTGCCAACTTCAATCAATAAAATGCAAATGCCACAGGACTAGTATACTCAGTTCATGTTTGGTAAGACACCAATGCAGATAGATTCTGTTGACTGGTAAACTATTGAGAATTCTAATAAATGTTATATTTGTATACCCTCAGGTTTGTAAAAATTATCTCTGTAATTTTTTTTATCCAACTATGTGCTCAAATGAAAGCAATTTTTAACTTAACGATTCTGAAAAGATTTTCAATATCTGAACTGAATATGCCTCAGATTTTGTTGCAAATTGTATGATCCTAAATTTTGAGTAGTTTTGGTAATTGAATAATGTTTTCTAGTAAGGAAAGAGTAAAGTATAAGTAGTAAAGCATTCATTGATTTCAAACCAGTGAATGTGATGAAATAGCATTACATTATCAATTAGAATAACTCCAATGTTATTTCAGATTTTGCATAAATATTGGTAGAAAGTAACTCGGAAAATGACCTTTTTCTCCCCTCACATACTTGAAACACTAAATTTTTTTCCCCTCACAGACTTTACACACTAAATTTTCATCAAATTTCATAACGTATCATTAACATTTTAAGAACATTGTGAGAATCTTATAACCTGATATGCTAATGCCTCTCCTCCAGATTAGAGCAAAGAATAAATCAAACCATACAAAACTAAAGACAGATGCCCAAACCAAAGAAACATTCCTTTCTATCTCAATGGAGCAAGATTAGAGGTGGTTCCACTTGTTTTCCAACTTGGAACTGACTTTGTTTCTTCTTTGTACTCACTTTTGTGCCTACAAAAATGAAGGAGTGAGATATTCGAAAACTAGAGATAGAGGGGAAGAGAAGACTGGCAGTTTCAGAGGCTTTAAAAAATGTGGTTTTGTGCTTACATATTCTAGTCAGTGGTAACTAACCACTGCTCCTTCAATTTAACCCCATGGGCCTGGCATTTGAAAATTGTTTCTAAAGCTTTATGCCTTCAATACCTTCAATTTCAAAACAATAAACACAGATGATGGACTGATGGAAAAAAGCAATTCTTTTTTCTTATTTTTTCTCATAATGGTGACTTAATGTAGTAAGAATTAATATTAAGCTCCATGTTATTTTCAAACACGTTTGTTAATATAGAAAAAAGTATTCTTTCCTTTTCATGGATGAGAACATTGATACTTGAAATTAAAATCACTTCACCTCCCCCATCCCCATCAACCCCATGGAAACTGCCAATCACAAAATGGAGACTAAAACTGACTGTTGTGGTTCATTTTTAGCATAATATTGAATTAAAGTGTAACCATCAATAACAGGGCTTCCCTGATAGCTCGGTTGGTAGAGAATCTGCCTGCAAAGCAGGAGACCCTGGTTCAGTTCCTGGGTGGGGAAGATCTGCTGGAGAAGGGATACGCTACCCACTCCAGTATTCTTGGGCTTCCCTTGTGGCTCAGCTGGTAAAGAATCTGCTTGCAATGCAGAAGACCTGGGTTCAATCCCTGGGTTGGGAAGACCCCTAGAGAAGGGAAAGGCTACCCACTCCAGTGTTCTGGCCTGGAGAATTCCATAGACTGTGTAGCCCATGGGGTCTTTAAGAGTTGGACCTGATTAAGTGACTTTCACTTTTGCTTTCATTAGTAACAGGTAGATATTTACCATTGTCTTAACACAGTCTGCATTGTCCATAATATTCCATATGGGGAAGCAAACACACACTGAAATTTCATAAAATGGATTATAAGAACAAATATTGGATGTCTCTCCAGCTTCTTATAATTGCTTAAGAGTCCCGGGATTCCCAGAGTAGATGGGGGAACATTCTAAAAGATTATCTTTAAACAGTTATTAAGTGTCATGCCTCATTTCCTAACCACTTAGTCTTTGGGCTTTTTCTTGCCTATCATCTGAATGAATCAGGTACCATCTTCCAGGCACAGAGTTTACCTAGCTCATGGTCTCCACAGATTATTGGAAGTGAAAGATAACCTGAAGAACTGGAGAAACTGCTGGCTGATAGCAATCATTTTGAGGGAGCTTGTTGCCTCTGATGGATCCTCCATTAACTGGGAGACCAAAGCAGTGTTGGCCCTGGGGCAAGGATCGGGTATAGAATGGATGGCATGAGAATCAGCAAACCAGAGAGAGGAGGTGGGTAGCATTCATTTTTCCGACGGAATAGTGACTGACAGAGAGGACGAAGCCCCAAAAGTACAATTTAAAGGTAACAATTTTTGTGGCAATTGTTTGAAGCCATTTGAGAAAATGTACTAGCGTTAAGTGTCTTTAGTTGAGTTTGTCCTACTTGGAATGACAGGTTTCCCCATCTCTTTCATTCACCTTCTTCGTTCCCTCTAGATGACCTCAAAGGGGATTAGGGGTTTAGGGTGGGAGTGGGGAGGCCCTAAGAACAGAACAAGTTCAGCCACTGATGGACCCATTTGTAAATGGGTTCATCATCATCAGTGTTAGTCACTCAATCGTGTCTGACTCTGTGACCCCATGGACTGTAGCCCTCCAGGCTCCTCTGTCAATGGAATTTTCCAGGCAAGAATATGGGAATGGGTTGCCATTTCCTTCTCCTGGGGATCTTCCCAACCCCGGAATCGAACCTGGGTCTCCTGCATTGCAGGCAGATTATTTATTTTCTGAGCCACCCAGGTTAGTGACCTCCTTTAAGAACTTTCACCTAGTCCCTTTCGTTTCATCAGATCCCTTTTGTCACCATTTCCTTTTAACCTTATCCCACTGCCCGGCTGCTCTGTTTGCCTCCTCCTCCCCCTTCCTCCCGGTATTCTCCTCACCTGTCCACCGAAATGGCTGTCATAGAGTAGATGCTGGCGAACACCGCTGTGATAGGAAAGAAGTTCTGGAAGCGACAGTAGTTGGCGCCGAAGTACCACTCGCTGTGCAGCGCATAGATGAAGTTGACCAAGGTGTTGAAGGCGGCCGTGGAGGCGTCGGAGAAAGCCAGGTTCACGAGGAAGCAGTTGGTGACGGTCCTCATGCGCTTGTGGGCCAGGATGATCCAGATGACGATGAGATTCCCGAAGACGGCCACGGCCACCACCACGCCGTAGGCTAGGGACCAGAGCGCGATGCGCCAGGACGGCTGCACGAACTGGTTGGTGATGTTAGACCGGGGCTGCGAAGGCGCGGGGGAGGCCGCCGCCAGACCCAGCGGGGAGAAGGACGCGGAAAGGTTGCCGGCTCGGACGAGCAGTTGCAGCCACTCAGTCTCAGCTTCTCCCGCGGCTGCCCCAGTCTCGAGCGCGGCACTCAGGTTCCCGGTGTCCGCGCCGGCCATTCCCCGGTCCGTCCAGTTCGCGGCTACGGGGAGCGAGGCCATAGCGATGGGTGTGCGACCCGAGTCCCCTCGCTCACCCACCGTCAGCCCGGCCCGTCTCCCGCGAAGTTCTTCTCTGCCTCCCTGTCGCTTCGCTGCTGAGCGGACCTCAGCCCCGCCCCGAATCGAGACGGAGAAGGTACCACAGCCCTTGCTGGTTAAGGGATGCTTTGACCCTGCAGATGATGGGGAGAAAGCAGGCGCTTTCTCCAGAAGCGACTTTGAGCATCTATCGAGCAGGAAGGATGAGACAGTCTGAAAAAAGTGATGTTAGGGACTGGCGCCAGCGGAGACCCTCCGGGAATCACTCCTGCGGGAGTTTCCCGGGCACCAGCTGAAGCGCTGAGGCTCAGGAGCCGCTGCGAGCTTTATAGTCTCTTACAGGGCTCTGCTTCGGTGACGTTGTGGGGGCCGCGGAGCTGACAACCCCTTCCTTCTAGGAAGACGACTGCGCTCCTTTCCTCCACCCCCGCCCTCTGGGTTTCATTCATTCGCTACTCGCTGGAGCTTGGCGGGTTGACAGGCTCAAGCAAGGGCTGCACTTTCTCATCTGTAATTAAAATCTCCACAAGATTGTCTTTCGTCTTTTAACTTCAAGATATTTTGCTGAGGTCCCTGCTTTCAGTTGTATTGTGGACTCTTATTTTCTAAACCAATTAAACCATTCACCCCTAAGGCATAGTCAAGGTCCCAGAAGATTTTCTGGCAAGATCGCCTGTGGGTGCAGTTAGCTGAGGAATGTGAGCCCCAAGAACCGGTCGCTTTGTTCCACTGGTTTTTGGAATTTCACTCGAATTTCTGCTTGTGTGTTTCTGTTCTCCCTTCTCAGATCCCGTTGCTTTTCCGCCTTCCCAAATCTACCCATTCCCTCTCTCCCTGTAATCTCTATCACCAGAAATTTGTCCCCTCCTCTCTCCTAACCCCCAGGCAGAAGGAGACTTTGGTCTTTCCCAGAGGGTTCTTCTCAGGTTGGAATGCCGTAACATGCCGAGGGTAAATCAGAAATATCGAGATGTAGGTTTTCTTGAAACACAAGGGCAAGACTTAACTTTCGTCATTTCTCTGGGATGAATGTAGCCTACGAACAGTCTACGTAAGTACACAGGGCTATAGAGTTTTGAACATTTGGAGCCTTGGCTTTCAGGGCCTGATCATGTTGACATGCTAATGAAAATAAGACAGTAACCTTAATATCACGGGCAGGCCTGACTCCTGAGCTTTGGTTGAGAGCAGGTGAGCTGGAGTCTGTGCTTAGGTGGATCTCACCAGCCATTTATCAGGATGTTCCAGAGCCTTTTATTAGTCTCTTTTATTAGTCTCTTCTGGTAGAAGAGATTTAGGGCTACACGTATTTTAGCAATCTCCCCAAAACACTTGAAATCTTCCCTCCCCCCCAACTTGAGCTCTTTCCCCTCCCCCTACTTGAGCTCTTTGTGTCTTGATTTCCTCACTTGAAAGTGAAGATTTTTTTTTTTTTAAATCTAAATTTCAGGGTGAACATGGGGATGATAACAGCCTTTCAATAACACCAAGCAGGAGAGAGACCTAAATAAATGGTAGTGCCCGTCTCTCTTGTTACAATATGCATTACATCCAAACATTTTCAGGTAAGATGTATTGGAGAGCAAGTTTGATTTGCTTCAAGAGAACATAGCTTGTAATTTGTGAACACTATTCTTTAGTGTAAGTACCTATTCCTTAAAAACCCTAATTATTGCATATGTGGACTTAGGGTGATGCATAATATTTTCTTTCTTACAGTTTTTATGACAAAAAGTTAGTGCATAGAAATAAATGTGAGGCACCCTGATAATAAGTCTATGGACACAACCCTGCTTAAAAATAAATGCATGCTGAAAAAGATAATTATCAAAGGTTATTATTTTCTATTTCTTCCCAGAAAGACCTGAAAAACATGTGATAAATCATAAGTTAACAGATACCACACTTCCTGCTAATTAATTCTAAATTAAATTGTTTTGTTTTGAAAGGCAAATTACTTCTTTCTGTCAATTTGCCATCTTGGAATTACTTAAGTTAAAATGAAAGTCTTCCTTCTCTAACGAAATTAAGGAAGAATTTTTTTTAAGTTCTTTTGTATGACGCACACCATTTATCAAGATTATGAAATGGGCCACGTTGTGGTTTGGTAATTATAACTTTAAATATTTGATCAAAATATGCATAAAAATTTACTTATTTGTGTAAAAATCTATTCAGTTTGCACTACTGTTTTACTTTTCTATAAGTGTTAGTTGCTTCAGTCATGTCCAAATCTTTGCGATCCCATGGACTGTAGCCTGTCAGGCTTCTCTGTCCATGGGCTTTCCCAGGCAAGAATACTGGATTGGGTTACCATTTCCTTCTCCAGTTACTTATCCATACAGATCATAAGTCTGTAATTTTGTCCTCATTGTACTTACACATTAGTAGAAGTGATAGAAAATGATTGGCAGTGGAATTAGGAGAACATACAATAAAAGGCATTTTTTAAAAATTTATTTATTTATTTTTTCAGTGGGTTTTGTCATACATTGACATGAATCAGCAATAGATTTACACGTATTCCCCATCCCGATCCCCCCTCCCACCTCCCTCTCCACCCGATTCCTCTGGGTCTTCCCAGTGCACCAGGCCCGAGCACTTGTCTCATGCATCCCACCTGGGCTGGTGACCTGTTTCACCATAGATAATATACATGCTGTTCTTTCGCAACATCCCACCCTCACCTTCTCCCACAGAGTTCAAAAGTCTGTTCTGTATTTCTGTGTCTCTTTTTCTGTTTTGCATATAGGGTTGTCGTTACCATCTTTCTAAATTCCATATATATGTGTTAGTATGCTGTAATGTTCTTTATCTTTCTGGCTTACTTCACTCTGTATAATGGGCTCCAGTTTCATCCATCTCATTAGAACTGGTTCAAATGAATTCTTTTTAACGGCTGAGTAATATTCCATGGTGTATATGTACCACAGCTTCCTTATCCTAAAAGTTGTTTTCTTTCAGAAGAAGAGAGGGATCCAGGTCATAGCTTTCCTTTTGGATCTGCCTTACATAGAAAGACTTTGTGTCCCAGTAGAGTAGTTATTGTTCATGCATTGCTTCAATCATTCCTTCAATGAGTATTGAGTGTACTTCTTTCCATAAGCTATACCAAATACTAGGGATATAGAAGTAAACAACTAAATACGAACCCAGTCTTCCCAGAACCTGCAGTCTAGCAGTATTTTTGACATTGCAGTGAGAATTATGAGTAATAGAATAGGAAGGCACAGAGAAAAATGGAACTATGTTACTAAGTAGGTGGATGTTGTACCCATCGGATTCTTTTAACTTCGCTTAAAACTTTTCTTTGTGAGGATAAAGTGAAGTGCTAAAATAAAGATAGACTTAGCGTAAGCTTATGCCTTGAAAAATTAAGGAGGAGGTTTTCTGACTAAGAGAGTTTGTTGAATAATATGGCCATCATAGCTCCAGAATCTAAATCCTGCTCTTATCTGAGCCCACTCTGCTGATTTCCTAATTCTTCCTCATCCTCTTTCTCTTACCTTAAGAACTCCAAATGTCTTAGCCTTGAACTACCAAGGAAAGAGGCAAAGAGGCCAAGATACACCTTCTAACACACTAGAAGGTGACTTAGAGAGGTATTCAATACTCCCACGGCTAGAACCTGGAAGTATGTTTGAGTATGCACCTATGCAAATATCTGAGGATCCTGGCAAGTAAGCCAAGCCTGGTACCCTAGGAGACATTAATAGGTTTTAGATTTAGTGTGTAAATCTTGGTTTGATGGAATAAATGTAATACAAATTATGATCATTTATGTGAGTGCTTATAATTTGTTCCTAATAACCAAGAAATGTTTGCCTATTTTACTGTGCATAATAGATTACATTTTTCCAAATTTTATTTACTCTCCATATTTTTACTTATAATACATACTGGTGATGTGCCCCATTAATTTGCTAACAATTTATATTAATAGAATGGATCCTGGCCATGTATTATTTTTTTCCTCTCTTACAACTCAAGGAAAAAATATGGCATATTTCATGCTTATATTTTTATTTTCAACAGGCCTCCCCAAAATAAACTTTTCAGGATAGAATTTCAGGTACTGTTGCTTGCTAATGAAGGAGTTATTTTCAGAAAGGAAAGGTTGTCAAATTTCCAGATTTCTGTCTCTGACAATAATCTGTTTGACAGTTCTCCAGAACTTTTAGTTTCAATATGTTCATTATTCCCCATTATGTTGAGATATTCTTTTTCACCAGCATCATTTCCTGATAAGTCTACTCTTTGACTCCCACTTTATTGGTTTCCCATTATTATTTCATTGTACCTGCTTTGCAGTTACACTTGGTCATTTCCACCCTCTGAGTTTTGGGCTGCTAAAATCAGACTGCTCAGTATTGCTGGCAACCCACCAGTTAATCAATAATAGATCATCTCCAGTTAATTGTGTAGACAGCTACTCAGCAATATTTGCTGTCTACCAGTCACCCTTTCCATGTAGCTCTGTGATCAGTTCCCAGCCACTCTTCAATTCTCTTTCTTCTCCATCTTCCTCTTTTTGTTTAACAAATTATGTTGTTTCCAAAGTATCTGACAAAAGAATTTCACATCTCTGTGTGTTCCATCCATCTTTTAGGAATTTCTTCTTGTCTCTGTGAAAGTGGTTTATCTTCTTTCATCTATGCTGTGTGTTCTTTCAACAATTCCTATCCTCTTTCTCTCGAACACTTACTTTTCTCTAAGACTGAGGCATGTCTAAAAATCTATATTAAACAGCCCTTTTCCTGACTACATTCCATTTTGGTTACCACTGTTCTCTCTCTTCTTTTGTTTCTAGATGAAATTTTTAAACAAAATATCTAAATTTAATATTTCCACTTCCCCACTTACAGTATCTTTAGGTATGAAAATACTTAATACTGTTGTGTCGGTGTTTAGTCCTATCAGTTACCTGCACATTAAGCAAGTTTTCACTTTCCATCCTTAACTTTCTTGATCTCTCTGTAGCATTAGCACTTGCCATTTGCGTTAGTTTCTTAGGGCTGTCATAACACATTACCACAAGCAGAATGGCCTATGACAGCACTTATTTTCTCACAGTTGGGGAGGTTAGAAATCTGCAATCAGGATGTGAACAAGGTCTTTTTTTTCTTCTGGAAGCTCTGAGGGAGAATATGTTCCATGTCTCTCTCCTAGTATCTGTTGGTTGCTGTCAATCTTCAGTGTTTCTGGGTTTGTAGATGTATTACTCCAATATCTCCCTGTCATCACATGATAAACTTGTGTGTCTTTACATCACATCCCTATATGTTGTTCTGTATCCAAATTATTCTTTTCTTATAAAGACATTATTCATTGGCTTAAGGGCAACCCCAAGCCAGCATACCTCATCTTAACTTGCTTACATCTGCAAAGACCCTATTTCTAAACAATGTCTTCACCTGTATAAATATATTCATTTTAACCCAACATGCCCCAAAGTTTTACCTATTCCAATGTCAAGTCCAAAATCTTATTAAATATTAACTCAAAAAGCTCCAAATCTTATTATTATCAGAAATGCATAAGATTCTGCGTATAGTCTGTCATGCAGCAAAATTCCTCTCCATTTATGGATCTTTGAAACTAGAAAGTAAGTTATCTGTTTTTAAGATATGGTGGTGGGGGTTTCCATAGTGGCTCAGTGGTCAAGAGTCTGCCTGCCAATGAGATGGGTTTGATCTCTGGTCTGGGAAGAATCCACAAGCTAGGAATCAGTTGCCACTGTGCCACAACTACTAAGTCTGTGCTGTCGAGCCCAAGAGTCGCAACTACTGAGCCCACGTGCCACAACTACTGAAGCCCATGTGCCTAGAGCCTGTGCCCTGCAACAAGAGAGAAGCCACTGCAACGAGAAGCCTGTGCACCACCATTACAGAGCAGTCCTAGTTACCACAGTTAGAAACAACTCATGCAGAATGAAGACCAGTACGGTCCCAAATAAATAATTATTCAAAAAACACAATGGCAGGCATGCAACAGGCGTTCCCCTCCAAAAAGGGAGATAATGGAGGAAATTGAGGAATCACAGTTTTAAAGAAAACTGACAATCAAGCAAGGCAAAATCCATTAGATATAAGGCATGAAAATTACTTTCTGTTGCTTGATTCTCTGTCCTCTGGGTCTGCAGATTCCATCAGTCCTTGCTTCTGGGTCAACCAAGACCCTATTTGTTCCTGCCTTGGGCTCTTAGTGGTAGTCCTGCCATTTTAGCTTGAGGTTGTCCCATCCTGCTGGCCCAAGGAGGGGGTAGCCCTATCCTCTAGAAATGAGGAGGTGTGATTCTGCTGACCACTCAACCAGCAGGATGGTTGAGTTGATGTTTCTTTCCTTTTCTGGAAAGACAACACACACTTACAGTCTAGTATCTCTACTAGTTTATTTCTTGTTTTCTACCACCAGAATTCCAAAAGTCCAAATGCCCTTCTTCATTTCATTCTGTCTGTCTCTGCTTCAGTCCAAGATGGCAGTGTTTCTGCTAAGATGATTGTTTGGATCCGTCACATGCCTAATCTTTCCAAAAGTTTGTCCAGTGCGCTCTTGGTGTTTTCTCCAGAGCACGGCATTCTCATCTTTTACCACATGGACAGGCTGAGGATTTTATAAACTTTCTCAAGTTTCCTAGCTCCTTGTTGATTAGCAGTGCCTTCTCCAAGTTCACACTTGCATTTTATTACAGGTAGCAAGTAGAAACCAAGCCTGAACTTCCATGCTTTGCTTGGAAATCTCCTCCGATAAATACCCAAGTTTGTCAGTTACAAGTTCTACTCTCCACTCAAAAGCAAATCTCCATTCAGCCAAGTTTATAAAAAACATAACAAACTGGAAACTTTCTTCCAGTTTCCAGGAACCTATTCCTTATTTTCTTCTGAGATCTCATCAGAATCACCTTGTGCAATCATATTTCTTTTCTTCTTCTTTTTTTTTTTTAACCGTTTTTAAAGTCTTTACTGAATTTGTTACAATATTGCTTCTATTTTTGTGTTTATGTTTTTTTGGCCAAGAGGCATGTGGGATCTTAGCTTCCAGACCAGGGATTGAAATGCCCCCTATATTGGAAGGTAAAGTGGTAACTACGGGACCTTCAAGGAAGTCTCTTCAACCGTATTTCTAGCAGTCTCTTCAAAGCAATGTAGGTTTTTACTACCATATACCTCAACATTTCCTGAAGAAGGGAATGGCAGCCCACTCCAGTATTCTTGCCTAGAGAATTCCATGGACAGAGGAGCCTGGCGGGCTACAGTTCATAGAGTCGAAGACCTGACTGAACGACTAACACACACACACACATCCCTCAAAATTCTTCCAGCCTCTATCTATCACCCAATTTCAAAGCACCAGTCCAGGTTGGATGCATGAGACAAGTGCTTGGGGCTGGTGCATTGGGATGACCCAGAGGATGGGATGGGGAGGGAGGTGGGAGGGGACTTCAGGATGGGGAACACATGTAAATCCATGGCTGATTCATGTCAATGTATGGCAAAAACCACTACAATATTGTAAAGTAATTAGCCTCCAACTAATAAAAATAATTGGGAAAAAAATAAAATATTTAAAAAATATTTTAAATTTCACATTGTAAAAAATATTTTTTACAGCTGCACCCCACTTTCTCACAATGTAACCTAAAGCATTATTATTAATTTGCTCATTAATAAGTTCATTCTTAACTTCCTCTCCCTCTATGAGGCTGTGGAACAGCTATCTGCTGCTTTCTCCTTCCTCCCTACATCCAAACAATATTTAAAGGCTTTACTTCCTCTGACTACCATTTATTTTTGGTGTTTTCAAAGATTACTGGTTTTATCCTTTGCTTGTATATCCTTTCTCTGTATACTCTCCCTGAGATATCTAACTTATGCAAATACAAGTCTTTGCTGTCATTAGTCAGGGTGTCTACCAAATCTACTTTTCCATGCTCGTATACTCAGCTACCTACTGGACATTTCCTTTCAGATGTTCTACAATCACTTCAGACTCTTCAGTACCCAAATTGAACTCACCTTTAAGGCTTTAAACCTGTTCTTTCCATTTTTCCCATGTTGATAAGGAAATGAATCTGGCTGAATTTAATTTTTCAAAGTACAAACTAGGAAATTATTCTAGATTTCTTTGCATTTGTCTTTCTCCCCTTATTCCACAAATCCAATCACTTACTGACTCCAGTATAATAGATTCAGCATTCTTAGGAGTTCTTACATCCATGGAATAATAGAGATTGAAAGACTGAATGTATCCACTGGTGGATTCCTACTTTCAATCTTATTATTTCTTCTGTGGATTCTGTGACAGACTCATAATGGATAACTCTAGTGAATGGATCACTGCTGATTTTAGTTAACACTCTTCCTGTCAACTATTTTTTACAATGGTTTAGAGAGATCTTTCTAAACATAAAGTAGATCAATCATTTCCCTGCCAAAAATCTTTCAGTGGAAAGCAACAAGACTCTTTATTATTGGGATCCTGTTTGCTTCTTCACCTTCACCTTTTACTTCTCCCTTGCACGGTTCTTCTCTTTATCTAAAAGTACTGGCAATTCTTCCAACGTATCTTATTCTTTTACACATCATGTTTTCCTAGTCCTGGTCTCTCCCCTTGAAATATTTCCTCCATTTCTGTACTTTGTCACCTATTCTTTAGATTTCATTTTGATTATTTTGAAGAGGCTTCCTTCAAAATAAGACTGCCTATGATAGAGGCAGTCTACCATATTATCCTTGTTTATGTCATTAGCTTGCCTTTTTTCACAGTATCCTGTAATTACTGATTTACCTGGATGTCTTCCCAACTAAACTATGAGACATTCAAGAGCCAAGTATGAACTTTATTCAGCAGGCTAGCTTAGAACCTATAACAAGTATATGTGAATGGAATACCAATGCTGAACAGGCCAGTTCTTTCTATATATAATATGAAAGTAACAACCCTAAATTGGACATTGAATTATTTAAGAGCACATTTGACTTCTAAAAATGTGACCTTTCAGAAATAAAGTTTTATTTTATTGGGTTTGTTAAGATGAAATTTATTTTGTATTGAAACTGGTAATTTTAGAAGTTAATTTGTGTAGTAAATGATGTTAGGAAGAAATAATTGTTTATTCAGGAAGATACACTGTGACATTTTACATAAGAAATGATACACTGGCCTTTTCCCCTTATCCCAGAGACCTTGAGGTTAATACTGTCTGCCATTATTAGTATATTTATAGAAGATATTATTAGATTTTGTTTTTATAATAAGTTCATAATTGTCTCAAGATATATAGTCATGTGTGCTTAATCAAATGGCATAGTTTTATGAATTCATTCAGTTTACATGCACACACACACGGTATTCAAATACGACATTCATTCCTTGTAACAAAATATCATATCCACAAAATTGTAGCTTTTGTCCCCTTTTCATATAAAATATATTGAAAATGAGAATTTTCTTCTGAGTAAGTTCACTAGAAACATTGAAATATTTGATTATATATAAAATACTGAAATATTGTCTGCCGCTGCTGCTGCTAAGTCACTTCAGTCATGTCTGACCCTGTGTGACCCCAGAGATGTCAGCCCAACAGGCTCTGCCGTCCCTGGGATTCTCCAGGCAAGAACACTGGAGTGGGTTGCCATTTCCTTCTCCAATGCATGAAAGTGAAAAGTGAAAGTGAAGTCACTCAGTAGTGTCCAACTCTTAGTGACCAACTCTTATTGACGGTAGCCCACCAGGCTCCTCCACCCATGGGATTTTCCAGGCAAGAGTACTGGAGTGGGGTGCCATTGCCTTCTCTGGAAATATCCTCTAATAGCATATTAATAAAAATAAATAATATGTGACTAAAATTACTGATTCAATTTATCATTGTTACTGGTAACATCACCAATTCTTATGTATATTTACCCTGTCAAATTTCAGTCAAAGAAATGCAATACAGATATGTATAGTTTACATTTCAAGGAATAAATTTGAGAAGACTTTGGCTTTGCATATTGAGACAACTGAGAAAGTTTTGTAAAATCTCAATAAGGAAAAAGTATACGGTTCCACTATACTGATTGGGAATGTAAGAAATTAAGTTACTTGGAAGTCCAGTTGGTTTCCCAGAATCTACAAATGAATCACTTATGGAGAAGAGACAGTAATAGTTCATGATACATGAATCAGAGAACTATGTTAATTTTACATTATAGTTAACTTTCTTTGAAAATGTACTATTTTCATAAAAGAGAAACTTAATCTTTCTTTTTTTGCTTATTTTTGTCATTTTGTATTATGATTCAGTTCTATGTTCATATTATGTGGAGTGAATTTCCACATGATATGAACATAATGAATGAATCATGCATAGAGTTACTTCTTTTTCTGCTACTTTTATATAAAAAACAATGACCCATATAGCTTAGGTAAAAAGAATAGTGAGATTTTGCAACATTGGAAAGTACTTTGGAAGCATAGCTCTCATTTTTGGAGTAGCTAAGGTTTAAAGACTGGGGCCATGGACAAGAGCATATGGATATGAGCCATAGTGATGACTCAGAAGTGATTGATATCCTCATTACCAATGTTTTTAACCATCCACATGCACAACATAATCACAGATTACATGAGGATTAGCTCTCACAGTTTGAAAAGAAAGTTATATTGTTGAAGTCACCCTTGAGAATCTTCTATATCACCTATATAGTATAATATGTACACATACCATATTTCCTAAGGGTTAATATACATGGTCTTCAGGCTGAAATATATTGCTGCTTCTTCAGTTTAGCACATGATAAAGTGTTAAATTGTATTTAGAGTCCAGATGGTATAAAATACACATTTAAACACTAGAATCATTTGTACAAAATCTTTATACAGAGAGTTGAGAATGACTGAATAAAAGATTCATGTCTCCTGTCCCTCTTCTCCCTGGGATTATGCTAAATGAAAGAAATGAGAAGTGTATTATATGAATAATGCAAATTATTTCTTTCCTTCCTTTCTTTTCTCCTTACCTCTCATTCCCATTTTTATATTCTTTATTTTCCAAGTATATCTATTACAGTTTTAGAAAATTAAATGCATATATAATATAATTCCATAGAATTATATAGTGATGATAATTTTGCCACCTGCATTTTTACTCTCAAGTAATTTGGAGACAATTTCCCAAAGAAATAAAGAACATTTTCATACAAATGAATTACAAAACAATTGTAGTAACATTGGAATTTGTTTATTTTTGTGTAAGGAGAGAAATTGTTCTATCAAGTAAGTATAGGGTGATAAGTTAGACATCTGCTGATTATCTGCAGATGCTGAAATTTCCCGTATTGATTCAAGAGATACAGGTGACATAATTAAGAAAAAAATTAATCTTTCAAAACCATTAAAGTACATATTTTTCTAAATTTAAGAACTGCTGAATTTGAGGGGGAGTAGTTAGTTGAGCTTCCCTGATAGCTCAGTTAGTAAAGAATCCACCTGCAACGCAGGAGACCCTGGTTCAATTCCTGGGTCAGGAAGATCCCCACTCCAGTATTCTTGGACTTCTCTTGAGCTCAGCTGGTAAAGAATCCACCTGCAATGTGGGAGACCTGGGTTGGGAAGATCCCCTGGAGAAGGGAAAGGCTACTCACTCTAGTATTCTGGCCTGGAGAATTCCAAGGACTGTATAGTCCGTGGGGTCGCAAAGAGTGGGACGTGACTGAGTGACTTTCACTTTCACTTTCAATTGAACAACTCAGCTTCTTTTTAATCCTCAAAATGAGAGCTCCTTGGAGAGCTCCTTCCTATCTGGTAATTGAATCAGAGTTAATCAGTACAATTATAGGATTGTGTGATTGGTATATAATTTCTGTGCCACGCATTCATTTACTATCATTTAAAGGAAGAATCACAAATCATTAGGTACAGGAGGTGATGATATCTTTATTCACATATGGTTGGCATAATTTTTCATTTGAATTATGATCACTGCATAAGCTCCACAAAATGGAAGTATATTAAAGAGAAAATAGGTCAAATTTACTCATAGTAGTGCATGAAATTTTCTGGATACACATTTATTCTAAAATGTTCTTAGTGGTCTAAGAAGATTTCTAAGAATGTAATCTACAAAGAAATCAACATTTGACATGGTTTAATCTAAACATGGTTTAGATGGTTTAGATTAAAAATGCATATATAACATTCTCTCAGATATAAATTATATTCTTTAAAAAAATTATTTATTTCTGGTTGTGCTGGGTCTTCGTTGCTTCGTGGACTTTCTCTAGTTCCGGAAGAGCGGGGGCTACTTTCCAGTTGTGGTGTGTGGGCTCCTCATTGCAGGGGCTGCGATAGTTGATGTACATGGGTTCAGAGGTTTTGGTTCCCAGGCTCCAGAGCACAGGCTCAATAGCTGTGGCACATAGGCTTAGCTGCTCTGCATGTGGTAATTCCCAGATGACGGGATGAACCTGTATCTCCTGCATTGGCAGGCAGATTCTTTACCTGTGCAACACCTGGAAAGCCGCACCTAATTGGTTTGGGAATATAAATTAAGTACAAGTTAATTGTAAATAATTTTAAAATATGTTCCCCTTTATTTTCTTTTTCATTCTGTTAGCTTTTAAGAGATATCGGTGCATTTTTTTTTTTTTTTTTTTTGTCTCACCTTATTTTCCACCTTTTGTGTGATGTAAAACTAGATTAGCCTCTTCCAGTGACTTCCCAATTAAACTGAGGCCAGAGAGTAGGTGATTAAGACTATAGATTTTCCTGTTGAAACATCTGGATTTCAATTTTGGTCCTGCTAGTTCAGTTTCAAATTACCTCTCTCACTTTCTCCACTCATAGAGATGTTAATAACAATTATGGCATTCTTAAAAGTTACATTTTAAAAAACAATGGCAGGGGGAAATACTGTCGACACCTCTTCACTTCACTTTGGAGGTTTGATCCCTGGGTGAGAAATGGCAACCCACTCCAGTATTCTTGCCTGGAAAATTATGGACAGAGGAGCCTGGTGGGCTACAGTCCATGGGGTCACAAAGAGTCAGACACGACTGAGCGACTGAGCACATAGACACACACAGGCACATACCAGTTAGATACTTTTAATGGAAATACGTTCTTATCAATTTCCCACAAAAACAAAACACCTATGAGGATATTTTACTTGAGAGTTTCATTATTAATCTGAAAAGTCAAATTCCTGATATAATCAAGTTGCTTAACAGAAAAAGATCAGGGATATCTAGGAAACAGGCCAAATATCTAATGGTGGTAGAAGCTAGGAATTATAAAGTTCTGTGGTCAAAGGCATAAAATATTTTTTTCTCTCTCTTTATTCTTAACAGGAATACCAATCTTAATTTTATAGGTAGATTTTAAGAAAAACATGCTTCCTCATCTGTGAAGTAAACAGATCTTAATTTGATGCTTAAATATGGGAGAATTACATTAATTTTGAAACAACTCTCATGGTCTCATTATTTTTGTGTTTTCTATGGCAAAGCAAAATTCTCAGAGTGGCTGAATCTCTAGATTCAAAATTCTCATAGGGTTTTGAAAAATGTACTAAGTTTATATGAAATAAACCAGTATGAAAATCTGAAAATGCTGAGAAGATTAACATTTAAAAATCTCTAGGCATAACAATATTCATAAAGTGATGAAATGGGAGGCACTATTCCATCTAAATGAATATGAATGGTTCTAACTCTAGAATCTCTCTCATTGATCATTGGTCTACAAGGGAGGTACATGTATACCACCTGCAGTGCTAGAGATGATTCATTAGGAAATGAGAAGACCTATTTGAACTTTTATTATTTTATAATTTATCTTGTCCTTTAAAGGTTTTATGTCGTTAGTATGTTTTAAAATTTACGTATTAGTAAAGTAGAACAAAGACATAAATTGTACATTGACGACTGTGTGTGTGTGTGTGTGTGTGTGTGTGCGCGTTCATTGCATGCATTAATGTTTCAATTGGTGGAGATCTGTTATAAAAAATCTTTATGCTGTCCTTCCTTTCCCTATTCAATTTCTCCCACTGACACCTCATTCCCCAGCCAGAGAGAAGGTGCCTTGCTTTCTGCCCCTGACAGATATCTCTGTTGGTTTAATGTAGCAGCACTGTGAGGATGCTGGAGTAACAGAAGACCACATCTACCCTCTTGTTTGTGCCATCATCCTGAGTCTCAGTGGTGGTGTGACAATTCAGTTCAGTTCAGTCACTCAGTTGTGTCCGGCTCTTTGTGACCCAATGGACTGCAGCACGCCAGGCCTCCCTGTCCATCACCTACACCTGGAGTTTACTCAAATTCATGTCCATTGACTTGGTAATGCCATCCAACCATCTCCTCCTCTGTCGTCCCCTTCTCCTCCCACCTTCAATCTTTCCCAGCATCAGGGTCTTTTCAAATGAATCAGTTCTTCTCATCAGGTGGCCAAAGTATTGGAGTTTCAGCTTCAGCATCAGTCCTAAAAAGAATATTCAGGACTCATTTCCTTTAGGATGGACTGGTTTGATCTCCTTGCAGTCCAAGGGACTCTCAAGAGTCTTCTCCAACACCACAGTTCAAAAGCATCAATTCTTCAGCACTCAGCTTTCTTTTCTTTCTCAACTCTCGCATCCATACAAGACTACTGTAAAAACCATGGCTTGACTAGATAGATCTTTGTTGGAAAAGTAATGTCTCTGCTTTTTAATAGGCTGTCTAGGTTGGTCATAACTTTTCTTCCAAGGAGCAAGCATTTTTTAATTTCATGGCTGCAGTCACCATCTGCTGTGATTTTGGAGCCTAAGACAATAAAATCTATCACTGTTTCAACTCTTTCTCCATCTATGTGCCATGAAGTGATTGGACGAGATGCCATGATCTTAGTTTTCTGAATGTTGAGCTTTAAGCCTTTTTCACTCTCCTCTTTCACTTTCATCAAGAGGCTCTTTAGTTCTTTTTCACTATCTGCCATAAGGGTGGTGTCATCTGCATATCTGAGGTTATTGATATTTCTCCTGGTGATCTTGATTCCAGCTTGTGCTTCATCCAGTCCAGCGTTTCTCACAATGTACTCTGGATATAAGTTAAATAAGCAGGATGATAATATACAGCCTTGACTTTCTTCTTTCCCTATGTGGAACCAGTCTGTTGTTCCATGTCCAGTTCTAACTGTTGCTTCCTGACCTGCATACAGATTTATCAAGAGGCAGATCAGATGGTCTGGTATTCCTATCTCCTTAAGACTTTTCCACAGTTTGTTGTGATCCACACAGCCAAAGACTTTGGCATAGTCAATAAAGCAGAAATAGATGTTTTTCTGGAACTCTCTTGTTTTATCAATGACCCAACAGATGTTGGCAATTTGATCTCTGGTTCTTCTGCCTTTTCTAAATCCAGTTTGAACATCTGGAAGTTCACGGTTCATGTACTGTTGAAGCCTGGCTTGGAGAATTTTGAGCATTACTTTACTAGCATGTGAGATGAGTGCAATTGTGCGGTAGTTTGAGCATTCTTTGGCATTGCCTTTCTTTGGGATTGGAATGAAAACTGACCTTTTCCAGTCCTGTGGCCACTGCCGAGTTTTCCTAATTTGCTGGCATATTGAGTGCAGCACTTTCACAGCATCATCTTCCAGGATTTGAAATAGCTCAACTGGAATTTCATCACCTCCACTAGCTTTGCTTGTAGTGATGCTTCCTAAGGCCACTTGACTTCAGACTGCAGGATGTCTGGCTCCAGGTGAGTGATCACACCATCATGATTATCTGGGTCATGAAGATCTTTTTTGTATAATTCTGTTTTTTCTTGCCACCTTTTCTTAATATCTTCTGCTTCTGTTAGGTCCATACCATTTCTGTCCTTTATTGAGCCCATCTTTGCATGAAATGTTCCCTTGATATCTCTAATTTTCTTGAAGCGATCTCTAGTCTTTCCCATTCTATTGTTTCCCTCTATTTCTTTACATTGATTACTGAGGAAAGCTTTCTTATCTCTCCTGGCTATTCTTTGGAACTCTGCATTCAGATGGGTATATCTTTCCTTTTCTCCTTTGTCTCTTTTTAACTTCTCTCTTTTTTTCTCAGCTATTTGTAAGGTCTCCTCAGACAACTGTTTTGCCTTTTTACACTTCTTTTTCTTGGGAATGGCCGATCCCCGCCTCCTGTACAATGTCATCAACCTCTGTGCGTAGTTCTTCAGGCACTCTGTCTATCAGATGTAATCCCTTGAATCTATTTCTCACTTACACTGTATAATCGTAACTCGTTTGATTTAGGTCATACCTGAATGTCTAGTGGTTTTCTCTACTTTCTTCAATTTATGAAAATTTGGATTATATAACAGCTTTTTTTTTACCTTTAGGAGCTTATACTCATAATTGCTCTTCTGCCTGACAGAAGTTTAATCCAACCCTGATGTTTTGCATTCTATTCAAGTGTTAATCCTTTATCCAGATAGTTTAAATTGTTTGTCCAAGAATATTAGACTAATAGACTTATTGAGACTGTTCCTAGTTTATTGTTATGTTAGGGTAGGGGTTTTCCCGATGGCTCAGCAGGTAAAGAGTCCACTTGCAACACAGGAAATATGGCTTTGATCCCTGGGCCAGGAAGAGCCACTGGAGGAGGACATGACAATCCACTGCAGTATTCTTGCCTTGAGAATACCATGGGCAAAGGAGCCTGGCAGGCTATAGTCCATGGGGTCACAAAGAGTCAGACCTGACTGAAGTGACTGAGCACACACACATGTTAGGATAGATCAAGTGTAGTGAGAGGGAAAAGTCTTAGTAAACTATTCTTAAAATGGGAAAATTGTGATCTTAGCCTTTTGTTATTATTACCACTTTATTTTTTTGGTTGCTACAATTTGTTATTTGACAACAAAAAATATCCACTGAGCTATAAATAAGACTGTGTCTTTGAAACCTTAGAGAGTGAACTTATTAAAAGATGCAACTATTTATAGAAGTGTCTCTTCAGACAGGCATTTATAACTCTTCAGACAATTGTTCTCCCTGGGCTTAAAAGAAACGGATTGGTTATCTCCATAAATAATTTCCTTGGATGGCTGAATAAATAAAATCAAGGGAGAGAAAGATTAACTCAAAAGTATTCAGAAGTCTCTTATTTTAGAGGGACTGTTGTAATCACTTAATCCAAATCTCTTAGACAAGAAGCAATTGAGTCACCAGGAGTTGACAAGTCATTTGTGTCTGTACAGATAAAATGAGTTAGTGGTGGTGCAGAGACTTCACTAAGATTGCTGGACACTGGTGCTCAGTGTACTGTCATACCTAGTTAGCAATTGCTGGAATCAAAATTTCTGGGAGAAACATCAATAACCTCAGATATGCAGATGACACCACCCTTATTTGGCAGAAAGCAAAGAGGAACTAAAGGACCTCTTGATGAAAGTGAAAGAGAAGAGCGAAAAAACTGGCTTAAAATTCAACATTCAAAAAATGAAGATGATGGCATACAGTCCTTTCACTTCATGGCGAACAGATGGGGATACAATGGAAACAGTGACAGACTTTATTTTCTTGGGCTCCAAAATCACTGCAGACGGTGATTGCAGCCATGAAATTAAAAGACACTTGCTCCTTGGAAGAAAAACTATGACCAACTTAGACAGCCTATTAAAAAGCAGAGACATTGCTTTGCCGACAAAGGTCCGTCTAGTCAAAGCTATGGTTTTTCCAGTAGTTATGTGTGGATGTGAGAGTTGGGCTATAAAGAAAGCTGAGTGCTGAAGAATTGATGCTTTTGAACTGTGGTGTTGGAGAAGACTCTTGAGAGTCCCTTGGACTGCAAGGAGATCAAGCCTGTCAATCCTAAAGGAAACCTGTCCTGAATATTCATTGGAAGGACTGATGCTGAAGCTGAAACTCCAATACTTTGGCCACCTGATGTGAAGAGCCGACTCATTTGAAAAGCCTCTGATGCTGGGAAAGATTGAAGGCAGTAAGAGAAGGGGATGACAGAGGATGAGATGGTTGGATGGCATCACCAACTCGATGGACATGAGTTTGAGCGAGGTCTGGGTGTTGGTGATGGACAGGGAAGCCTGGGGTGCTGCAGTCCAGGGGGTCACAGAGAGTCATGCAGGACTGAGCAACTGAACTGAATTGAACTAATTCTTTGGGTTTAATTAGAACTTCTATTGAATAATGCAGTTATTATGAGACCCGCAGTACCTATTGCAGCTTGTGTTGTAGCAGATCATCATCCCAACAGAGTGGGAAGTGCAAGGAGTCTTTCCCCAGAAAGTGGAAATGGTATCTGCAAGAACATGCAATGGGGGCAAGCACCGTGGGTACCAACCAACCAAATCAATGAACATGCGTGCTAAGTCACTTCAGTCCTGTCTGACTCTTTGCAACCTCATGGACTATAGCCTGGCAGGCTCCTCTGTCTGTGGGATTCTCTAGGCAAGAATACTGGAGTGGTTTGCCATTTCCTTCTCCAGGGGGATCTTCCCCACCAGGGATCGAACAAGCATCTCTTACATCTCCTGTATTAGCAGGTAGGTTCTTTACCACTCGTGCCACCTGGGAACACGTGACTGTTATTCTTTGGGTCTCTCACTAAATTTTCCTGAGGAAGTATCTAACATTCTGGCTAAATGGGAATTTCTCAATAATCAGTTTCCTGAAGACGCTAAGAATGCAATGCAGTTTACAGAAGTCTCAAGAGAGGAGAAAGTGAAACTGAAAGTCTCTCTGTCATGTCTGACTCTTTGCGACCCCATGGACTATACAGTCCATGGAATTCTCCAGGCCAGAATACTGGAGTCGGTAGCCTTTCCCTTCTCCAGGGGATCTTCCCAACCCAGGGGTCAAACCCAGGTCTCCTGCATTACAGGCGGATTCTTTACCAGCTGAGCCACAAAAGAGGAGGGTTGACCCTTAATCTGGAAAGCATCTATACCGTGACTGGTCAATAATAAGATATTAATAGAATAAATATTTAACATTTATAGGACAATGGTCAATGAATCAGCAACATATTTATTAAAAATGAACCTTAGATAAAAAGACTGTCAGTAGTGCTGTTATAGAAAATATTATGAATGTTGAAGGGGAAAACTTGCTTATTCATGCATCTCCTATCATTTGTCCATCATCTAGGAGGCTATGGGACAGCTGGCAGGCTGTCAAGCAAGGTTGATAGATGTTGCAGTCTCTTTGTCATCACTTTCTTCTATTCTCATCCCTCTTCAGCATTGCTCCAATTTCTTTGTTTGACAGGTAGTTTCATAATTTTGATCTTTAATTTTATTTTAATATCCCTTGAAGTATGTGTGTCCATGTGCTCAGCTGCTCGGTCATGTCTGATGCTTAGTGACCCCATCAAGTGTGGCCTGACAGCCTCCTCTGTCCATGGGATTTCCCAAGCAAGAATATTGGAGTGGGTTGTCATTTCCTCCTCCAGGGGATCTTCCTGACCCAGAGATTGAAACTTCATCTCTTGCATTCCCCTGCTTGTCAGGTGGATTCTTTACCACTGTGCCACCTGAGGAGCCCAAATGTGATTTTGCACAGTTGAGCTAATTGATAATTAAACTAATTCTCAATTTTAATACACATTATTTGTCTTTTGGTGAATATTTTTAAATCTCATTTTATATATATTGTAAAATTTATTTTTTGCAATTTTTTCTTTGTTTTCTCCATCTTCAAGAAGTTTCATGGATTGCATTCCACTTTCATAGTAGTTTATAGATACTATTCTATTTTTTAGGTACCAGTATGGGTTTCCTCAGTGGCTCAGCAGGGGAGAATCTGCCTGCCAATGCAGTAGACATGAGTTTGAACCCTGGGCCTGGAAGATCTCCTAGAGAAGGAAATGGCAACCCACTCCAATGTTCTTGCCTGGGAAATCCCATGGCCGGAGGAGCCTGATAGGCTACAGTCCTTGGGATTGCAAGAGTTGGACATGACTAAGCGACAAACAACAACAAATTATAAATAAAGAATTCCAATATAAATTTTATTTTTTTATTTCTGTAGATAAACATTTGACTTCCATTTGTAAACTTGTGTGGTTATTTTTGCATTCCTAAAGTTCAGATTTTTTTAAAATTCAGAAATGATATGACCAGCTGTGAATTTTTGTCAGTCTTCCAGCTTTGTTTCTCTTCATCTTGAGGACTTTTTTGCCTATTCATAGCTGAATTTTTATTTCTCTGCATCTATGCCTTCATTTAAAACAATTAGCTACTATTATTTATACTTCATGTTCATTAATATATCCTCCAGTCTCCTCATCTTTCTTTTCATTACATCTATTCCAGTTTTGCTCTGTGATTTAGATATTTCTTCAACTTGGTGTTTCAAGCCATTATCTTATGTTACAACTATTTCTGTTTCATTCAATTAATCTATTGACTTTTTAAGCTGGTAAATCATGTTTTTTTGGTTTGTTTTTTGTTTTAGACTTAAAAAATTTTTTTCATGCCACAGCACAGTTTTCTTAATTTGCATCATCATCATTTTTCAGTTCAAGTTTCTCTTGAGTTCAAGAGCCTCTTCCATCAACTCTGTTTTGCTGGATATCCTTCTGTTTAACTCATCTTTCTCTCCTTAGGCAACTCGATCTTTCTGAGGTACTAGAAGAAAGCCTGTTTCCTTCTTCTTTTCCATCTTAGGAAGCAGAAACAAGAGAATAACTCCTTCAGACTTTTGATTGCCTTCCTGGGCCAGAGAAACTAGGCATAGTCAAGCTGCCAATACTATTCTATTCCCAATGGCACCTGCAGGTCTCTTAGAATAAATTTATTTCCAGATAGTGAATTTGTAGCTTTGCAGTGTAGTATCTCTTTTAAACTGGTCTCCAAACATATCCCCTTCCATAGAAAAGCAATATGTCAAGAACTATACTACAAAAGGCAAGATAGCAAGAAGAAAGAAACTGTGATAATGCTGTGTGAACTTTATTTCTACAAATAATCAGGGTTTTCAGTATCAATTTATGTGGAAGCATAACCTAATGAAACATAAAAATAGCTCTACAGATTATACCTACATTTAATCAACTACGATCTGACTTTGGATAGCGTAGGTAGTTACAATGGCTATTACAGGATGTGGAGTAAGATAAAGATTTTCTCTTTGTGTGTGTGAATTTCTAAGGTTGAAGAGGTAGGAGAGAAAATAATTCAGAATTTGAGTGTGACTATATTCTTAATTATATTAATTCTTATTATTCTTAATTGCTCTAAACTGTTTTATAACTGTGTTTTTTGCCGTCATAGGGATGCCATAGAGAATTTCTCTAAAGCCTCAGAGGGGGAAAAAATGACAAAGTGGTTGAGGTACTGTTTTCTCTCTTCAGTAAAATTAGATTTTATATTTAAAGATTTTATTTAAAGGAAAAAAATATCCATCATTAAAAAGTTTAAAAACACTGCTCAGTAGGGCCTGGTTATCTCAAATGAGAGAGGTCATGGTGACCAATTCCAGTAAGAGACTGTTCAGATTGAGTTGAGTAAGTATAAAACCTACTGGTCATAAGTACACATTAATTGCTTTGAATATATTAGAAAGCTAAATTATTAATTTGCATTTTGAAGAGTTAAATGAGCTCAAATTAGATCAAATTTATTCTTCCTGGGAAGTGATTCCAAAATAAAACCAATTAACTCTTTCTTGCAGGAGGATGTTTGAAAGTGTTATTTAGAAGTGTTTCATAGGATTATTACAACATTGGTCATTAGTTTTTCCACTAAAAATTAAGTCATTCATTTCCAAATTATGTAGACTAAAAAAAACCAAAGTACAGAGAATGCCACATCCACTAATGAGTAGCACAAATATAAGATGTAGCTCTCAGATATAGAAAGGCAGAGGGCTTTCAACAAACAAGAATGATTTCATTAACTGCAAAGCAGTTAACTGTCTTGAATTGGAGAGTTTCTTAGTCTAAAGCAAAACTTCAGTAGATATCAGTGGCAGAACAAGGAAACAAACAACAATACTTAAAGGCTTTGTTTTGAGCAAGAACATAAGCAGATAGACACTTAAGTCTATGCTATCAAACATAGTGGCCACTAGTCACACGTGGCTAGTGAGCCCTGGAAATGTGGTCTGTCTAAGTGGAGGTGGGTATGAAGTATAAAATACACATCAGACTGACTTCAAACACTTACTATGAGAGAATAAAGTAAAATATCTCATTAATAACTGTATATTGATTACACATAGAAGCAATAAGGACATATTGGTAAAGGATTATTATTTGTGTCTTTGCAAGGTTAGAAAAAGAGTACAGAAGAACATATTGATGATTATTTTATATGGCACATAAGAAACTACATGTAACTCAAGTGCTAGAATTTGGTTCAGTCACTCTCAATAAATATTTTGTTATTTTTAATCCTCTCTGTAAAATGAGTCTTTTAGATATTGAGTTGGGTGAAAATTACCTGGTTATTAGAACAAAAATTTTTAGGCCCACAATGAAGTAAATGATGTGAGCAATTTACTGCCAGATTTTGGTCAAATGAGACTGTTTCCTGTTTACAAGGGGTCAAAGTTTTAGTACTAACACCAGAGCAGTATATAACACTTTTGTGTTTCTCATTAAATAAATTAAATTGAAGAAATTTTATTGAATATGATTAGGCATATTGCATATGTCCTTAGAGGAAGTGAAATTAGGTAACATCTCAATAAATGCACAATTAATTCATTTCTGCAATAAATATATTTTTGGAGCACCTATAATATTTGTGGCATTGCTTTTGGAAATATAATATTAAAAGGCCAAATGTATTGCAGACCAAAAGAGGTCACAATAGAAATTAGAGCAGTGGAAAGTCACATTTCTATTACTTAAAATATACTTTGTGGCATTCATGAAGTATTTATTTCACATGTGTCGGGTATTACTATGTGTTGGGTATTAGTCTAAAGTTTTATATTTACTTGTTATTATCATTATGCAGTTTTATGAATTAGATACTTTTATTATCATCATTTCATAGATGAGAAAATTCAGGCTAAAAGATTAAGGGACAATTCATAGCTATTTAGATGGATGAGGAAGAATTCAAATTCAGCAGCCTGGCTAAAGCAGCCAAATGTTTAACTCTCTGTATATTAGGAGAAAGAAATTTATGAGGGAGGGGACAGCATGAGAGAGTAGGAAAACAAAAAAGTGCATGTGTATCACGAGAATATGAACTCGGATTCCTTGGTTGCAACAAAATCAATTCTTGCTAGCTTAAGCAATGATGTTGTTTTGTTTTACTCTTTGGAATGATATTGGTTTGTTCACAACATTAATAGAAATGCTTGAGAAAGAAAGTCAGAAATGAACAATATCAGAGCTGCTCTAGATGTTCCAGATTTTGCTGCAATTATTAATGTACTCTTGATTTTTTCCTTGCATAACTCCAATAACTTTGAAACAATATCAATAAAGATTCAAAGTATTTGTCTCTAACTATGAACCCTTAGTGAGATAAACTATAAGGACAAAAATAGCTGCAAAGAAAATTTGAATTTTGTGTAGTAGATTTGGTTGTAGTATGGTGTTAGTGTATTAGTGTGTAATTATGCACAGATGCACACATGGAACTGTACTTTAAAATAACTGTCAGATGTAGAAAAACAAGTGTTAAATATATTTGGAGTGAGGGTTATTATAATTTAAGAAAGTGAAGACGCTCAGTCATGTCCGACTCTTTGTGACCCCGTGGACTGTAGCCTACCAGGCTCCTCCATCCATGGGATTCTCCAGGCAAGAATACTGGAGTGGGTTGCCATTTCCTTCTCCAATAATTTAAGAAGGGTGGTACAGATATTGAATGCTAGAGAGTTAGGGAAGACTCAGAATGTTGGATTTGCATTGGTGGTATCTGTGTAAACTCATGACTTAAATTCTTAGCTCTGTTCACTGAGGGAGCCTAGAAACCATTATATCCCGCTATCAACACATGCAACTAGAGGTTAGAGCTTGGTTCTAAATACTGTTCTCCACTAAAAGAAACCAAGCATTGTTAGAGGATTAACAGCTTTCAGAACTGGGGCAGGGAAAGTACAAGAGAAAACTGATCTGTTGTATTTTGGTGAAAACAAGGAGGTATTTAAAGATTGATACAATCAGATCAAAATGACAGAGAGCCAGATTAATGGGCATCCATTGGTCAAACTGGGTCAAATCAGCATCAGAAAATAATAATGATGGTATAATAATACATAGCATATTGAATACAAGGAAATCATGTGTCCTGTGTAATACTAAAAAAATTATGAAAGATATGAGACTTTACAGAAAAATGCCACTAACCCCCATATGAGGAGTCATACAATTAGAAAAAAATCATCATTTTGTAATCAGAGTGTAACATTTAATTCAGGCAGCCATTGTCACTTGATGCTCAAATGCTCACAAAAAGGAAAATTTACATAATGTTTAATGCTTTTATTAACATGTACATATTCTTTTAGTATTTCTTACATTCAGACCATTTTCAATTTACTGTATCATAAAATTAATTCCTTGGGGGCTACATGAATTGAGGGAGGTATAGTCAATGATCATTCTGTACTTTTTGGAGACTTGATAAACCATGACAGTAACTATATTCAACAAAAGTAAAAAAAAAAAAAAATCCACAGAGAATGATTACTGCCAGATTGCCTAATGAAATATGACAATGATATTATCTTCTACTGCACTTATTTCTTTCAAAAAGAAGCCTCAGACAGAGCTGTAATTCATAAGACAGAAAAAAGATAGAGATTTTAATAGAACAAATGTTCACGTAAGTAATATAATCATTAGTCAACTAGCTTGGGGTCCCTTTTGCACCATATGAACTCACTAGATTTTTGAATACGTGAGCTAGTAACCAAGCTATCTGAACATTAAGTTTTTAAAAAATTGAAAGTTATAATTTATTCTTTAAATAATTACTGTTCTAATGAAATAAATTTTGATGTACATTACATTTGATAGATCAAAAATAAAAATTTTTATACAAGCATTTTTATCATATTTATAAATGTGAATATTTAGTTTAAGGAGACTATAGTGAGTGAGGAAGGTCATGACAGGCTGTTGTAAATCTGGATGAAAGTGATGGCCCCTGAACTCAGGAAATATCAGTAGATAGAGAATGTTGGAGACAGTGTGTAGGGGACAGATTAAAAAATTATTGAGAAGACAAATGCAGAAGCAATTTTTCCACAGTAGTTTAGATGTGCAATGTCTGATATAATCTTCATCAGTTATATTTTGATATTCTTATTTACTTGTTGTGTCGTGCTCAGTATTCTTGCCTAGAGAATTCCATGGACAGAAGAGCCTAGTGGGCTACAATCCATGGGGTCACAAAGAGTCGGTCATGACTGAAGCGACTGAGCACGTTCTGACTTAACATAGGGTTAAGAGATGAGAAAGTGTCAAAAGAAAAAAAAAAAAAAAAGAACAATCTGTTCTAGATTGAATCTTAGGTTTGGGCACATTTTCTCTTTCAACGACTTGTTGCTGTCTACACAGCTGTTCCGTTTCTCTCTCATGGATTTCTGTGGCTTTTCTTTCACTTTCCTGTTATAGTGTAGAATTAGCCCAAAAGACATGGAGGATAGATAGCAAGATCCAGAGGATTCCATTCTCTTAATGCCAATACTGCTGTCTGTTTAGATGGAATCTAAATTGTAAAGACTACTGATATACTTTTTATATGTCAGAAACTTGTTATCCAACCAAATTAATACTAGTTTATGTAATTTTAATTTTATGTAAATTATTTAGCTTATGTAATTTTAAGTAATGTCATGTGCTTGATAGCAGGTGTCCTCGCCTTAAATATAGATAGCCTGAATAGTGTATGGATATACTACCACTCATTCATGCAGAGAAGTAGGAGTACTCAACTAATAATGGGATCAATGGGCTGAATTATTCCATCAAAGATGGAGTTTTAGCACTTAAGTTCATCTGCGTCTATTTATAAGCACAGGAAATATAAGGAATGTACATTTTAATAAGCATATTTGGTCTCTAACACTGATGATAAAATGTAAACACTGGTTATTCTTAGGACAGTCTTTAGGAAAAAATCTCTTTAAAAATAATAATTTACCTCCATTCTTTCCCCTAAGAATATAATCAATTCATGGTTGTAATCATATTTTTAGAAAACTGGGGAGAGTTGCTTTACAATGTTGTGTTAGTTTTTGCTGCTAGTACTACATGGATCTTTCTAGCCTTCTCTTTGCTTGTCTATAATGTTCCATTTCATCTGTAATAAACCTAGACTTCACCATCAGATATTAATTTACTTAACTATTCAATTTCATCATACTTATATAGAAATTTCAGGATTGTTAACTTGCTGTGATAAAATAATTTTACCATTTAGAGTACAGGTGTTTATGTGTTCTTTTTGTACCTTTAAACATATAATTTCCAGTTATTTCCAAAGTTGCTTAGCTCAGAACTTTCTCTCCCACCCTCACAAATGAGGTTATTTAATATATTTTTGAAACAGTTAGATTCTTTTGTCACAGACTACATTCCACTGTGGGAGTCTCCCAACCTTGTAAACAATTTTAAAATTTGCATATATTAAAGTTTATTCTATACTTATATATTATCATGGGTTTAGACAAATGCAGAGTCATGCTATTCAGTATTACAGTATTATATGTCATAGCTTAACCACTCTAAAAACACCCTTCTTCCTAGAAACCCTGACAACCATTTCAACCACTGATCTGTTTATCAGATTTGTAATTTGCCTTTTCCAGAATGCCATAAAAGTGAAATCCTGTGGCACTTTCAGACTGACTTTTTTATAAAGACTTTTTGATGTGGACCATTTTTAAAGTCTTCACTGAATTTGAATTTGCTTCTGTTTTATGTTTTGGTTCTCTGGCCCTAAGGCATATAGGATCTTAGCTCCCTGACCAGGAGTGAACCTATACCCCCCGCACTGAAAAGCAAAGTGTCAACCACTGGATCACCAGGGAAGTCCCTAGACTGGCTTCTTTCTCTTAGCAACATATATTTAAATTCATCCATGTTTTCGTAGGGCATGATAGCTTATTCCTTTTTATCACTGAATATTATCCCATTGTGTGAATATCTAACAGTTTGTTTATATACTTTCCTGTGGAAGGACAATTTGATTTCTTCCAGTATTTGGTGATTATGAATAAAGCTGCCATAAACCTTTATGTGCTGGCTTTCATGTGGATATGAGTTTTCAAATCAGTTGTGTAAGTTTCTGGGAGTGCCATTGCTAGATCACAGTAAGAGTATATTTAGCTTTGTAAGAAATTCCCAAACTGTCTCTCAAATTGGCTGTACCATTTCACATTCCCACCCACAAGGAATCGAAGTTCTTGTTGCTCTGTATCCTTGCCAGCAATTCTATTGTTATCTTTTTGTATTGTATCTATCCTAACATTTGTGTATTGCTTTATTTTTGGAGAAAGGATCTGGACTCTTGAGTAGCTAAGTCATGTGGCTTCATGCCTGTGTGACTGATTTCCAGTAAGAACTCAAAACATCAAGGCTTGAGTGAGATGCTCTTATTGGCAACACTCCTCATGTGTTTTCACATATTTCTGGGAGAATTAAGGGCAGCTCTGCATGAATCCTGGGTGAGGACACCTGGAAGCAAGTGCCTGTTTTCTCCGGAACTTTGCTCCATGTTATCTTTGTATTTGTTGACTTTTATCTGTAGTCTTTCACTGTAATAAATCTTAATTGTGAGTATAACAGCTTTTTCTGAGTCCTGCAAGTCCTTCTAGGGAATCACTGAGCCTGAGGGAGGTCATGGGGACTCCATCACAAGTCCTTAACATTAATCATAAATATTTTGATTTCTTTTCTGGTAACATCAACATGTGTGTAATATCTGAGTCTAGTTCAGTTGATTGTGTTGTCCTTTCTGACTGTGCGTTTTTGCCTTTTTGCATACCTAATGACTTTTTGTTGTTGTATTGAGTGTGTGTGTGTGTGTGTGTGTGTTAGACACTCAGTCATGTCTGACACTTTGCTACCCCATGGACTGTGGCCAGCCAGGCTTCCCTGTCCACGGGATATTCCAGGCAAGAATATTGGAGTGGACTGCCATTTCCTCCTCCAGGGGATCTTTCCAATCCAGAAATCGAATCTGGGTCTCCTGCATTGCAGGCAGATTCTTTACCATCTAAGCCACCAGGGAATCCCTGATGCATTGGGTAATAGGACATAAAATGAATAGGCTTCTAGTGGGAGGATTTATGTTCATCTGTCTTGCAGTTGAGCTGTTTAGTGTTTGTTGTAGCTATATGTACCACAGCTTCAAAATCCTCTAATGTCCTTATTTTAGTCTTTTCTCCTGGCCTAGAGGCTTCTCTGTGTATTATTTTTCCTTTTCTGTTCTTTTTAAAAAAATTATTTATTTTTTAATTGAAAGGTAATTGCTTACAGAACTTTGTTGCTTTCTGTCAAACCTTAATTGTTCCTCAGAGGAAGTCAGCTTTGCAGCTCTTTCAGTTGCTGCTATTATTACACAGGAGCCCTTTTGCTGGCATGGTAAGGTACAGGAGAGGGAAACTTTCTATAATCTTTTGATTAAAACTCAGTCTTTTCATGAGACTTTTCCTAGGGCTGTGGCCTTCACAAATGTTCTTGATCCTCTTCCAGGTTACATTTTTTAAAAAAACTTTGTCCCTATTCTCTCCCTGATTAAATAATTCCTAATTTATATCCTTAAGTCCCCACTTCCTGTTGATTTTAGGTTTTCCCCTAGCTGAAAATAGGTAAGATAGGAAGATGGGAAAAGCTGGAAAGAAAGTAGAAAGTGAAAGTCGCGTCTGATTCTGTGTTACACCATGGACTACACAGTCCATGGACTTCTCCAGGCCAGAATACTGGAGTGGGTAGCCTTTCCCTTCTCCAGGGGATATTCCCAACCCAGGGATCAAACCCAGGTCTCCCGCATTGCAGGTGGATTCTTTACCAGCTGAACCACAAGGGAAGCCCAAGAATACTGGAGTGGGTAGCCTATCCCTTCTCCAGTTCTCCAGAGGATCTTGCTGACCCAGGAATTGAATCAGGATCTCCTGCATTGCAGGTAGATTCTTTACCAGCTTAGCTATCAGGGAAAAGCTGGAGCAGGCAAGAATTCCCTACATCCTGCTGAAAGAAGATTTCAGAGTTGTGCTTCCGAGTTCTTACCCCTGGAGAGACAGCTTCTGTCTGGAGAAGGTTTGGGGAGTGTTTCCCGGTGGATACTCTTCTTCTCACCCTGACAGAGCCACAGGGAGATCTTTCCTGGAGCTTCACAACAAATACTGGGTATTCATTCTTGGGGGCTTCCCTTGTGGCCCAGAGGTAAAGAATCGGCCTGCCAATGCAGAAGATGTGGGTTTGATCCCTGGGTCAGGAAAATCCCCTGGAGAAGGAAATGGCAACCCACTCCAATTTTCTTGCCTGAAGAATTCCATGAACAGAGGAGCCTGGAGAGCTCCAGTCCATGAGGTTGCAAAGAGTAGAGCACTACTGAACAAGTAAACAACAACATTCATTCTTGGAGGGGAAGCCCACAAATGTGTGAGTTCCTCTGAGACTGTAGCCCTACTCTCATGCTAGTCCATCCTCAGTCTCCAACAATTATTACCATGTGTTTCTTCAGCTTTAGAGCTCTGTCTGCTTCTGTTCCAGGAAAGCAAATATTGGTTGCTGTATCTCTCTGGATACACAGCTCTCTCCACATTTGGGAGACCTCTACCTTTGCCCCACCTCAGTTCTCTGATAGGTCCAAATCTTATTGTCAGTATTTAGTTTATCCAACTATTCTTCATTGTAAGGATAGGAGTGAAGACTTCCAAGATATTTGCATGTCACACCTGAAACTTGAAGTCTATTAGTGAACTTTTAGGACATCTGTTTCATATATTTCTGCCATGCTTTTGTGTACTATCAAAGTAATGATTCTTGTTATGTACTGTTTTTTTAAAATGCTTATATTCCAACACTGAAGTACTTTATAGTGGGTTTAGTAAACATTGTCATGTTTTAAAATGATTAAGTAAAATTAGAATAGACTATATTTTATATAGGATTATTAAATGTTTTCTAAGATGGTACTGATGAACCTATTTGCTGGACAGCAATGGAGACACTCGGTCATGTCCGACTCTGTGACCCCATGGACTGTAGCCCACCACGCTCCTCTGTCCACAGGGTTTTCCAGGCAAGAATACTGGAGTGGGTTGTAGCTGATAAAGAATCCACCTGCAGTGCAGGAGACCCCAGTTTGATTCCTGGATTGGGAAGATCCCCTGGAGAAGGGAAAGGCTACCCACTCCAGCGTTCACGGGCTTTCCTGGTGGCTCAGATGGTAAAGAAGCCATCAGCTATGCAGGAGACCTGGGTTCAATCCCTGGGTTGGGAAGATGCCCTGGAGGAGAGCATGGCAGCCCACTACAGCAGGGGAAATGCAGAGATAGAGAACAGGCTTGTGGACACAGTCGGGGAAGGAGCGGGGCGGGTGGGGATAAAATGAAAGAGTAACTTTGAGACATATACACTACCACGTATAAAGTAGAGAGGCAATGGGAATTTGTTGTATGACACAGGGAACTCAAACCTGGTGCTCTGTGACGACCTAGAGGGATGGGATGAGGTGGGAGGTGGGAGGGAGGGTCCAGGGGGAGGGGATGTATAGATTCCTATGGCTGATTCATGTTGATGTATGGAAGAAACTAATACAATAGTGTAAGCAATTGTCCTCTAATTCAAAAAAGTGTCTTCTAGAAAGTTTATGTCAGATTGTGTAAACTTGAAATAGAAATAGAAAAGGTGCTGTGTGTCTTTATAATTTGTTTTCCTTAGCATGGAAGTAAAGGAACGGACAGGGTTGTTTAGTGAGAAATACAGTTAGAGTTTGCAAATGCCCATAGTCCAGAGGAAGCAAATGAGGGTCTTTGATTTGAATCACATTTTGGCAATACCATGCCAGATGGGAGAGTGCAAGATGTAATTGCACAAAGTAGCAAGAAGGTTAAGAGGAAAACAGGACTTACCATATAAACAAAAATTGTAATGGGCAAGGGAAAATGATATCAAATCTTGGTGGATAAAGCTAGCCTGCTGAGGATCTATTGTTTCAAAAATAGCCTGTTGGCTGAGTCATCTTATCTGTGGCTCAGTGTGCTTTGTAATCCTTAGATGTGTATCATAAGCAGACATAACTGTTCAATACAGAAACATCATTTTATTATGTAAGGAATTTTGATTTTTAAAATTTTGATATAATTTCAGTTGTTTCATTTTTATATTTGAAACTTTACTACTAATCTACTAATTAATAATACACTTAGCTAGTATATTCAGAATTTTTCAGACAACAGTTTTCTGTTATAAAAATTGATTTTTATATTTATATTCTCTATTATAAATTGATTTTTTGAGAGTTAATTCATCTTTTCTAGCTTTTCAGAGAAAGAATGCTATTTCTGGCAACTGATGTTCAGAAAATATCTTTTCTAAAGTGAGTTTTGAATCAGGCTGGCTGGCAAGATTTTTTTTCTCTTACTTTCCAAGTTAAAGATACTCAGAAAGTATTGTCCAAGAGGTATTTAACATGAAATGGAACAATCCATTCATTGATATTCTTTCAGTGAGGAGTCTTTGTATTTTTTACCTTTATTTCTTTAACCTTGGATTTTTGTGAACCTGAGAATTTTATTCCTTCCCATAATTAAACAGAATTTTGTATTAGCTATATTAAGAAAATTGTTATTAAATTAATAGCAATGTTTTAGTCTGTTTTGGGCTTCCCAGGTGGCTTAGACAGTAAAGAATCCACCTGCAGTGCAGGAGACCTGGGTTCAGTCCCTGGGTTGGGAAGATTCCCTGGAGGAGGACGTGGCACACCCACTCCAATATTCTTGCCTGGAGAATCCCCATGGACAGAGGAGCCTGGCGGGTCGCAGTTCATGGGGTCACAAAGAGTCGGACACGACTCAGCGACTACGCACAACACAGCACACAGTCTTCAACGTTCTTACCCTCATGTTGGTCATTGTCGATAATACCGAAGTTTCCTTCCTCTTTTAAATACTAACTCTAATTTAAAAAAAAATTGGCAAAGTATAATTTGTTCTAAAGGGAAAATGGAGACCAGCTGGGCATTGATTTTTTTTTTTCCTGAAGTTGATAGGAATTGTTAAAGGATACCACATCTTCCAAGACCCAGTTTAGAGCCAGTCTCCTCTATAAGGTTAATTGTTCCTAGAGTAGCTTTCACTGATACCTACAATTCCTAAGATTCATTCAGACTCGTTCAATCGATAAGTCATGTTCAATTCTTTGTAACCCCATGGACTGCAGCATCCCAGGCTTCCCTGTCCTTCACCATTTTCCGGAGTTGACTCAAACTCATGTCCATTGAGTTGGTGATGCAATCCAACCATCTCATCCTCTGTCATCCCCTTCTGCCTTCAATCTTTCCCAGCATCGGGGTCTTTTCAAATGAGTTCACTCCTCACATCAGGTGGCCAAAGTATTGCAGCTTTAGCTACAGCATCAGTCTTCCAATGAATATTCAAGGATTTAGTCAATCCTTTATGATGGACTGGTTTGATTTCCTTGCAGTCCAAGGGACTCTCAAGAGTCTTCTCCAGCACCACAGTTTGAAAACATCAATTCTTTGCTGCTCAGTCTTCTTTATGGTCCAAATCTCACATCTGTATGTGACTACTGGAAAAACTACAGCTTTGAATATATGCACCTTTGTTGGCAAAGTGATGTCTCTGCTTTTTGATATGCTATCTAGGTTTGTCATAGCTTTCCTTCCAAGGAGCAAATGTCTTTTAATTTCATGGCTGCAGCCACTGTCTGCAGTGATTCTGGAGCCCAAGAAAATAAAATTTGTCACTGTTTCCATTTATTCCCTATCTATTTGCCATGAAGTGATGGGACCAGATGCCATGATCTTAGTTTTCTGGATGTTGAGTTTTAAGCCAGCTTTTTCACTCTCCTCTTTCACCTTCATTAAGAGACTCTTTAGTTCCTCTTCACTTTCTGCCATAAGGGTAGTGGTTATCTGCATATCTGAGGTTATTGGTTTTGATCCCAGCTTGTGCTTCATCCATTCCACCATTTTGCATGATGTACTCTGCATATAAATTAAATAAGCAGGGTGACAATATATAGCCTTGATGTACTCTTTTCCAAATTTGGAACCAATCCATTGTTCCATGTCCGGTTCTAGCTGTTGCTTTTTTGTCCTGCATATAGGTTTCTCAAGAGGAAGGTAAAGTGGTCTGATAGTCCCATCTCTTTAAGAATCCAAAATTTGACAATAAATTTGTTCACGTTTTAATATGATCTATATTATTCATGTATTGTACTGCTATATCTTTGTGGCAGATGATATTTTCCAAAGATGTTTGAACTGATATTTCCCATCCTAAACATTCTTTGACAATTTGATCTTGACATCCTTCTCTTTCTCCCCCCTTGAATTCTGAGTGGGCTTGTGAGTCAATTATAACCAATAGAATGCAGTGGAAGTAATATTGCATGACCACCAAGGCTATTTCAGGAGAAATGATTAACTTGTCACTGGGGCATTTGCTTTTGGCGCCCTGAAATGTTATTTAAGAAGTCTGATAACTCTGAAGCAGCCATGTTATGAGGAAATTAAAGTTTCATGAAAGGCGATTTGGAAGTTTCAGTTGAGCTCTCCCCAGACATCCAGAATCAATTGCATGATGTATGAGTAAATAAACTTTTAGTTGATTCCAGTCTCAGGCTGTTGAGTCAATGTCAATCATCTAGTCTTCCTGGAAAAAGTGAGCCATAATTTGCTTCCTTCATCCACAGAATCCATGAGAAAAAAAAAAAAATAGCTTTAAGCAACTAAAATTTGAGGTATTTTGCCATGCAGCAATAGTAATTTGAACAATCTTAAATTATATGGTAAGCTTAGAGGTAAAGAGATATATATTACAGTTATTTTATTCTTCTGTATTCTTCTGTAGCAAGTGAGGGGGGAAAACTTGCTCTACCTATCTTATTAGTCCTTCAACCAACTAGATGAGTCACTACAGATGGTCAGATTTGAAGTCTCTGATTGAGCTGTGATTGTAAATTGGTGGAGCTGCTGAACTAGAAAGCCATGCATAAAGGCATGGAACTCTTCTTCTACCTTTTGTGATAAAGAACCCAGGCTGCTCCTGCATAGGATAACACCCAGCCATCTTACTTTTTACTCTCTTCAAAGTTACTCAAAAGATTCTGGTAAATTTCAAAGATGTGGGCCAAAGCCTAGAAGAGAGAGAAGTTCCTTAAAACCCTTAGTTAAGCCAATACTCTAGCTCATCTCTACATTATTCCTAAGATTAGAGTTTGATGATCAAATCCAAGTGGACTAGACTGTGCTTTATTTTCTCCTGTCATTCATTGTCCTATGTTTTCAACTCTTCTGAAGCCTCCCCTCTCTTGAGGCAAAGAATATGAGCACCAACATTTAAGTGCCATTTGTGGATCTATTAGTTCAGTGCTACTTACTAATTCTAATTTGCACAAGTAGGCAGAGATGACCTATTAACTTCTAGTTGGAGAACTCAAAATGCTGGTTAATTAGTTGAGCATCAGGAACCAAAGTATATTACTTGGAAGACAACTGGTAATACTAAGAAGAATGACGAAAATAATAACATCTGTAATTTATTGAGAAGTTTATATGTGCTGACTCCTTTCCTTTGCACATGTTCCCTTTTTTAATAGTTCTATCAGACTTCTAAAGTAGATATTAGATAATATTTTAGAGGGCATTCTTCTATTTTGGACATGAGAAGGCTGAGGAGCAATTGTTTATTCTAGGTCAACAGCTAGTGAGCAATGGCTCCAGAATAAACTCAGGTATCTGACTGGAAGAAATTACTTCCTCAATCTACATTTTGCTGAAACTGAAAGTAGATTGCTTGGGAGATTGTATTTTTGTTGTTGTTCAAGGACTTTTCATATATTCAAGAACATTCATGGTTACTAGAGGCTTATCCTACTGGAAGACTAAATTTAGAGTAAGAAAGTACTTTCAGTTCTGAAATATTTTTACTATTGAAAGTTCAGTTTAAAAAATTTTAGTGTAAAGCATATGAACATTTTTATTGCATAAAAGAGCTTACTCAGACTAAACAACTAAACATAAAACCAGTTTGTTTTAGTTTAAGTTCAATCTTTTGACCCTTTTGTTTATTATATCTTGTGACCTATGACTTCACTGGTTTAGTACCTTTGATTGACCTAGAAAAAGGAATTTTATTAACCCAACCTCAGTGTGAAGATAATATTTATTCATATAAAATACATTCCAACTATAGAGTTCAGTGAATTTAGACACAACATAGAATGAAATGAGTTATTAATACTTGGAGGCAAGCGATATTAATAACTATATCAAATACATAGTCACCTACCACAATAATGAGGTAAGCCCTGATAAAATATCTTATAGATTAAGCAGAGATGCCAAAGACAAAGATATCATAAGATTACATCTTGTGGTTCTTTTTTCAAGTGTAAATATTACTTTATGCCTCAATATATTGACCACTGCCAATGCAGGAAATGTGGGTTCATAAAGGCTGCTTTTTCATTTATTGCACAAACTTATTTAAAATTTTAATATCATGTGAGAGACTTGGAGTGACTTTAGTGTTTTTTTCTCTACTACATGGAAATATTCATAAGTTTTTTTCTGTATTTTTTGACTATTTTTATTCCTAGTAGACTTATTACTGTAGAACATGGTTTTGAGAAAAATTTGAGAAATGATTGTTGTATACACAATTAAAAAGAGAACTGTTATTAGTGGAATGCTTTAATTATAAATAACATTAATTCAAGGATTTAATAAACAGCTAAAGGAATACAAATTTGAAATTACATATAACAATGTTCAAAGGCAAACTTTCAAAATAATGATATTGATACCACATTTTCATCATAAAGACAAACATGCACAATTATATATTTTTGACAGACTGATAAATTGGCTTACATTTACTACATTTTAAAGGCTCTACATAAAAAAAAAAATAAAGGCTCTACATATGTAAGAGATTTTTTTAAATTCATAAATTGAAAGTTATTGCTAATTTAAATACCCATCAGAGATGTAATAAATGAAGATAACTGATTATAAACAGCTGTGAAGTTTCAGCAAGCGTATTTGCCTAAATAACCAATTTTAAATTGGCCTCTCTGCTCCCATTTTCTTTATAACTCATAATAGGGCTACTATTTGGGCTTTAAATTCAGTGTAAGGGGTGAGACAGAAATAAATGCACCCCTTAGAGTATGTGAAAATTGTCTTACTTTTATTTATTTATTTTCTTTTAATTGTCTTACTTTTAAAGTGAGAAGCTTTATTCTACCTCTGTTTGTGAAGTTAGGACAGACAAATGTTTCCCATAAGTTCTTCCCCAGTCTTTCCCACTCCAGTGCAGCTTCACTGTGTTTCCTAAATGCTCTCTTAATTCTCATTTTCTCTGCACTTAAATTATTCTTGTACCTTTTCCTCTTCTCTGTTTATTTACTCCACTTGTTCTCATTTTGTACATCTTTATGGTTAAAAATAATTCATTATAATAAAACAAGTCAAGTATTACTTTATATACACTATAAAATGAGAAAAGAAATTGCTCTTTACTGAATATAGAGTAATAGCATAAACACAAAACACTATTATTAATCATTAGAGATAGCTAGTGGGAAAAAAAAGGAGGTCAGGGAAGTGAAAGGATTTTGAATTGTAAATTGAATTTGATTCTCTAGTGTAATATAATGTTGGTCTATTGATAATAGTGAGCAAGCAAAATAATAATTTTGTATAATGATTATAATAAATCATAATTTAAAGAACTTAAAATTTTAATGAACTCCAGTTAATGCTTTATTTGGTGCTGCTAAATTAGGAATTTTTTTCCTGATCTCCAATTAATATGAAGTTATTGGCATAATTACTCTTTTCTTACAGATGTTGAATACAATTTAAATAGCTACAATATTCTGACACTGGTATAGTTCTACAGATATTTTCCATCTGTCTTTCTGCTTGTTGACAAAGACAGCAAGTTTTTATTGTTTCCAGAATAGCCAGAATTTTCTAATGATAGTGATGAGGAAATCAGTTTTGTTCAATTGTATTAGTCTAGTGTGAGTCTCACAATGCATTTGTTTATTGAAACATTGCATCCATTCAGCTAGTATTGATTAAATGTCTCCTGTATGGCAGAAATACAGTCCATAGCATAGCAATGTCTATCCTCTTGAAATAAGAACCGGAGCTTCCTGCAGGCAGTCACAGTTGGGAGGATTATCACAGGAGTACATGTAAGGTTGAGTGGGGGAATAGTCTATGACTTCTTTTTTTGTTGTTCAGTCTCCAAGCCATGTCCAACTCTTCTCCATCCCATGGACTGCAGCATGCCAGGCGTCCCTGTCCTTCACCATCTCCTGGAGTTTGCTCAAACTCCTGTCCATCGAGTCAGTGATGCCATCCAACCATCTCATTTTTTGTCCCCCACCTTCTCCTCCTGCGCTTAGTCTTTCCCAGCATCAGGGTCTTTTCCAATGAGTCAGCTCTTCACATCAGGTGGTCAACAATATTCAGTTACATGTATGTGTGTTGCATATATACATCACATGTATCACATATAATTGTAGTTGCTATGATGACATATGTAGTAGTGTATATATATGTATATAGATACAGTGCATATTACTTATACATATATTAATATATTATCTTATTATTGCTACAAAAATTATAAAAGTATGTAACAGTGTATATATTACATATGTAATATATAATCCAACTTTGGTTGCATTTCAAACTTATCTGTGTCACCTCAAGTCAGGCCTACCATATCAACATTTCCTGGATTAAGCTCAGGGATGTATATTTTTATAAAGAGCCACCAAAGATTCAAGTCTATAAAGAGGAATGAATTCATCCAGTGTGGTGCCAAAGGGCATACACTTCAGAATGACATAGCTCTGGGTTCTGCACTGGACCGGGCCTCTGCACTTCACCAAGTAAAAGCTTCTCTGGCCTTAGTGCCCTTAATTATAAAGTCAGTATGATACCTTTATAATCATGATCTAGTGAGGTTAAAATTCGTGCATTGATTTAACTAATATGATTCTTATTATGTGTAGAGCACTATTCTATATGCTTTGGATACAGTATCTTAAAACAGGCAAACAAAAGTGGATAAATCTCTGCTCCAGTGGGAGAAAAAAACTAAAAATTAAAAAAATTAAAGTCAAGTTATAAGATACTCAGTAAAGAAAAGGAATGCATGGTAAGGTGATAGAGGTTTCTCTTTCTGAGAAGATGACGTTTAGCAAAAACCAAAGGAAGAAGGTTAGCAAATCATGGAAATATTTGGAGCAAAAGCATTCTAGGTTGAAGAAACTGACACAGGCCCTTAGGGAAATGTTTAAAGCATCTCAAGGTGGCCAATCTGATTGAAGTGGAGTAAAATGTTAAAACTGAAGTGATAAGTTGATTTTGGAGATATAGTAAGATGCCAGGTAAAAAAGACTGTGTAGGTCTTCTTTTTCTTTTGTTTTAAGACAAGTTTAACTTAGTGGAGAAATTTCAGCATTAAGTGATATGATCTGAACTTAATGTGACTTGCATTTTATCAGAATTACAGTTTGCACAGTGAAATAAAGACCATATCTGGGAAGGTAGCCTAGGCAAGGATTGTTGGTGACTGGAACTTGGTAGTCAGGGTAGAGATCCTGACAGTTCATCAGATTTCAGATATATTTTAAAAAGCAGTGTCAGCAAGACAAAATAGATGCGAAAGTTCCTTGTAATATTCTGACATAGTTTCTTGTATTATTTCCTTTACTCTGTTCTTGTAACATTTTTATGTACTTCATAAAAAAAATTACAGCATTCTCTACCAACCCTAACCTCAATTTAAGAACTAAAAAACTTATTCAGTATTTAACAGACTGTTCATACTTCAAGTTAAATTAAATAACAGAGCTTTAATAAAACATTTTAAAATTCAGAACATTAAAAATCATATGACAGAAGCATCAATGTATTTGACAATAAATATACTACATGCTTTTTGTCATTATATAAGCTAAACACAGCAATTTTCAAGCACTAGACCATGAAATCTTAGTAATTCTGTTTATTTTCTTTATTCACTGTGATGAAATCATCACTCCTACTGAGTTGTTAGTACAAACAGAAAACTTTAAGACTATTAACTTTATGATGAAGGAGAAGAGGGAAACAAAGCAACATCATTAGTTTCAGTGGAAGCAAAACAAATTATAATACATTATATACATATAGCTGTCATGTTTTGTTGCAAAGAGGTTCCTAGAAGCTTTGTTCTTTGTTCTCATATAATTTTCCTCTGAGGATTTATTTTGGTTGTTTTATTTCTAAAATTTGTTAACATTACAAATTATAATAATGTTTTCTTACATGTCCATATACATATAAGTGTACTCATATACGTATCCACGTAAGTTTGTGTGCATCTCCTTTAGCTTTGCCCCTTGCCTGTTTCACTTTCTCTTAATTTATTTAGCTAAAATTGATTAATCATCTTGCAACTATTTAATACTTATTTTCATCCATTATAGATTATATTAAGATGAACACAGTTATACATAAATCTTAATATTTTTTTTCTGTTTTCAGTTCAGTTCAGTCGCTCAGTTGTGTCCGATTCTTTGCGACCCCATGAACCGCAGCACGCCAGGCCTCCCTGTCCATCACCAACTCCCAGAGTTTACTCAAACTCATGTCCATCAAGTCGGTGATGCCATCCAGCCATCTCATCCTCTGTCGTCCCCTTCTCCTCGTGCCCCCAACCCCTCCCAGCATCAGGGTCTTTTCCACTGTTGAACTCTTTGCATGAGGTGGCCAAAGTACTGGAGTTTTTCTGTCTTACCTTAGTTTTAATTATTTTCCACAGAATTGTGAGTCAAAGTTTTGAGCATCTTTAAGGGGACGACAGAGGATGAGATGGTTGGGTGGCATCACTGACTCAATGGACATGAGTTTGAATAAGCTCCAGGAGTTGGTGTTGGACAGGGAAGCCTGGCGTGCTGCAGTCCATGGGGTCACAAAGAGTCAGGCACGACTGAGCAACTGAACTGAACTGAAAGATCCTGATATATATTATTAAATTGCTGCCCAGAAAACTGACATGAATCATGAATTTATGTATCTACCAGCCATTTGTGAAAGTGTTTGCCTCACTTCATTTTCTGTTATAAAAGAAAGTGAAAGAAAGTGAAGTCACTCTGTCGTGTCCAACTCTATGCGACCCTGTGGACTGTAGCCCACCAGGCTCCTCCGTCCATGGGATTTCCCAGGCAAGAATACTGGAGTGGGTTGCCATTTCCTTCTCGAGGGGATCTTCCTGACCCAGGGATCGAACCCAGGTCTCCCGCATTGCAGGCAGACAAAGGCAGATGCAGGCAGACGCTTTAACCTCTGAGCCACCAGGGAAGTCCCATCATTTTGTTATAGAAGTCATTAAATGTAAGTCATTATTCTACCTCTGGGACCTCGTGAGACTAATAGCTGTTTACATAAAGTATAAAGTATTTTTATCAGCTCTAGTACAATATGCCGTGGACATGGGAGGAGGGAGTACAGATTCATGTAGGCTGAATATTGACAATCTTACTCTCCTATACTTAATAAATTTGGAGTCAGTGTCAGTGTGACTGGATTAATCAAATTAATAATGCTTCTAACCTATAACAAATTAAGTTGGTGTTAGTGTTTTCTGAGTCAGTTCAGTCATTATGTCTTGTCCAACTCTTTTGCAACCGCATGGACTATAGCCTGCCAGGCTCCTCTGTTCATGGGATTTCTCAGGCAAGAATACTGAAGTAGGTTGCCATTTCCTACTACAGGGGACTTTCTCGACTTAGGGATTGAACCCACATCTCCTGGGTCTCCTGCATTGGCAGGTGGATTCTTTACCACTGAGCCATCTCAGAAGATATTTAATGTTTAGGATGATTCACTTGAGAATTAATACTCCATGGCTGATTCATGTCAATGTATGACAAAACCCACTACAATATTATAAAGTAATTAGCCTCCAACTAATAAAAATAAATGAAAAAAAAAAAGAATTAATATTTAGGGGAGATCAAGATGGTGAGTAGGATGACACTGGGCTTACCTCCCTTCATCAAGATATCAAAACTACAACTAAATATAGGGTAACCCTCAATAAAATTGATTGCACGACTAGCAGAATAGAGTTTCTACAACCAAGGCTGTAAATAAAGGGCCACATGGACTCTGGTAGGAACGAAGAAGTGATCTAATTGGGACTTACATCCTGAGTGGGGGCCACAGAAGAGGATGGGATATCAAAAGCTAGAGGATCTTCCCCGGGGAGCAAGGGATTTGCGTCACATGTTAGGCACCCCACGCCTGGGGCCTGTCACTGGGGAGATGGGCTCTCTTAGTTGGTTTGAAAACCAGTCAGGCTTACTGGAGAGCTGTAAGAAACCAAGACTCTGCTCTTAAAGAGTGCACACATAGACTTGCTTTCTCCCTTACCCAGAGCAGAGGCAGCATAGTGAAAACTGCCTGGGACTCTGGCCAGCTTGCAAGGACTACCCCAGTATACCCCCACCCCAACCTGCACTGGGCTCTGGCTTGAGCCCCTCTTGCTTGGTGCTAATCCCCACCAAGATGGAGTCTGTCATTGCCAATGAGCATGTGCATACTTGGAAGGAATGGAGCCAGCTTGGACACCAGCCTTACCTCTGACCAGGGTGGAGGTAGCCATTGCCAGCTCACATGCCCCTGCACGCACTCTAGAGGAGTGAGGCTAGATCCAGTGTGGAGACTGCCATCACCAGAACCAGCAACCCCATGCACTCCTGGGAGGGAGTGGGGTCAGCTCAGTGTGTGGAACCAACCCCTGTGGTCTGAACCAGCCTGTCACTAAAGAATGCACAACAGGGTAAAAGTGAAACAAGGACAAGAATGCAATCACAAGCCCTCAGGCCTCACCTCAGGCCTCACCTCAGGCCTCACCACACCCCAAGGCCAATAGTGCCTGTTTGAAAGGCACCTAGGAGAAACAACTGCTTCAGGCCGGACTCCCCGCTCCAGCCCTTCACGCACTAGCCCATCCCCTGATAGGACAATGATGTCTCGAGCAGAGGAGAAACCCCAGCTTGCCCCTGGCTCTGGCTCTAGGCCCTTAAACTTTAGCCCTGCCATCCACCAAGGTGGTGGCTTCCAGCACACCCTGGGAGAAGGCACAGTCCATATTCACGTCAGGTCCAGCCCCCTCCTCACAGCTAATGGGCACACACAGACTGTGTAAGGATGCTCCCATGCAAGAACATAACTTCAAGACTGGGACAGGTAATTTTTCACTTACTTTCATACAAATGGAGAACATTAAACCAAATGATAAAGGCAGATAAATGTTTCAAACAAAAGAACTAAGAAAAAAAAAAAACACTGAGGAAAAACGCTAATGAAACAGAGATAATTTGTTTGAAGCAGTAGCAATAGGAACACTAACTGAACTGAAGAATAGATGAACACAGTGGAAACTTTTACAAAATTTTTACAACGGAACTAGAAAATATAAAAAGGAACTGGTCAGAGCTGAAGAAAACAATAACTGAAAAGAAAACACTGCAAGAAATTAACAGCAGATTAGGTGATACAGAAGAATGCATGTGTGGTGTGAACGACAGAATAATGGAAATTCCCCTGTCAGAAGAGGGAAACGAAAAATGAATTTTTAAAAATGAGGATAATATAAGGGGCCTCAGAGACAACATTAAACATCCTAAAATTTGCTTTACATGAGCCCTGGGAGGAAGTAAGAGAGAAAAAAGGGTAGACAATATATTTGATGAAATTATGGCTGAAAAATTCCTAAACTTGAAGAAAGCAGATATTCAGGTATAGGAAGGAAAGAGAATTTCAACCAAGAAGAACCCAAAGAGACCCACAGCAAGTCATATCATAACTAAATAAATTGAACAACCAGTAAGAAATAGATAAATTCCTAGAAACATAGTTTTCAAGATTGAATCAGGAAGAAATGAATAATCTGAACAGACCAATCACTTGTATGGAAATTGAATCAGTAATCAAAAACTGTCAACAAACAAAATTCCAGAACTAGACTCTCACAGTGGAATTCTACTACATATATAAAGGAAAATTAACAACTATCCTTCTCAAACTATTCCAAAAAAGTGAAGAGAAGGAAACAACATTACTCTATTTACAAAACCATATAAAAAACACTACAAAAGGAAAACTACAGGTTAATATCTCTGATGAATATAGATGCAAAAATCCTCAACAGAATATTGGCCAACCAAATTTTACAATATATAAAAAGGATCATAATCAAGTTGGATCTACTCCAGGTATGCAAGCATGGCTAAATATCCAGAAATTAATCAATGTGATACACTGCATTGACACAATTGCATTGTGTCATTGACACGATGACTAAATGCATTGACACATTGAATAAAATCACATGATCTTCTCAATGGATGCAGAAAAAGCATTTGACAAAATTCAACACCCATTCATGATAAAAACTCTCAACAAAGTTGGCACCAGGAAAATATCTCAAAAAAATAAACTCCATTTATAACAAAGTCATAGAACATCATACTCAGTGGTTACAAGTTGAAAGCCTTTCCTCTGAAATCAGGAGCAAGACAATGATACCCACTCTTGCTACTTCTATTTAACATAGTACTGGAAGGCCAGTCACGGTAATCGGACAAGAAATAGGAATAAGAGAGTCTAGAGGGTGAATAATATTATATCCTTCTTTTTAATTTGTATCTTCCTTCTAAGCAGTAAAGTTGAAATTCTTATTTTTATTAGCCAGTTGTATTTCTTTGACTGTTAATAACCTGGACCATAAACTTTATATATTTATCTTTTGATCTTTTTTCATTTATCTATTGACACATTTATCTTTTAGTTATTCTTTGTAGGAGATTTTCATATATTATGGATATTCATTTATGTTGCAAATATTTTTGCATGTGCTCATTTGTCCATTAATTTTGTGCTATCTTTGTTATAAAGTTTTAATGCTTTGGTAGTCAAATTTGGCAATCTTACCTCTGATGCTGTTGAAATCGTTTGTAGAAAGTCTTCTGACTTACAGTATTTTCCTTGAATGTTTTTGTAGTTTGCGTGTGTGTGTGTGTGGATATTAAAGGTGAATCTTTAGTTTGTCTAGAATGTGACAAATGCTTTGAGACAGAAATCTAATATTATTTTTCCAAATGGACTGCTATTTGTCCCACAACCATTTGTAAAATACTGTCATTTTTCATCTACCAAAAAAAAAATGCCCTATTTCTCCATTAAATTCTCACATTAACTGAAATGACTACGTGTTCACCATTTTTGATCCATTGATCCCATATGTATTTGTATACCAAAACCACATGTTTAATTTTTAATAACCTGCTAGTTACTTTACTGCCCTATTATTTTTATTTTCTAAATTAGCTCTTGAACTTTTTTTCAAATTAACTTCAGAATTCATTTTCAAGTTCCCTGAGGAGTTTTGTTTGGAATTGTTTTGATATCCTAGACTGTGTTTAGCAGAAATAATTTATTTGAAATATCAAATCTGTCCATAGGGAAAGATGAGACATCTCTACGTTTATTTGTGATTTCTTTTATATCTTTAAATAAAGCTTCATGATTTTTTTAGGGGGAATGTTATTTTATCTTAACACATTTCAGTTCCATTCAGTTCACTCACTCAGTCGTGTCCGACTCTTTGCGACCCCATGAACCTCAGCACGCCAGGCCTACCTGTCCATCAACAACTCCCGAAGTCCACCCAAACCCATGTCCATTGAGTCTGTGATGCCATTCAACCTCTGTCTTCCCCTTTTCCTCCTGTTCTCAATCTTTCCCAGCATCAGGGTCTTTTCCAATGAGTCAGCTCTTTGCATCAGGTGGCCAAAGTGTTGAAGTTTCAGCTTCAACATAAGTCTTTCCAATGAACACCCAGGACTCATCTCCTTTAGGATGGACTGGTTGGATCTCCTTGCAGTCTAAGGGACTCTCAAGAGTCTTCTCCAACACCACAGTTCAAAAGCATCAATTCTTCAGCACTCAGCTTTCTTTATCGTTCAACTCTCACATCCATACGTGACCACTGGAAAAACCACAGCCTTGACTAGATGGACCTTTGTTGGCAAAGTAATGTCTCTACTTTTTAATCTGCTGTCTAGGTTGGTCATAATTTTCCTTCCAAGGAGTAAGCGTCTTTTAATTTCATGGCTGCAATCACCATCTGCAGTGATTTTGGAGCCCAGAAAAATACAGTCAGCCACTGTTTCCACTGTTTCCCCATCTATTTGCCATGAAGTGATGGGACCGGATGCCATGAAAGTTAGTCTTCTGAATGTTGCACTTTAAGCCAACTTTTTCACTCTCCTCTTTCACTTTCATCAAGAGGCTCTTTAGTTCTTCTTCACTTTCTGCCATAAGGGTGGTGTCATCTGCATATCTGAGGTTATTGATATTTCTCCCAGCAATCTTGATTCCAGCTTGTGCTTCTTCCAGCCCAGCGTTTCTCATGATATACTCTGCATGTAAGTTATATAAGCAGGGTGACAATATACAGCCTTGATGTACTCCTTTTCCTATTTGGAACCAGACTGTTGTTCCATGTCCAGTTCTAACTGTTGCTTCTTGACCTGATTACAGGTTTCTCAAGAGGCAGGTTAGGTGGTCTGGTATTCCCATCTCTTTCACAATTTTCCACAGTTTATTGTGATCCACACAGTCAAAGGCTTTGGCATAGTCAATAAAGCAGAAATAGATGTTTTTCTGGAACTCTCTTGCTTTTTCGATGATCCAGCAGATGTTGGCAATTTGATCTCTGGCTCCTCTGCCTTTTCTAAAACCAGCTTGAACATCTGGAAGTTCATGGTTCATGTATTGCTGAAGCCTGGCTTGGAGAATTTTGAGCGTCACTTTACTAGCGTGTGAGATGAGTGCAATTGTGCGGTAGTTTGAGCATTCTTTGGCATTTCCTTTCTTTGGGATTGGAATGAAAACGGACCTTTTCCAGTCCTGTGGCCACTGCTGAGTTTTCCAAATTTGCTGGCATATTGAGTGCAGCACTTTCACAGCATCATCTTTCAGGATTTGAAATAGCTCAACTGGAATTCCATCACCTCCACTAGCTTTGTTCATAGTGATGCTTCCTAAGGCCCACTTGACTTTACATTCCAGGATGTCTGGCTGTAGGTGAGTGATCACATCATTGAGTTCATTACTTGCATTTTGTAATTTTTTTTATGAATTCAGAAAGATAAAAGGAAAACTTTCTGTTTTAGTTAAGTAGCTTGAATCAGAAAGACTATCACATGTCTTCATTGATTAGAAGTGGTATAAAATATTCACCTTCACAGGATTTTTAAATGATTGAGATGATATATGAAAACACTTTATCTACCTGAAGGATTGAATAAGTATAAGGTGACTTTACTATGAGTGTTTGAAGGACCAGGACTAGACTTTTGGTGTATGTAAATGTTATTCACTTGGTAGTGTATATATTAATATATACAATATATAGTTATAATTTATATGTTATATACACTTTAATTTTGATTGTCCAAACTTCTCAGAAATTTGGTTCTGACTATTAATTGTTTCTCTTTTCATTTCCCATATTCAGATAATAATAAGGAGTCCAAAAGTTCTAAATATAATGTTAAAATAAATAATATATGAATTTATGCTATCTGCTTGTCAGGAAAGTAAAATTTATCAGTTGGATATATGGCCTGACCTAAGAGAAAGACACAAACAATAATCCCTGTTATGTTATTCTCACAGGAAAGATATTTAGATTTTACTACTTGGTAATGTTAGTATCTTTGCTAGATAATTCCATAAGAAGACCTAGATCATCTCCATCTTTATGCTGTGTCATTCTTATATGATGATCTATATTCTTGATTGATAGATCTATAGACTGGTATTCTCACTCAAGGCAAAAAAGTGCAACCTTCTTCCAAAAACAAATCAAGCAAAAAATAAAGTAGCATCTATATATGTTTATCAGGGAAGTAACAGCCTTCTCTCTGGAATTGTTCCTTGTGCAAGGCTGTGTCATATAGATAACCCTAGGTTTGAAAGGAGACTAAGAAATGCTACTTGTCTCTGCTAGCTGCATGGTAGAGACAGGCAATGATAAAGAAGTTTAAAGTGTTTCATAATGTGTTTTGGGTCAACCATTCTATTTTTCCAGCCAAATAAATCAGAGAGGAAATGAGCTATGAAAATAAAATGTTCATTGACTTATGATTTATTATTCCAAATGATATTTACTTTCATTATATTAAATGTACCCCTATTCTTAGTAGGTCAAATGACTACACACAGAAAGCTGTATGACATTTCTCAAAGAATCACAGATAAATAATTTTCTTTTAGTGTAGAGGTAACATGGGCCATCATGAATCACATATTAGTACACAATTTCCATAATTTGTTCTTCTCTCATGTATGACTCATCTCTGAAGCTGGGAAACATTTTTATCTATTAAGAGTAAACTGAATTATATGAAGGATGAAATAAAAAGCACACACATAAATAGATTTAGATTTTAATGGATAGTCACAAGAGTAGTCTAATAGTGTCTACTATTTGACAGGCAGTGTCCTAGGCACAGTGGATAAACTCTGTAACAGTATAGATATGATCCCTGCATTCCTACAGCTTATTATTCAATAAAGCAAATAGGTGAATAACTCTGTTTTAGGAATTTACACACATGATAAATAATCAAGGCCAAACTATAATGTAGGCATTGTTAATCTCTCTCTTTGTGTAAGGGGAAAAATTGATGTTTAGGATTAAAAGTGACTTAGACAATGGCATAGAATTTGGAAAGGATCAAATAATAGTCAAATTAATGTAAACACAAATTTACTATATTCCTGTATACTACCAACTAGTACTAAGTTTATATTACACTAAAGTTTGTTTATTTATATTTTACCTCATTAAAGTGTTTTTAGTATTCACTCCACTGAAACAGTAGAAACATATTCTTTTCAAATGTATAAGACTCTTTTTTAAAACAGACTATATTTGAAGCCATAGACAAGTTTCAATAACTTCAAAAGAATTCAAGTTATATAGAGTTGTTCTCTGTTTCAAGTGGGATTAACATAGAAGTCAATAACTGAAAGATATCTAAAAAATCCTAAAATAATTATAAATACCTCTAAATAATTCATGGTTTTATGAAGGAGACAAACAAGAAATTAGAAAATATTTTAAACTAGATAGAAATGAAGATACAACATATAAAATTATTTGGGATGCTGCTAAAAGAATATCTGTATTAGAAAATATCTTTACTAGAAAATAAGTTCCCAAATACATGTACTTAACTTCTACCACAGGAAAAATTTGAAAAGAATGACAGCAAAAACCCCAAACTAAGTATATGAATTGTTAGACTAAAAAGCCACTGAAATAAAAAGAAAAATCTAATAGAGAAAATTAAAATAACCAAAAGCTGGCTCTTTGAGAATATCAATAAATTTGTAAACCTCCAGCCTGAGTGATTTGGGTAAAAGTGATAAGACAGAAGTTATCCATGTGAGGAATTAGAGAGATAGCAGCACTGCAATATCTACAGTTATTGAATAAGAAAATAAGTGACTATTATAGACAACCTTATACCCAAAGTGTACAGCAGATATGGTAGACAAATTCTTGAAAAGCACAAACTTCTAAAGCTCACTCAATATGAGACACTCAGAATAGAATATGTTAAATTAGTTGGATTTCCACAAAGAAAACTCCAGGTCCAATGGCTTTACTGGTGACTTCTACTAAACATTTAAGGGATAAATATTATGAATTTTGAGCAAGCTATTCCAAAACATTGAAGGGAAATGAATACACTGTTTATTTTATGAGGCCTGTGTTACTCTCATACCAAAACCATATAATAACATTACAAGAAAATAAACTCAGACCAACAACCCTCAAGAAAGTAAGTGAAGTATTTTGTAGCAAAATTTGAGCAAATGGAATTCTAACAATATATCAAAAGGCTAATTAATTGCTAAGTGGGAGTTATCACTGAAGTTCATGTTTGGTTCAATGTTCATTAATCAATAAATATAATTAATCATACTAACCAGTGACTGAAGTGACTTTACATATATTAACCAACTAAAGAAGAAAAACCGTAAGATCATCTTGAAAATGAAAAGTGAATGTGTTAGTCACTAAGTTGTGTCTGGCTCTTTGCGACCCCATAGACTGTAGCCCACCAGGCTCCTCTGTCCTTGGACTTCTCTAGTCAAGAATACTGGAGTGGAGTACCATTCCCTTCTCAGGGCATCTTCCCGACCCAGGGATAAAACCTGGGTCCCCTGCATTTCAGGTAAATTCTTTACCACTGAGCCACCAGTGAAGCCCTATGATCATCTTAATAGATATATAAAAAGCATTTGATAACATGCTACATCCATTTCTCATGTAAATATCTTAGTCACCTCCCCAATCTGACAAATAGCATCTCCAAAAATATGCAGATTATATCATACTTAATGGTGAAAACCTGAACACTCTTAAGATGAGAATCAAGGCACATATATCCACTCCTGTTGCTTCTGTTTGATGTTATGCTGGAGGTTCTGGCCTCCACACAGGAGAAGAAATAAAAGAAGAAGAAATATCCACAAGGAGAAGAAATAAAAAGCACTGAAATTGGAAAGCAAAAAGGTATGATGGCCTATACAAGAAATTTTTTGAAATGAATTTTTATGAAAAGCTACTAGAATTAAGCCGGTGCAGGAAACATAAGAGATGCAGTTTCAATCCCTAGGTCAGGAAGATCCCCTGGAGTAGGAAATGGCAACCTATGCCAGTATTCTTGCCTGGAAAATCCCAAGTGACTTAGCATGCACGCATGCAGAATTAAGCAAGTTTTCCAAGGAAACTGTATGCAAGATAAATATATAAAATAATTCCATGTCTATATGTTGTGTGTGTGCTCACTCATTCATGTTCAATTCTTTGTGACTCCACCAAGCTCCTATGGCCATGGAATTTTCCAGGCAAGAATACTGGAGTGGGTTGCCATTTGCTTACTCCAGGGATCCCCTTGACCCAGAGATCAAACCCACATTTTTGCATCTCTTGCTTTGGCAGACAGATTCTTTATCACTGTGCCACCTGGGTAAACAAAACTCAGAAATAAAGGTTAAAATATTAAAGTAAAATCAAATATAGAAACACTTCTAGAATATCAAAGTAAGGACTTCCTGAAAATCTGCTCTTCAAAAAAAAGCAATGATAAGTGGAAAATTTGTGAAAATTAACTTTTTTAGAGCTCTGGAAATTAATCAAAGGCTTACAAAAATACAAGGACCACTTATTCAAGAAAAATAACTAAATTTCATTAACAGCCTTCTTATCTTTTCTGAGAATGACAGGAATGGGGAAGGGAATGCCAGGACATTTTGTTGTGTTGCTAAGGATTCTGGGATAACAGAATACATAATAGCAGCGTTGATAAATGCATGGAACAGTGCCTTTCAATAAGATGTTAAATTATATGTAGTAGAATGCCTTCCTAAAAGATAATTTTAGATTTTAGTTGCTAAGTAATCTCCAACTCTTTGAGACCTCATGGATTGCATCATGCCAGGCTTCCCTGTCCTTCACTATCTGCCAGAGTTTGCTCAAACTCATTCCCTTTGAATCAATGATGCCATCCAACCATTTCATCCTCTGTTGCCCCCTTCTTCTCCTGCTCTCAATCTTTCCCAAAAGCAGGGTCTTTTTCAATGAGCCAGCTCGTTGAAAGAAGGGGTAAATTAAGAGTTTGTAATTAACAGATACACATTACTGTAAATAATATTATAATATTGTTACTATTAAATAGATAAACAACAAGAACTTACTTTATAGCACAGGAAACTATATTCAATATTTTGTAATAACCTATAATAGAAAAGAATCTGAAAAAGAAATTATATATATATATATACATATATTCACTTAGTCACTTCAGTCATCCAACTCTTTTCAGCCCTGTGGACTGTAGCCCAGCAGGCTTATCTGTCTGTGGGATTCTCCAGGCAAGAATACTGGAGTGGGTTGCCATGCCCTCCTCCAGGGGATTGTCCTGACCCAGAGATCGAACCCACGTCCCCTGCATTGTAGGCAGATTCTTTACCACTGAACCACTGGGGAAGACTATATGCCTGAAACTAACACATTTTAAAGCAACTACAATTTTTTAAAAAATATCCAGAGCATGGCAAATGCCAAACAAATGTTAGTTATTAAAAATTAAAAAAACACAACAACAAAACCCTGATTTGAAGACTCTAAACCTAGCAATTGTTTTTATTTTTACTTTAAAATAGCATCCTATATGTTTGTAATTCAGATCAGTTATTGAACTTCTGAATTACATAAGCAAAATAGAGATAATTTTATGGTTTTTCTCTGAAGTTCTTATTGCTAAAATCTAAAAAGCTGCAGAAAGATGGTCTCAATATATTGAATTTGTAACACATTACATTCTAGGAGCTATGCACTTGGAATTAAACTCAACTTGCCATTTGTAAACTTTATTAAATTTACTATCAGTCAGAACATTCTTAGAACAGAACATTTCCATTGAGTCTATAGCAAACTATTTTAGTTTGGCATTTAGGACTCAATTACTTTGGAAGGCCATTTGCCCATAGAAGTTGACTTATTCATTCATATTCTGTAGCCAAAGATATCAAAGCTTTAAAAAAAAATGAACTCCATTATCACTCCTATTGTTTACTGAACATTCTTTATCATTAAACATATTTCTGAAACAATAACTTCCTTTGAGATTACTTTTACTCTAGAAAATACAGCAAATACTAATGCACTTACTTCAATTAGTGACACCATGAGAACTCTATTTTAGTGCCCACTATGAGATAGGCAGTATTCAAGCATACTTAGTGGAATAATTAGCTGCTTGGTTCTATGTGCTCTATCAATAATTAGATTAGTTATATTGTTATTTCCATGGCAAGAATTTGGGCTAATAAAAGGAAGGATTGGAAAGGCTAAAACACTGAATTCCTAGAGAATGTTTTTTTTTTCCATTTATTTTTATTAGTTGGAGGCTAATTACTTTACAATATTGTAGTGATTTTTGCCATACATTGACATGAATCAGCCATGGATTTACATGTATTCCCCATCCCGATCCCCCCTCCCACCTCCCTCCCCATCCCATCCCTCTGGATCTTCCCAGTGCACCAGCCCCGAGCACTTGTTTCATGCATCCAACCTGGACTGGTGATCTGTTTCACCCTTGATAATATACATGTTTAGATGCTGTTCTCTCAAAACATTCCACCTTTGCCTTCTCCCACAGAGTCCAAAAGTCTGTTCTGTACATCTGTGTCTCTTTTTCTGTTTTGCATATAGGGTTATCGTTACCATCTTTCTAAATTCCATATATATGCGTTAGTATACTGTATTGGTCTTTATCTTTCTGGCTTACTTCACTCTGTATAATGGGCTCCAGTTTCATCCATCTCATTAGAACTGATTCAAATGAATTTTTTTTAATGGCTGAGTAATATTCCATGGTGTATATGTACCACAGCTTCCTTATCCATTCTTTTAAACAATTTACTGCCCTTCTGAGCATTATAATACTTTAATTTTCTTTGAAAGCAGTCCAAAGTTTTTATGATGAATCTTCTTCAAAAATAAGTGACACCATCACATAAACTAAACTTTATGGAGAAACATAACTGATGTATAAACTGAAAATTAAAGCAAAATAAAGAGTTTCTCTTTCCTATGATATGTAGCCAACCTTATTTTTCACAAAACTCTCTTAGGTTACTTTATCTTCCTTCTAACCTATCACCTATTAAAATAATCTCTTATGCTTTTCATTGCCATACGAAAGTCTCTGCACTGGTTCCCTACAATCAGATTTGCCTGTTTTCTTTAGGTTTCTGCCTCCTTCAAGCTCAGTCATGTCCGACTCTTTGCAACTCCATGAACTGTAGCCTGTCAGGCTCCACTGTCCGTGAGATAATCAGGGCAAGAATACTGGAGTGATTGCCATTTCTTCCCCCAGAGGATTTTCCCAACCCAGGAACTGAACCTGAGTCTCTTGTGGCTCCTACTTTTGCAGGTGGATTCTTTACCACTGAGCCACTGGGAAGCCCCCTTCTGCCTCCTTGGTAACACCTTATTTTCACCACTCTTTACATTGTTGCTTATGAAAGGAAAAACTTTTGTGTCTTAGCAAGAACATAATCTTTTCTCACATTTACATATTCTGTATCAGATTTTTTAATGTTTCTTGTGCTATTGACCTCTTTGAAAGCCTAGAAAACCTATATCCTTCTTGAAAAAATATATTTTTGAATTAATTTATTTTTAAAGAGCAGTTTTAGGTAAGCAGCAAAATTGAGGGGAAACTATAGAGTTTTCCCATATGTCCCCTACCCCTACACTTGTAAAGCCTCCCCAATATCTGCCACCAGAGTGATACATTTGTTAGACTTGATGAACCTACCATGACCCATCCTAGTTACCAAGGTGTGTAATTGACATTAGGGTTCATTCTTGGTGTTGTACATTCTATGAAACTGGACGTATGTATCCATCATTATGGTATGATACAGAGTAATTTCACTGCCCTAAAAATCCCCTGTGCTCTACCCACTTCTCCCTTTCATACCCTCCACCCCCCAGGCAGATTTTTTTTTAACTCTCTCCATTGCTTTGCCTTTTCCAAAATACCATGTAGTTGAAATCAGACAGTATGTAGCCTTTTCAGATTGGCTTCTTTCACTTTGTAATATGCATTGAAGATTAGTCCATATCTTTTCATGACTATAGCTCATTTGCTTTTAGAACTGAATAATATTCCATTGTCTTGATGGACCACAGTTTATCCATTCACCTACCGAAAGGCATCTTCATTGCTTCCAGATTTTGGGCAATTATGAATAAAGGTGCTATACACATCTGCATTCAATGTAGACATAAGTGTTCAACTCTTTTGGGGAAATACTAAGAAGTACGATTTCTAGAGCATCCTATAGGAGTATGTTTGGTATTGTTTGAAATGGTCAAACTGTTTCCCAAGGTGGCTGCATCATTTTGCATTTCCACTAGCAATGCATGAGATTTTCTGTTGCTCCACATCCTCACCAGCATTTGATGCATCAGTGTTCCAGATTTTGACCATCCTTATAGTTGAGAGGAGGAGAAGAACTCAGAAGAGGATGAGGTGGTTGGATGAAATCACCATTTCAATAGACATGAACTTGGGCAAACACTGGGAGGTGGTGAAGGGACAGGGAAGCCTGGCGTGCTGCAGTCCATGGGATCACAAAGAGTGGGACACAACTTGGTAACTGAACAACAATAGTTGTGTGGTATCTCACTGCTGTTTTAATATGCATTTCCTCATGACATATGATGCTAATTTACTATTTGTATATCTTCTTTGGTGAGGTGTCTGTTAATGTCTTGGCCCATTTTCTAACTGATCTAATTGCTTCTTATCTTTTGTTTCAATTTTCTTTGTATATTTTGGATAACAGTTCTTTATCAGATGTAACTTTTGCAAATATTCCTCAAAGTCTGTGGTTTGTCTTCTAATTCTCTTGATATTGTCTCCATGTATTCTGCTATTGCTGGATAAAGTAGTTTATAGGTTCAGTTTAATGATGATGCTATTGAGTTCAACTATGTCTTTACTGATTTTGTGCCTGCTGGATCTGTCCATTTCAGAAAGAGAGGGTTGTTGAATTCTGCAGTTATAATAGTGGACATATCTATTTCCTTTTGTACTTTTTAAAAATTTTGCCTCCCATAGTTTGATACTCTTTTGTTAGGTGCATGGATATTAAGATTGTTCTGTCTTTTGGAGAATCCACCCATTAATCAATTTTTCATTATGTAATTCTTTTCTTGATCCCTGATACATTTCTCTGTGTTGGAAGTCTGCTCTATTTGAAATTAATATTACTCCACCTATTTTGTTTTGAATAGTGTCAGGTAAGTTTTCATACATTTATTTGTATGAAAATTCATACATTTATTTGAGATCTGTGTGTGTCTATATATTTAAAGTGAGTTTCTTGCAGTTGTTTCTTTCTTTCTTTTTTATTTTTTAGCTTACTCTGGCAGTCTGTCTTTTAATTGGTATACTTAGATCCTTGGTGTTCAATGTGGTTATTGACATAGTTGGATTAATATCTACTGTATTTGTTTTCTATCTGTTGTCCTTGTTCTTTGGTTCTATTTTTGTCTCCCACTTCTCTGCCTTTTGTAGCTTTTAATTAAGCATTTTATGATTTCATTTTCTCTCTTTGTTTAGCATAAAAGTTATATTTCTTTTTTTTTTTTTTTTTGACCTTGTTTTGGTGGTTGCCTTTGAATTTGCAGGGACTTGCCTGGTGGCTCAGACAGTAAAGAATCTGCCTGCAATGTGGGAGACCCAGGTTTGATTTCTGGGTCAGGATGATTCCCTGGAGAAGGGAACAGCAATCCACTCTGGTATTCTTGCCTCTATTCCATGAACAGAGGAGCCTGGTCGGTAAAGAGTCAGACATAACCAAGAAAATTCTGAGGAAGAAGTCAAATTTGCAATATACATTTCAGCTAATCCATGTCCACTTTTGAATAACATTATACCACTTCCTGGGTAGTTTGAGTACCTCTATAATAGCGAAGAAGTTCTAATTCCTTCCTCTTATACCTTGTACCCTGCTGTCATCCATTTCCTTTACACACACACAGATATGATGTGTATACACACACACACACACACACACACACACACACACACACACACACATATATGCATATGTGCATACAAATGGAATACATTGCTGGAATCATTATTTTGAACAAACTGTTGTCTTTTAGATCAGTTACAAATAAGAAAAAAGTTTTCATTTTACTTTTACTTAATCCTTAATCAGTGTTTTTCCAAGTTTCTCAACTATATTATTTCTCTACTCTTTAGAGAACTTTTAACATTTCTTGCACACAAGTCTATTGGCAACAGACTCCCTCAATTTTTGTTTGTCTGAGAAAGTCTTTATTTCTTCTTCAATTTTGAAGGATAACTTTTCAGGGTACAAACTTCTAAATTGGTGGGGGTTTTTCCCTCAACACTGATAGTTTTTCATTCTATTCTCTTCCTACTTGCATAGTTTCTGAGGAGAAGTGGGATGTAATTCTTATCTTTGTTCCTTTGTAGATAAGGCATTTCCCCCCTCTGGCTTCTTTCGGGATTGTTTCTTTTGTTTAATTTTTCACAGTTTGAAAATTATAAGCCTAGGTGTAGTTTCTGTGTTTATCTGCTTGGCGTTCTCTAGCTTTCTGGCTCTGTGGTTTGGTGTGAAGTGGGAAGTGTCAGTTGCTCAGTCGTGTCCAACTCTTTACAACCCTGTGGACTGTAGCCCGCCAGGCTCCTCTGTCCGTGGGATTTTCTAGGCAAGAATACTGGAGCGGGTTGCCATTCCCTTCTCCAGGGGATCTTTCTGACCCCGGGAATCAAACCCAGGTCTCCCACATTGCAAGCAGATTCTTTACTGTCTGAGCCACTGTGGTTTGGTATCTGATGTTAATTTGGGGGAAATTCTCAGTCATTATTATTTTAAATAATTCTTTTACTACTTTCTCTCTTTCTTCTCTTTCTGGTATTCCCATATGTGTATATAGCTCATTTTGTAGTTGTTTAACAGTCCTTAAATAGTTCACTATTTATTTAAATGTTTGTTTTCTTTGCTCTTCAGCTTTTGAGGATTCTATTAATATATCCTGTAGCTCAGAGATTCTTTCCTTAGCTGCATGCAGTTTATTAATAAGTCCATAAAAATCATTCTTCATTTCTGTTACAGTAGTTTGGATTTCTAGCATTTATTTTTGGTTTTCTTTTAAGGATTTCCACCTTTATGCTTACATTGCCCATCTGTTCTTGCATGCTATCTACTTATTTGTTAGAGTCCTTAGAGTATTAATGGTATTAATGGTAGTTAAATTCCCAAGCTTTTGTTTTCAACATCCCTGCCTCATCTGGTTATTATGCCTCTTTTATCCCTTCAAATTGTCAGAGTTTTGCCTTTTGGTATGTGTTAGAATTTTCTCGATAACCAGACATAATGTACTGGGTAAACCAAACTGCTGTAATTAGTTATGTGGTAGTGAAGTTGGGGAGGGAAACCTTTCTCTATTTCTATGATTAGCTCTTAGTCCTTTATTGAGCCTATGCCTCTTGACCATGAACTTCATAAGAATTTTTCAAGTTTTTCCCTCTCCCTTAGGAAGGACAGAATGGTAAAATTAGCTGGAGCTGAGTGTTTTCTTTCTTCCATGTAGAAGGTTAGAGGTTACAGAATTTAGGTATTTTTCCGCTTCTGGCTTAGTTAGGTTACTTAGATTCCACTCTTTTTTACATCATTTGGGCCAGAGATACAATGGTATTTTAATTTGCCTATAGAATCAGATCAAGGCTTTTTTAAAGCCTCCTCTTCACAAATTTAATTCTACATCTACTTCCCACATTCTTAGCCTGAGATTAATCCCTTGCTTTACCTGAGAAGACTGACTTTGCCTTACTTGAAATCTTTTTATTTGAGAAGACAGTTGTCTTCTCAGAAAGATGGAGCACAGTTGTAGTGTTAAGTATATGGGGACAGGATATCAGTGACCTGGGTTTGGATACTTTAGATAAATTGCTAACCCTCTGAATTTCAATTTCTTTTTCTATAAAATGAGATTAAAATTGTATTTTACTTTATACCATTGATGTTAGTATTGAGATAGGCTTGCAAAAGCCTTGACACAAACTGGGCACAGAGTATAGTTCTTACCAAATGTTAACAGAATGTTATGTTAACTGTAATCATAATGATGCAAGTAGTATGATAATCTCCTTCCAATTCATTCAACACACTGCTTATAGATTAATTTTCCTAAGGTACACGTTTTATCACCCACTTAGTGATTCACAAATGTTTTAGCTCACAGGCACTTCATGAGTCACTGCTCAAGATGTTGGATAAGAATGAATATCTTTTCTTTATTTAGAAATGAATAAAATAGAGTTCTTCTATTGAGTGGATTACAAGCTATGCCTCATTTTAAACTTTCACTAGCTCCTAATTCCTTTTGAAATGGATTGTAAAGGCCTCACATTTAAGGTTATCCACCTTATGCTTATTAACCAGCAATTTGACCTCATCTCTTACCGCTACTCCTCTGAGACAATAAAAATGAGTTACTTCTACCTCAAATGATTTTAAAGCTTTCCATCTTTAAAGTATGGCCTTTTCATGTCCTCTTTCTTTTCTGCCTTAAGATCTAGAACCATTCTTCAAGTACTATTTTATCCTTTTATGAATTCTATAACTAAATACAAACTTTCATTTCTCTCAAACTACCCCTCACCAGCATCATTGCATATTTCTGATGGCACTTGCCTTATTTAGTTTTCTGACTTAATTATGTAAATGCTCATGTTAGTTTTATGCCTTTCAACCCATGTCGGCCATTATTATAAACTCCTTGAGAGCTATAATTATACTTTTTATATCTTTGTGAGCTTTTTAGTACCTAGCAAAATGAATGTACATATAATAAGAATACTTTATCATTTGAATAAAAACCAATATATTCAGTTACTGCATTAATATCATATTAAATGGAAGATTTTGTCTTTTTTAATATGAGCCTATGAAGAAAAGGGGCAATTTTCTTCTCATGTAGTTAAAGTATCCTACTCTTGATGGATGGTAAAGACCACTACTCACCCACTAATATCCATTCTTCTTTTTTTCCTCAATAACATAATTTCTAACTGAGTACATGACTGCCCAACTAAAGGCTAGATTTCTCAGTCTCCTTTGCTGCTAGGTATGCTGATGTAACTGCATTCAGGCCAAAGAAGTGTGAACAGAAGTGATGTGTGTGACTTCCAGGCTGTGTTTTTAAAGAGAAGGTAGGCACTGTCCCGTGTCCCTGCTCCGTTTTCACTGGCTGAAGTGTGGTTGTGGTGAAGCATTCTGGGAGCAGGTAGATGGAAGTGATGAAATAAAATTCATATCTTAAGTCAAGATAAGAAAAATTTAAACATAAAATTTTCCTCTGTCCATTTAGGCCTCCTCTCTGCCCTCTACTGTGTTTTGTGCATCGGCATTACACATTAACCAGACCTCCCGCATGGCAGAATACCTGGTCAACCATAGAGATCAGTTTTTCGTCTGACACCAGCCATGTAGCTCCTTAGAAGATAACAATCCTTTCTCAATGCAGTAAGGGGTCACAGTGACCCACCACTTGCCTTGTACATGCAGATACCTTTGATGAACTTTGTGCACAATGCCAGTATATCATTTCCTTTAAAGGTAGTGACTGGTACAGAACAGACTGGGCCAGACGACCTGGGGATAGAGCCACACCTAATCAAAGTCCTTAGCTTAAATATTCACTTATGACCTGATTAATGTTGTTAGCTGTATTAATTGTATTTTGTCTGTTTTATAAGATTATCATTTCTTTCATTACCAAATATATGACTGAGCATCTATTAAAATAATGATGACTAGGCAACTTGAAATGATTGATCAAATATATAGTTTTATAATATCAGTGATTTTAATAATGTAACTCTAGGTATGGGAAGGAGCAAGAGGGAACCAGTTTCTGGATCATAACAGACCAGTAAAACAGGCAGCCCAGAGGCTTTGGCTACTGTTAACAGGGCCTGGTGCAGTAACAGCACACGGAGTGATCTATCAGTGAAATCCCCCTGATCTGGGAATGAGAATTCCTAGTGCTGTGGGACAGCTGGTCACAAAATGCCTCCCAAACTTGGTTGAAATTAATACCAGAAGGGAGGGGGTTTTGAGTGTTGCCCACCATCTGGTTCTGCAAGAATCAAGTAGCCACTGCAGTCACTGACCTGTATTTAATACATCCTAAAAAGAATTCAAAGGGAAAATCAGGATGAGACACTTTGTGCTTTGGGAAAACTGGCAGAATTGGCCCGTTAGATAATTGCGGGGGAAATTTTTATGAACTCACTTCTTCCATCTTTCCACCCTTATAAAAGCAATAAAACCATTAAGTTCAGTTCAGTTCAGTCACTCAGTCATGTCCGACAGCACGCCAGGCCTCCCTGTCCATCACCAGCTCCCGGAGTCCACCCAAACCCATGTCCATTGAGTCAGTGATGCCATCAACCATCTCATCCTCTGTCGTCCCCTTCTCCTGCCCTCAATCTTTCCCAGAAACAGGGTCTTTTCCAATGAGTCAGCTATTTGCATCAGGTGGCCAAAATATTGGAGTTTCAGCCTCAACATCAGTCCTTCCAATGAACACCCAGGACTCATCTCCTTTAGGATGGACTGGTTGGACCTCCTTGCAGTCCAAGGGACTCTTGAGTCTTCTCCAACACCACAGTTCAAAAGCATCAATTCTTCTGTGCTCAGCTTTCAACAGTATGAAAATAAAACCATTAAGTAAGATATTTGTCCCTTTGGAATAGCAAAAACCTTTTACTGAGGTGTGTGTTTGATTGCATGTATCCCTTTGCCAAAATCACATACATACTATCCTCCCCTCTCCCACCATTACCTCTTCAGAACAGTCAGAGCTTCCTGAAAAACTGTCTTCTGGGTTGTAATCTTCAGGTTGACTCATGTAAAATGTTCCATCTCTTTCTTAGATTAGCTGTTCATAAATTTGTCATTGATAAGAGCCATGCCAAAAGTTAATGGAAATAAGACAGAAAGAGCCAGGGTATCTGCTCTCAGGCAGTTAGCAGACCAGCTTGGACTTCTTATGTCCAAACTGTTACGTGAAGCAAAGAAGCAAAATGAACTCCTATTTTGAAGAATTTTATATTATTTTGATTGTCTGTTATAGCAGCCAAACCTCAATCATAAATAAAGTGGCTTGTTAATAACCTTATTTTTAATCTTACGTAGTTGCTATATGGGCTTCCCTGGTAGCTCAGCTGGTAAAGAATCCATCTGCAATGCAGGAGAACCTGGTTCAATTCCTGGGTTGGGAAGATCCCCTGGAGTAGGAAATGACAACCCACTCCAGTATTCTTGCCTGGAGAATTCCATGGACAGGGGAGCCTGGTGGACTATAGTCCATGGGGTCGCAAAGAGTTGGACACGGCTGAGTTCCAACAGCACAGCACAGTTGCTGTATATAATTTTGAAGAGTAGAGGTAAAGTTAGATGAATATGCCAGAATCCTAAAGCAGAAATTTGAGATTAAATGAGCAGGGCATTTTCACTTATGTATTAAAAAAAGGAAAGAAAATCTTTTTGATAGAGTGAAAGTTGCTCAGTCCTGTCCGACTCTTTTGTGACCCCATGGACTAAACAGTCCATGGAATTCTCCTGGCCAGAATACTGGAGTGGGTAGCCATTTCCTTCTCCAGAGGATCTTTCCAACCCAGGAATCGAACCCAGGTCTCCCGCATTGCAGGAGGATTCTTTAAAGAAGTCAAAACAAAAGTATAAAATATTGTGGGGGAAAGTTTTTTTCAACCTTAAGTGAAACTATGTTAACATGTCCAAGATATCTGAGGTAGATGTTGTCACTTTTATTAAGTTATATTTACTTAAAGTAGAATAATAGAAATTAGTCTTAATAGCTAGGAAATTAAGGTCATTGCTGGTGAAAATGCCTAGATTTTAAATCAAGTCAAATGATGTCACTTTATACATAACAAACATTAATGTATTATTATATTGATACTTAATATGAAAATGACAAGACAGGGTTGAGAAGGAGGAATTTCCCCCTCTATATCTTTTGTGTTCTTGTGACTGGGCTAGTAATAAAATTGACATAAAACAGAATAACAGGAGAAAAAGAAACAAATTTGTGCACACAGAGGTCTCATAGAAATAGGACCCAAGAATTGGCCAAAGCAGTTAGCTTTTATACTTTTTAGACAAAAAGCCAATTAACTTATGAGGAATGATAGGATAAAGAAACTTAGGTTTGGGGTGCTCAGTTAGTGATGAGTCTGATAAAAGTTTGGGCTTGAGGTAGCAAATTAGAGAAGTGACAAAGTTTGTTTATAGAGGCTTTTTGTCCTAGTTTCCTGTCTCTGGCAGTGCGTGTCTTTCTATCTCCAGATACAGGGAGAGCACCTTTCACCTGAGATTTATTTCCTGCTTTCAGGGAGTCAGAGTGTCCCGCTTTCATTAGCTCTTTCTTAAGTAACTTTCAGTTCAGTTTAGTTCAGTCGCTCAGTCGTGTACGACTCTTTGTGACCCCAGGAACCGCAGCACGCCAGGCTTCCCTGTCCATCACCAACTCCTGGAGTCCACCCAAACCCATGTCCATTGAGTCGGTGATGCCATCCAGCCATCTCATCCTCTGTCGTCCCCTTCTCCTCCTGCCCTCAATCCCTCCCAGCATCAGGGCCTTTTAAAATGAGTCAGCTCTTCGCATGAGGTGGCCAAAGTATTGGAGTTTCAGCTTCAGTATCAGTCCTTCCAATAAACACCCAGGACTGATCTCCTTTAGGATGGACTGGTTGGATCTCCTTGCAGTCCAAGGGACTCTCAAGAGTCTTCTCCAATACCACAGTTCAAAAACATCAATTCTTCGGCCCTCAGCTTTCTTTATAGTCCAACTCTCACATTCATATATGACCACTGGAAAAACCATAGCCTTGACTAGATGGACCTTTGTTGGCAAAGTAATGTCTCTGCTTTTTAATATGCTGTTTAGGTTGGTCATAACTTTCCTTCCAAGGAGTAAGCGTCTTTTAATTTCCTGGCTGCAATCCCCATCTGCAGTAACTTTAATCCAAAATAATCAGCGTGCTGCTGAGGCATATTTGGGGTCTGGCTGTCTGCCCTGGGCCCCAACAGCAGCACAACTTGTGGCCATAAACCATGTTCTATGTGCTGTAAACCAGTTCTATGGCTGGCCATCAAATTTCTCCGTGGAACTTCTGTGGCCTCTTCCTGTGATTCCCTGCAGACTGATTTATTCAAAATCTCTAAGGGTGTCTGTGGGATCTTGAATCTCACTTGTATTTTCACAATTCCCCAGAGGGGTGGGGGGAGGGGGGTAGTTGATGATCAGTGATTTGGACACTATTGATGTGAAGCAGAGTTCTAGTGCTCCAGAATAAGAACTGAAATAAAAGACAATCTTAAGGGAGCTGTGATTTAATGTGAAGAGATAAGACAAATAATAAGAAGTAATTGAAAATGATAAACCATTCTCAATATTTAAAATATTGTTCTATACAGAAATTTCAATGCTAAAACCATTCTCTACCTGTGTAGTTTTATAGAGTTCTTTGGAATTGTTCTTGTTTGATTTTTTGGTGCATCATTTTTGTTTGCTTTGAGCTTCAATACTAACATCTTTAAGCAAAATCTTGTCTCAAGTTTCAGATTAAAAAAAAAAAATGTAACAGATGTATACAAGTAACTTTCAGGATAAGGAAGCTGTGGTACATATACACTATGGAATATTACTCAGCCATTAAAAAGAATTCATTTGAATCAGTTCTAATGAAATGGATGAAACTGGAGCCCATTATACAGAGTGAAGCCAGAAGGATAAAGACCAATACAGTATACTAATGCATATATATGGAATTTAGAAAGATGGTAACGATAACCCTATATGCAAAACAGAAAAAGAGACACAGATGTACAGAACAGACTTTTAGACTCTGTGGGAGAAGGCAAGGGTGGGATGTTCAGAGAGAACAGCATTGAAACAAGTATACTATCAAGGGTGAAACAGATCACCAGCCCAGGTTGGATGCATGAGACAAGTGCTCAAGGCTGGTGCACTGGGAAGACCCAGAGGGATGGGGTGGAGAGGGAGGCGGGAGGTGGGATCGGGATGGGGAATACATGTAAATCCATGGCTGATTCGTGTCAATGTATGGCAAAAACCACTACAATATTGTAAAGTAATTAGCCTCCAACTAATAAAAATTAATGGAAAAAAAAAAAAACAAGTAACTTTCAATACAAAATAATAGAAGTATTAATTAACCTATAGTTTTTCTCAACAATCAGGTATGACCCATTTAAAATACTTAACTTAAAAAATGTCAGCATATGTACCACAGCTTCCTTATCCATTTTTCTGCTGATGGGCATCTAGGTTGCTTCCATGTCCTGGCTATTATAAACAGTGCTGTGATGAACATTGGGGTGCACGTGTCTCTTTCAGATCTGGTTTCCTCGGTGTGTATGCCCAGAAGTGGGATTGCTGGGTCATATGGCAGTTCTATTTCCAATTTTTTAAGAAATCTCCACACTGTTCTCCATAGTGGCTGTACTAGTTTTCATTCCCATCAACAGAGTAAGAGGATTCCCTTTTCTCCACACCCTCTCCAGCATTTATTGCTTGTAGACTTTTGTTTCGAGAGAACAGCATCGAAACATGTATATTATCTAGGGTGAAACAGATCACCAGCCCAGGTTGGATGCATGAGACAAGTGCTCGGGCCTGGTGCACTGGGAAGACCCAGAGGAATCGGGTGGAGAGGGAGGTGGGAGGGGGGATCGGGATAGGGAATACATGTAAATCCATGGCTGATTCATGTCAATGTATGACAAAAACCACTACAATATTGTAGAGTAATTAGCCTCCAACTAATAAAAATAAATGAAAAAAAAAATGTCAGCATAGGCATCACTTAAGTATGCAATTTTGTAAGAACTATGAGTGAAACAAAGAAAAGCACTTACTAAACATGGTGCTGCAGGATGTTTGTGCCCTAAAATCACCAGTTTAATGGCATGATTTGCTAACTACTTAAGGTATATTTGTGGGGAAAACCCGGTTAGCAATATCCTTTTGATTAAATAAGTGATGGACTTAATCAATCAACTTACTGCCGGAAATCGTTTTTATTTGTCTTTGGGCTCATACTCAGTCTCTCATCCAACTCTTTGCCACCCCATGGACTGTAGCCCACTGGGCTTTTCTGTCCATAGTGTTTTCCAGGCAAGAGTACTGGAGTGGGTTGTCATTTCCCACTCCAGGGGATCTTCCCGACCCAGGGATCGAATTCACATTTCCTGTGTCTCCTGCACTGGCAGGCAGATTCTTTATCACTGAGCCATAGGACAAGTCCTAAATCCTTTTTAGGAACTGGGAAACTACAAATTAAAAAAATGAAAGATATCAGTTATTTTCTTGGAGTAGAGCACATAGTGGTTGTTCAGCATGTGTTTCAAATATATTCTAACTGAATAGAATCAGAGCAAATATTAAACTACTGGAGGAAAATTATTAAAGTACCGAAAGTGTTTGTCCCATTAGACTTGTAAGTTCGCTAAAAACAGGGACAATAATTGTCCAGATTCTTACCACAACCCATGTAGTGATGTGACTGATCCAAGAACACACTGTAGGGGAGCAAAATTTGTGAGCCCAGAATGTGTCTCTTTGACATGAGGATTAATTTAGGTTGATTGCTTTTAAGAAACAGAAGGCTCAGGAAGATTTTCTTGTTTAGGGCTCTCTCCAGAGAAATATGGGCTGGGTGTGGTGGGGGCAACCCAGTGAGGCATAGAGATCAGAATCCACTCTGTGTTGAACTAAATTGTCCCTGCAGGACCCAGCAAATATTTGTGTTCCAAACATTTGCTTTTCCTTCTCCATGTGAATTCCTCCTCTCTAAAGCCCCAAACCACTATCCCCAATGTCCTATTTTGTCTGAAGATGACATTTGAGGTGAGGCTTCTATTCATTTTGGAGAGTCACTTAGCTTTCCCGAGTCTCATCTGTGTATGTGTTATTAAATTTTTGTCTGATTTTCTCCTGTTAATCTGTCTCATGTCAATATAATTAAACCATCCAGAAGAACTAGAAGAGTAGAGGAAAATTTCTTTCTTCCAAACAATCCATAAATATGGTTGCTTGCCATTTTATAACCCATAATTATAGCTGCAGAAAAATTCATACGCAAGGCTAAAGATGAAGACTTTGACCACTCATTCCAGCTGCTTAAATTCATTAACAAATTATACTTCAATATGCATTGAAGTAGTAATTAAAGAAAAGCAGCCGGGCTACCAGGTCGATTGTATTTCATTTGGATCATTTCATTGCATTCCCTGATGAAATGGAGGTTTTGGAATTTAGGACTCCCAGAAAACATTTGCTGTTTTTCTCAAACTCAGATAATTCCTATGTAGTAGAAATGAGATTGAACTCAACACCAAAAGCCACAGGGATTTTATTAGCTAACACCCAGGGACTCATTTGCTCCTCCTAGGACCACTGTTAAGACCAATATTAGCACAACAAAACTAAACACAGTCTTCTTTGTTAGCAAATTTGAGTAAAAGTTCCTTGTATTCTAGTCAAATTTTGAACTCAGTATCAAGGACTTTACAACTTCAGCACACTGTCTCACAAAGCTTGCAATTTTCCTCTGTTTTGGTGTAATTTGAATCACAAATATGGCTGGGAAGAAACTCCCAAAGTATTGGAACTTGTGGCTTACTTCGTGATTTTCCATGCACAAGCAAATATATATATATATATGACTTTAGCACACACTATGGCCAATCAACTACCTGGCAGTATCAATTTTAACAAATTATTTTGTACCAAAAACACATTGTTAAACCAGAATTGTGCTGGGACATGCTAACATTTTTTTTTTTTCATGTTATGGGGGAGTAACACTAATTTTTACTTTATCTTCTAGGTCCTTAGCTGAAACATGTCCCAGTAGTATAAAGACAGATTAACATGCGACAAACAAACAGAGGTTTAGTAACGTATACCTCCTGCATCAGTGAGCGAGGCCTAAGAAAACTGAGTAACTCACCAAGTGACCCAAGCCACCACCTTAAATATCTTCTCTAGCTAAAGACAAAATGATGCTGGTAAGGGAGGTAAGCCAGCTATGGCAGGTAATTAGGCAAAGAACAGTTAATAAGGGTAACATTGTTTTGCAGATTTAAGTCAGTTGCTGTCTCCACTGTTATGAATTTCTGGGCTTCCCTGGTAGCTCAGATGGTTAAGAATCTGCCTGCAATGCAGGAGAGCTGGGTTTGATCCCCGGGTCAGGAAGATGCCCTAGAGAAGGGAATGGCAACCCACCCTGGTATTCTTGCCTGGAAAATTCCATAGACAGGGGAGCCTGGCAGGCTATAGTCCATGGGATCACAAACAGTTGGACACGATTGAGTGACTAACACTTTCACTTTTCACTTAGTCGTCTTCCTCTTCCTGTTATGGAGAGGAAGTGTGTGTGTTAGTCACTCAGTTGTGTCCAACTCTTTGCGATCCCATGGACTGTAACCTGCCAGGCTCCTCTGTCTATGGGATTTCCCAGGGAAGAATACTGGAGTCAGTTGCCGTTTTCTTCTCCAATGGGGAGGAAGACATCATTACAAATGGAGAGTTCCTAATAAAGGTAAGTGTCCCTTGCCAGAGGGTAACCTCCACTCAGTTCTCAGATATTCTCCTATGTCTCATGTTTCTTGGACTTCCCTGTGGCTCAGACAGTAAAGAATCTGCCTGCAGTGTGGGAGACCTGGGTCTGATCCCTGGGTTGGAAAGATCCCTTGTACAAAGGAGTGGCTTCCCGCTCCAGTATTCTGGCCTGGAGAATTCCATGGACAGAGGAGCCTGGCAGGCTACAGTCCATGGGGTCACAAAGAGTCAGACATGACTGAGCAACTTTTACTCACTCATGTTTCTTAGAAACATCCAGCTCAAGATACAAGTAATTAAGTAATATAAAGAATAAGTGTTAGTCGTTCAGTCATGTCTGACTCTTTGTGACCGCATGGACTGTAGCTCCCCAGGCTCCTCTGTCCACAGAGTTCTCCAGGCAAGAATACTGGAGTGGGTTGTCATTTCCTCCTTCAGGGGATCTTCCTGACCCAGGGATCGAACCCAGCTCCCCTGTATTGCAGGCAGATTCTTTCCCGTATGAGCTCAAGATAATCTTTACGGAAAGAGGCATATTTTGGAAAGGCAAAGTTTGTTGCACTTCAGTGCCTATATCCTCTACTCGAGAATTGTTTTTCTTCCTGTCCCACTAAAGGCACAAGAGATTTTTAAAAAATTGATCCCACCTCCATTTTCACTAGTCTTACTAAGGAGGCAGTGTCTTACTAGCAGATTGGTTTTTCTTTATTAGAAGTTTACCCTTACTAGGCTAGTTTTCCCTTCCTAGTGTTAAAAATTAATAAACAGAAATTCTAACTAGATAGAGTTGGGAGATCAGATAGGGGAGCTGTCATGCCCTGCTATGAAAGTAGAGGAACAACTCTTTTTTCCTGGCAAGGCCTCAGCCAATGAAAAGCCATAGACTCCACTTACTAGAACCCTCCACACTTCCTTTTACCTCTATAAGTGTTCTTCCCTTGCCATTGGGAGGGACTTGCAGGTAGCTCACAATGATTGCAGACTTTGAGTTGCAATTTTCTGCTGATCCCAAATAAGCTCATCTTTGCTAGAGAAATACCTGGTGAATCTGTTTACTTCAGGTCAATACTAGAAAGGGGACAAAGACTAAGAAGGGACTGGAAAAAAAAATTCTGTCTCAAATCTTCTTAGTTTATGAAGCAAGCTATGTTATACCTACAGACTCAGGGAAATTGTTTGTTTTGAAGTTTATTTAATCTTTAGAGTTGGAAATAGATGTTTTTTTTTTTTTTTGACCTAATTTTTTCAGAACTTGATCATTTTCAAATTGTGTTCTAATTTTTGTTTTTTCTGAAGAGGTATTCTGACCTTCAGTCTTCAATTATCATTTAAGTCATACATGGTTATAGCAACTTAAGTTGATATAAGGATCAGAAGGCACAGACCAGCAGAAAAGGAGCTATCCAACTCATCTGACACAGATGGGAGAAAGGAACCTATAAACAGATACTGGGCTTCAACTTAAAGTGAATTATTGGGTAGAGGAGGTGGACAGATTTTCCTTAAAGGCATAGGAGCAGAGTTATGTACTTTGTAATATCATTCATGCTGTCCTAGAGGAAAAAAGCCAATAATCATACATCTACAAATGCTACCTAAAACTTCAAGTTAGATATAGTAGTTGAATGTGGTTGAACCTATGCCAGGAGCTAAGAAGGTAGAAACTAGAGTTGATGAATTGAAAAGCCATCCCAAAAGGGAGCGAATAATCTCATTTTCTCAAAGTCCTTCCTTCAGGTTTATACCATTATCATTTATCTTACTGAGTGAGAAATTAAAAAGCGGAGCAAAGCAGTTGTCTTTCCTGTTACAAAACAAAATGCAACTAAGTTTGAAGATCTAATTGGTTTTATTCAACAATTCATGAGTCAGGCAGCAACCCATCTACAAGTAGAAAGGCACTCCCAGGAGCTTTGGAAAATGAAAGGCTTTATAGGCAGAAAGGTGGGGCAAAGAAATATAAGAGTGGATTATTTCAGGCAAGGCCACCTTCCCTTCAGGGGGTTTTATCAGGTAGATTAGTTCACTAATGTTGATCAGGAAATTCCAGACCAATTGGTTTAAAATTCCACTCTTGGCTTCCCAGGTGGCACAGTGGTAAAGAATCTGCCTACCAAGCAGGAAATGTGGGTTCATCCATGGTTTGGAAGGAAGATCCCTGGAGAAGGAAGTGGCAACCCACTCCAATATTCTTGCCTAGAAAATCCCATGGACAGAGGAACCTGATGGGCTACACTCCATGGGGTTGCAAAGAGTTGGATGTGACCTAGCACCTAAACAACAGCATATCCACTCTTGGAAAAAGGCTGAAACTGGAGTTACTTTATGTATTAAGTCAAGGTGGGGCTTAACACAAGTAACTCGATTTTGGGCTTCTTTTTAACTTTCTTAATGCTTATGAGGCTAGTGAAGAGAATATATTGTAATTTATTGCTGTAATTGGACATATTTTATTTTAGATAAGTAAAATCAAGGATTACATTATCTCATTTCTTAAAAAGGCTAAAATTCATGCTAATATATTTTCAAGTTACATTTAAAAAATATAAAAAGATATAAAAAGATTTTAGGACTCAGTTTTCCAAGGAATCACTCCCCCCCCCAACTTAATTTTTTAAGGAAATCAACTGTAAGTATGAATTTCTTAATTAAATTTTCTGATAATGTAGTATAGGGGAAGTTGATAACATTCAACTTTTATCTGATATCATTACCAAAAAATGTCTAATATTGAAACTGTTAAAGGGAAAATCCACAGGTTCAAAATGGCGTCACTTGTGCTAAAACCCAAAGAACCAAACTTAGATTTCTTTTTATTTTTTTTGCCATGTGACACTCATTATTGCTTATCAGCTAAAGACATTCCTGTACCATCAACCTGATAGTTGAATCTCTGGGTCCACTGGTCTTTTTTTTTCTTAATTAATAAATGGAGGATAATTGCTTTACAATGTTATATTACTTTCTGCTGTACAACAATGCAAGTCAGCCATAAAGATACATATATCCCCTCCTTCTTGACAAACTTAGATTTAATTGCAATTTAAAATTTTCCAGAAATGTAATTTTAACTGGCTAATCTGGAATTATCTGTTCAGCATCAGTGAGATAACCTGTCACGTGGGCCCTCTCCAGCTCCGAAAGGAAGAAGAGGGAATATCCTTGTCATTATCTTCTCTTCCTCCAAAAGACGATGGCCTGGCCAGAAATGATTCTCTCTCTTTCTTTTTGGGGTGGCTGGGTAATAAGTTCCTTGTCTCATATCCTTCTATAAAACTCCTCTATTTTGTACAACTTCTCAGAGAATCTTTCTACTTACTAGGTAGGATGGTACCCAGTGCATGAGTCCTTTGATAAAGCCAGTTAGATCTTCAAATTTACTCAGTTGAATTTTGCTATTATTTTTTTTAAACAAAGCAAAACAAAATATCAGCTCTAGAAATGCTGAAGACAAACTTTTAGTTAACATACAGAAAAGAAGGGGGAAGGGATCAAGGTGCTAGAGTAGGAGGAAGTTGAGTTCACCTTCCCTCATGAACACATTAGCAATATTGATACATCTACGTGTGAAGCAACTCTCATGAAAACAAACTGGAGACTTGGTGGGAAGATGCTTCTACATCCAAGGCTATGAAGAAAGATCCACACGGAGTGGAGAAGGAAGAGAAGAGAAGCTATCAGGTTGAGACACACACCCCTAGCAGGGAACACAGTGGAGGAGGGGAATATCCTGGGCTTGGAGCTCCTCCCTGGGGAGTGAGGGGTTCTGGCACATATCCGGCATCCCAGCCCTGGGGTCTGGCACCGGCCAGATGAAAAATCAGTCAGAGTTACAGGAGGGCTGTAAGAAAACGAGGACCCTGCTTGTGAAAAGAGCATGCACACGCTTACTGCCTGGAATAAGATGAGTAAAGCAGATTGAAGTTGCCCAGGGGTCTGGTCAATTTCCCTCAGGGCTCCAGTTTCTCTTTCTCAGCACAGATACCCACTAGTGTGAAGGCTGGCAGTACCAAGGAGAGTATGTACTGGTGAGGGGACTGAGTTGGTTAAATCCAGCACTGTATCTGCATGGGGCAAGGGTGGCCATTGCTGGAATGATCAGAGGAGAAGGATCAGGAGCTGCCTGGTGTCCTGACTGGCTTGCAGAGCCCACTCTGGGCCCTCTGGCTCCAGCCCTGCTCTCCTCCAGGTCAAAGGCATGCTGGGGGGAAGGAGAGTGCTCACTTAGAGATAATGAACAAGCTCAGACTGGACGCTCAGGACTGCTGCTCCAGCACCATGGGGCCAGACGCCACCCTCGATAGTGTGGTAGCAACCGCTGAGCAGAGGGGAAGCCCTAGCTCACACCTGGCGCTGGCCGCAGGTCCCTTCATCTCCAATCCCATCTCCTATCAAAGTGACAGCTGCCAGAGTACCCCAATGAAGACGTGAACTGGGCTCACTTCAGATCCAGCCCCACAAACAAAGCCACTGGGTCCATGTAGACTGCGTAGGGACACTCCCAAACAAGGACGTAGCTTCAAGACAGGGACAGGTAACTGTTTCACACAAAATGAGAAGACAGAACAATATGTTTCAAATGAAAGAACAGGGAAACAAAAACCCTGAAAAATCAACTGATGAAGCAGAGATAAATAATTTACGAGATGAAGAGTTCAAAACATTAGTAATAAGAATGCTAGCTGAACTTGGGGAAAGAATAGATGAAAGCCGTGAGAATTTTTAACAAAGAACTAGAAAATGTAAAGAAGAATCAGTCAGAGCTGAAGAATACAGTAAGTGAAAAGAAAAACGTACTAGAAGGAATTGACAGCAGACTAGGTGATATAGAAGAACACATAAGTGATCTGGAAGATAAAATAATGGAAAGTGCCCAATGAAAACAGCAAAAAGAAAACAAATTTTAGAAACTGAGGACAGTATAAGGGACCTGTGAGACGACATCAAACATGCTAATATTCACATTATGGGCAGAGTCTCAGAAGGAGAAGGAAGAGAGAAAGGGTAGAAAATGCAAGTGATGATGAAATTATGGTTGAAAAGTTTCCAAAGCTAAAGAAAAACCATGTTCTCAAGTACAGGAAGCGCAGATTTGGCAAAGTATACTATCTAAGCCTCAAAATTCTTATGTTGCCTGCCCCATGGAGATGGTAAAGTGATAGAAAGAGAATGCATGTAAAGCTCAAAACATCATCACATTTTATACAATAAATGGTGGTTGCTTTTATTGTTCGTTGAGATGATGTTATTAATGTGTGAATTGACACTCATTCTCAATATATTCATTTTTTAATATTTATAGGGCTGTGAGGTAACCTCTATGTGTATTAGCATTGCACACACACACAGACAGAAACACATACCTACCTGCACATACCTTTGTGCAGATGGAATTTGAGTATTACAGTGAATATCCTTGGGTGAGCAATACTAAATGTTGTCCTCTCTACGCACCATCTTTTTCTGCTCTCCTAACAAGATTTATTTCTCCCTGAATGTGGTCTGTATTTATTCTATACAATGTGTGTGAGTCACCAAGAAATATGTATTCTGAGAAATGGTTGACACATTTACATTCTTTTACCCTTGCTTTTATTTCTTTGCAATTAATTTTAATAGCTGTGGCAGTCAGATTTATTATATTTTCCTTCTTACTTCTACACACTCTTTATTTCCCTGCTATGCATTTTTACTTAGAAAAAAATAAAATTGGCTAATAATATAGAAGTCATATTGAGAAGAGATGAGTTGGAGCAAAAGAGAATCTTAATTTAACAGGAGACAGATACATCTATGGATTGAGAAATTTCTTCTTCTGAAAAGAATTTCAAAACTTCTTAAAATATTAATCAGAGAAGCTGTAATATTATCTTAGTAAACTAAATAAAAAATGTTATTAAATTTTCTCATACACTTGTCTTGAATTGGAAAATAAATTATGTCTTCAGATAAATGTTATAACCATCAGAAACCATCAGTCAAGATAAAGGGAGGGTCCAAAGTCAAGTTAGTAAATATGAAAGGAATTAGGCTTTAAAATGGTTTATTAAGAGCTGTCGTGATGAGTCAGACATGACTGAGCGACTTCACTTTCACTTTTCACTTTTATGCATTGGAGAAGGAAATGGCAACCCACTCCAGTGTTCTTGCCTGGAGAATCCCAGGGATGGGGTCACGCAGAGTCGGACACGACTGAAGTGACTTAGCAACAGTAGCAGTTTAATGTTATGGAAGTGTTTCATTATCTCTCTCTGTCTTTGTCCCTATTTAGTATATATTTATTTGCATATCATTTTCAGTATAACACTATAAGTTAGGCACTTCTTTGTTTTACTTTTAGGAAAACAGAAGTACAGAGAGTTTATTAATAGATAGTACACCAGGACCAAACAGTGTCTAAGTGGCATGAATTTAAATCCAATTCTGATTCTAGCACCCTAGTCTGAAGCACCGTATGAATAACTGTGTGTTTTGGAGAAGAATCTATTATGTGAAAATATCTATTATGAGAGAACATTTTAACATTTCACATGACAGATTAATAAGTAGGAAAGTGCTGATATGAGAGCTTTAGTGGAAGTAAAAACCAGAAAACCTGATAAAAATTTCTGTTTATAATTAGCAGTGCAGCATGATAAAACTGGAGAGCACACTAGATTCTAATCCCAGGAATGGCATCATTAGTATCTACAGTTGTTCAACCATGATTTATGAACAGACATGTTAGAGTAACTTAATTGATATTTTAACCATGAGTATTACAGCATACTATATAAAAAGTTTTGTCCTGATTGAATGGTTAGTTTATGAGCTAAACAATCTATTTAATGACTTCATTAAATTGAGTATAAGTGTCAAATCTATAAAACAAGTTTATTACATGCATCCTTTTAAAAAACCCATACCTTATCTTTTGGGAATGTAAACACATGATCCTAGTTTTTATTTCACATAGTTTATGAATTTGGGTACTATTCTCCCTGTCCTTAGTTATCACTTGTATAAAACTGACAAGTTTCTTCTCACTAATTAATTCTAAGATAACTTTGTTAGCTTGTGTATGTTCTGTTTTTCAGTTTGCCCATACTTTACTTAAAAATATGGTTAACAGGGGGAAAGATTGGGGGGAGGGATAGATTGGATTTTTAGGATTGACATGCACACCTTGCTCTATTTAAAGCAGATAACCAACAAGGACCTATTGTATAGCACAGGGAATGCTGCTCAGTATTCTGTAATAGCCTAAATGGGAAAAGAAATTGAAAAAGAATAGATAACATGTATATGTGTAACTGAATGGCTTTGCTGTAATTTGAAACTAACAAAACATTATTAATCAACCATGCTCCAATATAAAATAAAAATTAAAAGAAAAAACCTCTGGTAACAACAACAACAACATTCATCTTATAGGTTCAGGTGGCGCTGATATTGAAGATGCAATAATACCGTCATCTACCAGGAAACAGCCATTGGCAAGGGTGTTACTGAGGATTCTTTTGATAGTTCTGTTGTAAAGGACGAACCTGCTATCTTGAACAAGGTTTTGGATTTCAGTATTACTGCATTTGAGGGGCACAGTGAGGATCATGTTGAGCTTGATTCAGAGGTGTGAATATTAACTTATAACTAATTTTATAAGGGAAAATTTCAAAATGTAAGTATTTTAAATTATAAATATAGTTAATTAAAATTTATGTCAATTTTTGACTTCCATTGGAATATGAATGCTCATGGTTGTTAGCTATTACTTAAAGTTACTCAAAGGAAATTAAATTTATATAGTTGAACAAAAGTAATACCAGAAGCATTCATACCTAGATTAAATAAAATTTAGAAATTCAGGGTTCATTGTTTAATGATTAAATGGATTAAAGAATATTGATTACAATTGACTACAATCAGTGTGAATATCTTTTTAAGCAGTTTTCCTCCTGATAGTACTTTCAATATTGACCAATTCAATATGTGTTTTAGGTAGTTTTGAATTTACGTGACTTCCTATTCACCATTTTTATTATCTTTTGAACAAGTTTGTTCACAGTTTTTTCAGTTTCTCTGAAACTAGTACAAATAGACCTATGTCTTGAGACAAAATTAAACCTTAATGATGGATGGTAGTGATACTGGAATTTTTCCAATATGCTTTCACCTTTCAATAGCCTTTTCACAGAAAGCAGGCCATTTCTTAAGCTCAGAGTCAAAAAGTGGACATTTCTGCCGTGATGAGAAAATCTAAGAGCTTTGAAGACCCCTAATCTCTAGGGTGAAGGCCCTGAGGTCAAAGATCAGACAGTGGGGTTTGCATTTTCTTACTTTGTAAATATATGCAGTTTCTATATTCTCAGCTTACATTTGGTGGCACATAAATTACCTTTTTTATTTCATATTTTCATATTTCATATTTTCTTCTTTATACTTGTTTATGTTGTTTATATGACATATTTACCGTCAAATATGTTTCATGCTTTGGGGCAGATTTTATTTTCCAAAAATGTGCACACTGTTACTTATTCCACATACTCTTCTTGCATTTTCACTTTGACATTTCTTCCATGGAGACATTGGGTGTGTGCCTCCTCTTTTTGAATCTGGATGGGCTTGTGACTATAGTGATATGATGCCATGTGACTTTTGGTGTTAGGTACTAAGAAGTGATACAACATCTAGTGGCTTAGGATACTTGCTCTTTGAACTCAGTCACTATGCTTTGGGGAAATTTAAGCAGCTACTCGGGCTTCCCAGGTGGCGCTAGTGGTAAAAAAGAAACACGCCTGCCAATACAGGAGATGTGAGTTTGATCCCTGGGTGGGGAAGATCCCCTGGAGGAGGGAATGGCAACCCATTCCAGTTTTCTTGCCTGGAGAATCCCATGGACAGAGGAGTCTGGTGGGCTACAGTCCATAGGGTTGCAAAGAGTTGGACACAACTGAAGCGACTTAGCACACATACACATAAGCAGCTACTTGAAGAGGCTATGTTCAGGAGTTCATTTGAGAGCAGGTCTCAATCACAAGACACATTAATGAAAAAGTCCTTAGATCTAAAAGCTCCCAGCTGTTAAGTCATTCCAGTCTTCAAGTCTTTTCAGCTGAAGTCTCAGACATGGACCAGAGACAAGCCATCCAGGCTTTGCTGTATTCAAAGCATGGCCCATAGTATCTCTGAGCACTATAAATGGTGGGTTTTTTAATTCCACTAAGATTGAGGTAGTTTGTTTCATAGGAATAGATAACTTGAATAAATCTCCAACAATCATCTAGTTTCTTTAGGATGGCTTTGATCTGCTTCTTCAAATATTTAAGAAAAACAGTTCTACCAAACCAGACCTTGTCACACAGATTGAATCCTCTTCTTTTTTCACTGTCTTGGAAGGATTGTCTTTCATCAAATTTTCAAGAGATAGTCATTATAGCCACATATATTGGAAAGAGAAGTTAAAGTTTGCAAGTGATTACATAATTTGACATTATATTGTAAATTTACTTTATATAACCAAAATTGTGACAAAACTAAGTCAAATATTGTTTCTTATTTATGGTATAATAATTTTGAAAGCCTAATAAGATTATCTCAACTCTCCTTAGAGTTTTATATGTAAACAGATAAATAGTTGCACATTTTTTCTTTATACCTTGCTAACTGTGCCAATAGTGTAAGTGTTAGTCACTCAGTCATGCCCGACTCTTTGCAACCCCATGGACTGCAGACCACCAGGCTTCTCTATCCATGAGATTTTCCAGGCAAGGATACTGGAGTAGGTTGCCATTTCCTTCTCCACTGTGCCAATAAGAATTATTATAAATAGAATCTTCTTTACCTTGCTTACACACACTCCCAAAGCAAGACTACATACCACTTAACACCTTTCTGGGCTCACTCACTTTTATTCATGGGCCATGGGATGGCCTTTGTAATATCTCACTGTTTTGATAGTTCTGAGATAGAAATCACTTGAATATAGGTCTTCTTGTGTCTGAGGCTACACATGCTGTTTACGATAATTGGTTTCATAACTATGAACCTGACCTTGACTTTTTTCTCTATTTGTTCCCTCCATTAATTCTGAAGTTTCTTTGGGGTTGCAAAGAGTCAGACATGACTGAGCGACTGGACTGAACTGAACTTCTCACTAGCTGCTTTTTGATCCCCAACTAATGACAATTCCAATTTTTAATCATCTTTAATGCCAGGACCATTATGTTTCCTGCTTAGCTTTGAATCTTTGATCCTGATCTCTTACCATATAGCACTAACATAAACCAGACAGGAAGTCCAGTTAGGGACAAAGCAAGAAAATTAAATACTGTCATGGTAAATATGTCTCCTTAGTAAATCATTTTTTAAAGACAAGTAAAAGATGTAGTTTTTCAGTATCACAGATTTCCAGTTCATGTTATTATTTGTCTGGGCATAGCACAAAATGAAAATAAAAGACTAATTAGACAATGAAAATAATCAGTGCAGCTCCTTTACAGAGTCCAGAGGATGAAAGTGAACTTTACTGTTATTAGAAAAGCTCAGATGCCAGCATGCCGTGATTAGCATCTCTGCCCTAGCACCACTCTATCCTTTCTGTCATGATCTTCTGGTTCAACAGTGGTTTCTCATCATTCTTAAGTTGAGAAGGGGCAGCAGTCTTCATGCAATAAATCATTAACATTTAGAAATAGAGAGGCAGCATGTTATAGTAAAACAGGACTAGGACATAACTTCGTGATGTTTTGCTGTTGTTCATTTGCTACGTCCTGTCCAACTCTGTGACCCCACGGACTGCAGCACGCCAGGCTCTCTGTCCTCCACTATCTCCCAGAGCTCAAATTCACGTCCACCAAGTCAATGATTCTATCTAACTATCTCCTCCTCTACTGTCCCCTTCTCCTTTTGCCTTCACTCTTTCCCAGCATCAGGCTGTTTTCCAATGAGTTGACTGTATCAGATGGGCAAGGTATTGGAGCTTCAGTCCTTCCAATGAATATTTAGGGTTGATTTCCTTTAGGATTGACTGGTTTGCTCTCCTGCAATCCAAGAGACTCTCAAGAGTCTTCTATAGCACCACAATTTGAAAGCATCAATTCTTCTGGGCACATTATCTCTGAGTCTTCATCTGTGAAATGGACATAATAATTGTTTCCTACCTCATAGAGTGTTTTCAGTTCAGTCAGTTCAGTTCAGTTGCTCAGTCGTGTCCAACTCTGCAACCTTATGGACTGCAGCACACCAGGCTTCCCTGTCCATCACCAACTCCTGGAGTTTACTCAAAATCATGTCCATTGAGTCAGTGATGCCATTCAACCAGCTCATCCTCTGTCGTCCTCTTCTCCCCCTACCTTCAATATTTCCCAGCATCAGGGTCTTTTTAAATGAGTTAGTTCTTCGCCATCAGGTGGCCAAAGTATTGGAGTTTCAGCTTCAGTATGAGTCCTTCCAATGAATATTCAGGACTGATTTCCTTTAGGATGGACTGTTTGGATCTCCTTGCAGTCCAAGGGACTCTCAAGAGTTTCTCCAACACCACAGTTCAAGAATATCAATTCTTCGGTACTCAGCTTTCTTTATAGTCCAACTCTCACATCCATACATGACTACTGGAAAAACCATAATTTTGACTAGATTGACCTTTGTTGGCGAAGTAATGTCTCTGATTTTTGATATGCTGTCTAGGTTGGTCATAGCTTTTCTTCCAAAGAGCAAGCATCTTTTAATTTCATGGCTGCACTCACCATCTGCAGTGATTTTGTAGGCTCCCCCCACCCCAAATAAGGTCTGTCACTCTTTCTACTGTTTCTCCATCTATTTGCCATGAAGTGATGGGAACAGAGACCATGATCTTAGTTTTCTAAATGTTGAATTTGAAGCTAACTTTTTCACTCTCCTTTTATACTTTCATCAGGAGGCTCTTTAGTTCTTCTTCATTCTCTGCCATAAGTGTGGTGTCATCTACATATCTGAGTTTATTGATATTTCTCCCAGCAGTCTTGATTCCAGCTTGTGCTTCCTCCAGCCCAGCGTTTCTCATGATGTACTCTGCATATAAGTTAATAAGCAGGGTGACAATATACAGCCTTGACATACTCCTTTCCCAATTTGGAACCAGTCTGTTGTTCCCTGTCCAGTTCTAACTGTTGTTTCTTGACCTGCATACAGATTTCTCAGGAGGCAGGTCAGGTGGTCTGGTATTCCCATCTCTTTAAGAATTTTCCAAAAGAATTCAATCATAAATCTCATACAACATGCTTAGAGCAGTCCTTGGCATATTGGTAGGTTCTCAAGAATTTTGACTTCTGTTATCTTAGTGCAGAAAACAAATCACTTTGATTATGAACCATTTGATCAGTGGCATATCAAACTCTTTCTCCCTCTCTGAGCACTGTACCAACAACCAGAAAGAGTTGGGGTCTGATTAGCCATTTCATAAACTCCATTTATTGGGAGTTAAACACAATCATTTCCATTCTGTTAATTAATTGAGTCAGTTCTTGCTTTATTTTGGTACCTGCAATGGCTCCTGAAACTACATGGTGTCTTTCTGTCATCTTTGTACCTAAACTCTTGACTTCTGGATGTGTACCCACTTTCTAACCAGAAACACAAAATATACTTTTTTTTTTTTAAAGGTTGTGTTCATTGAAGAGAACCAGGAAAGCACAGGAAAGTTCAGAATAGGAAATTTAGAGCATAGATACTAGTGGTACTTTTAATTTTCTCCCTCATAGTCTTTTTCCCTCTGAAAGTCTGAAAGAGAAAGTCACTCAGCTGTGTCCGACTCTTTGCGAGCCCATAGACTATGGTGTATGGAATTCTCCAGACCAGAATACTGGAGAGGGTAGCGTCTCCCTTGTCCGGGGCGATCTTCCCAACCAAGGAATCGAACACAGGCCTCCTGCATTGCAGGCTGATTCTTTACCACCTGAGCCACAAGGGAAGCCCAAGAATACTGGAGTGGGTAGCCTTTCCCTTCTCCAGGGGATCTTCCTGACCCAGGAATTGAACCGGGGTCTCCTGCATTGCAGGAGGATTCTTTACCAACTGAGCTATGAGGGAAGCCCTTTTTTCCCCTCACATATATTTATTTAAGTGATTTGCTGAAAATACTATGTAGAATACTATATATGATGATAGTAGGCTCTGATCTACTTCCTGGCCAGAAATCAGTAAATAAATACAGTTTCCCCTGACTTCCACAATGCCTGGTTAGAAGTTTTTGTTATCTCATCTGCAGACAGCACAGACTTGACCTCAAGTAGCTTTGGGGATTTTTCTGGTGTTCTCTTGCTTTGCTCCCAATACACTTTACTCTTCCCACTCACTGAAAAATGACCTCATCTTTTCAGATTGAAAACATACCCACTGTTGCTGCTTTTTTTTGAGATTAATACAGACACTGCCTCTGTCACCCCAGTTCCTATTTTGACATAGAGTGAACATTTGGAGTTTCAATTGATTCTTAGCAAGAAGGAAAAACACTTCCTTAAGCAGCCACCTCCAGTTCTTTACCTGAGACCTTGGGTGAACTTCAGGAGATTTCTGTGTAAAAGCTGATGGAGTATGAGAAAAAATTCCAAAGCTTTCATCAGGTTTTTAAAAATTTAATTATTTATGACTCTAAAATTTCTTTCATTTTATATTGGAGTGTCTTTGATTTACAATGTTGTGTTAGTTTCAGGTGACAGCAAAGTGATTCAGTTATACATATATATATCTATTCATTTCGAAATAATTTTCCTATTTAGTTTATCCTAGAACGTTGAGCATGTTCTTTGCTTAAAGTCTATAACTTAAGAAATTTCAAGACCTACTGGTGTCAGTAATAATTATTCTCAAGTGAACAAGGTTAGAATAAGAGCTAACAAGGATTTGGTATAGCACTGAAATATCCAATGAAATAAATGTATCCTATAACATTAAATCTATCATTAATTTATAAAATATGGTAGAAATTAATGTCTGAGATTAGATGTTTATTTTATTAAGAAGGAATGTCTCTCACAATCTGATTAAGCCAAAAAATAATAAGTAACAGACATAGTTACTTACGATGTGCTGCAGTGCTGTACTTGGTCGCTAAGTCGTGTCCAACTCTTTGAGACCCCATGGACTGCGGCACACCAGGGTCCTCTGTCCATGGGATTTTCCAGGCAAGATTACTGGAGTGGGTTGCCATTTGCTACTTCAGGGGATCTTCCTGACCCATGGATCAAACCTGAATCTCTTGCATCTCCTTCATTGGCAGGCGGATTCTTTACCACATGTAGTACTTGTCTAACACATAGACAGTCAGCACTGGGATAAACCCTGCTATGAGTTGGGGAGTCTGGAGGGTAAGTTCCTAGTACTTAGTGCTGGAGCAGTTAAATAACCTTAATGGATGGCTATCCACTCTGCAAGTGAATGCAGGACAGGATACTCTGGAGAAGCCAGGAGCTTCAGTCTTGAAATCAGTGGAGAGTAAGGTAACAGTTAGTTTAAAAAAAAAAAAAAAAAGATCTAGTGTTTTATGGAGCCTGAGTGAAATTGAGAAAGTTTTTGATTTCTTGTAACTTGTCTCTAGTGATGCTCAAAAGGGCCTTTCCTGACTCTGTCAAAACCAACAACCTAATTCATGTCGTATAAGGAAAATCTCCCTCAGGGCCATCTGTGCACTGACCTAAGCATTGGCACAGAAGAAACCTTACCTTCAGAGGATGGATCTGCATCTCACAGAATCAAAACAAAAAATAGAAAAATTTGTTCTTGTCAGTGGGATAGAAAAGCTTTTTTGTATTTTATAGAGTATGCTTACAGGAAAATTGGAGCACTCAAATACAGTGCCGAACACTATATGGGATTTACCAAAAATAAATGATAATCTATTTGAATTTAAAAGTAATATTCACTAGATTTAAATTACTCATTGAACAACAGTGTTTTCCAAAGCCCATCTGAATTGCAGCTCTAATATAAGAACATTCAAACTTTTTAAGTTTTTTGTATGTGTGTTTTTTTTTTTCTCTATGTGGATGCTAACAGGGCTCTGTTGCCTTTGGATAGTATGAAGGGTGGAAAGAATAAAGCTCACACTGATTCAAACCTCCAGGGCACCAGGCATGAATCTCTATAGTTATGATCTAATTTTAAAGAGTAAGATTTTAAATTGCCTTAATTTTGATATTTTATTTAGTGTGCATGTGTGCCAAGCCGCTTCAGTCATGTCTGGACTCTTTGTGACCCTATGGATTGTAGTCCTCCAGGCTCCTCTGTCCACAGGATTCTCCAGTCAAGAATACTGGAGTAGGTTGCCATGCTCTCCTCCAGGGGATCTTCCTGACACAGGGATCAATCCACATCCACATCTCTTATGTCTCATTCATTGGCAGGCAGCTTCTTTACCACCAGCACCACCTGAGAAGCCCCCTTTTATTTAGTACTAATATTAAATTGTTCTCAGCATTAAACTAATATTACAGACTAAGTATAATTCATAGTTTCCCTCTACCTTTATTGAGATATAATTGACATAAAATTGTATATAGTTAAAGTATACAATTTGATGATTTGATATATGTATACATTGCAAAATTATTACCATAATCAAGTAAATTAACACCTTCATCACATCATATGCCCATATTTTTTCTTTTTGGTGAGAATGCTTAAGATCTATTCTCTTAGAAAATTTCAGGTATACTACTTTCAGGTAGTCAGGAAGATCCCACTGAAGAAGGAAATGGAAACCCACTCCAGTATTCTTACCTGGAGAATCCCATGGATAGAGGAGCCTGGTGGACGACGGTCCACGGGGTCACACAGAATTGGACATGACTGAATGACAGCACACACACATTGTTAACCATAGTTACCATGCTTCATATTAGACCCTCAGAACTTACTCGTCTTATAGAAAGCTTGTACTCTTTGGCCAACATTTCTGCGTTTCCCCCCAACCCCAGCTTTTTCTTAGAATTAAAAATGTAACATCTGAGAACTGGGTAGAACCCTAAAAACCATCTAATCCAGATATTCAGTACTAGTCCTCATTACGTTCAGTTCTGGGAGATTTCTTTTGGACAAGGATGACTAAGCGATTCCTTATTTCAGCTAAGGGAACCTGAGACAATAGGTTCTGAATTGTACACGACTCTTGACTTCAGTTGTAGTAACTTGGTAATTTTTTCTGTTTTATATATTGGGATATTTTTATCTCTGGTAATATTTGGAAAATTTTGAAAACTGTATTTTATTCTAATTCTCTCAATAAGGAAACTAGACCCAAAGAGAATAAGTATCTTGTTCACAGAACACATTGATTTAATAACAATAATGTGATAAGAATATTTATCTTGATGTAATTCCTGTATGTTAGGTAAATACTCTCATTTCAGATGATTGAAAAGTTGAAGCCTAACTAAACTTTTCTTACCTTTGCTTGGATTACCTTAAGAGTGTCTGACGTGTGCATTTTACTGTCTGCAAACAAATAATTTTCACTTACCAAAAATGGTAGTGGCTTCTTACCAAGTCATAATATCTCCTTTCTAATAAAATAACTACATGTTACTTTAGTAACTGCTTTTGCACTGTCTTATATAAAAAATAAGGATAACATTAAAAATTAAGCCATCTAAATTATAAAAACAGGTATGTAAAAAACAACTATTAATATGTCTCTAGATAATTTCTTAAACCCCAAATCTTTCTTAATTAATATAAAATTATTCATAAAAGTTCTTTTTTCCAACATATTACATATTTTGGTGGAAAATCAAATATTTCTTATATAGTTTCAAACTCAAAATTAGAGCTTCCAAACTTTAGTAAAATTCTACCTCTGACTTATGTCTCTGATTATTTTACATGTGGTAGGTTGAGGGTCTAATGAGGTTTTGCTTTGCTTCATTTTGTTGTTTAGGTTTTTGTCACTAGTCTTAAGCTCTTATGATGGAAATTTTCTCAATAAAGTTATATATTTCCATGTGTAAGGAAGGGGCTTCCCAGGTGGCACTAATGGTAAAGAATCTGCCTGCTAATTCTGGAGGCATGAGCTCAATCCCTGGGTCACAAAGATCCACTGGAGGAGGGCACAGCAACCCATTCCAGTATTCTTATTTGGAGAATCCCATGGATAGAGGAGCCTGGTGGGCTAGTCCATAGGGTCACAAAGAGTCGGACACAAATGAAGCAACTTAGTATGCACACACATATAGAAGGAAACATCATTATTTTTGTTACAGTTAGTCTACACCATTAATGTCAATGGCAAAGATATCAAGGGATTACTGCATTTTAGCAGATGCAAATTACTGTCTCTCTCCAATAACTTTTTCTTGTTCTGGGAACAGTAGCACCCTCTTTTCAAGATTCACTTTTCTCCAGTCCAGGCCACCATCCCTATTGTGATCCAGGATCAGCTGCCATTTTGTTTTTTTCTTTTTCTTTAATTTTTGATGCATAGTTGATTTTTTTAACATTAGTATCAGGTATGCAGCATAGTGATTCAGTATTTTTGCAGATTATATCCCATGTAGGTTATTATAAGATAATGGCTGTAATTCCTTGTGTTATACAGTATATCCTTATTCCTTATGTATTTCATGAAAGTGAAAGTTGCTCAGTCATGTCCTATTCTTTGAGACCCCATGGACTAAACAGTCCATGGAATTCTCCAGGCCAGAATGCTGGAGTGGGTAGCCTTTCCCTTCTCCAGCAGATCTTCCCAACCCAGGGATCAAACCCAGGTCTCCCACATTGCAGGCAGATTCTTTACCAGCTAAGCCAAAAGGGAAGCCCAAGAATACTGGAGTGGGTAGCCTATCCATTCTCCAGTAGATTTTCCCAACCCAGGAATCGAACCGGGGTCTCCTGTACTGCAGGTGGGCTCTTTACCAACTGAGCTATCAGGGAAGCCCTATGTATTTTATACATAGTAGTTTGTATCTTAATCTAGCACCCCCAATTTGTCCTGCCTCCTTCCCCTATCCCATTTGGTAACCACAAATTTGTTTTCTACATCTGTGAGTCCATTTCTACTTTGCATATGCATTCATTGATATTACTTTTCAGATCCCACATACAAGTGATATCATACAGTATTTGTCTCTGTATGACTTATTTCACTAAGCATGATATTCTCTAAGTTCATCCATGATGCCGCAATGGCAGAATTTCATTCTTTTTCATGTCATTTTCTTACATTACCTCACTTCTTGGTAAAAATGCTTGGTGCAGGAATGGGCCTGTGACAGAAGCCATCTTAAGTCCTTCCTTAAGAATTAAAAAAAAAAAAATAGAACTAAAAATGACCTTTAGTCTCTCTTGATAGCACTGAAAAGATAAACAGGAGTTACTAGTAGGCACAATATGAGCAGTGGTAAATGAAATTTATAGACAAGAAAAAATAGAAAGACAGGGACACACAGAGAGAAACAAAGAGATAACTTAGCGTAGATAGTCCCAAGTTCCAAAAGACCCAGAAACTAGTTCCAACTTTATTTTTTGTTTCATTTTTACTAGAGTAAATTATTTACCTTCTATTTTCTATGCTGTTAATCATTTGGAATTCTGCCCCTTGCAACCAATAACTCTGTTATTATATCCCTATTCTCTTTTCAGCAAATAAATTATCTATTTTCATTGTCACTTTTATTTAAGTATATTTTAATTATTATCTTGGAGCCAATTTTCATTTAGACAGTTATTTTTAAACTTCATATTTCAAAATGTAATTGATTAATCAAATCTTTGTGATAATGTTTTTTAATAGGTTAAACATTATCGATTCATGGTAATTTACTTTTTGTGACCCTATAAAATCACAAAGGTGAAATGTTTACTTGACTACAGTTAATGAAAATTTCAACCTCATATATTAATTATATCAAACAAGCATCATTAGTTTTGTGAGGAATATGCAAAATATTTAGGATAAAAAATAAGCATAGTGGTAAACTTAAATCTCCAGAAATGTTTCTGGAGAAGAGAGATGGTTGGTAAAGAATGTATAACAACTAATAATTAAAATATAAATTTTTACAAGAGCCCTCTTTTTTGTAAAAATTTAAACAGACACAAAATTATCCATATGCTAGTCTCATTCACCAGTATATTACTTAAGGGAGAAAAAGCAGAGTTGAACTAGCACATCGAGAAAGTGTTCATAAACAATATAAGCAAGTCCAGGTTCAATGATGCCATCTGAATCTGGGAGAATGATATTAATGATTGGAAATATGGGCTGCTTTATTTCCTCCATCTGTTTAAATGTCATTAGTCTTTTTCTCATTACTCTTGCTCTACAAAAATCTCTGCAAGCGACAGTTACAACTGCCAGAAAAACTTATTACTTCACCTTCAGGCATATTCAACTGTCCAAACATTTTCATTCAGATGCTCAAAACATACCCAAACCCAACCTTATTCCCAGACTAGGCACATTGTATTTTAGAGAAAATCTGTGTTATCTGTGTTTGCAATTTTAGTTGATGGTGCTTCTATCTACAGTCATCCAAACCAGAAACATGCAAGGGTCTCCCTCCCTCACATCTGCAACCAACAATATACCTACCCTTCATTGATTAATGCTTTCACATGGCCTGCCCTGATGTGACATCCCTTGGCATCAGTTCTAGTTGCTAAGGGAAACTCGCAGGACAGAAAGTGGCAATGCTGACAAACCCCCGGTTTATTGCAGGAAAGAGGTATGATATAGACACAGCATTAAAATAAGAATGTGTCACAGCCAAAGGCTGCCTCACGGCAAAGTATCTGGAGAGGCCAGAAGTGAGCACCCAGCTATCCTACCTCCCCAAGAACTGTTCCATGACACACTTTCTTTCTTGAACCAGAAACCACCAATGTATGAGTGGAACTCTTCCGAATAAGAAAACCCAAAATTTAGTTTCAGTTGGGGTTCCTTACACCCTGCCTGTCATGTAGGCATATTCTGGATACATAATGCAGAGGTCTTACCAAGACTTGAGGCAAATCACAAATCTTGTTTAGAAGCTGATACAAACTTCCCTGAACCTTCAACGACCTGTGGCCGCCAAGCAGCACTTTTAATTAGTATGTCACATGCTGACTAGGAGTCAGTGCCAAGCAGATACATTTGTCATTTTCACTGAAATAAATTCAGGCCTGCTGAACTTAATCCTCAAATCACAGAACCCCATCTCCTATCAAATAAGGCTTAAATCTCTTAATATGTCATCAAGATCCAAGATCCACTGTGACTGGTATCTATCAGTCTCATAACATTCAGTTATAGTTTGTATGCTGTTAACAACAACTCCCAGGTGATGCAGTGGTAAAGAACCCACCTGCCAATGCAGGAGACGCAAGAGACTTGGGTTCAATCTCTGGGTAGGGAAGAATCCCTGGAAAAGGAAATAGCAACCCGCTCCAGTATTCTCACCTGGAAAATTCCATGGACAGAGGAGACTTGTGGGCTACAGTCCACTGGGTCGCAAAGTCGGAGACGGCTGAGCGACTGAGCCCTCACCCAACAATGAATCGCCTGCTGTTCTCTACATAGAGTGCAGTGCTTTAATGTAAGCCCTGAGAGTCAGTTTTTCTTTTTCGTGATACAAGTGCCTATCTTAAGGTTTGAGTGACAAGGAGTTCACTTCACAGATGGATGTCTCAAATAAACACATCGCCCCAGGCACACAGCTCGATAAATCGCCAGACTACTCCCCCCACCCCCTACCCACAACCCCAGGCTCCTTCAGTTTAGAGATCTTGATTGATTTTGATAACTGACTATTTGGACTGCTTTTTTTTCTTCTTCTTCTCACTCTTTAAATTCCTGCTTTTATGTTTTAAACTCACCAATATAGAGTAATTGGAAAGATCCCCTGGAAAAGGGAATGGCTACCCACACCAGTATCCTTGCCTGGAGAATTTCATGGCAGAGGAGCCTGGTGGGTTACAGTCCATGGGGTAACAAAGAATCAGACATGACTGAGTGACTAACACTTTCACTTTTTTCAACACTTTTAATAGAGAGTCAACCCAAGCTTCCCAGGTGGTGGAAGTGGTAAAGAAACTGTCAGCTGGTGCAGGAGATGTAAGAGACATGTGTTCTATCGCTGGGTCAGGAAGATCCCTGGAGGAAGGAATGGCAGCCCACTCCAGTATTCTTGCCTGGAGAATCCCATGGACAGAAGAGCCCGGCAGGCTACAGTCCATGGGGTCTCAAAGAGTCGACACAACTGAAGCAACTTAGCACACATGAAGAAACCCCAGGTCACTACATTCAACCCCAATAAAAAGCAGAGCCTCAGGCCCACTTTCTCTCTTCCCCCACCCCAGGACCTCTTTGTGTCCAGGATTTATAAGTAGTAAATGTTTTCCCCCAAAACTTCCTGATGGTTATTGCTGAAGGTGTCAGCTGTCATTATAAGGGCCAGTCCAGCCACAACATGGGAAGTTGATAGGCTGAAACTGGTTGGTACTGAACAAATGCTGTCTCATATATCCATGCTCAGAGTCTCCATTAGCGTCTAACAAAATAAGAAGCAATGCATCTTAAGTCATTCATGACCAGGAAAAAAAGACTTATTGTTTTTTGTATTTCTAAGGCAATACATGGTACATATGGGTGTGCTCCTCCAGGGCATTTATTATATAACCCAGAGCTTCCAGTTATGAATTTGGCTCATTTTTTGGGTTATATGCTACAAATTAAGCAGCCTGTTGTTTGGCTTTTATATACCAGCAGTATCTGTGCTGACAGGATATTGCCAAGAGCCTATGGCATGGCTTGCTGAGAGATAGGAGGCATATTACAGATTTTTAGGTGTTTGGAACAAAACTGGTGTGTACTTTTTAATGTAGTACTTTGGAGAAATTGCTCCTGGCAATACAACTTTTGAAAAAGACTGAGCCTATCCTAAAACACCAGGTAGTAAGTATGCAACTCAAAACCACCCAATATCAACTGGATATGATTTCATCCTCCTAGATAGAAAGTTGGGCAGAACTGATAGCCCCATGTGAAAATGTACTCTGAGCCAGGCTATATAGGCTGTGTGGTCACATGTGAATTGCATGAGATGCTTGCCCACAGTACCAGCATGCCTAATCCTAATCACTGTCATCCCTCCTTCAATGCATCTGTATGACTTTATGGAATGATCTCTAAAACAACTGAGTGTGAAAAAATTGAAGTGAAGTAAAGTGAAGTCACTCAGTCGTGTCTGACTCTTTGCAACCCCATGGACTGTAGCCTACCAGGATCCTCAGTCCATGGGATTTTCCAGGCAAGAATACTCGACCTGATTTTTAGAGTGTTCTGCATGATATGACATTAGTCATCAGAAATAGAATAGAGAAATTCTCCCCCAAAGAACACCATTCCCTTGTCCACTCTGCATGAGACAGAGGGACAGAATTAAAGAGTCCCCAGATTCCTGGGTTCAGACCTTAAAATCAAAACTTTCCAAGTTTAAAGAAGAGAATTTTTTTTTTGACAAAGTCTAGTAAGGAGGTCAGTGGGAGAAACGTTTGGAATAACCCCGGAGAATGGAAATAATTGTGTTCAATGTGAATGCTTATCAAAAGGATGACATAGAAGAATGGAAAGAATAACTCTTCTGTCAAATAAATCAACCTTCTGTGTTGGATACTGCTCATTGTTAAATGGAATCTCTTCTTACCCCTTCAATATTTTTTTCTTATCACAAGAATTAGAATGATAAAATTTACATTTTTCATGACTCATATACTTAAGATTGTGAATAAAAGTTTGGTTCTTCCAGGGAGATGCAGAGGGCTGATATTTGAAAGATGGAAGTAAGGCAGAAGCCAGCTTCTGACAGCTGAGGTGGTGGACAGGCAGCTTTTTGCAGATGGGCCAGTTTATGGTGGTGAAGCTCCATGTTCTCATGTGTAGTCAACAACTTCATGAATGTGTGGCAGTTGTATTGGAGCAGCAGAGGTAGAAAAAGTAGCACTTCCAGATAATAATAACTCAGTTGTAATAACTGAGTCTACAGTCCAGTTAATGACCCTGATTTCCATAAGTCACATACCAGTGATTTATGTGTCTGTTTTCCCGTTTTAGATCCTTTTTGTCCTTGAGATAGAGTTGTTTCCTTTTCCTGCATAGATTAGTCACACATGCAGATTCTTTCCTGACATCTCAAGATTTGTTCAATGGTGTCCTTATGAGGCAAGTAGACTAATTTTCAGGGATAGAGATGTGTTCTCAACACTGTTTCTCCTTCCTTTCACCAAGCTTTCTGCAGTTTTCTCCACTACTGAGAGCTCTGTGCTTAGCGCCAGTAGCTCACCTTTAGACCCCAAACAGTTCCCTTACACAGAGCAGTCAGCTACCTAGCAGCATTATATTCTCTTCTTTATGGATAGCCTGAAATCATTCTTATACGAGTACAAAACTAATTCTTAATTTGACTTCCTTTCTTGCCCCTCGTGTTCTTCTATATCATCATACCATTTCTCCCCTTGCTTTCATCAAACACCAGAAAATCTCTAGAAATTGAATAATTCAAACTATAATAACTCTTTGTTGGTAATTCTATTAGCTGTTCACCTATTATTCACTATATTATTCATAATTTCTCAATGGATGAGCTCTTCTGGGTTTGTGTGTGCATGTGTGCTGTGAATGTATGTGAGACAGAGAGTCAAGAATTAAAAAAACACAAGAAGTATGATGGGGATAACCCATCTAAATAGAGTGAAAAACACACAGAATATCATCCTTTTTTTTTCAAATAACTTATGGTGTAATAGGAACCAGAAAACATGCGCGCACACATGCAACCACATGCACCCTCAAAAGTAATCATCCACTGAATGAGTGTTAATTATACTGTGAACAATTGGAGAAAGTGAAAAATGGAGTAAATACAAGAGTAAAATTTTTAATCTAATTTGGAGGATCTATTTTTTTTTTCTCATTTGAAGAAAGTAAGGGAAACATTGGCATAGATGTGTATATGTATATATATATATAGACATTAATCTTTGAGCTCTACACTCTTTCTTAATATTCAAATTTTGTCACACTTTTAGTATAAAAGAAAGCCATATAAAAAAGACAATTTCAGTAAAAAATTTTGTCATATCAATTCATTATAACTCTACTTACCTCAAGAACAAAACAAACAAATAAGCAAGTACAACTCCTCTGCTTTGATATTATTTTCTTATGAGTGAGTTGTTTTAATAAAGTATAATTGTGATAATCAAAATCCAGAATGAAATTATAGTGATTTAAAACTGCTGCCAAGATGAGCATTTATATAATCTTGGCAATCTGGGACTGCACAGCATTGTTTTTTATTAAGCAAGAGCTATAATTAGTGCTATTTTGCAAAAAAAAAGACTGATGGTGACTTTGCACACTCTGCCAAATTAACTTGTCATTCTATTCTTCAGCTTTGCTCTATAATTTTTATGAATTTAACTCATCTCTATAATGATAAAAATTAGTCTTTTTAAAAAAATCTGTAAAATATTTGGTAAGGAGTTAAATAAAAAATAATTCTCTTAGAAGAGGAGGAACATTTTTTGTGAAAGCCTTCTCAAGTATCGTACAATATATCCTTCTAGATAGAATGGCAGACAGGTAGTCTTCCAATTATAGTAATATTAATACTGCTCCCCTGCACCTTGGTGAGCCAGAGAATAGCCTGAATCATTTTAAGCAATGTCATGTCAAGAATAGTTTTATATTATTTTAATAGAAAAAGATACATATTTAGAGGATAGCTTTGGACAAATTCCTTTAAAAATAAGGGGGAACAAAAGAAACTACATCTCATTAAATGCTACATATGGCACATTAAAACCCCAGAGTTCCCTTCCTTTTTGTACTAAAACTATATCCAGAGCTTAACTCCAAAAAAAAATCTCTCTCCTTATGTGGAAGATATTAGTATAATTTGAGCCATTATTAAGTGAACTGAATCTTTATGCATTTTAAAAAGTTTTCAACAAATTTAATAAATGATTTTGCTACTGTAATTGCAAGTTGATCCAAAAATCTTTTTAGAAGAAAGAAACACAAGTGAGTTCAGCAAATAAAAAATAAATGAATATTTATGAAGCATTCCAAACTATGGTAATAATATAAGGCCTTGTGGAGCAATGCATTTTATTTTTTTAATTGAATAAATTTAATGTGTAACATTATATAAGTTTAAGGTGCACAGCATGGTACTTTGATGCATTTATATATTGTAATATTGCAATATAGAGATATTTATCACATTACATAATTATAGTTATATAATATATATAACATTGTTGATTGTGCATTAGATCTCTGTGGCTTATTTACTACTAATTACAAGTTTGTATTCTTAAACACTATCACTCTTCTTCCCTCCACTTCCTTTTTCTACATTCCCATCTTAAACACATCAGTAAGCCCTTTTTGTGTCTCTCTGATTTCATTCTCCTATCTCTGTGGTAATTTAAATGTTCTTTTGCTCAGGTCTAGTCTAAATTGTTTCTCCAGAGTGGGGACTTCCTGAATAATATTAACTGACTCAGTTTTCCAAAATTTAAAACTTCTAGTGTTGGTTCTCTCAACACGATTATACCATTAGTTTATTGTTTTTCTAATGGTTTTATGTGTTATCCTAAGCTAATAAAATATTATGAACTTCTTGAGGGCAATTCTTATTTTTTGATATGTTCATCCTCACCTAGGAACTCATATGACGAAGTTGATCTTTGAATAACTATTTTGTGACACACTGCTGACTTAATCTTTACCATAAGTAAACAGTGGCCTTAAATAAAACATTAAACCAGACTGACTTAATAGAGTTAGGCAGAACATCCCATTCCAGCACAGTACAATAGCCATTCTTCTCAAATGCACATGAAACCTTCCTAAGGATAGACCATATGTTGGGATACAAATCAATAAATTTACAAAGATTGAAATCATATCAAGTGTCTATTCTGATCAAAATGATGTAAAACTAGAAATTGACTACAAGAAGAAAGTTGGAAAAATCACAATTTGTGGAGACTGAACATTATGTTACTGAACAGCTATTAGATCAATGAAGATCAAAGATCAAAGAAGAAATAAAAAATACATTAAGACAGATGAAAATAAAAATATGACATAAAAATCTATTGAATGCAGCAACAGTGGCACTAAGAAAGAAATTTATAGCAATACAATTACCTCAAGAAAGAAGAAAAATCTTAAAACAATCAATCTAACTTTATACTTAAAGGAACTAGGAAATAAGTGAAAGTCAAATTCAGTAGGAAATAATAAAGAGAAGACTGAAAATAAATTAAATAAGGACTAAAAAACAATGGAAAATATCAATGAAACTCAGATTTGGTTCATTTGACAACCTTTAGCTAGACTCACTATAACAGGAATGACTGACTGGTAGGAATGATTGAATATGGAAGGGAGACTTCCATATTGAAGGAGTACCTGGAGTATCAGTGAGCATTAGTAGTGGGACTGAATTAATGTTTAAACAAGTTATTTTTAACATGAAATACAAAGTCAAATGTATATGTTCGTAAGAATAAACTTCCTGAAGACATTGTGATGTGATTAAACAAACACAAAATTTTCAGATTTCAAATTTAAATGGTTAAGTGCAGGAGAATTGTGCATTCACTGTGCTGAGAACAGTGCTCTCTGATTATGGAGAGTTTATATATTTGTCAGATACGTGCAGGATGACCAGCTCTCCCAATTTTCCTAGGCCTGTTCTAGTTTTAGGCACTGAAAACCCTTGGTCTCAAGAAAATTGGGATGGTGTATATGAGACAACTTGGGAAAGAACTTGAGTTCAAATTTGGGTGTCAAGTTCTGCAGTCAATACAGTCATCATGATGCTGCAACCTAGATGCCCATCAGCAGATGAATGGATAAGGAAGCTGTGGTACATATACACCATGGAATATTACTCAGCCATTAAAAAGAATTCATTTGAATCAGTTCTAATGAGATGGATGAAACTGGAGCCTATTATACAGAGTGAAGTAAGCCAGAAAGATAAAGAACATTACAGCATACTAACACATATATATGGAATTTAGAAAGATGGTAACGACAACCCTATATGCAAAACAGAAAAAGAGACACAGATGTACAGAACAGACTTTTGGACTCTGTGGGATGCTGCACATTTTCAAAAAGGGCGTCAAGTACACAGTAGCAACAAAGTAAATATTACCTTGTACTCATAAAACAGTGATGTATTTATTCTTTCTTTATGTTTAATTCTATAACCAGTTCTGTTTTGTTTTCCCCATTATGAAATTATAAAGTATGAGAGATTCAAAGAAGGAAAATTGAGTTAATAGGTTAACAACAATTAATTGTTATTAGAAGGAAAATTCAAAGAAGAAAATTGAGTTAATAGGTTAATAACAATTCAAAGAAGGAAAATTGAGTTAATAGGTTAATAACAATTCAAAGCAGGAAAATTCAAAGAAGGCAAATTCAAAGAAGGCAAATTCAAAGAAGGAAAATTGAGTTAATAGGTTAATAACAATTCAAAGAAGGAAAATTCAAAGAAGGCAAATCCAAAGAAGGAAAATTGAGTTAATAGGTTAATAACAATTCAAAGAAGGAAAATTCAAAGAAGGCAAATTCAAAGGAGGAAAATTGAGTAAATAGGTTAATAACAATTGTTAATAACAATTAAAATTGAGTTAATAAAATTCATGTGGGGTGGAGGGAATATGTTTGAAATTTATATATCATGTTCTTGACAAGGTAGTTAGATACATAATCTTTCAGGAATAACAGGAGCCTCTCTGGCAACCCAAGTGTCCATCTATGGATGAATAGGTAAGCAAAGTGTTATATATACTATACAACTGAGTGTTATTCAGTCTTAAAAAGGAAGGAAATTCTGACATATGCTACAACATAGATGAATTTTGAGGATATCATACTAAGTGAAACAGACCCTTCACAAAAAGACTCACACTGTATGATTACACTTATAAGAAATTTAGAATCATAGAGACAGAGTAGATTGGTGGCTTCCAAACGCTGGGGGGAAGGAACATGGGGAATTATTGTTTAATGGATATAGAGCTTCAGTTTTACAAGATTAAAAGAGTTATGGAGATGGATGGTGGTGGTGAGTGTTACAACATTATGAACATATTTAATGCCACTGAAGTGTACACTTAAAAATGGTAAGGATTCTACATTTTAGGTATATTTTACCACAGCAAAAAATTGGAAAATAATGTTAACCAAATAGTAATAATAATTAGAACAGGGTGATATTCCATAGCATTTTTTTTTTTTTTGGTATTCTATTCATTTGAACTAAGTCACTTGACCTATCCTTTATTCAATGGGAGAGCATTACAGAGGAGTGTGAATGGCAGGAAATGAGGATCACTGGGGGAGCAATTTTAGACTCAACTTAATATGCTCTATCTTTGGGTTACATGAAGGATGACCACACTGTATTTCTGGAACATGCATTTTAGCTCCTATCTCAACAATGTGATATTAAGATAAATAGATCTTAATTTATTAAGAATAATGACAACAAATACAGTGAGATTGTACAGAACTGGCTGTTGGATGAACCAGGTTGAGTTCTTGTTCTTCCCTATGCTCTGTCTGAGTTGATTAGCTTTATCTGTGAAATACCAAAATTGCCTTTTCTATTGAGATCTCTAGCAGTACGTACATAAATAAATCTAAATTAAGTGAAGGGTTGAAATCTGAAAAATCACTTTCAGATCTTATGTTTCACATTGAAGGTATTTAAATACCAATTGGGTTTAAGCCTCAATTGTTTGGGTTTTTTAAATTGTAAATTCAGCTAATTCTGCAAAACTGACTATTATGTATAAAATTAGCTGAAACATCTTAAAATTGTCTTAAGAAAAACATTTTTGTAAAAATATACAAGCAATTGAAAGTTAACTTTTCTGTTATTCTCTACTTCAATTTACATAATTCTGGGTCATCTTAACAATTCATATAGAAAGATTTTTTTAATTTAGACATAGTCAGTCATATAGTGTAAGCCAAATGAGTCCTCTAAAGCTTAGTCCATTTAAAAAGTGTAATATATTAAAACTATGCTGGGAAATATTACAATAAATATTTCTTTTATATATTCTAGTATTATAAAGCTCACCATGGGTACTTTACCCATTAAACATTCATGATTTTTAAGTAAAACACTGGGGACAACAATGTTTGTGAAAAAACAATGCTTATAATATATATATATATATATATATATATGTCACATATATATGTATATGTGACCTCTGAATAAGTATTTATTTTGGTTACATTTATAAAATATTGAATGATATGTATTTCCTAGAAAAATATTACTTCTCAGAGTTTAAAAATGTGGTGATGTAAACCCTTTTAAAGAGTTAAGAAACACTAACATTAAACTCAACCCAAAGAGTCAAGAAATACAACATAGTATTTTACTAATCGTATTTCCGTGAGGCAGTAGACAAATGAAATTATTGCAGCAATTGTTTTCATAAGATTTGCTTATGTCTGAACACATTTTAAAAGGAACAAAACTTACCAAAATAAAGATTGATCATTGAATAATGCTTAGTGCTAATTATTGGCAGGCAGATTCTTTACTACTGAGACACCTAGTAAGTCCATATGTGAGTAGAGTTCTGTCTATTATGGAAGGGATGCTGTAGTAGAAACATGAAACTCCTTGGTTTTATGGCATTCAACTTATATTTGAAAGTAGAGCAAGCCTATATATTTAAATGTAAAAGCTTTTTAAAAAAATAAAATCTTTAAGAATAGTTTTTTGTTTATAAATTAACTAACTCATTCTTTGGAGTTATTTGAAGTAAAATAAGCATATATCTGGGGTTGCAAGTATCTTCTTTGGTAGTTTAAATATTTTGCTTCCAATGAAAGAAGTGTTCTTACTGTGAATTTGCTTACACATAAATATTTCTTTTCTGTTCATAGAGTTAAATGGTATGCATTCAATCATGAAAGAGACTTGGTCCTCGCTCTGTGATAAATTATTGTCTAATGGGGGAGTTGAAACTTGTAAACAAATCCATTACTATAAGTTGTGGGAAGTGCTATAGCAATGCATGATGAGAGTGCAGCTGAAGACACAAAAAGTAATGATATCAACAAAACATCCTAGAATCATCACAAAGAGAAAATGATGCCTTCAATTTCCCATGTAATATGGACTCATTACCCGAATTTTCCTACCATAATCATACATTTGCTATGACACATTACATCTCCTGAAACATATGTGTTTACAAGCTTTTCTTCCCCCTAAAGTGATGCTCCACTTCTATATTTTTCCTAGTAGACTGTAGAGTATCACAGAATAATTAAGAAATCTGTCTTTTGAATCAGAGTCCCTAAATTTAAATCTGCTACATATTAGCTCAATTTCCTTATGACCCTGTTTCCCCATTCTTAAAATGGAGATAATAGTAGTCCTTAGAATACATGCTTGGCAAGAAAATTAAATGAGTTATTGTCATGTAGGTTACCAGGAATTTATGAAGAACTTAGAGCCTGCCGATAATCTCATTATTGTTAGAATGAGAGTTCCTTAAAGACAGAAACAATATCATATTTCAGGCACATCCCTTGTACATGCACCAGTGCCTTTCTGCTAGTAGAATAAACATTCTAAAATGTGCCTGGTTTAGATGATCTAAATTTTTAGCTGAAATTAAAAAGTGTGTCTATGTGTTTGTGTGTGTAAACATCTTACCCTGAATTACCCTGGCATGCCTTATATTGAATGACAAAAGTAAGCATCCAACAGCTTACTTATTCAAAATCAGGATTATTTTATATTTCATAGGGTACAGCTAATAAGGATGACACTAAAAGCCCATTCAACTACACATGTGTGACTGACTCTGAGGCCTGCTGCTCTGTGCGGTTGTCCCTTTTCAGGGTGGATGTGGCTGACAGCATATAAAATGGTGATGACACCTTCTAGTTTGTACCTTGGCAGCTTTGGTGTTTTAAGTGTCACTTGTTTATACCAGGAGATAGCCTATGGTTCCACTCTCAAAAGAGGATCCAAGTAAACAAGATGTGAGTCACAGAAGCCTATGTTTAGCCACTTCTTACAATGACTACTCTTATTCTCTCCACATGAGCCTTGGGGGAATGTAGGGGTGAAGGTGCATTTGTCAGGAGCCTATTTCTTTCAAGGTGGTTATAGGCTGTGTGTTGTTTAGCAGCCACAAGTCCACTCATTATTTTAGCATTAGTACTTTAATCTGTTGTGGTGAAATTATCCTAGATGCTCCAATGAAACAGTCTATCCCCAATACTAACTGTGGAACTTATGACCTCTGTTGTGTTGCTCAGCACCATCTCCTGCTGGTCATGATAGTTTGATAGATGAAGGACATGGTCCAAATCAGCCAATGAAGTCAATGTAATCCAATTTCAGAGCTTTTCCTTGAGTTACTGGGGAAAGAAAACTTCCCCTTATCAGATGATACAGGCAAGAGAAGGTGTACCAGATGGAACTGTGACCAATATTCTGTAAATAATGAAGGCTTGAGAATAGAGCCTATTTTAGGGATACAGTTTAGAAAGATTGGAGATGGCATACTTATTTTATGTTTAAATAATTTGAGACCTCTATCAATCCGTAATTAAGATTAATACACATTGTACTTTTCAGTTTTAAACTAATAAACACTTTTTTCTCTAAGTAGATTTCACCTAGCATTTTGCTACTTGTAACAAAAACTATACTGAGAGTTTGCTATTGTTGCTGTGCTTCTTAATGTCTTAACTTCTTAGTCTTGCTTTAATGAAGCAAATTTGAGTAATACTATGAATTAACGTTCCAGGTGGCTCAGTGGTAAAGAATCTGCCTGCCAATGCAAAAGATGTAGGAGATGCGGGCTCTATCCCTGGGTCAGGGAAAATTCCTTTGAGGAGGAAATGGCAACCTGCTTCAGTATTCTTGCCTGGGAAATCACATGGACAGAGGAGCCTAGTGGGCGGCAGTCCATGCAGCTGCAGAGTCAGACACGACTGATAATATGCGAGAGGTTCAAGGGCTGCCAGGTTATTACCTGCTTTTGCCTGAATCGGTAAACACGCTAACATTTGCTCTGCATTCTTATCTGCTAAGGTGAAATACCAAAGCATAACAAAGAAAAGTCCCATACAATGGTTACTAATATTCATTTTTGTGGTTGTGGTGTTTAGTCACTAAGTCATGTCCTACTCTTTTGTAACCCCATGGACTGTAGCCAGCCAGGCTCCTCTGTCCATGGGATTCTCCAGGCAAGAATACTGGAATGTGTTGCCATTTCCTTCTCCAGGGGATCACCCTGACCCAGGGATCGAACCTCCATCTCTTGCATCTCCTGCATTGGCAGACAGGTTCTTAACCAGCTGAGCCATTGGAGAATGGCAAGAATATATTAGAAATATGTAAAATACTTTAAAACCCATTTTTTTTAAACATCTTTGCAAGACTTACATTTATCACTACATATATTAACATTCAAAATCCTTGCTTTGTTTGAACTAGTAAAACAAAATGAGATGTGATAGTTAGCCAAGAATTAATTTTTTTTCAGTCATTGACATGGCCATTTTTAATGACACATTTATTTTCTAAGAATTTGATGATAATGCATTCTTTCTGGAACAGTATTACTTACTGTGTTTCTGTGTGCCTTGCTAGTTACCAAAGCTCCACCTAGATCAGATACTGTAGTGATTTTGCCTGTCCTCAAATGGCCTATATTTGCATGCATCTCAATATCTTCTACAGCTTTTAAACTACCAGTGATAAAACACAATGAGTCATTGTTTCATGGTTTTACTTTAAGGTTTGCTGTAGTGAGAGGATAATTAGTAGAAAGTGACCTCACAAGGGTGGTATTTCTTTTTCTCATAAATACTATGAGATGACTACAAAATATTTTGTGTCTTTTTCATATCAAAATAAAATAATACTCCTGCTATAGTCTCTCTTTTATAATATGCCCCCTTTTCACAATCTGTATAAACTGACATTTACTGTGATGTTACCCTTTATGTTGGGAAAACCCTAGCCTTAGTGTGTGATGTGTGTTTTGGAGGGGCAGGAGAGCTTAATGGTGTTCTTTGTTTTGTGATTTAAATTAAGTCTTAGTATTTCCACTAAATCTTTCCAAACTGAAATGTGAATTCCCCAGGTTGGTAGGTGCCCAATATGTTGCTGGAAAAGAATGAAGAAATGACTCCAGAAAGAATGAAGAGATGGAGCCAAAGCAAAAACAACACCCAGTTGTGGATGTGACCGGTGATGGAAGTAAAGTCTGATGCTGTAAAGAACAATATTGCATAGGAAACTGGAATGTTAGGTCCATGAAGCAAGGTAAATTGGAAGTGGACAAACAGGATGTGGCAAGAGTAAACATTGACATTTTAGGAATCAGTGAAATAAAAAGGACTGGAATGGGTGAATTTAACTCAGATGACCACTATATCTACTACTATGGGCAAGAATCCCTTAAAGAAATGGAATAGCCATTATTGGCAAAAAAAGAGTCTGAAATGCAGTACTCGGATGCAGTCTCAAAAAAGACAGAATGATCTTAGTTAGTTTCTAAGGCAAACCATTCAATATCACAGTAATCCAAGTCTATGCCTCAACCAGTAATGCTGAAGAAGCCAATGTTGAACAGTTCTATGAAGACCTACAAGATCTTCTAGAAACAACACCCCCAAAAGATGTCCTTTTCATTATAGGGGATTGGAATGCAAAACTAGGAAGTCAAGAGATACCTGGAGTAACAGGCAAATTTAGCCTTGGAGTACAAAATAAAGCAGGTCAAAGGCTAATACAGTTTTGCCAAGAGAATGCACTGATCATAGCAAACTTCCTCTTCCAACAACACAAGAGAAGACTCTACACATGGACATCACCAGATGGTTAATACCAAAATCAGATTGACTATATTCTTTGCAGCAGATGATGGAGAAACTCTATACAGTCAGCAAAAACAAGACTGGGAGCTGACTGTGGCTCAGATCATGACCTCCTTATTTTCAAAATCAGACTTTAATTGAAGAAAGTAAGGAAAACCACAGGACCTTTCAGGTTTGACGAAAGTAAGGAAAACCACAGGACCTTTCAGGTTTGACCTAAATCAAATCTCTTACAATTATGCAGTAGAAGTGACAAACAGATCCAAGGGATTAGATTTGATAGACAGAGTGCCTGAGGAACTCTTGATGGAGGTTTGTGACATTGTACAGGAGGCAGTGATCGAGATCTTCCCCAAGAAAAAGAAGCAAAATGGTTCTCTGAGGAGGCCTTGCAAATAGCTTAGAAAAGAAGAGAAGCTAAAGGCAAAGCAGAAAAGGAAAGATATACCCATCTGAATGCAGAGTTTCAAAGAATAGTGCAGAGGGATAAGAAAGCCGTCCTCAGTTATCAATGCAAAGAAATAGAGGAAAACAATAGAAGGGAAAGATTAGAGATCTCTTCAAGAAAACTAGAGATACCAAGGGAACATTTCATGCAAAGATGGGCACAATAAAGGACAGAAATGGTATGGACCTAACAGAAGCAGAAGATATTAAGAAGAGGTAGCAAGAATACACAGAAGAACTGTACACAAAAGATCTACACAAAAGACCCAGATAACCATGATGGTGTGATCACTCACCTAGAGCCAGACATCCTGGAATGCAAAGTCAAGTGGGCCTTAGGAAGCACCAGTATGAACAAAGCTAGTGGAGGTGATGGAATTCCAGTGGAGGTATTTCAAATCCTAAAAGATGATGCTGTTAAAATGCTGCACTCAATATCCAGCAAATTTGGAAAACTCAGCAGTGGCCACGGGACTGGAAAAGGTCAGTTTTCATTCCAATCCCAAAGAAAGTCAATGCCCAAGAATGTTCAAACTACTGAACAATTGCACTCATCTCACATGCTAGAAATGTAATGTTCAAAATTCTCCAAGCTAGGCTTCAACAGTATGTGAAATGTGAACTTCCAAATGTTTAAGCTGGATTTAGGAAAGGCAGAGAAGAAAAAAAGGCAGAGGAACCAGAGATCAAATGGCCAACAACCGTTGGATCACTGAAACAGCAAGAGAGTTCCAAAAACAACACCTACTTCTGCTTTATTGACTACACCACAGCCTTTGACTGTGTGGATCACAACAAACTGTGGAAAATTCTTAAAGAGATGGGAATACCAGACCTCCTTCCCTGACTTCTGAGAAATCTGTATGCGGGTTAAGAAACAACAGTTAGAACTGGACATGGAACAACAGACTGGTTCCAAATTGGGAAAGGAGTACGTCAAGGCTGTATATTGTCACCCTGCTAATTTAACTTGAATGAAGAGTACATCATGAGAAACACTGGGCTAAATGAAGCACAAGCTGGAATCAAGATTGCCAGGAGAAATATCAGTAACCTCAGTTATGCAGATGACACCACTCTTATGGCAGAGAACAAAGAAAAATTAAAGAACCTCTTGATGAAAGTGAAAGAGAAGACTGAAAAAGTTAGTTTAAAACTCACCATTCAGAAAACCAAGATCATGGCATCTGTTCCCATCACTTCATTGCAAATAGATGGGGAAACAATGGAAACATTGACAGACTTTATTTTCTTGGGCTCCAAAATCACTGCAGATGGTGACTGCAACCATGAAATTAAGATGCTTGCTCTTTGGAAGAAAAGCTATGACCAACCTAGACAGTGTATTAAAAAGCAGAGACATTACTTTGCCAACAAAGATCCATCTAGTCAAAGCTGTGGTTTTTCCAGGAGTCATGTACAGATGGGAGAGTTGGACTATAAAGAAACCTGAGTGCCAAAGAATTGGTGCTTTTGAACTGTGGTGTTGGAGAAGACTCTTGAGAGTCTCTTGGACTGCAAGGAGATCCAACCAGTCAATCCTAAAGGAAATCAGTCTGAATATTCATTGGAAGGACTGATGCTGAAGCTGAAGCTCCAATCCTTTGGCCACCTGATGGGAAGAACTGACTCATTTGAAAAGCCCCTGATGCTGGGAAAGATTGAAGCTGGGAGGAGAAGGGGAGAAGATTAGATGGCTGGATGGCATCACTGACTCAATGGACATGAGTTTAAGTAAGCTCTTGGAGTTGGTGATGGACAGGGAAGCCTGGCGTGCTTCAGTCCATGGGTCGCAAAGAGTTGGACACAACTGAGTGACTGAACTGTACTGACTAGTGTTTCCAAGGGATGCCTAGTGTGCCATGGAATTACAACACTTGCATTGCAACAACTATTGCTACATTCTCTGAGCTGTTACTTCAAGGATACCCATATTTGAGACTTTTCTACCCTATTTGCTTCTATGGGTCCTTGAATAAACATATTCCATATACCCATATACCCTGCTTTGGCCTACGAATGTTGTTGAAGTGTTTCCTCCTGTGTTCTTATGATCAAACATGGGTCAATGGCAGAAAAATAAGAGAAGTCAAGCCAGACATAGCCAGGTCAAGAAAGCTAAGCATCTAGTACCTAATATTAAATAAAATGTAAATATTTCTGAGGAATTCAGCTAGAAACTTATGTCCTAAATAGTACCAGAGTAAGAAGTCTCACTATGACTAAAAATTTATAACTATGATTTTCTATCCAGCTTTAGACCCTTGTGGCTGAAACTCTCATTGAAGATTTATGTGGCTTCTTCTGTAAATAGCTCAAGTAATTAGTATCGATGTTTACTAGAGTGAGCCTAATTGTAGCACAAGGCAAAAAATATCTACATTAACTATTTTTCAGAGAATTAGCTCTCAAATTCTTCCTTCTCCAACCCTAACCCACCCCATCCCCCTCCAAAAAATCCCTATGCTTGACCCCAGAGGAGACTAATGTCTGTTAAGCCACATAATCAGGAGCAGGGTTACAAATGTCTGTATATATTTTCACTTAGCACAAAAGTTTGTCCTTTAAACAAGAAAGTCTAACTATGGCTTAGATATACCTACTTGCTGATACTATAGTAATGCCCCTCAGTAAAGCTACTCTGCTTTAGTAATATAAAATCTTCAAGTTCTATATGTTAACTCAAAAAATATTTACTGTATCTTCTTCATTCTTATCTCTGAAAATTATTGCAGTGAAAAAGTATAATTTAACCCCCTTTCTCACAGTCTTTTCCCAAGTTTGCCTAGATTCGGTAGAAAGTATATTTTCTAAGTAATGTGTAGAACACTAATGACATGCCAGGTCCAAACCAAGTAGACTCCACTGCACCAAAAACCAAAATAAAAGAGAAAAGGTTATGATTATTTTAGTAGATAAAAAAAAGCAGTTGACAAAGTTCAATATAATTTAGGGGGGAAAAAAACTCTCAGCAGAGTAGGAAAAAAACACTCTCCTCAGTCTGATAAAGGATGTGTGTGAAAACCTGCAACTCACATGATACTGAAGACTGAATGCATTCTTCTTCAAATTTTGATGAGATTTTGATTCCCAGTAGAAGTAGTAGAATGCAGAGCTTAAGAAAATGACTATGGAGTTAGATACCCAGGGTTTGAAATCAAGCCTCTACACTTGCTGCTTTTTGTTAATCTTTGACAAATTATTTACACTAAGTTTTAAATTCTTTTTGTGTGAAATGGAAAATAATAATATAAAATGCTTCATTTATTACTGGTTATGTTTTTAAATAAGATAAAATACTTGGTTTGGAGCCTGGGATGTCATTAGTGTTCCATATGTTACTTAGAAAATATGCTTTCTACCAAATCTTATGCAAACGTGGGGAAAGACTATGAGAAAGGGAGTTAAAGAAATCTGTGTATAAAAGTCAAGCAAGTATTGGACTTTTTGTTTTTGTCTCTCAAAGGGTTATTTTTATAGATTATACTCCACTAAATGTTATTCCAAATAATGGCTATTATTCCCTGTGCCAAACAGTATATCCTTGGAAACAACATTGTAAATCAGCTATGTGTGCTTAGTCGCTCAGTCGTGTCTGACTGTGACCCCATGGACGGCGCCTGCCAGTCTCCTCTGTCCATGGGATTCTCCAGGCAAAAATACTGGAGTGGGTTGCCATGCCCTCTCCCAGGGGATCTTCCCAACCCAGGGATTGAGCCGGGGTCTCCTGCATTGCAGGCAGATTCTTTACTGTCTGAGTCACCCAGGAAGCCCACTCAAATGACTGAGATCACTAATTTTTTAAAAATGCATGCACCTGTAGACAATTGCCATAAGAATATTTTAAAGTAAAAATGATTTACCAGATGTTCTAACCTCTTAGGATATGTTAATGGTTGAACTGTGTTCCCCCAAATTGATATGTTGAAGTCCTAACCTCCAATCCCTCAAAATATGGCTTTATTTGGGGATGGGGTTTCTAAAGAGGTAATTAAATTAGAAGGAGGTAATTAGGGTGGACCCTAATCCAGCATGATTGGTTTCCCTATGAGAAGAAGTAATTTGAACTTAGAAAAAAATACAGCACAAAAACCATGAGAAAGTATATGGAGAAGTTGCCATTTACAAGTCAATGAAAGGAGCCTCGGGAGAAACCAATGCAGCTAGCACCTTGATCTAGAATTTATATCCTCCAGAACTGTGAGAAAAAGCAAAATTCTGTTGTTTAAGCCATCAGGTCTCTTTCTCTAGTACTTTGTTATAGCAGCTGTAGAAACTGAATTCAGGAAACATTTTCTTGAACTTGTTTATCAGGTAGCATATTACCTATCATAGATTTCAGATTCTGTGATGAAATTCAAGTGAGGGAGGCTAACCATTTTTTATGCCTCAAAGGCACATCTTATGGTATTGCACATGTTTATTTACCTGCCTTAATGAAAATAAACGTTAGTATTCTTTGACACCGGGTGTTTAATCGAATTTTATCCAGTACTGGAAATTTGCTTGCTTCAGGTAGTTTGGGGAATCAATTCTGTAACCAAGTAGGAATTTCTATAAATTCTATCTAATTTATTACCTTACCATAAAAATGTTTAAGGAAGATCAATGTCAAATTTTTTTATACAAGGCAGGTACTATGATAATAAAACAAAATGACAGTAAAAATAACATTTTAAAGATCACTGCAATTCAGTGTTGCTAGCTGGCTTCTTCCTTTTCTTTTTTCTCCATTGAAAGAAGCAAACTAGTTGCAACGATAGGAAATTGGTTTATCGTTCTAATAATTGACCTGTAGGATAAATAAATCAAGAGGAAACAGTCCTCTAATGTGAAGTAAAGTTCTTAAGAGAGTTGGACAAGCAAAGAAAGACATCTACTTATAATGACAAGATAGAAAAGAGTAGATTAGGTAAAAGAGAAACAGAAAAAGGAAAAATTCGGGAGTCGTAACACTGTTGTTCTTAGAACATGAATGATGTTTTGAGCCCAGACCTTGCCTGGCTTCCCTGTATGAATAAACAACTAGTCTAAATTCCAAAAAGTAGTCAAGCCATGTCTGAGAGGTACTCCTAATATAACATCCATCACCATTCATAAACATCTCAATAGCTAGTAGCACCTATTACTGTCTTGAGACCAAGAATAAGAAGATTTTATGTTTATGTAAAACATAAAATTAATGTTTATTAATTCCATATTTGTCACAGAATCTGTGTATTTTCTAAATGCTTAATAAATGTGGTCAGTGCTTGAGGTTGCCTTAGAAAACACTGGAGTGATTCCTATCCTTTGCCCTCAATACTTGTAGCTAATTCAGGGGCCAAGTGGAACAGTATCCATTATAAATGACACAGTTTTATAAACAGGCATTTCAAATGCCATAGACATCTGAATTAGCATTTTCTTCCATTCCATAATTACTTAATTATTATCAATTAAGTGTGTGACACAAGCATATGGTAGCTTCCCATCTGTTCATTTCTTCCTGTCAATTTGTTATTATCATTAATTTAGTTGATGGTGAAAGTATTTAACAAAATCAAATTAATTAATAACAATCCACTAGGTCAAGGCCTTTCTCTTTGCATGTCATGCTTATTCATCAGTAGCTGACTTCTATGATGTCATCAAAGGTGAGTACAGTAAAATATTTTGGAGACTGAAACTAAAGTTGTAAACTATTCAAAGATTCCTAAATTTAAGTCATTCCTAATTCCTGAGTAATATCACTTTGAGTAATTTAAACATTCCAAATATAACTTCCCTTGAGTTTTTTTCAGGTTTTATTTTATGGAAATAAAAAATATAAATTATTCTAGGTAGTACATTTTTGTCTTATAAAACATGAATGTCCCTTATAGTGCAGTGTGGTGGGAAGAAACTCTAGCCTTGAGTACTAGCTCCCCTCTAGTGAAAACTATTTCTGAATTTTTATGACAACCTGCTTCTCTCTATTCTGGTGAAGAAAAGCGATTGGATTACTGGATATGCATCAGTTATCAAATTCAGTGTCAAGGTAAAGAGGTTGATGTATCTACTGGAAAACACGTAATTTTAAATATATTTTATGAAAGGCTTAGTGCAGTACTTGGGTGCAGTCTCAAATGACAGAATGCTCTCTGTTCGTTTCCAAGGCAAACCATTCAATATCACAGTAATCCAAGTCTATACCTCAACCAGTAATGCTGAAGAAGCTGAAGTTGAATGGTTCTATGAAGACATACAAAATATTCTGGAAATAACGCCTAAAAAAAGATGTCCTTTTCATTATAGGGGATTGGAATGCAAAACTAGGAAGTCAAGAGATACCTGGAGTAACAGGCAAATTTGGCCCTGGGGTACAAAATGAAGCAGGGCAAAGGCTAATACAGTTTTGCCAAGAGAACACACTGGTCATAGCAAACTTCCTCTTCCAACAACACAAGAGAAGACTCTACACATGGACATCACCAGATGGTCAATACTGAAATCAGATTGATTATATTCTTTGCAGAAGATGATGGAGAAACTCTATACAGTCAGAAAAAACAAAACCAGGAGCTGACTGCGGTTCAGATCATTAACTCCTTATTGCCAAATTCAGACTTTAATTGAAAAAAGTAGGGAAAACCACTAGACCATCCAGGTATGGCCTAAATCAAATCCCTTAAGATTATACGGTGGAAGTAACAAAATGAATTCAAGGGATTACATCTGATAGACAGAGTGCCTGAAGAACTCTGGATGGAGGTACATGACATTGTATAGGAGGCAGTGACAAAGATCATTCTTAAGAAAAAGAAGTGTAAAAAGGCAAAACAGTTGTCTGAGGAGACCTTACAAAGAGCTGAGAAAAGAAGAGAAGTTAAAAGCAAAGCAGAAAAGGAAAGATATACCCATCTGAATGCAGAGTTCCAAAGAATAGCAAGGAGAGATAAGAAAGCCTTCCTCAGTAATCAATACAAAGAAATAGAGGAAAACAATAGAAGGGAAAGACTAGAGATCTCTTCAAGAAAACTAGAGATACCAAGGGAACATTTCATACAAAGATGGTCACCTTTGGACCTAAGAGAAGCAAAAGATATTAAGAAAAGGTGGCAAGAATACACAGAAGAACTATACACAAAAGATCTTCATGACCCAGATAATCATGATGGTGTGATCACTCAGCTAGAGCCAGACACCCTGGAATGCAAAGTCAAATGGGCCTTAGGAAGCATCAGTATGAACAAAGCTAGTGGGGGTGATGGAATTCCAGCTGAGCCATTTCAAATCCTAAAAGATGATGTTGTAAAAATGCTGCACTCAATACCCAGCAAATTTGGAAAACTCAGCAGTGGCCACAGGACTGGAAAAGGTGTTTTCATTCCAGTCCCAAAGAAAGGCAATGTCAAAGATGCTCAAACTACTGCACAATCGCACCCATCTCACACTATAGAAACATAATGCTCAAAATTCTCCAAGCTAGGCTTTAACAGTACATGAATCAAGAGCTTCCAGATGTTCAAGCTGGATTTAGAAAAGGCAGAGGAACCAGAGATCAAACAGCCAACATCCGTTTGATCCTTGATAAAGCAAGAGAGTTCTAGAAAATCATCTACTTCTGCTTTATTGACTATGCCAAAGCCTTTGACTATGTGGATCACAATAAGCTGTGGAAAATTCTTCAAGAGATGAGGATACCAGACCACCTTCCCTGCCTCCTGAGAAATCTGTATGCAGGTCAAGAAGCAAGAGTTGGAACCGGACATGGAACAAGGGACTGGTTCCAAATTGGGAAAGGAGTATGTCAAGGCTGTATTTGTCATCCTGCTTATTTAACTTAAACACAGAGTGCATCATGCCAAATACTGAGCTGGATGAAGCACAAGCTGGAATCAAGATTAACCTCAGATATGCAGATGACACAACTCTTAGGGCAGGAAGCAAAGAGGAACTGAGGAGCCTCTTAATGAGAGTGAAAGAGGAGAGTGAAAAGTTTGGCTTAAAACTCAACATTCAGAAAACTAAGATCACGGCATCCAGTCCCATCACCTCAGGCCAAATAGAGGGGGAAACAATGAAAACAGAGACTATTTTTTTGGGCTCCAAAATCACTGCAGATGGTGACTGCAACCATGAAATTAAAAGATGCTTGCTCCTTGGAAGAAAGCTATGACCAATCTAGACAGCATTTTAAAAAGCAGATACATTATTTTGCCAACAAAGGTCCATCTAGTCAAAGCTATGGCTTTTCCAGTAGTCATGTATGAATGTGAGAATTGGATCATAAAGAAAGCTTAGCACTGAAGAATTGATGCTTTTGAACTGTGGTGTTGAAGAAGACTCTTGAGACTGCAAGGAGATTCAATCAGTCAATCCTAAAGGAAGTCAGGCCTGAAGATTCATTGGAAGAACTGATGCTGAAGCTGAAACTCCAATACTTTGGCCACCTGATGCAAAGAACTGACTCACTGGAAAAGGTCCTGATGCTGGGAAAGATTGTAGGCAGGAAGAGAAGAGGACGACAGAGGATGAGATGGTTGGTTGGCATCACTGACTTGATTTACATGAGTTCGAGCAAGCTCTGGGAGTTGGTGATGGACAGGGAAGCCTGGTGTGCTGCAGTGCATTGGATTGCAAAGAGTCAGACACGACTGAGTGACTGTACTAAATGGAACTCAGTGTGTATCTGTTAACTGGAGAAAGAAATCACAACCCAATCCAGGTTTCTTGCTTGGAAAATTCCATGGACAGAGGAGCCTAGTGGGCTATAGTTCATGTGGTGCAAAGAGTCATAGATGATTGAGTGACTGAGTATGCACACATGTATCTGTTAATCCAAGACATGATTTAATTGGTTCTTCCAATTTGGTAACCATAAGTTTGGCTTCTATATCCGTGAGTCTATTTCTATTTTGTAAACTTCATCTGGATCATCTTTTTAGGTTCCATATATGAGTGATTTCATATGATATTTGTCTTTCCCCTTCTGACTTACTTAATATGATAATCTTTAGGTCCACCCATGTTGCTGCAAATGGCATTATTTCATTCTTTTTTTTGTGGCAGAATAATATTCCATTGTATATATGTACCACATCTTCTTTATCCATTCATCTATTGATGGACACTTAGGTTGCTTCCATGTCTTGGCTATTGTAAATAGTGCTGCTATGAACCTTGGGGTGCCTGTATCTTTTTGAATGAGAGTTTTTATTTTTTAGAGATATATTCCCAGGACTGGGATTCCTGGATCATATGCTAGTTCTATTTTTAGTTTTTCAAGGAACCTCCATATTGTCCTCCACTGAGGCTGCACCAATTTACATTCCCAGTCACAATGTAGAGGTCTTCCTTGGTGGCTCAGTGGTAAAGAATCCGCCTACTACTGCAAGAAATGTGGGTTTGATCCCTGGGTCAAGAAGATACCCTGGAGAAAGAAATGGTAACCCACTCCAGTATCCTTGCTTGGGAAATCCCATGAGCAGAGGAGCCTGGGGGGTTATAGTCCATAGTGTCGCAAAAGTGTTGGATTTGACTTAGTGACTAAGCAGCAACAACAATTATATAATATATGTAATTATATATATATAATAGTGCTTCATAGCATGGTTTACTGTGGTACATGTTTCATTGGATAATGCATGGAAAAATTTTCAAATACTAATTGCATTTTTGTATTATTATTAATAGTGGCAATTATGATACCCTTACAGACTTTATGTGAGGATACACTGTTGTCCTTCAGGCTATGAGTTCTCTGCTTGGATTCACAGCACTACAACCCAGTTATCCTGATTTGACTGGATGATGCTGAAATTATACCAAGTGACTTAGGTCAAATTGCACTTTCCCACTGAAATTTAATTTGCTTATTATCTTTCAAGAATAATCAGAAACTTGGATTAGATTAAGGTGGGAACTAGCTTGGAAGCCATTCAAAACCCTATAAGACTCTAAACAATGAAAATAAATGATTGAATTTGAAAATTTCCATATAAAAACTACTGCTTCTTTTGAATGCATTCTTATCTCTCATAAAAAACTTTTATCTGGGGAATACATTCATGTCTCTCTAAAGAAATATTTCTAAGAGTAGTAATAAATATAAAAACTATTTTGCATGAGTACCTTAGTTGAAAATATAGCAAAATGAACTTTAATTTAAATGGTGCTGATTCTCTTTCTTAATGTTGTCTGGGCATCTTGCCACTATATTTTCCATTGTGGTAATAATATAGCTAATGAAATAATTATTTGTATGAACAACCATCTTTCACTGATTTTTCCATCTGCTTTATTTTTATTGTGCCATATGATTATATAACAATCATTCTGATTATTTTGTTTCTCAATGATATTTTTAATAAAATTTCACAGTCAAAGGAATTGATTATAGCCTTTGGCATTAAAATAGCAATGAAATCATTGTCCACAAATAGACATCACCTAGGTCTTTGAAAAAAATTAAAGTATATTAATATAATGAACGTTAAGTTGAATCAAATTCCTTGTATAGTTGTATGTGAATTGAGCTTTTAAAAAAGTTATACGCCTAATATTCAGTCTAGGAATGTAAAAACCTATTTCAGACACCCCAAAAATTAAACAACAGGCAACTGAGAATGCATGCTTTAGCAAGGATGAAATATTAATCAGTGATTTCATTTGACAAGAAACTCCTGGTCTTTTGAAACTGTAACATAAAATGCAGACATTTGTGACTATCTAAGCATTTCTAATGATTGACTCCATCAATAGCAAATAATGATTTTGTTTTTAAGTAAACTATCACTCATTTTCTTTTTTCTTTAAAGTGAAAGTTAATAATGATTGTCTAATGGAAACGATTAGATTGCTGTACATTCTTTCCCTGTGAATTAGTGATTTTGTTTGAGTCACAGAGCCTGACACAGGGGTACACTCTTGATATATTGAATTACTGTGATGTGGGTTAGAGAAGACTCTTGAGAGTCCCTTGGACTGCAAGGAGATCCAACCAGTCCATCCTAAGGAAGATCAGTCCTGAGTGTTCATTGGAAGGACTGGTGTTGAAGCTGAAATTCCAATTCTTTGGCCACCTGATGCGAAGAGCTGACTCATTTGAAAAGACCCTGATGCTGGGAAAGATTGAAAGTGGGAGGAGAAAGGGAAGACAGAGGATGAGATGGTTGGATGGCATCACTGACTCAATGGACATGAGTTTGGGTAAACTCTGGGAGTCGGTGATGGACAGGGAGGCTGGCATGCTGCAGTCTATGGGGTCTCTAAGAGTCAGACATGACTGAGCAACTGAACTGAACTGAACTGAACTGGATCTACACATCTGTATGAATCACACATTTTGATGGTTATGCTGGCAAAGATTTATAGAATTTCCCATTATTGTCTTTCTTACTCATCCCACCATTACTCTTATCACCGATGAAAACGGACAAAAGCATTATAAAGTGATTATGCAGCGTGCGTGTGTGCTAAGTCACTTCAGTTGTGTCAGACTTTGCGACCCCATGGACTGTAGCCTGTCAGACTCCGCTGTCCATGGAATTCTCCAGGCAAGAATACTGGAGTGGTTGCCATGCCTTCCTCCATCTTTCCCGATCCAGGAATCAAACCTGAGTATCTTATGTCTCCTGCATTGGCAGCCGGGTTCTTTACCACTGGGCCCACCTGAGCAGCTCACAGAGCGATTATAAAGTGAAAGTGTTAGTCACTCAGTCGTGTCCGACTCTTCGTGACCTCATGGACTGTAGTCATCCAGGCTCCTCTGTCCATGGAATTCTCTAGGCAAGAATACTGGAATGGGTTGCTATTCCATTCTCCAGGGGATAATATTCCCAACCCAGAGACTGAACCCGGGTCTTCTGTATTGCAGGCAGAATCTTTACCATTTAAGCCACCGGGGAAGCCCCGTCTGATGGAAATAAGCCTGAAGAAGATTTTTTTTTTCCCACCACAGCATTGTTTCCAGTAGCAGGAATCTAGATGTGGGTTCTGAGTTCATCATTCAGGTGATGGATAAATATAATTAAGTGGAGGGCTTCCCTGGTAGCTCAGATGGTAAAGAATCTGCCTGCAATGGGGGAGACCCAGGTTTGATCCCTGGGTCGGGAAGATCCCCTGGAGAAGGAAATGACAACCCACTTCAGTATTCTTGCCTGAAAAATCCCACGGACAGAGGAGCCTGATGGGCTGTAGTCCATGGGGTTGTGAAAAGTCAGACATGACTGAGGGACTAATACACAGAGTAAAAAGCTAGATAAATACACGGTAAGAGGAATAGATAGTTTAGAAGCAGATTGAGTAGAAACAGAAAGAGATCACTAGAAGTATGTGTGCTCAGTCACTTCAATCTGTGCATTCTCAGTGGCTTCAGCAGTGTCCGACTCTTTGTAACCCCCATGGGTTATAACCCACCAGGCTCCTCTGTCCATGGGATTCTCCAGGCAAGAATACTGGAGTGGGTTGCCATGCCCTCCTCCAGGGTGCTCAAGTATACATGCCACTTATAGTTAGTCCAACATACACTCTTGATTGACCCAAAATAACACTGCATATTATTTGCCAAGGATGAATATCTACTTGAAGAAATTTATTAAACTTATTACAGTAGATGTGTATGTAGTAAAATAAATGGTTGATTTAAAAAAAAAATTTTATGTATGCATGTCTGTATGTATTTGCCAAAGTTTAGTTGTAGCAAGGGCGAGAGATGCTCCCTGAAGAGCATGCCTTAATGAAACCAGAGTCTCTTCTATATGCTTAGTTTTAAATTTGAGTTATGTTATACTTGAGTTATGCTAATGAGGTTTTATTTTTAGAACCACTAATTGGTTCTTTCTAAAATCTCCTTGACACTTTCTGTAATTTTGCCTTTCTTTCCGAAGTTTTCCAAAAATTTCTTTTATTTTTATATGTAGTTATTTTAGTTTTATATTTTCAATAATCTATGTCCCTTTGGTCCAGTATCTGATGTTTTCACCTCCCTGTTTCTTCCGGCTTGTCATTTCTGTTTATTCTCAAATGTTCTCGTTTTCCTCTATACAGAATATCTTTGACCTGGTGTTGACCATTTCAAAATCTATTTGTATAGGTCTTGCCTAACCATGTCCACTGTGCTCCTGAAGGCCTTGGTAGTCCAAGGTCTTTAAAACAATCTGATGTCTTGTGCTTCTTTGACCTTCCAGAACATGTGGACACAAGCTGTAAAGTTGCATGATGGATGGTATAATTTCAGCTCTTGCTTGCACTCAGAGTTTATTACTTTGGATTACTACTTCATTTGTGGTGAGTTGAATCCCCAGCATGAGCTCTGGGTTTTGATTTGTACGCCTTTTATTTTGGGAGGTAATCAGAACCAGAAGCGCAATTAAAGAGACTTGATAAGAAAAACAGTTGTGTTCCATTTCCTCTTGAGTTTTGACCTTAGTATATTTTGACCTCAGTGTGTATTTCAGACATTTTGTTCTTAGATTAAAAAAAAAATTATCCAGCATTTTTATTTCAGCACTAAGATGGATCTTAGCAGAAGAAAATTATTAGCAAAAATTAGGAGCCTCTAATTTTAAGCTTTAGCTCTTCTGGAACTTACTTCTATTGGTATTATTACATATGTTTGCAATATTTTTCTAAAATAAATAGTCAATTATCTCAACATTGTCTTATGTTGAGATAGTGATTGTTCATTTTTTATTACATGACATGTATTATTTATTACATCAAATATGTCTATACAGGAAAATATCTTTTCCTGAAATTTCTATTCTTTTAAATAGCTTTATCTTAAAATTTCTGTTTCAGAGCTGTTCTCTCTAAATTACTGTAACTTTTTAGTAGTTTAAAATACATTTAGTCAAGATCTTCTTGTAGTCTTCTGTCAAAATTGCTTCTGTACTTATGCACTAATTTTTCCCTATAAAATTTAAAATTAGCTTTCAGAGTTTCATCAAAATATAACTGAAGTTAAATTAAGATTTTTAGGTTAATTTATAGAGAAATATTACTTTTGTAATATTGAGTATTCCAAAATAATTTCATTTTATTTAGTTGATTTCTGTATGGTTGTCATCCCACATTTAACATTTTGAAGTATCTTAGTTTAGCGTTATTAAGAATAACACTTGCTATGGGCAATTTTGTTCATTTTTTGGGGGGAAATATATCTACGAATTTTCTTGTGTATAAGTAGACATAGGTTTGCTTAATCATTTGGTATATGTAAAACTTTAGTAGATACTACCAAATTGTTTTCCAACGTGGTTAAACACATGTATTTCTCATCAGCATTTTATGAGTTTCAGTTGTTTTAGATTTCATTAATACTTGGCATTGTCTGTTTTTTCATAGTAGTTATCCTGGTGAGTATGTAATGGTTTGTGTTTTGTTGTTCTATGATGAAAAGGAAAATTGTGCACCTTCTTTTAGGCTTATTTGTCATTTGAATATCATTTTGTGTGAAGAGTCTGGTGAATAATCTTATCAGTGGGGTGAGACTTACATCTCTATGTGGAGAACTTTTCTTACATTTTGATAAAATTTTTTGGTCATATATATATGTGTGAGTGTGTGTATATATATATATATATATATATATATATCCCCACCATTTGGGATTTTTTTTACCATATTAATAGCATCTTTTTTTATTCTCAGAAGTTATTAACATTAATCACAACAAACAGTGGAAAATTCTTAAAGAGATGGGAATACCAGACAAGCTTACCTGTCTCATGAAAAACCTGTATGTGGGTCAAGGAGAAATAGTTAGAATCAGAAATAGAACAACTGACTGGTTCAAAATTGGGAAAAGAGTATGATAAGACTGTATATTGTCACTTGCTTATTTAACTTCTGTGCAGAGTTGTTGTTTAGTCGCTAAATTGTGTCTATAGCCCACCAGACTTCTCTTTCCGTGGGACTTCCCAGGCAAAAATACTGGAGTGGGTTGCAATTTCCTTCTCCAGAGGATCTTCCTGATCCAGGAATGGGAACCCAGGTCTCCTGTGTCTCCTGCACTGGCAGGCAGATTCTTTACCACTGAACCATCAGGGAGGACCACTATGCAGAGTACATCATGTGAAATGCTGGGGTGGATGAATCAAAAGCTGGAATCAAGATTGCTGGGAGAAATATCAACAACCTTAGATATGCAGATAATGCTACTCTAATGGCAGATAGTAAAGAGGAGCTAAAGAGCTTCTTGATGAGGGTGAAAGAGGAGAGTGAAAAGGCTAGCTTGAAACTCAACATTCAAAAAAACCCTAAGATTATGGCATCCAGTCCTATCACTTAATGGCAAATAGAAGGGGAAAAAGTAGAAACAGTGACAGATTTTTATTTTCTCCAAAATCACTGCAGACGGTGACTGCAGCCATGAAATTCAAAGACACTTGCTCCTTGGAAGGAAAGCTATGACAAACCTAGACAATGTATTAAAAAGCAGAGACATCACTTTGCTGACAAAGGTCTTATAGTCAAAGCTATGGTTTTTCCAGTAGTCATGTAAGGATGTGAAAGCTGAACCATGAAGAAGGCCGAACACGGAAGAATTGATGCTTTTGAAGCCTGGTGCTGGAGAAGACTCTTGAGAGTCCTTTGAACTGCAAGGAGATCAAACCAGTCAATCATAAAGAAAATCAACCCTGAATTCAGATTCACTGGAAGGACTGATGCTGAAGGTGAAGCTCCAATACTTTGGCCACTTGATGTGAAGACCTGACTCATTGGAAAAGACCCTGATGTGAGGAAAAATTGAAGGCAAAAGGAGGAGAGGGTGGCAGAGGATGAGATGGTTAGAAAGCATTACTGACTCAATGGACATGAATTCAAGAAAATTTGGGGAGATAGTGGAGGACAGAGGAGCCTGGCATGCTGCAGTCCATGGGACCACAAAGAGTTTGAAACGAGTTAGCAACTGAACAACAAAAAACAACTGAATGTGAGCTTTTATCTTGAGTGTGAGCTGAATATTAGCAAATGCTTCCTTATTTCTCAAGATGAGAATGATTTTCTTTTCCCTCTTGTTGGTGGTGAGTTTAATCACCAAGTTGTGACTGACTCTTGTGATCCCATGGACTGTAGCCCACCAGGCTCCTCTGTCCGTGGGATTCTCCAGGCAAGAAGACTGGAGTGGGTTGCTATTTCCTTCTTCAGGGGATCTTCCTGGCTGGGAGACTGAACCCAGATCTCCTGCATTGCAGGCAGATTCTTTACCCACTGAGCTATGAGGGAAGCCCTTCCCCCCATGTATCTGATAACCATTCGGCTTTTCCAATTTTAAACATCAACTTACATCCCCATAATAAAAATAATTTATGCATGATGTACTACATGAATTTTACCCAGTTGTAGTAAACAAATATATAAATTGCACAAATTTATATTTTGGCAGAAGTATCTTCTGTGAAAACATGAGCGCAAACTAATGACCATAGTCATTAGTCCCCCAAATTCCTCATGCCTGTGTATGTGCTGTTGCTTCAGTCAGGTCCTACTCTGCGACCCTATGGACCGTAGCCCCCCAGGCTCCTCTGCCATGGGATTCTCCAGGCAAGAATAGTGGAATGGGTGGCCATGCCCTCCTCCAGGGCGTCTTTCTGACCCAGGGATCAAACCTGTGTCACTTACGTCTCCTGCATTGGCAGGCAGGTTCTTTACCACTAGGGCCACCTGGGAAGCCCGAATTCCTCGTCCCCTTTAGCAATTATTTTTCCCATGCTTCCCAGTCTCATCCTGTCTTCAGACAACCATTAACATACTTTTTGTCACTATATGGTCTCTAAAATTTCATTTAAGTGATAGCATACACTATGTGCATTTTTTGGTCTAGCTTTTTGTTTCCCTAGGATATTTACTTTGAGATTCATCTATGCTGTTACAGTTACTGATGGCTCATTTTTCTATATTGCTAAGTACTATGAATGTGCCATAACATGTTTATTGTTTAATCAGTTGAAAGACCTGAGTTATTTTCAAATTTAGGTTATTAAGAACAGTCTACCTTAAAGTGTCACGTATTATACCAATATATATATATCATAAGAACCTTGTAGTAATTTACTTCTGTTTCTTTTCTCTCTCAGCCTTTCTGTAATTGTTTTCATACATAATCTGCATTGACTTCATTGTTTTTATTTCTGCTTAAAGGTCAACATTTGAAAAAGAGACTTGAAAATTCATATTTCCATCTAGAGTAATCTTCTTTCTTCCTAAAGAATTCCTTTGCTATTGCTGGTAGAAAATGAATCTTTATTTCTCTTTTGTTTAAAAAACGTTTTTCACTGGTATTGAATGGTAGTTTTCATCATTTGTCCTTTAATACTTTCTTTAAAGATAACTGGCCACTATCTTCTTGCTTGGATGGTTTCCGACAAGAAATCTTTTTTATTACGTAGTGTACCTTAGTGTATCTTTTTTCTCTTGCTGGTTTCAAAATATTTTCTCTTGTTTACTGCTTTTGAGAAGTCTGCTAATCATGTACTTTGGTGTAATCTTATTCCTGTTTCTTGTTCTTAGGGTGATTAATTCATGGAAAGAAATATCTTAAGTGAATTTAGTGAATTCATTGTTACTTATAAATAACTGAGAAATTAATCTAATAATATTTTGCAAAAAAATCTTCCTTGGAAGTTATAGCTAATATCCTAGAATTGACAATGTAAGCTAATAGGAGGAAATAATTTCAAATATAAGCTTTTCACTGTACGTTTAGTTTCAAATATAAGCTTTACACTGTCCATTACTGAGACTTCACTGTGCCTCAAAATAGTCTACGTAGAAAGAGGAATTTGTTACATATGTGTTATTAAAAGGGGTAGGAAATAGTCTGAGACATTCTGAAAGCTGCTGCTGTTTAAAAGCAGAGTTGTTCTATTCATGTATGTACGTGTGTGTATGTGTTAGAAATAATCCACATAGGTGGTATAATAATCCACATTTGGTAGTATTTTCCAAAACAAGAAAGGCTGACTTATGAATAAATAAAGATTATAGAAAACATAATTAATTCTTCAAGTCCCCATAACTTTCTTCTAAGGTCTTGTGAATGTCAATCCATCGAATTGTATTGTGGCTGTGTTTCCATTAATTATCACCTTCATTAGTCATTCAGCACACGATGATTGCAGCCACTCTGATATTAACAATAGTCAGTGTTGTAAGGCAAATGCCATTAAGCATCATCTTTTTCAAGTCTAAAAATAAACTCAAAAAGCAACCAGTTTTGAATCTGTGATTTTCCTAAATTCTTGATTCCTTGGAAATCATTCTAATGTCCTAAGAATAATCCTAATGTCCTAAGGATAATTGTTTTTTTCAGGAGTAATGAATCAGAGGTGTAACACATTCTAGATTTGACTGGTTTCTGTTAAATTAATATTAAATTTTTAGGGCAAATCTTAGGTGGAAATAGTATATTATCCCTTTTTTATATCATTAAGTTTGATTTACATAGTATTTTGTTTAGAATATTTGTGTCTATGTTCATGAGAGATATTGATCTGCAGTTTACTTTTCTCCTTCCAGTTTTATTACGATATAGTCAACATACAGCTCTGTATAAGTTTAAGAGGTAAAGCATAAGGATTTGACTTGCATAAACCATGAAATGATTACCACAATAAATTTAGTGAACATCCAACACACAATATACATAGTATGTGTACTCAGTCGTGTCCAACTCTTTGAGACCCCATGGGCTGTAGCCCACCAAGCTCCTCTGTCCATGGGATTTACAGGCAAGAATACAGGATTGGGTTGCCATTTCCTCCTCTCAGGGATCTTCCTGACTTGGGGATCTAAACTGCATCTCTTTTATGTTTCCTGCACTGGAGACAGGTTCTTTACCACTAGCACAACCGGGTTACAAATTTTCCAGGCAATAATACTCAAGAGGATTGTCATTTCCTATGCCAGGGGATCTTCCTGACCCAGAGATTGAACCTGTGTTTCTTGCGTCTCCTGCATTGGCAGGTGGATTCTTTACCACTGCACCACCTGGAATCCTACACATCTTAAAATATAGGTGCTCAATTTTGAGTTTAAAAATTTTTAAACAGTTTGATTACTTTTTTTTAATAAGTGTGGAGTCACACTGTTTTTCTAAGCTCTTTGTAAACAGGCTTAAGCAGGAGGAAAAGGTGAAAGTAAAATGTTGGAAGAAAACTTCCAAGATGTTTCCAAAGTTAGTTCTAATTGCTTCACTGCCCCCATTTTTATTTTTTCACTTTCTTCTAAAAACCTGCCTTGTTTTGTCTGCACATGTTGAAACTAGGGTGCCTTTGTGGTTCTGTCTGAAAGTGCACATCCTTCCTACTGTGTTTTTTTTTTCTCTTCTGCATTTCTTGGTGTCTCTTGCTCCTTCTCAATTCACAAGTCTGATCTCATATATATTTTATAGAAATAGACAAGACTGCAGTCAATGGCATACTCCAATTTATCTCATGGTTACATGTTTGTTTTAGCCATTACATTCTTCAACTTGGGAATCAAAAGAAAGGGCAGTGCTCACCTTGGAAGCACATATGCCAAAATAAGAATCATACAGAGATTAGCATGTCCTTTGCAAAGATGATGTAAATTTGTGATACGTTTCATATTTTCCCACCAGTATGAAAAGATGCATCATACATCATTAGGGAATTGGAAAATTTTTTAAAAATGAGATTGTTTCCAAGACCTAGACATTAGAATAACTAAAATCCAAAACACTGTAACATCAAATGCTGGCAAGAATGTGGAGCAACAGAGAAAATATAATCATGCTGGTGGGAATGCAAAATGGTACAACCCCCTTGAAAGACTGTTTGGCAGTTTTTTTATAAAAGTAAACATATTCCTACCATAAGATCCAGAAATCATGTTCCTTGGTATTTGCCCAAGTGAGTGGAAAGCTTATGCCAAGATAGAAACCTGCAGGTGGATATTTATAACAGTTTTAGTCATAGAACTTCAGTAGGTGAATGGATAAACTGGTCCGTCCAGACAATGGAGCACTATTCAGCGAACTATCAAGCTGCGACGAGACACAGAGGAAGCTTAAATGCATATTCGTAAGTGAAAGAAGCCAATCTTAAAAGACCACATACTGTAATGGATCCAGCTGTAAGACATTCTAGAAAAGACAAAACTATAGAGATAGCTAAAAAAATAAAAAAATCAATGGTTGCCAGTGGCTAGACAGGAGGAAGGAATAAGTCAGTGGAACACAGGGGTTTTTTAAAGCAGTGAAACTATTCTGTAAAATACCTGCCACTACATTCATAAAAATCCACACAACATATAACACCAAGAATGGTACAAATGAACTTATTTGGAAAACAGAAATAGATTCACAGCTGTAGAAAACAAATTATCGTTACCAAAAGGGAAAGGAGGCTAGGAGGGATAAATTGGGAGATTGGAGCTGACACACACATGCTTTTATATACAAAATATATAACAAATAAGGACCTTACTGTGTAGCACAGGGAGCTCTGCTCAGTATTATATAATGACCTATGTGGGAAAAAAATCTAAAAAAGAGTGAATATATGTATATGTATCACTGAATCACTATGCTGTACTCTTGACACTTAACATTGTAAATCAACTACAATCTGATAAAATTTTAAAAAAGAGTGAACCCTAATGTAAACTACAGGCTTTGAATGATGGTTATTGTTCTATTCATTGACTCGAAAATGGTGACATAGCAGATTGAGCCCTCTCTTCATGGAGTTCTGATCCTAGTGGAAGATTGAGCCAATAAGATATGTAATAAAAAATTAAATGAAGTGCCTAGCTTATATTTTATATTCCATTCTTTGTGCAACAGTTTTTTCTTGTTCTCTCTCTTCTTTGCAGTGATACAGATGCATACACAGAAATGCACACGTTAACACATACACACACAGCTATGCATTTACCTACTGACCTGGTTGAAGGACCTCAGGAAAATAATGATATCTAGGGATACAACCTCTGCTACTTTATGCCATGGCTAGTTCCCTTCTAAGTGACTTATTTTCCATCGAGATTCCTTGGAATATATTGATCCATGGAAAATTAGTGTTTTATAATAGATGAGAGTAAGAACAGGGGAATATAAGTTGGAAGGGTGACTGGGTGACTATTTTCTATGACCTGGTCTAACTTTGAAAATGCAAATCTCAATTTGTTAAGTCTCAGACAAGAGTATTATTCCAATACATTTTTAACATTACAGCTCTGTTTAAAGTACACCCTGTTCTTCAAGCTCTTTGTCATTTGTGAACATGACTCTAACAACATCAATAAACTTTAATTCCTTAACAGTACAAGCTGTTATAATGCTAAGCTGAATAATTTATGTTCTTCTTTCCTTTGAGTTTTTTAATAAATTAATTTTTTGAAGGCCTGTAATAAGTTATATAATGAGACATGTCAAAAATCTTGAAAAATCTCATAATTAGAGCAAATCTACAAGAAAATGCTTTCTTCGTTTATGTAGATACTGTGTCCTTCCATGGTGGGCTGGTGAGGTGTTAAGTCCCCAGCCTGAGGGGCAAGCTGTGGGCAGCAACTGGGAAAGATGGTGATGAAGGGGGCTGAGAAACCCTATTCCTTTCTCCATTTTCTTTCCACCAAGATATAGTCTCCAGCCAAGGACTGTTGGCTGTTTCCACTGGGGTGTGACCTAGCCGGGTTGTGCAGAATTACCATGATGTTTCCCCTGCTTTTCCACTAGAAAACCAGTCTTATGTGCCAGGCTAAGTTTTCTAAAGGGTTAAGGCCGAGGATGGGCTTCCCTGGTGGCTCAGATGGTAAAGAATCTGCCTGCAGTGAGGGAGACCCAGGTTTGATCCCTGTATTGGGAAGATCCCCTGGAGAGAGAATGGCTTCCCACTCCAGTATTCCTGCCTGGAGAATCCCATGGACAGAGGAGCCTGGCGGACTACAGTCTATGATGTCGAAGAGAGTCAGACATGACTGGGCAGCTAAAATAAAGGGCCGAGGATATTCAATTAGCTACCTTGTTTTAATGAAATGTAAATAGATCTTATAAACAAATCAAAAATAAATAAATGCATAAATAATTAAATAAGTAAGAATGAAAAAGCCCTCTTAATTCTAATTTTATTTCTACCTAGTCTCCAAATCTCCCTTTGAGCTCCATTCCAATGTCATCCTACTTATATTTTTACAATAAATTATTCTTAGAATATAATGGTGTGCTCACTCGGCTGTGTCTGTCTGGACTGTAGAATGTCAGGCTCTTCTGTCAGTAGGATTTTTCAGGCAAGAATACTGAATTGGGTTGCCATTTCCTCTTTTAGGGGATCTTCTTGACCCAGGGATCAAACCTGTGTCTCTTGCATTGGCAGACAGATTCTTTACCACTGAGCCATGGGGCTGCCCAGAATATAGTGGAAGTGTCCATAAAATCTTATCATTCCTGGTTCAACAAAATATGACCACATATTGACAATTTCATTTTTACCCCTTCCCCAAAGAAAATGGTATTGCACAAATAAATGTAGCAATAATACTAGAATCTTTTTTTAAATACCAGAGTCACTAATTTCACAAACGAGTTAGGGTGGAAGCCCTACTGGAAAATAAGATGGAATTAGGTTGGATGTTTCGTCTTTATCCAGTTCTCAGTTGATCGTCTCTTTTTCTGTTACCACAGTCTTCCCTAATCAGCAGCAGTTCGTGCTAGTGTGATTCAGAGTCGAGGAAATCAATTTTTCTTTTTAACATGAAGGTCACAGAATGATTTAAAAATCCATTCACTTATTTAACAGCTTCTCTCTTACTTGGCTGAAAAAACAGTTGGAGAGCCACCTGGCTTTTCCTCAAAGCATCGTAAGGCAGCATGCCCCATGGAGAACAAAAGTGAGTATTCTGTTTTAAATCAAACATCCAGACATTTTCTCACCCAGTAAAAGAAGCTGAAGATTGATTGTTTATTAGTCTCCTAGGGCCATGTTCATAAATTTTCACAAACTGGTGACAGGAAATAATAGTAATGGAATCCATCAATTCTGGGAGCTAGAAGTTTGAAATCAAGGAGCCATCAAGATGAGGCTCCTCTGAAGGCTTTAGGGGAGAAGCTTTGCTTACCTCTTCTGGGCTTCTGGTGGTTACTGGCAGGCCTTGGTATCCTTGGCTGTAGCTGTACCCACTTTACTCCCTGCCTCTGTCTTCACAGACCTTCTTCTTATGTGACTGTATATTCCCTGAATTTTCTTTTAGGGACACTAGTCTTTTAGGGACACTAGACTTTGGACTCACACTAATCTAGTGTGACCTGACTATAACTTAAATAATTACATCTGTAAAGACCGTATTTTCAAAAAAAAAAGACAAAAAAAAAAAAAAAAAAGACCGTATTTTCAAATAAGGTGACATTCTGAGGTTATGAGTAGACATGAATTTTGGAGGGACAGTATTATTGGGTTTCCTAGGTGACTCAATGGTAAAGAATCCACCCGCCAAGGCAGAAGATGCAGGAGACATGGGTTCGATCCCTGGATTGGGAAGATCCCCTGGAGTAGGAAGTGGCAACCCACTTCAGTATTCCTACCTAGAGAATCCCATGGACAGAGGAGCCTGGTGGGCTACAGTCCATGGGGTCACAAAGAGTGAGACATGATTGAGCAACTGAGCATGCATGTGCATTATTTGCCCACTACAATTCTCAAAGTAAATCTAAAACAGGTAAGTCTGGTTGCTAGGGAACTCAGAATAATAAGAAAATTTCTTGTCCTCCATGTGGGAAAAAGTGTCCACCAGTTGGGATTAATTTGGGAGTTATTTCAACTTCAAAGGGTAAGTAAGCATCATCATAAAAACTACAGAAAGTGTTCACTTGTGCCTGAAAACATAACAGGATAACTTTATTCTGTTAACATTTTATAGAGGTTTAATATTAAAATACATAGAATTGGATTACTAATAGAGTAAGAAATGGTTTGGTATCTACATATACCTTATTCACCTCTGGAAAGCATAATAGTTTGGATGCCCATTATCTGTATATAATTTTCTTTTAATCCTTCTGTTTGTCTAATTATCTTAGGCACAGTCCCATTGCTAATAAGCATATGGTCATTGCAGTTTATCCAAAGGCATTCGAAAGAAATCACACAGTAAATAGAAACCCTCACTCTTTCTAGAATGTAAAAATATCCAGTTTGGGATTATCGGAATTAAGATAGGAAATCTTGCCTTTAAAAATCCTCTAGCCATTTTGTCGAAGTGATCCAGGCTATTTACTCCAGACAAAGGAAAGAAGATATGATTCTGGAAATTGCACAAATCCAAATCGCCCCTTGTGCAGTAAGAAAAGATTTTGTGACACCTACTGGCGGATAGGAATTTTACTGCATGGTTCTGGAGGATAAGAACAACCTCAGCAGCAACTGCAAAATACTCACTTGCCTTATTTTTCTGGAATAAATTGAAACCAGGTTCTTAGTTCCTGTCAGTGTGGTATGTATAGGGAATCCAGTTTCCCTCTCCTTATTTCCCTCCCCACCCAAAATGTGTGCAGTGGATCTGGGATCTTCAAAAAGTTCAGAAGGTATTAGGAATTTCTTGTGCTTGTTGGTACTGCCAGTCCTCACGGACCTGCTCATGCTCATTGTCCACTCGAGAACGATCCTTTGGAAGCTTTTGTTGGCTTTTCTCCGCCCCCAATTTAGGCTCAGGAGTCTCCTTGGAACCGTAATCCCAGTGTCTCGTCCTGAGCTTCCCTGTGGGCATCAGGGCACTGTCCCTTTCTGAGGTCTGGTCTCCTCCATTGAAGGAGAGGTGGTCTAGTCTGGAAACATCTGTCATCTTGATAACACACCCCCTTTCTAGTTTACGGTGATTCCTTTTTCTGTTCCCCAGGACCTGGCACTTTCACAGCTTTCCCGTCAATGCTTGCCTTCATCTTTTCCTACTCTTGAAATATTCCTTGTTGTTTTCTACATAATGTGTTTCTCTTACCCAAGAGAGAGGGTTCAGATAAGAAATACCCAGACCAGTTAGTTAATTTTTGTTTTTAATTAACCTTTTTGTTTTTCAGATACTTGTAGATTTGTGTGCAGTTGTAAGAAATACTTGAGAGAGATTCCGTGTGTCCCTTACCCAGTTACACCTAATGGTAAAGTCTTGCAGAACTCGAGTGCTTTATCCAACCAGCGCTGTGTAATGTCAGTGTGGTCAAGACAGAGAACGTTCCGTCACCATGGAGTACCCTTTACGTAGCTGTTGTAGAATCTCATCCACTTTCTTCTCATCCACCCCCGTATATCTCCCATCCCCTGATTAACCCGTTATTAACCGCTATTAGTAGTCTGTCCCTCATTTCTATAACTTTAACAAGTTACAATGGAATTCCAGTACAATTCCAGTACAAATGGAATAATTATTTAATCTTTTGTGAACTGCTTTTTTTTTTCCCTCATGGAGTGTCTCCTTGGAAATTCATACAGATTGTTGCTTGTATTTCTGTCAGTATTTTGTTCCTTTTGTTGCTAAGTCGTACCCTAGATCCATGAGTTTGTTGAGGTACTTACCTACTGAAGGGCATCTGAATTACTACCATTTGGGGGTTAGTAATAATAACGTGCTGGACAGCATCACCGACTCGATGGACATGAGTCTGAGTAAACTCCGGGAGCTGGTGATGGACAGGGAGGCCTGGTGTGCTGCGATTCATGGGGGCGCAAAGAGTTGGACACGGCTGAGCGACTGAACTGAACTGAACTGAATAATAATGTTTCTATAGACATTTGTGAACAGGTTTTCAGTGTTCAACTCTCTGTGATAAATGCCTAGGAGTACAATTTCTAGGTCATACGGTAGTTGCATGCTTAGTTTGTAAGAAAGTATTGGCTGACTTTCCGGGATTGCTGCACCAGTTTGCGTCCCAACAATAATGTGTCAGAGGGCCACTTTCTCCACATCCTTGCTGGTATTTGGTGGTGTTAATACATTTTATTTTAGCCATTTTAATATGTATATAGTGATTTCCATCGTTTTAATTTGCATTTCTAGCTGCGACTACTTACTCTCAGCCACCAGAAAAGAGGGCTGTTTTGTGTGGGCCTTTCATTTCCAGTCAGAAAGCAGTATGTTTGCATTCAGTACAACTTCTGTCTTCAAATTAGCACTTGTGTACATGAGATATTTGATGTGTGTAACTTATTCTGTTTTACCTCATTAAGATGATCACAAAAAGGACAATCTCCTCATTCAGTTTCCATGTATTATTAACATGCCTTGAGGAGTTCAGTTTTAGTTATTTTTGTATCCTCAAATCCTGACAGTAAGTTACATATTTGATGAACTAATTAATTGATCTAGTAAGCATATGAGTATATGGACAGGACTTTATGTTTAAACACTAATATACCTAACATTAATATTAGATATTAACATTAGATATTAATTAGATTAATATTAATACTGATACTAATTAGACATTAATATACCCAATATTAATATTACATTTATATATTAGGTTTAAATATTAATACACCTGATATTAATATTAGATATTAATTAGATATTAATATTAGATATTAATCAGATAATATTAACATTAGATATTAATTAGATATTAATATACCTAATATCTGCCTAGCACTTCAGAGATCACTATGGGCTTCAATTTAGATGACTTAAGTTGACATTTATAGAAAAAACCTGAGAGGTAGGTATTTCTAACTCTAGTGTCAGGAACTAGTTCTGCCACTTATTTGCACAATGATCTCAAAATAGCCAAAGCATAATACCTCGTGGTTCTTAATTGTCTAAATGTTGAAACATAGACCCTTATCCCTAACTTGAGCTATAAATTGGAAATAATTGTAGTACTTACAGGATTAAGTCCAGGATCACCTTACACTTGCAGTGCTAGGCACATGGACAACATTTAAAAATATTAGCTAAAGAGACACTGTCAAATAAAATGCAAATATTAAATAAATGCATTATTAGTCATTTACAAGAATAAATTATAACATGAAAATGCATTTTGAGAACACCAAATGCATTACAAGAATAAATTCTAACATGAAAATCATTTTCAGGTCATTTCAGTTCAGTCGCTCAGTTGTATCTGACGCTGTGACCCCATGGACTGCAGCACACCAGGCGTCCCTATCCATCACCAACTCCTGGAGCTTGCTCAAACCCATGTCCATTGAGTGGGTGATGCCATCCAACTATCTCATCCTCTGTCATCCCCTTCTCCTCCTGCCTTCAATCTTTCCCACCATCAGGGTCTTTTCCAATGAGTCAGTTCTTTGCATCAGGTGGCCAAAGTATTGGAGCTTCAGCTTCAGCATCAGTCATTCCGAAGATTATATAGGACTGATTTCCTTTAGGATTGACTGGTTGGATCTCCTTGCAGTCCAGAGGACTCTCAAGAGTCTTCTCCAACACCACAGTTCAAAAGCATCATTTCTTCGGCTCTCAGCTTTCTTTATGGTCCAACTCTCACATCCATACATGACTACTGGAGAAACCATAGCTTTGACTAGACAGACGTTTGTTGGCAAAGCAATGTCTCTGCTTTTTAACAAGCTGTCTAGGTTTGTCATAACTTTTCTTCCAAGGAGCAAGTGTCTTTTAATTTCATGGGTGCACTCACCACCTGCAGTGATTTTGGAGCCCCCAAAATAAAGTCTGTCACTGTTTCCACTGTCTCCCCATCTATTTGGCATGAGGTGATTGGACCGGATGCCATGATCTTAGTTTTCTGAGTGTTGAGTTTTAAGCCAACTTTTCCACTCTCATCTTTCACTTTCATCAAGAGGCTCTTTAGTTCCTCTCTGTTTTCTGCTGTAAGGGTGATGTCATTGGCATATCAGAGGTTTTTTATATTTCTCCCGGCAAACTTGATTCCAGCTTGTGCTTCAACCCGTCCAGCATTTCACATGATGTACTCTGCATTGAAGCTAAATAAGCAGCGTGACAGTGTACAGCCTTGACGTACCCCTTTCTCAATTTGGAATAAGTCCGTTGTTCCATGGCAGGTTCTAACTGCTGATTCTTGACCTGCATACAGGTTTCTCAGAAGGCAGGGAAGGTGGTTTGTTATTCTCATCTCTTTAAGAATTTTCCACAGTTTGTAGTGATCCACACAGTCAAAAGCTTTGGCATAGTCAAAAAGGAAAAAGTAGATGTTTTTCTGGAACTTAAATGCTTTTTCGGTGATCCAACAGATGTTGGCCATTTGATCTCTGGTTCCACTGCCTTTTCTAAATCCAGCTTGAACATTTGGAAGTTCTTGGTTCATGTACTGTTGAAGCCTGGCTTGGAGAATTTTGAGCATTACTTTGCTAGCGTGTGAGATGAGTGCAATTGTTCAGTAGTTTGAACATTCTTGGGCATTGCCTTTCTTTGGGAAGGCAATGGAACCTGGACTTTTCCAGTCCTGTGACCACTGCTGAGTTTTCCAAATTTGCTGGGTATTGAGTGCAGCACTTTCACAGCATCATCTTTTAGGATTTGAAATAATTCAACTGGAATTCCATCACCTCCACTAGCTTTGTTCATAGTGATGCTTCCTAAGGCCCACTTGACTTTGCATTTCAGGATATCTGACTCTAGGTGAGTGATCACACCATCTTGGTTATATGGGTCATGAAGATCTTTTGTGTATAGTTCTTCTGTGTATTCTTGCCACCTCTTCTTAATATCGTCTGCTTCTGTTAGGTCCATACCATTTCTCTCCTTTATTGAGCCCATCTTTGCATGAAATGTTCCCTTGGTATCTCTAGTTTTCTTGAAGAGATCTCTAGTCTTTCCTTTCTATTGTTTTTCTCTATTTCTTTGTATTGATCACTGAGGAAGGCTTTCTTATCTCTCCTTGCTATTCTTTGGAACTCTGCATTCAGATGGTGTATCTTTCCTTTTCTGCTTTGCCTTTAACTTCTCTTCTTTTCTCAGCTCTTTGTAAGCCCTCCTCAGACAACCATTTTGTCTTTTTGCATTTCATTTTCTTGGGGATGGCCTTGATCACTGCCTTCTGTACAATGTCATGAACCTCCTTCCATAGTTCTTCAGGCACTCTATCTATCAGATCTATCAATCATTTTAGTCCCTGTTATATTCATATGTAGGTATACCAATTTCTTAGCAATAAATAAACTATGAGATTAGAAAACATGGGTTTGGGGTGAAAAAAATGAGCAATGATAGAATCAAAGTAGGATTTGATTGTCCCTCCTATGAGACAATCACAGGAGGTCCTAAATGGTTTGGGAGCATTATAAGGCACACTAATGCTTGGAGAAGGACTGTACCTGCTTCAAATATATACAACAAAAGGTCAAAGTGTATAGCATGTGGTAGCAACCTGAGGCATTATTTCTTGGTTGAGCTTAAGTGAATGTCAAAGGCAAGGAGTGCCAAGTCAGAGAGAGCAACAGCTTTAAAGAAGAGAAATAAGTCTGCCTACACAAAACATACCTGCTTAGTAACCACATCTTTGGATCACTGATGCTATAGGCATCAAATAAAACTCACCAAAACAGAGGAAAATTTAGCAAGGTCAGCAATGAAGCTCATGTTGTTTGTTGACAAGATGTATACTGTTGATAAGTAACTTTGTCTTCAAGGAAGTGTATGGTTATTTTATTTTTCAGTCACACACTGCCCTCTCGTGGCAATACTACTGTTTAGCACCACAAAGAGAATGAACTTTGAAGATCCTGCATTTCACCTCCCACTGCACCCCTAAACCTAACAAAATCCCACAGAATTTTATTTTAATTTTTCCTTAGGTAGAAAATGCATGTAGATTTTGTAGGTATATTGATATTTATATTGTATGCATTGAAAGGACTGATGCTGAAGCTCTATCTCCAGTACTTTGGCCACCTGATGCAAAGAGCCAACTCTTCAAAAAAACCCTAATGCTGGGAAAGATTGAAGGCAAAATGAGAAGGGGGCAACAAGGACAAGATGGTTAGATAGCATCACCGACTCAATGGACACGAGTTTGAGCAAACTCCGGCAGACAGTGAAGGACAGGGAAGCCTGGCATGCTGCAGTCTGTAGGGTCACAAAGTGTGAGAGACGACTTAGTGACTGAACAATTAGGCATAAGATATTTCATTCCGTTCCTATAATATCTGGGGAAAACATTGAGAATGAAGTCTGACATTTATTAGAAAGTATGAATAAAGATTTCTACTAATTTTCAAGTGTTTTAATGCCAAATATATTTCTCATTTAAGAATATTTAATTTGGTTCATCTAGGGATATTTATATAGCTTAATTATTCTACTTCCCAATACATACTTAGTCAAAATAAAAAATATATTACTTTTTGATTTAATCATCAGTGTAAAATTTTCATCATTTAATACCAGAATAGAAAAATGGGTCTTAAATTTTCTTGTAACTTTATCCAGAGTGAGAAGAAAGATTCTTTTCCCTTCATAAGGATTGAGATCCTTATGCAGCTCCCGCAAGAGTCATGTAAGAGTTGATTTAAGAATCCATGGCTGATTCATGTCAATGTATGACAAAAACCACTACAACATTGTAAAGTAATTAGCCTCCAACTAATAAAAATAAATGAAAAAAAAAAAAAAAAAGAGTCCAGGTGTCCTGAGTCCAAGAGTCCAGGTGGTGGAACCAACTCTTGAGAAAACTTGTGCTCAGAGGCTCAGCTCAGCTGTGTCTGGCGCTTTGTGACCCCACGCCAGGCTCCTCTGCTCCTCTGTCCATGGGATTATCCTGGCGAGAATGCTGGAGTGGTTGCCATTTCCTTCCGGGGGACCTTCCCCATCCAGGGATCGAGCCCAAATCTCTTGTGCCTCCTGCTTTGGCAGGCAGGTTCTTTGCCACTGGTGCCACCTGGGAAGCCTTAGTGCTTGCTTTACCCATGAGGGAATCTCCCAACTAGCAAGAAGTCTTGAGCAGGAGACTTTTCAAATTCTGTTGTTAAACAACCTCCAGGCACATATGAGAGTGTCATTGTTAATAATATAATGACCCAGTCTTATTTTTAAAACGTTTTCATTGTTGGAGGATTAATATAGGCAAGATGCCCCACGTGTCTGAAAATTCAACTATGACATGTGATGGATCAAGTTATACAGAGAGAAAGAGAGAGAGAGGAGTGCAGACAAGTATGAGAGGATAGAACACTTTATGGTGAAGTAATTTCCATTTTGAAAACTCCAAGAAATTTGGCAGTATTATAGTACAAATTTTTGTACAAATAAAAGGCCCATTAAAGTGAAATGAGTTAAAACACACACACGAAAAAGCCAGGGTAGGGTAGATGGAGAGTTGGTAGTGATGGTGATAGTGATATTTTCTCAAATTCCTTCCCAGTATTTTCGGAGTAAGAATGCATTAAAATGCTGATGTAAATATTCAGTCTCTAATGATATATTTCTCTGATGCATGTAGAGAAATCAGATTATCAGACCTCAGGGAAGCTAAGCATTAACATCACATTACTTTTTGGGTCAAATCTCTTAGGCCAGTTTCTGGATTATCGAATAATCTAATTATTTGACTTCTCATAGTTTTTCTTAAATGAGAAACTGAAAATGGCTCTCCTGATATGAATATCTGACCTGCTTGATGGTTGTATTTCTTTTTATACATTCATATATTCAGATTTTGATAAATATGTAGGCCTCAGGTTTAATTAGGCTCATTTAGCATTCCTGAGGTCATCAAGTCAATATATCTGTCCTCCAAGACTGAGGACCCAAACATAGACCAGAGGATCTTTATTTATGTCATACACCCTATGAAATTAGTTTGCGGGTAGTTAGCAGTCTCTTTTGTAATTACAGCTAGTATTCACTGGGTACCACACTTAACCATCCTTCACCTCCAAAAATCTGTTTAATTACTAAAAACTTAGTGTCTACAGCTTATATTTATTTCCATGCTACAATTTTGATCAAAACTAAATAAGTGCATTTGGTTTTAGTTAAAAGAAATCTGCTCAAGGGTTCAAAGAATTAGATATAACAATGTGATGAATCTGAATGCTAAATAAAATAAGACTCCCAGGAAGTAATCAATGCGCTTATAAGAAATGTGCTTTCTCCACCTTGTTCCTCTTTCTTCTTATTTAATTGACTGAGGAGTATACTATTCATGATAAGGGCAACTTTGTTGTGAAGAGTTATTTTGTCTTTTTTACAGAAAAAGAGAGTCAGTCAAGGAGGAGGTGCTTTTGGCAAATAATGTACCAAGGTCAGTAAAAATTTTTCACTGTGAAACTTAATATTAAAAAATTTCTTCATAAAACCTGGCAAAGTAGCATCTAGTGAATCAGTCAGTTTAGAAATATATTAACTCTGTGGTCAAGGAAAATCTGGGTCCCTAGAACTCTCTGAAAGTGATATTAATTGAAGTATTTAAGCTGAGACATTGGTATCTATAAACTTGAAGAAAACACTAGTTCTTCTAAGAATAAAACCATCTTAGTTTACCACATTGAATTGAGCTTAATACATCATTTTGTTATGTAAAATTCAGTACATTATATAAAGATGGTGAAAAAGATGGTACAGCTTTCACAGAAAATGTGCACTTTACTAGAAAGCCTTTGAAAGTCAAGGGTGTAATATTTTCAACCTTGAAAATTTAAGAAGGAGTATTTATGAAGTCAATTTAAAAATACATATAAAATTGGACATTTTAAAGTTTTCATTCTGAATTCTAATAGTGTTTTTTGTTGTATACACAATTTTATGTACATGTGAATAATAATATTAGAAGATAATATTGCCCATTCTCCAGTTCTATAAGAATCATGTCATTAGGCCCTGCAGTCACTGACCTACAACACATTTTGAGAGGAATTCAGGGCAAAAAAATCAGAATGAGGCGTTTTGTGCTCTGGGAAAAGAGGCAAAACAGGCCCTTAATTAGTTAGAAATATTTCGGGAGATTTTTATGAACTTTGATTCTTCCATCTTGTTCTACTAAGAAAACTCTGAAGTCATTAACTGAGGTATCCATTCCTTGTGACTGTCAGTAACCTTCCACAGAGCTGTGTGCTTGAGTGCATGCATGCCTTCAACAAAATCATGTCTAAACTGACTTCCATCCACTTCTTGGGAGCAGTTCCTCAGAACTGGCAGGCAGTCTCCTAGGCTGTAGTCCTCATTATGTCTCCAAATAAAACTGCAACTCACAGCTCTCACATCACACGTTTTTATTACACTCGACAAATGTTTATTCAGATATCTCTTCCTGTGGATCTCAATTAAGAAAACCCGTGGTTACTTTATTTTAGTTAATATCTATATGATGTGTATTCATTGTCTGTTAGATATTCTGGAATTTCTCATGGAATTATCCTCCCAAAATGAAGATCTACTAAAAGTAATGCATTCAAGTAGGTTATAAGAAACTCTGAAAACTGAAGGGGAAAAGATGGGGCTGACAGTGGGAGAAGGACGCAGAGAGACTATCCTGTTATTCACCAAGAAGAGTCCGGAAAATCCAGAGAAAAAAAGAAACAAAATAGAGAATGTTTTTTTCTGAGACGTTTTTACTATCATAAATGAAAAATATGAAATAAAGTTGGTGAAGGAAAGAAATTAAGAAGAATTAGGATTTGAAAGAGTAATTAATATGGCTTCTTCACTGAGTGAAGATTTCAAAAACAGAAGGACAGACGTTTTAAGATTGGATTAGCATGTTGGGAAGATTTAAAATCTCAGCATCCTAGAATTGCACCTCAGATGGGAAAAGATACACAAAAATGAGTGAAGATTAAGAAAAAAAGACACAAGGCAAATGGTAGTAGACAGGAAATGAGCCATAAATCCTACAAATGCCTGTCTGTGAGTATTAATGAAATGTGGAGAGAAATGAGGTTGCTGTGATGCCAGAGGGAGAAAGCGATGACTTAGGACAGTTACAGAACCAAATAGGGTAAATTACAACTCAGATTATTCAGCCAAATGTTGATATTGGTGGGTATATTTGTTATTGCTGAAACAGATCAAATATAAGGCCAGGTGGAACTAGGCATCAGAACTTTAATATAAACAATCTAAGACATCTGCATTGCCTGAAGTATCAATAATCATGTTTCTAAGACTATTAACATACATTCTATGGCTGCCCTTAAGTCATGGAAATTCTTTTTTATTTCAGATGATATGCAGATTAACAGCTCACTATGCAAATAGCTTATCAGAACAAGCTTAATTACTATTTTTTGACTTGTGTCGCATTAGGACATAAGATATAAAATAGATAAGGATGAAATACAAGAGGCCATTTATTGAAAATGACAACCCTGAAAATCCCACATGGTGAAAATGGCAACCAAACTACCTAGATTTTATGGACCTAGGTTTTTGGGAGAAAACTACCTATATTTTTGTGACTCAAGTTCATTTGTGATGTTTTTGTAAAGGAAGTTTATGTAAATAGGTAACTGAGTGAAATTTAAACTATATGTACATTTATAAGTTGTATTATCTAGGGTGAAACAGATCACCAGCCCAGGCTGGATGCATGAGACAAGTGCTCGGGCCTGGTGCACTGGGAAGACCCAGAGGAATCGGGTGGAGAGGGAGGTGGGAGGGGGCATCGGGATGGGGAATACATGTAAATCCATGGCTGATTCATGTCAGTGTATGACAAAAACCACTACAATATTGTAAACTAATTAGCCTCCAACTAATAAAAATAAATGAAAAAAAAAAAAAAGAAAAAAAAAGTTGTATTTTCTTGCTGGGATTGTGGAAGATGAAACTCTAGATGGAGGCTTAATTCATTTATAATGCCTTAGCTCACAGATTCCTTGAAATAAAAGTAGTCTGTCAGAGGGGAGTGATTTTACAAAATGATTGTTCAAAAGAAATAAAATATTTGGTCATTTGTTCAACATGGTTTCCAGGTGGCCCTAGTGGTAAGACCCTGCCTGCCAATGCAGGAGACATAAGAGACAGGCGTCTGATCCCTCGGTTGAGAAGATCCCTTGGAGGAGGGCATGGCAACCCACTCCAGTATTCTTGCCTGGAGAATTCCATGGACAGAGGAGCCTGGTGAGTTACAGTCCATGGGGTTACAAAGAGTTGGACATGACTGAAGCGACTTAGCACGCACATGCATGTGTTCATTACAGACCAAAATAACATAGGTGCCCCTTCAAAATGGTATGTTGAATACTGTTTTGCAAATCACATCAAGATCAATTGTATATACAGTTGTTAGTTGTGTAATCACTCATTCAACTAAGAAGAGTTTTTAAGTGTTATATGTATGAGACAGTTCCCACTTCTAGATGATGTTGCTTCGAAGATGAAGACATAGTTCTTACTATAGGGAGTTCATCATCTAGCAGAGATATATGCAAAATAGTCATTGCAACCCTCTCTGGTGTAGGTGCAATAAGGGAGTCTGAAGAATGCTATAGAGCGTATGATTGAATGTGTTCTGTGTCACATGAGAAGAGAATGTAAGGGTGTATCACAGAAAAAGAATGCTTCACTTAAACAGAGAATGGCATTGGGAGCTCATCACAAATTCAAAGGATGGAGGAGGACCTAAGGGACAAAATGAGCAGCATATTCACTGTGGAGCGTGGCCTGTATTTTGGATTTTTTGTGTGTGATTCACCAATTTCAGAGGAGTCTGAGATTGCAGATTCACACAGTAGTTAGAGTACCAAGGATCTTAATAGCCATTTTAAAGAGTTTGAACTCATTAGATTTTTGGGATGAAAACACAATGTTTTAGACATGTGAGTGTTAGGAAGAGATTCAAGCGTTTTAAAACAAGTGTGACAACAAGTCCTAGTTAAATTTTAGAGATAACTGTCTGACAACAATTTGAAGGATTTACTAGAAGGAATGAATGTAGGCAAGAAGACAAATTAGCAAACAGTTGTAGTCTGAGTAGTTTGAACTAAGGCTCTGAGAGTGGAAGTCACTATAAGAAGATAAAGTCAAGACATATTTAAGAGATAGAGTCTGTGGGACTTGGTGCTCAATTAAAGTTAAAATCCTAGGCCTTGATTATTTCCATTCTCTCATTCTGCTAGTAAAAACAATTAAGAGACCTGAGATTTTAATGTTTAGAATGAGAAGATGGAGGTCCCTTAGCCAGGACAGAGAAATAGGAGAAAGAACATTTGAAGGATTTATTGGATATTTTGAGGGTAAGATACCTGTGATGTCTTTAAATATCTGGTTGGCAGCTTCATTTACAGTCCAGTATATTTTCTGCTGCTGGCGGTGCAGAAGTGGGAGGATCGCAGACTCTCTGAGTTTCATTTTCAATGTGTTTATAACTCCCTCACATATCCTCTTTCTGTTCTCTCCCTGATACCCTCTAATTTAGTCTTTTTATATTACCTTCTAAACACTTCCCAAATTGACCCCTGATGTCTGGCTCTGCTGCTACAGCCCTTGTTTGGATTCCTATAACATCTAGGTTTCACTTTTATGATGATCTGATTGCAGTGGTTCATCTGCACTAAGGTTTTATGCTCCATTTTGTTGTCCATAACTACTGTGCACGTGATCTGTTTAAAATGCAAGGAACGTAGCACTCATGCCTTAGAAATCTTCTTTGTCACACACAGTCCTCAAAGGCCTTGAACCAAATTAAACACCAACCTAATTTTGTCTCTCAGGTCTTACACTTCACATTCTTATCAGAATGCTTGGACTCCTCTTATTCCTGTTTCACGTTTTCTTGCCTTGACACCTACTGTTTGTTACGTCTCAAAAACCTCCCACACACTGACCAGCAAACTCTATCCCACTCTTAAGGATTTGGCTCAGGTGTTATCTCCTCAGGAGTAGTGACTTTGTGGCTCTATTGCTCATGAATGAAGTGCCACTGCTTTGAAACACACTCTTCACACACTTTTATCACAGGCTTGATTGTCCACCTTCCCATTGGACTGTGGCTCCTTCTGCTTCGGGATCATGTCTCACAATTTACTACTAACAGAAACCCCATAGAGTGAATGTTTGGCTGAACTGACTTCTTACAGACGTGAATATTGATGAGACAGACTGGGCAGCAAAGAAGTAGAGAATTTGACAAAAGAGACTGAAAAAGAGTAAGAGAGAGATGTGAGAATTACTAAAAACACAATAACAATAATAACTGCCCTGTATACTTCATGAAAGTTAGAGCTGGAAAATTGATGCATTTTACAAGTGCATGAAGTACTTTGCATGAATAAGTCATTATTGTCACATTTGCAAACTGAACAGCACCAACAGTTAATTTTCCTGGGCATGAAATTTCGATTCCCTGCTTTGATTCAGAAGCTTTCTTTAGTGGGACTTCACTTAGCACAGGCCTGACAGGCAGGGGTTTGGAGTTCTGTCCTGGAGGAATCCGTGGCAATCCTCAGCCCCTTTGTCACTGCCCAGAGCATTAACTTCATGACTCTAGTCCTAGTGGAGCAAAGTGATTTTAACTAGGTTAAGATGCACATCAAAATGCACATAAATTGCATTTTGTATGTTTACATATACACAAAGGCATATTTACTTAATATTACCAATGTCAGCGTTTTATACTATGCTATAGGGCAGCAAGGGCTTCCCTGGTAGCTCAGACAGTGAAGCATCTGCCTACAGTGCAGGAGACCCTGGTTCGATCCCTGGGTCAGGAAGATCCCCTGGAGAAGGAAATGGCAACCCACTCCAGTATTCTTGCCTGGAAAATCCCATGGACTGAGGAGCCTTGTAGGCTACAGACCATGGGGTCGAAAAGAATGGGACACGACTGAGCGACTTCACTTCACTTCACTTCACTTCATAGGGCAGCAAAGCCATATGATCATGGCCATGTAGCCAGTGACCTTACTAGGTTGAAGGGACAAATGAAAATAATGCATCTTCAAGTGAAAAAGGGCAAGTTGCAAATTAAGTCCATGATGTTTTATTAGATTAAAACTCTATTTGACAGTAGAAATATTGATATTTTAATTCAGATTTCAATGATTTTCTTAAAATGGCTTTATATTTTTTACATAAGGTTAAAGATAAAGTTCATTTCATTCTAAAAGTTTCAATAATATTTAAAGTTTGAATATTTGTAATATTCTCAAAAAGTATAGTTAGTGATTATCTTGCAAAATGATGTTGAGATAATGAGTCTGTATCTTAAGATAAGAAAATTAACCCTATTTTTGAAAGTTTGTTACATTGAAATATAAATAAAAATAAGGACAAAGTAGCTTAGCTATTTGTATGTGTGCATGCAGGCTAAGTCACTTCAGTTGGGTCCCATTCTTTGCGACCCTACGGACTATACCCTGCCTGGCTCCTCTGTCTGTGAGATTCTCCCAGCAAGAATACTGGAGTGGGTTGCCATGCCTTCTTCCAGGGAATCTTCCTGACCCAGGGATCGAACCTACATCTCTTATGTCTGCTGCATTGGCAGGCAAGTTCCTTACCCCTAGCACCACCTGGGAAGCCCAGCAATATGTGTCTCAGTGTAATTATATTCATACATAATCTTTAAAACAGCTGTTCTGTCTCTTGTTACTTACACTGAGGAAAATGATCCAATGTTTAAAAATAGCTATTGTCATTGCTTATAGTTATTTTTATTATAGTAAAATATAGAAACAGTTGAAATGTTCATCATGGGGGAGAATGACTAAGGTTAGTTCACATAATGAAATACTGTCACTCACACTTATGAATCACATCTATCCCTATTGTGATGAAAGATGTCTCTAAGTCATACTATTACATTCTGGTACCCAGATCTCCATTACCTGCGGTGCCCTCATCTTCACTTGAAAATGTAAGGAAGATGGTCATTGCAAGACAGTCCAGGATTACCTCTCATCTCCCAACTTACTCTGTATTTTCAATAACATTGAGCAAGATGTAGCAAATATGAGAGGGTGTATTTATATTTACTTGCATACATATCTTCATATACTCATGCATCTCCAGATACCCAGCTAGGATAAGACTGCTGCTGTACCTCTGCCCCTTCATTTATTTGTTTATTTTTGGTAGTCACTCTAGCTAAAGTTACATAGAGATTCAGATGTTTACAGCTTCTGGTGAGGATGGTGAGGCCCAAGTCATCTATTTGCGTGAGTAGATTCACTAGAGCACTAGAGTCTGGAGGGGACATACCTTCATTCATTCACCATCTGAAATCTGTAAAAAACAAAACACCCCAAACCATGGCATTTATTGTCTGCTGAGTTCTAGCGACTTTTGCACTAAGCGCTGCAGAGAAAAGAGCTATGTAAGTTGCCATGATTGGAGATGGAGGCTGAGGGGAGTGGGTAGCCTAGAGTTTAGGTAACAAGTTTTGCTTCAGTGTGTGGGTGACCGTATGTACAAGATAAGGAGAGAGACTCCTCCCACTTCTGGGCCATGATGAAGCCTTTTCATTTGACACCTCAGACACCTGCAGCTTGGAGGACCACTTGAAAATAACACCTGGGCAAATGATCCATCTTCTCATTCAGTATGCTGGTAGCAGATGGCTGAGGCAGAAGAGCATAAGGTGAGTAACAGTAAAATTATGTGAGGCACACAGAATTTCCTAAAGCATCTGAGAAAGGTCTAGAGTTCTGGCAGAACACAGAAGAATGAAACAGAGGGATCTGATGTATTCCAGCTTATGTGACTCCACAAGCATTGTATTAATAGATACATGGACAGAGAAGCCTGGGGGAGGGGGGCTACAGTCCGTGGGGTCGCAAAGAGTCGGACACAACCGAGCGACTAACACTTCTTCTATTACCTTTCATTTTCTTCTTCCTTTTTTTTTTTTTCTGTTCTTTTTTGTTTTCTGGCTGTAAAATACTTCCCTTGACTAGTCTTTCTACTTATTGCTACTTTAGCTTCCTTTTGTTACAGAATGGAGACACATCTTTGACTAGATTATGAGGTGTCTGGTAAAATCAAAGACCTAGGAAGTTAGAGGAGAGGTTGAGGTCATGACTTCAAATGTAAAAGCAAACTTCTGGTCTGTATAATCTTTGCCAAGGCTGGGTCACCTGTGCCAGTCAGGTTGGCCGGCAGATAAAGGGATTTTTCTAAGACTTTCAGCACAGCAGGGTCTTTTAATAGATGCTTTACAAACTGAACAAAGTTATTTCAAAGGTTAATTAAAAGATGTTCCAATCAGAGGACGTGGAATATCAGACTGCAGATGCCAAATTTTGCTAAATTTGGAGAGAAAGGAAGCTAGTTAATAGTCAAAATCTTGGAGTCCCTCATACCTAATTCCTTAATGCTTTGCAATGTTTGGATTTTCTTTTTACACAGATGCAACCAAAGAATCTTTTTGGGAACACTTAGATTCAGCAAGGGAGAGGGGATTAGTGACACAGATAAGGGCCAGAAGACTTCTGATACCCAGCACAAGAGGGGAGGGTCGTCTGTAATACGGCGGGCAAACTTCAGAAGAATATGTGCAAAGGACATTAATGGCATATATTTGACAAAGATTAAAGTCTCTGTTGAGTTAAACATCACAGAGCTTTTAATGTGCTGTACCTTTGTCTCAGATGGTAAAGAATCTGCCTGCGATGCAGGTGGCATGGGTTAGGTCCCTGGGTCCAGAAGATCCCCTGGCAAAGGGAATGGCAACCCACTCCAGTATTCTTGCTTGGAGAATTCCATGGGCAGGAGAACCTGGTGGGCTACATTCCATGGGGTCGCAAAGAGTCAGACAAGACTGAGTGACTAACACTTTCACCTTGAACATTATTTCTCAAATTACAATTTGTGGCTCTATTTTATTATGAAAGGATTTATTGCTTTATCACTACTCAAGTAAATTTTATATAAAAAGTTAAAATAGCTTTTAAATTGCAGGATCTCCTATGGGTCCTTAGTATCTGCTCACTAATAAAAGTCTAGAGTATATCAGGTTTATCAATTTTATTGAAAATATTCTTTTATTTATTGAAACATTGGATTGAAAAATTAGGCTTCCCTTGTGGCTCAGTTGGTAAAGAATCCTCCTGCAATGTGGGAGACCTGGGTTTGATCCCTGGGTTGGGAAGATCCCCTGGAGAAGGGAAATGTTACTCATTCCAGTGTTTTGGCCCAGAGAATTCCATAAACTGTATAGTCCATGGGGTTGCAAAATGTTGGACATGATTGAATGACTTTCATTCATTTCATTTTGGATTCTTTTAAGAGACATATCTACAAATATATTCTAGGACCAAAGTCTTATAGTATGTGGTTAGGGAAGAAAGCTGAGCACTGAAGAATTGATGCTTTTGAACTGTGGTGTTGGAGAAGACTCTTGAGAGTCCCTTGGACTGCAAGGAGATCCAACCAGTCCATTCTAAAGGAAATCAGTCCTGGGTGTTCACTGGAAGGACTGATGCTGAAGCTGAAACTCCAGTACTTTGGCCACCTCATGTGAAGAGTTGACTCATTGGAAAAGACCCTGTTGCTGGGAGGGATTGGGGACAGGAGGAGAAGGGGACGACAGAGGATGAGATGGCTAGATGGCATCACTGACTCGATGGACATGGGTTTGAGTAAACTCAGGGAGTTGGTGATGGACAGGAAGGCCTGGCGTGCTGCGATTCATGGGGTCGCAAAGAGTCAGACACGACTGAGCAACTGAACTGAACTGACTGAGGAAAATATAGATTTAGGGAGACTTTAATTATAACACTTTACAAATGACCCTTGAACAGTAGGGGTTTGAACTGGGTCAATCCATGGTTGATTGAATCCAGGGATGTAGAACCACGTATGTGAAAGCCTACCATTTCATATATGGATTTGCAGATTTTCGACTCTGGGGAGGGTGGACATTCTTAACCCTTGGGTTGTTCAAAGGTCTAATATATTTTCTTTGAACTTATGAACATATGCTGACAGATGTGGAATTTGTGTTGAGGGTAAATATCAGTGAGTTTAGCAAAGAATTTGTGGATTGAACGCATAACACTGTGGTAACAACCCCAAAATGACTCACTTAACATAGTAAGTGCTTATTTTTTTCTCCCTTAACAAGTGCATTTCTAGTTAAAAGGTCATCATAGGCATTTAGAGACTCAGGCTGGGGGTGCCGCTATCACCTGAATTATTGCTGTTTAGTTTCCAAGTTGTATCTATCTCTGCAACTCCATGGATTGCAGCACACCAGGCTTCCTTGTCCTTCACTATCTCCTGGAATTCCTCAAACTCATTTCCAAAGAGTCAGTGATACTATTCAACCATCTCATCCTGTCACCCCCTTCTCCTCCTGCCTTCAATCTTTCCCAGCATCAGAGTCTTTTCCAATGAGTTGACTCTGCATCAGGTAGCCAAAATACTGGAACTTCAGTTTCAGCATCAGTCCTTCCAGTGAAAATTCAGGGTTGATTTCCTTTAGGATTGACTGGTTTGGTCTCCTGCAGTCCAAGGGACTCTTCAAGAGTCTTAATAGAAGAACTATACTAAGAAGGTCTTACTCTTAATGATCCACATAACTACCTGAATTATAGTTGATTACTATGACAGAAGGAAGTGAGGTAGCTCTTGAAGATGCCAAGTAGATAATTCAGTGTTCAAATCAGATGTACCACCTTTCCTTCCACTTTCATTTCACAGATCAGAATTATGTTTAAAACTCCACTCAACTGCTAGGAGCCAGAAGATGTAATCATGTTATTGTGTCTAGGGAATTAATAGAAATGTTCACTGCTAATGTTCACTGCTAAATCAAAACTAAAGATACTACAGACTGTGGTAGTTAATTCTAATGAAACATGAAGGACCTAAAGAAGTGAAAACAATCTTGAAATAGAAGAACTGGTCTGGAGAAATCATACTGTCAGTATTGGATGTTTAGCATGATGCTATAGCAATCAAACCAGTATAGTACTGGCCTAAGGATAGGTATATAGTTCAATGAGACAAAAAGAGAGACCAGAAGTAAATATACATCTAAATGGACAATTGATTGTTAATATAGATATCCTAGAAGTTCAATGGAGTTTTGAAAGTCTTTGTAATAAATGGTGCTAAAGTAACTGACTAAATAAAAAGAAAAATCTTAACCTCATAATTTCATAACTGTGTATCTCCTAGTATATACACTATTTAATCAAGATGTGTCCTGAACTTACATGTATGAGTTAGAACAGTAATGCTTCTAATAGAAAAATAAAGATAAAAGTAAGTTAGTATTTTGGAAGCCATGAGAGTAGGGAAGGATTTTGCAATTAATACATGAAAAGGCATAAACCATAAAAAGGATAAAGTGGAATTTAGACCTAAATTGGAATTAACATTAAAAACTTCTACTGATTAAAGACACTGTTAAGAAATGTAAAAGGGAGAAAATGTGTCCTGTCACCACATGTGACAAAGTCCCTGTATGTAGAATATGTTTAGAACTTCCATACGTCAATAATACAAAGATAAATAGTTTCATTAAAAATTGAGAAAGGCTTAAATTGACACTTTAATGAAACTAATGAGGGGCTAAGAAGAATGTGAAAAGATGCTGACATTAATCATAACAGAAATGCATATTAATATCATAGTGGCATGTATTTTCATACGTTTAAGAATGACTAAAATGAAAAAGACTGACAAAACCAAATATTGGCAAGGATTTGGAGCACCTAGTACTCACACATTAATAATGGGAGTGTAAAGTGGAGACATCTATTTGGAAAACTGTTTGCAGTTTCTTACAAAGTTAAGCATCTATTTAGGATACAATAACTCTAGTTCTAGGTACTTACTCAAGAAAAAAAATGAAAGCATCTGTCTAAAAAATGACTTGAGCAAAGTCATTTGTAGCAGCTTATTTATAGTCCCCAAGTCAGGAAGAACCCAAATTACTATAAACAGGTGAACAAATAATATATAAAATATGTTCATGAACAGCAAACTACTGAACAATACAATAAATGAACTATTGACACACGCAAATCATGGATAAGCTTCAAATCATTATTCTGAGCAAAAAGATATCCAGATACCTAAAATAGGGAGCATATACTTTATATCTTCATTTACATTGCACTATGCAATATGTAAAACTAATCTATGGTGAAAGAATATATACATCCATCTCTCTCTATATATATACATATATGTATATGTATGTATATACACACACATATATGTATATATTACTTTTAGGCCATAAGAGTTCATAATTTTATTTGTGACTTTGTAGATTAAGTTATTTCTGTATGAAAAAGGCAGGAAAGTATTAAGAAGAAGTTGTATTTACAGAGAACTTCTTCAATGCATCACATTTCTTTTTTTAATTTTTATTTTCATTGGGGTATAGTTGATTACCAATGTTGTATTAGTTTCTGTTGCACAGTAAAATGATTCAGTTGAACATATACATGAATCTGTTCTTTTTCAAGTTCTTCTTCCATGTCCTGTGCTATACAGTAGGTCCTTGTCAGTTACCTATTTTCAATATGGCAGTGTGTTTAGGTCAATCCCAAACTCCCAGGTAAATTTGAAGTGACGGAAGAATTTGCCTTTGAATAGTTGGCATTTACAATTACAGGTGAGAATATTTTCAAAGACGTTGAGAAAACACTAATTCAGTACAATCCAAAGTGGAATCTGCTAAGACCAGTGATGGTAATGTGTGGAGCAGTGGGTACTTTGCAGAAAGATATGAATTTATTTGAATTTACTATGTAGCAACACTACAGCTGTGTGTCACAATTCTTCAATGTAAACTTTTTTTGGAGAGAATATTTTTTAAAGTTCTGCTTCAGAGGATGCAGGATGTTTCTAGGGTAATGCATAGGTTCTGTATCTTGATAAGGATGTTGATTACACAAGCATGTGTATTTGTCAAAAATCAAAGCTCATAGAATCATACACTTAAGAACCACAAATTTTATATCAATTAAAACACAAGCACACCCATATGTATACACAGTGTGATATCACTACAGTTACTTGAGGAGCTAAAATACAAAATGAGAGAGTATTAAATGTTGGTGATAATGTGAAATAACTGGAGCTTACTGATATTTGGGATATTATTTACTACAACCACTTTGGATGATTCCTTCACACTACTTATTGAACCTGAATATTTGCATACTCAGTGATAAAAATTATATTTATATGTGTAATACAACATAAAGCATCCATAGTAACATATAGATATGAGCAAGAATGTACCTAGTGGCACTGCTCATGTAGCTAAAAACTGGGAAATATTTCCATAAAAATTGGAATGGTTAAATAAATTGTAGGCATATATGTATAAGACAATTTTATACTGTAATGAGAATGAACAAACTATAACTATATGCGAATAAATGAATGCACCTTACAACACAATGTTGAATGAAATAAATTAAACAAAAAAGAATTCATGCAATTTAATTCCACTTTCATTAAATTAAAATACAAGCAAAATGATTCATGGTGGTAGAAGTCAAATTAGTGGTTGTTTTTGGTGACATAATGAGTAGCCTGAGTTATGAGAAAGGCTACATTTGCTAGTATTATTCTATTTCTTGATCTCTGTGCTAGTTACATGTCAATTTTGTGAAAATTCATTGATTTATACTTTTATTTGTTATACACTTTTATATATGTGTATTATTATTCAGAAAGTTTACTTTGAAAACCCTCATATACTATAGTTTTCAAAGTGTCCTTTTTCCCCTTCTCCTACTATTTGTAGAACATGTCCAAAAGCTCCTGCAGTTGGCTCTACAAGTGTGTGAAGTTATAACACACAAGATATAAAGGAATAAAAACATTGCTTACATAGATTATGGCACAATCATTTGAAACTTTGATAGCCATTTCTTCTACACATTTATTGAAATAAAGGATATATTATAAAAAGAATAAAACAAAACATTACAGGCAGGTTTCAAATCTAAGATATGAACATCTCTGTGAACCAGAAACTAAATAGAAACAGAATGGTATGTGGGTCTTGAAGCTATAGGCCTGCTGATATCTGTGTCCAGAAGCAAATAATGAACTGCCACAGCTTAACTATTGTGAGTTACAACCAACCAATTTTCTCTGTGTGATTTTGAGAAATAGGGCCATGTTTAATGTTTTAATTCAAAGACTAAGGGTACTATTTTCTCCATACATGCAAAGAATCTGAAAGAACAGATTTGACCATGAGTAAGGGCTCTACCTTTGTCAAAAGCTGTGACCCTAGAAAGACACCAGGGTACCAGGAAAAGAGTCAGTCACCTACTGGTTCTATAATTGGATCTGCCAAAGCCCTATGGGACAGTAACACCCAGGTGTAATTATTGGAGCTGTTTCTGACTCAGGAAACTATATACCTGGAAAGAGATAATCACAAAACCTTTGGATAAAGTTGGTTATTAAGGGAGGGAGTGACAAAAGCTATCTTTTGCTCAAAATGAGCCTGCAATATACATTTACACACACACACACACACAAAATGAGGTCCTGCTTCTTCAGGTGGTCAATAAGATCACTACTCTGAATAGTTGCTTATTCCCTATACAATTTATTTTATGCAAAGTATCTCAAAGACACTAGGTATTTTGAGAATGTTTAGAAAGATAAAGATAAAATGTATTTTTAAAATGTTATAAAACAAAATTAGGTGTAAATGGGGAAAGGTCAGGTGTAAAATAATTAGGAATCTTAGATATAAAAATATAGTCACTTAAATGAAAAGTGAGCAGGTGAATATACTGTACAATAAATGCAGTCGGGGCAGATTATTGAACTAAGAATATTCAGTAATGGGAGGTACAAACTATCGAGTATAATAAGATAGGCTCAAGGGTGTATTGCACAGCACAGGGAATACAGTTGATAATTGCCTAACAATTATAAATGGAAAGTTACCTTTGAAAATTGTATAAAAATAAAAATACAACAGAAAAATTTATACACAATACGGCACAGAGAATGAAAAAAATGTAATTAAGAGACCTAGGAAGATTGAGAGATTTCAAAATTCATTTGAAATATTGGCAAGAGAATGTACTGATAACATTTGACATAATTTTCCAGATTTTTAGATAGTAATTACTTTTTAGATTGAAAATGTGCCCTGAATGCAAAGTTAATTTAATTAATAAAATACAAATGAATGTCCACGCAGTGGAGTGGAATGTTCTGTCATCAAAGATAAACTATTTTACTATCTATAAAAAAGATTATTTTATAATAAAAAATATATATGACTGATAGAAAGCAACTTCTCATTAATAATAATAGAGGACAGAAAACAATGGTACAATATTTTAAACTTCAAAGCCAGGTCGTGAGTGAAGCTGCGAAAGCAAAATAAAGACATTTTTAAATATATAGACATTTATAAACACAGAGACCTTCACTAAAAACTATTAAAAGAGAAAAAAATGAATATAGGGATATGCAATTGGACTACAAAAATATAGTGTATACAGAAAAAGACAAAATATTTTGATAAATAGAATTAAATATTCAATAAACCAATATTAACATCTTAATGGATTATTTTTAAAATGTTAAAATTAAAATAAAATTGGGGAAGAGGGCATACCTTAAACTATTGCTTTCATTTATCATTGTACTTAAATCATAAACAAACCAATATTACAAGAAGATTCATGTAGAAAAACTGGAAAAATGAGAAAAGTTCCTTTTTAATAACAGAAAATATTATTGTTTATACCAAAGCTGTAAAAGAAGATAGAAACTTCAAATCAATGAAACTGTTTATTTCTTGTCTTGATATACAAAATCAAGAGCATTCTAGATCACCAATAAAAACCATCTAATGAGTGTAATAAAAGTAGTTCATTTTAGTCACAGTAGACATCAATGTTATAATGTACTTAGATCTAAAAATGAAGTAAACTAATCTATGAACAAAACAACACAGAAAAAATATTAGATGTATTGGTATATTAAATTAGTGACTGATGCTTTGCACCTTCCTACTTCATATTCTTTGCCAGGAAACTTTGTAGTTCCCTCCTTTAAAGGAATAGTGTCCACTTTCATACCTGTTTGATTCTCAGCTTGGCCAGGAGACTTGCTTTGGTGAAAAGGATGAGGCAGAAATGATAATCCATGATTTTAGAGGATTTGCATATTTTTGGTATTCTTTTGAATGTGTGCTTTTGCTGTTGGAAGAATATGACTAGGATAGCTTGTTGGTTCCTGATAAGGTACATGTCAAGCAGATACTCCAACTAACAGAATCCTAGCTGTGTATTATATAAATATACAATAATTTGCTTATCTTTTCATGTTGATAGACATTTGGGTATGTTCATTTCCTAACCCCTACTCTGGGGACAATGTTTTTCGCTATTAGGACTGCAGGTTCTATGAACTTTTGTGTACGAATTTTCCTGTGAATGTATTTTCAAAGGTATCTCATTTGGATTTTAATTATCATTCCCCTGATGGCTTAGGGTGTTGAGTACATTTTTGTGTAGTTTTTTTGGACATGTGTATATAAAGATTTTGCTTATTTTTTACTGGATTTCTTAGCTTCTCTTTAAATAGTTGTAAGCTGTCTTGTGTAAGATACACGGATTCTGAATATTTTCTTGGTCATTAATTTGCCTTTAAATTTGCATTCATTGTCTTAGTGGTTTCTTTTCAGAGTAAAAAGTATTAGTTTTCATGAAGCATACAAATAATTTCCTTTCATAGTTATTTTGTGTGTATGTACTTCTGAGAAAGTTTGGCTTCTCAACAGGTTATGATTCTATTGTATATTTTCTTCTAGAAGGTTTATAATTTTACCTGCTATGTTTAGGTCCAAACATGTTCTGCTTAGATTGTCTCTTCCTGTGCCTCCACTCAAATTCGCTTCCAGACAGAGAGCTGGAGCTGCTGTAGGGCTCATGTTATTTCTTTCACTTTTCTCAGGAATGGGAGGCTTGTACTGGTTGTTGTTTGTGGTCTATAAACACATTCGTCAAGTATTTAACATTATCCAAAGAGAGTATGCCTAGATCTTATTACTCCATCATGATTAGAAGTGGAAGTCTGCATTTATTTTTTAACATATCTTTCTCACTTGTATCTGCTTAATAATTATCTAGTTCTTGTAAATCCTTCTTTCCCTCATTGTGAAATATCATTATAGGAATGACTTATTTTTCTCAATTAATACATAGGCGAATAATTGTGTTCTTGTTAGTTTTCTATCACATTCAATGATACATCAAATAATAAAAACAATGTTCCCTTGGGACGCATTTATAAATTACTAAGGAATATTCATCGATACCCCATGGAGCAAAATAGGTCTGTAAATCCCTCTATAACTCAAGTCTCATCCTTTTTTTTTTTCCTCTCAATACACTGTGTGTAAACAGTTGCCACTAGGATTTCTCAGACTCTATTCCCCTAGTGATGACATTAACTCAAATTATTTCTGTTTTCGGATTGAAATTGGATGAGATCATAGCACTTTACATTTTTATTCAACTCTAAAACATCCACCCAGGTGGCATACCATTTTAATTGTCTTTACACATGGTGTTTAAATTAAACCTCACCAAGAAAACCAAAAATCCTATAAGGTACATAGTAATGACTACTGTGCAAATGTAGACAAGACTTTCAGAAGTTAAGTGACTTTCTCAAGTTCACAGAGCTCTTCAGTAACTGAGGTAGTATTTATATGAAGGATTCTAATTCCAAGTCTTTACTCTTTAAATTTAAGTCTTTACTCTTTACAATTTAAAAGGAAGCTTCCATGTCAAGCATATCTAAATAAAAATGCCTCCTCTGCCATTCGGTAGACATAGGACCCTGAACAAAATAGATAATGTATTTATTAAGTCACAGTTTCCACTCCTGCAAAAGAGACAGTAACATTATTTGCCTTCAGGGTTATTTTCAGGATTAAACAAAATAACATTAATGGAAGTGTCTAGTAGTTTTTTTTTCTGGCACACTGTAGGCACTGGATTAAAATACTGTTGTACTGAAAATCTGTTTCTCAAGGCTACCTTCCCCTGTTTTGCTCTTAACTCTGGAAGCCTGATATCTCTTAAAGAACCAAAACTGAAACCAAAATCCAACCAACCAACCAACCAACCAAACAAACAAACAAAAAACAGTACTTGAGTTAGGGATGTTGTAAATCTTTAGGAGATCAGATGGAGACAGGCATGTGAGCCTGGATATTTATTCCATTCCCTTGTTCCTCCTGGTGGAGCTATCACTATCCTTCGAAGGAGCTCCTTAGTGATTTTCTCCTCTGCTCCAGGAACCTCTTAGGAAGTTCTTGGTGCCCTGGGTTCCTGCACCATCCCCATCAGTTTCCATTCATAGTCACTCATTTGTAATTAGCCCCTTTGAGGCTTCCACCTGTTTCCTATTAGGTTCAAAACTGACAGTTTTGATTTTTCTTTTCTTAAATTACATTCCTTTCATGGTTCAAAGTTTTGAATGAACTTATGACAATTAATGTAATATTCAGATTCCTTACTTGTAAAATTAGAAGTGGTTAAAATTCTAGTTACTAGAATTATTTTGATGACAAAAGATAATGCATACAAAATACGTTTTCCTATTTAAAGTTAAATTAGTTTCATCTTTTTAGTAAGTCTGACATGTCTAATTGATGATTTATAATTTTGCATATTTATGTGTGTGCAGCTTACACATGTCTGTATATATATATACACACATATACATACACAGAGATATTTTTATACATACTTGCTTGTATGTATATACCTATCTAACTATTGAAAGAGAGTATATGAGAGAATTCCTTGCAGACTCCTAATAACTCTTTAATCAAATTGTTCAGTACAGTAGTTAACTTTGGAAATTAGTCATTACTTCTATTCTTAATCAGATAAGAAAAACAAATGCAAGAAAATCATATCATTCCTATATCCTTATTTCAGCATGAAACCATGGAAAATACTGATGATTTATTTTAAAAAATGAGTTAGTGTCTTCAAGCTACCACTTAAGTAATACAAATTAGTTGTACACTTTTGGCTTTTATTTGATATTATAAAATATTATCAACTTATCCTTTATCTTCAAAACATGCTAGAGAACTCTATTATTATGATACATTAGAAGTGACTCCCTTGTTTTATTTTTTTTTGGTGAAACATTCAATCAATTGCCATGGTAAAAGTTTGCTGTCATTTGTAAGAGATGAGCGCCCTCTTCTGGTTCTCTAATAAAACTGTTGCTCAAAACCTGGTACCTCCAGCTGATTTCCTTTTCTCTTTATATTCTAATATTTCCTTTTGCAATCAGAGGTATTTGTTGAAATTTTGTGCATTTTGCTCCATTTTATTCTTTTCCACAGCAGTATAATAGATAGGCACAACTTCTAAACAATTTCCACTTTTTGTTCTGAATCTTATTAATTTTTCTCTAGGACACAGTATAAAAGATTGTCTTTTTAATGTTTTTATTCTTTAGGTTAGGGAAACATGTTTCAAGTGTTAGATTCTGAGCAAGAACCTAATACTTTCTTTCAACTAGTTTGAAAGGGAAAAAAGAAAGAAGATGGCAAAAGAAGCGAAATTTGCTAAATTTAGCAACTTAGGGTATTTTCCATTACTTGGATGATATAATAGGAGGATATTAAAAACATGCCTTCCCTCTATCTCTGTCACACACACACACACACACACACACACAATTGGATGCTTATTTATTTTTGACTACTGATCTGTTCACCTATTTAACTCTGTATGTTTTTTGTCCATGATAACCCTGAAGACAAATTCCTCCTTTGGCAATTAAGGAAAAATGAAAAAACACAAACAAAAAGCAAACAAAGAAAAACACAGGTTGAGAGAACTGTATTTTTAAAAATAAGGAAATGTTTATTTATCTTGTCATTTCTAAAACAGCCACAGACTCTTCAGTCTTTGGAGCTGATCAACAGTCAAGAATCACAGCCAGTTTTGACATGATCAGTATGTGCTGTCAAAACATTGCCAAGTAGGAGTCAGGAATTACAATTTCAGCCAGATAGCTTTTGAACACTAGCAGTCCACATGGGAGGCTCACTTTATTTTAATGTTTAATTAGCAGGTCAAGCCAGAAACAAATGTAATTTGTACCTTTTGCTCTTAGAACCTAGAATTTAGGTTGTTAAATCAGTAGTGTCTGTTTCTATGCAAGTGAAGTTATCTTACAATTCAGCATAGAAAATATTGTCACATTAGTTCTGTCCAACAGAATTATCACTTGTAACAAAGCATCAGATAGTTGTTCATTTTTACTTTTCTCATTGTTCATATAAACAAAATACTAGTGCTAGCCAAACCTATATAGGCAAGATGGGAGAGAGAGATTTATCCGCTATAGAATTTTAGGCAATATTGGATAAAAATTCCATTTTTAAAAGAATTTATTTATTCTTTTTTTTACTGAAGGATAATTGCTTTACAGGATTTCGCTGTTTTCTGTCAAACTTCTATACGAATCATCATAGGTACACATATATCCCCTCCTTTTGAACCTCCCTCCCACCTCCCTCCCCACCCCACCCCTCTAGCTGATACAGAGCCCCTGTTTGAGTTTCCTGAGCCTCACAGCACATTCCCATTGGCTCTCTATTTTACACATGGTAATTTAAGTTTCCATGTTACTCTTCCCATACATCTCACCCTCTCCTCCCCTCTCCCCATGTCCATAAGTCTATTCTCTGTGTCTCTTTCTCCATTGCTGCCCTGTAAATAAATTCTTCATTACCATTTTTCTAGATTCCGTATATATGCATTAGAATACAATATTTATCTTTCTCTCTCTGACTTACTTCACTCTGTATAATAGGTTCTAGGTTCATCCACCCCTTTAGAACTGACTCAAATGTGTTCCTCTTTATTACTGAGTAATATTTCATTGTGTATATGTACCACAACTTCTTTATCCATTCATCAATTTTTAATTGAAAAATAAGGAAGTACACTTTTGGTATTTTCCCTCCACCAATATTCTTAGGTATCTGGGTAGAACCAATATTGATGAAACCATTAAATACTGATTGATTCTTTCAGAGTAAAGAATTGAGATAATCAGCTGATCACTCAGATCTAAAAGGGAGGATTTTTCAGAAATAGAACAGAACTGGGATTACCTTGCTTTAGTTCCACTGTAAACCAAGGTTGTAAATCGGTCTTGTCTTTCTCATTTTATTTAACAGAAAAGCACTGCTGAAAGTCACTGTATATGAAATGAGAATGAAACTTCAATATTTTAAGGAAGTACTTAAGGGTAAAAAAAAAAGTCCCGGTTTGCTTCAGTTCAGTTCAGTTCAGTCTCTCAGTCGTGTCTGACTCTTTGCGACCCCATGAACCGCAGCACGCCAGGCCTCCCTGTCCATCACCAACTCCCGGAGTTTATACAAACTCATGTCCATTGAGTTGGTGATGCCATCCAGCCATCTCATCCTCTGTCGTCCCCTTCTCCTGCCCTCAATCTTTCCCAGCATCAGGGTCTCTTCAAATGAGTCAGCTCTTCGCATCAGGTGGCCAAAGTATTGGAGTTTCAGCTTAGACTTTAAAAAAACTGGCAGTGAGAATCAGAAACAAGAGCGGCAATAGATGGCACTAGAAGATCGTAAGTCTCAGAGGCAAAGTGCTTTTTCATTTTCTCCTTCAGTCCCCATAATACATGTGAAGGGAAGACTGTCGGGCAGTTGGGGAACAGAGGGGAGCAGAGAGGGGGCGGGGGCAGTGGCGGGAGAACCACAGCTGCCTTGGTAAGGATGTTGATTCCCTTGCTTACTTTTCCTGGACAGAATCCTGGAATGTATTGAGGGGCGGGGAGCACATGGCCGCGGACTACAAAGATTCTGCTCCAGGCACAACATGAACTGTCCTGTTTAGTTCCAAACAAAAATGGATAAAGGAAGTTCCACCTTGACTTTTATCAGCGTTTGCACTGTTTTACTAGCAGCTGCTGCTAATTGAGGTTTTGCTGTTTAGAGAAAACTCAGTGAATGTGTTTGTCATGAAAATAATTATTACCTTTCTGCATAGACAAATCATCCATGATCACTTAAAATATACATTTAAAAAATTATTTTCTCAACAAAGCTGACACAAAGACATGAAAGTGTTTTTTTTTTTTTTCTTTCTTTAAACCTGAAATAGAGTCTCGTCTGCGGCAGTGGATTTATTTTATTTATCTTTATTTTGTAAGCCCTTCAAGGCTGAGCCTTGCCTGCACAAAACTTGCCCCAGCTTGAGGAGCCCAGAGCCCTGACTCATCTGTAACAGTTGCAGCTTTTGAAGCACATTCCAGCCCTGCTTTTCCCCACAGCTCTCCTAATCCCCTTCACATGACCAGCCTTTAAAGCCCACAGAAAATGCTTCTGACATTGTTTTTCAAGGTTATAAAAACTACTTCTAGGTCTAGGAGTGGGGAATGATATGTGGATGTTTGGAGAAGAATCAGTGGCATTGTTTCTCCCCCTAGCTAGTTACTGAGAAGGATATATATATATATATATATATTTAAGCTCAGCATTCTGTACAAATATATCCAAAGAAATATTGAGTTTTCAATGTTGTATTCTCAGTGGTAAGAAACTGTTTAAAAACCATCAATTTCTGAAGATAAATTTTTATTAAGTCTGGAATCAGAATATTTTTAAAAATGTTTAATGGCTCAGAGAAATAGTGTAGACTATTTCAGCTTTATTTTCTTTCTAATAGGATTGATGTGTTTTATTTTTTCTCTTCCTTTATCAGTGACCAAGGACTGACCTAACATATTAGATCACATGTAACACATGTGATGTTAAAGAATTTGAATTACCAGAGATCGTTCTTAGGTCATTTTCACAGAAATCCGAGATGTGAACTGGAAGCATCCTTCTCTTTCCTCCTCCCTCCATCCCTTCCTCTCTCTCTTTTCTTTTTTTCCCCTTTTCTCTTTTCCTTCCTCCCTTCTTCTCTCCCTGCCTCCCTCCTGTTTCTTTCTTTTCTTCCTTCCTTTTTCTCTCTTTCTCTCTTTTGTCTCTTTCTCTTGTGTACTTTCACGAGCATTTTGAATTCTTATTCTGTTCTTGAAGATTTTTCCACAGTTGTGTCTTCTAAATTTCCTAATTGTATCTATATGTAGAGAAAATACTCCATGTTTGAGATAAACAAGGAAATTGGGATTTTTCTGCCTATTGTCCAAGTTGATGTATTCAAGGACAAGTGTATAAGGATAATATTATATAAGACATTGTAACTGAGATGGATTCACCTTAGCACATCAAATGAAATTAATTATGCATTAATCTGTGAAGAAATTGACTGCAACTAAAAATTGATTTGAGCTATCATTCCTGTGTTAATTTGAGTACTCCGCCTCTGGACTTTCACTGGCATAGCAGCATTACCTGAGATTTTTTTCACAGGTGGATGCAGAGACCGGATTTCCTATTGATAGTTTTTCTAGTCCAATGACTATGGAATTTAAAGTATTGAATCTCAGTTTTTCATGTAATAGAGTTATGTGGACAGAAGGCTAGATACTGTTTTAACTAATAGTCATAGAAAAAATGAGCTGTTCAAAAGAGATGTAGAGACATTAGGCTACTTTTGAATGACTAGAGGAAGGATAATATGATAATCCTTCTCCTTTTCGATAATAAAATTCTAACATTTTCTCTCCCAGGTTTCTCCAGGAAAATCATGTTTTTGTAACGGCAGTAGCCAGGGGCCTCCTAGTATGACTTAGTAAATTCTGAAGATTACTTTTCCTTGCATTCAATTAGATTTCCTCTTGCAGTATCTTATGTATTAGTGAAGTCGCTCAGTCGTATCCAACTCTTTGTGATCCCATGAACTGTAGCGTGTGAGGTTTCTCCTTCCATGGGATTTTCCAGGCAAGAATACTGGAGTGGGTTGCCATTTCCTTCTCCAGGAGATCTTTCCGACCCAGGGATTGAACCTGCGTCTTCCGCATTGTAGGCAGATGCTTTACTGTCTGAACTACCAGGGAAGCTCATCTTATGTATTAGAGAGATTTTTAAAAATATTGACCCATTAATAAAGGAATTTAAAATAGTCCTGATAAGATTTATAGGCTCTGAGCCTATAATCTATCCCAGGACAGATTTAGTGGTGTACATCAGTAATTGTCAAGGTTTTACTCCTTAGTCACACACTTTTTCCATGGGGGTCCTGTGTGCCATAATTTCTCATCCTAGTAAACATACTTGAGGCAGGTGTAATCATTAACACCTTCCGGTTACTAAGAAAAATGATCTGTCATCAAGACAGGATATCAAACCTCAATTTGAATTCTTCCCACCTCTATCTATGAAACACATTCCTTATCATATCTCTCTCTGAAAAATGAATTTTCACCTAGATCTGGGTTTGAATGCTTGTATTGAAAAGGTATGGGCATGGATATTGGAAGAGAAAGAAGAGATAAGAACAGCAACTAGACATCATAATTTAAAGTTGCAAAAACGAAGCAAGTTTCTGTAGTATAGCCAGTAGAAAGAATGTGTACAAAGTTATTCATGGGGGGAAGAGAGTATTGACATGCGGCTGGACTAGAAGGTAAGAGATGGACTATGCAGGTCCTCAGGGAGCATGCTTAGGATTTTTATTTCTGTGAAAACATATGAGCCTCTATTTATTAGTAGATTCTAAGCATGAAATTGGGATGATTAGGCTGAATTTTAAATTATTTTTATTTGGAGTATGGAGTATATTTGGAAGGGGGCAGGATAATTTCATGCAGGGCAGTTATGGCAATACCACAGAAATGCAGATAAAAAGTATTTGTAATTGAATTAGGTTGATGGTTACAAAAATTAAGATAAAAGGTTATGTAAAAGATAACTAGACATATGTCAAGGGAAGAGATCATAACATGTTGCACGTTATGATTATGCTCGTGTTGGGTACCAAACTAAATTTAAGGCATCTAGGTGAAGAAGCTGAGCGAGTTGCTGAATATCTGGCCCCATATGTTAGCATTAAAACCTGGAGTGGAGATGTAAATTTAGAAGACAGTGTCATACTGGTGATAATTTAAACCATCAGTGTTTACCAGGGTATTGCCTGGGATAATAATGATAATGTTATAAGATATAAAGGGCTTCTCTGGTGGCTCAGAGGTTAAAGTGTCTGCCTGCAATGTGGGAGACCTGGGTTCGATCCCTGGGTTGGGAAGATCCCCTGGAGAAGGAAATGGCAACCCACTCCAGTATCCTTGCCATAAGAATCCCATGGACAGAGGAGCCTGGTGGGCTACAGTCCACGGGGTCGCAGAGAGTTGGACACGGCTGAGCAACTTCACTATGAGGTATAAAAAGGGATATAAGTATTTTGATGTACAGTTTACCGTGAGCTTTGTAAGAGGCAAGAATAATGGATTGACGGCTCAACTGAGAGTCAAACGTGAGGCAGATGATACTAGAGCTCACATGAAGAAGCAGCCCCTAAATCCCAAGAACTGGAGCCCTGGTGTTCAGAAGTGACCAGCTGAGGGTCTGCTCCCTGCAGGGCGTGTGAATGGAGGGGCTGTGGGGTGCTGTTCTCCGATGATCTGTGCTCCTCCCGGGCCACCGGCGTGGTACATGATCAGCACCAAGATTAGCACCAAAATTGTTACCCAGGTATGGCTGGCATCCTCAGGGATTATACTATAGCAAATTAAACTATCAGTGTATTTGTATATTGCCTGTCTCTTTCTTCTAAAATACTTAATTTTCGAAAACAAATGCTAACTCAGTTGTGTATCTAGCACCTATATTCATGTGTCACAAATTGATAAATATCTGTTAAATTAATGAATATGAGTCATTTACCAAAACACCCATGTGTTTCAGCATCTCTATTTTTCCCTCTAAAAGCCTTGAGAAAGTTTTGGCTCAGTTCTCCATTGCAGATTGCTTGGATCTTGATGCTACTGATCCCAGTTGCAGAGTCGAATACTGAAGCCCGCTCTCCATAGGGACCTGCAGCAATGGCGCTTTTTACTCTCAGTGAGTTCTCAAGGAGTATTTATTTAAACGCAAACTCTTTTCTCCGCTGTTCCCCCAAGTAGTCAATAGACCCCCAAAATATAATGCAATGCGTCTCAATAGACATTTTACATTTCCTTGTTACAATAACGATTCCCCATAGTAGTTTAGAAAGACACAAAACTATTTTGTGTCTTTTGGAAGTGACCTTATCATATTTCACAATGAAAATGTCACTTACATACCATGAAATACAAGAGAAGCCTTGTCAGTTGATTCATATCTATTTCTACACTTATTGTTGGCAGATACGCTATCCATGGATCAATCGTACATTTCTGGACATCTCGGCCTATATTTTCAAGGATATTTCTATAAATAGAGCAGAGGGCAGGGTTTGTTGTCCTTCCAGTATAATAAGAATAACATCCCTCTTTGGACAAAGATGGGGCAGTTTTCTTTGCTGCCCATTATGAAAGACTGATGTTTCATCAGTTCAGGATTTCTCAGCTGTGACACAAATCCACGGAGTGCAGCAGCTCCTCCTGAATTCACCATCAATTGGTTACTGTCAATATACAAAGTGTATCCACATTTTGGAATTTATGTCTTCTTGATTAAATGACCTTTTTATCATTATGAAAGTTCTCTCATCTTTGTGTGATTTTGTAAAACACTGTATTATAGTATACAGTTCATCTGACATTAATACGGTCACTTCAGCTTTTTTAGAATTAGTGTTTACATTGCATATCACTTGCCATATTTTTAAAGTTAAACGCATGTTTTATAGGTAGCAGATTGTTTTGGTGTCCTTTTTTAAAAAATAAAGTAGGGCAATCTCTGTCTATAATTTGGAATGATTAGTTTGTTCAGTTTTGATATGACTGATATTATACCATTTTGTGACTTTTTCTATTTTATTTTTTCTTCCATTTTCCTCCTTCTTTTGATAAAAGTATTACATTATTATTATATTACTTCAAATAGTTGCATGTTTTAAATTACAAGATAGAGAGAAAAAACTATATTTATCCACAAATTTCCACTTTTAGTACTCTTTTCTCCTTTGATAAATTCCTGTTCTTTTCCTTTTGGTTTTCATATGGTATCATTTTTCTTTAGTGTGAAGAGTGTTCGGTCATTCATTCTTTCAACTTTTTTGTCTGAAAATGTGTATATTTTGTCTTCCAAGTTGAAAGATATTGTCACTGAATATAAAATTCTTTATAGATTTTTTTAGACAGTTTACATATGTTTTCTTATTTTTTATCTCATTTGAATTGTGTCTGATGATGACAGTGGTTATTATTATTATTGTTATCCTCCATATGTGTGTCATTTTTCTTCATATTCTTTTAATATTATTTTCTCTAGCTTTGATTTTCAGTAATTTAACTATATTTGTCATTTTGTTTGTGTTTAACTTTCTGTCTAGTGGACATCTAGTTAACTAGAAGTCTACTTTAACATTTTTCAAAATATTTAGAAAATTCTCAACCATTTAAAAATATCGTTTATTTTATTCCACTCACTTTTAAGACCACACACCTGTGTGTGTGCTCACACACACATATGGAATTTAGAGAAGTTGTCTTTACCACTTACCAGCTATGTAACTTTGATCAAGTTTTTAGACTATATTTATCTCAGTTTCCTCAGCTATAAGATGGGTAAAATGCCAGAACTTAAAATTATTTAAAAATGAAATTCTAAGTAGCATGCTTATATAGTACTTGACAGAGGCCAAGGAGTAGTCAAAGTTCTTTACAAGTATAACTCATTTAATTTTTATGACAAATGTTGCTAGTATTAATCCGATTTAATGAATGAGATGACTTATCCCCAAGACCAGTTGCAAGTCGGCTGGCTAGTGGCAGAATTCTTTGAACTCAGGCATTCTGGCTTCAAAACCCAAGCTCTTGACTATGATATGATGCTGCCTGATGAATGAATTAAGCATATTTAACACTTCAAATGATGCCTGTCACACTGTCAGTGTGAAATACACTTCAGTTTTTATTATTAAAATATATACATTTGTAATTGACTGCTGGAGCCACTGTATTTATGTGAAGGCTAGCTAAGATTCAGGGAAGATTGGAGTGTATAGAATTTGAATGATTTTAGTGAAAGAAATTATATAATCTAGTGAAATATCTCCCCAGTGCCTTGTGGGTCATCAGACTGTAAGTGGGGCCTGCATGAAGCGCCTTGATTTGTGCCTTGGCAAGGGTCAGCTGGGTGTGCCACTTGTCTGACTGATAGCTATGGACAATCAGTGCACTAGTATATTTAGCTAAAAGTTAGTGAAATAAATGCTGTCTAGAATAGGGATTGCAGAGATCTGTAGAAACTCAGGAATTTATCACTACAATATCTAAAGTAAAAACTGATTCTTCTAGATCACTTCAGTCTTGTCTGACCATCTGCAACCATTTTGACCCTGGCCTGCCAGGTTCCTCTGTCCGTGGGATTCTACAGGCAGGAATACTGGAGTGGGCTGCCATGCCCTCCAGCGGATCTTTCTGACCCAGGAATCGAACCTGTGTTTCTTAGGTCTCCTGTATTGGCAGGCAGGTCCTTACCACTAGCGCCACCTGGGAAAGCCTTTTTCAGGTGAAATGTGGTCATTAAAAATGATCATAATATTCTTAACTCTTAACAATTTCTCTCCTCTTCTTTCTTTGATCTTTGAATTCTTACCTAGAGAGATAGGGATATAGCATTTTGGAAACTTGTAATAAACATGTAAACCTCTTGCAACTAATTTGTTTGCATGATATTTTACTTATGTTGAGGTTTCTCACAACTTATGTGCATTAGATTTGCCTTTGGCTTGGCCTTTTAAATGCTTATGTACTTCAAGAGTATTATACTTTTCATAAAGAGAGCTTTGTGTTTTGTCTACAAGCAAAACAAACTCAAAATCTCAACGTGGGTGTGGCATGGTAAGTAGTTTCAGCATTTATTTGAAATCACTTTAACCTCTCACTTAATTTGGCCTCTAAATGACTCTGAGTAATTATATTTTCACATGACTACATTTGGCTTCTTATGTCATGTGTTTTCCTTTACAGAAATTTGCAGCTCTTTCACTTGTAAAATAAGAGAATTTTGATTAAAACATCATCTTCAGGTTCTCTTTTAGTGAAGTGATTCTACTTCAGATCTACCATGCTTCACCATCTAGATTATCATCGTATTCAAGTTAAATATTGTGTCTTCTGCATCTTTATCACTAATCCTCTATATCTTGAGCCATGACAGATAATTGTTGGCTGTTATTTTAGTGCATAACTTTGTTTGGAAAACTCATGGACTAATAAAATGAGACCTTTAGGTTCAGCTCATGCTTACTATTCTAGCAACCTGTATACCACTCACTTTATAGATATTTGTGGTTAAAGAATTATCAGAGAGATCTTAAGCTTAATGCATGATTTATGTGGGTGAAAAATTCAGAAGTATTTTGCAAATAAAGTTTTAATGCTGGTCAAGTTTCTTTTTCCTGTGTTATGTTTAAAGAATAAGGATCTTCGAATAATAATCTGCAAAGTAGTGTATAAGAAGAAATAAAAGGACAGCATGCATATATTCAAGTCAGATTTTTTCTGCCAAAATTTCCAAATTTACAGGTCTAAAAAGTTAGATTATGCTTTCTCATTTTTTTAAAAGAAAATTCACATAGTGATAAAACTCTTCAAAAGATTTTTCATTCAAATAGTTAAATAGGAAGTCACTCTGTTAATACTCTTTTACCCTACTTTAACTCTTATTCATTAATTAATTAATTCATTTTTCAAGAAACACCTACAATTTTACTGTAGAACAATTATTAACAGGCCACTTTGTGTAAGATTCTTGCCCTTATGGGTCTTTACCAGGATCTTAAATATGCTGAAGATTGCAGTGAATGGTACATGTCTGGTTTACATCTGCTGAAAGTGTGGAGTTAGTACACACTAACATGTCTGCTTCTCCCCATCCCAATTCTCCTTTTGATAACAGATTTTTCCTCCTGACTACAAGGGTAAAGCTATGATTAAGACTAAGCCAATAGTATCTCATCTGTCTATGACTGATTCAAGAATGTGTATATGGCCAAGCCAATCTAATCTAAGTCATTCCTTACATCATTTATAATGAGAGCTTGTGGTGAAGGGCCTCTTTCTCTTTGCTTATGGAGACATATGGAATAAGTCCAAATGCTTTCTACAAATTCCTTGCTCTATGAAAAAGATGGTCCCCAATAAAAGCCAATATTCAAATATGAGGCTGTGGGTAGACAGAGGCTATATCACAACTGAGTCTGGTTCTCATTTTGGAGAGTCATTTCTTTCTCTGTTCATCATGATTATTTCAGTCAATATTTCATCAGCTGATTTTCTTCAATTAATTTAAGATTTTGTCATTTGCAATCCAAAAGTTCTGACTAATTAAAACAAATATATACATGAGTGCATTAGAAGAAAAGCAGAAAGTGCATCTTGTATTCTCAAGCACAGCTCTATACATGTGCGAAGAATGCAAAAAGGGAAGGTTTCTTTTTTTTTTCATTGAAGATATATTTTTTAATTCTCCCCATAACAACATATACCTTCACATCTCTGTTGACTTAATACTTCAAACATGGCATAAAGATAAAATTTAGTATCCACAATATTACATTGTAGTTTGATATTTTTATAAATTTTTCAAACCTTTAGAAAACATAGATCTTGACCTTTGTGCTTTCTTTTATTACATGCTTTCTGATTTTTGTTTACCTTTTTATTCATTAATACCTCCCTAAAGTGTGGGTAGACACTGGAAAGAGATATGTCTCCTCTGGTTCTTTAGTTACTTACTATAAATTCCAATAAACGATTTGGAGCATGAGGGCCTTGGATCCGAGGAATGTTTGTGAATAACTGGGTATTTCTACTCTTCATGTACTTGGTTACAATCAGAAATTGAGGGTAGGCAGAAATTTAGGACTGTGGATTATAATGAGAGATTTTCCTACTCCCAAAATATTCAGTGCTTTCATAGAAGAAGACAATAAGGCCACTATAACAAAATACCACAGACTGGGTGGTTTAACCTGTAGAAAGCAATTTTGTCACAGTTCTGGAGGCTAGATGTCTGAGATCAAGGTGTCTGAAGGGTTGTTTCTTCAGAAGCCTTTCTACATGGCTTCTCACTGTGTCCTCACATGGTATTTTCTCTGGAGACTAGGGCTCCCTGATGATTTCACTTAACCCTAATTACCTCTTTAAGGACCTTATCTCCACATATAGGTACATTCTGAGGTAATGAGGTTAGAACTTCAACATATGAATTTGGGAGGATACAATTCAGCCCAAAGCATAGCATAACACAGCTGCAGGTCTCAGATCAAATGTCACCTCTTCAGAAAGGCACTTTCATGTGATTTTCTATCAGAGCACCCTGTTTTAATTTCCTAACAGTACTGAAATTATCTTTTGTATTTAACTGATTGCTTATTTGTTCTGTCTCCTTTATAAGAGGAGAGAGGTCCCGTGGATCCTCTCTGCTCTATGCCCAGCATCTAGAGCAATGATGGGCTATAGTGGGCATTCAATAAATAACTATGAAATAAATTGCCTTACATTAAGACAATTCAAAATACTTTTACTTCAGAAATGATATTTTAACAAAATAATTCCTGTTTCAAGCATCAATAAATTGTGTTATATATAAATTTAAAAGTTTTTTCAAATATTTATATCAGAGTTTATAAAAGTCTTTAAAAATGTTCTAGGAAAATTTTGAAATATAGATAGGAAGGAAAACATATTAAAAGTAGTCAAACATGTACTAATTCTGATAATTTTAGTATATGTGGGTTAGTAAGTAACTTCAACAGGAAGTTTGCATTTGACTTTGCATCAGACCACAGGGCTTAATTGAAATTTATAAAAAGGCATATTTTTCTTACTAAAAAAAAGAAAGAAAAATAACATTTAGTCATTACTCTTAGGCTCTATTTTTAAAAATTGTCTATATAAGCATAGCATGAATTTTACTCACAGGAATTTTAGAACCATATAAAAGTAGAAACTTTTTCTGAAAACGGACACCCATGAAAGAATTGTTGAAGAGCAGGCAGAAGGCATGACTTCCCTGCACTATTGTGCCTTTGATCTGTCCCACTGTTTCCAATATTACAAATTTGAAAAGTTGAGGAGTAAAAATTGAATTCAAGAGACTGACCCACAGCAACTTAACCACCAGTTGTGGCGCTAGAAGCGGTATCCAGACTGAAGCTGAAATTCCTCAGTCGTGTTATCGTCCTGTACTCCCGGCTCATGATCACTGAGGGCAGCACTCTGAACCGGGAGAATAGGAGACAGTATCATGAATGTCACCAAATATTTGGGTCAAAGTATTTTTCTGAAACTCAAACTCTGTGTTGTTTAGGGACTGGGGTTAGATTGAGTAGCTTCATGCTTTGCTTTCTCTATGTCTTGTAAGATACCACTTCCTCTCTGCCTCAAGCTACCCCTTAAGCCCACTCAAGAGACCTGTCTTTGTCAGGAATCTTTTACATCCAGTGGCAGAAACCCAACTCAAAATGGCTGACGTGAAAGGGCATATAATTAGATTACTTAACGAGAAGAGATAAGAATAACTAAAACCCGCAGCTCAAATGATATAATTAGGACCTGCTCTCTGTCTCTTAACTCTGCTCCTTTCTTTGTGGTGAACATTCCAAGGCTCTAACTAGAAGTTCCAGTTTTCTGTCATCATTCTGCTTGGACTTTCGGTGAGAAGAAAGTTTTTTTCTTCCCAACATTTCCACACACGGTGTGTGGAATTAGATCTCCTTGGCTCGGGTTTGCAGCATGACTCTCCTTGCACCTATCATTGTAGAATGTATGCCCAGCCCTACCAGAAGCTGGTGAACTGAGTGTGGTTTTCCAAATGGAAAACCATCGTGTTGTCAGCATAAACAGCAGAAAAGGGTGTCAGGCAGTTCGTACAAACAGGTGTCCCCTAAAAGGTTATGGTAAACGTTGAGTGTTTACTCAAAATGGTAAACATTGGGTGTATGGTGGACGTGACATGAAATTTTAAAGTGAGCTGTACTGCAACGCTAATCTTTTAATAACCACGTCCTATTAATTTCCATACTTTGTCTCTGTATTGTCCGTTGTCCTACATGAGAGTTGTCGTAAATTTGACTTTCTATGTTAAGAGGATCTTGAAGGCAGTAATGATAGCTTCTTTACCAACGCCATTCCTCCAAAGTCTAGCATCATTAGAATTCAATACATATTCAATAAGAGCTAAACTTATGAAAATAGACATACAATATGAAGTTCAAGTCAATCAATTTCTACTTTGTTAACAAGCAATGTTGCATACTATTTGGATCAGTTCCTTCTTTCTGAAAGATTTTTAAAAAATAAATTATGAGAATACATAATGTTATACTGTCTCTTGTTGAGATATTCTAAAGCAATATCATGGGTGGTGTAATGCATATTTTAGGGGAACTAACAGATGATGGATACAAATATCTGAAAACACTGGTTCCTTGAATATAGAGAATGCCTTCTGTATGAAGATTGTGATGCCTTTTTATTTACAACTATGAAAAAATTGGGCTTCCCTGGTGGCTCAGCTGGTAAAGAATCCACCTGCAGTGCAGGAGACCTAGGTTTGATCCCTGGGTTGGGAAGATTCCCTTAAGAAGGGAGTGGTTACGCACTCCAATTCTGGCCTAGAGAATCCCAATGGGATCACAAAGAGTCAGACATGACTGAGCGACTTTCACTTCACTTCATGAATAAATTAACAATACCCACTAATTGCAACTTTGTTTTCTGTTTTTGCCTCAAAAGCTTCCTGAAACCCTCTCCTTAACATAACAAGAAAATCTTATAGTAACACGCCATATGGGTGTTTAAGAGTTTTGCTTAAAATTTATCCTGTTATTAATATTGGGACTATCTCAGTTTTCTTTAAAAATAGGTGGATTGTTCAACACTTAAGTTTATCACACACCTAAGTTCTCCCAACAGCTTCTATTCTGTGTAGTTAGAACTGCTGGTTAATAGTTTTCCTGTATTTATTAAAAATGCTTATCAGGTGCCTACTGTCCATAGCTCTGAACATACCAGCAGAAATGTGACCTAGTCACTAGGTCACTAGGATTGTTAACCTACATTAGAGTGAGAGCCGTGCAAATATAGTGCTATGCTACAGGATCTTTTCCTCACACCATTCCAAATCCAACACACTAAATAATAACACATTGTACCAGGCATCAGGAGATGGTAAAACTTACTGGAGGCAGAAGCTTGTTTAAAGGCAGCAAAATGAAGAAGAGAAGCAAAGAACTTGGCAAAATAATGGTTCAATCATCACTTATTTCCCTGAAACACTGATGAAAAATTAATCCCAACAGGAAAATAAGTATAATCAATGTTCAGTATATATCTATATAGTTTATCATAACCTGAGTCATGCATTTCCTTTCCTTTCCATTAGCAGCACATCAAGGAACCAACAGAAGAGAAGAACCATTCTAATCTCAGTGGTTGAGGACCACTTCTGTAACTCTCACTTTCTACTGTAGAAATTAACCCATTTTTTATCATTGTGTTTCTGGGTGAGGAATTAGAGACACTAAAGATGAAATACTCAACTTATTTATCTCAGCATTTATTCACATTCCTAGGTTGTGTGACAAGGGAATGATACAGGGCAAGAGAACATTTGCAGTAACTTGGCTTCTTCTTGTAGAGAATTATCTAATTATCAATTACATCTCTTTTTTTTTGGATACAGCACATCCAGTTTTCTTTGGCCATCTTTCTGTTCTCCATTGGAGAGCAGTAATCAGGTGGTTTCATCAAGGAATTGCATCTTTCCCCTGGTGAAAAGGTGGACACTTGACCCAACCAAGGTCAATAGTGTACAACTTCTAGATTTAAAAATGTGTAAAAGGTGATTCAAAGTCTGAAAATAGTCAAAGATATATCATTTTGATGATAACACTTTGAGAATACTGTTTATTAGTTTCTGGTATTTGTACGTTACAAAATCTTTTGACCCCATACTTTGAGAAACTTGTTGCTTCAGTTTCTTTGGGCCATCCCTGTCATTCATATATGGAATTGTCCAAAGAGAGTTTCTGATGACTGCAACCTTTTCACTCATTCCGCTTATTGTGCCTTTCTTCCTTAACTCATACTTTAAGTTTTAGTGCCAATGATGACAGCCATAAAAACTTTTTAACACTGGCTTTCCCAAGAAGAATATATTATTCCCCAAACCTCTTGCTGTTGTGTCTTTTGTTAACAGTCCTCCCTTGTAACATTCTTGCTATATAATTGTGGCTGGTTGAATACATGACTATTGCTGGATGGTGAGTTCTTTTCTGGGTAGTTAATATATCCTTGCAATTTTTGTGTCTTATAGAGCTGTGATTGTAGTGAAAAAACATTAAGTTTTTATATATACATCACAAATATGTATTTGTTATTTATATTTAGACAAATATATATTAAATATATATTTTAACAAATACATGTATTAAATAAATATTTAAACAAGCATATATATATTAAATATATATTTGTTTGTTTAAATGCATATGTAAATAGGGTGTCTCCAGTGACAGGTGGCTATTTTCCCAGACTGTTCCTTAAATTGAAATCAGAAACTAATCTGAAGTAAATATATCTTACTTTTTACACTATTATGAGCAACATTTCAGTTTGCATTTGTGAAGCTATGTGGGTTACCTGAATATACACAACTATAAAGCCTGAAAAATAAGTAAGCATTGGTTCAGGAAAGTGAGGAAGATGTTTATAGAATATTTTGTTTCCAGAACAGGTAGCTAGTATTTTTCAGATGTCAAAGAATAAAGTATGAGGCTTCAGCCGGCCTCATTCTATCTTGTGATATCTTATTTATAAATTATACCTTGCCTACTTCCAGAACATGAATTTTGAAGTTCCTTAAAATAAAAACATATTTAATAGGATCTAATAAAGTTAAAAAAAGAAAATCACAAATCTTTAAACTTGGGAAAATGGTTTTTCCAATAATCAAAGTTGAACTTCTTGCATCAACAAAATGGAAATGTGATGGTTTGTAAGGTTTCATCTGCTTAAAGAAAGCATATAGTTAAGTAATTTATGAATGTTTGGCCTTAAATTCTTTGTATTTATTTATATGTGTATGATTATTGAGCAAATATATTAAAAGCAAATTAATGGTTACATAGAAATGATTCTCTAAGTTCAGTGTATATACACTGGATTTTGGCAGTAGTTGCTTGAGATCTCAGTCCAGATTCTTTTCACTTGGCCTGACAGCACTCATCCCACAGCTGCTGTGAGTTCAAAGAACTTCTAACTCCAGAGACATGTCTTTGGTCCAGGTATGCTGGAGAGATTCCACCCACATCCCTCCTCCAGTGTCTGACATACATGGGGCACAGTGGATAGGAACGCCCAGCCCCTTTTCCTTGAGGCAAGTCCATTCCGCGACCTAACTGCAGTGCATCTTCCAGAACTTCTGCTCTCCACAGTGGATCAGGCCATCCCAGACTTTATGGGAGTTGCACCCTCACTCAGCCCTTTCCCTCACCCTGTCCTATGTGATCCTTCAGAGGATTTTTCCTTCTAAAAGTGTATTCAGTAAATTACCTGTTCCTGGGTCTCTGTCTCAGACTTGGCCTCTGGAGAACCTGATTTAGGACCATTTAGGCTCATATGCTATATTATGTGTTTTTAAGCCGAGTCCTGCTTAAAGTGCAAAGTTCCAAAGCCCGTGCTGCCATCCCCATGGTTTTGCAGCCCAGGTGGGGCTTGGTACCAACAGGCTTGGTACCTGGTATGTAACTAACTGCTGTGTAACAGTCTCTTAGAATCAAAGGTAATCTCTGAGTAGTCATAAAAATCTTTGTAAGGGTATAATTTTTCACCCTCTCTTGTACTGAGTGCGTCTTTTTTTTAATAGAATGCAAATTGGGTTATTCAGTTTGAAGGCCATTTAAAAAAACTATATGCTTTTATGAGAAAATGACATATAATTTTATCAAACTCTTTACCTATTTTTATAGTACAGCTAGCACTCACTATAACTCACTGTGCAAACCAAGTTAAGAACTTTCTAATATTTGCAAATTTTTTTTTTTTCACTCAGATTTGCCAAAATCCTCTAGTCACAGACATCTAGAAACTTAGTCTTAGCCTAGGTTGCTATCATTTTTTTCTTTGTAATACAAATGTTTCTAGGGGGAATGTATGTATGTAAATGTTTTTTGAGGTCCAGATTCAAATGTATTATATATTTGACTAAAATCCTTTTTGTCTTAAAATACTGATTTTACTTTTGCAATTTTGGACATGGCCTTGTGGCATCCCTCCCCTGCTTGCTCAATCTGGTGGCTGTATGTTCTGTTCTCACTGCACTGCAAGAATTTGTCTGATCCTATGTGCAGACGTAAACTTCGTTTTAGTCTTCTCTGCTTCCTTCTAGGGATGGGCACGGTGTTTGCGTCTCAAAACCGTCTGCTAGCTGGCCACTTGCTCGAAATATCCTTGTCTCTTAATGGACTCCATCTTAGAAACACGGTCATTATGTCAGAGCTTCGTGGACCCTCACTAGCCTTATTGTCCACCCCGTTTAGGTTGGCCTGTAGCCTCAAGGCCAGTGTTAACCACCCCAATCCTGATGACTCTTCAATCTCTCTGTCCCTGGGCCTCAGATATCTCTCTCTGTACCCTGGAAAGGACTAATTACTTTGCCTTCACAAGGGTACTTTTGGAAAGACTATGTACCTGGAAGCCATAAGCATCTTTCTTTAAGATTCTTTTCTTATCTTTTTATCCAACAACTCAACAAAGAAGGGAGAAACCATAAAGTTGAGGCTCATATTCAAGCTTTGAGTGAGTTATTAGAACATTTTTTTAATGTGTATTTAGTTATCAATTACTATAATAGAAACAGTATTAGTGATAAGCTCTAGGCTAGGCACGAAGATATGAGGATGTACATAAAAATGCTCCTCCCCTTAAAAGTTTAAATGAGTAGGTTTATATTAAATACTCATAAACATTTATAAAATAACACAGTGTTTAATGTGGGTAAGGAAGAGGACATTCAACTACTGCTTGAGAACTGGGGATAGTTTTACAGAGAAAGGGACATGAATTGCATCTTGAAGGACAAGAATGTTTTTTATCAAAGAGGTAAACAAATGTGGACAAGAAATTCAAAGTAGGGATTGACATTTTCAAAGGCACAGAAGAATAAGAGAACATGACGGACTCGATAAAACATGTGGGTCTGTAGTGGGTTGCTATTTCCTGCTCCAGGGACTCTTCCCGATGAGTGGTAGGCAACTGTTTGTGCAAGTGTTCAAGTCAGAAAACATCAAAATATCTAAGAGCTACATGTCTTTTTCAATTCAAACTGAAAATAATTTTGAGTCTTGGGGGTGGGTAGTGTATTTGTGAATTAGTAGTACAAAACAGCTTTCCTACCTTTGATACTTTACATTTGCCTCATGCTTAAAGAACCTCAAAATGTATCCATACACATTATTTCACCTTATTCTCGGAACTACTCCAAGATAGGTGTTGTCATCATGTCTAACAGACAAAGTGAGGCTCACAGAGGTGAAATATTTTACCCAAGGTCATACACTGAGTTAATGATAGAATATATGTATGTCAAGGGGAGTGCGAAGTGTTGGGAAACATGTAAGATATAGGCAGTTGCTCTCAATCAATCTGGCTCCTCTTCTCATGGTTTAGATTGACCAGTAGCCTCAAAGCCAGTAAAAGCCACACTCTAACCAGGGCGACTCTTCAGCTGGCAACCCAGGGCAGCAGCATTGTCACTGGTTCCTGCAATGGAAGCACTCCTGGTCCTCCGTGCTACCCTGCACTAAACTGGATGGATTCGGGCTTCACTGTCCAATGACTCTGCCCCAGTGGTTTTGAAGTACAGCTGTGTTCTTCCCACGAGGCTACCCTTCCACCATTCTCCACTCTCCACCACTGTGTTCAGATGCTCTTCCTTGGAGTAAGATTTTTTTTTTTTTAAAGCCTTCTTTTTTGAGTCCAGGAATATATTTGTTGTGAAGACTTTCTCTACCTAGAGTCATGTCTAGGACTAGTTAGGAAGACGGGCTGGATGCATTAGACTTCAGCAGAAGGTTGCCTGCATTCTTTCAGGTGATGCATAGGAACATTGGAAGTCCTGCATTTCTGTTTCAGGAAGATAACTCTGGTGGTTGTTATCTTTTCTGCCTCAGTACTTCATTCGCTAAAAATAAAACCCCCATTGGTTTAATTTTTTGATTTCAGGCACAGTCCAGGACATATTTGAAGCTGGCTCCTCTTATAAAATATCTCTCCTTTAAATATGTAAATGTCACTAGAGGGACACATCCTCCTGGGGGATCCTATCTCCTCCTTCCTCCCCTCTCAGTGGGCATGCTGTGGTGGCTACAGAAGCCCGAAGAGACTCAAGCCCATTGCAATCAAACAATAAAGATCTGTAATGAGTTCAGTGCTATTTAGTGAATGAATAGATTTATTAACTTATATGGCTGAAACGTGAATTGTTTGTGAATGAAATCTGTAGAGAAAAATGGGAATAGGAGGCAGCATGTAAAGAATCCCGTGAAGAAAGATGTTGACAGCAACAAAATAAAACAGTTTCAGGACTGGTATTAACTGGGTGACTTGAGTATTAATTAGGCAATTTGGGTATTAATTAGATAATTTGTTTCTGCTGCAGAATTCTATGAACTAGAAATGAACCTATAAGGCTAGTTGTGTGCATGTGTGTGTGTGTGTGTGAGAGAGAGAGAGAGAGAGAGAGAGGCAGAGAATGATCCTGGGAATGGTGCCAAATTGAAGTCCCCAGAAAACTAAAGTCCTCAATTTACCTGGAGAACGGTTTCCGTTGTGTTAGCAGTAGCATCAGTGAATTATATTCAGGATGACCTAATGCAGATATCCTCAAGGCTAGAGTGTCCTATTCTGCCCTTCATACTGAAAAGAGAGTTAGTTGCTACTGCTTCAAAGAAAGTCTGCTTAAAATCCCTTGTTACAGGGATATGTCATTTCCACGGATTGCTACAATTTGGGAAGATCACTGGAAGTAGACTCAGTCAAATTTACAAGGGCTGAGAACTCTCAGATGTGAATTTTAGCAACATTTATTCAATTTGGTTGACATTGGCCAACAGAATAAATATTTTCCAGAACAAAGATTCAAGAATCTTGTCTTTCTCTCTAGAAACCAAATTGAAATACTATGGCATCTACTATAAACTATCAAACACTCTAGCTTGGTTTGCTCATTTTTTAAGAAAAAAATTTATCTTTTATCATTTTATGGGGGCTTCCCTCATAGCTCAGTTGGTAAAGAATCCACCTGTAATGCAGGAGACCCCGCTTTGATTCCGGAGGCGGGAAGATCCCTTGGAGAAGGGATAGGCTACCCACTCCAGTATTCTCGGGCTTCCTTTGTGGCTCAACTGGTAAAGAATCCTCCTGCATTGCAGGAGATTTGGATTCAATCCCTGGGTTGGAAAGATCCCCTGGAGAAAGGAAAGGCCACCCACTCCAGTCTTCTGGCCTGGAGAATTCCATGGACTGTTGCAAACAGCTTGATATAAACTATCAAACACTTTAGCTTGGTTTACTCATTCTTTAAGAAAAAAATTTATTTTTTATCATTTTACTAGTTAACACCTGTCCATCTAGAATATTCATTCTGTGAGAGTAAAAAAGTTGTCATGTATATTGCTGCATCCTTAATGTTTAAAATGCTGCCTTCTCCATAACAGATCTTCAATATGTAATAACTATATAAATGAAGCAATCACTATGGTTGCATTCATGTTGTAGCTCCTCACCTCAGTTAGAAAGGTTTAGTTAGGAAGTTAAATTACTGTGACCAAAAGTATTTAAAATGAAAGACTACAGATAAATGTAGGTAAGGAAAACAACAAACAATAACCTTAAGCCTGAAATACCACCCAGTTGACTTTAGTTGAGTTTGGATGAAAAAGGTTGCCTATTTCCCGCTTGCCAGCAGATGGCCTAATTATTCCATTGTTCACAGGCATGGAAACTACTCTGCATAAAGAAAACCAATTGATGGGGACTATTAACCTTCCTCTTAATATTCTTTAAAGCAGAGATAATGTTTTAGTATTTTTCCATTATTTTTTGCTGGATTAAAAATTGATTAGAGATGCTCATTTTAATATAGCCTGTCTAATCAATAAGGAAAGCATATACTGTTCTTTATATGCGCCAAATCACCTAGGAAGATCTATAGAGGTGACATATTAATATCATTGCCTCAGGAATAAATTGATTCAGCAGCATCCATGAGTAAGCAAGGCTCTTTATTTTCCTCTAGACAGTCTTTACAAGTCTTTCAACATATATTCCATTTAGACAACTTCAACAACTTTTCTGAAGATCAGTGTAAATGAACTGTTGATTTTCAATCTCGGTTTACCTGTAACAAACTTACTTTCTCAGAGTTCTGAGGTTATTTTCAGAGTATGTAATTGGTCTATAAGGGAATGTGCTATTTCATCTAAAAAGTATATTGAATTTTTTCTTTAAGGGTAAAGATGAAAAACATACTATGCTTGAAGAAAAAGAGAGCAAGAGATAGAAGGGAAATTTATAAATTAATATAATATCTCATTTCATCACCAATGCAATGGACATGAACTTGGGCAAACTCTGGGAGATGGTGAGGGACAGGGAGGCCTGGCGTGCTGCAGTCCATGAGGTTGCAAGGAGTCGGACACAGCTGGGTAACTGAATAACAGCTCGTTTGATATTTTAGTTTATTAACTCTACCAATCTAAAAACATGTTATTCCATTATTTTCTTTTAAATATTGCCTATCTTGTCAGTCGTCTAAGTATTTAATTGCTTTCCCCTACTTGAAGGTAAGCACTGTGAGGTTAGGGGCTTTGTCTCTCTCAATGCTGTTTATATACTGACACCCACAACAGTGCCTTGTATATGGAGATAATTAATTTTAATATGTGTGAAATGAAGAAATTTGATTCTGAGCACATTTTCCACGGTAAACCAATAGGAAAAGGCAATGAAATTTGGCATAGCAATTAGGAGTCTCAATCTTGGGCCACTCAGAAATTTAAAATAATCTGGCAAATTATTTTTCAAACACTTGCCACATCCTATCTGCTTGTACCTCACAGCATGTAACTCACTTTCTTCAAGGTATGACTTGTTGGATCAGTTATTCAAGAAAAAGACTCTTATTGCAGAAAACCAATTACCTGCCCACAATCCTAAAAATGTCATCTCAAAAATGAATAAAGAAAAAAAAGGATAGAGAAAATCCCACAAGTAACATAATGGTGTTTTTCTGTGCATATGAAATCAGGAATAAAGTCACGGTGTTTGTTTTATCATTATAATTTATAAATATCTTAAGTCCATTTGGACCTAACACTATATACTAAAAATATTTCAGAGAAAATGAAAAGGAGATAAAGAGGTGGGTTAACCATTTTTATCCTTGTGACTTCATTTTCTTTCATTGGTGGCTTTACCAGGATTTTGAAAGAAGAAAAACAGGTCTACTATCCCCATCATGACATCTGTCTGCTTAGTATATTTGATATTGTATAGACATTGTCTTAGAAAAGAAAGTCATTTTTGTTTTCTGGTGGAACTGTTATTTTTTTGTTTGTTTGTTTTGGTAGTTTACCATTTTGTTTTATTTTTTGTTAAGCAAATCATTGGGAGATTATTTCTTGTTAAGCATGAATGAAATGAGTTATTATTATGTCATTTTTAAACCACATTTTTGAAATAAAAATATTCTATGGAAAGAGTATGCTATCACTAGTGAAAGTGAAAGTCACTCAGTTGTGTCGGACTCTTTGCGACCCCATGGACTATACAGTCCATGAAATTCTTCAGGTCAGAATACTGGAGTGGGTAACTGTTCTCTTCTCCAGGGGATTTTCCCAATCCAGGGATTGAACCCAGGTCTCCCACATTGCAGGCGGATTCTTTACCAGCTGAGCCACAAGGGAAGTCCCTTCAAAACTGTTTTCACTGATATAAAGGCATATTTTAATTAGTAATCAGAGTGTTTAAAACAATTTTAAATCTAGATTTCTCAATAGAAAATTCAAAAATCCCCAAAGATTCTGGAAAGATGTTTGGTGTTGCCATGCTGATTTTTTTTTAACCATATAATATCTGTGATTTAACTTTAGAGTTTATCTCCCTTAATCAGTATTTTGAGTATGTAATCAAGAAGGTGTCTATGCAGTTTTGTTTATTTAAAAATTTTTTCTTAAGAATTTTTCTCAAATGTGCCCTAGAGGCTGTGTACATTAGTACCAGTAAACAGAAATCTTATTACTTTCATCTTCTTAGTTTTTGGATTCTGGTTGCTTTCAGGCTTTCATACCTATGCTCTAATCACCTGCTGTCAACAAAGAAAAATTGATTTAGATACTTTACAATGGATCTTATTATTTTATCTAAATTTTCTTATTTTTAAAACAATTAAAAAGTAATGATAAAATATGATTTATATAATTTTTTAATATAAAAGAGGTGTTTAGATTGTGAATTCCATGTTGCGTGCCTTTACTTACTCACTGATTGATTATATGTTATATTCTACATGCTCTTTTGTGTGTAAATATATATTAGTATATATAATATGTATGTATTGTTAATATATATAAAACTAATCAATCAGGAAAGGGGTACAACATGGGGTTATGTATATTCTTTCTAAAATATACATAGTGAATATATATGATATTTTATAGGACATATATTAGTGTAAATATTTTATATGCATATATATGTATATACGTAAAATATACCCATCTATCCTTCTTTCTGTTCATACGAGAGAAGCACATAGGTGTCTCAGGTGAGGGGCAGCTGTGCCATCCTGGTGTTGGGGTCTCCACTGGGGCGGTCCTTCCCACGATACTTGGCTCCACTGAACCGTAGTATCCCTTCCTTCACCAGTCACACTTAACTACACCTTCTTGGAGGGAAGAATGCGCCTGACGCTGGCTTTGTCATGCCTGTGTGGCAGCCGTGAAGTCACAGAAAACAAAGCCACGTTCCAACTGGACCTGGTGCCCTTTCCTTCTTTGAAAAGTGACTTTTTGAACTTTAGACACATCTGAGACTGCCTGGTCATCTTTTTTTCATTGTCTTCTTTGAGAAGGCAGGTTAAGGAAAAACAAGATAATATACTTCAACATTTTTAAAAATTAAAAAAAAACCCTTTTTTTAAATTTGGAGGGTTTTTTATGTTGAAAAGTGCTTTATATTTATTTGTACTTTGTTGTTTAGTTGCTAAGTTGTGTCTGACTCTTTTGTGACCCCATAGACTGTAGCCTGCCAGGTTCCTCTGTCCATGGGATTTCTCAGGCAGGAATACTCTAATGGCTGGCCATTTCCTTTTCCAGGGGCTCTTCCTGACTCAGGGATCGAACCCATGTTTCCTTCATTGGTAGGCAGATTCTTTACCACTGAGTCACCAGGGAAGCCCATATTTGTACTTAGACCAACAGGTAAATGATGAACTATACGATTGATCACTCCTGTGAAAGAGCTAGAGTATATGGAAGAGTAAGATAACTTCTAGTTTGGGAGATGGGTGGAAAAATCTAGGAAAGATTCACAGTATGGCATTTGAGGCAGGCCTTGGGGGATGAAAAGCATTTGTGTTATACACTTAGTTGGAACTTACATAATTTACTTAATTATTTTATGATGCATTGGTATGTGTATGTATGTATATATATAGAGAGAGAGACAGAGAGAGACAGAGACTATACTAGAGGCCAAGTGCTGTTGCAGACACAACAGTGAATAGAACAGATTAAAATCTCTGTCCTTAAGGATTTACATTCTAGTGGAGGAGGAGGCAAATAATAAAAACATAAATATATGTTACAAAATAGTAAGCAAAAAAAGTAGAAAAATTATCTGGCTCTTTTGTTCCTAGCTAGAGGACATTGGTCAAGGAACTTATTCTCTGTAATGCTCATTTTCTGCATTAAAAATGGACATAATGCTTACTACAAGTGGATGTCATAAAGTGCAAATGAGACAATGAATACAATGTGGTTATTTAAGGGCTTAGTGTATAGTCACATTTAGATTAAAGTTGCAATAATAATTTTAGTTATCATTATTTAGGAAATTTTGTTTAATTGGGGAGGCAGCACGTAAGTTCGCAAAGCACTGATTGATGGCTGGAGTGTTGAGAAGAGAAAGCGAGGTAAAGACTGACTTCATCTGGAGGATTCATGGGATGTTTATGGGTTTTAAACTGATTTTACAAGGTTTTATTGAGGAGGATATTTAAAAAATCATAGATGAGAAGGGATTACACAAGTTAAAAAGAAAAGGGCAGGCAGGCAGCATCCAGTTCTTGACACTAGACCAACTCTTGATACTTTTGTTAATTTAAACAGGCCTATCCACTACCCAAGTGTGCCATCCAAGGAGATATCAAAGTAAAAAATTAGTAACCAAGATTTGCTAATTCTGGGAAAAGAAAAGTGAAGGACAGACAAAGCCTGAAGCAGAGTAACAAATATCTGTCTCTGTGAAGAGGAAAGAATATTAGGGCTCTAGGGAAAGCTAAGCTTGGACATCCCAGGGGGACAGTAGCCAATGGCAGGTGCTCTATCAATGAGAAGCTCTACTCCCGTCACCAAGCTGTGGGCAGGTGCTATTCTCCCATCTCTGGGGGCAGATCAACAAGGGCGTATGAGATTCTTGCTGTGGAAGGTGACTCTGATATCCAGAAAGTTACCAGAACGTGGTCAGGTACTTTGTAAAAAGGTAAGCAGAGTGTACTAAAGCTTAGTTTTGTTTTTTTTTTTCACATAATTAATGGAAGGTAGATAGGAGAAGAGCAGAATGAGGCCAAAACAGGGATTCAGAAATAAAGCAAGAGTTTATTTTTCATAGTTGAGTTCTTGGTTTGCTTTGGAGAGTCTGAGGATTATTTTGGGGGGAATTTGACCTCTTTTCCTAGAATTATTTCTGGGAGTCTAAAGCATTACTTTGCGAGCCAGTGGTTTTCACTGTGAGGAGGAAGGCAGAGAGCAATAGGGAACAAAAGCTTTCAAATGAAGACGGAGCAAGCACTGTGTGGATACTTAATCAGGCAAAATTGATATGTGCAGGTAACTGCTTCAAACTGTGTAGGACAAAAGGAAATGCCTAAGTGAATAAATTAATCTAATAATTCTTAAACCTCACTTTATTCCCTGCAAATATAAAGGAGGGCAATAACAGAACCATAGACCTTCTTTGTCATAACTTCTGTGGCTGCAAATGCCTGCCTTCTACCTTCAGTGGATCTCCATGAGGCGGCATAAGAGAGCCATGGAAGAAAACATAAATTTGGCCTTAAACCCAACATTTATTTTTGACTATATTCTAAAATGTCCAGTTCTTTAAATTAGGGGGAGAGAATATAAAAGGTAGGTGCTTTAGACAATATTTTTTCTAATAATATCAATGTTTGGAGGACGTTAATATCTACATTCTAGAACTGAACATGAGTAAATACATTAAGCCAGGTTCTTCTTGCCAGAGCCACTGCTTTATTCCTTATCTGTTATGTATATGCTAATACTTATCAAAGTATAAAGCAGTTTAAATATTTATGAAATTATCAAATTTTCCTTAATGTAGAAATGATAAAATACATAGTAGATATCAATCAGGTATTTGTTGGAAACTACTTGGGCTGGCACAAGGGGGAATGCTAGAAGCATAAAATAAAATAAAGTTTGGTCCTTAGCCTTGGATATCTTATAGCCTTTTGAAGAAAAAAATGTGTTACAGACAAATGCATTCACATGTACACACTTGAAAATAATAGCATATTATTTAATGCTGTGGGTATTCAAATAAGTAAATGATGACTATGCAGCAAAGAAGGAAACTTTAAACACAAAAAGTCCAATAAACACATATATTAGTGTGTATTTTAATTTCTGCTTTCTTTCCCTTTGTTGCTGGCAGTTAACCCCACTATTCTGGAACTAAGAGCAACAGACATGATGGAGTGACAGACAGCAGAGGACACAGGAGAAGACAAGAGACTTTCCTGAATTACATGACCAAAAATATAAAATAGAGAATACCCACTGTTCAGACATTTTAAATGAATGTTTGAATACTTAGTTAACTATGTGTTCATCTAAATGCACCACACAGTACATTATTGCTGTCTATAAACACAAATGCACATACCCACACTTAGATGTGTAACATACACTTGCACACACATGCAATATATGGTATAAATATTCAAATGTATTGTTGTTCAGTCGCTCAGTTGTCCAACTCTTTGCGACCCCACGGACTGTAGCATGCCAGGCTTTCCCGTCCTTCACCATCTCCTGGAGCTTGCTCAAACTCATGTCCATTGAGTCAGTGATGCCACCCAACCAACTCCTGTGTCCTCCCTTTCTCCTCCTGCCTTCTATCTTATCCAGCATCAGGGTCTTTTCCAATGAGTCAGTTCTTTGCATCAGATGGCCAAAGTTTTGGAGCTTCAGCTTCAGCATCAGTCCTTCCAATGAATATTCAGGACTGATTTCATTTAGAATTGACTGGTTGGATCTCCTAGCACACCAAGAGACTCTCAAGAATCTTTTCCAATACTTCTCCTTGCAGTCCACACTCTCAAGAGTCTTCTCCAACTCAAATTATATTAATATTTATTCAATTTGATGTTTATGTTTATTACATTTGTAAATGCTTGACATCATTTCTAAGTTGTATATATCATGTTATATAGTATTGATTTTATTAAATTATAAAACTATTGAATAATATACAAGTTTTATATAAATTACATAGTATGTTTATTATAGAGCTACATATTAGCAAACTTCTATCGAAAGTAAGGACTTCCCTGGTGGCCCAGTGGTAAAGAATCTGTCTGCCAATGCAGGACATGCAGGTTCATCCCTGTGTTGGGAAGATCCTCTGGAGGAGGACATAACAACCCACTCCAGGATTCTTGCCTGGAGAATCCCATGGACAGAGGAGCCTGGCGGGCTACAGTCCATAGGGTCTGCGTGAGAGTTGGACACAACTTAGTGACTAAAGAACAACATCAAAAGTAAAATCCCATTCTTTGCCCAAAGGATTTAGCTAACCTTCTACAAGATACCATGCTCACTCTCTCTGTCTTTCTCTCTCACACACACATTCTTAGAAGTTTTTTCTTGCTTATGAAACTTCAGTCATTTGCCCTCCTCTCTCACATTCACTGGGTCTCAACACTAAGTGCTTTCCAGAACACAGATTTAAACGAAGCCCCTGACCAGTGGGCTTACAACTTAATTAGACAGAGACAGTTGACCAGCATATGCCCACCGACTGCAGTTGGCCACTTATTTATTCTCTGATTAACATAAAGCAGCAGGGCGACAGCCCGCCTGTGCCCAGCGAGCAGGAGCGCGGCCGGGTGTGCGGGAAGCGCCGTGAGCCGACTGCGGCTTTCTGCGAGTTTCTAGAGTGCAGTCTCTTGCTTCTCGCTTGACTCCATAATTAATATTCCTGTGCATATCTTGCTGTGAATGCGTGTCCCAGCCAACAGACAGTCAGGCACAGCAGAGTCAGTTCAACCATCTTGATGATCCATATTGATCACGGGAGGATTGACTTGACCGACACAGGCAACCCTACTGAGAAGGTAGGCAAAAGGTAACCGCCAGTGTGGTCCTCCCCTTATCTGATTTAGTTAAACAAGCAAGTTTGTCGTCTAGAAGCATTATATTGTCACGACCCAGAGACTGCCTTCTGCTGTTCCCACTACCCTTTCTAAGCCTTCCTGCAGGCTCTTTCATTTTTGAAAAATTTCCCTCCCTTAGTGTGTTCTACAAGAGTCTTAAAAAAAACAAAAACAAGAAATAGGAAGTGACATAAAACACAGAGCCATCCTATTAAAAATATATATATACGTATGCTAGAATAGTATGATGAGTAAAAGATAAGCACCAGACCAATTAGATAAAGTTTGAGAAGTTGGTAACTGAAATGCATGACAGGAGCTCACAAATATTTGCTAGACAAAAGCCTTCATGAGGGTGGTGGATGGTTTTACTATTCATTAATTGTTTATTCAGAGAAAAAAATGCAAGGAAGAAAATCATATTTTTTTCTAACTCTGGGTATATATTCGATGGTGGAAAAAAGCAAATCTAATTTGCTTTTAGGCTACAAACACAAAGGATTGCCAGCTACTATCCCTCTAATGCTCTCTTTAAAATTCTATGTAATGCTCTTGACCTAATAGTAATCCTGATTTATATCTTCTAAGAATAAAAACCTTCACAGTTTTACAACCACGAATTTTTCACCCTGCGGTTTTTTTAATCTGCTATTGGAAAAACTGATATTCTTCTCATCTTCTTTTGGGGGGAGTATTGTGGTTTTTTTTTTTCTTATTTAAATTGATCTCAAAAATAGTACAGACATTGGAGAATGTGATTTCCTGTGATATTATTCTTTTGTGTTTACTTCTAAAATTTTTAACCTCACACATAGCAGCCATTGGATAGTTAATATCATTACTTGTTTTAAAATGTTTCTCTAATGAGAATAATACAGTAGATATTTGAACTAGTAGGAATTTAATACTCATAATAAATACTTATATTTTCCTGTAAATTGTAAATCTGTGTATTTGCTGCTCTATTGCTGATATAAGAAAGTATAAGCAATCCCATTCACATTATTTAAAAAAAAACTTTCAGATCTAATGACATTATAACATGACCTTCACAAGTCAAGTGAAGAGCAGAAGGCCTGAGTAAAAATATTAAAAAACTAAATTTTAGATTTTTTAAATTATGTAACCATTACTTGTCACTGCTTCTAAACAGAGTCCTAGAAATACCAGTATTGTTATTATTATTGCATAATAAATTGAGTTGGTACAATCAGACTAGTCACGTTTTAGAATTTAGATATTCTTCTGATAGATGGTCTTGACCACAAACATCTTGTACTTTAGAAATAAGTGGTCCTTTTGTTAATAGTCTTTTTGAATCAAGTTACTGTTTCAATTCTCGCCTTTTTTTAATGCACGTGTGAGCATGCTCACCCTAGTGAAAATAAAACCCAAATTGAAAGGGCTATCTCATGTTAATGTGGTTTTACTTATTTCTATTTAAAACTCTATCTGGAATTTGAAACCATGCAACTTTTGTAAGGTATTTTCTTTTCAATTATTTAATTCTTTTCTTCCCCCTTTCTTCTCCCATCTTCCATTTTCATCATGGAAATTTCATGCAGCAAAACAGGAAATTCCATCCAAGCTGATCTAACCTCAGGGCCTCCTCCAAGCATGCTAGAGAATCAGTACTCTGTCACCTCTGAGAATAGAATTCATTTTGGATTCTTGTATTACCTGCCTCTGGTACTTGGGCTCTTATTTGCTGACTGACTGATTTATAACTTTGGTATGATGTAAATGTCCTTTATTGCACAGTTTCTAATTTAGTATTTTTAAATCAAGACTAAATTGAAACAGTTCAAGGTATAGTGCCCCCTCCCACATAATGAAGCACTTAGCTAAAAATGTCAAAGTAAAAGTAACGGCAAAGCTAAGAAGAAGAAATTATAATGTTGTGATTCTTAAAATCCACGTTCTAAAATATTTTCCTCCATCCAAATACATTTTCTTAAGAAATACTGTTATTTGAAAATGTTTGTGACTATCAGCAAATCGTCATAATAAAACATAATCGTTATGTCAGGATTTGTAAGATTTAGTTGTTTAGATGGTTCTTAAAAGGTAGAACTAGTGTTTCTGGGCTCCTGCCAGTTGACCATCTGTCTTGGTAATCTATGGAGAATCAGAACAACTGAACTTTTGGCACATTCAGTTACATTGAGCAATCACCAACATTGCTTTCGGTTACAACAGAAGAGAGAATTACCAAAGATTAGGTTAATCGATTTAATGCTGAGAATTTAGGGAATCTGGCGATATTTGTAAGAGCATCTCAGTGAGCCCTGGTGAACTGAACCCATCCAAATATAAATTACTGTAATTAGATGAAGGTCCTCATCCATCTAGGTGCTTTGCTAGACATTTGAGTAGTACAGTGATAATATAATTAGTGTCTTCTGTTGCACACAAAATAATATATGAGATAAGATTTCCACTTTTCATATCTGTAAAGAAATGGAGCTAGTAATTTTTAAAAGTTGATATTTTTGTTGTTGGAGTACTAGGAGGAAAAAAAAATCTAGTTTTGAGTGGAGATCAAGAAATAGAGCATGATTAGTATTAAGTCTCAAATACAAACATGCTTTTTTTTTTTTTTTTTTTAGTTGGAGGCTAATTACTTCACAACATTTCAGTGGGTTTTGTCATACATTGATATGAATCACCCATAGATTTACACGTATTCCCCATCCCGATCCCCCCTCCCACCTCCCTCTCCACTCGATTCCTCTGGGTCTTCCCAGTGCACCAGGCCGGAGCACTTGTCTCATGCATCCCACCTGGGCTGGTGATCTGTTTCACCATAGATAATATACATGCTGTTATTTCAAAACATCCCACCCTCACCTTCTCCCACAGAGTCCAAAAGTCTGTTCTGTATTTCTGTGTCTCTTTTTCTGTTTTGCATATAGGGTTATCGTTACCATCTTTCTAAATTCCATATATATGTGTTAGTATGCTGTAATGTTCTTTATCTTTCTGGCTTACTTCACTCTGTATAAGGGGCTCCAGTTTCATCCATCTCATTAGAACTGATTCAAATGAATTCTTTTTAACGGCTGAGTAATATTCCATGGTGTATATGTACCACAGCTTCCTTATCCATTCATCTGCTGATGGGCATCTAGGTTGCTTCCATGTCCTGGCTATTATAAACAGTGCTGCGATGAACATTGGGGTGCACGTGTCTCTTTCAGATCTGGTTTCCTCAGTGTGTATGCCCAGAAGTGGTATTGCTGGGTCATATGGCAGTTCTATTTCCAGTTTTTTAAGAAATCTCCACACTGTTTTCCATAGCGGCTGTACTAGTTTGCATTCCCATCAACAGTGTAAGAGGGTTCCCTTTTCTCCACACCCTCTCCAGCATTTATTGCTTGTAGACTTTTGGATAGCAGCCATCCTGACTGGTGTGTAATGGTACCTCATTGTGGTTTTGATTTGCATTTCTCTAATAATGAGTGATGTTGAGCATCTTTTCATGTGTTTATTAGCCATCTGTATGTCTTCTTTGGAGAAATGTCTATTTAGTTCTTTGGCCCATTTTTTGATTGGGTCATTTATTTTTCTGCAATTGAGCTGCAGGAGTTGCTTGTATATTTTTGAGATTAATCCTTTGTTTCTTCATTTGCTATTATTTTCTCCCAATCTGAGGGCTGTCTTTTCACCTTACTTATAGTTTCCTTTGTAGTGCAAAAGCTTTTAAGTTTCATTAGGTCCCATTTGTTTAGTTTTGCTTTTATTTCCAATATTCTGGGAGGTGGGTCATAGAGGATCTTGCTGTGATTTATGTCGGAGAGTGTTTTGCCTATGTTCTCTTCTAGGAGTTTTATAGTTTCTGGTCTTACATTTAGATCTTTAATCCATTTTGAGTTTATTTTTGTGTATGGTGTTAGAAAGTGTTCTCGTTTCATTCTTTTACAAGTGGTTGACCAGTTTTCCCAGCACCACTTGTTAAAGAGGTTGTCTTTTTTCCATTGTATATCCTTGCCTCCTTTGTCAAAGATAAGGTGTCTATAGGTTCGTGGATTTATCTCTGGGCTTTCTATTCTATTCCATTGATCTCTATTTCTGTCTTTGTGCCAGTACCATACTGTCTTGATGACTGTGGGTTTGTAGTAGAGTCTGAAGTCAGGCAGGTTGATTCCTCCAGTTCCATTCTTCTTTCTCAAGATTGCTTTGACTCTTCGAGGTTTTTTGTATTTCCATACAAATTGTGAAATTATTTGTTCTAGTTCTGTGAAGAATACCGTTGGTAGCTTGATAGGGATTGCATTGAATCTATAGATTGCTTTGGGTAGAATAGCCATTTTGACAATATTGATTCTTCCAATCCATGAACACGGTATGTTTCTCCATCTGTTTGTGTCCTCTTTGATTTCTTTCATCAGTGTTTTATAGTTTTCTATGTATAGGTCTTGCTTTTGAGAAATGAATTTAGAGGAGAAAGTTTTACCAGCTTGAAGGGGACAGGTTGAGTAAAAACAGTGAAGTGAGTTAGAAAATTGGTGAAGGCTAAGATTAATTGGAGAGTCACTTGGGGCCAAATCAAGTTGAGTCGTTAGCATCACATGTAGAAATCTAGATTTATGTTATAGAGAGCCAGTAAGGAATCTTGAGCAGTGGAATCATAGCCCTGTAGTAGGATGTAATACCAAGGAAAAAGTGTAGTTAGAAAAATCTGGAAGGAAACACCTATAGTATTAACAATACAATTTATCAATAGAAGAAATAGCGCCTTCACTAGGAAAAAAGGAAGAGGGAAAGGAAAGAGATGACGTTAAGATAGATGTGAAAATAAGTCATTTGAATTTATATAAAGGGAGAAAAGAAGAAGTTAAGATGTTTCTAAGGTTTTGAGAAGGAGTGATGGTGAAAGTGTTACACAGTTAAATGAGATACAGAATTCAGCAAATGGCACAGGTTTGGAGATTTACCTGTGATCATTAAGTCCATGAGAGTACCCGGAAGGATGAGTAGAATTTTGAAAAGTGTCACATTGAAAAGACAGAGGAAAGACAGAGTAGAGCCAAGAAAAGAGAAAGATGAAAGGGAATGATAGGAGAACAGTGAAGAAAAGAGAATTCATAAACAAGTGATCATCAGGGTTAATCACCTAAGAAATGTTAAGAAGGAGGTCATAAATAATATCATTGGATTGAGATTACAGAAGGTCATAGGGGAATTTCAGAGGAATAATTGTACCTGGGTGTCAAAGTCATGTTATATTCACTTTACTTCTAGAAATGGTGGGTTTCCTAGTGAAAGAGAGCTTGAGATAAAAGGAAGAGGTTAGATGGATAGATACAGAGAGATACATTGATATGTAATTATGACTTAAGAAAATGAGTAGTTTTTTAATGAGTTGTCAGGACAGGAAAGATGAGCACTAGCATTCTATCAAATAATGTAAAATAAAGGACTGTTTTCAAAGGTTTAAGTAGCAGCAAATAAAGCAGCAGAGAATGTTTTCCCTCTTCCCAGCTGTAGATCTGAAGAAGAGAGGGAAAGAAACAGGGGGCCCAGTGAGCACAGAGGCTAGGCTGCAGTCAGCCACCGAGAGAAACAGGGCCCACAGCAGAGAGGGAAAGGAGAGGAAAAGCTCGACTCCCTGCAGCCCCTTACCTCCTCTGCTTGCTTCCCACTGACAGAACGACATATAACCTGGGCAGCCAAGCCCTGACCTTGGGAGTACGGTCCTTGGGAGCATGTCTTTCAGAGCATAAATCAAGGCGGAACAGGCACAGAACCGAGAGCAAGAGAATAACCAGGACAAGCTTATTTTAAACAATGAAAGACGTCCCAGAATTAAGAGAAGAAACGCATATGAAAGAAGATGAGATAATAAGGATAAGATGAAGGCATACCTAGAAATTTTAAATTAAAAAGTGCAAAAGAGGAAAAGAGATGTAAAGCACTTTTGAAGTGGAAAAGAAGGTGTGACAATTATCACAGTATGTTTGAAATGTCTTTTGTTTCACTAACAAGAGACCACAAATTTGCAGCTTAGCATCTACAAAAATTGCCATATAGGAAATACTCAAATCTTAAACTCTAAACAATATTATAAAAGTGGCAAGAATAATAAAATTCTAGAATCTACATCACCATATTGCTGTTTGCCTAAACATCAATTTATGTAGAACATATTAATTTGTAATGACTTGAAAAAATGTGGGGGCAAAATTCATGTTTCTTGGCCAAATATATTCATTCTTAGTGATTCAATTAAGCTACATACCAAATGACATATTCCATGGCTTAATTTTTAAATTCTGCATCATCTTTTTGGAAATTTATTACCATATCAGCTGAATCAGACAGTATCACTTGCTTAACTTTTACTCTCAATTATCTTAAAAATTATTTTATATTTGTGTATCTTGGAGTATCAACAGTTATCCTTCAATAACACTTCCCTGGCATTAGGTATATATTGTAGGTATAATATTATAATCTTTGTTCTATCAGAACACAAATTATTTCTGAGAAAATAGTGGACTGATGAATAATTTTACCCTAATATTAGGAAAATGGTTTCTTGTCAATATAAAGACCACCAACGACATGAAGTGCAAGAAAATACTACACAGATATAGAAAAAATATGGCTGAACAATGGCAAGGGATTTTTCTAAAAGCAGTCATACATACATCATAAAAAAGCAAATAAAATTTGATCAGTTAAGACTGTACAAATATCTGAGACCAGGGGATAGCAGGTAAAAGTCTAGAGAATAATCTCTGTACTCTTATGATATCTGGCCTACAGATGGATCTCATGAAACCAGATCTCAAGTAGCAGGGATGCCTTTCATTTGGGAGTGTTCGCCTATTAATTCATTGGCTTTGGTGTAGGCACATGTGGCACTCAGAACATTGTTTGGAAAGCAAAAGGTATTGATTACAGTGTCTGATTTTCATTAAATTCTTGCACATTTTTTCAGTTGATCCTTGCAACAATCATATATATTTGGATATATCCACATATATATATGGATATTAGAATGTCAATTCAGAGTGGGGAGTCTCACATATTTTTTAAGAAACTGAAAGACAGGAAATTATCAGAGAAATAAAAGAACATTTCCAGAACTCAAAGCATGAGTCTTCATATAGTAAGTGTACCACAGTACAAAAGACAAAACATAAATGCTAACTCACATCATTGTGAATTTTTTAACATTGGGGATAAAATAAAAGATCCCCAAATAAAAGCAATACTTGTCTCAGGCAGACTTGAGAATCAAAAACAAGTAAGAAGAAATAGCAACCCACTCCAGTATTGCCTGGAGAATTCCATGGATAGAGGAACCGGGTGGGCTACAGTCCATGGGGTCACAAAGAGCCAGATGCAACTGAGCAGCTAAGACACACACAAGAATCCTTAATGTCACTAGAAGACAGTAGAGCAATACCTATATGTTCTGCAATAAAAATGATTTAAAATCTTGAATTCTACACTCAAAGTCATTGATGTGAAGTAGAACAAGGGAAAGTTACAATATATGCTTCAAAGTGCACTCCATTTGAACAAGAGAATAGATTCAAAATTAGGAGCTGAGGAAACAGATACCCAAGCTATGAAAATGTTGAGTGAAGTTCCTAGGTTGATGACTTTGGGACAGCATAGAATTCGAATTGGAAAAGGAATAAGAAATTTTCCAGAAAAAAGGATAAGTAATGGGAAAAATGGAGATGATTCAAGTAAAAGAGTAAAGTTCTTATTAAAAATCTGACATGGATAAGGAAGTTGTTTCTGATAGGTAAATGATAAAGCCTGTAGAACTGATAAAACAGTTGAGGCATGTGGAAATATTTCATATTTGAGAACAGATATTTTAAAAATCTTTGGGAATAGGTGGAGGAAGAATATCAATCATAGCATATACAGACAAGTAGATGAAACTCAAGCAATGAGTAGATTCTAGATGTTCTATTCACTGTATATGTTCACAAATGAGATATCATACAAAACTACAGGATTTAATGGTGAATGACATTTGCATAATCATAACAATATAATATCTGTCTGAATTAATTAAATATTATGAATAGATAATAGTATGGAGAGAAAGTGAAGGGAGATAATGTTGCAAAGAGCTAAATCCTTCCTGTTAACTACCTAACTACCTTAACAGGAAGTCACTTGTTGAATCAATAAATAGTGGTACAAATGTACTAGTCTAAAACGGGATAAAGAATGAAAACAGTTGACTTTGAAAAACTGAAATAGGGATAGAGATGGGTGGTACTAAAACTATCAGCATCCTCTATCATTGTATTTAAATTATAATACATATATGTAACAACCGGAGAATTAGCCAAAGTGTTTATCTTTTATAATGGCTTTATTCCAAAATTCATTCTAGCAGATGAGTTTCGGTAATTTTGCCATCTTATATGTATTATGGTCGTAATAATAGTTAGCTTTCTAACTAGTTAGAACCTTTTCTGTAAAATTTAGTAGTATAACTGTGTCATTCAGTACCATATAGTAACACACATGCTAACACACACACGGGGCTTTCCTGGTGGCTCAGCAGTAAGGAGTCTGCCTGCCAATGCAGGAGATACGGGTTCAATCCATGGGTCCGAAAGATCCACTGGAGAAGGAAATGGCAACCCCCTCCAGTATTCTTGCCTGGGAAATCCCATGAACAGAGGAGCCTGGTGGGCTACAGCCCATGGGGTCACCAAAGAGTTGGACATGGCTGAGTCACTAAACAGTAACACCACCAACAGCAAACACACACACATACACACAACTTATTGTGTCACTTGCAATCTTGCAGTCATTTTCTGTATCTATAGAATGCTTAATTTTGGAAATAGACTGTCATTTTATCATACATAATGGGTAAGTTATGGTTAAGAATCATTGAAATCATTTTTGTCTACTCTGAATTTTGTATTTTATTGCTTTCAAATTTCGTAATTAACTTTTCTGCTTTATTTCTATCTCAAAGTGAATAGTGTTAATAACCTTTAACAACTTGTATCTGTAATGTATAATGTCTTAAAGTTATTAATCTTTGCAATAGATCAAATCACCAATCACTTCTATTATACTTTAATTTGTACAAATTATATTTCATTTGCAATTTTAGGTGCCTGTGGATGGTTGTTGCTATCAGGTTTGTGTTAAGGTCACCAATATTAAGCATATTCATTTAATCAGATTGTTAGATTATCGCTGCTCTCACACATATTGACTATACTGACCTCAATAACTTCTTCAGCTTCTCTTTAATTTTTATAAAACTTATCCTGCTCACCTGCTGACAGCATAGATTTCTATTCTTTCCTTTGCATTAAATCTATAGCATTTTTATTTTTAAGGGCAAGGAAACCTTATGTGACAGAACTCATTCTTTCGTGTGTACCACGTAAAACCTTATTCATATCAAACTTTATTTGCCCTTCATGAGTCAGGTTTTGTGTATGTATTTAAAACTGATAAAACTCAGAGAAGTGTACAAACCATCATAATATCATGTGAAAATACTGGTATGTCTGTCTGCAATTTGCATCAATCCATCACTCCTGCCACCACCCTCTTTGCAGAATCTGCCATTGCCCTTCATCGACCAACCACAACAGCCTTCTTGCTGTTCTGTGGAAACCTACAGTTTCTGCGTGTGCTGTTCCCTTTGCTCAGAAACTCTTCTTTTCCTTTTCCACCTGGTCAAGTCTGACTCACTCTTCTCATCTCAAGTCAGTGGTCATTTCCTGGTCTGCTTGACGGGGTAAAACACTCTACTACAGTTATTTTGCTGTTTAGTCTTTTGCAGTTTCTTTGTCCCAAAAACATTCTTTCAATATTAACAAAGGCCTATCTATATTCCATGTGTGGGGGGATTAGTTTGTGTTTAGTTGCCACATAAAGTTAGCACATATTTATTGAATCAGTGAATGATAATTTAGTTTAATAATAAATTGTAATCAATAATTGTGTTTTTGGTTCTTAAAGTGTGGCATTGTTTTAACTTACTACTGTAGGCAAATAAATTTTTTTTTCTATTACCCAGACAAAATAAACTTCTATTATAAACTCAGACTTTATGGATTTCCTTTATTTTTGTCATCCCACCCCCAATATCCTACCCTGCATGATATTCATCAAAACCTTTTCTTTGAGAGGTAAGTGTCCTGAAAACATAACTAGAATGCATCAGTTTTATTTTCAAAGTGGACCAAGCTCTGACCTTGACAACCATTCAAAGCACTAGCCTTTCCCAGATGTAAATGTACTATATGATCAAGAGGTAAAGTAGGGTTTATAAAATGGGCAGAAAATAAATAGCTGATTGAATTGTTGCCATTCAGCAACTAGCCACTGAGCACGTCAGTATCTTCTCTGGGGATAAAGAAATGAATCAAAGGAGATATCATCTCCTGAATCTTACAGTTTTGTTGAAGAAATACGAGATACATTAAAAATTAGAATATACATTAGCAAGTGATATGTGTATCCTGTTATCTGAGAACCAAGTATTACTGTTTTTACTTCTTGTTTCTGGAAACTTTTTTTTTTTTAGCAAAAATTACATTTCTGGTTTTGGAAGTTTGGGGACTCTTCCAAGCTAAAAATAAGATACTAATATATGCCTCCCCTAAAACTCATCCCACCCTCTACATTCTGGAATATTGTCAATCTTCTCCATGTCTATGAATCCCCCGTATCTTCAGATTAAAATTGATTGCTCTCATGAAATGGTGTCTGCCCACTGTTTTACATTAATAAGTGAATTACATACTCTTTTAATTGTGTTTGCCAATGTGAATTTCATAAAAGACATTCTCTCCTCCCCTTCATGATCCCTTTCTGTATGTTTTCAGGGTAAAGGCTGGAGGGGCTCCAATTTTGAAGTGTTGAATTATCAAGCGAAATCATAAGAGCAATTTATAAAAGAGATAGCTGAAAATTAAAATACAAAAACCGCTTAAGGTAAAATTCGTGGGAGAACTCTCTTGTCACCGCCCGGAAACCCTGCAGAACAGATGGAAGCAACTCTCCAGCTTCTGTGTAGGTACCTGCTGTTTAATTACACCCTAATTAATTAAAGGAAAGACTCCTGTGTGGCTTCAGTAGTAGTGAGCAGGAGGGCAGCCAGAAAGAAACACTTGAATTCAAAATACTTCAGAATTAAAACTAATCAGCTGAGGAAAGCAATTACCATTTATTCATTGTGGTCATTTTCCAAAAGCAGTTATTACAACAACAAACTGATTCCCACACTCCTCCTTCCAAAATATGTAGTATGTCCTTTTTTCAATAAGTTTCATGAGTATCTTACTAGAGTTTTAGGGACCACTAATAAATATTTAGAACATATGAAGACTTTTAGGACCATGTGTGAGCGTGCTAAGTCGTTTCAGTCGTGTCCGACTGACTCTTTATGATCCTATGGACTGTAGCCCGCCAGGATCCTCTGTCCATGGGATTCTCGAGGCAAGAATACTGGATTGGGTTGCCACGCCCTCTTCCCGACCTCCAGCCCACATCTTTTATGTCTCCTCATTGGCACGTGGGTTCTTTTCCACTAGCACCGCCTAGGAAGTAAACATTGTGGATAAATACAATTGTAACACATCCAGATGAATGGGATGATAATGGAGTGGAATCTTGCTATCTTAGGTGTTCAGTACAACGCCTTGTCTTGCCATCTGCATTCTGTCTACCTGCTTGCATGTGTATGCACACTTGTTTTTCTGGCTCGCAGATTTTTTCTTCTTTACCACAGTCATCACTGGAGTGTTACCAACTTTTTGGCTAGCTGTATGAAGAAAGATGGGAAGTCGCCTTTTATAGAAAACCAATCAACAGGTAAAAAGAACACATTCATAGTATGCATTAGATAGACTGTGTAGATGTTTATGCATGTGTTTGATTTGTTATCAGTGGATATAGCAATCCATGAACCCAAGAAACATTTGCTAAAATAAGTCTTGTATCCATTAATTATCTTTTACATGTGGCTTGGAAACATTAAATAACATATTTACCTGTTTTATTATTCCCTTATTGATTGAGGAGGCTTCATAGAGTAGTAAGAAATTCAGTGTACTGCAGGGCCTACATTAGTTTGGTAAGCTAGGTAAGAATAATTACACCAGTTCTGGATCTACAGTAAGATTGCAAACAATAGATTTTAGTTTGCTTCATTTTTTATAGGCTTATATTTGGGAGTTATAAGGGATAAAATTATTGAAACTGAAATACAATTGTTGCTCAAGAAAGATTATTTGAGATCATTCATTAATATTAACGACTTATTGGTACTATTAGAGATTTAGGTAGGTGGAGCCTCAAGAGTTCTCTTCTGCTCTGTATAGAAACCTGGAAGAAAGATAAGTTTTTAAATTAAATTTGAAACATTCAGTATACAGTCTCTTATTACAATATAAGAAATATTAATTAAGAGTTATGGATTTGGACTTATGCAGACTCCATAAAATCATCACCACAATAAAGGTAATTGACATGTATATCTCCTCCAGTAGTTTTCTTGGGTTCCTTTGGTTTTTGTTTTAGTTTGGTTTGGTTTTGTGGTTCATGCCTGCATGCTCAGTTACTTTCCCTGCCAATGAATATAGTGCACATAGATTATTACTCAGAATCCCAGAATAATAGTTCAAGCTCAGACAGTAAAGAATCTGCCTGCAATGCAGGAGACCTGGGTTAAATCCCTTGGTTAGGAAGACCCCCTGGAAAGGGAATGGCTACCCACTCCAATATTCTTGCCTGGAGAATTCCATGGACAGAGGAGCCTGACAGGGTATAGCCCATGGAGTAGCAAAGAGTTGGATATGACTGAGCGACTTTCACTTCACTTCACTTCACTTCAGTCAATCATTTATATCTAAGTTTGGACACAATTTTGGCTGACCAGTGTACAGTGTACTATGTGATACACATAGTTACAGAAAGAAGAAATTACCAGGTGTGTTATTTGACTATTAGCCTTTGATTAATTCTTTTGAAGTCTTTTTTAAACAGCATTATTCAGATATATAATTGATATACAAAAAGCCTGCAGACAATGTTATGGATTTGGACTTAGGCAGATTTCAAAAATAAATAAAGGTAATTGACATGTGCATCCCCTCCAACAGTTTCTGTGTGTTCCTTTGGTATTTGTTTTAGTTTGGTTTGGTTTTGTGGTGCATGCATGCATGCTTGGTCACTCAGTTGTGTTAGACTCTTTGCAAACCTATGCGCTTTATCCCACCAGGCTCCTCCGTCCATGGGATTTCCCAGGCAAGAATACTGGAGTGGATTGCCATTTCCTCTGCCAGGGGATCTTCCTGACCCGGGGATTGAACTTAATGTCTCTTTTGTCTCCTGCATTGGCAGGCAGATTCTTTACCACTGAGCCACCTGGGAAGCCCTTTCCTTTGTGATAAGAACACGTAAAATGAGATCTTCCGCTGGGAAAAAAAAATGTTAAGTGCACAGTACAGTGTTGTTATCTATAGGCAAAAGGCTGTACAACAGGTCTCTCGAACTTGTTCATCTTGGATACCTAGGCTGTTACATCCATTGAACACTAACTCCTCATTTCTTCATCCTTTTTTAGTCCTTGGCAACCACCATTCTATTCTCTGAGTCTATAAAGTTGACTATTTAGATGCGCCATATAACTGGAGTGTGTAATATCACTTGGCATAATGTCCTTTAGGCCCATCCACATTGTCACAAACAGCAGGATTCCCTTCCTTTTTAAGAGTGAGCAGAGTTCCATTATGTGTGTTTCTGATATTTTCTTTGTCCATTCACCTGTGATTGCTTCTTAAACTGCCTAAAAGGTTGGTATTATTTTATAATTTGTCTTTCAAAAGTGAAAAGGAGAAACAGGATATGTTGGAGAAAGTAAAAAATGGTCTGTAGAAAGTAGTATACAATGAAATACTAATTTTCTTATTAAAGTATTGATATGAGTATCCAGATAATTGATCAACACATCCTTTGTCTCATAGAATGCCATCCGTGATTTTTTAACTGCCTATTTTGTTCTTATTAATGGAATTTCAAGCAAGCAGTATATCATGGCCTAGACAGAGACCAGATTGACAACTGTTAGGATAAATACACTGGTGATATGTAACTAATACATGGGTAGAGAGAAAAAAATAGAACAACTTTATTTTATTCTCTTAGGCAAGATCCAAAATTATATGTATTTTTGAGGATGTGTAATAATAATTTCAGCATTAAGATATTTACACATTCTATGTTTCCCTCTTTTTGTAGTGCTCTGATAATTTTAATATCTTAATGAGATATCTAGGTACCTGCCCAGTCTCAAGCCCTGAAGATTGTTTTGCCTGATTTCTAAATGACAGCTTCTTTCCGACTAAAACCACCAGTCATGCTTTTCTGGAACTACGTTGCTGTGTGCAGAACCTCTGATGGCTTTATAATGCAAAGATTCCCGAGGAAAAGTGGTTTGGATGTCTGTGCAGTTTTTTTTATCTGTATGTGTAGTTTTCTCCATGAGTAGATATCCATTTGGCTGGTGGTTCATTTCTCTTTAAAAAAAAAGGACAATTTTTAGAGGAAGTTCAATGGTTCTTTGGGCTGAAATATGTACAAGAAGGCTTTTTAAGTTATAGCGTTTGAAGCTTCAGATGGAACTTGTTTACTGGTAAACCTGATTTCTTTGCAAAATTTGTGTAACTCCTAATCTCTAGGTAATGTTCCCCAAATCAGGGATTCTGTCCTACCTGGGAGACAGTATTCTAAGAACTCTAGTTACAAGAGAGAGAGAGAGGGAGGTGGTAGAGAAAGTAAGGGAAGGGGTGAGGCAGAGAAAGAAATAACCCTGAAAACAACAAAGAGAAACAGATAAAGAAGAAATTATCTTCACATCTCCCTAAATCCTGTTCTTAATATCTTTCCTCTTGTATCTGCTATTAGCCAAGGTCAGAGTATCTTAAATATCTTTCATTATCAGCTCAGCATGGGTTGCTCCACCATGGTTTGAAGAGTTATGTAATTTCTTAGCATAAACTGAGCTCTTCTTTACCTTGGAGTCTGACTTCAATGAATTTTTCATTTTATTTTTCCTTAGAAGACCATCCACACCTTGCTATTGGAACATAAGGGAGACCATGATGGAGACTGGTTGTTGATAGCTTTATTTCCCAATTCTGTTTTTTAAATGCATTCTCATAATATATTCAAGTATTTCCGATTCAGTCAAATTGCTTCTTTGTAGTGTTGAGAAAAATTATTAATTTTAATATTAATATTAATTGGGGGGTGACGGGGGAGAAAGTCTTGTAGATTAAAGAATTTTTTAGTATGTCCCAATGTGGGTGTGGAGAATGTACTAATTTGCTACCTCTATCCTTTCAAATTAATCTTCTTTTCTGCCTCATTTAATTTTCCATAGGGCTAGGTTTAGAATTGTTCACCCAGTTGGTTTCAACTAGTGAGGAACACTGGCAAGAGTTCAGAGGATGGAAGGGGAAAGGTGTGGGGCTTTCTCACCTGCACCTTCTAACTTTAGAGTCTCTCTTCTGGAAGTACCTGCATGCTTTCATGACTGCAGATCCTGTCAGCTCAGACAGTGTTCCAGGAATACACTTTCTCCTCTTGTCTCTTCAGGACCAGAGGTAGCATTTCTCCATTGTTTCTAAACTCCGATTGCTCCAGCAGCGCTGGTTGGCTTCCGGAATCCAGCCCAAGTCTCTAATCTGTCTTTCATGATTGTTTCTGTGAACCACTTGATTTGGATTTGTTTTCTATTGGAGGCTTGACTGATGATAATGACAATAATATTAGTAGTAATACCTAGAACTTTCAGAATGCCTGCCACATTTGCACATTATACTAAATGTTTTATATGTGCTATTTAATCAAATCATTAAATTGTTCTGAGGTATGTATTATTTCTCTTTATAGAGAGTAAATGGAGATTTAGGAAGTGCATTATTGCCCAAAGTCTCCCCAGCTAGTTTGGGGAGGAAAGAGAGGAAGACAGGATGTTGCATTCATTTTCCAGAAATACCATGTATTGTTTTCCCAGTACCCTCTACTTAAGTGCCAAGCCTTGGCATGTTCAAAGTCGTTTTTCTCATGTAACCTCTGTAATCATGGGGTGGTGCCTATGGCAAAAAAGCACACTCTAAATTAAGATGCAAATCAGAAGGTTCTAAGCAACGGTGAATAATATTCAGAGATGTCTTTTTATTGCAGTTCATAGTGCAAAGGGTCTGAGGATGGCAGCTATGTGACCTGACACTGTCAGTCACGTGAAGGGATGAAGGCCATGTTCAGCCTCCATGCACTCTGACTGGTAACGGGTGTGCATGTATCATTTTGTATGTCTTCCATGTTGAGTTCATCTGAATATAGGAGGTTGCCATGTGCAAGCCTTATAGGATATTTCTTATGTTTCAGTTCAGTTCAGTCACTCAGTTGTGTCCGACTCTGCAACTCCATGGACTGCAGCATGCCAGGCTTCCCTGTCCATCACCAACTCCTGGAGCCTACTCAAACTCATGTCCATTGAGCTGGTGATGACATCCAACCATCTCATCCTCTATCATCCTCTTTTCCTCCTGCCTTCAGTCTTTCCCAGCATCAGGATCTTTTCCAATGAGTCAGTTCTTCACATCTGGTGGCCAAAGTATTGGAGTTTCAGCTTCAGCATCAGTCCTTCCAATGACTATTCAGGATTGATTTCCTTTAGGATGGACTAGTTGGATCTCCTCGCAGTCCAAGGAACTCTCAAGAGTCTTCTCCAACACCACAGTTCAACAGCATCAATTCTTTGGTGCTCAGCTTTCTCAAGTTTAGGCTATTGAAATTTCTTTTCAGGAAAGTCCACTCCACCCCTCCAGTTATCTCTTCAATAATTTATGAGGCTTTTATTTTTTCCCTAGAGAATTAGTACTATGGTTTTTTCCTCTTTTGATTGCTTTAAGAAAGAAATGTTGAAATGTTACTTGTTAGCACAAAATTGAAGAAGCCAACTCTTCTCTCCTTGTTTTCAACCCATCCTTATTTCTCCCATTTCTGTTATCTTCAGGCAAGTGATTAAATGAGTACCTAAATAAAAATTCACTACCCAGCTAACATAGTTGCTTCACAAATATTTTACCAAGAAAAAATTCATTTTAAAATGAATGCACAAATAGACAAGTGATGTGTAATATTTATTTTAGCCTCATCTCATTTGCTAAGTTTAGAATACACTAATTCCTTTTAGGCCTCAGGCCATAAAAACTAGTATTTCCAGTGTGAATAGTATATTCTCTTGCCTTGGGATGGGCATCTAAAAATACCTGTGTCTCATAATGGATGGTTATGTGCAGAGATAACCGTGGGTGTTTAAAGGGTTACTGGCAGAAATGAAGTGAATGCATGTGTAAACCTCACATAATGGCATTACACATTTCCCTGAATCTCATCTCAGTGAAATAAAATTTCAAGTGAATCTCAGGTGATTTCAGAGATGCTGTAGGAAATTTTTTTCTGGCCCTTTATTCTCTATATATCAATATAAAATTCTCTCCATTGAACTTTTCTGCTTTTGAAGTGTGTAACATCAGTGTATTTCCATTGAGGATAAAAAGAACTTTAAAAATTTCAGTGTGGCTTGCTCTGGAGTTTACATCCTAATATAAACTCACAAGAAGAAATATAACATTTATTTGTATTAACTTGTAGGGAGGTTTTGAGTTAAGAAATATAACTCATTAATATTTTCATATCAGCAATTGCTGCATGCATGTAGCATTTACAAATAATTTACATTTGCATAAACATATTGCGATTGGTAAAGAAGGGACAAAGAATTGGAAACTAAAATTTCAGGAGTAACTTAAGTTTTCAAATCAATCAGATATATTCATAAGATTGTGTGCATAAGTTAATGTTAGATATGAGACAATTTGCAAAAATATTCTACCTTTTGTAAAAGGATATCACTAACCAAATTATACAAATAAATAACTCACATCTTTAACTCCTGGATTAGAAACTGCTTGTCAGATATGTACAGTTTATCTACTACAGTAAGCTATACACACTTTTTCTAATTTTATGTCTTTAAAACTTCTATTCTCTGACATCCTCCCACCTTGCATTTTTTCCACTGATCTTTTAAAGATATGTGTAATATACTTTATGCTTATCTGACTGTTAGTCACCAGTGTGGACTGGTAATTATATTTAGAGATTTTATTAGATTTAGGATCAATTTGGAGGAGCAGTACATCTCTAAAGGAGTACGTGGACTCCTTTATAACATGTGTTCATGAGACACATACCCCTGGTTATCAAATTGATAAATTAATTTTTATCTTTTCTTTCATTGTTAATTTCCCCATCGGCATTTTACTTTATTAATTTCAGCAAAATTGTTTTGTTTTTAATAATTTCATTAGAGTCTACAAATGATGTTTTTCAATTCTCATGTTTTTCCTCTACTTGTTGGCTATAATTCTCCATTGGAAAAAAACATTTAATGAGTCATTTGGTCAGCTTTTAATGCAGTTTATAGAGAATCATGATAAATATACACTTTTTCTTGTTAATTTATTTTAGAAAAATGTTTTTGCTGTAGGAACCTTCAGTGCCACCTAGAGAAAGTATTTTTGTTATTATTGTAACTTCTTAGACCTTTATATATTTGATATGGATCAGTCCTTACTAACTTAGCCACTTACCAGAAGGAAACGTAAATACTATATGTGGGAAATAATAACCAAGAAACCAATTATGTGTACATTTTAAAATATCTAATGCAGAGTACATCATGCGAAATGTCTGACTGGATGAAGCACAAGCTGGAATCAAGATTGCTGGGAGAAATACCAATAACTTCAGATATGCAGATGACACCACCCTCATGGCAGAAGGTGAAGAGGAACTAAAGAACCTCTTGAAGATGAAAGAGGAGAATGAAAAAGCTGGCTTAAAACTCAACATTCAAAAAATGAAGATCATGGCATCCGGTTCTACCACTTCATGGCAAATAGATGGGGAAACAATGGAAACAGTGACAGACGTTATTTTCTTGAGCTCCAAAATCACTGCAGATGGTGACTGCAGCCATGAAATTAAAAGATGCTTGCTCCATGGAAGAAAAGCTATGACCAACCAAGACAGCTTACTAAAAGCAGAGACATTACTTTGCCAACAAAGGTCTGTCTAGTCAAAGCTACAGTTTTTCCAGTCGTCGTATATGGATGTGAGAGGTGGACCATAAGGAAGGCTGAATGCCAAAGAATTGATGCTTTTGAGCTCTGATGTTGGAGAAGACTCTTGGGAGTCCCTTGGACAGCAAAGAGATCAAACCTAAAGTTATTCCTAAAGGAAATCAATCTTGAATATTTGTTAGAAGGATTGATGCTGAAACTGAAGCTCCAATACTTTGGCCACCTGATGCAAAGAGCTGACTCATTAGGAGAGACACTGATGCTGGGAAAGATTGAAGGCAGGAGGAGAAGGGGGCAACAGGATATGATGATTGGATGGCATCACTGACTCAATGGACATTAGTTGAGCAAGCTCTAGGAGATGGTGAAGGACAGGGAAGCCTGGCTTGCTGCAGTCCATGGAATCTCAAAGAGTTGGACACGACTGAGTGACTGAACACCAACAATGGAAGATATCTAATTGAGTAACTAGACATACAAAAACTCAAGATAACATAATCACAATTTATTGTGAAATAAATAAATATGAAAATAAATAAAATATACAGAAAGAACAGACCCACAGTTTATTCAGATAATAAGTACAGTTAAAAGGTATGAATAAAATAATATACTGTATATATTAAATGAAATATAAGACAATATTGAGAACTTTTGTAGAGAGCTAGAAGCATGAAAAATAACCAATAGAAAATTTTAAATTATACATATAAACATAATTTTAAAAATTAATATGCAAAAGTCAGTTAAAGCCTTTACAGAAGCTAAATATAAGTGAAGACAATTACTGAACTAAAAAAAGAACAGAGAAAAATATCCAGACTGAAACATGTAGAGACAAAGACATATAAAACACACACACATGAATATTAATGACTATCATAGTGCATTGGTGCAGAAGGATCTAGGGAGACTGGAGCCTTGCCATCAGGGTAGCTGCATTTTTCCTAAGGTTTCTTTGTCCCACGTATGGAAGAGATTATTAAGTGGGAAAATGTTAAGATCATGAGTGATAAGCAGCATTGTCCTGGCTTCCCTGGTGGCTCAGAGGATAAAGAATCCACCTGCAATGCAGGCGACCCAGGTTCGATCCCTGGGTTGGGAAGATCCCTTGGAAAAGGGAATGGCAACCCACTCCAGTATTCTTGCCTGGAGAATCCCATGGACAGAGGAGTCTGGTGGGCTTGCAAAGAGTCTGACACAACTGAACGACTAACACTTATTTCCTCAAAATCTAGAAAGTGACTCCCACTATGATTGAGAGTATACAGACTGCAAGTGTGAAAGTATTCAACTTCATGAAGTTGAAGTTATGACCTTAATGAAGTTCATTAGAAAATGTATATGTATAGAAAATTATTTCTCACATTTAATGGCTTTGCTTGCTGTGGTGATCAGGCTTCCCAGGTGGCTGAGTGTTAAAGAATCCTTGGGGAAATGCAGATTAAATCCCTGGGTCAGGAAGATTCCCATGGAGATGGAAATGGCTGCTCACTCCAGTGTTCTTGCCTGGGAAATCCTGTGGACAGAGGAGCTTGGCAAACTATATAGTCATGGGGTCACTAAAGAGTTGAACATAATGACTAAACAACAACTGTGGTGATTCTAGAACTAGGTTTTCCAGAATTCCTTTCCTTGTATGGTTGTTGGCAGCAAGAAACATTTACTTAGGATTTGGAAAGTGGAAGGGAGATGGCCTCTGCTGTGTTTGGATAGTTGGTACATGTCATCAGTTGCATTCCTGACGTGCATGCATTTGTGACTGAACTGGTCCCTCGGGCAGCCATCAGCACTGCAGCTCACCCAGATGTCATCGAACCTCTTCCTTCATTTTAGTTTGCATTTGGGCCAGGTATGCACAGACTGTAGAAAAAAGAAGTCGGCTTCTTTAGAACTCCCACATGACTCAGACTGGAAGTGGTGAGTCACTGACTCCAGTTCATCTGCAATGATTCCAGGTTGCCTTGACTTCCCCTGCTCCATGTGTAACTATTCTTCCTGACTGCCATCCCTGCTGACCTACAGTGATTTCTAATCCACCACCAGATGAGAGGCAACAACTTCCTGTAAACTTTGCCAAAAACCTCGGATGTGGAATTTTTATAATTTGTGTAACAAGTCTTATTCTATTTTGCTAAGTTGTGGCTTTGCAACCCTGACACTGAAATTGATCCTAATGCGGCTCTAGAGAAATAAAAACTTGAGGATGTATTATCCAAATATTTTCTGGGATATCTGGAATTGGTTCTTTGACCTTATTAAATATTAAATTTAACTGCCTTAATAACCCTGTTGCAAGTAGTAAAGTGACACTGGTTGTCTGTTCCATACAATGGAAAAGTAGTTAGTTAAATGATTATGAGGACACCTAAAATCACGTGATTAGAAAAGGCTATACTTCAGGTCAAGTGGTGCTGGTTTAGAACACTTCTATGAAAATAAAGACCATAGAGGAGTTTGTTGGTTACTTGAGAGTACACTAAAGAACTTGAAGAAAGAAAATGAGGAATGTGGGGCTTTAATTTTCCACCTTAAATTGTGGATAAGAAAGCAGTTTTAGGACTTTGTCCTAAAATAAAGGGCCTTAGCCAGGCACAGGGCCAGGATTTCTGAAAACAACACCTCGATTCTAATCATAAAAGGGTGCTGTGTGCCTGCCAAGTCACTTCAGTTGTGTTCAACTCATTTTGACTCTATGGACTGTAGCCCACCAGGTTCCTCTGCCCATGGGATTTTCCAGGCAAGCATGTTTGAGTGGATTGTCATCCCCTCCTCCAGGGGATCTTCCCGACCCAGGGATCAAACCCACATCTCTTATGTCTTCTGAACTGGTAGATGGGTTCTTTACCACTAGCACTACTTGGGAAACCAAGAGTGCTGCATTATAGTACAAAATTAATTCATAAAATCACAAGATTGCATGTGTTAAATGTAGAGCAATGACTGGGGAGGATTTTATCCTGAAAATGGAGAGGGGTAACCAGTTCTCACTGTTTGTAGACCTATGACCAGATTCAAATCCTGATAGGACCTAGAAGGTAGAAGGCAGATGAAAATCATCAAGGGATTTACCACGGCTGATATGGAAATAGATCCTAAGGCTACAGGGGCAGGATAAAAGAAATATCATGTTGGGTCAGATTGAATTTGTTGATATGCTTGCATTAAGCATAGATTCCAGATTCAATATGTTAGTTCTGGTGACTTGGAGTAACAATTTTGGAGGCTAGCGACTAAACTTTGCACTCAAAAATGGCCTCACTAAATGAAGTGGAAATGCCATTATTTCCTTGGTGCAGTGTAGAGGATGGTGTCCAAAGGCTAAAGGAAATCAAATAAATTCTAGAGTGAATTTATCAGGAAAGTCCCACTCATTCCATTTATTATATTTTTTGTAATGTTCAGAGATTATGTCCTTCACAAAAGCTGTGAGAAATACACACACAGGGAATTCTAGGATTCTTAGAGATATCTGTGCTGGTTCTTCTCTGTTGGCCAGAATGACAGTGGGAACAACTACCATTGTATAGGGTCCCAGATTCAATAAAGATGTCGTGTCCTATGGTGGCAGGAACCAAGCTGTGGCATGTAATTTCCAGAGGCAAGTATGGTTATTTATGAGCATGGTTGTAGCCACCATTTCAGGTGTGATTTTGATGCTGGAGCAAACAGACATAATCTCCAGCACCAGGAATGGATCAGTTAATGTGACAAATGCTACTCTGATTTATGTATTCTCTTTATTGGGAACTCTTTGTTCTCACCTGGCAGAGTCAGAAATACAACTTCGCTTATTCTAGGGCAACTAGCTTCCTAGTCCAATATCATAATCTTGTCCATAAGCACTTTGATAACCTATCCATTGTAGAACATCACTAAGTCATTCAGTTAATGATAGAGTTCTCCTTGGACACACATTGATAGTATACATGTGTACCAGAGGAAAGGAGATAAATGCCATAGAATGCACTGGTAATAGCAAACACCCTTTTCTAACAACACAAGGGAAGACTCTATTCATGGACATCACCAGATAGTCAATACCAAAATCAGATTGATTATATTCTTTACAGCCGAAGATGGAGAAGCTCTATACAGTCAGCAAAAACAAGACCAGGGGCTGACTGTGCCTCAGATCATGAACTCCTTATTGCCAAATTCAGACTTAAATCGAAGAAAGCAGGGAATACCACTAGACTATTCAGGTATGACCTAAATCAAATCCCTTATGATTATACAGTGGACATGAGAAATAGATTCAAGGGATTAGATCTGACAGGCAGAGTACCTGAAGAACTATGGACAAAGGTTCGTGACATTGTATAGGAGGCAGTAATCAAGACCATCCTCAAGAAAAGAAATGCAAAAAGGCAACATGGTTGTCTGAGGAGGCCTCACAAATAGCTGAGAAAAGAAGAGAGTTAAAGGCAAAGGAGAAAAGGAAAGCTATACCCATTTGAATGCAGAGTTCCAAAGAATAGCAAGGAGAGATAAGAAAGCCTTCCTCAGTGATCAGTGCAAAGAAATAGATGAAAACAATAGAATGGAAAACATGAGAGATCTCTTCAAGAAAGTTAGAGATACCAAGGGAATATTTCATGCAAAGATGGGCACAATAAAAGACAGAAATGGTAAGGACCTAACAGAAGCAGACGATATTAAGAACAGGTAGCAAGAATGCACAGAAGAACTATACAAAAAAAGATCTTCATGACCCAGATAACCACGATGAGTGATCACTCACCTAGAATCAAACATCCTGGAATGCAAAGTCAAGTGGGCCTTAGAAAGCATCACTACAAACAAAGCTAGTGGAGGTGATGGAATTCCAGTTAAGCTATTTAAAATCCTAAAAGATGATGCTGTGAAAGTGCTTGCTCAATATGCCAGCAAATTTGGAAAACTCAGCAGTGGCCACAGGACTGGAAAAGATCAGTTTTCATTCCAATCCCAAAGAAACGCAATGCCACAGAATGCTCAAACTACCACACAATTGCACTCATCTCACACACTAGCAAAGTAATGCTCAAAATTCTCCAAGCAAGGCTTCAACAATACATGAACCGAGAACTTCCAGATGTTCTAGCTGGATTCAGAAAAGGCAGAGGAACCAGACATCAAATGGCCAACATCCACTGGATCATCAAAAAGGCGAGAGAGTTCCAGAAAAACATCTACTTCTGTTTTATTGACTATGCCAAAGCCTTTGATTGTGTGGGCCACAACAAACTGTGGAAATTTTCTTAAGAGATGGGAATACCAGACTACCTTCCCTGCCTCCCAAGAAATCTGTATGCAGATCAGGAAGCATATAGAACAACAGACTGGTTCCAAATCGGGAAAGGAGTACATTCAGGCTATATATTGTCACCCTGCTTATTTAACTTTTATGCAGAATACATCATGAGAAATGCCTGGCTGGATGAAGCACAAGCTGGACTCAAATAATCTCAGATATTGACACTGAAATATCAATAACTTCAGATATGCAGATGACACGACCCTTATGGCAAAAAGGAACTGGAGAGCTTCTTGATGAAAGTGAAAGAGGAGAGTGAAAAATCTGGCTTAAAACTCAACATTCAGAAAACTAAGATCATGGCATCTGGTCCCATCACTTCATAGCAAATAGATGGGAAAACAATGGAAACAGTGACAGACTATTTTTTTTTTTGGACTCCAAAATCATTGCAGATGGTGACTGTAGCCATGAAAGTAAAAGACACTTGCTCCTTGAAAGAAAAGTTATGACCAACCTAGAGAGCATATTAAAAAGCAGAAACATTACTTTGCCAACAAAGATCCATCTAGTCAAAGCTTTGGTTTTTCCAGTAGCCATGTACGGATGTGAGAGTTGGACTATAAAGAAAGCTGAGCACCAAAGAACTGATGCTTCTGAACTGTGGTGTTGGAGAAGACTCTTGAGACTCCCTTGGACAGCAAGGAGATCCAACCAGTCCATCCTAAAGGAAATCAGTTCTGTATATTCATTGGAAGGACTGAAGCTGAAGCTCCAATACTTTGGCCACCTGATGTGAAGAACTGACTCATTTAAAATACCCTGACTGTTTGAAGGCAGGACGAGAAGGGGACAACAGAGGATGAGATGGTTGGATGGCATCACTAACTTATGAACATGAGTTTGAGTAAATTCTGGGAGTTGGTGATGGACAGGGAAGCCTTGCGTATAGCAATCCATGCAGTCACAAAGAATCAGATACGACTGAGCGACTGAACTGAACTGAAAGTCATTCAATTAACAATAGAATTCTCCCTGGACACACATCGATAGTATCCATGTGTACCAGAGGAAAGGTGATAAATGCCATAAAACTTCTATAGTGTGTTGCTTCAGTGAAATTTCTAGAGTCCAAGTATCTGGAACATGTTAAGATATGATTTTAGAGGGAAGGAAAAGTTATGTATTTGGAAACTGGTTCCTGCTTATGAAATTTGATTCCAATGGTCCTCATCATCCAGAATCCACCAGCATAATAAAATAGTGAAAAGGCCTTCAGGAGATTCTCTAATTGGCCTGGTTGGGCACATCAGCTTCTGGGGTTAGAAGAATGTCCCCGGGATGTGTTATATGTTGTGACCAATATTTAGTGCTATTAGTCCCACAGCAAATATTCATAACTTCGGAAATGAAGGGTAAAATTTGGGGGTAATTCTTTTACTCTTACCGCTAGTAAATGAACTGTTAATGAAAGTTTTACTTCTTGTGCTCGTGTCTTTGGGCTCTTCTGCTTTGATATGTCTTAGTTCCTAAGGAGTGAATGCTCCCACCAGGGGACACAATTGCCTTATGAAACTAGAAGTAGAGACTGCCATGTGGCCGCTTTAGAATTCTCACGACAATGAATCCACTGGTGAAAAATGGAATTACTATACTCTCTGAAATAATTGATCCCGACTCTTCAAGGAAAATCAATTTGGCACTATGGGGTAAGAAGACATATGCCTGGAATGAAGTAGCTACCTTGGGTACCCTCTTAGTGCCCCATGTTTTGTGATAAAGGAAATGGAAACTACAAGTATTCAATACAAGCAGGATTGCTAAAGCCCAGACCTTTCAGAAATGCAGGTTTGTGTCATCCTCTCAGGCAAGGAATCATCCTCTTAGGCAAGTCTGCAGAGGAGCTCCCTGAGGGCAAAGGAAATACAGAAGTTCCCAATTATAACTGTCAGCTACACACTAATACTTATGAGCATCTCCCCCTTACTTTTATATGAATATGCATACATAAACTCATCAGTTCCTTTTTTCAAAATTCCATTACCCCTATAATTTAATATAAAGTGTGTTAATACTACTTAACGTTATTCAACATTTAAAATATGTCTCAGTTTGATAAGATAAAAAGAGATCAAGTGATGTGAGGTATGAGGACTTGAAACCTTTTTTGGAGAGAAGGTTAGTGTTTGTTTGTTTGGTCCTAAGAAATTCACCTACATCCTGATAGTTTGAAGCATGATTTTGTATTTATCTTTCTTTGGGGGGATAATTATGGTTAGGAGATACATATATCTCAAGTTGAAAAAGGTGAAGTGGGTTGTTTTCCAATTTTGTCAACTTAACTAAATGAAACAGTATTTCCTATAATTTCTTTCCTTCTGTGGTTTCAGGTTAGAATTGTGTTGAGATTTAGCTAAACAACTCCATAATATTGTGGCTGTGGCATCCATTTTGTATAGGTAAGTAGACTGTGGGGGCCTTAAACTGACAATAGCCCCACCCCATCCCCTTAGCACATGGTCTGGAAAACAGTCACAAGTAAATATGTCATGACTCCAGATATGCTGATATGACTCCCAACTGCCCTGTAATAAGCACTCTCCCCTGCTTCCTAGGGCCTTCCTCTTGTACCTCTTAGAAAAGACTCCCCTGGAAGTTTACAGAAAATCCACCTTTTTGAGGGGGTTGAATTGATCAATTCAGCTTTAGCCAGGGAACTCCAAAACATTCTACCTGTACTGCTGCTGCTGCTGCTAAGTCGCTTCAGTCATGTCCGACTCTGTGCGACCCCATAGACGGCAGCCCACCAGGCTCCCCCGTCCCTGGGATTCTCCAGGCAAGAGTACTGGAGTGGGGTGCCATTGCCTTCTCTGACTCCACCTGTAGGTCTTAGTAAAGGCACATGCCCCGAATTCTGCCCCACTCTCTCTGTCTGTCCTATGCCTTGATATCCCTGTGAGAACCCTGGAGGCATGCTGTGCACGTCCTCCAAGATCTGTAAGTTATAATGTTCCCTATCTCTCTTCTCTTGTGATCTTTCTTGGACTGTGACTCACCATCAACACCCCAGGGCACTACTAAACAAACTTTAAACTTAGCAAATTCACAACAGGTTGGCTACAAGAAAAATTTCTGTGAGATTTGGAAAGTAGGAGTAAAAAAGCAGTCAATCCACTCTGAAGGTCAATGTTTGGCACCTTGCAATGATGCAGTCGGAGAAGGCAATGGCACCCCACTCCAGTACTCTTGCCTGGAAAATCCCATGGACGGAGGAGCCTGGTAGGCTGCAGTCCATGGGGTTGCGAAGAGTCAGACATGACTGAGCGACTTCACTTTCATTTTTCACTTTTATGCACTGGAGAAGTAAATGGCAACCCACTCCAGTGTTCTTGCCTGGAGAATCCCAGGGATGGGGTCGCACAGAGTTGGACACGACTGAAGTGACTTAGCAGCAGTAGCAGTAGCAGCAATGATGCAGTATTTACCTCAGTTATGAGTTAGTGATGTAACTCACCCTACAACACGTAGCATGTAGTTAGTGATGTCTTGTTGGAATAGAGCCTGCAGTCCTTTGAGCTACCAAAAGTCTCCTCAGGCTTGTTTTGGGGTCAGATGATGGTGCAATCTGGTGGCAAAGGGCATCAAATAAAAGCTTGAATTAAGAAATTTTTTAGCTAGAAGCACTGAAAGGCTTATGTCACTCATATATATCTCCAAATATGTCACTAAAATAAATATCAATACTAATTTTTAAAGTAAACATAAGATACCAAAACTAAATTCTGATTATTTCTAAGATAATTATTTCAATAAATGAAAGCAGTATATTAAATGCCAAACTCTTTCCAATTATCTCTATCCTGTCTCTCTCCTTTGGATTTTCCATACATGGTTAGGCTGGTGGAAATTGTAGTGGATTGACTGTAAAAACAGTTCTAATTTTGTCTCTCTACCTTTGCAATCTGACAGTGCATCTCCCATTCCTTGATTCCAGGCTGGATTCTCAGTAAACGCTGGCCAATGGATGACAGTAGAATAACACGGTGCTCTCTCTGAGCTCGGGTCTCTAATGTCTCTGTGCTGCTTCTCTTTCTCAGTGGTCTGGACACACCTGAGCTAGTCTGCGTGGAGGTAAAGACCCTGTAGAAAAGAGGCCAGTTGCCTGAGTAGAAGCCTCCAAAAGCTGTCTAGCACCAGCAGACAGACAATATGTGAGCAAGCACAGCCAACATCACCAGAACAGCCTACCTAAACCCACAGCGGGCCAGGAGGTAAGAATATACCCAAGTGACACCATGAAAGCGCTATCACCATAGACTCATGAGTGATACACATAGACTCTTGAGGGATAAAAACTGGTTTTTGTTTTAATCCTCTGGGTATTAGAGTGGTTTGTTATACCCCAATAGTTGAGAAATAAAGAAACCCAGTACTAAAAATTGTTGGGCTGGACTGTATATGGAAGAGAGTGATTAACCTATGAAGAGATTGGAAAATCACTCTATATCAAAATGGATTGGAAGAATTAGGATATTTAACATAGAGAGGAAGAATTTTAAGAACGACATGGTGGCTCCCCTCAAATAACTGATGAGCTGTTATGTAAAAGGGAGTTACGTTTACTTAGTATAAATTCAGAAGATAAAATGGTAAACATTTTCAGATATTAGAAATGAGAGGCATTGTAATAGAGGTGCTTCCCTGGTGGTTCAGATGGTAAAGAATATGCCTGCAATGTGAAAGGTCCAGGTTTGATCCCTTGGTTGGGAAGATCCCCTGGAGAAAGAAATGGCAACCCACTCCAGTATTCTTGCCTGAAGAATTCCATGGACTGAGCAGCCTGCTGAGCTAAAGTCCATGGAGTTGCAGAGAGTCAGACACAACCGAGTGACTAACACACACACACATTGTAATAGAGAGAAATAAATTATAGAACTAGCTCAAATTTTCTGATGGGTTTGGCGCCTTACAATGCAGTAATTTTTCTCAATTAGGAATGTTCATACAGAGTGGATGACCTTTACACGGGTTTGTTTCAAGAGCCAATTTCTTCTTTAGCTTGGAGTTTTGATTAGGTGATGTAAGATTAGTTTTATGCCAAAATTTCATGAGTGGTGAGACTTTATGTTTCCTTTAATTGAATATGCTTTTAATGATTAGTATTCAAAATTTTATATTGTTTAAATACCAGTAGTCTATTTGTTGGGTTTTACATTCATATTGATTTGAATTGATGATACCATAGCCACACTCTGCATGGAATAATCTGAAATCTATCTATCACTTTACCATCAATAGAGTTGTTTGTTGAAATGTGTTCTGGGTTCCAAAGAATTTACTTTAAAACAGACTATTGGGTAACAATGAATTTTGAAACCCCAAACAAAAAAATTCATACAGAAATAATAAGAGAAATTTATTTCTATTCTTTTATTCAACAAAGTTTGAAACATATTCTGTAACATAAAAATTACATCTTCACAATTTTCTTTCTTTTTCTTTTTTCTTTTTTTTGTGTGGCTATGCCACTTGGCTTGTGGGATCTTAGTTCCCTGACCAGGGATTGAACCCGAGCTCTTGGCAGTAAAAGTTTCATTGATTTCTTATTATTTGCTTTGCATTGATCTAAGCACTGGGGATATGTCAGTTAACGAGTGTAGACTTACTCTCAGGAAACTTATGTTCTAGGAGGATGAAAAACAGTAGCCAAACATAAATTCTATATAGTGAGAGGTAGTGATAGCGCTGAGAAGAAAATTAAGGCAGGACAAGGAGACATAAATTAATGAGTGAGGGGGTCAATCATGTAGATGAGTGTTCAGAGGAATCCTTTCTGGGGAGGGGACATTTGAGCCCAAGACTGACCAAAGCTAGGCAGCAAACCCAGTAAGGGAGGGAAACCGTTTATCAAACAGATGGGAGTTCTTGGGAACAAGTTTTTCTAGGCATACTCAAAAAAAATGCAAGAAAAAGAAATGTGCTGAAATGGGGTAAGAAAAGGAAAATATTAGGAAGAAATTAGGGTAGTGAACAGTGGCCAGGTCACATGAGGCATCACGGGTCATAGTAAGACCTTTGTATTTTATTCAGAGCATGATGTAAAGCCATTGGAAAGTTGAGACTGGGCACTTGGAAGGATATGTGATATATATCCTATTTCATATAGTTCACTCTTGCCTTTTAGAGAAGATAAGTTATGAGAGGGGTTGGGAGAGGGGCAGAGCTCATTATTTCTTGGCCCAATTGCTTTCATATCCACAGTCTCCTTTTTTGAGTTCTCTTCTATATCACTGGAGGAATGGGATGGACACTTTATGGCTTCCTTATGACACAGCTGGGCAAAACACTAGCTGGTAAAGGAAAGAGAGAACCCAAGTCATTTTAAAAGAACTTTCTGTCTGCTTCATTCACTAATTATGATCTGAGTGAATTACAGTGGTTCTGCATCAGCAATGAACATACTTTTGGATTTAGGTTATGCCACTTCATTTCCCTATGGGTGGGAAATTCTCTAGAGTGATTTGTCTAGTTAGACTTTGATTGAAACAAGGGGTGAAAGGTGCTGCAGGATGACTGTCAGACTATACCAGTCACCTAGACAAGACAAGAACAAGTTGAACAAGTTCCTATAACAACCATAGACAAGAAAAAATGATGAGATTTGGAATCTCCTTTGAAAGCAGAACTTACAGGGCATGTGAAAAGATTGGATGACTAGTGAAGTCAAATAAAAGAAGTTTTAAGTTTTCAAAGTTTAGTTTGAAAAATGGGGTAAAGGCAATATCATTGATAGATACGGGGAAGACTGAGGAGGGAAAAACACTAGACCATTCAGGTATGACCTAAATCAAGTCCCTTTCAATTATATAGTGGAACTGACAAATCGATTCAAGGGATTAGATTTGATAGGGTGCCTGAAGAACTAGGGACAGAGGTTCATGACATTGTACAGGAGATAGTGATCAAGACATTCCCTAAGAAAAAGAAATGCAAAAAGGTAACATGGTTGTCTGAGGAGGCCTCACAAAGAGCTGAGAAAAGAAGAGAAGTTAAAGGGAAAGGAGAAAAGGGAAGATATATCTATTTGAACGCAGAGTTCCAAAGAATAGCAAGGAGAGATAAGAAAGCCTTACTAAATGATCAGTGCAGAGAAATAGAGGAAAACAATAGAATGCGAAAGATGAGAGATCTCTTCAAGAAAATCAGAACATTTAATGTAAAGATGCAGAGAAGGCAATGGCACCCCACTCCAGTGCTCTTGCCTGGAAAATCCCACGGATGGAGGAGCCTGGTGGGCTGCAGTCCATGGGGTCGCAAAGAGTCGGACACGACTGAGTGACTTCACTTTCACTTTTCACTCTTATGCATTGGAGAAGAAAATGGAAACCCACTCCAGTGTTCTTGCCTGGAGAACCCCAGGGATGGGGGAGCCTGGTGGGCTGCTGTCTATGGGGTCGCACAGAGTCGGACACAACTGAAGTGACTTAGCAGCAGCAGCAGCATGTAAAGATGGGCACAATAAAGGACAGAAATGGTATGGACCTAACAGAAGCAGAAGGTATTAAGAAGAGGTGGAAGAATACACAGAAAAACTATACAAACAATTTTTTTAGTGACCCAGATAACCATGATGGTGTGATCACTCACCTAGAGCCAGACAACCTGGAGTGTAAAGTCAAGTGGGCCTTAGGAAGCATCACTATGAACAGAGCTAGTGGAGGTGATGGAATTCCAGTTGAACTATTTCAAATCCTGAAAGATGATGCTATGAGAGTGCTGCACTCAATTTGCCAGCAAATTTGGAAGAAAATTCAGCAATGGCCACAGGACTGGAAAAAGTCAGTCTTCATTCCAGTCCCAAAGAAAGGCAATGCAAAAGAATGTTCAAACTACCGCACAATTGCACTCATCTCACATGCTAGCAAAATAATGCTCAAAATTCTCCAAGTGAGGCTTCAACAGTACATGAACTGAGAACTTCCAGATGTTCAAACTGGATTTTGAAAAGGCAAAGGAACCAGGCATCAAATTGCCAACATCCATTGGATCATAGAAAAAGCAAGAGAGTTCCAGAAGAACATCTACTCTGCCTTATTGTCTATGCTGAAGTCTTTGACAGTGTGGATCACACAAATTGTGGAACACTCTTAAAGAAATGGGAATACCAGACCACCTTACCTGCCTCCTGAGGAACCTGTATGCAGGTCAAGAAGCAACAGTTAGAACCGGGCATGGAACAACAGACTGGTTCCAAATTGGGAAAGGAGTACGTCAAGGCTGCATATTGTCACCCTGCTTATTTAACTTATATGCAGAGCACACCATGCAAAATGCTGGGTTGGATGAAGCACAAGCTAAAAATCAAGATTGCTGGGAGAAATAGCAATAACTCAGATATGCAGATGATACCACCCTTTTGGCAGAAAGTGAAGAAGAACTAAAGAGCCTCTTGATCAAAGTGAAAGAGGAGAGTGGAAAAGTTGGGTTAAAACTCAACATTCAAAAACAAAGATCATGGCATCCAGTTCCATTACTTCATGATGGGGAAACAATGGAAACAGTGAGTGACTTTATTTTGGGGGGCTCCAGAATCACTGCAGATGGTGACTGTAGCCATGAAATTAAAAGACACTTGCTCCATGGAAGAAAAGCTATGACCAACCTAGACAGTATTTTAAAAAGCAGAGACATTACTTTGCTGACAAATGTCCATCTAGTCAAAGCTATGGTTTCCCTTGTAGTCATGTATAGATGTGAGAGTTGGCCTATAAAGAAAGCTGAGCATCAAAGAACTGATGCTTTTGAACTGTGGTGTTGGAGAAGACTCTTGAGACTGCAAGGAGACTCTTGAGACTGCAGTCAATCGTGAAGGAAATCAGTCCTAAATATTCACTGGAAGGGCTGATGCTGAAGCTGAAGCTCCAATACTTTGGCCACCTGATGTGAAGAACTGACTCGTTGGAAAAGACGCTGATGCTGGGAAATAGTGAAGGCAGGAGGAGAAGGGGACGACAGAGGATGAGATGGATGGATGGCATCACCGACTTGATGAACATGAGTTTGAGCAAGCTCCTGGAGCTGGCGATGGACAGTGAAGCCTGGCATGCTGCAGTCAATGGGTTCACAAAGATTCAGACATGACTGAGTGACTGAACTGAAGTGAACTGAGGCAGAAAGAGATTAAAAGGGAAGGTAATAATCAATCAAGAATTTTGTTTGGTAAAAGTTGACCTGATGTGACTGTTTTATGTATAGAGGGCATTCAAGTTGAAAGTTAAGAATATAAATCCAGGGTTTAGAAAATCTCTTCAGTTTACAGATATGTTAGATGGATGGGTGGGTTTGGATTGTTGGTGTAATAAATTCATGAAATTTGAAGAGACATCCTAGGAACTGGAAAAACATAGAGAACAATCAATAACTGAAGACTAAGCCCTAATGCACTCATATTAGAAATTAGAGGGACAAAAAGAAACCATCATAGGAGACTGAAAAAGCATGATTTGTGAAGCAGAAGGAAAAAGGGAAAAGTAGTATTCTTGGAAGTCAAGTGAAGAAAGCTTTGATACCTGTGATATTCAGCTGATGAAATTTTTGTGTCATTTACATCCTTCCTACTTTTCTCTCTTTTTCTGTCTCTCCTTTGCTTCTTATTTTTTCCATTTCTTTATTCAGTTATTTAACCAATATAAGCTGAGAGTTTGTTGAATGTACTATGGTAATTAATTCAGATACTGGAGGCCTTGAATAAGAATTGTTAATAGTAGTCTCTTGGACAAGAGTCAATTTTCACAGACTATTCTCTTACATGAAGAATGATAAAGTTTATTTTTAGAAAACAAGGCATAACTTAACCTAGAAAACAAACCCATTGTCCTACATTTTAGGAAAAGAATGAGATTTTTACCTTGCTATACACTTTATTTGCATTTACCCATACAAAAATATGTATATCTGCATACATATTTTACTTTCAACACTACCATATTTACTCACAGCATCTTGCAAAGAAAATGTAAAATAATGTTTTCTCATTCTCTAACTTAACTAACTTAATTTTTTTTTGCTTGGAAATGGCAAAAGCAATAGAGAATCTTCTGCAGAGCTCCTTCTTCCTTTGTGACAATCTGAGGGTTAAATTAAAGGAGACTTGAGCTCCTTGTCCTTGGCTCAGAGAAAAGCTACATGTAACCTCCATTTATTTCATCATATTCTTTTTGCTCTTTCCTCTTTTAGGACTAGCATGTAGCCTTCATTTTTCTTATCCGCAGCCAAGATGCACCTCGAAAGTGAAGGGATATCTAGAATATGGTTTGAATCTAATTCTTAAAATCAAAGGTAGGTAAGCTCCAAGGTTAAAATTGGAAAGCTCAGGAAATCCTAAGTGCAAACACCACCTTTCAATCAACTGCAAATCATTTCCTGCTCCCTTGTCTCTGAAATGCAGGATTGCAGCCTCACTGCAATTTTTCTTTCTAAATTAAGAAGCACATTTCAGGTGTCTAAGAAGCAGCTGAGTGAGGCAAGGGATTTTAGAACTGGATTCCATTCAACTCTGCTACTGGTTCATTTTATCATTACTTTTTCACAAGTGGGGGTGAGAATTTTAGAATTTAATGAAGGTCATTAAAGGAAAAAATGGCAGAAAATGGAACTGGGTGTTTTAGAGTAAAAAATAGGAAAATTGAGAAAGTATAATATGCTATTAAAATTCTATACTTTTAATTCATTTTCCCCAGCATAATTATGAACTACACATGACAAATAAGATGCATTAAAGAGACTGAGCCCTATAAAATAATTATATTTAACTACAGAACTTAACCACAGAACTTTTTGTATTCAATCTTTTTGAAACCATTAAAAGCTTATGCTTATATGTTTATAGTCTTTAATCACTGGAATTGGGAATTAAATGCAGCACGAAAGACAAGAACCAGAACATGGTATTAACCTACTGTTAGCTCATGGGAAAAGCCAAGCCTCCTGAATAAAATTCAAAATATGTATTTTAGCCTTTTAATAACAGCAGGTGCTATTGTGGTTCAATTTATTCCTGAAGAATGTATACTCAGAGTGTGCCTAAAGAAATTCAATCCATAGGAGATTTTAGTGACCTCAGACAAAAATAGCTATATTTAGCTATGTTTAAAAAAGATCAGACAAGGGAATAATCTTTCCACCTTAATTTCTCTCATTAGAAACCATATGTAGCAGAGACCAAGATCTTTTGTAAGGCTTTCCATTTGGCCAGTTTGCTTGTATAGTGATGGTGTATGGCAAATGATCTCCAGGGAAGATCAAAGAGTCAAGAATTAAAACCAAGATGAACAAAAGGGAAAAAAAGAGAGAGAAAGAACACACAGAGACTTGTAAATACCTGGAAAAAATAGATAAAGATTGGAATTTTGTTATTATATTTATTCATTAGGGAATTAATGCCATTCTGAGATGACATGGCTATGCCTCATTTAGGCCACCTTGAGGTTTGAATCCCAACTATAGTATTAGAGTTACTCATCCCTTACCCTTGAGTTTCACTGGTTTTCATTTCTTAATAATGTGAAAACATCAGAGAAGACAGTGAGCTGCTTTCAGTTGTGTAAGAGGAAAAGGAAATATGTCTGTTAGCACCGAGGATCATAAGTAGACGCTGGCTGTGAAAGGCAGACTCTGTGAGGCCATGTGGTCCCTGACTCCTCATTCTCATATCTTTATGTAATCCTTTGCTTTAAGTTAGGCTGGGTTTGGTTACTTGCTTCTAATGAACTGAATACAGCAGAGGTGATGGGATGTCAATTCAAAGATCAAGTTTTAAAAAAATTGTGGCTTCCATTGTGGGATCTTTCTCTCAGAATCTGTACTCTGGGGGGAACTAGCTGACATGATATGAGAAGCCCCACTGAGAAAGTCACATGGCAAGGAGTTGATATTTCCAGACTTCACCTAGCAAAGACCTGAGACCAGTGAACAGCCCCCTGGGGGGACTTCAAAGTGGATTTCCTTCCAGTTGAGTCCTGAGATAACTGCAGCTCCAGAAAACACCTTGATTGTAGACTCCCGGGAGACTAAGTCACAAACACCCAACTACCCCATGGTAAGATTCTTGATTCACAGAGAGAATTCATGTTTTTAAATTTGTTACGTTTTGGGGTCATTTGGGATAAATTTGGGGGTAATCTATAGCCAGCAATAGATAACTGAACTAGTATCTTTCAGATTTTCCACTGAGTTTTCCATTCTACCTTTCCTTGATAAAATATGGAATTTATTTCCATTAAAAATTATTTAAGATAATTATTTTCTAATGAAATAAAGATATGGAAATATTGCCCGCCATATACAGTAGCTCATTCATTTATTATGTACTATTTTGGAAAAAATATCTCTTTAAGATCTCTGTGAAATAATAATTCATTTCTGAATTCTGGGCTCCATTTTCCACCCTCCTCTGCATCCATTTAGTCCAGCATAGAGACATCATTGAATTTAACTATCAATTAACATGGAAATGGCAACCCACTTCAGTGTTTCCCTGGGAAATCCTATAGACAGAAGAGCCTGGTGGGCTACAGTCCATAGGGTTGGAAAGAGTCAGACAGGATTGAGTGACTAAACTTAAAAATATATATTTTTAAAGGAGTTGAAATCTATTCATCTGTTTTCTTTATTAACAGTAAGAGTTTATGATGAACTCATTTTTCCATTAAATTAAGGCAGCATAATATGAAATGGGATAGAATGATTTCAGGAAAATTATTAGAGTAACTTTAACTAGAATTAGCCTAATAAATATAGTTTGTCCTTCTTTATTTTTCCTTGTCTATGCTATTATTTATTCTTTATTTGTGTTATTATAATTTGTCTTAGAAAGAGAGGTACTTAAGATGAATATTCTGAAAAGTCTTTGCTAAAATGATAAGAAAAAAGAATAATTTTCTAACTTTTTTTCCAACTATGTAGGTATAAAATCTTTCCAATGGAAGAGTATCATTATTTTTTTTGCAGTAGCAAAATAATTTTCTCAGAAAAGAAAAACTAGCTTGTGCATAATCTTTTGACACAGGCACCCTGCAGGGGAGGGAAGAGCCATACTACATCACGCGGTGGCATCCAATGGGATAATGGCTGGGCGTCTCCTCCTTACCGTTTTAACTGACAAACTTTTTGCTAGATTAACAAAGAAAAAAGGGAGAATACTCAAATAAATAAAATAAAATAAATAAAATAAATAAAATAAATAAAATAAAAGATGAAAGAAGAAATATTACAACTTATGCCACAGAAATAAAAGGAATCAAACCAATCAATCCTAAAGGAAATCAACCTTGAATATTCATTGGAAGGACTGATGCTGAAGCTGAAACTCCAATACTTTGGCCACCTGATGTGAAGAGCCAACACGCTGGAAAAGACCCTGATACTGGGAAAGATTGAGGGCAGGAGGAGAAGAGGGCAACAGAGGATGAGCTGTTTGGATAGCATCATAGACTCAATGGACACAAGTTAGAGCAAACTCCAGGAGATACTGAAGGACAGAAAGCCTGGGATGCTGCAGTCCATGGGGGTGCAGAGAGTTGGACACGACTTAGTGACTAAACAACAAAACCTTCTATAAATAATTATATGCCAACAAACTGGGTATCATAGAGGAAGTGGATACTTTCCTAGAAACATAAAACCTACCAAGCCTGAATCATGAACAAAGTTGAAAGTCTGAAGATAACTGATGTACAAGGAAGGAGATTGATTTAGTAATCTAAAACACAGAAGAGTTCAGGTCAGATAGTTTCACTGGTGAATTTTACCAAACGTTTAAAGAAGAATTAATACCAATTTTTCACAAATGCTTCCAAAAAAATTAAAGCAGTGGGAATAATTACAAACTCATTTATGAAGCCAGCATTACCCTGACTGAAAAGATGGGTAGAGACACCGTAGGAAGTATCCCTTTGTGTCCTGAAGTAAGTGTCCTGGATGCTACAGCTTGGCATCCCCATGTTGGCTAGTCGGTGGCTGTTGTATCTCCTCCTCTTTAGGGGGAGCTGAAGTTCTCAGGTACCTTCTAGTGAGATAGTTCCTGCCAGCCAAAGATGATTCTCTGGAAAAGTGTGTAGTTGTACCTCCTAATGGTCCACACTCACAGCTAATAGTGATAAATGCATTGCCTCAATAAAGTGAATCTGGGCAAATTGAGGCTCTCTCAAAAGGGAGTTGATAAGCCTGAGTCAAATCTTGATTTTTTTCTGTATTCATTTTACTCCAGCAGCTAATATCCACATTTCCTGAGTTTGTATCAGCCTAAGATCAACCTATGTATTAGATTCTCATCTTGAGTAATGGTAACTCAAATAAGGGAAACGAGGAGAAATTAAGGAAGCTTTACCTCAGTAGCAACTTTATCATCAACAGCAGTATTTTATGGCTGGTCCTACTTTAATTGGATGTAACAGTTGCCAGTCTCTGAGCTTATGCCTTTCCATTATTAATTTCTTATAACTAATATCCAGAATTATACCATATTCTGTATTTATTGTGCCTCCAATCCATCTTTGCCACGAGAGTCCACTCATATCTTGCTGTTTAGGCCTTCATTCAATGTTTACCCTACCCTTTTGGATTTTGCCTAGAACTTACCTGCTTATGCTTAAATCCTGTTTGGACTATTTCCTCTGTTAGGAATTAATATTTCCCTGTGCACAATTAAGCCATATATTTAGTCTCAAACACATTACCCAATCCTTTGGAACTGCTAGACTCTAGGTTCATGCTCCCCAGGTCCTACACCCAGTAACTCTCAGTGATGACAGTATCTTTCTTTTCAGAGGCCCAATTATGTTGGAGAGGGCACTAATTTATAACTGTAAATAGCCATAAAATATTCTGAGATGCAGAGTATTCAATTATACAGAGAAGGGTGTTCCTACATTTTTAACCCCCTTGGGGACTCTTTACTTGCCGATTGCAACTCCCATAAGTGTCAATAAGACCACAGGCTACAAATTAGAAAGTGAGAAACCACTTCTCGAGACAGCTGAGGTCTGGGTGAACTGCGAGGAAATGCCTTTACCTGAAAGCCAAATAATCATGGTGAAAGGGCAAGGAGCTCTGGTGAGAATTCATTGAGAGTTAGGGGACCATGGATTTTATAAAAATAAATCTTTTACTTTCTAATATCTTACACTGAGTACATTGGTGTTACTTATATTTAAAAAAATCTTTTGTGAACTTGAATTTGGATTTCCTTATAGGGAATAGTAACAATACTAATAATAGCAGCAAAATATAACAATAATAATAAAAGATGAAGCAGCAGCAGCTGTCACTGTCACTAAAGAACAAAAATAAAACTAAAGAACAAAATACAAGGACAAACAACAATGGTGAATAGAGGTAGTAGCAATTGTAATAATAAGAAGAAAGAGAAAAAGGAGAAATGGTAATAATAAATAGTAAATCCCACAGCATCCTGACTTCTCTATTGAATTCTTTTTGTCCGAGTTGCCAGCACACTTCTACATGAAGAGAGCTTATTATGTGTCAGGCATGCTATATAATGGAGACACATACAAAAAATTTACGAGACATTTTTCTTATAATTATTGGGCTTAGAGTTTAGTAAGGGGAGTTGAAACATGGTAAAAAACTGCCTGTTATAAAATGTTACATTTGAATTATTGTGTCCCCACAGAGGAACAAGGCAGGAAGTATGAAGGCAAGAACTCTACATGTGTCAAGTAAAGAAAGCTTTCATAGAATAGCTGATTCAAGGTAAATCTTTTAAAACCTTTCTTCCTGTTCTCTTAAGTTTTTCATTACGTAAAGCAAATAAGAATTGTTTCTATTGCCTTTGTTGATTTAGGAGAGAAGGAATATAACTAAATTAGCTCTAGAGGTAAAGAAAACAAAAGGTAATGTATGTCACTGTGTTGATATGGAGGTGGTGGTGATATCTGAGGTGTTGAACCAAAATACAAAGGCTTTGAGAAAAGAGAGAAAATGTTTGCATTAGAGAAGGCTTCAGAATGATCCTCTTGACTGAAATGGCAGGATTACTGTCTGAAAGCAGATGTTATGCCTAAAGTTATTAGTCCTGAAAAGAGAACTACTGCTGGACCAAAAATTACAAAATTGCTAATTATTCTTCCCTTTGAAGTTGTTAGAAAAATGTGTTATTTTGCCTAATGTATTCAGGAAACCAAACCATTACTGCTTGCGAATAGTACGGGTCTTTCTGAAAGCTGAATGAGCAACTTTCATTAGAAGATAAGTTCCCCTGTGTGCATAGAGTTTACTCTATGGTAAGAGAGACACAATTTAAAATTATACAATGTGCACACACATAGTTACATACCTATGTGACTTGTCTTTTGACATACGACTTGTGCTTTAACTCATCCAGAGTATCTTAATGGATTCCTGCCTTATACTGGAACTGTTAGGTTCCATGGGAAATGTAAGAATGAATCAGAAAGATTCCACTCTGCAGAAAATGTCAGTTCAATTGGATCAATAGGACACAAGCTGTCGCTGCTGCTGCTAAGTTGCTACAGTCGTGTCTGGCTCTGTGTGACCCCACAGACGGCAGCCCACCAGGCTCCCCCGTCCCTGGGATTCTCCACGCAAGGACACTGGAGTGGGTTGCCATTTCCTTCTCCAATGCGTGAAAGTGAAAAGTGAAAGTGAAGTCGCTCAGTCGTGTCCGACTCTCAGGGATCCCATGGATTGCAGCCTACCAGGCTCCTCCGTCCATGGGATTTTCCAGGCAAGAGTACTGGAGTGGGGTGCCATTGCCTTCTCCGAATAGGGCACACAGCTAATGATAATTCAAAATGTAGAACAGGTAAGTGCCATAAGAATATAGATTATATCATAGGGTTCCTGAGAAGAGTTTACATTTTAGTGGGAGAAATAAATATATTCCGATGGAGAAATTGATAAATGATCTAAATCTTAAATAGAGTTCATAGTTTGGATATGCGTGCAGAGGCAGGCCGAGTGTGAAGTGTGAATAAGGCAGTTTGTTAGTATGCTAAGGCTTCTGTAACAAAGTACCACAGACCGAGGGGCTTAAACAATAGCAACTTATTTTCTCACAGCTCTGAGGACTAGAATTCTGAGATAAAGATGTCGGCAGGGTTAGTTCCTTCTGAGGGCCACAAAGGAAGGTTCCGTTCCAGGGCTGTCTCCTTGGCTTATAGATGGTTGACTTCTTCCTACATCTTCAAGCTGTCTTCCCTCCATACATGTTGGTATCCAAATTTTCTTTGTAAGATCACAGTCTTATTGGATGAGGGCATACCCTAATGACCTCATTTTAGATTAATTCTCTCTCTAATGATCCTATTTCTAAATATGACCTCATTTTGAGGTAATGGGGTTAAGACCTCAACATATGAATTTTGGGGAAAACATAATTCAGCCTGTAACTAGCAGTGAGGAAAAGCATTATAGGATATATAAAGAGAATGGTGACTTTTAGCTTGACTAAAATATGATTGCGTTAACTAACTCAAAAATAAGGCTAGGCAAAAGACTGAAGCCAGATTGTATAGACTGAATATCAGCCTAAAAGTTTGGACATGATTCCTCAAGCATTAGGGAACCAGAAATGAACCTAAGCAAGGGAGTAACATAATAAATACAAAATTATTGCATGTTTACAGTGAGCCAGACACCATACTAAGTGTTTTAACTTATCAACTCATCTTATTCTCATCTCATTTTGATCTTTACAGCAATACCTTTAATCAAGCTTTATTAGTTTCATTTTATAGAGTAATAAACTAAGGTCTAAAAAAGTATTACAGCTTATGATAACAGAGCAGGAAAACTTAAAGTCTTCAAAATCTGGCATCACATCTAGTAAGATATTTTTAATCTCAGACATTGTAGTTTTATCTCTAGAATTTCAATTTGTGTCTTTTTTTCAATATAACATCAGTGTGTCTGATTCAATTTTGGACATATGGAATATAGCTGTTATAACTTTTTTAGATCCTTGTCTTGTAATTCTTATATCTGTCACCCAGTTGTGGGTCAGTTCCAAGTGATTGCTTTGTCTCTTTATAATTTCTCATATTTTCCTGCTTCTTTGTATGCCTGGTAATCTTTGACTGGATACCAGACATGGCAGGTTTTACCTTGTAGTATTCTGGATATTTTTTTATAAATATTTTTGACATTGACTCGGGGATGTAGTCAAATTAGTTAGAAGTGGCTTGATCCTTTTTTGGGTCTTGCCTTTAACATTTGTTAGGTGAGGTGGAGGAGGGCTCAGATTAGGCCAAATTATTCCCCATTTCTGAGGCTAGACCCTCTCTGCAACTTTTTACTCTGCTCCAGTCTTGAGATTTTTCCAGTCTGGCTTATGGCAACAGGCACTGTCCTCCCTGGGCTTCCCTGTTGGCTCAGCTGGTAAAGAATCCACCTGCAGTGCGGGAGACCTGGGTCTAGTCCTCTGCAGTGATTCCCTGGCCTCAGGAAGTTTCCTCAGATGTATGTACTGATCAATGCACTGCTGACTGCTCAAGGGTACCATCTGCAAAGCAATGGATTTCTCTCTGTGTGTGTAGATCTCCCCTCTTCAGCATCCATCCTGAAAACTCTAGACACTTTGATCTACACTTTGATACTTTGATCCATCTCTTCACCTTGAGGTATGCAAAAGGCTTAGTACAGACTCCTTCCTACATCATAGCCTGGGAAGACTCCAAGACACTGAGCTGGAACACCTGTGGACCTCACTGCATTTGTCTCTGAGTTCTCAGGAATCATCATCCTTCATTTTCTGATGCCCTATGTCTAGTAAGCTGCTACTTAAATATTTTGTATGGATTTTGTCTGTTTCAGAATGAAAAGTAAATTTGACTGTTTTCACGTGATCTCGATCAGAAACTAACATCAACCTAGGTGTTTTAATTTAAAAATTTTAGGATATAAGGTAGAAGAGTAACATGGGCAGTGGAGTCCTAAAATTAAAACACATGTAAGGCAGGTCACCGAGAGAAACCTGGATCAGTCTAAAAAGGGAGGAGCAAGTACGGGCAGGTCACCAAAAGAAACATGGATGGTGTAAAAATGGAGGAGCAAGGAAGGACGACAAACATCATGGTCTCTTTCTCCAGGGGGAACAGCGGGGAGCAGGTGGTTGCTTCATAAGGCTGAACCGTGAGACTTACAGGACACTAGGATTCCCACTCTGATCTAGAACTAGGTCTTCAAGGAGGAACCCTTCTTTCCATCCTTTCCTCCTCCTTTTCTTTCCTTTTGGTGCACAGGTTGGTCTCGTAACCATTTCATCCTCATCTTTCCCTTGTCGTGAAAACACCACTCTAAATGGGTAGGGCATCTGATATTATTTTAGTTGCCATTTAATGATAATTTCATATTATCACTTTCCTGTTGCTAATGTGCTGAAATGAATTTCAGTATCCCTTCTATATCTGCTAGAAGTCCACTTGTGAATATGATACTAGTTAAGAGTGACATTATTCTGAAAGAGATGGGCATACCAGACCACCTGACCTGCCTTTTGAGAAACCTGTTTTCAGGTCAGGAAGCAACAGTTAGAACTGGACATGGAACAACAGACTGGTTCCAAATAGGAAAAGGAGTACGTCAAGGCTGTATATTGTCACCCTGCTTATTTAACTTATTTGCAGAGTACATCATGAGAAACGCTGGGCTGGAAGAAGCACAAACTGGAATCAAGATTGCCGGGAGAACCATCAATAACCTCAGATATGCAGATGATACCACCCTTATTGCAGAAAGTGAAGAGGAACTAAAAAGCCTCTTGATGAAAGTGAAAGAGGAGAGTGAAAAAGTTGGCTTAAAGCTCAACATTCAGAAAACTAAGATCATGGCATCTGGTCCCATCACCTCATGGGAAATAGATGGGGAAACAGTGGAAACAGTGTCAGACTTTATTTTTGGGGGCTCCAAAATCACTGCAGATGGTGATTGCAGCCATGAAATTAAAAGACGCTTACTCCTTGGAAGGAAAGTAATGACCAACCTAGATAGCATGTTAAAAAGCAGAGATGTTACTTTGCCAACAAAGGTCCATCTGGTCAAGGCTATTCTTTTTCCAGTGGTCATGTATGGATGTGAGAGTTGGGCTGTGAAGAAAGCTGAGCACCAAAAAATTGATGCTTTTGAAGTATGGTATTGGAGAAGACTCTTGAGAATCCCCTGGACTGCAAGGAGATGCAACTAGTCCATCCTAAAGGAGATCAGTCCTGGGTGTTCATTGGAAGGACTGATGCTGAAGCTGAAACTCCAGTATTTTGGCCACCTCGTGCAAAGAGTTGACTCACTGGAAAAGACCCTGATGCTGGGAGGGACTGGGGGCAGGAGGAGAAGGGGATGACAGAGGATGAGATGGCTGGATGGCATCACCAACTCAATGGGCATGAGTTTGAGTAAACTCCGGGAGTTGGTGATGGACAGGGAGGCCTGGCGTGCTGCAGTTCATGGGGTCGCAAAGAGTCGGACATGACTGAGCTGAACTGAAGAGTGACATTATAGTCGCAGTCCTCAAGAATGATGTGTAAATAATTTTTAAAAATTAAATTATATTTAAAATATATTAGGGGATCTTGGTTTTTAAAATATAATTTAAAAATTTGACTTTTTTAAAGAGTGATTTTTTCTGAATTATCACTTTGAGGAAATACAGTGTCCTCTCAATATCAGTTGGGATTGGTTCCAGGATCCCTGTGGATACCAACATGCCGAGATGCTCAAGTCTCTTACATAAATTGGCATAGTATTTACAAATAATCTGCACACACCTTCCCATATAATTTAAATCATCTCTAGATTACTTTAATACCTAATATCTAGGTTACTCTAATTACTTATAATACCTAATTGCTTATAATACCTAATACAATACTTATAATACCTAATATCTAATACAATGTAAGCTCCATGTAAATAATCATAAATATAATGTAAATGTTATGTGAGTAGTTGCTAGTCTGGGACAAATTCAAATTTTGCCTTTTGAAATTTTCTGGAAATTTTTCTTGGAATATTTTTCATTTGTTGTTGGTTGAGTCTGTGGATGCAGAGTTCACAGATACTGAGGATTAACTGTGTAGCATTTTGTATTCTATTATTTCTAGGCTCATATAGACCTGCCCTTATTCAGTATGTCTACTATATTTCTTACTAGTAATTTTTTTAATAAAGGTTAGATGTATCTACATATACTGTATTTGTGTTCTTATTTAATCGCTAAGTCATGTCTGACTCTTTGCGACCCATGGACTGTAGCCCACCAGGCTCCTCTGTCCATGGGATTCTCCAGGCAAGAATCCTGGAGTGGGTGGCCGTGTATACCTACCTCATTATTTGATATAATCTAGAAGTCTTCTAATGGGAGGGATTTGTTAAATTATGATTAAATTTGGAAATTGGACCTTATTTTGTTTTTTATTTAAATGAAGTTATGTTGAATGAAGACTATATCTTGCTCAATCGCATAACTGTAGTTTCTAACACTTTGCAGGTGAATCATGTAAACACAGAGAGGTGTCAGTTTGGTAGGTCAAACATCTGAAATCTGGGAAAACACTTTTTGCTATTTTAAGGGGTTTTTCATTTTCCCACTCATGAAACACTAAAGGCAGGATTAATTGAATTCCTGTATAGTTAACACTATACAATTGATAAATATTGATAAAATAATATATTTGATATTTACTTACTATAATGTTTATTATATTAATAGAAAGGATAGTTTTGATATATATATGCATATATATATATCAATGTTTGAATGATTAACACAAACATTCTTTGACTTTACACACTTAGCATTAGAATGCTTCAACTTTCCCATTAATTTTCTTGTGTTCTATTCAATTAAGAGACTGTAATGGAAGTCTTTGGGGTACTTTTTAAAAAAATCACAGTCTTGTAAAATGTCATGAAAAGTTTTGATACTTTAATGTATAAATGACACATGAAATTATACTGCACAAGTCTTACACAAATAACACCGAAAGCTAACAGGTGATGTTTTTCTTGTTATCTTATATATGCTTATGTTTTGGGAGGTTAGGTAATTGTGATATATTGACAAAATAAAAGTTTCACTATTTTTAAAATTCTTTATTATCAAGATTTTAAATGTTACGTCATAGATAAGGCGGGGGGGGGGGGGGGGGGCTGTAAGAAAATCATCCCGTATATACATTCCCAAACAGAAAATAAGGCAAAGGTACTTTGCTTGCTTATGTTTTTACTCCTCCCCTGCCTGTATTCTCTGTCCTTCTTGACAATGACTGATTGAATAGAATGGCCTAGAAGTGGGTCCATTTCCTTTGTGCCTTGTTCAATGTGAAGATCTTACAGCCTGAAGCAATATCTCCTTTAGAAAACAGGTAATTATTTAGAGAGTGTGTCCATCCTGTGATTGCACGGGAGAATTCCAGGGTTGTGTAAAGGCAAAAATAATATTTTCAAATCCACTTTGAGGTCATTCAAAGCTCAATGCTAAGCAGAAGAAAAATTAAGCAGCCATAACTTTTAGATCCTAGACTGAAAGATGCTACATAAGCTGAAATTTGAATTTTTTATTTCCTAGTTAATAGTCACAGGCTAATAAAATACACTGCTTAAAGAATGAAAAAGATAAATATGATTTTTATACTTACTAAATAATAGCTAAGACCGAAGGAAACTATTAAAATCTTTATATTTTATAAAGTTACAATGTAATTAATTCATATAAATTTAGTGAATTAAAATTTTGCTTTTTCATTAGCAAACTTTCTTTCCTTCAGGCCACACTTGAATTTCATTTAGTCAGATTTTTTAAAAATCTCTATCCAACTTGAAAATTTTGATGTGACTTTGGTGGTGTATACTATTTCTTGAAGTTAATTGCAAGATTTCCCAGGACCTATATATATAAAAATATGACAACTGCAGAACTAATTTAGCAGATTTGTTTTAAGTGGTATATGTGCTATGGGATTTGAGGATCAGGTATGGGGTGTGAATGCTGTTAACATTCAGTCACAGGCTTGATGTCTATTCACGTTCATGGTCATGCAGAAAACCAGACTGGTCAGGCAAGAGCAAGGAGCTTTAGCACAGAATTAGAGAGCAATCTGGCTAACTCTCTAAGGGGAAAAAAAAAATCAAAGTGAAAAAAGAGGAGTGATGGGGGATGGGTAGAAGAGATAACACCACAGATGAAGGAGAAAATAGTTCTTTTCAAAGATATCATCCCGGAGATTACTAATTTCTCTAAATATTGATGCTTGTGAAAATGAAAGTGCATAATAAATGATTCAAAGGACACCGGAAACTCTCAGGCACACATTTTTAATATCAGGTGGGGAAAAAAAGGTAGAATCTTGAGCGTGAAAAATATTTCATTACAAAAATATGATTTGTCCACGAGGCAGGTTTCTTTAAGCTCTCAGAGTTCACTGCACATCCTCAGCAATTTAGTGGGCTCTGCCGCAGAATCATCATAAATCAATGAGAGAATGTCTTGAGCCGTGGGGAATTAGTGGGCTTGCTTATGTATGAGGAGACTCATAGTACTTCCACTCGGAAACCTTTTATGAGACCACATGCTTACTTGTCTGAGACACACCTATGTCTAGGCAGTGGTAGCTTTGGCTAGATTGAAGAAGGAATTCACAGGGCCTGGACTCCATCTCAGGCCTGTCCGTGCTGGCCGTGCTCGGCTGCCTCTCCTGCGGACTCTGAACTCTCTGCTTAGTGCCTGTGGGGACGACAATGGAAGGATAAGACCCCCTCCAGACAGGAATCTTGAAGATCACATCCAGGCTACTCATTGCCTAAGAGGAAGCATACCGTAATCACCCCTGTCTCCGGACAGGTCATAAACTTTTTTCGTATCTATCAGGATGTAATCACAGGCTTATCGATTATTAACTGGTTGGAATGTAACTGCAGGCTTATTGACTACTGACTGTTTAGACACATACACATGGGGTAGGTGGTGGGTGTAGACACGTACGCATGGGGTATAAAAGATTTTCACAAATGCTGGACGGGGTCCTTGGCTAAGAGGAGACTCTGCCTTGGGCCCGCCGGCGTAATAAACTGCACTCCACTATCTGCATTGTCCTTCTGAGTGAGTCTGTTTCCCGGACAGCGTGGCTATAACAAGATCATGTTGGTTTTCTCTGTATTTTCTCTGACTGAAGGAAAATTTTTCTTTAGCCAAATCCTCTCTCCTATTTGGACAGGGACCTCTAAATTAATTTCTAGTTGTATGGACCAGACCCAATGCTGTAGATTACAATTTATATTATCAGTGCCAGAACACAAAAGAATTCAAATTTGTTTAAGAGAAGGTCGTGGAGGAGATCTATTTTTGAAATAATAGATATAATCAGAAATTCTCCAATGGACTCCACCAGGGGGCAGCTCCTTTGTGATATGCTCACAGTATCTACCTCAGAGCCACACAGAGCTTGTCAGAAGCGTTCCCAGAGGCTACCCCTGTCCCTGTCACACTTCAATCTAACCCATCAGAAATCCTGCCTCAAATTCTTGCCTTATGCAGCATCACATATACCAGTAGAGGCACTAAAAGGAAAGCTAAATGTGGATCCTAGAAGAATTTTAGTACCAAGAAACTGGAAGACTGTTCTTAAAAGCCACCGAAATGCTAGGCTATTACATAAAAGCACAGAACCTCTTTTACTAGATAGTGTTTATTATTATTATTTCCTGAAAGGAGCTGAAATGATCCTGCAAGTGAAAATCTTCAAAGGAAAGAAAGTTACAATCCAAATAAACAAAATTTGGAAAAGGAGACTTTTAACATGAAGATTATTGAAAAGAGAGCAATGACTATTTTGATGGCACTAATCTCATTCAACAGTGGCTAACATTTAACAAAATTTACTGGGATAATACATTGAATGTGAAAGAGAGTAGTGAAAAAAACTGTAAAACCACGCCATTATAAGAAACCAGGAAGTCAAAGAAGCAGCAAAGGGAAGTGCATTAACAATACCTCTCATGCTTATACTGTGGTTTACTTTATGGTAAAAACCACTTTACAAGGTACCATCCCTATGATGTGTCCACATCTGATGTAGAATGACAATGGATAAACTTGCTTTTCCATTAAGAAGCTTGTGCATCCTGAGAAGGGCTTTACAATACATTAGTCAAGTCTACAACACCTGTGCTGTCAAAAAGTTTTTCTTTTCTAAATGTATAAATGCATGGTTGGAGAAAAAAAAAAACTCTCAACAAGTTGTTGAGAGGGATCTAGAAAGAGATGGGGTGAAAAAATGCCTGTGATTTTCTTCAAACTAACAAAAATTTAAATAACACTGTCTAATGTAATCAACAGACAGAAAGACATGTCTGGACAAGCATAAAAAAGTTATTGTCACCATGTAATTTCTACTCTATTGTACTAAATAATAATTGCAGTTAGCATATATCTGGGCTTCCCTGGTAGCTCAGCTGGTAAAGAATCCGCCTGCAATGCAGGAGAGCCCAGTTTGATTCCTGGGTTGGGAAGATCCCCTGGAGAAGGGATGGGCTACCCACTCCAGTATCCTTGGGCTTCCGGGTGGCTTGGCTGGTAAAGAATCCACCTGCAATTCAGGAGACCCCAGTTCGATCCCGAGGTTTTGAAGATCCCCAGGAGGAGGGCAAGGCAACCGACTCCAGGATTCTCGCCTGGAGAATCCCCACGGACAGAGGAGCCTGGTGGGCTAGAGTCCATGGGGCTTTAAGGAGTCAGACGCGACTGAACAACTAAGCAGGGCACAGCATATATCTAAGTTAACAGAAATATTGCCCGGATCCAGCTGCTGGTATCCTTAATTCTGAACTGCTATTGGCCCTTAATTGGTTCCTATGGAAAAACATGCTCAAATGTCTTAGTGACATGAGAGCTATTGATCTGCAGTTTCCTTTTCTCCCTCCAGTTTTATTGTGGTATAGTTAACATAGCACACTGTATAAGTTTAAGATGTAAATTTGACTTGCATAAACCATGAAATAATAACCACAATAAGTTTAGTGAACATCCACCATCTTATATAGTGTGTGTGCTCAGTCGTGTCTAACTCTTTGTGACTCCATGGACTGTAGTCCACCAGGGTTCTCTGTCCATTGGATTCCCTAGGCAAGAATACTGGAGTGGGTTGCCATTTTCCTCTCCAGGGCATCTTTCTGATCCAGGGATGGAACCCGGGTCTCCCACATTGCAGCCAGATTCTTTACCATCTGAGCCACCAGGAAAGTCCTTATAATCCATGAGTGGTGAAAGAAGCCCTATTTTTAAGCATGAATTCAGAGGTCGCACACTTCAGTTCTTATGTATCATTGGTCAGAATTGGTCATGTGACCCTGGCTGTCAAGAAAGAAGACTGAAAGTGTCATAGATGGGTGACCCACATACTTGATCACAATGCCTATTTATAAAGATGAAAAGACAACGAATATTGGTGGAGGCAATTGGCAATCTCTTAAACAATAGTGTTTACATTTTGAAGGTATAGAAGTGTGACTGAGATAGACATAGGTGTCTTTATTTTAAAAATTCAAAATCTTTTGTAAGATTTTATATTAATTCAAGTTTTATGTAACTAAAAGCTTCTTTTGATTGATATTTTCTGGATTTCAGACCCAAGTGGAGCACGGTCACTGGGGAGTTTGCAGCTACCCTACATGCATCTATAAAGATTTCTTTTTATATCTTTGAATCCTACTACTTCATTTTGCAAATTTAGGTCATTTATTTCTAATTTTGTTTTCAATTAATGGTAGGAACTCCATTTTTTTTTTTATAATATTGAAAATGTGAAATCACTTTAATGACCAAATAGTGAATAATTCATCATTACCAACTGTATGCCCAATGATAATAATAGAGGAACAGATATACATTATCAAACATATTTCCAAGATCAGACAGTTTTTTGAGTTCTTTAAAATTTTTAAGGTAAATAATACTGGTGCTATATAAACAATTACAAAGCAGAGAGAAAGGTGGAAGATTCCAAATGATGCTACGTTCATTTTAGAAGATCCTCATACAAGTCTTGTTTCTTTCTGTACATGGTGGACACTCAATAAAACTTTAATGATGTGAAAGTTATTAACCATGCAAATAATTTTTCATAACTTTTAAATTAGCTTCAAAATCTAAAGAGATATGGGTTCTATATATTAAGGATTATGATAACCATACATTTTCATTGTCAGTGGTGGGGACACATTCTATCAGGGCTTATTAGTTGCTTTGATTAAGTTATGAACTATATTTGCTGTTGTTGTTCAGTCACTACGTTGTGTCCAACTCTTTGCAACCCCATGCCAGGCTTCCCCATCCTTCACTATCTCCTGGAGTTTGCTAAATTTCATGTCCATTGAGTCAGTGATGCTATCTATGAATTAGGTTATGACTCTCCTAATCACTAAGAAACCACTCCAACTTAGTGATTTAGAATTAGACAACTTCTTACAGTCCAAAAATTACCATACAATTGTTAAACAATCAAAATTTTACTTCCAAGAGTGTTAACATGTTTATCATTTTATCAATCACAAACTTATGGTTAATTAACTTATTTTAAACCAGAGCACAAAAGAAAACATAAAGTAAACATGATTTTTTTTTCCTTTTTTGTAAAATTTGTGTTGTTTATTTTCTTACACATTCAGAATTCTGCTTAGATATCCCTGTTCAAACCTCATTCCTATCACTACTCTGTTAAAAAGCCGTGAGGTACTGAAAGGCCTGGTTTGTCTTCTCCCGATTACTAGAACACTCTTTTACTTCCTCAGAAATCATCAGAATAGACCATTCTGAAATGAAAACTTCTTTTCATTATTTTCTTTGTTAATCTGCCTTCTTTGAGGTTCATTTTGGGACTGGATTCTTCTGTCTGGTAACCTGAGTAACTAAACTTTGCTTTTACATTAGAACAAATCTCCCATTTGTCTTACTTTGGCTTTTCAGGATCCTCTTATAGCTAGAGTCATGTGTCATTGTAACTCAGCTAATGTTATAGCTTTTATAGTTGATTGAAAGATTTATAATTATCTTTATAATTATAATTATAATATAATTATATTATAATTATTTAATTAACTCGCATATACACCAACAAAGCATTATTTTTCAAGTAAAAATTCCATTCAAAATTAATGCATATGTAATTTATATTTTATATAACTTTTAAAAACACTTTTCATGATTTATATCACTGTTCTCACAATAATAGCAACATAAGATAGCATGCAAAGAAGATATTTATTATCCTTGCTTTGGAGGTAAAGCATTTGGGGCACAAAAAATTCAATAATGGGGCCAAGATTACTGAATAAATCAAGCCCATGATGGTATTAGGACTTAGGTCTTCTAATTATGACCTCATAGATCTTTCCACTAGATTGATAATCTCCAATTTTTTGTGCCTTTATATGTAAAATTCTAATTCAGTATTACCTCCAATATATGTGTGCTGATTTATTTATAAGTTACATGCAGGTGCTATTACATTAATTCAGTATGTATACTTTATTTAAAAACAAAAGAAATGCAAAAATATATAAATGGAAGAAAATAAAAATTTCAAGTTGTTTTTTTTTTTTTAACACAGCCTACTGAATCATAAACTCTTCCCTCTAGGTAAACTCTACCTACCTCATTTGCAGTCCTATCCACGACCTCTTGCTGAGTTAAGACATTTGAAGTCTAAAATACACATGCAATATACTGATACCTGAAAGGACTAGATAAGAAAATGAGCACCCATTATTATGAAAATATGTTTTCTCCTTTGTGTGCTGCTCTTGTTTGCATCTCTTCATTTATGCCTTCACTTTTTATTATTATGAAACAGAGACATATTTTTCCCTAGATACTGAGGACAACAGATATTAAAGTAGCAGCTTGAAAAAGTGTCCCCATGGCCCATTTACTAATGCCTTCTCCTCCAAATCATCTTGCTCTGAAAGATCTTATGGGTCTTTCCGAAATCAAAAAAGGCAGTGCTTGTCTTTAACCAGAAGTGACAGAGGGGGAAGTTCAACTAATGGTAAGTGAACACCCTCGACACAGTAGAAGGACAACTGTGTGTTAGGCAGCTGCTTTGGCACTGTACGGCTTCCTCTTTCAAGCGAAAAGTGCTTCCACGAACAGCTGTCCAAAGTGCCGGATGAAGCCATTAGCCGCAAGCTTGTATAGTGCAAAATGAATGTGTTTCACTCCATTTGAGCTAAGAAAGGTTTGGAGCTTTGGTGACGTAAATTGGGCTCCATTATCACTTAGCAGCTCTTCTGGAATCCCATATCCAGTGAATAGTCTTTTAGTTTGGACTGGAGAGAGAACATTTCATAATAGCCTGTGCCATTTCAAGAGATAATAAGAGTACTAATGACTATGTGCATGGTTTAGGAAAGCCTGCTTTCCACATTTGCTATTTGTTTAGCTAATACAAGAGTTTTAAAGATATTTACGTAATATCCCTATTACATTAGAAAACTATTCTTTAGCTGATATTACAAATCAGTCCTTATGTAATTACAGGACAAGCATTTTTTTTTTCAGATTTCACCATAATCCTTTGTAAAACTGTCAATCCCTTATATCCACTGTCTTCAGTGAATAGTTAGCATGTTTCAAAAAGTATAGAATACACTTTACAAATATTTATTACATCAATTAAATGGTCATATAACACTTCAGTTTTCTAATCATCTCTCTATATATTACAGAACAATAATAGTAGGAAAAAAACCCCTAAAGTCATACTGTTTTATTTCCCTGTATGTATATTCAAATAATTAAACATGAACTTTCTTTCACTTTCGCATGTGTCATTTCCAAGACCTCTGGGTACAATTTCGAACATTTTATTACAACACTTCTGTAATATTTATACATATTTACATTTATTCTTGGTGAGAAACTTAAAAAGCTATACATTAGTTTATCTCAATCATTTCCTTAAAAATATAGAAAATGCAAATCTCTCCCTTCTTCTCCCATTAATTCAAGTCTTCTCCCAAATGCTTTACGTATTTATTTGTTTCAACATTGCTGCTATCTTAGAGTCTTTGGGGTCAACATTTATTCTTCTTGGATAGCATGAGATTTAACATTTTTTCCTATATCCTTACTTTTTTGTCCTTTTCCAGTGACTGTCAACTTTCTCTGAAAGTCTTTCATTATGACACAGATTCAAATTTAACAATATTTTTTGAAAGATGTTGTTGTTGCTTTTCAAAACATGTATACTCACCATTACTAGTGGCTTACTGAGTATAATTTCCACATTTCCTCTTTCTTTGCCCTTTAGTTTCCATTGCCAGTAATGTCTCAGTGATCTGAATAACTCTTTCGTGTTTTAATGCATAAAGTTCTATTTTGATGAGTATGGACAATCTTTAACATTTTTCTTGCACATAAGTTACTTAGGGACTTCTCTGGTGGCTCAGTGATAAAAAGCCTACCAATGCAGGAGACATGGGTTTGATTTCTAGGTCTGGAAGATTCCCTGGAGAAGGAAATGGCAACCCACTCCAGTATTCTTGTCTGGTAAATCCCATGGACAGAGGAGCCTAACAGGCTACAGTCTTGGGGTTACAGAGAGGCTGACATGACTGAGCAACTAATGCTCTCACTTTCTTCATATTTAAGGATGTTGTGATGGTTTTAGGTGTATAGCAAAGTGGACCATTTATATGTACACACATGTCTATTTTTTCTCAAAAAAAATTTCCCATTTAGATTGTTACATACTATTGACTAGAGTTCCCTGTACTATACAGTAGATCCTTGTTAGTTATCCATTTTAAATATAGCAATGTGTACATGTCCAAGGATTTTTAAAATGCCATTTCTTTGCTAGTATTCTAAGCTTGTATTAAGTCTATTAGGTAAACATTAATAATGTATAGTAAATAATTCCCAAGAAGATATAGCTTAACTTCTTCACAAAAATCATTTTTGAAATGAATGTTTTAAGATTTCCCCACAAATCTTTCTCTCATTATTGTACCAAGGTACATCCCAGTTCCTTGGAAATTTACTAATTCAAGATGCCATGAAAAGTGAAAGTGAAGTTGCTCAGTCGTGTCTAACTCTTTGCAACCCCATGGACTGTAGCCTACCAAGCTTCTCCATCCATGGAATTTTCCAGGCAAGAGTACCAGAGTGGGTTGCCATTTCCTTCTCCAAGGGATCTTCCTGACCCAGGGATCAAACTCAGGTCTCCCACATTGTAGCCAGATGCTTTTCCCTCTGAGCCACCAGGGAAGCCCTCAAGATGCCATAGTGAATATTATAGTCATTCTACCCCAACACCTATCTCAGAATTTACACAAAATAGATACTCAATATATATTTTTCAAATAAAGATAGATCCAGCAAAAAAAAAAAAAAAATTAAAAAGATGCATTGATTTGCATATAGCCAAATATACATATTTACTAGCTAGACTAAAACTGCCACTGATGCCTCAAACTTCCTATTTTAGCAGTCATTCTGGCATAGCATCTAACTTAAAATTTCAACTAGAAACACTGCCTTGATTCCAACAAGAAACGTGACCATCCTTGTCCTCTGATGGGCACAGAAGAAAGTTCTATGAGTCTCCATAAACTTCTTCAGGATCTGTGAGAGTTGTCAGCATAGCGTTGTGCTCTGAAGCAAAGAAAACTGTTCATTCAGCAGATTCTGACAGAGGCAAGGGACTGTGTCAAGAGTAAACCCAGAGAACAAGCCAATGTCACAGGTTTAGCTTACTTAAGAGGAGGCCTGGAGTGTTATCTACAAAATGGACAGAAATTAAAAGAAGGCAATCTAAGGAAGAAGTTGGTATATTCATAGTTTTGCCTATAGACAGCTTTAGATGGATTAGAGACAGAAATATCCTTTTCATGTTAAAAAAAAAAAAAATAAATACTGTGAGAAAACCTAGAAGGCAAGAGGTGATTTCTATTCTAAGTAAGGAAGTTGTCCAAAACTGTATCTTACAAAATATCTTCCTGTGAAGATTGGCATAAAGAAAATTTCCATTAAATTTAAGAGGATGATACTGTGATTTTATTTGGGAATACATTCTTATGTCATAAAGCCCTTGAGATTATCAGATTGAATTTTAGCACTTTCAAGACTTTGAGACACTGGTTTTGCATTGTGTTTCTCATCCTTCTTGACCCACTAAATGCTTCTTCTGCCGCCCTCTCCCCCCATTTCACCCCCTCAAGTAACTTATCTAAGATAAGGAACACACTTTGGGTAACTCCACTCCAAGAATATGAACAGTTTTACTATCACAGCTCTTTTATAATCTATTCACTATATATTCAAAAAATATTTAACAATGCAAGCCTTGTGGTTTAATTACTTAGCTATAATACCTAGGTAGCAAGCCTGAACGTAGCTGTCAGATATGATGTGATCAAGATCAATGAACTAATTGGAAATTTGTAAGTTGCTTTGGATATAAAAATTTTCCAAATGCTATCAGGTGAAAATTACCCTGAAAATATTCATCCTAAAATCTCTGAAAATACTTCTAACCCCCCTGACAATGAAGTATATGCTTAAAGGGGATACTTTTCTCTCAAGAATGACCAAAAAGTTATTAAAATAAAAGATAGACATAAATAAAATTGCTGGTAATTCTACTACCCACAGTAAAGAGCATTCTTTCTTACAATGTGTAGCTAGAATCATAAAGCTCTACAAAATTACACAGCAGTTCTGCCATCATATTGATAAAAAGAGGGGAGAAAGAAAACCAGTTGTGGTGCATAGCAATGATAAGAAGATGGAAAAAATTTAGCATAATTGCAAAAATATATCTAGCTCATGATTGCAAAGTTTCTGTTGGAAAGTACTTCAATTCATAATACCTACAAAATCCAGAATAATCTTAATGAAACTAGAAAAAAATTACATGTGGACAGAATTTGGAAGAGCCATTTCCAGTGAAATATTCTATAACTTATTCTGTTAATGTTACAGGTATCACCTTGTCTTGCTTTATAAATACTACAGGCTTCATTCTTTCCTAATAGCTTAAATCATTGTGGTTTCTCTATATCTCAAATGTGACAGTAAGAATTTCAACAAGCATTCTGGTCATATTGCAAAACTGTTACATGTTTGGGGAAAGCTGAAGTTAATCTCAGAATCATGTGATTTCAGAGTTTGAGAGACTTGAGCAAACACCTAATTAATTTCTTGAGAAATACTGGTAGAAAAAAAAGTGCAAATCACATCATGAAAGAACTGGGAACAGGGCTGGAGATGTGAAGATTTACCAGTACACAGACATCTAGCTGAAAACATACAAATTATGGTTTCTTGTAAAGAAATGACTATATGTCTTAGATGGTGTCCATCATCTAAAGGTCATGGACTGATAGTGTTCAGTTGGTATAATCTTAGGGTCTATGAGGTCTGTTTTAAGATGTAAAAGTAACAGCAATATATAAAAAATATTGGAGAGAAGGTTGCCTCTTGGAATCTCTAAATAGCACATGCTTTTCATAACTATTTCTATTGATTTAAATTCAACTTTAAAATGCAAAAATAAGTCTGTCTTAGGGACTAAGCCTGAAGAGGATTGAAGATGAAAATACAGTTCTTGTTGGCAACTCTAACAGTAATTGCTGAAATCTACTTTTAATACTTCTTAATATGAAATCGTTTTTTATATTTCATGAAGTTCATGAAACAAGCCATAAAAGTTAACGTTTATGAAAAAGGTGAATTTCCTAGAAGCTCATTACCATTTTTGTTCTATTAATTCAGTTGCATATTTGAAGATGTACATTAGGAAAATCCACTAATTTACCTCTTAGAAAAACATTAACCCCCAAATATTTTGTTCTTTGGGGAAAATCACCCTCTGTGACAAGATGCATGTGTATTTATTGAAGCTACCAGAACCTTTAGTTCTCTGTGACATCATTATATAGGAAGGTAATCTGGTAGGTCTCTTAAAGAAGTGAAAAGAAGAAGTGTTAGTCACTCAGTTGTGTCCGACTCTTTGCGACCCCATGGCCTGTAGCCTACTAGGCTCCTCTGTCCACAGAGTTCTCCAGGCAAGAATACTGGAGTGAATTGACATGCCCTTCTCCAGGGGATCTTCCTGACCCAGGGATCGAAACTGGGTCTCCCACATTGCCAGCAGTTTCTTTACCATCTGCCACTAGGGAACCCCAGGTAGGTCCCTTAAGGTTTTAGTCAATCTGAACTAGGGTTTCATTCTTACTGGATCGTACATTCAATGAACCTTAAACAATTTAAATTTATTTTGGAAATCATTTCTCAGCTTCATGCCATCTGTTGCATTTCAAATCCCCACAGTCATGTGTCCACACATAGATAATAACATAGTTTTAAGTAATAATGTTCCATCTTTTCTGAGTCTATCTTCTCCCCACTTAGGGGTTTTAAATTGGATGGCTTCAGCTCAACTTATTTCTCACTGTCACTTCTTCACGGTACATATGTCCAGTTTTCCAGCTTTCATGATTTTCTCTTTCTTCTTTTCAAAAATCCTATTTTAGCTAACTGGTTTTTTTTTTTTGTTGTTGTTGTTCTTTCTTGAGAGTTGCACCCCTGGATTACTCCTTACCTTCAATCATTATCTTTCCAAACTAAATGTAAACATTGTCCCTGGATTTGCAATGATCTGTTTTCACTTTTTTAATGAAAATCAGTTTTAGACAGTTATCCTGCCCAGTAAAAATCATGCCTATGATGGTTGAGAAAAATATTTGGTTATAAAGCCAGCTTCTCACAGTCATGGCATACAGATATCTTAAACACCCACTTCTTTAAAAATCATATTTTTTATAATACCAATGAACTAGAAGATGTTTGTGTGTCCACACACCCCACAGCTGCTGCAGAGAACTACCACACTTTCTTTGCTATTTCTCTCTTCAAACTGTCAAACACACAATAGAAAAGTATATTGCCCTGATTTCTTTAGACCATATGTCCTAGCATCAGGCTTATTGTTTACACACTGTCACTTACTGCAGCTTTTTGTTGTATCATCTCTTGGGCACCTTCAGTGGGGACAATTCTAGGACAACAAGAAAATAACATTCTAATTTTCCATCTGCAAAAATCAGTTCTCCCAGCCTTAATCTTTTCTATGAAGAGAAATAACACTTGTTTCTCCTGTGCTTTCAGTGAATCAGAAGCAGTTTTGCCTTGATAACTTTATGTCTCTGTTGCATAGTAGAAGAATAGTGGACTGGAAATCTTGGAACATATATTCCAACCTTGATTATCACAAACTAACTTTAGAAATTGTCTTTAAAAAGTTCTTTTCTCATATTTTAAAAAAATTGAAAGGAGAAATTGGACTATGCATCTTTCTTGTCTATGAATCTATTCTTCATTTTCTCTCTCACAGAGGTATGATTCTGAATATCTTATATTTAATCCATATGGTCATAACTTTGAAAATATCTCCTCATATGTCTTGATTTATGAATTCAGATTGTCTAAGATCTGTTAACAAATTATCTTATTCCATTTTGATCTTCTATCTGAGTTAATTGGAATCATCTCAAAAAAAAAATTTTAGGATAAATCAGGATACCAATTGGCAAATAAAACAATAAGTTAATTAGCAGTGACGTAAACTATATATTCACAAATGATAACTTGGAACATTTATGTGCCTGTTTCAAAAAACAGAGCATTGGAAATATTTGGAGAGATCTGAGAACATACTGTACATTTGGTTATATAACTCAAATACCTTTAATATCCTCTGTCAGATATTTGTTTCCCAATTGTATAGATAATTCCTCAAAATCTATAAATTTGAAATGATCATCCCGTAACAAATTTAAGGTTGTTTTTTTTCCTAGTTCATAGCATAAGAGTTGCCTCTATAATGACTTGTATTACTCTTTGTGGAAGCAGACAGAAAAGCCGTGGTTATGATGAGAAATTTTAGATGAATGCATCCAAAATTCTAAGAGACACTACATATGAAAGAAAAGATTCCAAAGCCTCTTTTCAAAATGAAAGCAAAGTTTCACTTTAATACGCAGCAAGACTTCACCAGCTGGCTGCACTGCATGTACTTGGCATTCTGGTTGCTAAGTTTATTAGGTATTTTATAGTCCTGGAAACTAAAGATAATGCAACTTGTTCCCACACACTTCATCAACAAAAATTGGGAGTCAGTCAAGCTACGGATATATGATGGAGGAGTGAGTGAGCCAGGAAACTCAGGCAAAAATGAATCAATCTGATGCTGTTAAAGAGATATTGTCAAGTATCTGTAATGTTTAGATTTTAATTTTTGTTTAATCTCCATTGGTTGCAATGCCTTTTTGAAAGTGTACAAAAAGCGGTGTTTCCCTTTGAATTATTTTCCTCTTCCACTAGGTTAAAATTCATACTTTCCTCTACCTATTCCTACCCACTTCCACTTTGACACTTAGGCAATAGTACAGATTTTGGAATTCTTTTGTTCTCAAAGGCTGTTTATTATATCATCAAACTTTCAGAATAAATAATATTAAATTATAATTTTTTGGTTAAAAAATAGTCCAGTGGTTTCATAAAACTATTAGGACACCCAAGAAGCTGTGTGTACCTAAGGATTGACTACAATATGTCTAACTTTCTACAATGAAGAGCAGTCAAAGAGATTTTGCAGTATCAAAACATGTATTGATAAAAGAGATGCTTTCTTTTTGAGCTGATATGTAATCTACAAGGGGCTTCTCTGGTGGCACAGTGGTAAAGAATCTACTTGCCAGTGCAGGGGATGCAAGAGACAGGTTCAAGCCCTGGGTTGGGAAGATCCCCTGGAGTATGAAATGGCAACCCACTCCAGTATTCTTGCCTGGAGAATCCCATGGACAGTGGAGCCTAGCAGGCTTTAGTTTATGGGATTGCAAAGAGTTGGACATGACTGAAAGATGGAGCATGCACACACTTAATCTGCAAGCCTGAATACTATCCAGCAGGTGGTCAATATCCCCACCCCAAAACACAAAACAACATCTGGGCTGCCCTCAAAGGAATACTAACGCTGACTGATAGAGTCTGGAACCTATCTATGCCTATAGCCCATTTGGCTACTCTCTAGAAATATAATTTGGGGTAAATCATTTTTCTTCTCTACATCACATTTCTTCATTTGTAAGACTGGATGACTGGAAGACAGTTAGACATATAAGTCCTAACATTAAAAAAAAAATCTTTGAAAGAATAACCAGCATTCAAATTCAGGAAAATATTACCTTGAATATTGGAGGATGCAGAGTTACAAGAGTAATGGAAAGAAAGGTGGAAGCATTAAATCATTTTCAGATTGGATACTTTGGGGCCTGTTTGTACCACTAAGCAAGAAAAATGCCTTAGTTTGGCATGTGGGGTGAGGGGAAAAAGCATCCAAGAAATGAAATTGGATAAATTTAGATGTTTTGTGATTGTAGCTACTGAACATGTTTTATACTGGCAGAATATGCTCTCTGATATTGGAATACCGTCAAAATCCATTTAAATCATGCCAGAGAAATGTTAAATGGTGATGAGAGGGCTGGAGTTTAAGCTGATAACAGTGGTAAAGACCTACTCATACTGACAAATTTGATGAGGGAATCTGACCTAGCAGATCATTCAAGGAATGAAAGAACCTTCGCATGACAGCTTTATCCTGGAATTCACAAGGGGGTGACACTTTGGCAAGAAGCTCTTCCCACCCCAACCCCAGCCTCTGCGGGAACATTTGAGGTTTTACAGTCAAATCACATCCAAGGAAAGAACCAATCTAATTTATAATCTGTGAGAAACATGAAGATAATAGTATAAATTTCTATGACTACTAACTGAAATGTTAACTTATGTATATGTGATGAATATTTTTTCTTTAAAATGGTATTAGAAATTAACTTACCAGAAGTAAATTGTACCCCCCCCCCCTTTTTTTTGAACTTAATGAAGAGAAATAGAAAGAGGCTATGAATATGGAAGAAAGAAAAAAGATGGGAAAAGAGAAGAAAGTCATAAAATTAGAGATGATAGAAACGGAGGAGAACCAGTAAGGGCAGAAAGAAGAAAAGAAAGAAGGAATCTCCTCTTCCTAGGAAATAAAAAGGAAAGATAGAAGAAAAGAAGTAGGCAATGAAGGTGAAAGACAGACAAGGTAGCCAAGGGGGTGAGTTTCATCCAATCAGTTGAAGGGCTGAGTAGAACAAAAGGCTGACCTCCCTCAGGCAAAAAAGAATTCTCCTCCTTGACAGCCTTGAAGTGGGTGCATCAGGTCTACCAGGATCTATAGCAGCCTGCCAGTTTTCAGATTTGAACTTGATATGCATCCTGCAAATTTGGAATTGCCAGCCTCGTAAATATGTGATCCAATTCCTTCTTATAAAAATGTTCCATGTTTCTCTCTTACTGGTTTATTTCTAGGGAGAACCTGGACTAATACAGAGTATTTAACTCTTTCGATAGATTTAAAACTAAGCCTAACATAGTAAGTTGATTTGTTTCCTCAACAGTTGCCATCAAGAGTTATCCTGATTGCAAAACATGAGTTGTAGTATACGGAGTGTGTAAAAAAAAAAGTTAGTATTTGTGCATACACGGTTTACAAAAGATTTGGAATCCAAGAGCTTTCTGTTAAATATTCTTCATGGTGTCAAATGAAACAAATGAAACCGTGCTATTTATCCTGTGGTCAGGAGGGAGGGACTTGAGACCACAGGGAAGAAGCATTGCGCTATAATGTTCACATTAAAGGTTGTAACTATACCTACTGCTGAGAACTTGTTAATGAAGTTAATGAAGTCTTGCATATCAGTTATAATTAAGGCAAGCTGTCCTATTTCATGAGCTACTCCTTCAAAGATTTTGAATGAAAGCATGTGAAGAGAATCTACACTTTTAATGATACCTTCAAAGTAATTTTGATACACACTAATGTTTAAGAACAATTGACCCAAGGGTGGGGGAGCTAAAACCTCACATAAAAGAACTGATCCTAAAGACAAACAATTGTGGGGGAAGGGAAGAAAGATAAGTAAATAGCCCAGAGTGTTATAACCAAGGGTGGGTCAGGGTTTTTGTGCTACTGTGAGCATATAACAGCTGGTGTGGGTATTAACCATTTACTCAAAGCAGGTTAAAATAAGGTAAAAGCTTAGAGGAGGAACCTCAGCATGAACTGACAGGACAATACTTTAAAACATTCTAGAGTTAAAAATGTGGACCTTAAGTGCTAGAACCGCTCCATAGGAAAGGTCATATAAAGGAAACTGATAACAGATACAGACAAGATTAATTAATTGCTAACTTGTTTCCTCTCACAAAGGGAAAAAAAATCAGCATACTGAAAATGATCCCCCCCCAAAAAAAAGTGTCGTCATGGAAACAAAGCCCCAGAAAGGACAAACGTTTACTATAGTTCACTTCCTCAAGATCCCTGAAGTGCTTCACTGTTACTCCTTCACACACAAACACCTGTGCTGACAGTACTATGTACTTACTGCAAGTTATAAAATCCGTGATGTGCCCTCACACTTACAAAATTATGCGGCCAGGTAGAAAGCCAAGGCCATCTTCCTATCAAGAACCAGGGCTTTCATATTGCTAAACATGTTTGCTTGTTTGTTTTTCGATTAATTTTTATTAGAGTATAGTTACTTAACCTCCACCATAGTTTGGTCTCAGTTCACACAACAGGGAGGGAACACAGTCCTGCCCATCAACAGAAAATTGGATTGAAGATTTACTGAGAATGGCCCTGCCCTTCAGAACAAGACCCAGTTTTCCCCACAGTCAGTCTCTCCAATCAGGAAGTTTCCATAAGCCTCTTATCCTTATCTGTCAGAGGGCAGACAGAATGAAGACCACAATCACAGAAAACTAATCAAACTGATCACATGAATCACAGCCTTATCTAACTCAATGAAGCTATGAGCCATGCCATGTAGGACCACCCAAGACAGACAGGTCATGGTGGAGAGTTCTGACAATACCAGGTCCACTGGAGAAGGGAATGGCAAACCATTTCAGTACTCTTGCCTTAAGAACCCCAAGAACAGTATGAAAAGGCAAAATGATCTGACACTGAAAAATGAATTCCCCAGGCTGGTAAGTACCTAATATGCTACTGGAGAAGAGTGGAGAAATAACTCCAGAAAGAATGAAGAGATGGAGCCAAAGCAAAAACAACACCCAGTTGTGGATGTGACTGGTGATGGAAATAAAGTTTGATGCTGTAAAGAACAATATTGCACAGGAACCTGGAATGTTAGGTCCATGAATCAAGGTAAATTGGAAGTGGTCAAACAGGAGATGGCAAGAGTGAACGTCAACATTTTAGGAATTAGCAAACTAAAATGGACTGGAATGGGTGAATTTAACTCAGATGCCCATTATATCTACTACTGTGGGTAGGAATCCCTTAGAAGAAATGGAGTAGCCATCATGGTCAACAAAAAAGTCCGAAATGCAGTAGCTGAATGTAATCTCAAAAATGACAGAATGATCTCTGTTCATTTCCAAGGCAAACCATTCAATATCAGAGTAATCCAAGTCTATGCCCCAACCAGTAATGCTGAAGAAGCTGAAGTTGAATGACTCCATGAAGACCTACAAGACCTTCTAGAACTAACACCCAAAAAAGATGTCCTTTTCAACATAGGGGACTGGAATGCAAAAGTAAGAAGTGAAGAGATATGTGGAGTAACAGGCAAATTTGGCCTTAGGGTACAAAATGAAGCAGGGCAAAGGCTAACAGAGTTTTTCCAAGAGAATTCACTGGTCATAGCAAGCACCCTCTTCCAACAACACAAGAGAAGACTCTACACACAGACATCACCAGATGGTCAATACCAAAATCAGATTGATTACATTCTTTGCAGCCAAAGATGGAGAAACTATACAAGACCAGGAGCTGACTGTGGCTCAGATCAGGAGTTCCTTATTGCCAAATTCAGACTTAAATTAAAGAAAGTAGGGAAAACCACTAGACTATCCAGGTATGACCTAAGTCAAATCCCTTAGGATTATACAGTGGAAGTAACAAATAGATTTAAGGGGTTAGATCTGACAGGCAGAGTACCTGAAGAACTATGGACAGAGGTCCACGACATTGTACATGAGGCAGGGATCAAGACCATCCCCATGAAAAAGAAATGCAAAAAGGCAACATGGTTGTCTGATGAGGCCTTACAAATAGCTGAGAAAAGAAGAGAAGCTAAAGGCAAAGGGGAAAAGGAAAGATATACCCATTTGAATGCAGAATTCCAAAGAATAGCAAGGAGAGATAAGAAAGCCTTCTTCAGTGATCACTGCAAAGAAATAAAGGAAAATAATAGAATGGGAAAGACTAGAGATCTCGTCAAGAAAATTAGAGATACCAAGGGAACATTTCATGCAAAGATGGGCACATTAAAGGAAAGAAATGGTATGGATCTAACAGAAGCAAAAGATATTAAGAAAAGGTGGCAAGAAAAGACAGAACTGTACAAAAAACATTTTCATGACCCAGATAAGCACAATGGTGTGATCACTCACCTAGAGCCAGACATCCTGGAATGCAATGTCAAGTGGGCCTTAGGAAGCATCACTATGAACAAAGCTAGTGGAGGTAATGGAATTCCAGTTGAGCTATTTCAAATCCTAAAAGATGATGCTGTGAAAGTGCTACACTCAATATGTCAGCAAATTTGGAAAACTCAGCAGTGGCCACAGGACTGGAAAAGGTCAGTTTTCATTCCAATCCCAAAGAAAGGCAATGCCAAAGAATGCTCAAACTACCACACAATTGCACTCATCTCATACGCTACCAAAGTAATGCTCAAAACTCTCCAAGTCAGGCTTCAACGGTACATGAACTGTGAACTTCCAGATGTTCAAGCTGGATTTAGAGAAGGCAGAGGAACCAGTGATCAAATTGCAAACATCCATTGGATCATAGAAAAAGCGAGAGAATTCCAGAAAAACAACTATGTCTGCTTTATTGACTATGCCAAAGCCTTTGACTGTGTGGATCACAACAAACTGAGGAAAATTCTTTAATTTAGAGTTGGGAATACCAGACCACCTTATCTGCCTCCTGAGAAATCTGTATGCAGGTCAAGAAGCAACAGTTAAAACTTTATGTGGAAAAACAGACTGGTTCCAAATCAGGAAAGGAATATGTCAAGGCTGTATATTGTCACCCTACTTATTTAACTTATATGCAGAATACATCATGTGAAATGCCAGACTGGATAAAGCACAAGCTGGAATCAAGATTGCTGGAGAAATATCAATAACCTCAGATACACAGATGACACCACCCTTATGGCAGAAAACTAAGAGGAACTAAAGAGCCTATTAAATGAAAGTGAAAGAGGAGAGTGAAAAAGTTGACTAAAAACTCAACATCCAGAAAACTAAGATCATGGCATCTGGTCCCATCACTTCATGGTAAATAGATGGGGAAACAATGGAAACAGTGACAGAAGTTAGTTTTTTGGGCTCCAAAATCACTGCAGAAGGTAACTGCAGCCATAAATTAAATGACGCTTGCTGCTTGGAAGAAAAGTTCTGACCAACCTAGACAGTATATTAAAAAGCAGAGACATTACTTTGCCCACAAACATCTGTCTAGTCAAAGCTATGATTTTTCCAATAGTCACATATGAATGTGAGAGTTGGACTATAAAGAAAGGTAAGCAGTGAAGAATTGATGCTTTTTAACTGTGATGTTGGAGAAGACTCTTGAGACTGCAAGGAGATCCAATCAGTCAATCCTAAAGGAAATCAGTCCTGAATATTCATTGGGGGAAGACTGATGCTGAAGTTGAAACCCCAATACTTTGGCCACCTAATGCGCAGAACTAAGTCATTGGACAAGACCCTGATTATCGGACAGGTTGATGGCAGGAGAAGTGGACCACAGAGGATGAGATGGTTGGATGGCATCGTCAACTTGATGGACATGAGTTTGAGCAAGCTCTGGGAGTTGGTGATGGATAGGGAAGCCTGGCATGGCACAGTCCATAGGGTCACAAGGAGTCAGACATGACTGAGCGACTGAACTGAACTGAACTGACAGTTGCTTTACAATGTTGTGTTAGTTTCTGCTGTATAGTAAAGTGAATGAGCCATAAGTATACATATGGCTTATAAGTCCCTTTTGGACTTCCTCACTGTTCAGGTACAGTGCATTAGGTAGAGTTCCTGGTGCAAAGGTGGTACTAGTGGTAAAGAACCTGCCTGCCAATTCAGGAGACTTAAGAGATGTGGGTTCAATCCCAGGGTTGGGGAGATCCCCTGGAGAAGGGCATGGCAACCCATCCCAGTATTCTTGCCTGGAGAATCCCATGGACAGAGAAGTCTGGAAAGCTATAGTTCATAGGGTTGCAAAGAGTCAGACACAGTTGAAGCGACTTAGTACACATGCACGCGGACTGTAGCCTGCCAGGCTTCTCTGCCCATGGGATTCTCCAGGCAAGAACACTGGAGTGGGTTGGGTTTCCTTCTCCAGGGGATCTTCCCAACCCAGGGACAAAATTCACATCTCATTTGTCTTCTGTATTGGCAAAAGGGTTCTTTACCACTTGTGTTACCTGGGAAGCCCATTCTTAATAATAAGAAATAATTATTTTTAATAATAAAACTTATAAGGAATATTGTTTCTTTTCTTTATATTCTTAACCAATATGACAGTTCAGGGAACAGAACATAGTTAAACATATGTAAATACACACACACTTTGTATTAGTTTCCTAGGGCTGCCATAACAAAAATACCATAGTTGTGTGGCTTAAACAACAGAACATTACTTTCTTGCAGTTTTGGAAGTTAGAAATCAAAAGATCAAAGTGTTGACTGGTTTGGTTTCTCCTGAGGCTTCTGTCCTTGCCTTGCACATGGCCGCTTCTTCACTGGGTGCTCACATACCCTTTCCTATATGTGTGCACATCTCTGGTGTTTCTGTGTTGTAATATTCTCCTGTTATGAGGACAATAGGCAGACTGGATTAAGTTCTTACCTAAAGCCCTCATTTGAATTTAGTTGCCTTTTTTTTTTTTTTTGAATTACTGGGGATTAGAGCTTCAATATGAGAATTTTGGGGACACCATCCAGCCATATATATATAATTAAATAAACAAATGAAAGAATAAATTAATAGATTATATGCCAATGTGCTTAACTTGTGACTGTTACCACAAGTCAGTCCTTAATAATAACTAAAGTAAATGGGAACTTGAAAATATGACTGTAACATGGAAATATGCAAATCTTGCTCTAGTACTCAAAGGTGGGGTGAGGAAAGTTGATTGCAGCAGATATAGATGGAAGAGATACAATAGTTTGCACAGTGACATGTTCTGCCTAGTTCATAAATTCAGTTTTTTTTCTTCTGCCCCTCTACACTCTCTTTACTCCAGTCACAGCTAACCTACTCATTCTGATTATAGCCCATATTTTCTTTTGCTTTTATTTTTGTAAATTCATTTCCTTTGTGCTAAACATTCTTTTTTCCTCTATGAGACTAAGTTGTATCTCTCTTTCATGTCTTGGCTTAAATATTTGATTTTTATTTTCCTAGGAAGTATTCCGGAGTAGGCAATGGCACCCCACTCCAGTACTCTTGCCTGGAAAATCCCATGGACGGAGGAGCCTGGTAGGCTGCAGTCAGTGGGGTCGCTAAGAGTCAGACACGACTGAGTGACTTCACTTTCACTTTTCACTTTCATGCATTGGAGAAGGAAATGGTAACCCACTCCAGTGTTCTTACCTGGAGAATCCCAGGGACAGCGGAGCCTGGTGGGCTGTCGTCTATGGGGTCGCACAGAGTTGGACACGACTGAAGTGACTTAGCAGCAGCAGCAGGAAGTGTTCACTGGCTGGCCCTCCTTTTCACCTACAATCTGAATTATATGCCATCATAAATTTGGTCCATAATCAAATATATCACATTGTATTGTAATTGTCCACACTAGACTCATAATTCTAGAACCTATGTTTTCCCTGTCCACAAAATTTCCCCCATCATATCATGTATTAAAATAAATAAAAACATAGAAGTTATTCAGTAAATTCTATTAAACAAAAGAATATATATATAAGAAATACATATATATGAAAATAGAACCATCAGTACTAGGAACCTATAAGGGTTCACTGAGATCAAGCCATGAAGAAGTAACCTCCTTCCCATTTTGCAAGGTGGTACATGATGAGTGGAATGTCAAGAATGATTTCAACAATTTATAAGGCAAAATATCTAATTATCTATAGGTATGCTAAAGGTGTAGAAATACTGGGTAGTAGTGCAATTGCCTGAATTCATAACAAGTTTTTAAAAATCTTTGCAGAAAGGAGAAATTAATGGGGTCATGACAATCTAAGGTGAGCCCTTTGGTGACAAGTCACAGTTTCCTTCATTAGCTCTGTCCTATTGAATGTTTTTATCGACAAAGTTATAATGAGAGTGGAATGGTTAACCTATCAAATAGGTTGAGTATTAATAATGATTTCAGGAGGTGTAAAATGTTCTAATTTGAGAAATACAGTTGAATTTTAAGGTTTTAATGCAACGGGTTGAATTTAGTTATTAATATAAGCAAAATATGAACAATACCTATTTTTTATCTGCCTGGAAATTCAACATAAGAAAGCAATATAACACAGATGCACATTTTACTCTAAGGTAGAATTAATTCATTTCATAAGCCATTAATAATAGCCTATAGTTTTTGAATATATCAGTAGTGCTAGGTATTTTATATACATTATATGAGTTAATTTACTTAATGACCCTAAAGTGTAAGTTCTATAATTTTTTCCTACTTTAGCATTGAGAAAGCTGTGATCTAAAAGTCTAATTTACTCATTGAGACTCACACAGGCAATATGTTGCAGGAAGAATTTTGAACCCATATCTTTATGTTTCCTAACTTCATAATTTTAAATTCAGTTGGGGGAACTCCCTGGTGGTCCAGAGGTTAGGGCTCTGTGCTTTCACTTCCAAGGACCCAGATTCAATCCCTCATTGGGAAACTAAGATCTAGCAAGCAGCATGGCACATCCCTTCCCAAAAATGCAATTGAATTCACAATTAAAGCAGAGTATAATTCTGATATTAAAGTTAACATTCTATTATAAGGATCTTTAATCTTAGCTGGAATTTGGGGTGCTATAACTTGAAGAAGTATGTTTATATCTTCCTTCACTTCACAATTTATTCCTGAAATATTTTAGCACATTTTGAAACTTCACCTTCATTTTCAAACGCTCATCTTTCAAAGACAGGGCCTGTAGAGGTGGGGAGTGACATAGCACTTACAAATTTTGAATGCCAAAAGTGGTGACTGGTTTGCATTTTTTTTTTTAGAGCAGACAAAGACCCTCATTCTGCTGCCTTTTTGCTGTTGTTCACATTCATTTTATTTTTATTTTATCTAAAGCAGTTAACCAGATGCATTCTCATCAAGCCTGGCAGATACAGTCTCATACATGACAACACTTCTAACGTATGTTTTTAAGAATAAATCATTCCAGTTTTAAGAATAATGGTTTTAATTGGTTTCAAGATCCCTCTAATTGCATAAAATTTGAAAAAATATTTTATATTACTTCTATATGTTATGATTCATCAATTCTTTTTATTTAGATTCTAGTATTTCACCAAAGCAGGAAATTACTCTGATCTAATTTTTCAAGCCCAATAAAACTAAAAACAGCATAAAATTCTGAGCAAAAATAGATATCTGACTAAAATCAATTCATAATTAAAGCTTTTATCCTATTAATCTACCTTGAAGCTAAAATGTATAATGTTCCATTATCTCCAAGTTTTCCCTAACACCCAATTTTTCCTAACCCACTGTAACCCTGTAACTATGCACACTGACCATAAATACTGGGACCACCTCCTTCCTTTCTCTTCTTCCTCTTTTTTATGGTTCTAGGGTTCCATCCTGAGTGCTTCTAAGGACCCTAGAGAGTTACTGAAATATTCTTTTATCTAAAATGTATTCATCAGTACTCACCTGGTATTTTTGAGGTAATTATCACTGAACTAATACATCACTTTAATTAGGTCATTTATTCACTAAATTCACTATCCCAAACACAACCAAAAATCTAGTAAGTAATCAAAAAAAAAAAATGTGCAAAGAAGGCAGAATCATTGCCCTAATATTTTTGCAATCTTCAGACTAATAGCTAAATGTTTTGCTAAAGAGAAATGTAATTTATTTTTTCTTGTGAACATATTCACTGTATCTGGATCCTACATTTTTGAAATTGATTTGAATGATTATCCTTTTAAACTAATATTTCTTAATTGTATATTTATTCCTGTTCAAATTCCCTGTTGGCTCAGCTGGTAAAGAACTTGCCTGCCAATGCAGGAAACACAAGAGATGTGGGTTTGGTCCCTGGGTCAGGAAGATCCCCTGGAGAAGGAAATGACAACCCACTCCAATATTCTTGCCCGGAAAATTCCATGGACAGAGGAGCCTGGCAGGCTGAAGTCATGGGGGCAACAAAGAGTCTGACACGACTGAGTACACATGTGCACACACACAACCAATTTACTGGTAAGTACCGTACAGCTCAGATGCACAATTTTGCATCCTTCAGTTACAAAAACAGAATACTTTGCCTTTACAAATTTGTTGTGTTGATTTTAATTAACATTTGCATGACTGTGGTCAAAATTTGAGTTGCTAAAATGGCATTTTGGGTGCCAGGGCTTCTAAAAAGGGAGTACATCATGCTATATACCTTAAAATAGAATATAGATTTTTGACTTGTAGGTCAATATAAACCTAGTAAATTTTCACAGTAACAGAATCTGTTAACTGCTTATCATGGGAAAATGTCACCCATGCTATTTGCATAGATTGAGAGCATGCCATTCAACATTGCCCCCGACAATAGCTACTCATTAAAGCCACTGAGTCAACCTGAACCTTTAAATTTTAAACTGCGTTGTGTTATCTTAACACAAAAATTCCGTTAATTTTGTGAATTTTGCACTTTTAGATTTTACTGATGTTATTCTAATCTATTAATTTCAAAGAGGGATTTAACATAAAGGAAATCTGTAACTGGGGTTCAATGTGTGTTATTTGAAAGCTTTTTCTCTGATAATAGTGCAACATTGTCTAGGTTCAGAATACATCATGGCATGGCATGAAAGAGAACTTTGGGGATATAATTTATTTTTATATAAAATCAGTATTCTATATATGTATTATATTACGCAATTTCTGATGTGGTATCGTGGGACATCTCCCTTGCCTTCAATAATTTTACAGTAGATGTTTTAAAAGACATAATAAAATATATCTATTTTGATTTAAAACAACTTTAAATTTATTTCTATCAAGACTTTAAAGCTTTCCAAACAGGGTGTAAGAAGAACAGATTTCTCACATCCCATCTTGATTACTACAAAGGCTCTCTAGTCTTTGAAGCAAATTGCAGTTATACTTTAATAGTGTGATTATGTAATTTACTGATATTATTATTAGCTCAATCGTGATTTGTTGTCAACTCTGGAGAAACTCCATGATAATTAATTCAGTTTCTGAAAATTATAAATGTGGAATGTATAAAGATAATGACAATACTTCAGGCCAATAATTCCAACCAACTGTACCCTGCTATGCTCAGGAATCACCAGGGTCTCTTGGAGTAAGGAAAGGATGTGTTTGTTTATAGTGGGCAGTCATGAATACCTTGCTATGGCTGATTACCACTCTGACTACTAGAAAATGGAACCGTTATACACAACAGCATCTGCTGCGATGGAGCACGGCAGGGCCCAGATTGCCTATTACGGAATTCCAGAGATTATTTGCCAGCAATATACTTCATTTTGCCAATGGGTAATTTGCAGTTTGCTGTGTCATCAGAATCTGAACGTGTCACATCTTCTCCTCATCACAGCCAATCCAATGGCAAAGTGCTACTGAAGCAGCTGTCAAGGATGAAAAAAAAAAAAAAAAAACTACAGAGAAAGCACAAAGTGATAGCAAACGCTATGCAAATCAGCAGTGGACACAGAACACGCACTTGCAGAGACAGTAAGGAACAGACCTGTGTAGTCGCTGATACCACTTAATGTGGAGCCAGTGCTGTGCTGCCTCAGATGAAATATCACAGGTGGATAAGTCAAACACCCTGTGAAGACTGAGGGAGGGCTTGGAAAGAGAAATGGTAAGTGCTAGATTGTCTTCTAAAATACTACCTGTATGCCGAATGGAAATCACCAAACACACTTTTGGTAATTATTTCAGGAAAAGAAAATATGTATTCCTACATTGAAGATTTATAATTGCTCATCGTTATAAGAAAGTTCTATGAATTAGCTTATGGCAATGCTATTAAATGCTATTTTAAATGGCTTTGTAATTTCTTCATGATTCAGACATAAGAAAATCTTTATTTAAAAAATGACAAGAAATAAATTTATAAATTTCAGTTCTTTAAAATTTGCCTTAATTTTTTTCTTACAAAGTATTGAAATGCTGTATTTTGAATATTACCCAGCATCATGGCAGAATTATAAAACCTTTGAATTGTAATACATTTGAGAAGTTATATTCTTACAAGAATCCACTCCTCATGGAAAGCCCCTTTATAAATTCACAGTGAATAGTCATTTATTATGTTATTTAAATTATTTGCATATATTTCAGTGGTGGAGATCTTATTTCCTCTTGAGGCTACCCATCATTTTTTGATAACACATATTTCATCAACATCATAAATTAAGCCAACGTTTACTATCTTGTGACTAATTTTCTGGTCACAGAGAAACAAAATCTCCACTGTTTCTTCTTTCTCACACATTCCCCAGGCTCAGTCACCCAGTTTTATCACAATCAGTCCCTTTCCAATGACTGCCCTTGTATGTATTCCCTTTCATTCTAATTCCACCTGCCTAACTTACACTTCCCAACTGTCAGGATCAGTGGAATTGATTCCTGAGTGGCTTCCCTCCTTTTCGTTTACTGGCTCTACACTTTTTACTAACATCAGAACCAGCTTACCTGTACAACACTGTTTGAGTTCTTCTCCTCGAAAATTCAGTGGACTATGAGAACAAAAACCAAAATTACTTCTATTATTAAAAAAAATAACAGTAGCTAAATATCATCACACACATAGGTTTCGAAGCCCAGTAGAAAGATAAGCTTCTTCCATCAGTCATCAATCCGTACTCTTATCTCTAGGAGGGCAAGGGTCATCCCGTCCTTCCAAGCTAAGAACTGGGAAAGAGATCGTGGAGGAAGTACATCAGGTGTGAGCACTGTGCTGGACCTGAAGTGACACACATCACTGCCACTCAAATTCTATTGCTAAATTTAGTCATGTGGCTCCACTTAGATGCAAACTAAAATTTTTGCAAACAAAATTACAGTCTCTGCCTTGGCAGCAGCTTCCTCAGATCAGCCATTCTAAATTATATGTATAACACAGAACAAAACTGCAAATCTTTGGTGAAAAATCGGTGTATATTTTTGTCCCACAACTATTAAAATTCCACAGTAGGGTACCTGAAGCAAGGTCTTCTCAATCTCACATTTCAGCTTCTGCTTCCATCTTGATGTTCAAAAGCCTTAGACTTCATTCACCACATTATTTTTTTTCCCAAGAGTATTTTTACTGAGACATCCCTAAGTCTTTAGGCCTATTTTGTTTTGGGAAACTTTGTCATCCCCCTCCTCCACTACTTCCATAAGCCTTTGAAATTCTATTCCAATTCTAGTCCAATCAAGTCTCAGCTCAAATTATATTCTCTGAAATCTCCCTTACTGTTCCCACTGTAATTAGCCCCTTCCAGATCATCTTCCGGAACTTACTTCTTTATTTTTGGCAGGGCTATTTATAGATCTATCTCCAATATTTTCTCCATCTTCTTAAAAGTTTTAGCTTGTATTTTTTTTACTGTTGCCTTACCCTGTCGGGCATAGCATAATAGCTATCACTTACTGACTCCACAATGCTTTGTGTCAGACAGCATTCTAAAATGTTTTTGTTACTGTGGATTATTTTACACAATCCCCACAAGAGCCCAATGAGGTAGGCTCTAAATTATCCGGATCTTTTAAGAAATAAATTGAGACACAGAGAGGCCAGTGCACTTGTACATAGTCACACAATAGTAAGTGGTGAGTTGGGACATGAATCCAGCCTGACCCCAGAAGGCACATTCTCAATTACTGTGTTATAGTAGATTATTGTTCAAAAATTGTTAAATGTATTTTTGCAATAGTTAGTAATTCATTCTTTCTTCATAATATTATTTGAACAATCATACATCATTTTCATTTTTCTTTATAATATTCTCCATTACAACAATTACTTAGAACTTGTTATTTCCAAGGAGAAGCATCCACTGAAATTGTAATTCCTTTAGCTTTCAGTTATGAAATGAGTTGAAATAATTGATACTGTTGCATGTTTTATTACATAGACTATTTGTTCTCAGGTCAATATAAAATGGCCTTCAAAAGTTAAGGAACTAATAACATAACACCGACTGTGAACTTGATTTCCCTAATTGTAAATTCTTTATCTTGTGAAATTATAGCTTCACTCATAATTATTCCTTGAATTTGAAAATAAATTACCTAAGTAATTCTATAGTACTTCATGGTATTTTTTCCTATCTTGATGCCTGCAAGCAAACAATGTAAAAGAGGACAAATTTTGTTTGCTGAGTAAGTAAACAGATGCCAAAAATGCTAGATAGCTCTATATTTGTGTGCAAAGATATGTTCCTTCAGGTTGACATCAGTAGTCCTTTCCCATTTAGTCATATTTGTTTTTATCTCTCTTCTGCATCTTTGTCTGGTGACTTATTTTCACATCAATAGCAATATAGAATGTCCAACTATAAAAACAAACATCTTCCATTTGTGCATGTGTAAGAGAGAGAAAGGGAAAGAGTGTATTCATAATCATGAATTTATGAACAATGTAGATCATGACAGGGCAAAAATCTAAAATGCAATCAGAATGACTTCCCAGCACTTACACATCTGCTGTCTCTAGGACTCCAGATCATATTCGCTGTTGGAGGAGATCATCAAGAGGAGGTGACCACTGAGGTTGATTAGTGAACTCGGTCCTCATCCCTACCCCTGTCCTTGGAACGTACATTCTCCTCACTGTTCCCACAGGTGGAGCGGCTTAAAGGTCACAACCTTGAGAACACAAAGACCATCTGAATGGTATGAGTGAGTTCAACCAGTTAAGACTGCTATATAAACCTGTAAGGTTACAGAGATCTACTCATGTTGCGGTGGCCCATTACAAGCTTCATAAGCAAGTTCTCGTCTTTATTAAACCTACCAGTCTGGAGTGGCCTGCCTCTTTTTTTGGTCTCTCCTTGCCCTCCATATATGGCAGCCAATTCGCGAATCAACATACATTTTTAATGTGGAAATTGATATATATATATATATATATATATTTGTATACATTATTTTGCACAATGTTTTATTTAGTCAAACAATTCAAGTCAGAAAACAAACATATATTATACATTGAATTAACAAGGTTATTTCTATTTTAGTCGCCAAGTATATAGATCAACAGATTGGAGGGAGCTTCCCTGGGGAATTCCATAGACAGAGGAGCCCAATGGGCTACAGTCTGTAAGGTTGCAAAGAGTTGGACACGACTTTTTTTCCAATACTTTTTTTACTTTATCTGGAGATATGCTTATTGTGCAATCTTTCTTGAAGTCATACACAAAAATTTTAATGAGCATGAAACGAATCTGACTTTGATAGTCTGTACTGATAGTCTCCACTTAAAAAGTGGAGAAGGAAATGGCAACCCATTTCAGTATTCTTGCCTGGAAAATCCCATGGACAGAGGAACCTGACAGGCTACTGTCCATGGGGTCACAAAAGTCAGACGCGACTTAGTGGCTAAACCACCACTGCCACTGGTAAAGAAGAGATGGAGCTCTTTCAGGTCAGTTCAGTTCAGTCGCTCAGTTGTGTCTGACTCTTTGCGACCCCATGGACTGCAGCACGCCACGCTTCCCTGTCCATCACTAACTCCCAAAGCTTGCTCAAACTCATGTCTATTGAGTTGGTGATGCCATCCAACCATCTCATCCTCTGTCGTCCCCTTCTCCTCCTGCCCTCAATTTTTCCGAGCATCAGAGTCTTTTCCAATGAGTCGGTTCTTCACATCTGGTGGCCAAAGTATTGGAGTTTCAGCTTCAGCATCAGTTCTTCCAATGAATATTCAGGACTGATCTCCTTTAGGATGGACTGGTTGGATCTCCTTGCAGTCCAAGAAACTCTCAAGAATCTTCTCCAACATCACTTTATATAATCTTTGAAGTATTTAAAGACATCTTTAAAGTAAAGCTCTTTAAATACATCTTATTCCACTATAAGATAGATATAGTTGCTTATTTTATTTTACTTTTGAATTATTGTGTGTTTGTGTGTGCATGTGTATGTCGGGGGGTGAGGGGTTATTTGATATAGCTGAAATGATGCTTTAAAAATATCTTTGTCCTATTCTGTCTTATTATATCATGTATACTCTGAGGTTTGTATTTGTGAATGAAAATTTGAGACAGCTATTTTTAAAGTGTTCTGCAAAGAATGCTTATTTATGTTTTCATTTCTCACTGTAGTTTTAGAGTATACAGTTTATATGATTGGTTAATTAGCAATAGAGTCAGTAAATATTATTTAACAATTTAGTATGTTCAAGAATGGCATTATGCCAAGCTCCGTGATATATAGAAATGATCTTAGGCAGTATTTGTCCTCAAGATATATGGTTAATTTGGAAAATAACTATGTTTTTTTTGGTTGTGCCATGCTATGTTCGGGATCTTACTTCTTGAACCAGAGATTGAATCCATGCCCCCTTCAGTAAAAGTACAGAATCTTAACCACTGAGCCACCAGAGAAGTCCCCCAAAATAAATGATTTAAAACAAAAATGGGATTGATTCCCAGTTTAAGGCATTACAACTTAAAAATTCCACACCAGTTTGTTCTTTATCAGCATATTTGTTTTCTATCCTATGGAAACAAACTGATAATTATTGCTAAAGTCCTGGCAAACAAAATTCCTTCACAACAAGGTAAATGTATAAATATGAAAAGTTAGAAATTAGAATTATAACCACAGAAGAAATTGTATTTCTCAAAAACTTGGGAGTAGAAGTCTGTACTTTCAATGTAGACTTGTTCACAAAGGAGGAATAAATTAAAGATGATCACTTGGGTTCACTTTCACAGTTGAATTTTTAATTGGAATTGTTATTGAAATAATTATAGATTCACAAATGCTTGTGAGAACTATTATAGAGATATTCCATGTATGTGTACACTTATCCAATTCTTCCAGTATTAACATTTTGAAACACTGTAGTATAATAAACCAGGGTATTGACATTAATACAATTCAATGACTTTATTCAGATTTTCCCAGACAACTAATACTTGTCCTTGTGTGTGCATGTGTGTAGTTCTATGTAATTTTATCATATCTAGGTTTGTGTATATACCAAGGCAGTCAAGATGCTGAGCAATTTCATCATCACAGAGATCCCTTGGATTTCATTTGTATAATCAAATCCATTTCCCCAGCCCATCCTAGCCTCTGGTGAGCACTAATCTGTCCTCCATTTCTAAAATTTAGTCATTACAAAAAAATATATATATATACTGAATGAAATGGGATATAACCTTAATTTGTTTTTTTACTCAGCAAATTCCCTGATGTAGATGCATCTGAATTGTAACATGTATCAATAGTTCATTTCTTCTTATTGATAGGTAGTATTCCACACTGTGTATGCACTAAAATTTGTTAAATCTTTCATCTGTTGAAGGAAATCTGGGCTGATTACAGCTTTGGCTGTGACAAATTATGCTGCTGTAAACATTCATGTGCATATTTTTGTGTGTACATGGTTTTTATTTCTCTGGGATAGATGCCCAAGGGTGCAATTGTTGGGTCTTTTGATAGCAATTTTAAACTGTCAAAATTTTTTTCCAGTGTGGAAGTTTTATATTTACATCAACAATGTATGAGTGATCCATTGTTTTATTCATGCTTGCTAGCATTTAGTGTTATAATTGTTTTTAGAAGCCATTTTGACAAGTGTATAGTGATATATCATTGTGCTATTAGTTTACATTTTCCTGATGGCAAATGATGTTGACCATCTTTCCATGTGCTTATTTGACACTTTTATCCTCTTCAGTGAAATGTTTCTTATTCATACCTTTTGCCCATTTTTCTAATTGGATTATTTTTACTGTGAAGTTTTGAGATTTCTTTACATAATCTAGACACATCCCCCTCTTTTGGGGGCTCTGGTATGTGGTGAATTAGCTTCCTGTGGCTGCTATACCAAATTACCACAAACTTGTTGTTCTGTTGTTTAATCTCCTAGCTGTGTCCGACCCTTTGTGACCCCATGGACTGTAGCTCACCAGGCTGCTCTGTCCATGGGATTTTCCAGGCAAGAATATTGGAATGGGTTGCCATTTCCTCCTGCAGGGTGTCTTCCTGACCCAGGGATGAACCTGCATCTCCTGCATTGGCATATACTTTTAATAAGTCTAAAAACTCTTTGCCTAGTCTAGTTAGTGAATTGTGTTTTTCTAAATGTTTTATAGTTTTACACTTAAGTCCATAATTTATTTTGAATTAATTTCATATAAGGTTTAAGATTACATTTGAGGTTTACTATTTTTACCTATGTATGTATAATTGCTCCTGTATCATTTGTTGAAAGATATATCATGCCGTTGTACCATTCAATTGCTTTTGAACTTTTGTCAAAAATCAGTTAAACATATCTATGGGATCTTTTCTCTGAATTCATTATTCTGTTCCATTGATAGATGTCTGTCCTTTTGCTAATACTACAAAGTCTATTTCTGTAGCTATATTGTACACCTTAATATTGGATAAAGTGACTCCTCTAACTTTGTTCTTCTTTGGCAGGATTGTTTTGGCTATTCTAGGGCCTATGTCATTCCACTGTAGATTTTCTGTTCTGAAAATGATATATTGAGGGTAGCGTTTTGGTTTTTATCCTGCTAAGTGTTCTCTGAGCTTCCTGGATCTGTGGTTTAGTGCCTGACATTAACTTGAAGAAATTCTTGGTCATCATTCTCTGTCACTTCTTCTCTCTGGTATTCCTATTATGCATGTGTTACATCTTTAGTGGTTGTCCCACAGTCCTTAGATATTCAAGTCTGTGTTTTTCCATCTTTGTTCTCTTTACTTTTTGAGGATTCTATTTATACATCTTCTAGCTCAGAGATTCTGTTCTCATCCATGTCTAGCTCATTAATAAGGGATTAAAAGTCTACTAAGAAATCAAAGACATGTTTATTTCTGTTACAGTGTTTTCAATCTCACTCTTCTTTTGGACCCTTTCTTTAGGATTTCCATCTCACTGCTTACATTGCCCATCTATTCTTTCACATCCCCTACCTTATCTGTTAGCCCTCAGCATATTAATCATAGCTGTTTTACATTTCCAGCCTGATAATTCCAACTTCCCTATCATGTCTTATTCTGATGCTTTTTCTGTCCTTTCAAATTATGGCTTTTAAATTTTAGTATGCCTAGTAAATTTTTGTTGATATCCAGACACGTTTTATTGGTTAACAGGAACTGCTGCACACAGATTTTTAGTGAGGTGGTGTAAGTTGTCAGAGAATGGGAAGTGTTCTATAGTCCTATGACTAGGCCTTTGTCTCTAAGTGAGCTTATTTGTCCAGAATATGAACTTCACAAGTGTTTTTTCCTCTATCTCTTTTAATTCTCCTTTAGGTGTTACAGAAAAGGAGTTGGGTATTTCCTTTCCCCTAAATCAATTTGGTTCTTACAATACCCCAGCAGCCTAGGCTCTGGTTAACTAGTTTTCCCTAAGGGCAGCTCTTGTTAAGAAAAAGAAGTGTTCTAACACATTTCAAAGTTTATTTCAAAGCATATTTCAATATTTCAAAGCATATTTCATCTTATCCCTGCTGGAAGCTCAAGAGGATTTTTCCCCCCAATATTTACTGTGAATACCTAATTGAGCTTCTAGATGTAAATGTTACATATATTATGGGGACCTTGTTAAGACTAGGTTCCACTGAATTTTTTAAAATTAATTTATTTATTTTAATTAGAGGCTAATCACTGTACAATATTGTGGTGGTTTTTGCCATACATCAATATGAATCAGCCATAGGTGTATATGTGTCCCCCGATCCTGAACCCCCCTCCCACATCCCTCCACATTCCATCCCTCTGGGTTGTCTCAGACCACTGACTTTGAGTGGTCTTTCATGCATCGAACTTGTACTAATCATCTATTTTACATAGGGTAATATACATATTTCAGTGCTATTCTCAATTACAGTTCAGGTTTCCCAGGCTCTGGTTCCCTTGGTGGTTTTCCCTCATAAGTCTCTGCTCTGGTTAATCTGTGACTCCCTGTATTTACCTGTCTCTTTGAGGGCAGTGACTTGCCTGTGTCCTTCTTTTTCTATAGATTGCAAAAAGAGATGGCTTTTCAGTCTGTTCAGATTTGCAGTTGTTTTAGGATGGAATTTTGACTTCCAAGCTCCTTACACATGGAACCAGCCAATACTTTTTATATATTGTTGAACTCAGTTTGCTATTATGTTATTGAGCATTTTGTAGTCTAAGTTCATAGAATATAATAGTATGTAGTTATTAATATCTTCTATTGTATTCTCTCTCTCCTTTTTTTTTTTTGGTTCTTGTGCCAGAGACTTGGGAAGATATTACAATATAAGGAAAAACAGATAAGTCAGGTAAGTCAGGTCAGACTATATGCTATAATCTCAAATTTCTAAATATACAGGCATATCTAAACATGCAGAGAAAGCATATATGCCAGAAATATTAAGTCATTATTTCTAGATGGAAAATAATGAATAATTTTTGCTTTTCTCCTATATTTTTCTGTAACTTCCAAATTTCCTGCAGTGTGTATTTTGCACATGTTTTTATTATTATCTGAAAGTAAATAGGAAACAAGATAATAGAATTTATTTGTGGTGGGGAGAAGATGAAATGCATGAGGAAACATGGCTAATGCTATTAGGAGTACATTATTGGACTTCCCTAGTGCCTCAGATGGTAAAGAATCTGCCTGCAATGCAGGAGACATGGGTTCAACCCCTGAGTAGGGAGAATCCCCTGGAGAAAGAAATGGCAGCCTACTCCAGTATTCTTGTCTGGAGAATCACAAGGACAGAGGAGCCTGGTGGGCTACAGTCCATGGGGTCTATGTAAATACCTGTCTACCTATATCTGTCTCTTTTAGAATTTACTTCAGAATGTAGATGGCAGTCAAAATTATGCATATTAAAAGTTATTTGAGTTGAGAACAAAATTAGACTTTCTCATGGAACATAACTCATTTGGTTAATTGTTTTTATGATACGAAGGGACTTCTAATCAATTTGTATCCCATAACTTGAATTAAATATATAGCTTAAGATTTTGATGGAAATATGTTTGAAGCACATGGTAAGATAAATGCAGTTTGTTTAAAAACTGCATTGGCAAAGGATAGTAAAATTTGTAACATTTTGATTTTTCCAACACTTTCTGATCAGACTGGGCTAAATAAAATGCCTCTAGCTGAAAATGTAGCAAGCGTAATCAATAATCATTACTGAATCTTTTGAAATGATTTTCAAAAACTGAGACAGTAAATGACCATGGTGACTGACTAACAAATCATCTTGCCATTTAGGCAGCTTTTAATTCTTTGCTTTTAGTAAACCTGAAGGAGCTTTTAGATCAGTAAAAATAATTTTTTTATGATACACCACTATGTGATTTTAGGTATAAAACTAAGAGGACATAAAACAGGTGTGTTGTTAAAATAACTGAACTCTTCCATTTCAATCTACATCTTATATAAGAAAAGTGTTGTTAGTCCCTCAGTCCTGTCTGACTCTTTGCAGCCCCATGGACTATAACCTGCCAGGTTCCTCTATCCATGGAATTCTTCAGGCAAGGATACTGGAGAGCATTGCCATTCCCTTCCCCTGGGGATCTTCCTGACCCAGGGATCGAACTCAAGTCTCCTGCAAAAGTATTTGTGAATCTCATACCCATGAAAATAAATAATATATAATTCAGAACACTGCTTGCTTTTAACTAAAGTATTCATTTGTGTATGAATAAAATAATTTTTAGAAGTTTAGCTTACTACACTAATAGATACTTTTCCAATATGTTTTATTTTGAATAATCAAAACTGATCATATACTTTTAATCAGTTGCTTAAATAATTATTATGATTTTAATTCTATAGACATTTTTGTATTTTTTTTTTCAAAATTCAGACTCACAAATGCAGAGGAACATAGCATGCATTTAAACTGCAGAAATGTGTGATCTGTGATTAACAAGTCCTTCAAACATAAAAATATATTACATCAAAATAGAATTATGGGGCTTCCCTGGTGGCTCAGAGGTTAAAGTGTCTGCCTGCAACGCAGGAGACCCGGGTTCGACCCCTGGGTAGGGAAGATCCCCTGGAGAAAGAAATGGCAAAATAGAATTATGTTGTAAAAGTGATACTGGAATACACAAATCTGAAAAATTCAATGTAACTTTCAACTATTACCATCTTTTACTATAGTATAATTTTAATGGATTGAGGTATAAATTTAATGCTATAGTTTTTATATGCAATTGTATACAATGAAAAAGTAGTATAACAGTTTGAATTTAAGATGTCAATATTTATAATACACATAAATAACTTACTATAGGTTATATAACTTAAGTTATGAAGTTTTAGATGCCAATTTAAAATTTTTCAAGGGCTATGTAAAAAATTATTTTAAAGGTGTCAAACTAAAAAACTGTGAAAACTGCTACTGAATAATCCAAACCCATATTAGTGAGCAGTTTAAATAAAGTGCCTCAGTGTTGCCAAATTGTAGAGGGATTTCAAGTAAATCCTTGAGAAATGGCCGCATCAGGGAATCTATTACTTAATTTCTATCCCTCCTCCCTGGCTTTTTGTTGCAGCAAAACCTCATTGCATTTATGACTAATGATTTCCTGCCATGTGAGGAAAACTTGTACCATACCCATGGATGCTTTCCCAAGCAACAGAGGTTTCCCACCATTCTGTCTCTGTGGAGCTCAATTAGATTTCATACCATGGTGATAATCAGGCTTGCTCTTATTTGACTCACTTGAGGCTATAAAATGTACCACAAGTCATGATTTCTCTGAATTTTTTTTTTTTTTTTTTTTTTACAGTTTGCTGAACTACCTCAGCCCCACTCTAAATAATCAGGATTTGTATTCATCAAAGTCGTGGTTACCCAATCACCTAAAAGTCCAAGTCTTTGAGCTCCATAGTGCACCACAGCAAGACCCAGAGAATTGATCATTAGAACAAGCAATTTTAATTTACTTTTGAAAGCCTTTATCCTATATGAATCCAAGAGTTTCTTTATCAAACTGTACTCATTCTATCTTTGTCTTTATTGCATTATCTACAATACAGTCAAGCAACACCTACATTTTATTATTCAACAAGGATGGTCCAATCAGAGTCAGATGAGGGAAGATGATTTATGGCAGAGAAGAAAGCAAATAAAAGTTTTCTAACGGAAGAGTCTGCAAAGTTGCTGGCAATGCAGCCAGGCAGCATGTGAGCAAAACGTTTACGGAAATATTTTATTTTTATTTATGTTGGCTATGAAATAAATATTGCATAGTTGAATCAGTGGATTTTATGTGTCAGGCACTATTTCCTGCTGCACCCAATCACTGCAGAGCTGTCAAAAGCAAAGTGTGCATTTGAAAAGGCTACCCTCTCTGAACTAAGGAGACAGAAAAAAGTCAGCAGGGTTGACAAAATGCATCCTGATGAGTGCCTCTCCCTATCTTTTTAAAGCTTTTTGATTTTATTCCAATTTTAGCAAATGTGGGGTTTGAATAAAAAAGTAATTGAAAGCAACTGTTTCAAAAGGACGTAGAGAGGGAAGAGGGAAGACTTGCATTTTCTAAGCAGATGACATTACGCAGGTGTAATGCATGGCCGAAGAAATGTAAGATAGAATGGTTTCATGGCAGATTGGACATCCCGTCCCACTCGATAGCGGAATGCATAGAATGTGATGAGATGAGCATTTTATATCGTGGGTGTCTGGTCACCGACCTGTATGTTACAACCGCATCAGTCTAGATGAGCAGCAGTAAGAGGCAAATGAGAGTGCCCAGAGAGTAGCAAATGTCAGGAGAGTGCAGGCAGAGAAGTGGTAATTCAGCGAGGCTCCTGCACGGAATTTGATTGGAATTACATGACAGAAGGGTGGCTTATGATAAGACTAGGGAAGACCCAGCACACACACCTCAGCTTTAGACTAGGGTTTTAAGGCTGCTTTTCTGGGCAGGTCTCTTGGTATTCTCTGCTTCCTCTGCCTCATTCCTAAGAGTCAGCGCTCTGGAGACTGAGACATTGGCTTTTGGCTGTTTATTAATTGCCCAATACGGTTGCTGCTGTTACGTGACTCAAGAGCCTGGAGGTATGAATAATTAAAGGCTTGGCTCTCCGTGGGTATAAACTATGCTGTAATACTAACAGCCCATTCAGAGTATCCCTTAATACTGTACGGATACTGAAATTACTCCCACCTCCTCACAGATGTAACATACACACATTCTCACTAATGTTTTCAACTCAGTTAAATTGAATGGTTTTTTTTAAAAAATTACCACTGATTTCTGTGCTCTTAAAAAAAAAATTCCCTTTTTACACTGTAATGAATTAGGTTGAGATAATAGTAAGTGGTTAATCTGGTACCACTTCAGCACCTTTGATACTGTCATAGTAATGGGAATACTATTTGGTCTAAGAGATATCAGATACATGCACTACCCTAAATAGGTTAACTGAATGATTTTGAGAGCCGAAAACCTTCACACGGCGGCAAGGATGTTTTCTTCTGTCCTGCATTCAGACACACCGGAGATACCCGGGTCTAAGCATGCATCCTTCTGTTTGCCTCTCCCATGCTTCTGCTGGCTCCCGGCCTAAGCTGGTTGAAAGGGGTGAATTTCGAATGGTGAAATTATAGGCGTTTTGACAGGCCAGTGGAGAGAGATTCTGAGGGTGGGGAGCTTCCCAGCCTCTCTCAAATTTCAATGACAACAAACAGTAGGGTTTAATTTCTTCAGTCCAGGTTTTAGCAGGATTCTTGTCAGTCAAAGACACTCAGAGAACACCTGCCCTGTATACAATATTGCTCTTCACATACTAATTCCCTTCCTGACACTTGACAATTTTTATAAAGAAAGATGGGAAGCAGAATATTTCCTCTGTAGGATGGAAATTTGATTCATGGCAATTTACTTATATAGAGTATGATTCCACTCAGATAAAACTTGGTTCATACGGTGGTATTCATTGTAAAGGAATCTTGCCTTCACCTCAATTTGTGCTGGTCTCTTAATTTTCATAAAGGAGGATATTTGTAGTTCAATCTTTTAAGTGTATTTGGGTAGAATTTTCACATAAGTCCAAGAGTATAGAGCATTGTTGGAAACAGCTGTAACTGCTTCTTATCTTCTTTGTATAGAAAAATGGGGAAGATGAGAAGCTAAAAACCTGTGATCACGCCATTCACATTATTTACAGCCTGCATTCTAGCAAAATGTAAAACCCATATGTCTCTTTTATCTTTTGATTACACTCTGAGGTGGGAATGTTTTTCCCAGTTTACTTCAGCTATTGTTTTTCCTTCATAAAATGGTTCTTGCTGCTGGGGAATCTGTGAATTGGCTACATTCTCACAAAACAGGCTTTTTACTACATTTCCTCTGTGTTCTCTGGTGGCCAAGTTAGACACAGTCCAATACAGATTGGAGGAAGAACCCTGAGGATTATACACTGAAACCCTTTTATTCACAGGCTGAGTCAGTATCTTATAAAAAATGTGGTAAATAAATCTGATCTCTTTAAGATGCTGTAAAAATAATCAAACTGAAATAATAGTCTTAATTCTTAGAATAAAAAATCTGAGATAAGCTTGTAAACATGATTTTTCTAATTGTGCCTCAATGCTTCAGTTTTTGTCACTTGTTAAGATAGGGACTCAAAACACTTATTTGAAAGAGAGAACTTTGTTCTGTGTAGCACAATCATTGAAAAGAAAAATTACTAAGGTATACAGTCATCTCTCAGTATCCATAGGAGGTTGGTTTCAGGTCCCCCGTAGACACCAAAATAGAAAGATAGTCAAATCTCTTAAATAAAATAGCCCTGTATTTGCATAGAACCTAGGTACATCCTCCCATACACTTTAAATCATCTCTAGATTCCTTATAATACTTAATAAAAAATATGTAAGTAGCTGTAAATACAATGTAAATTGCTATGTAAATAGTTGCCAGAGTATAGCAAATTCAAATTTTGCTTTTTTGGATGTTTCTGGATTTAAAAAGCATATGTTTTCATCCATGGTTGGTTGAATTTGCATATGCAGAACCTGTGAATACAGAGGGCCAACTGTAATTGACATACACTATACTGCACTATTAAAAGTGTACAGTTTGATAAGTTGTGTATATACCTGTTGGAATCAACAGGGTGAACTTAGCCATTACCTCCCAAATTTATCTGATACTCTCACTCCCTATTCCCACCCCCATCCTTCAGACAATAACCAATCTGCTTTATGTCATTGTATTTTTGCATACATTTTCTTGATTCCATACTAAATGGAATAAATCAGAATGTCCAGGTTTTTTTTTGGGGGGGGAGGTGTCTTGTTTATTTCACCTAGCATGTAATTGACAGTGGGGTCTGGCTGCTTGCCATTCAAGAGCCAATAAGGAGGTCAGGTTGATGGAAAGGAAAGTTTGCTTTATTTTGGATGCCAGCAGGGACGGAAGTGGGGGGAGTAGGAGAACATGTCTGTCCAAAGGCTGACTCCTCGTCAATGACAATCAGCAAGAGCAAGAGCGTTTATAGACTGAGGGAGGAGGGGCTACATGCAGACACAGCACAGTCAACTCTGATAGTCATCTTGAAGTCAGTCATCGGTGGTCTGACCAGTATCATCTTGATTGTCTTAATCTTCAGTTCCGTGGTCTATTTCTGTTTCCTGAGGCCTCTTCTTGGAAGCGTGGCCTCTTCATGGCCACAGTCTGGTCATCATGTAGTTAACTTCAATCTGGTGGGGGTTTCAGTACCTATAAGACAGCTCTCAGAATATGGCTCAGAATGTTATCTATAGGCCTTGAGAAGGAACTAAAGGTCCTTGACTATGCTTCATTATTGTTATTCAGTCACTAAGTCTTGTCTGAGTATTTGTGACCCCATGAACTACAGTTCATCAGGCTTCCCCGTCCTTTGCTAGCTCCCGGAGTTTGGTCAAATTCATGTCCATCGAGTCGGTGATCTCATCCAATCATCTCATCCTCTGTTGTACCCCTTCTCCTCCTGCCCTCAATCTTTCCCAGCATCAGGGTCTTTAGCAATGACTAGTCATTGCTTAACTACATTGTTATTATTTGTCTCCTTTGACTGTTTCCTTTGTTTCTGCATGTTCTCACTTCTCTGATTAGGTATATTCTTTGGCTAAAGTTTTTCCACAACAAAATGCAAGCAGAGGACATAGATTGCAAGGACCATAGAGTCTTGCTCTGTTTCAGCATAAGTATTTGAATAATTTATTCATGTTGTAAGTATCAATAGGCCATTTCATTTTATTGCTGCATACTCCACTGTAAAGACAGATCATGATTTGTTTATCATTTCACCTATACATGGACCTGTTTTGTTTCCATTTAGGCTGTAGCAAATAAATATGCTATGAGCATTTGTATGCAAGTCTTCAAATGAATATGTGTTTTCCAACACCCTTTCCATAGGTATTGGTTAAATACCTAGAAGTGGAATATGTGCATCTTTGATATTTTTGAGAAAGACTAACACAATGTTTTCCACAGTAGTTGTATCATTTTATATTCCCACCAGAAAGTTAAATAAATTCTACTGACTCCACATTCTCATCAACATTCGGTATAAGCCTTTTTAAATTGTAGCCATTCCAATAGATATGTAGTGCATCTCATTGTGCTTTTAGTCTGTTGTTTTAATTCTTCTGTGCTTATTCATTAGGAAGATGGACTTTGGGTCGATGAGTAGCAAGGGTAAAACTGTTCCCAGACATCTCTATCACCACAGAGAGCTCAGAGAAGCTGAAAGAATTGTGTATTTTCTCTTTATTCTCTCTACAGTTTAATTGCTTTTATTTATTTATTATTCACTATTATAATGACTTTATACTGCATTTGGAAAAGTTACATAAAAAGAATAAGTATTCATGATTTTTTTTAACCTTGTCATCTTTACCACTCACATTTTGCTCTAATTCATTCATTTTATCAAACATAATAAAATTACTAACATTTATAAAAGACTCTTGGTATGGTCCAGGATTAAGATATATAGTCTCATGTATCTTATATGATTGTTTCAATAATTTTATAAATAGAAACTTTTTCCCATTATGTAAATTTTAAAAATAAACTTGACCTAGAAAAGGCACATATCATAGAACTAGTAATTAGCATAGCCCAGACTTGATTCAATGTATTTCTGATTCCAAGGCTGTATTTTCAGCTTCTTCAAGACAGTATTTTGAATTGTCAGGTTTCTTTAAAAATAAAATTGAAAAGAAAATAGGCAACTACGTTTTAATGGTATTGAAAGAAATTCTTTGTTAGAGATCAGAAAGCTAATGTAATAAGAGTGATTAGAAAGATGGAATAAACAGACTTGGAATAACCAGCATGGCATAATGAACTCATATTGTGAAGCTGTGGTTCTTATACAAGCCTGCAATAAAACACCTATGACACTTTGGTCAAATTATTTCATTCTTCTGACTTCATTTAACATATCTCGGATGAGATTGTGTTAGAAAAACTCTAAGACAAATGACATCTCTGAAATATTTTATTGTATTTTGGATGGAAAAGTAGTAAAATGGTTGGAATGATTTCCCAACTCTCAGCTCTCAGGTGGTATCATTCAAAGCTAACAGAGATAAATCACAGGAAGATACAAAATTGTTGACTGGTCAAAATATTGCAGGGGCACACTGGATTGGCAAAGGTCAAGTAAGACATTTAGAAAAAAAAAATTGTACTAGAGTGATTGACTATGAATTTTTACTATATTCAGAAGAAAGTTTTGGTTTGTTACAACCTGATTCTTAAAGATATTAGCTCAAAGGCCATGTGAAATGCTGGGCTGAATGAAGCTCAAGTTGGAATCAAAATTGCTGGGAGAAATATCAATAACCTCAGATATACAGATAACACCACCACAATGGCAGAAAGCAAAGAGGAACTAAAGAGCCTCTTGTGAAGGTGAAAGAAGAGAGTGAAAAAGCTGGCTTAAAATTCAACATTCAAAACACTAAGATCATGGCATCTGATCCCATCACTTCATGAAAAATAGATGGGGAAACAATGGAAATAGTGACATACTTTATTTTCTTGGACTCCAAAATCACTGAGGATGGTGATTGCAGCCATGAATTTAAAAGACACTTGCTCCATGGAAGAAAAGCAATGACAAACTTAGACAACATGTTAAAAAGCAGAGACATCACTTTGCCGACAAAGGTCCATATAGTCAAAGCTACAGTTATCCCAGTAGACATGTATAGTTGTGCGAGTTGGACCATAAAGAAGGGTGAGTGCTGAAGAATCAATGCTTTCTAATTGTGGTGCTGGAGAAGACACTTGAGAGCCCCTTGGATTGTAAGGAGATCAAACCAGTCAATCCTAAAGGCAATCAACACTGAATATTCATTAGCAGGACTGATGCTGAAGCTAGAGCTCCAATACCTTGGCCATCTGATTCAAAGAGCTAACTCATTTTAAAAGACCCTGATGCTAAGAAAGATTGAGGGCAGGAGGAGAAGGAGATGACAGAGGATGAGGTGGTTGGATGACATGTTCAACTCAATGGACATGAGTTTGAGCAAACTCAGGAAGATAGTGAAGGATGGAGAAGCCTGACATGCTGCAGTCCATGGGGTCACAAAGCGTTGGACATGACTGTGACTAAACAACAGTATATGTGTGTGTGTGTGTGTGTGTGTGTGTGTGTGTGTGTATGCATGGGCTTCCCTTGTGGCTCAGCTGGTAAAGAATCTGCCTGCAATGTGGGAGACCTGGGTTCAATTCCTGGGTTGGGAAGATCCCCTGGAGAAGAGAAAGGCTACCTACTCCAGTATTCTGGCCTGGAGAATTCCATGGACTGTATAGTCCATGGGGTCACAAAGAGTCAGACACAACTGAGTGACTTTCTTATTTCTTATTATTTTATCTTATACATATATACGGGCTTCCCAGGTGGCGCTAGTGGTAAAACAACCCACCTGCCAGTGCAGGGGACATAAGAGATGTGGGTTCAATCCCTGGGTCTGGAAGATCCCTTGGAGAAGGGCGTGGCAACACACTCCAGTATTCTTGCCTGAGAAATCCCATGGACACAGGAGCCTAGCAGGCTACAATCCAAGGGGATGCAAGAGTTGGATATGAATGAAGTGACTTCCATGCATGCACATTCATATATATATATATGATCCATAAATTAAACTGAGATTCACCATACCTATAAACTTTTCTCTTTGTTCATTGCAGCTGTAGACATTAAAAGGCAGCTAGTGATGTTCTAGGGAAACTTAACCAAGATATTAGAGATTCTTTCTGAATGTCTATGAATGAAAAGATTAAAAACTATTAGTCAATGTAAAAAAAAAAGCTGAGAGTTCTATAATTGAACTTTCAAATTAATTAAAGGTATAGAAGAGGGAAAGAAAACTTGCTCATGAAATCCATGGACTGTAGAACTTAATTGCTGATTTTAGGAAAAACAAAAATAACTGTTTTTCTACTATATATTACAATATATGAAGCTCATTATCACCTTTTGTGGTACAGAGTAGATGAAACATACTAGATTTAATGGCGATGATTCTGCAGAAACAATTAGATATTTGAGTCATAATTGAATATTGAATTAATATAAACATTTCTTACATAGTTTTCCTTTATTTTGTAGTTGATCTTGGACAATAGTTTGGGTTTTCTTCTGAAACCGCTGATAATAGCAATGGAAAGAACTTTATAGTATTTTTAGTTCAAATTTTCTCAGTTTATACTTGAAGCAAATGAGCCTCAAAAATGTGTAGAAAGTTGATCACATCATAAAAGACAGCCAGTTTTTCAACAAACAGTATTTAGAGTTACTCTCAGCCGCAGAAGATTTGTGTGAACTTTAACATGGTACCGAGACTAAGACTCAATTTTTTCACATGTAACCTGAAAATATTAAAGGGTATAACTAAAATTTTGAGGAATAATATAAGTAACTTATATTTCACAAAATCTGACATTATTTATTCTAATAGTCACCCTTATTTAGTATCATTAAACAACAAAGGACTTCCCCAGTGGCTCAACGGTAAAAGAATCTGCCTGCAATGTAGGAGCCGCAGTACTATCCCTGGGCTGGGAAGACCCTCTGGAGGAGAGCAAGCACCTCACTCCAGTATTCTTGCCTGGAGAATCCCATTGACTGAGGAGCCTGGCAGGCTACAAAGAGTAGCCTGGGTCACAGAGTCAGACAGGATCGAAGCAACTTAGCACGCATGCATGCACTCAAACAAGAAAAACAAAAGCTATAATTCTTTATTTCACTTAGAATTTTCTACATATGTAAAGAGATCTTTTAAGGTTTATTAAAATTAAAATATAAGAAAAATACATTGGCTTAGGTATTATCAAAATGTACCATTTTTAGAACCTATTTTAAGTCACTTTGAAACTCAAATTGGTCAATGTCCATATTGTTGCTCTGTTGTTTTATTAAATCACAGTGTAGTTCTCTGTGCCATCAAAAGTGTTGGTGTTGAAGCATTTTTTTAAGAAAATGATGCACTATTATCTTTAGAATTTTCCCCCATGTATTAACACTTGTTCTAGAATTGTTGATACTGGCAATTTACTATTTATCTAAACATAAAATTTTATTTTTCCTCTCATTTCAATCACAGAATGTGGGAAATGTGAGCAACTTTTATTCAGAGTCAATAGAAAGTTTCTGACAATTTGATGTTTAATGTCAATGCTGGTTTTGCCCCATAGAAAAATCAATCATATTTGCCCTTGGTTTCTTTGAAGTTTCCCTCATCTTTTTAAAGAAATCCAACAGTATTCCTACCATTTAGTTATAATGCCTTGTTTATGATAGGCAATCTGTTTGTATATGGATCAGAAATAAGACAAAATAGAGATTATTGTGGTTATGAGCATGTTCCTTTTTTAGATCCTGAAAGCGTTTTGTTATGGCTTTTCAAGAAAACACAGAATTATGCTCATTCCTCTGGTGAATTTTTCATCCACGAACATTACATTTAGAATTCATTTCCATGTTTATCTGCATACACTGTTTTATATCTATGCCCTTCTTCATATATAATTCTTTTCAATACCTTGACTCACTATAATATTTTTAAACTTACTTAAAATAGCAATTAAGCTTAACATGTGTGGTAGAACTAAGTGAGTCGAAACCAAGAAAAATTTGAGCAGCAATGAACTAATTTGCACATGTGCAGGAAATATTGAGTAGACAATTGTTTTGCATACAAAGATTGTAAAAGATTATCTATTTTAAGAAGAATCCCATTTCAAAAGATATCAAAATATGAAAAATGGCTATCACAAAATTAAATACATCATATTAAACATTTAACAACATCTGGCTTATAAAATTCAATAAATGGTAGCCATTGTTGTTACTACATTATTGTTATGACACTGTCTAATGGGACATTTTGAGATCCTTTATTAGTTTTCTGACAGTGCAAGAGCTTACTCCTATGACAGTGACTTCCTTATGAAGTTTAGATACCCTATCATTTTGTGCTGTGATGCACTGTATTTTGATTATCCTCAGGATTGCACATTCGCTATAGTTCTTATCCAAAACTATAATTCACTGGTCCCTCAGGATACTTATAGAATTTAGAGTTTTTGTTATATGGTCACAGAATCATTTATAAACACATTTTTAAAATGAAGACTATATTCATTCTAACCTGATGATTAAAGAATTTTTATCCATTTGTGAGTTTTGAAATAATAATGAGGGTAAAGCTTTCTTGTTGCTTAATCAATTTTAGATCCATCGACTTTAATGGTCTTGCTTGTTTTCAAGAACTTAAACAGTCAAACACAGTTTCAATACCCATATCTGATATAGTTACTAGACATGAAGTGCCTTCTTCCTCATATTTCTTCTCTGCTAATTTCTATTTATTTTAGCAGGCCAAATATTAATGCGGAGTGCTAAAGAACAGGTAAAGTACATAAAAACTATGAAATAGTTATTTATATTATTGTTTATATAGGGCAGAAGCAAAGAAAATGTCATCTTTTTTATCAATTTATTTCTTTTAATTGGAGGCTAATTACTTTACAATATTGTAGTTGGTTTTGCCATACATTGACATGAATCAGCCATGGGTGTACATGTGTCCCCCATCCTGAACCCCCTTCCCACCTCCCTCCCCATCCCATCCCTCAGGGTCATCCCAGTGCACTGGCCCTGAGCGTCCTATCTCACGCATCAAACTTGGACTGGCGATCTATTTCACATATGGTAATATACATGTTTCAATGCTATTCTCTCAAATAATCTCACCCTCACCTTCTCCCACAGAGCCCAAAAGTCTGTTCTTTACATCTGTGTCTCTTTTCCTGTCTCTCATATAGGGTCATCATTACCATCTTTCTAAATTTCATATATATGTGTTAATATACTGCATTGGTGTTTTTCTTTCTGATTTACTTCACTCTGTATAATAGGCTCCAGTTTCATCCACCTTATTAGAACCGATTCAAATGCATCCTTTTTAATAGCTGAGTAATATTCCATTGTATATATTTACCACAGCTTTCTTATCCATTTGTCTGCTGAAGGACATCTAGGTTTCTTCCAAGTCCTAGCTGTTGTAAACAGTGCTGCGATGAACATTGGGGTACATGTGTCTCTTTCAGTTCTGGTTTCCTCGGTGTGTATGCCCAACAGTGGGATTTCTGGGTCATGTGGCACTTCTATTTCCAGTTTTTTAAGGAATCTCTACACTGTTTTCCATAGTGGCTGTACTAGTTTGCATTCCCACCAACAGTGTAAGAGGGTTCCCTTTTCTCTGCACCCTCTCCAGCATTTATTGTTTGTAGACTTTTTGATAGCAGTCATCTAACCAGTGTGAGATGGTACCTTATTGTGGTTTTAATTTGCATTTCTCTGATAGTGAGTGATGTTGAACATCTTTCCATCTGCTTGTTAGCCACCTATATGTCTTCTCTGGAGAAATGTCTGTTTAGTTCTTTGGCCCATTTTTGATTGGGCAGTTAATTTTTCTGGAATTGAGCTGCATGAGCTGCTTGTCAGTTGCTTCATTTGCTATTATTTTCTCCCATTCTGAAGGCTGTCTTTTCACCTTGCTTATAGTTTCCTTTGTTGTGCAAAATTTTTAAGTTTAATTAGGTCCCATTTGTTTATTTTTGCTTTTATTTCCAATACTCTGAGAGGTGGGTCATAGAGGATCCTGCTGTGATTTATGTCAGAGAGTGTTTTGCCTATGTTTTCCTCTAGGAGCTTTATAGTTTCTGGTTTTACATTTAGATCTTTAATCCATTTTGAGTTTATTTTTGTGTATGTTGTTAGAAAGTGTTCTGGTTTCATTCTTCTACAAGTGCTTGACCAGTTTTCCCAGAACCACTTGTTAAAGAGATTGTCTTTTCTCCATTGTATATTCTTGCCTCCTTTGTCAAAGATAAGGTGTCCATAGGTTCATGGATTTATCTCTGGGCTTTCTATTTTGTTCCATTGATCTGTATCTCTATCTTTGTGCCAGTACCATACTGTCTTAATGACTGTAGCTTTGTAGTATAGTCTGAAGTCAGGTAGGTTGATTCCTCCAGTTCCCTTCTTCTTTCTCAAGATTTCTTTGGCTATTCGAGGTTTTTTGTATTTCCATACAAATTGTGAAATTATTTGTTCTAGTTCTCTGAAAAATACTGTTGGTAGCTTGATAGGGATTGCATTGAATCTATAGATTGCTTTGGGTAGTATACTCATTTTCACTATATTGATTCTTCTGATACATGAACATGGTATATTTCTCCATCTATTTGTGTCAACTTTGATTTCTTTCATCAGTGTTTTATAGTTTTCTAAATTTAGGTCTTTTGTTTCTTTAGGTAGACTTGTTCCTAAGAATTTTATTATTTTTGTTGCAATGGTTAATGGAATTGTTTCCTTAATTTCTCTTTCTGTTTTCTCATTGTTAGTGTATAGGAATGCAAGGGATTTGTGTGTTGGTTTTATATCCTGCAACTTTACTATATTCATTGATTAGCTCTAGTAATTTTCTGGTGGTGTCTTTAGGGTTTTCTATGTAGAGGATCATGTCATCTGCAAACATGTTATTAAAATGCATAACCTCAAAACTCTTTAATAGTAAACTTAGAAAATAATAGGATTCTAAAATATCTAGAGAGAAAGGCTACCTATTTTGGAAACAGTGGTCATATAGGTAGCATATACTCAGTGAGTCTGGGGATTCAGATTCAAAGATGTGGTCCTGAGAGTGAGGTTTGCTACACAAACCAGGGAGTGGCATTTCTGCAAAAATTAATAGGTAGATAAACTGATACTTATTTTCAGAAATACTTAGATCTTTAATATACTAAATCTACAGATCAAAGGTTTCTACTTTTTCCTTTTGACATAAGTACTCTATTATTTACCTGTTTAACCCATTGAGAAAGCTAGTCCCCATCTTTTTAACAAGCTGTGAGATTATATTATCCTGTTATTCTTCACATTTTGTTAGAGATTTTTTTTTCCAAATGAACCCCAGATATTTTTGCTCACTTCCAAGCTAGAGTTGTAAGTAGAAAAAGCATAGACTCTGGACTCAGAGACTTAACCACTTTTCCTTATAAAATGTTATTTAATCTAGAGCAAATCACTATATCTCTAATAACTTCTATTTGTTTACCTAAAAAAGGTAAACAAAGGTGTTGTTAGAATGATCAAATAAAGAACATACATGAAAGCCTCTGGCCTGTGGTAAGTGTTTGTTTTTCTTAAATTTTATCTTTGTTTCAATTAGTTTTAATTCTTTAAATATTTGTATTTTTCCATTAAATCCTATTTCAGTTCAACATGCTATGTGGTTGATCATATTTTTGGCCCCAAGCATTCAGTGTGAACTCCTGTCTTTAAATATGTTACTTTTCAGCTTCCTTTTTAAAGCAATGAAATATTCCTGCTCCAAACATTTGGCTCAGTCTTGTGACTTTCTTTGGCCTATAGGAATGAGATAAAAATGAAAGTATGCCTTAAAAAGTCTTGCATTTCTTTTTTGTTTGTTTGCTTGTTTTTTACTTGTTCTATGATTGTGCTAAGTCACTTCAGTCATGTCCAACTCTTTGCAACCCTATGGATTGTAGCCCACCAGGTTCCTCTGTCTGTGGGATTTCCCAGGCAAGAATACTGGAGTGGGTTGCCATTTCCTTCTCCAGGGGATCTTCTTGACCCAGGGATCAAACTACTCAGGTCTTTTATGTCTCTTGCATTGGCAGGTGGGTTCTTTACCACTAGAGCCACCTGGGAAGTGTACTGTATGATTAACACTGTCTGATTTAGTTTTAAAATGTGTAAGAATGCATTTATTATACTAATTATGGCACATATTATTCATTGTTTTTCTAAAATTCAAATTTAACTGACAGCCTATATTTTTTTTGGCAATCTTACCTAATGTGTCTCTACCATTTATGTAAGTACCAGATAGCATTTCAGTCCTGGGAAGATGAAAAACTGGTTAAGTACACCTGCTCTAGCTGAAGAATAGCATGAAATAGAGATGCCAAAACAACCACAAAACCTCTTGCTATTCATTTACATACAGATAGATAACATGACTGTGTACTAAGAAAACCAAAGAGAATCTAAAACTATTAGAACAAATAAATGGTCTTAGCAAAATTTCTAAGTAAAATTAAATATGTAAAAATAAAATATATTTCTACATATTAACAGTAAACAGAATATAAAAATCTTAAATATGGTACCATTTGCAATAAAATTAAAAAAAATACACTAATTACATTGGAATGTATCTTGTACAGGCCTTCTCTGGTGGCTCAGCAAAAAAGAATCTGCCTGCAATGCAGGAGACCTAAGAGATGCTGGTTCTATCCCTGGGTTGGTAAGATCCCCTGAAGGAGGGAATGACAACCCACTCTAGTGTTCTTTCCTAGAAAATCCCATGGACAGAGGCAGGGGACAGAGGCAGGACTGTAACCTAGCAGGCTACAGTCCATAGGGTTGCAAAGAGTCAGATACAACTGAAGGGACTGAGTACACATATCTAATAAAATATGCATAGCTCTATATGGAAAAACAAACATTTCTGAGAGTTTTAAAAAGACAAACTGAGATATATACCATGTTTCGCATTAGAATATTTCATATGTTAAAAATGTCAGGTCTTCCCAAATTAACCTTTAGATGCAACATTATCTTAACGAAAATCCCAGAAGTTTTGTTTATCTGTGGAAGTGGCAAATTGGTTCTAAAACTGATTTAGAAAATATAATGGTCTAAGAACAGCAAAGGCAATCTTGAAGAAAATGTTAAAGGACCTGCAATACTAGATGAAAAGACTTGATATTTAGCTATATGATTAAGGATATGAAAACTGATCAATGGATAAAACAGTCCAAAGACCGTCCATGTAAATAGAATCACCTTACATATAAGAAAGGCCACATTGCAATGCAGTGGGGAAAACCAGGTTTTATTAATAAATGAAGTTGGGCCAGTAGATGTTTATCTAGGGAAAAATATATTTTTACTGCTATGTTACATCCTATCACAAAGATGAAATCATTATGAATTATTAATATAAATGTGAAAATTAAAACAATAAATATTAAAAAAATAGTCTTATGATCCTGGATAAAAAAATGTCTTAAGACACAAATAGAGCACTTAAAAGGAAAAATAACAAATTGAACTACAGTAACATTTAAAACTTCTCTTCATCAAAGAAATCATTAACAAGTGAAAAGGCAAGCCACAGATTAGGGAAACAATATTACAAATATATAGTATATACATGACAAAATACATAATACATTTATATGTTTATCTACATTATGGTTATATATTATGTATTATATTTCATCAGATATATATTTGGTACACTGTATATTGATACATTATATATCACATATTACATATTATATTATGTATATATCTGACTAAATCCTTATATACAGATATAATGACAAATAAAATTATATTCATTTTGATCTTTGTACAGGATTCAATATTTACACTGTGAAATGATTACACAAGTCTAATCAACTATAATTACCTTGTTGTACATTACCAGGAAAAAGCAATTCTTCTTTAATGAAAAGGAATATGCATGACTTTTATTTCTGGAAATAAGATTTTTTTAAATCAAATTAATCACTTGGTCCTCACTTCCAATAATGACCTGGAAGATAATTTAAACCATTCTTCTCATAATGGACAATTAAAAGACATTTTTTAAAGATTTACTGTCTTCTTAAAAGATGAGACATTATATAGTTGACATGATATTCAGCAACTATCAAGCCAAGACTCAAGACTCATGGGACCCTAATCAAGGTGAGCACTTGGACTATTTGGTTAAAATTCAGTCTGGTGTCCCATGAAATACAAGTCTTGGTGAACAGGCTTGCTTTGTGCTAGGAGCCTGAAGCAACTTTGGACAGCAACTTTGAGTAGACTTATATGCAGAGTTCCTCATGAGAAATGCCGGGCTGGATGAAGCACAGACTGGAACCAAGATTGCTGGGAGAAATATCAGTAACCTCAGATATGTAGATAACACCACCCAAATGGCTGAAAACAAAGAGGAACTAAAGAGCCTTGTGATGAAGGTGAAAGAGGAGAGTTAAAAAGCTGACTTAAAACTCAACATTCAAAAAACTAAAATCATGGCATTCAGTCCCATCACTTCATGGAAAATGGATGGGGAAATAGTGACAGACTTTATTTTCTTGGGCTCCAAAATCATTGCAGATGGTAACTACAAACATGAAATTGAAAGACACTTCCTCCTTGGAATAAAAGCTATGACAAATCTAGACAGTGTATTCAAAAACAGAGACATTACTTTGCCAAAAAAGGTCCAAATAGTCAAAGCTGTGGTTTTTCCAGTAGCCATGTACAGATGTGAGAGCTGGACAATAAAAAGGCTGAGCACTGAAGAATTGATGCCTTCGAACTACAGTGCTGGAGAAGACTCTTGAGAGTCCCTTGGACTGAAAGGAGATCAAACTGGTCAATCCAAAATGTAATCAACCCTGAATATTCATCAGAAGGACTGATGCTGAAGCTGAAGTTCCAGTAGTTTGGCCAGCTGTTGCGAAAAGCCAACTTATTAGAAAAGACCCTGATGCTGGGAAAGATTGAAGGCAGAATGAGAAGGGGATAACAGAGGACGAGATGATTGGATGGCATTACCGACTCAACGGACAAGAGTTTGAGCATACTCTGGGAGATGGTGATGGACAGGGAAGCCTGGTGTGCTGTAGTCCATAGGGTTGCAGAGTCAGACACGACTGAGCAACTAAACAACAAAAATGTAGTGACTCTGTGGACTTCTTCCATCCCCCAACTTCTCCTGCTGCTCAATCTCTTGGTCACCTAACTCTTTGCCACCTAACTCTTTGCAACCCTATGGGCTATAGCCCACCAGGCTCTTCTGTCCATAGAATTCTCCAGATAATAATACTGAAGTGGGTAGCCATGCCCTCCTCCAGGGGATCTTCCTGACCCAAGTATCAAACCCTTATATTTTACATCTCCTGCAGTGGCAGGCAGATTCTTTACCACTAGCACCACCTGGGAAGCCCCTAGCTGGGGCTTGTTATTCAGTTCAGTTCAGTTGCTCAGTCATATTTGACTCTTTGTGATCCCATGGACTGCAGCATGCTAGCCTTCCTTGTCCATCACCAACTCACGAAGCTTGCTCAAACTCATATCCATTGAGTCGGTGATGTCATCCAGCCATCTCCTCCTCTGTTGTCCCCTTCTCCTCCTGTCTTCAATCTTTCCCCATGTCAGGATCTTTTCCAATGAGTCAGTTCTTTGCAACAGGTGGCCAAAGTATTGGAGTTTCAGCTTCAGCTGAAACTTTCCCCCAATGAATATTCAGGACTGATTTCCTTTAGGATGGGCTAGTTTGATCTCTTGGCAGTCCAAAGGACTCTCAAAAGTCTTCTCCAACACCAGTTCAAAAGCATTAATTCTTCAGTGCTCAGCTTTCTTTGAACACTCTCAAATCCATACATGGTTACTGGAAAAACCATAGCTTTGACTAGATGGACCTTTGTTGGCAAAGTAAAGTCTCTACTTTTTAATATGGGGCCTAGGTTTGCCATAGTTTTTCTTCCAAGAAGTGAGTGTCTTAATTTCATGGCTGCAATCACCATCTGCTGTGATTTTGGAGACCCAAAAAATAAAGTCTCTTACTGTTTCCATTGTTTCCCCATCTATTTGAAGGACTAGTCCCTAAGATAAGGTAAGAAAACTTAACTAAACTTTAGTTAATTCTTCATAAAGAGCTAACAACAAAGAGCCATGAACTTGTGTCTTCACATTATGGTGACTTTTAATGGATTAAAAGTTTTCCAGACTGAACTTCAGGCATCCATGTCTTACCTTGGATTTTGCTTATTTATTCAACTAAGCAAGTGTGTAGAATATTTGTCTCAGCAAAGCCTTTGAAAAGTATTGATGTAATTAAGATATAAACCAACAGTCACTGAGAAGCAGATTCTAACAGGAGACATATGATAGAACTTGTACACAATTACTACAGTATAGAGTATTATAAGTATCCTGTGAATAGCAGAGAGTCCCAAGGAACATGGAACAATCAGTGCCCTGTTAAAGGAAAAGCCAGTAACTGAGTCGAATGCCCAGAATGGAGTTGGATTTCACAAGGTGAAAATAAATTATTATTATAGCTAAGATTGCATTGTTTTAATATGTGCCATCCACTAGTTTATGCCCCTTATGTGTGTTGAGTTATTTAATTTTCATCTATCTTTATTTAATATGATATATTTTACTACTGGACCCAATTTACAGATGAGAAAAACAAGGCACAAAACAGTTCTTCTACCTTTCAGAGAAGTAAATATAAACTTCTCGTAGGATGAAGAAAATATACGATGAGAAGGCTGTGGAATAGATACCTATGCCAAGTGAATTGTGATGCACTTATTATATTTATTAATACTATAGGAAACCACAAATGCAACGTTTTCCAAGATGAAGTTCCACTTTTGGAAAATTTCATAAAATGCATTTTTCTGTTTGGTAAATACTTAATACTAATTAAATAAATCATCATAAAGTGTTCATTTGTTGTTTTTAAGTATTACTTTCTAATTAATGATATAGGAATAGTAAGCCTATCAAGAGGGGTTAAAAAATTGGGGCTCTGCAAAAATGGGAGAAGATAAGTGGTTAGCCATATATTACAGTAGATCCCTCTTAATGGCTGAGACTTAAGACATTAAGAGAATGGTGAATTCCTTATATTTATCATTCTAAAAAGTTGTAAAATTATCACTGTTAAGAAATCAATAGGCTCCATCTCCCCATTTCTTACTAGGAAAGAAAACTATCAAGGTTAGGCATTTTGTCCTGTGTCACACAGGATGGTTATTGTCCTGAAATAGATGTAAGATTCTTTACTCCCTGAAACCAGTTCACAAGTGGGATGGTGTTAGCCCCCAGAGATTCAGTCTCTTGCAAATCAGATGAGTATGAAACACCCACCGATTTCAGAACCAGCTCCACAGCTGGAGAGCCATCACACCTCATAAAACATGATGAGAAACCTAGAAGGATCTCACCCATGGAGGTGACTATTACACTGGCATTTACAAAGCAATGGATTATTTTCTCCTTTGTGGACTTCTCATTTTCATTTCTGTTGTTGATACCTTGTCTTACTGCATGAAAAAATAAGTGAATTGCAATCACATGAAAGTGAAAAGTGAAAGTGAAAGTCGCTCAGTCGTGTCGGACTCTGTGCCACCCCATGGACTATACAATCCATGAAATTCTCCACGCCAGAATACTGGAGTGGGTATAGCCTTTCTCTTCTTCTCTGATAGTTCAGTTGGTAAAGTATCCGCCTGCAATGCAGGAGACCCTGGTTTGATTCCTGGATTGGGAAGATCTGCTGGAGAAGGGAAAGGCTATACCCACTCCAGTATTCTGGCCATGTGTTAAATATGTATTTGTATTACCACATTATAGAGGATTCCCAATCAAGGGGTATAAACGTAACACCACAATGTCAGGTACCTGTAGCATCTGTTGTGTGTTAATGTGTGTGACCAGTCACAGTTATCAGCATTCCCCAAGTATTAAAAATATGTAAGAACTTATGCACTTTGCACTTCTCTCTGAATTCATGGAGTTAGATCACCCCCCCCCCCAATGCTAATCACTTTATTCTAAAATGAGAGGACCTATGGCTCACACGAGGGGATATCCAGTAGGAAGTCACATGATGACACAAACAGAATCCTCAAAGAGATAAATTTCTGTGAACACTAAGCTGCAGTGACAGAGGAAGAAAATATATGATGAGAAGGTTGTGGTATAGATACCTATATTCAGTCAAGCTCACACAAATGGACAAAAAGCAAAGCATAGAAGCTGGCTATGAATCAAACATAATAAGAATTAACATTTATCAAAAGCCTGGTGTGTGGCAGGTACATCACATCTATTATCTTTAAACTGTACAATAACCCTACACCAGACACAACTGTGTTTTCAGTAGACAGATGTGGAAAATGGGCTTCTTCAAATAAGGTGATTGTGTGCAGAAACTCACAATTGCAGGGGTGGTTTCAGAATTTCATATGGGCAGGTATTATAAGTGTCAAGACATTTAAGTGGCAAGGTTTGAAAGTGCATTTTATATAATTCTCTGGATTATACTAAAAATGCAGGAAAGGACATACAAAATCACCTGAAGGGTGAAGCTGAAGCCACCAATGCCTTGAGGTTGCCAACACCACTTATGAGAGTGATGCTAGGACCCACACCCCTGGCCTGACTGCTTTAATATGTTTGTTGTTCACTGTGTGATGCTGTCTCCTAAACTGCCAGATTCAGCATCGTAAGAAAGTTGAACTTTGGGTAATTTCCAAAGAGGAAAACTGAGTTATGAAAACCTCTCTCCTGAGACTCCCCTGGTGGTGAAGTGGTTAGGACTTCACCTTCCAACACAGGGGATGTGGGTTTGATCCCTGGTCAGCGAGATAACATCCTACATGCCTCGTGGCAAAAAAAAAAAAAAAAACAAAAACCCATAAAACAGATACAATATTGGAACAAATTCAACAGACATTAAAAATGGTCCACAACAATGATAATAAGAATCATCTTAAAATTTTTAACTTTTAATATTTTTGAAAATTATTCTTAATTTTATCTTTTAAATTCTTTAAAATAAAATTTTAAGATATACAAAAAGGATCTTCATGACCCAGATTAACCATGATGGTGTGATCACTCACCTAGAGCCAGACATCCTGGAATGTGAAGTCAATGGGCCTTAGAAAGCATCACTATGAACACAGCTAGTGGAGGTGATGGAATTCCAGTTAAGCTATTTCAAACTCTAAAAGATAATGCTGTTAAAGTGCTGCACTCAATATGCCAGCAAATTTGGAAAACTCAGCAATGGCCACAGGACTGGAAAAGGTAAGTTTTCATTCCAATCTCAAAGGGCAATGCCATAGAATGTTCAAACTACCACACAATTGCACTCATCTCACATGCTAGCAAAGTAATGCTCAAAATTCTCCAAGTCATGCTTTAGCAGTACATGAACCATGAACTTCCAGATGCTCAAGCTGGATTTAGAAAAGGCAGAGGAACCAGAGATCAAATTGCCAACATCTGTTAGATCATTGGAAAAGCAAGAGAATTCCAGAAAAAACATCTACTTCTGCTTTATTGACTACACCAAAGCCTTTGACTGTGTAGACCACAAAAAATTGTGGAAAATTCTTAAAGAGATGGGAGTGCCAGACCACCTGATCTGCCTCCTAAGAAATCTGTATGCAGGTCAGGAAGCAACAGTCAGAACTGGACATGGAATAGACTGGTTCTAAATTGTGAAAGGTGTATGTTGAGGCTGTATATTGTCACCCTGCTTGTTTAACTTATATGCAGAGTACATCATGAGAAATGCTGGGCTGGAGGAAGCACAAGCTGGAATCAAGATTGCCAGGAGAAATATCAATAACCTCAGATACAGAGATGGCACCACTCTTTTGGCACAAAGTGAAGAGAAACTAAAGAGCCTGTTGATGAAAGTGAAAGAGAAGAGTGAAAAAGTTGGCTTAAGCTCAACATTCAGAAAATGAAGATCATGACATCCGGTCCCATCACTTCATGGCAAATAGATGGAGAAACAATGGAAACAGTGACAGACTTTATTTTCTTGGGCTCCAAAATCACTGCAGATGGTGATTGCAGCCATGAAATTAAAAGACACTTGCTCCTTGGAAGAAAAGCTATGATCAACCTAGACAGCTTATTAAAAAGCAGAGACATTACTTTGCCAACAAAGGTCCATCTAGTCAAAGTTATGGTTTTTCCAGTGGTCATGTATGGATGTAAGGTTTGGATCATAAAGAAAACTGAGCACTGAAGAATTGATGCTTTCGAACTGTGGTGTTGGAGAAGACTCTTGAGAGTCCCTTGGACTGCAAGGAGATCCAACCAGTCCATCCTAAAGGCAATAAGTCCTGAATATTTATTGGAAGGACTGATGCTGAAGCTTAAAGTCCAATAATTTGGCCACCTGATGCAAAGAACTGACTCATTGGAGAAGACTCTGATGCTGGGAAAGATTGAAGGGAGGAGGAGAAGGGGAAGACAGAGTATGAGATGGTTGGATGGCATCACTGACTCAATGGACATGAGTTTGAGCAAGCTTTGGGAGTTGGTGATGGACAGGGAAGCCTGGCGTGCTGCAGTCCATGAGGTTGCAAAGAGTCAGACATGCCTGAGTGACTGAACTAAACAGAACTGAATCCTAAATTACAAACAAAAACTTCTCTTCTAAAAAAGGAAGATGCCTATTAAATGGTTTCATTACTCTGAAAATTCTTTGTTGCTCTCTGAAGTTGGAGGTCCCAGCCATCTGTGCCTGCCCAGAGTCTCCTAGACCTACTCATGGCTTGAGCCCCTGGGCACACTGAGGCTCAGTACTCCAAGAAGCACCCAATCAGTACAGTCCTTCCAGCACCTGCTGTGGATCCAGTCCAAGCTTCCCACGGGTTTCATCTGCTGATTCTCACAGCTATACGTCCAAGAGCTCTTTCATTAGCAGACTGACAATAACAGGATCTGCCTTAAGCTCCACGTCAGCAGATATGTGATGAGCACATAAACCACAAAAAGGGAAAAAAATGTTCTCATATGCCACAGTCGTACATGTGGGACATCCCCGTGTCAAACTCCATTGCCAAATAAAATACAGAATGCCTAGTTAAATTTTAATTTCACACAAGCAATGAATACTTTTAATATGAGTATAAATATATCAGTATTAGTATAAATATTACTCTTTATAATTTATGTCCATGAGATATTTTACATACACTTATCCAAGCCTCAAATTTAATTAGACATCCAGCATCTGATTTGCTAAATTTGGCAACTCTACCTATGAGTAGTCAGGCATAAGACCTAGTCTCTGACCTCAAGGGGCCTAGTCTTGGGGAGTCAGACATGCAAAACTCAATTTAAAAGAAAAGTGATATGTTCTCATTTAAGATGTTATGAAGTGCTTTGGGATCTCAGACCCAGAAATGCCTAATTTTGAATGGGGGGAATAAAGACACAGCAATGGCTTTTTAACTAGTTGGCTGTGTGCAAGGCACGAGGAGCTAGGGAAATGGGGCATAAATACAGGCAAAAGTAGTAAACTATATAAAATAAAAATGTCAGAAATATCATAAGGGAATCCATGACTAATCACTAAATAGTTTGCGAGTAGTGTTATGTCCGAGGGCCTCACTTGTTGCTTCTTACACTGCTCATTGGAAATAGATCTGACTTCTATAATCAGAGGAGAGTTTCTCAGAGACTTGGATAGAAAATCAAGTGCGTTCTTGCTCCCAATGCATTTTACACATACTCATATTACCTACTCCTTAAATCTCTCATTAATATTTCTGTGTTGTCTTTTAGGCTATGCATTCCTCATAGGCAAGGTCTTTTCTTTTCATTCTTTTTATTTCCTAAGCTCCCAATTAACATGTGTTACAGTGCAGGTACTCAGCAAATACTGAACTGACTTAGTTTGCAAGAAATGCCCCTTCAGGGGAAATAAACTTACTGTGCTGAAAAGTGAAGTGATAACTGTGCACATAACCTGCGTGTATGTTTTTTGTGTTAACATGCAGGATTGCCCTAACCCTAACAAACAGTATGCCACAGAGGCCTGCAGCTACAAAGTCATTATTTAGTTTTAGTGACACTGACAATAATGAGGAATGAAGAAAACTTGCATAATAGGAACAGAATTCACAAACCAAAATTGTTATAGCATAGAAGAATGTTCACTTACGGTTACACTATTGCATCGTAAAATAAGCTTTTATCATTTTAATTCCTCCCCTTCCGAGTTTTATATCTCCAATCACTTAATCTCATGCATGTTACCTAACGTACTAAATGACCATATTTCCATCTTGATATTTTGAATTCTTTTTTTGTTCTTTCTATATTATTCTACTTTTTTTCAACACAAAATGAAATATTATATATGCATACTCACAGAAATATATGCAAATATAAATCCCTGGTGGCTCAGTGGTAAAGAATCTGCCTGCCAGTGAAGAAGATGTAGGTTCAATCCCTGGGTCAGGAAGATCCCCTGGAGAAGGAAGTGGCAACCCACTCCAGTATTCTTGCCTGGGAAATCCCATGGACAAAGGAGCCTGGTGGCTTAGAGTCCATGGGGTCTCGTGGTAATTGGACATGAAGTAGCAACTAAAGGACAATAGCATATATATGTAAAGCCTGAAAGAAGAGGCCCATAAAAGCGAGGAAAGCTAATTAATATTAATTGATTATAGTTATTTAAGGAGAAACAGATTTCTTGTGCTCTTCTCTTTTATATATTCCAATTTTCAGCAACTTCATTCTATTGGTCATTCTTAGTTATAATTATCTACATTATTACCACTTATTTTGCCATTATCCTTATTAAAGCAACAAAATGTATATGCGTGTGTGTGTATTAGAGAGGGACATGTATAAGTATATAGCGTGGGACAATGTATTTTAAATGTATATTTTGTATGTAGGTACAAATATAAAATGCATAAACTGTATATATATATGGTATAACATGGATGATATTTTTAAAAATGTTCTGTGTATGCACATAATTTTGCTTGAAAATGAAGTTTGATATTAAGGTGCAGATTCATCCATGTTTCATAGAATACCAGGGACACTGTGGGTGCTTAATAAATGTTAAATAATAGTAGTCTGCCTTTATCAGTTTATTCTCTACTGCAATTAAGTGATGGGGTGCCAAATTATGTATCAAGAAGTTTTTATTAGGTTATATTTTTTCTAGGCAGCAGGTGCAGGATTTACAATGTGTTATGCATTATAGATCTTCCTCAGAACAACTTACGATTTGGTTTAAATAGATAAAATTCTGACCTAGATCCTGCAGTGAGATTGTCATGGCTAAAAGCAGCAGTCAGCCTATCTGCGTTTGCTTTCTTTCTCTCTTACTCTAATTCAATATCATTATTTCTTGTGAAAGAAATGAGGCTTCTGCATTTCTGAGTAAATTATTCTTGCCCTTAAAACTGGTAAAAATTCACCATGCCAATTTTAAGTTTTGGTATCAGCAACTCTTTGGTGAGTTTATTTTCTATTTGTATTTGAGATGTATTTTGCTGAGTGTTTTTAAAATTTTAGACTCAAATATATACTACATTTTAATTGTCACAAATAAAAGACATACCATTTCTAAAGCAGAGTGACAAAAGGAGAGGAATTATTTTGTTTGAAAGAGAGATGGCGGGAAAATGAGGCACTGATACAAATTAATCATAAAATCTTAGAGTGTATCCTAGATACCATCTAGTCTAACTCTTCATCTAAAGACATCCTTTTGAGGGAGAACAAGACGGCAGAGGAGTAGGTGGATGTGGAGTACATCTCTCTCCACAGATACATCAGGAATACACCTTCAGACCCAGAAGTGCATGCAGAACACCAGCTGGGAGTGGACAGGAGTACCTGACCAGAGGAAAAGAACATATAGAACCTCACAAAACTCAGTACGATGAAGAAACTAGGGGTAAAAACACGAGTGTTAATAGGGCTGGACCTGCCCTCTGTGGGCGGGGGAACTGAAGCAGGCAGTTGATCCCCACATTGGGGCAATTGTCTGAGTCAGAGGAGAGACATTTAAGGCCTAGAATGAAACAGCTGACCTGTGGCAGCCTAAATGGAAAGAGAATCAGACAGTTCTTACCACAGCCATGCATACCCCGGACACGGACGAGGGTCCCCTGGAGGGCGCAGAGGCTGGGAGCTGGAGTTTGGGGAGTGTGGAGTGATCCCAAGGCAAGGGCTGCTGTTGACTGTGGAGAGACGGATGGAGGGGCGGTGAGGGAGGAGACTATGACGGGAAGGCCTGTGGAGGAAAGCCGGGCAGCCATGTAAGCAAGGCGATACTGCTGAGTCAGGTGTAGTGGGTGGAGCCATCATCATTATAGCCTGTCTCTCCCCACGTGCCAGCATCCAGAACTGAACAATAGAGACACTGGCCCATCAAACGCACCTGAGCACTGAACTACACAGCAGGACCCCACCCAGGGTGCCCCTTTAAGTGCCTGATGCGCCGATCTACAGAGTAGGACCCAAGCCAGGGGGCCCCTCTATGTGCCTGATGCGCCAAACAACAGAGAAGGACCCCAGGCAAGGGAGCCCTCTAAGTGCCTGAAGGGCACTAAGAAAGACTGGCCCAAGAGGCCTTCTGATGGCCAGCTACAAGAGGCTCGAAAAAAGACTCTGATAGGGCCACAACTCCTGCGGCAGAGGCAGTCCATGTCCCTGCACACTTGGCGCCACCAGGGTCCCCACAAGCCAAGCAGCTGTGCCCCTTTCACGCTCAACTCTCACTGGGGCAGAGCTGCCACAGGCAAAAAAAAGTCTTGTGTCTGTGCGTGCAGGGTCACTTCGGTCGTGTCTGACTCTTTGCCACCCTGTAGACTATGGCCTGCCAGGTTTCTCTGTCAGGGACGGGGGTTCTCCAGGCAAGAACACTGGAGTACATTGGCCAACACTGGCTGCCATACCCTTCCAGAGCACTATATTTCCTGCTGCCCTAGCCGCCAACCCCCTGAGTACCTGGTGCTGCCAGAACCCCTGCAACCCAAGCAGCTGCACCACCTCCAGGCCTGGCCCTCACAGGGGCAAACCCAAGTCCCCCAGGGCAGCCTCAGGAGCAAACCCCAGTGGGCAAACCACATGCAGAGGAGGAAATAAAACCACAACTGAAACCCAAGGGCAGTGTGGCTAAGGAAGAAGACCCAAAACCGTCCCACCAGCTGTACAAGCTGCAGATTAAATCCACACGATGAACTGGGCAGACTCTGTGCCTATGGAACATATAAAAGGACACTGGGAGCTCCCACAATAGAAAACACACTAGTTCTGTTAGCTGTGGACAATGGAGGCAAGAATACACAGGAGTAGGACCAGGTCAGAATCTGAGCTGCCCCCACAGCAGGTCCAGAGATCAGCACAGTGTTTGAGGGCATCCTAGGGAGGTGAGGTGTCCTGTGACTCCCAGCGAAGGAAAGGACTCTGACAGCAGTGACTCAAGAAAAACATTTGTTATTCCTATGTTTTGAATTGCTCTGTAGATTCTTTTGGATTTTTTTTAAACCTTTTTTTCCTTTTTTCTCCCTCCTCTATTGTAGTTGCCAATTTTATTGGCACTGTGACATCTAATTAAGCTTTTGAGCTTTTTTTCCCCCTCAGTCACATTTTTTATTGCTGTCATAAACCTGTGCCTCTATGTTGGGCTTTTGCGGTTCTGTGGAGTTTTCCTTTTTTCTTGTAGTTAATCTTTAATGTATGTAAATCTTCTTTATCTACCTCTATTTAACTTTGCATATCTATTCTTTTTTAATTTTCTTTCTTTCCTTTCAACATATTTGTTAGTTATATTTTCATTGCTCTATTCCCCAATTGGCACCTCACTCTAGTTTTGTTTTCCAGTTTGTGCTTTAGTTAGTTTCGTTCTGATAGATATAATTTTTGGATTCCTTTGTTTGCCGGGTCAATCTATTGTACTCTATTTTTATTGGACTGTTTGGAATTTGCTTATGGGTGTATATTTATATGTGTGTATTCAGTCACACTTTTTATTGCTATTATAAACCTCTGCCTTTACCTTGTGCTTTTACAGTTCTATGGAGTTTTCCTTTTTTCCCCCTTTTCTTCTTCTTTTTTTTCTTTTCTCTTTTTTATAATTTTGAGTTTAAATGTTTTTAAGCCTATTATATTTTTTCTACATTTATTCCTTTGTTTGCCTTTCCTACTGTTTTTTCCCCTTGCAGTTAATCTTTGATGTATATATATCCTCTTCATCTACCTCTATTTAACTTTGCATATCTATTCTTTCTTAGTTTTCTTTCTTTCCTTTCCTCTCAACAATTTGTTAGTTTCATTTTCATTGCTTTATTCCCCAATTGGTACCTTGCTTTATTTTTGTTTTCCAGGTTGTGGTTTAGTTAGTTTTGTTCTGGTGGATATAATTTTTGGTTTCCTTTGTTCACTGGGTCAATCTATTGTACTCTATTTTTGTTGGGCTGTTCTGATTTTGCTTATTGGTGTATATGTAATATTTGTATATTCAGTCACACTTTATATTGTTGTTATAAACCTCTGCCTCTAGGTTGGACTTTTGCAGTTCTGTGGAGTTTTCCTTTTTTTCTTTCTTCTTGCATTTTTTTTTCTTTTCCATTTTTTATAATTTTAATTTTCAATTAAAAAAAAACCTATTATATTTTTCTATATTTATTCCTCTGTTTGCCTTTCCTACTGTTCTTTACCCCTTGCTGTTAAATTTTAATGTATACAATTCTTCTTCATCTGCCTTTACTTAACTTTGCACATCTATTCTTTCTATCTTTCCTTTTGTCTCAACATATTTGTTAGTTTTGTTTACATTGCTTTATTCCCCACTTGGCAGCTGGGTTTGGTTTTGTTTTCCAGTTTGTGTTTTAGTTAGTTTTGTTCTTAACTGGTAAATATAACTTTTGATTTCCTTTGTTCACCAGGTCAATACACTGTACTTTATTTTTTTGAACTGTTTTTACTTTGGTCATGGATGTATATGTATATTTGTATATTCCATTATTTTAATTATTACTTGCCTGATTTTTTAAACTGCCATTTGTCTGGGTTTATCTTTGGCTTCTTGTTTTTGGATATTTGTTTTAATGCCATAACAAACCACTTAACACCATAACAAACCAAGTGTGGAATCTTCGTTCCTGACCAGAGATCAAGCCCTGAGCCTTTGGAGTGGGAGCACTGACTCCAAGACCCTAGACTACCAGAGAACTAACTGTAGGGAGTATCAAATAGTGAGAACTCACACAAAGGAAACCACTTGAATACAAGACCCAGCATCACCCAACCACCAGTAGCACCCTGTGCAGGACCCCTCATCTAAAAAACAAACAAAACAAAAATACAAACCCAATCATCAGCAGACAGGATTACCACCTCACTCAGCCTTGCCCATGAGAGAAAAAACAAACAACAAACAAATACTCAGCACTAATCTCACCTTATATGAAGCTTACACAAACCACTGGACAAACCTTAGGAGGGCAGAAACCAAAAGGAGGAAAGAAGTCAACCCTGAAGCCTGGGAAAAGGAGACCTCAAACACAATAAGTTAAAAAAAATAATGAAAAGGCAGAGAAATACTACACAAATGAAGGAACAAATTAGAAACACAGAAGTCCAAATAAATGAAGATAAGATAGGGGAAAAAAAAAAAGAAAAGAAAAGAAAATAGGAAAACTACCTGAAAAAGAATTCAGAATAATGATAGTAAAGATGACGAAAAACCTTGAAAACAAAATGGAGAAAATGCAAGAATCAATTAACAAAGACCTAGAAGAATTAAAGAATAAACATACAGAGACAAACAAAACCATTACTGAAATTAAAAATACTCTAGAAGGAATCAATAGCAGAATATCTAAAGCAGAAGAATGAATTAGTGAGCTGGAAGATAAAATGGTGGACATAACATCTGAAGAGCAGAATAAAGTAAAAAGAATGAAAAGAACTGAGGATAGTCCCAGAGACCCCTGGGACAATATCAAATGCACCATTTGAATTATAGGGGTCCCAGAAGAAGAAGAGAAAAAGAAAGGGTCTGAGAAAATTTTTGAAGAGATTGTAGTTGAAAATTTCCCCAACATGAAAAAGGAGGTAGTCAATCAAGTCCAAGAGGCACAAAGAGTCCCACACAGGATAAACCCAAAGGGAAACACACCAAGACACACACAAATCAAACTAACAAAGACTAAACGCAAAGAAAGAATATTAAAAGCACAAGGGAGAAGCAACAAGTAGCATACAAGGAAACCCCATATGTTTCACAGCTGATCCTTCAGCAGAAACTCTGCAGGCCAGAAGAGAATGGTAGGATATATTTAAAGTACTGAAAGGGATAACTCTACAACCAAGATTACAGTAACCAGCAGGGATCTCATTCAAAATTGATGGAGCTATCAAAGGCTTTTCAGACAAGCAAAAGTTAAGAGAATTCAGTACCACCAAGCCAGCTTTACAACAAATGTTAAAGGGACTTATATAGTCAAGAAATACAAGAGAAGAAAAAAGATCTAAAAAATCAACCCCAAACAATTAAGGAAATGGCAATGGGAACATATATATCAATGATTACTTTAAGTGTAAATAGATTAAATGCTCCAACCAAAAAACACAGACTGGCTGAATGGACACAAAAACAAGACCCATATATATCTATATCTATCTATATCTATATCTACAAGAAACCCACTTCAGACCTCAAGACACATATAGACTGAAAGTGAGAGGATGGAAAAATAAGATTCCAAGCAAATGGGAGGCAAAAGAAAGCTGGAGTAGCAATCCTCATATCAGACAAAATAGACCCTTAAAATAAAGAATATTACAAGAGATAAAGAAGGACACTACATAATGATCAAGGGATCAATCCAAGAGGAAGACATAACAATTGTAAATATTTATGCATCCAACCTAGGAGCACCTCAATACATAAAACAAACACTAAAAGACATAAAAGGAGAAATTGACAGTGACACAATAATAGTAGAAGACTTTAACATCCCAGTCACACAGATCATCAAAACAGAAAATTAATAAGGAAACACAAGTCTTAAATAATACACTAGATGAGATGAATCTCATTGATATCTTCAGGGCATTCCATTCAACTGCAGAAGAATACACCTTCTTCTCCAGTGCACATGGAACATTCTCCAGGATAGACCACATCTTGGGTCACAGATCAAACCTCAGTACATTGAAGAAAATTGAAATCGTATCAAGCATCTTCTCTGACCACAATGCTCTGAGACTAGGTATCGACAACAAGAGAAAAACTGTAAGAGATACAAACACATGGAGATTAAACCACACACTTCTAAATAACCAACAGGTTACTGTTGAAATCAAAAGGGAAATAAAAAAATTTGTAGAAACAAATGACAGTGAAAACACAACCCAAAACTTATGGGATGCAGCAAACGCAATTCTAAGATGGAAGTTTATAGTAATACAATCCTACCTCAAGAAACGAGAAATATATCAAACAGACAACCTAACTTTACACCTAAAACAACTGGAAAGAGAAGAACAAAAAACTCCCAATATTAGTAGAAGGAAAGAAATCATAAAAATCTGAGCAGAAATAAATGAAAAAGAAATGAAAGGAACAATAGTAAAGATTAATAAAACTAAAAGCCGATTCTTTGAGAAGATAAACAAAATTGGCAAACCTTTGGCCAAGCTCATCAAGAAAAAAAGATAGTAGAATAAAATCAACAAAATTAGAAATGAAATAGGAGAGGTTACAACAGACAATGCAGAAATACAAAGGATTATGAGGGACTATTATGAACAACTATATAGCAGTAAAATGGATAGCCTGGAGGAAATGGACAGATTCTTAGAAAAGTTCAATATTCCAAGACTGAACCAGGAAGAAATAGAAACTATGAAAAACCAGCACTGAAATTAAAGCTGTGATAAAAAATCTCCCAAAAAACAAAAGCACAGGACCAGATGGCCTCACAGGAGAATTCTATCAAACATTTAGAGAAGAGCTAATGCCTATGCTTCCAAGTGAAGTAAAGTGAAGTGAAGTCGCTCAGTCCTGTCAGACTCTTTGTGACCCCATGAACTGTAGCCTACCAGGCTTCTCTGCTGCTGTTAAGTCACTTCAGTCGTGTCTGACTCTGTGCGACCCCATAGACAGCAGCCCACCAGGCTCCTTGGTCCCTGGGATTCTCCAGGCAAGAACACTGGAGTGGGTTGCCATTTCCTTCTCCAATGCATGAAAGTGAAAAGTGAAAGTGAAGTCGCTCAGTCATGTCCGACTCTTAGCGACCTCATGGACTGCAACCTACCAGGCTTCTCCGTCCATGGGATTTTCCAGGCAAGAGTACCGGAATGGGTTTCCATTTCCCTCTCCAGGGGATCTTCCCAACCCAGGGATCGAACTCAGGTCTCCCACATTGTAGGCAGACCTTTACCCTCCGAGCCACCAGGGAAGCCCCTATCCTTCTACTCTTTCAAAAAAATTGCAGAGGAAGGAACACTTCCAAACTCATTCTACGAGGCCACCATTACCCTGATACCAAAACCAGACAAAGACAACACAAAAAAAGAAAACTACAGGCCAATATTACTGATGAACGTAGATGCAAAAATCCTCAACAAAATTTTAGCAAACAGAATTCAGCACACACCAAAAAGCTCATACACCATGATGAAGTTGGGTTTATTCTAGGGATGCAAGGATTCTTCAATATATGCAATTCAATCAATGTGATACACCATGTTAACAAATTGAAAGATAAAAAGCACATGACAATCTCAATAGATGCCAAAAAAAAAAAAACTTTGACAAAATTCAGCACCCATTTATGATTAAAACTCTTCAAAAATTGGGCAAAGAAGGAGCCGCCCTCAACATAGTAAAGGCCATGTATGATAAGCCAACAGCAAACATTATTCTCAATGGTGAAAAACTGAAAGCATTCCCCCTAAGATCAGGAACAAGACAAGGGTGTCCACTTTCACCACTATTATTCAACATAGTTTTGGATTTCCTAGCTACAGCAATCAGAGAAGAGAGAGGAATAAAAGGAATCCAGATGAGAAAATAAGAAGGAAAGCTCTCACTGTTTACAGATGACATGATACTGTACATAAAAAAACCTTAAAGATTGTATCAGAAAATTACTACAGCTAATCAGTGAATTTAGCAAAGTTGCAGTATACAAAATCAATACACAGAAATCACTTGGATTTCTATATATTAACAATGAACAATCAGAAAGAGAAATTAAGGAATCAATCTCATTCACCATTGCAACAAAAGGAATTAAAGATTTATATATCTAGGAATAAACTTAGCTAAGGAGACAAAAGAACTGTACACAGAAAATTATAAGACACTAATGAAAGAAATCAAAGATGACATAAACAGATGGAGAGATATTCCATGTTCCTGGGTAGGAAGAACAATATTGTGAAAATGACTATACTATCAAATGCAATCTACAGATTCAATGTGATCACTATCAAATTACCAATGGCATTTTTCACAGAACCAAAACAAAAAAATTCACAATTCATATGGAAAGAGAAAAGACCCCAAAAAGCCAAAGCAGTCCCAAGAAAGAATGGAGCTGTAGGAATCAACCTTCCTGACTTCAAATTATACTACAAAGATACAATCATCAAGACAATATGGTACTGGCACAAAAACAGAAATATAGACCAATGGAACAAGATAGAAACCTCAGAAATAAACACATGCACTTATGGGTATCTTATTTTTGACAAAGGTGGCAAGAATATACAATGGGGAAAAGACAGCCTCTTCAATAAATGGTTCCGGCAAAACTGGACAGCTACATGTAAAATAATGAAATTAGAACACTTCCTAACACCATACACAAAGAAAAACTCAAAATGGATTAAAGACCTAAATGTAAGACTAGAAACTATAAAACTGTTAGAGGAAAACATAGGCAGAACACCTGATAACATAAATCAAAGCAAGATCCTCTCTGATCCACGTCCTAGAGTAATGGAAATAAAAACAAAATTAAACAAGTGGGACCCGATTAAACTTAAAATCTTTTGCACCGCAAAGGAAACTATAAACAAGGTGAAAAGACAACCCTCAGACTGGGAGAAAATAATAGCAAATGAAACAACTGACAGAGGATTAACTTCCAGAATATACAAGCAGCTCATACAACTCAATACCAGAGAAACAAACAACCCAATCAAAAAGTGGGAAAAAGACTTAAACAGACATTTCTCCAAAGAAGCCATACAGATGGCTAACAAACACATGAAAAGATGCTCAACATCACTCATTATTGGAGAAATGCAAATCGAAACCTCAATGAGATACCTCACATGGGTCAGAATGGCCATCATCAAAAAGTTTACAAACAATAAATGCTGGAGGGGGTGTGGAGAAAAGGGAACGCTCTTGCACTATTGGTGGAAATGTAAATTGCTACAGCCACTACGGAAGACAGTATGGAGATTCCTTTAAAAACTAGGAATAAAACCACCATATGACCCAGCAATCCCACTCCTAGGCATGTACCCTGAGGAAACGAAAATTGCAACAGACACATGTATCCCATTGTTCATTGTGGCACTATTTACAATAGCTAGAACATGGAAGCAAGCTAGATGTCCATCGACAGATGAATGGATAAAGAAGCTGTGGTACATATACACAATGGAATATTACTCAGCCATAAAAAGGAACACATTTGAGTCAGGTCTGATGAGGTGGATGAACATAAAACCTATTAGACAGAGTGAAGTGAGTCAGAAAGAGACAGATAAATATCATATTCTAACTCATATATACAGACTCTGAAAAATGGTACTGAAGCATTTATTTATAGGGCAGCAGTGGAGAAACAGACATAGAGAATAGATTTATGGACATGGCGAGAGGGGAGGAGAGGGTGAGATGTATAGTAAGAGTGACATGAAAACTTGCATTACCATATACAAAACATAGCCAACGGGAATTTGCTGTATGGCTCAGGAAACTCAAACTAGCTCAAACACCTCTCTAGCTCTGTATCAGCTAGAGGGGTGGGATGTGGCATGAGATGGGAGGGATATTCAAAAGGGAGGGGATATATGTATACCTATGATGATTCATGTTGAGGTTTGACAGAAAACAACATAATTCTGTAAAGCAATTATCCTCCAATAAAAAAATAAATTAAAAAAAAAGAAGTGCTCTTAACTTTATCCCCTTCATAAAATCTGTGACATCTGCAGATATACTTATTTGATGAGGAAGTCACCCCATCAAGGTCTTCTAAGCTTGTTTTCAAAAAGATAAAAGAGACAACCTTTACCTAGACTGTAATAAATAAAATCAGAAGTGAAAGGACAACTGATACCACAGAAATAAAAAGGATCATAAGAGACTACTATGAAAAATTATAATCCAGCAAATCAGATAATTTAGAACTCGATAAATTCCTAGAAACATACAATCAACCAAGAATGAATCATGAAGAAACATAAAATCAGAATAGGCTAATAACAAATAAGGAGATTGAATTAATAATTGACAATCTGTCAACAGAGAAAATCCCAGGAGCAAATGGTTTTACTGATGAGTTCTACCAAACATTTAAAGAAGCATTAATGTCAATCATTCTCAAACTATTCTAAAATTTCAAGAATCTGAAACACTACTAAACTAATTTATTGAGGCCAGTATTACACTGATAGCAAAGCCAGATAAATCACTAAAAGAAAAAAAAGCCATAGGTCAATATCCCTGATAAATATAGCTGCAAAAATTCTCACAAAATATCAGCAAACCAATCCAATAGCACAGTAAAAGAATCATACACCATAATCACATAGGATTCACTCCCAGAATGCAAAGTTGGCACAATATGTGCAAAGCAATAAATGTGATACATCACATTAACAGAAGGAAAGACAAAATCATATGATCATTTTGATAGCTGTGGATAAAGTATTTGATATAATACAGTTTCATTCACCAAAGTTTCATAGAAACTCACCAATTTAGGTATACAAAGTATGCACCTCAACATAATTGAAGACCACAAATGAGAAGATCATAGCAAATATCATACAAAATGGCGAAATATTGAAAGCTTTTCTGTTAAAATCAAGAATAAGACAAGGGTGACCATTTCACCACACCTCTCTTTAACATAACACTGGAAATTCTAGCCAGACCAATCAGGAAGATAGAGAGAGGGAGAAAAGCCATCCAAATTGGAGAGAAAAAAGCAAAAATTGTCACTGTTTGCAGATAGGATGATATTACTAAAGGCTAAAGATTCTACTAAAAAAAAAAAAACTGATAGAACTAATAAAAATGTAGTAATGTTGCAGGATATAAGAACAACATACAGAAATCAGTTGTGTTTTTATACACTAGTAACAAATCATCTGAAAATGAAATAAGGAAAACAATTCCATTTACTATGGCAACAAAAACAGTAGCATACTTAGGAATAAATTTAACCAAGGAAGTGAAAGAGCAGTTCACTGAAAACTATAAAACACTGATAAAAGAAATTAAAGAGGAAATAAATAATAGAAAGATTCCCTGTGTTCACGGATTGAAAGAATTAACATTTTCCCAAAGTCTGTATTTCTGCAAAACATCTAAGATTCAATGCAATATCTATCTAGCAAGATTCTAATGACACCTTTCACAGAAACAGAAAAAACAATCATAAAATTGGTTTGAAACCACAAAAGACCCAAATAGCCCAAGCTTTCCTGAGAAAGAAAAAGGAAGCTGGAGGCATCCTACTTCCTGATGTTAAACTGTTACAAAACTGTAAGACTCAGAACAATATGGTACTGGCATAAAAAGAAACATATAGAACAGAGAGCTCATGAATATAAACTATATCATGGCCATAGTGAAAGAAAGTGAAAGTGAAGCCGCTCAGTCGTGTCCAACTCTTTGCGACCCCATGGACTGTAGCCCACCAGGCTCCTCCATCCATGGAATTTTCTAGGCAAGAGTACTGGAATGGGTTGCCATTTCCTTTTCCAGGGGTTCTTCCCAGCCCAGGGGTCGAACCCGGGTCTCCCTCATTGTGGGCAGATGCTTTACCGTCTGAACCACCAGGGAACCCCAATCATGGCTATAAATCCATGCTAAAGGGGTCAATATTTGACAAGGGTGCCAAGAATACTCAATGGAGAAAATATAGTCTCTTCAATAAATAGTATTGGGAGAGAGGATATTAATACGCAAGATGATGAAACTCTATCTTATACCAATCACAAAAATTAACTTACAATCAATTAAACACTTAAATGTAAGATCTGAAACCATAAAACTCCTAAAAGTAAGCATAATGAAAAAGCTCTTTAACATCAGTCCTAACAATGATTTTATGAATATGTTACCAAAAGCACAAGCAACAAAAAGAAAAATAGACAAGTGAGATTACATCAAACCAAAAACCTTCTGCAAGTCAAGAGAAATGATCAACAAAGTGAAAAGGCAATGAACATAATGGGAGAAAATATTTCCAAACCACATAACAATAAGGAGTTTATATTAAAAAATATATCTATAAATAACTCATATAACTCAATAGCCAAAAAAAAAAAAAAGATTAAGAAATAGGCAAAGGAACAGAATAGATTTTTTTCCAAAAATGGCAAGCAGGTACATAAAAAGGTACTTAATCATCAGGGAGATGTAAATCAAAACCACTATGAAATATTATCTCACATCTGTTAGAATGGCTGTCATGAAAAGGACAAGATATAACAAATACTGGCAAGGATGTGGGGAAAAGAGAACCCTTGTATATTGCTGATGGCAATGTAAATTGTTACAGCTATTACAGAAAGCAGTATGGAAGATTTAAAAAATTAAAAATAGAACTACCATATGATTCAGTAATCCCACTTCTAGTTACACATCCAAAGAAAACAAAATCAGTTTTTTTAAAATGATATCTATACTCCCATGTTCACTGTAGCCAAGACATGGAAACAAGTGTCTATTGATGAATGAATAGATAAAGAATGTATATGTATACAATGATGTATATAATTCAGCCATAAAAAAGAAATCCTGTCATTTGCAGCAGCATGTACAAACCTTGAGGGCCCCGTGGTAAGTGAAATAAGTCAAACAGAGAAAGACAAAACTTAGAGGTCATTTATATATGAAATCTGAAAAAAATTCAATGATAATTTCTATTCATATAGACAGTCCAAACGATGGTGCTGGAACAACCTATCAGCCTTTTCCAAAGATAGCTCTTTGGAAAAATCAAGAACTGAAAATCCTTTCTAATACACAAAAATTAGCTGAAATATTACAGACTAAAGCATAAAAATTGAACTTCTGGAAACAAATATAGGTGTATTTGGAGGAGGCAATTTTTTCTTAGGAAATAAAAGCACAACTCATAAAAAAAACAATACTATAAATGAACTTTAAAAATTCACTTCTTCAAAAGCCATATTGGGAACATGAAAAATCAAGACATAGCCTGGGATAAGATATTAACACATTATCAAAGTAATTATATCCAAAATATAGAATGACAAGATAAATAACCAAATTAAAAAAAATGCAAACAATTTGAAGAAAGGCTTCATAAAATAAGATATGTAAATGGCACACAAAAAGTTTTTCTCAACATCATTAATTATTAGGGAAATAAAAATTAATAACAGAATATGATACTATTTCACATTCACTGACTAAAATTTTAAAACTCCAAGTTTTGGAGGGAAAGGTAAGAAACTTGAACTCTTATACATTGCTAGCTAGAATTTAAACTTGTACAATCACCTTCAAAAAGAGTCGAGCAGTTTCTTAGAAAATTAATTATGTAGCTGCCACACAAAAACAAATTCTAAATATTTATAAATATCTAGATATTTATAAAAATGCTTATAGATATTTATAAAAGAACTCCCGGAGTCCACACAAACCCCTGTCCTTGCAACACATGAATGCTCATAGTTGCTTTAATTTTAATAGTTAAAAACTGGAAACAGCCCAATGTCTATCAACAGACGAATAAATAACCAAATCGTGTATATCTATATTGTGAAATATTATTCAGAAATTAAAAGAAATAAATTACTTTTTGTTCTTTTTAAGTTGACATATATTTGACATATCTCTGTCCATGGAATTTTTCAGGCAAGAATACTGGAGCAGGCTACCATTTTCTTCTCCAGGGGATTTTCCTGACCAGGGATAGAGCCCTGGTCTCAAGCATCGCAGCAGATTCTTTACTGAATAAGCCACCAGCGAAGCCCCTATTTGATATATAACATTCTGTAAATTTGAAATGTACCAAGACTGGGAATAACCTTGGTGGATCTGAAAAAAAGATTATATTGAGTGAAAGAAACCAGATATAAAATAAATTCTAGGAGAAGCTGATCTACTCTAAAGTGATAGAAAGCAGAACAGTAGTTGGAGGTGCCTAGCTTTGCATTTGTAGAGGGTTTAAACCAAGAAGTGGTATAAAGGAATTGGGGGGGAGTGATGAAGTTCTTTTATACTTTGATTGCAATGATGCTTTTACTGGTGTATGTTCTTGTCAAATACAATAAATGGGCACATTCTTTGTTAATTATTTCTCAGTTAATGATACAAGGTTGGTAGTAACAATTTTATCTCAATTTAATTCAAAAGTCTTACCCCTGGAAAAGCCAGAGCATCCTGAAGAATGAAAATATTGCAAACGTAACCAAGCATTAGCCCCAGTGGCAGTCATCACACCACTCCTAGAGCAGACAATAGAGTTTCAGGTACATGTTGTATGATCATTTATGTGGTGAATGCACCTTTTCTATTCCTATATAATCTAAAAAGGATTAGAAACAGCTCACATTCATATGGAATGGACAATAGTATATACTCACAGTAGCACTGTGAATGCTACTCCTACTACCTGTCATAGCATAGCATGGGTGATCTGAGCCATTTGGATCACTTGCATACATCATATTGATATAATTGAGCTAATTAGATTAAAGAACAATAAATAGTATGTTAAAATCTTTTGGTAAGTCATAGGTGCTTCACAGGGTTGGAATAAACTCTTCAAAGTTTCAGGAGGGTGGCATGTTAGTGAATTCTTCAAAGGTCTAGTTATCTAGGGCAGGCTGAATATCACATCTAAAATAAAAGACAAACTACTGCATCTTCACCTTTCATCACAAAATAGGAAACACCTCATCAGCTTCTTCAAGTTCTTGAAACAGCAAATTGTACACCTGACAATATGACTCAAGCCATATACTGGTAACACAAAAAGTTTCCAGCTTTGAATGGGACTTGAAGTATCAGAACACTCTGAAGTATACTCTGGCCGTAAGGCAAGTAATATTACTCAGCAAATGCTAAGGTATTGGAGATAGTAGTAAGAAAAAAATACCCTGTGAAATTTGTGAACTAGGGGAATCACAGCATCCAGGAACTTGAGTGCTGTGTGGCATGCCATCTGTGGTTCATCATTAGTTCAGTTCAGTTCAGTCACTCAGTCGTGACCCACTCCTTGCAACCCCATGAACCACAGCATGCCAGGCCTCCCTGTCCATCACCAACTCCCAGAGTCCACCCAAACGCATGTCCATTGAGTCAGTGTTGCCATCCACCCATCTCATCCTCTGTTGTCCCCTTCTCCTCCTGCCCCCAATCCCTCCCAGCATCAGGGTCTTTTCAAATGAGTCAACTCTTCGCATCGGGTGGCCAAAGTATTGGAGTTTCAGCTTCAACATCAGTCCTTCCAATGAACACCCAGGACTTATCTCCTTTAGGATGGACTGGTTGCACCTCCTTGCAGTCCAAGGAACTCCCAAGAGTCTTCTCCAACACCACAGTTCAAAAGCATCAATTCTTTGGCACTCAGCTTTCTTTATAGTCCAACTCTCACATCCATACATGACCACTGGAAAAACCATAGCCTTGACCAGATGGACCTTTGCTGGCAACGTAATGTCTCTGCTTTGTAATATGCTGTCTAGGTTGGTCATAACTTTTCTTCCAAGGAGTAAGCGTCTTTTAATTTCATGGCTGCAATCACCATCTGAAATGATTTTGGAGCCCAGGAAAATAAAGTCAGCCACTGTTTCCACTGTTTCCCCATCTATTTGCCATGAAGTGATGGGACTGGATGCCATGATCTTAGTTTTCTGAATGTTGAGCTTTAAGCCAACTTTTTCACTCTCTTCTTTCACTTTCATCAACAGGCTCTTTAGTTCTTCTTCACTTTCTGCTATAAGGGTGGTGCCATCTGCATGTCTGAAGTTATTGATATTTCTCCCAGCAATCTTGATTCCAGCTTGTGCTTCCTCCAGCCCAGCATTTCTCATGATGAACTCTGCATATAAGTTAAATAAGCAGGGTGACAATATACAGCTTTGACGTACTCCTTTTCCTATTTGGAACCAGTCTGTTGTTCCATGTCCAGTTCTAAATGTTCCTTCCTGACCTGCATACAGGTTTCTCAAGAGGCAGGTCAGGTGGTCTGGCATTCCCATCTCTTTCAGAGTTTTCCACAGTTTATTGTGATCTACATAGTCAAAGGCTTTGGCATAATCAATAAAGCAGAAGTAGATGTTTTCCTGGAACTCTCTTGATTTTTTGATGATCCAGTGGATGTTGGCAATTTGGTCCCTGGTTCCTCTGCCATTTCTAAAACCAGCTTGAACATCTGGAAGTTCACGGTTCACGTATTGCTGAAGCCTGGCTTAGAGAATTTTAAGCATCACTTTACTAGTGTGTGAGATGAGTGCAATTGTGCAATAGTTTGAGCATTCTTTGGCATTGCCTTTCTTTGGGATTGGAATGAAAACTGACCTTTGCCAATCCTGTGGCCACTGCTGAGTTTTCCAAATTTGCTGACATATTGAGTGCAGCGCTTTCACAGCATCATCTTTCAGGATTTGAAATAGCTCAACTGTAATTCCATCACCTCCACTAGCTTTGTTCGTAGTGATGCTTCCTAAGGCCCACTCAACTTCATATTCCAGGATGTCTGGCTCTAGGTGAGTGATCACACCATTGTGATTATCTGGGTCATGAAGATCTTTTTTGTACAGTTCTTCTGTGTATTCTTGCCACCTCTTCTTAATATCTTTTGCTTCTGTTAGGTCCCTACCATTTCTGTCCTTTATTGAACCCATTTTTGCATGAAATGTTCCCTTGGTATCTCTAATTTTCTTGAAGAGATATCTAGCCTTTCCCATTCTATTGTTTTCCTCTATTTCTTTGCATTGATCAATGAAAGAAGGCTTCTTTCTTTTTTCTCCTTGCTATTCTTTGGAACTCTGCATTCAAATGGGTATATCTTTCCTTTTCTCCTTTGCTTTTTGCTTCTCTTCTTTTCATGGCTCTTTGTAAGGCCTCCTAAGACAGCCATTTTGCTTTTTTGCATTTCTTTTTCTTGGGGACCATCTTGATTCCTGTCTCCTGTACAATGTCATGAACCTCCATCCATAGTTCTTCAGGCACTCTGTTTATCAGATCTAGTCCTTTAAATCTATTTCTCATTTCCACTGTATAGTCATAAGGGACTTGATTTAGGTCATACCTGAATGGTCTAGTGGTTTTCTCCACTTTTTTCAATTTCAGTCTGAATTTGGCAATAAGGCGTTCATGATTGAGCCACAGTCAGCTCCCGGTCTTGTTTTTGCTGACTGTATAGAGCTTCTCTATCTTTGGCTGCAAAGAATATAATCAACCTGATTTTAGTCCCGACCATCTGGTGATGTCCATGTGTAGAGTCTTCTCTTGTGTTGTTGGAAGAGGGTGTTTGCTATGACCAGTGCGTTCTCTTGGCAAAACTCTATTAGCCTTTGCCCTGCTTATTTCATACTCCAAGGCCAAATTTGCCTGTTACTCCAGATGTTTCTTGACTTCCTACCTTTGCATTCCAGTCCCCTCTAATGAAAAGGAAATCTTTTTTGGGTGTTAGTTCTAGAAGGTCTTGTAGGTTCATAGAACTCTTCAACTTCAGCTTCTTCAGAGTTACTGGTTGGGGCATAGACTTGGATTACCGTGATATTGAATGGTTTGCCTTGGAAATGAACAGAGATCTTTCTGTCGTTTTTGAGATTGCATCCAAGTACTGCATTTTGGACTCTTTTGTTCATCATTAGAAACCATTTAAAAGCAACTCCTGACTTGTTATTTGGAACTGGTAGACATGGACTGCCTTACATGGGGCAGCAAGCGAGAAGCATCAGCTAGGTTCTGTCAAATACACCGGGTTAGAAGGTCAGAGGGCTCAGCAATGATATATTTTAGGATGAAATGGCTACAAGTGGTGGTGAGAACAAATAGAACTAGAGGTCATATGCAATCCTCCAGAACAGGAAGCTGAAACTGCCATATCACCTACCATAATTACATCAGTGACTAACCTCTAACCAACATTTTGGTAATATTGGGGATAATTTATAACCAGCTAACAGAAGGAGTTCTCACTGGTTCCATGGAGCATCCCTTGAGGATAACAGCAAGTCACTTGGTCACACATCACATTGTGCTTCTTCCTCTCTGGAAGGACTGGCAATTTATTCAGATAAGAATAGGCTCTATTCCATGAATAAGTTTCTTTCTATTCCAGGAATGGTCTTCCTTTTGTCTTTCTTTCTTTTTTACTTGCAAGGTCTCAACCAGCTTATTGTATCAGGGCTTACAAAATTTTTGATCTATTAGCATGTGACCTTATATAATCAGAGTCACCACTATTCAACAAAGAGTTTACACAATTGGAACCATGATTGTGAGATCTACAGGTTGTATCAATGCTAAAATAATCAGAAGTTTCACTTTGTGGAATGTTGGAATGCCTCAATAATGGTGCAACTGAAATACCAGTTCAGAAGCAATACTGGGCAAGAAAGAGAAAACCATCTCCTAGAATGCAGTTTACATTTACAATCAAAGCTCTGTATCTATGCTGGGTCCCCAATAAGAAGACAACATAGTCTGAGAATCTAGTAGCAGAATAAAGAGCATCTTTGCTAACCTTCACTCTCAGACACCCACACAGGGCTTCCTGTGTCTTATCCCTGAGTCCTGCATGTTTGAAGATCTTGGTTCCCAAAGAGTAATCTTTCACTAAGAGAGGCCCATAAAAAAGGGCGTTGAATTATAAGTTAAAATTGCCATCTGGGAACTCTGGGTTTATTGGACCAAGAGATGAGCAGGCAGAGAGAAAAGTCACCATCTTTGTAGAAGCAGTTGACTGTGCTCATCAGAATGATTTAGGCTTGATGCTCCATCATGGGAACAAGGAAGAATATGTTTGGCATCTAGACAATCCACTTGGACACTTTTTACTTATTTGCTCAATTACAGAGTCAAGAGACAAGTATGGCAACCTGACTTGGAAAAGGGAGTGACCAGGGGTTCGGACTCCCCAAGGATGAAGGTCAGGAAAAACACTCAGGCTAACAGAGGGATGAAGGTTAAGGGCACTTAAACAGGCCAGTGAAAAGAGAACATGATTAAAACTCTTGAGTACTCCTTTAGAGCTGCAGCAGCTGTGTCTGTGGTTCATCTCATTAACCTTGCTATTTTAAATTTCTCTCAAAACTATTTCAAAAAACAGTTTTAAGATACAAATGAAGAAATGAATCCAAGTAGCACAAGGTGGCTGTGGTAGGGTTGGTTGATGTGTAACCTAGATTCTCCTTCAAAGAAGGACATAAACATTTATGTGAGGCTTTTATTCACTCAGCAGACAGTGGTTGAGCACTTTTATGCAATAGGGACTGATCTGTGAGTTGGGGATATAGTTATGACAAAGCAAAATTCTCTTCACTTGCTAAGTTAACACTGCAACTGATTTCAAATCATAGGGATATATCCCATATACAAATTAATACAAGTTACATTAAGTAAAGGGTGTAGAAGTGAGGAAAAAATTCCATTTAAAGTGCTTCATAGGGAATTTAAATTGTTTACAAAGAAACCAAATTAAACCTAGTTTTCTACTATCATTTCCATTTCAAACTGAATGTTTATTTAATGTCTATCTACCTAATAATTCAACATCTATGAAAGAATAAACAGTAATTTTTCTACTTTACTGCTATAACCGCAGGACTCCTCATAACCTGAGGACTCATCAAAGTGCTCAACACCAAGTAGTCACTCAATAAATAATGTATTAATTGAATGAATGAATGAACCCCATTCTTACTTAGATTCCAATAAAGGAAATATTCATAAAATTCATAGTGCCAAAATATCTACCAAAACCCTTCATAGAAGCACCCAGATTAATTTTAGATTGAATGAATGGGGAAGATGTACATATATATATATATATATATATATATATATATACATATATATATGTTTATATATATATAGCTTTAGAATGGCAACTGTGTGGCCCACTATAACCTGAAATATGTATAGGCCACCCTAACCTGAAAAGGGAATTTGGGGAGAGTGTAGTTCAGCTCAGACAAGTTGACATATCACAAATCCAATACATTCATACATAATTGAAATGGGTTCATTGATTTATATTCTGGAAATCCAATAGAAAAATCCTGGGAACATCAAATTGCAACATTTATGCTTTTAACCAATATCCTAATTAGTCATTTCCACCCAAGTTGTCCTCTACAAACTTTAATGAAATTGGATTATGGGATTATATTTTGTAATCTATGCTAAATTGTTTTCTTTAGGTCAGAATTTCTCCAACTGAAGGTTCTTACTAAGGGGATTTGTACTTTATTTAGCATGTCTGATTCCAAAATTGGCGCTCCAAGCTACAATACTGCTTTTTTTTTTTTTTTTTCCTTTTTCAGGAGAAGACTATCCAATTGTAAATGCTAATTATATCCTCTGGGCAATTTTATTAAAGTTCCAAGTGGACAGGATCTCACAGGTGGTTCTGTGTTGATATCATATTCCCTGGGGGTTTGTCTCCATCATACCAGCGACCTTTAGTCATTTTCTGTCCCCAGTTTCCTTACTTACATTTGGACTGACCATTAGATCTATACTGTATTTATATAGCTATTTTAGAAAGAGAGAGAGCGCTCTTTTTTATAGCCTATAGCTTACTTTATTTATGCGGCCACATTTCTGAGTTGTAAATTTGAGCAGAACCAGAATAAAGAAAGGAAACAAGCCACTGGACAGATTGGGTGGTAATTCTCAAAAGAAATCTGCCTCTTAGGGTTGTTTTCATTTGCCACCATCACTGGAGAATAGCACTATTGGCATCCAGCAAACAGAGGCCTGGCATTGTGGTCACTCTGCCATGTGTGGGCAGCCTGCTCAATGAGGAACTGTGTCCATTCCTTATGTCCTTTAAGTGGCCCCACAGGACATACCGGCAAATAAAATACCTGCTCATAACTATCTGAGCCTAGAAGTAAACCTGAGCCAAGAACTTAATATTTTACAAATAAGCTCAAAATATCTTTGGTGTGGATTTCACATTTATGAAAATTTTATAGAAATGACACTGCCTTATAAATCAAGAAAACAGTTTTGTTTTTTTTCTTTTTGAGGAATATCACTAGCAACTATTTTGAAAAAGCACATCACTGTTAAGAAAGTTCTGGGACTTCCCTGGTGGCCCAGCAGTTAAGACTTCTCACTTCCAACGCAGGGTATGGGGATTCAATCCCTGGTCAGGGAACTAACATCCTGCATGCTGCATGGTGTGGCCTAAAAAAGAAAAAACGAATCCTAATAAACGGTGTTCATTGGAAGGACTGATGCTGAAGCTGAAACTCCAGTACTTTGGCCACCTCACGTGAAGAGCTGACTCATTGGAAAAGACCCTGATGCTGGGAGGGATTGGGGGCAGGAGGAGAAGGGGATGACAGAGGATGAGATGGCTGGATGGCATCACCGACTCGATGAGCATGAGTTTGAGTAAACTCTGGGAGTTGGTGATGGACAGGGAGGCCTGGTGTGCTGCGATTCATGGGGTTGCAAAGAGTCAGACACAACTGAGCGACTGAACTGAACTGAACTGAAATTCTGTTAAAAAATAAAGGTCTTCCCTTTGTCAGTGGTTTGCATACTGTTAGACTCAATACTACCTTTTCATAACCTGCAGTTTTTAACTATTTCATTATGAAATAAAATTCACAGGTAATACAACATGCACATATATGACCTAGTATCACACCTACATGGAAAGTCTTTGAGTTTGGAACAAATTTGGTGTGTTTGAAATTAACAACAAAAAAAGCCAGTGTGACTGAACAATAGTACAAAGAGGTAGAAAGGTGTGTGTGTGTGTGTGTGTGTGTGTGTGTGTGTGTGTGTGTTTGGGGGTGGGGGAGAGAAAGGGAGAATAATTTTGGAAAAAAGAAGCAGGTATTAGATTATTTAGAACTTTCTACACCATAGTTGGGAGTTTGTGGATTTTAATTTTGAAAATAATATGAAACTGTTGGAAGGTTATTAGCAGGAAAGTATCAATATTCATTTATTAAAAATATTAAGCAACAACCATGTACCATATTTTGATCTGTGTGTGCATGCTGTATGCTCAGTCATGTCCAACTCTTTGTGACCCTTTGGACTGTAGCCCACCAAGTTCCCCTGTCCATAGGATTCTCCAGGCAAGAATACTGGAGTGGGTTGCCATTTCCTCCTTGAGGGGATCTTCCTGACCCAGGGATCGAACCTGCATCTCTTGTGGCTCCTGCATGGCAGGCAGATTCTTCACATGCTGAGCCATCGGGGAAACCCACACTTAGATTTAGTAGGAAAAAAAAAAGTCTTCTTTGTGAATCTTACATATTTAGATGAAGATAAACAGTCAATAATAATTATGCCTTTCTCTGCTAGAATGTAAATTTTAGGAGGGAAGGCATTTCCTTCTTTTTAAAATAAGAACATGCGTTTGTTAGGGAACTTCATGCACTGCTCAGGTCAACTCATGCTGAACCTGAAAACCAGTTTATTATTGACACTTCAAGTGATGGCTGGTTGAGTTATCTGAGAAAAGAAAAAGACTTATGATAGGAAGGTTGTTAGGTAAGTTATATTCTTTATTATCAGAGAAGGCAATGGCACCCCACTCCAGTACTCTTGCCTGAAGAATCCCATGGACAGAGGAGCCTGGTAGGCTGCAGTCCATCCGGTTGCTAAGAGTTGGACACGACTGAGCGACTTCACTTTCACTTTTCACTTTCATGCATTGGAGAAGGAAATGGCAACCCACTCCAGTGTTCTTGCCTGGAGAATCCCAGGGATGGGGGAGCCTGGTGGGCTGCCGTCTATGGGGTCGCACAGAGTCGGACACGACTGAAGCAACTTGGCAGCAGCAGCAGGATTCTTTATTATGGCAACAGGTCTTGAGGCCATAACTGACACTGATCACACCTGCATCTCTCTGCCCCACCACCAACTCACAACCATGCAATCAGATTTCCCAAACACTTTGCCAGCTATTCAGCTGATCTATGTTGCTTTCATGGCTTAAAGAACCAGATTTCATTCATCAAAGTGTGAGCATTTGGTTGCCTTGACCTTCTCAGGCCACACTTGCTTTAATTGGCCTTCTTATGTTAATCACTAAGCATGGAAGCAGAAAGAGAGGCTCCTGTGAATTTCCATAGTCCAAGACACACTCCTCTCTGTCTTCATTCTCTAGCGCAATCCTAGATTCATATGAAGTGAGATTCGAACACTTTTTCTGAGTAGTACAAAGACCAGGCAATATGTGGAATCTTATATTCAGTGGAACTCTATTATGATTTCCAGGATTCCTGACCTGGTGAATACAATCTTTCTACTCCCATCAAAACGAGAGGTCACACTCATATGGAATGGACAAAAGTACACCTTCACCATCCCCCTCTAACCACGTCTATGTTAATATCCCACTTCCCTTCAAAAACCAGCAGAGGCTTGAGGGAAAATCATCCTAATTACTAAATTAATTATTATAAAATATGCCTTGATCTTGACTTCTAAGTCTCTTCTGTGAAATAATTTTAATTCTCATGAAAAATAAGCTCTATAGTATTGTCCAACTTATAATATATGACTGCACTAGTATTTTATTGCATCCTGTGTTAAGTATTGCTTGAATAATATAAGCTGTTAACTATAGCTCTACTAAAATGCTCTTTTTATTAGCATATATTATACCATTTTTATATGTTCTTCAATTATATTAATATATAAAAGTCTATTATTATCCATTTACAAGGGTAGTTTTAGAGCTTACCAACACTAATCTAAGCTTCTAATTAATTTTTATTCTTAATAGTGTCCTCAGATATTTAAAAATATTAAAAAATCATCCATTTTTACATTGATTAGAATAATACTATACATATCAAAATCATAATAATTCATTCATTTTTTTTCCAAAATAGGTACATTCATCACACATTGTATCAGTTATAAATTAGGCACTGGTAATATAAACACAAATTAAACATAATTAAGATATGATGAAGGTACTTGTTTCTAAATTTCTTGTGGCAGAATATACAAAATTTAGAGGACTTAAATATATTTTTTAAAGGAGAAGATGCCAAGATATGTCAGAATAGACATTTTGCAGCATAAATGAGTAAAGATTGAAGCTATACAAAATTTTGGTAATGATTGCTAAGAACTGGCTCCTTTCCATTTTATTAGGAATCTGAATTTAGCTTCTGTTCACTTAGAAGTTCATTACCTTTCCAGACAAATCTAATCTACATTTTTAGGTCATTCTCTACCCTTTCCATTCACTCTCATGAAGATCTAATGGGATATCAGCTCTGGAAAATGCCATTTTCCTAGTCTCATGCAATTAACATTCTTGATTGAGCACACAGGTTATGGGCTTAAAGGTTTTAAGATAGAAGAAGATATTGAGGATGCACTTTCAGTTTCCACTGTTGTGAGGGTAGGAAGTTTAAAGTTTGGGGAAAATATGTGTCTTTAATACTTAGAACTTTGTCAACAAAAAATAAGGAAACAATAATATCTTGTTAATCCATCAGTTTAACAGAGACACATAAGAGAAGGGGCTTTTTTTAAGGAGTTTACTGTCTAGAGTTTGCAACAAGATATGGTACATAATTTCTATTTTTCATACTTTGAAAATGTTGGGAAATGCTAGTCAACAGTTATAAATTTGAAAACCCTTCTCACTGTCCCTAACAGCACTTCAGGTTCAATGTATGCCCATGGCTCCTCTCTAACTAATTCTAGCACCTTAATAGAATAAGAATTTACAGACCTCTGTTCCTGCACTGCCTATTACCTATGTGAAAAAAATCCCTGCTTAATCTACACTTTGAGGCCAATTTCAATTTTCATCTCCTCCAAGCAGAAAAATATTCTAAATTTTGGTGTAAGGTAAACTTTCCTCAAATCACTTTGGTGTAAAGAGGAAATCTTCTGCTACTAAAATCCTTATGAAGTCTTTAGTGTTACAGGGTACTCTCTTTTTTCTTTATTTTAAAAATAAAGTCGTACTTATTGACAACAACCCCACTTGAAAATTGTTCAATCAAATACAGTGTTGGATGGTTACAGAGTCTCCATTATAGAAAGTTGAATAAAGAGAGAGAGAGAGAAGAAAAGAAATTTAATGTGAATTTAGTTGTTATTCATTTTATTCTTGAAATATGGCTTGAAATCATGATACTTTGATAAGTTTTTTTTAAAAAAGTGAAATAAATGATACACTGAATGATCAAGTTGCAGGAATCACAAACATATACCTACAGGATAAATGCTCAAAAGCTATGAGAATGGATACCTGTGACTTGACATCATCATGCAAAATGCTGGGCTGGATGAAGCACAATCTGGAATCAAGATTGCCGGGAGAAATATCAATAACCTCAGATATGCAGATGACCACCACCCTTATGGCAGAAAGTAAAGGAACTAAAGAGCCTCTTGATGAAGGTGAAAGGGGAGAGTGAAGAAGTTGGGGCTTAAAATTCAACATTCAATTAGCCTCCAACTAATAAAAATAACTGGGAAAAAATTAAAAAAAATAAAGAAGGGTTCGAAAACAGAAAAAAAAAAAAAAAAAAAACCCTCAACATTCAAGAAAAATAAGATCTTGGCATCAGGTCCCATCACTTAATGGCAAATAGATGGGGAAACAATGGAAACAGTGACAGACTTTATTTTCTTGGGCCCCAGAAGCACTGTGGACAGTGACTGCAGCCATGAAATTAAAAGACACTTGCTTCTTAGAAGAAACGCAATGACAAGCACAGACAGTGTATTAAAGAGCAGAGACATTACTTTGCTGATAAAAGTCTGTATTGTCATAGCTATGGTTTTTGCGGTTGTCATGCACGGATGTCAGAGCTGGAAAATAAAGAAGGCTGAGCACTGAAGAACTGATGCCTTTGACCTGTGGTGCTGGAGAAGACTCTTGAGAGTCCTTGGATTGCAAGGAGATCAAACCATTCAATACTAAAGGAAATCAACCCTGAATATTCATTGAAAGAACTGATGCTGAAGCTGAAGCTCCAATACTTTGGCCATCTGATGTGAAGAGCTGATTCATTGGAAAAGACCCTGATGCTGGGAAAGATTCAAGGTAGGAGGAGAAGGGGATGACAGAGGATGAGGTGGTTGGATATCATCACTGACTCAATGGACATGAGTTTGAGTAAACTCTGGGAAACAGTGAAGGGCAGAGCATCCTGGCATGCTTCAGTGCATGGGGTCACAAAGAGTAGGATATGAATGAATGACTGAACAACAATAAAAGAGTGGTTTCCAGCAACCAAAGTACAGACATATACATAGAGCATCCAAACAAATAGAAGCAAGGCGAAGTGTTGCAGATAATATATCACTAACATGGCTTTGGCAATTAAAAAGACATTAATGCCAAAGATAACTTGTAAAGAGGTAAATAAACTTGTTTCATAAATATAAAAGATGAAAAAAGTAACACTGTATTTTTCAGTAAAGGTATAATTTTTGTAACTTGTGAATCTTAAAATCTCCCTCCATGTGAATAGCCCTAAAAAGCTGATAAACTTAAATTGTCTCTTAAAAAATGGTGTTTGGATTGTCTCAGTGGAACATAAAGGTAAACTGCCTTCTTTCTTGAGATTCAAAGTTCATTGTTCTATTATAAGTCCATAACTGTCTTTACTTTTGATGGGTATTCAGAGAATTATAGTTGACTATATATTCACAGATCTCTTTCTTTCTCCTACCCACCCCCACCAAGATTATGAATTTCTTGAAATCAGAAGCCATCTTTGATCAAAGTGCCTGACCAAAAAAAAAAAAAAAGTTCCCTGAATGATAGAATAGTAATATTCAAGCTATTTCAAAAGATACATAATTCAAATAAATCAAGTCCTATTAAAAATATACTATTAAATGACATAGAATCTGGGGCAATGAAAGTTAGACTTTGAAAAAGAATAGTCTCTAATAAAATTTGACCATGGCATTTTCTTCTAAGTAAATAAAGCCCTAGATCAATAGTACACTAAAGTCCAGAACCTGTGGTCCAGGCATCTTTAGGATCTCCAGGTCCAGAAAGTAGATATTTATTCATGCCTGGTTGCTGGCTTCCCTGGTAGCTCAGACAGTAAAGAATCTGTCTGCAATGTGGGAGATCTGGGTTTGATCCCTGCGTTGGGCAGATCCTCTGGAGACGGGAACAGCTACCCACTCCAGTATTCTTGCCTGGAGAATTCCATGGACAGAGGAGCCTGGCAGGCTACAGTCCATGGGGTTGCAAAGAGTTGGACACGACTGAGCCACTTTAATTTTCCAATAGCCAGCAATCATCCTTCTGCTCAATGATAATAAAAAGTTCTGATTAAAGATGATACAATGCTTGACCTGTCAAATTAGAGAAGATTCACAGTGATATTATATAATCCTGGCAAGGGTACTCTTCATGATTGGCATTTTCTTTCCTACTAGTAGCTGTATAAATTTGCACAGAGATTTTGGAAAGCAATTTGGCAATATATGCTAACTTTTAAAATCTTCATCTATTTTGACTCACAAATTCCAATTTTAGGAAAAATATACTAAATTAGTATTTAGAGATATAGTACAAACTGACTCTACATTTGTATTATACCTATAGCTGAAAAACTTGATTTCATGTCCAAATATAGTAGAATATGTAAACACATTCCAGTAAATCAATTTGAATATTGTACAGATATTAAAAATATATTTTTAGAGAATATTTAAACATGTAAAATTTTCATTGCATAATGTGAAGTGAAAATAACCAGGGTATAAGCCTAAGAATGGCGGGAATGCTCAAAATTTCTACTATAAACACTAGTTCAGGAAAGAGTGAAGAAACAATTTAAGTAGTTTTGTGATGTCATCTTTGCTAGACACATCTCCGATTTTTAAAGATAGAGTTCATAATTTTTATTCAAGTTATCCCTTAAATGCAATAGCAGCAAGCCACAAATTTAACTCACACGGTTACTCAGATGTTCACAGAAAATATAACAATTTTATTTTTTGTCAATAACTAATCTGGCCTTCCCTCCAATCTCCCATCTCACTGGTTAGCAGGGGAGATAATTAAATTGTCTCATCTGTAGCCAATGATTTAAACAAGTCTTTATTATTGTTTTTGACTCTTAAAAATAAATATTTCCTTCTTTATTTTCTTTTTTTATTTAAGTATAGCTGATTTACAATGTCAAGTGTGCACTGTTAGTGATTCAGATGTATATATGTGTGTGTGTGTATGGTTATATATATATATATGTATTCTTTTTTAGAGTCTTTTCTATTATAAATTATTTTAAAGTATTGAGAATGGTTTCTTATGCTATACACAGGCCCTTATTGGTTATCTACTTTATACATAGCAGTGTGGATCTGTTAATTCCAACCTCCTGATTTATCCCTCTCCCCACCCTCCTTACCCCTTTGAGGACCATATGTTTGTTTCTGTTGTTTTAGCCTTGCTGGCTGGTAGGATCTTGCTGTCTCGTAGGTCAGTTCCCTGACCGGGGATTGAACTCAGGCCATGGAAGTGAAAGTCCAGAATCCTAACCACTAGGCAACCCAGAAATTCCCCATAAGTTTGTTTTCTATTAAACAAGCCTTTAGACAGTGTTTCAGCTGAGCATCGTTTTGTCTATTTCTTACCTGAAATGACACTTAGGTGACAGAAGGAGAGAAATACTTAGGTGGGTTTGAAGCGCAAACCAGGAGCATCTGCGTCCCAAAGGCCCCATGCCCCTCTCCGGTGTGTGTTGGCTACAGCATCTGCTCTTCTCAAGGACAAATGGCGCCTTGCTCACGGGGCCAGTCTGCTCTAGTGCCATTTGTTGTTGAACTCTGTGACTCTACAACTGTGTTCTTGTTTTTCCTGGCTTGAATGTCTTTCCTAGTCCTCCTTAGCTCTTTAGGCTTCACTTCACGGTGGCTCCAGGTAGCGCAAGGGATCCCCTTAGGTCAAGCATCGTTCCCATTTTTATCCTGGCTTTGGCAGTCCTTTCAGAACCCATCTATATGACAAACTCTACTCCATTATCTTATATTTGACAAGCCACCCAAATGGAGCTATTTCTGGAGCCTGTATATGATGTGTAGTCATACATTACAGTAGATTAGGAAGACTAATTTCAGTGCTTTCGTCTTTTTGGCCTCGGTCATGCACAAAATTTATTTTAATGTGCTGCATCCCAGGTTGCTATTGCACCTGGACCATCACACAGTAGAAGGGCTTTTCTTTTACTTGTTTACAGTTTATCTTTTTCACTTCTGATTCAACCTTGCCTTAATGATCTTCAAATCCAGCTTGTTGCTGATATGCTAACAAGGATGCTTAAAGGAAATTTAAAGCAACTGTGATCACAATCAGAACAGCAGTGGCTTCTGATGATGGTGGTGTTTGGAAAATTTCAGAAAGGAATTTTTTAATAGAAATTTTTAATATGTATTTACATAGCTTGACCAGGTGATTGTTACAGAGTCCATATGTTTGTCAAAACTGAGCAAACTGTACACATAAGTGTTATACCATAATAAAAAATACATAGAAGAAAAAGATAATTAAAAATTATAAGGAAGGGACTTTCTTCACTGTCCAGTGGTGAAGAATCTGTGCTTCTACTGCAGGGGTCATGGGTTTGATCCCTGGTTAGGAGCTAAGATTTTTCATGCTGAATGGTGTGGCCAAAAGAAAAGAAAAAAAATCCTAAGGAGAACATTATCTTTCCTTATATTCAGTTCAGTTCAGTTCAGTTCAGTTCAGTTGCTCAGTTGTGTCCGACTCTTTGTGACCTCATGGGCTGCTAATATTACTATCTGGCCAAATACTTAATAGATATGCATGTTGGAGGCTGAGCTGTACCTCTCATGGACTTTTTAAACAATTTGAAACATTTTTCTTTTGGTAAAATATACATAACACAAAATTTTATGTTTTAACCATTTTTAAGTGTACAGTATAGTGGCATTAATTATCTTCATGATGTTGTATGACCATCATCATTGTCTATTTTCAAAATTTTCCATCACTGCAAACAGAATCTCTATATACCTTAAATGATAACTTCCCATTCTTTCTCTCCTCAGTCCCTGGTAAACTCTAATCTACTTTCTGTCACTATGAATTTGCTTATTCTATATATTTTATGCAAGCAGAATCATATAATATTTGTCCTCTTGTCTTTTTATTCCCTCACTATAATGTTTTCACATTTCATTCATGCTGCAGCAGATAGCATATATTCTTCTCTTTTTAACAGACCTTACTTTTTTAGAGCAGGTTTAGGTTTGCAACAAAATTGAATGGAAAGCACAGAGATTTTCCAAACACCCACCGCCCTGACACATGCACAGCCTCCCCCGTTATCACCATCCCACAAAACAGTAATTGATGAACCCACATTAACATATCATTATCACCCAAAGTCCATAGTTCATGTTATGGTTCACTCTTGGTAGTATACATTCTTTGGGTTTGGACAAATGTGAAATAACATATATTCACAATTAGAATAATGTTGACTTAAACAACAAAGATGGGCTTACTGGGGATCAGCAGAGAATTGCAATTCAGGGTCTGCAACCAGGTGGTAAGTTCCCCCATGGCAAGGGGATAACAACTTTTGGAGACACAAAGAAATGGGGAGAGAGCTAGTAAACAGAGTCCATGGCTTTCATTGGCCAAGCCCTTGCCAGGAAAGAACAGGAGTCTTTATTCTTCCTGTTGGGATCTGCTATACTTGCAGGGCATGCCATCTCTTCTTCTGGCCTCTCAACTCTATTTAATTGAAGTTTCTGTTTATTAAATTTTTTACAGTATCATACAAAATAGTTTCACTGTCATAAAAATCTTCTGTCCAACTATCCATCTCTCCCTGCTCTCTAACCCATTAAAAACACGGAATTCTTTACTGTCTCTATTGTCTTTGTCTTTCCCGGAGTGTTGTATGGTTGGAATCACATAGTTTGTACCCTTTTCAGATTGACTTCTTCCACTGAGTAATACTCATCTGTGTTTTCTCCATGTGCTTTCATGGCTTGACAGTTCATTTCTTTTTAACTTTAGTAATATTCCACTGGCAGGATTATGATAGATATGTACAAAATAAATACACAATAGATATATACAGAAAACACATCCACTCACCTACTGAAAGACATCTTGGTTGCTTCCAAGTATTGACAATTATGAATAAAACTGCTATAAACATCCAATTGATAGTTTTTCTTTGAACATACATTCTCAATTTACTTGAGTAATACTGATGCTGAGAGTTCAATCACTGTGTGTGCATGCTCAGTTGTTCAGCTGTGTCTGACTCTTTGTGATTCTATGAACTGTAGCCCACCTCTGTCCATGTGATTCTCCAGGCAAGAATACTGGAGTGGGTTATCATGTTCACCTCCAGGGGATCTTCCCAACCCAGGGATCGAACCCACGCATCTTTTGCATCTTCTGCATTGGCAGGTGGGTTATTTTACCACTAGCACCACCTGGGAAGCCCCACTGTGCACTGGTACTGAGTTGAATCTCAGAGACAGAGTTTAAGGAGATGTAGAAAAGAATAGCTTTATTACTTTACCAGGAAAAGGGGGACAGATTGGGCTCCTGCCCTTGAAACCTAAGTGTCTCAGCTGGGAGGATTTGATGAGGAATTTTATAGCAAAGACTCAAAGGTGTGGTTGCAAAAGATTAGGGCGTGTGCAGGGTCTGCACTCCTTTAATCTGGTCTCAGGTAATCTCTTGATGAGCTTCTCTGGTTCCTTTAATGTAGCCTCAAGTGGTCTTTCTCTGGTGTGAAGAATGCTGACATCCTAAAGAGTTTAAAGAAAGCTGAGCACTGAAGAATTGATGTTTTTGTGCACTGTGGTGTTGGAGAAGACTCTCAAGAGTTCCTTGGACTGTAAGGAGATTAAGCCAGTCAGTCCTAAAGGAACTCAACCCTGAATATTTATTAAAAGGACTGATGCTGAAGTTGAAGCACCAATACTTTGGCCACCTGATAAGAAGAGCCAACTCATTAGAAAAGACCCTGATGCTAATGCTGGAAAAAATTGAAGGCAGGAGGAGAAGGGGACAACAGAGGATGAGATGATTGGATGGAACCACTGATTCAATGGACATGAGTTTGAGCAAACTCCGAGGGATGGTGAAGGACAGGGAAGCCTGGAGTGCTGCAGTCCATGGAGTCGCAGAGTTGGACACTACTGAGTGACTGAACAACAACAAAGAGTTTAAAGACATTGTTCTGTGCATATGTTGAGATGGAGCCCAAGGTTGCACTACTGTTTCTTGGTTGCCTCTTCCTTGTCTTTGCACCCTTTCCCTTCTCAAAATAATAACTGTTAGAATCTGTCCTTTGGAACTCAAAGAAAGTCATGGAAGCTAGAATCAAGCAACAGGGGATAGAAAGGCTTCCATGTCCAGGAGCTCCACAGGGTTCTGTTCAGTTTCAATACCAAGGAGTGTGATGCCTGGATTGCATTGTAAGAAAACGTTTAGTTTTGTAAGAAAATGCTAAGCTATCTTCTAAAATGGCTGTACTATTTTGCACTCCTACCAGTAATTAATGAGAGTTCCTGTTGCTCCACATCCTTGCCTGCATTCATCATTGTCAGTGCTTTGGATTTTGGCCATTCTAATAGATATGAAGTGGTATCTCATTGTTATTTTAATTTGTAATTCTGTAATGACAAATGATGTTGAGTGTCTTTTCACATTCAACTTATAGTTTGTATAGTTTGTACTATACAGTCCACAGAATTCTCCAGGCCAGAATACTGGAGTGGGTAGCCTTCCCCTTCTCCAGGGGATCTTCCCAATCCGGGATCGAACCCAGGTCTCCCACATTGCAGGCGGATTCTTTACCAGCTGAGCCATAAGGGAAGCCCAAGAAAACTGGAGTGGGTAGCCTATCCCTTCTCCAGGGGATCTTCCTGACTGAGGAATCAAACCGGGGTCCAGCATTGCAGGCAGATTCTTTACCAACTGAGCTACCAGGGAATCCCCTTACTTACTTAATTCTTAAAATTCCTAGAGTGAGCCTACAATACTTGCATAATAAGGAAAATAAAAGCAATAACAATTGTTTGGCAAATGCAATTTCACCTAACTTTCACCCAAAATAGAATGATAGGGAAAATTTTTTTTTAAAAAACACAACCCTGAAAACTAGGAACTAGAAATTACAGTCAATTTGTTTTCAGCATCTTGGAGAAATTTCCTTTTGGTTTATGATAGATATAAGAGGAATGGGATTAGAATGGAAATTGGCTCTCCCAGTTTATAGTGCTGAAATCAAAGAAAACTAAAATTCAAATTGTTTCTACCCTCACAAGGAGTTATGAGTAATAACTCAAGTAATAACTCAAAGTAATGCTCAAAATTCTCCAAGCCAGGCTTCAACAATACATGAACCGTGAACTTCCAGATGTTCAAGCTGGATTTAGAGAAGGGAGAGGAACCAGAGATCAAATTGACAACATCTGTTGGATCATGGAAAGCAAGAGAGTTCCAGAGAAACATCTACTTCTGCTTTATTGACCACGCCAAAGCCTTTGACTGTGTGGATCATTACAAACTGTGGAAAATTCTTAAAGAGATGGGAATACCAGACCACCTGACCTGCCTCTTGAGAAGTCAGTATGCAGGTCAAGAAGCACCAGTTAGAACTGGACATGAAACAACAGACTGATTCCAAATCGGGAAAGGAGTACATCAAGGCTGTATATTGTCACCATGCTTATTTAACTTATATGCAGAGTACATCATGCGAAATGCCAGGCTGGATGAAGCAGAAGCTGGAATCAAGACCGCCGGGAAAAATATCAATAACATCAGATATGCAGATGATACCAACCTTATGGCAGAAAGCAAAGAAGAACTAATGAGCCTCTTGATGAAAGTGAAAGAGGAGGATGAAAAAGCTGGCTTAAAACTCAACATTCAGAAAACAAAATCATGGCTTCTGGTCTCATCACTTCATGGCAAATAGATAGGAAAACAGTGGAAACAGTGAGAAACTTTATTTTTGGGGGCTCCAAAGTCACTGCAGATGGTAACTGCAGCCATGAAATTAAAAGACAGTTGCTACTTGGAAGAAAAACTATGACCAACCTAGACAGCATATTACAAAGCAGAGACATTACTTTGCCAACAAAGGTCCTTCAAGTCAAAGCTATGGTTTTTCCAGTAGTCAAGTATGGATGTGAGAGCTGGACTATAAAGAAAGCTGAGCACAGAAGAATGGATGCTTTTGAACTGTGGTGTTGGAGAAGACTCTTGAGAGTCCCTTGGACTGCAAGGAGATCCAACCAGTCCATCCTAAAGGAGATCAGTCCTGGGTGTTCATTGGAAGGACTGATGCTGAAGCTGAAACTCCAATACTTTGGCCACCCGATGCGAAGAGCTGACTCATTTGAAAAGACCCTGATGCTGGGAAAGATTGAAGGTAGGAGGAGAAGGGGACGACAGAGAATGACATGGTTGGATGGCATCACTGACTCAATGGACATGAGTTTGAGTAAGCTCTGCGAGTTGGTGATGGACAGGGAGGCTGCAGTCCATGGGGTCACAAAGAGTGGGACATGATTGAGAGATTGAACTAAGTAACTAACAACTCAAGCAAAGTTTGTTTTCTTCTATGTATTCAGTTATTCCAATTCTTTGAGATTACTTTCGAATTATGAAATGAGTGTTTTGAAAGCATCACATATCTGCTCAGGATTAAGTCCATGCGCCCTGTCAAGCCACATCGACTAGGGTGGCATGTGCATGATGCTGCCCCTACTTTCTGTGGCTCTACAGTCACCTTCTCTCCCCATTGCCTGGAACTGCAGTTGCAGATACTAAGTCTGCCCTATACTTTGCCATCCTGTTGCCACAGCACTTTGGAATAGGCTTGGGGTTTGATGTTGCTCAATACCACTGAGCCAGCAAAAACGACCCTTAGAGTGTTGAAGCTGTGAGGGAGTCTGTGATAAAGAAGAAAAATTGCCATGTTTGTGTATTGAATTTATTAATTTTTAATATTTATTTAACTAGTTTTGACTAAGCCCCTGAGGTGAACAATTAAGGTAATATTGATGTGAACATCTTAGTTCCAGTTTATGCCTCTGTGAAATTTATGTGTTTTAGAAGAGAGGTAAGTGTATTGGGGAAGCTTACAGCAGTAAATAATCTAAGCTGTGAGGCTGGAGAAGGGTTTCCTGTAATCAAAGAGGAGTAATCAAACCTCTACCCAAAGAGGAGGTTATGGATACCTCTGATCTATAGCCAGTTGGTCACAAATGTAGGTAACAACCTTCATTTGTGATTGGCATCTGAATTCTAAGATGAGGGGATGGGGCAAATTGTTGCAACCTTCAATCTATAGTCAGTTGGTCAGAAGCACAGGTGATAGTCTGGGTTGGTGACTAATCTCTGAAGTTGGAGGGAGGGTAGTCTTATAGGAATGAATCCCTAATCAGGGGAATCTGAAGAAAAGGCAGAGGAAGGGGAGCAAATATACTTTAGTAAGGCTTTTACTTTGGCCAATATTTTGGCCACCTGATGCAAAGAGGGGACTCATTGGAAAAGACCCTGATTCTGGGAAAGATCGAGGGCAGGAGGAGAAGGGGACGACAGAGGATGAGATGGTTTGGTGGCATCACTGACCCAATGGACATGAATTTTAGCAAACTCCAGGAGATAGTGAAGGACACGGAAGCCTGTGGTGCTGCAGTCCATGGGGTCACAAAGTGACACGACTTAGTGATTGAACAACAAGGCTTTTACTATCAGTTTGCTGCTAGACATACACAAAAATGGTTAAAATCAATTGGCATGTAGCATCAATCTGTGGTTCACAATAAAATGTCTATTAAATTTTTATATAAGTAATTATAATAATATTTAGTTCCTCATGATATATTCTTTATTCAGGTAGAATTGTAACTAACAAAAATTATGGCCATGTTTCCTTTACTACTTGAGGGCTGAGATATTGAGGGACTCAACGGTGGTAATTCTCTCTCTTTCCCATTCTCACCCTTGAATTAGATGTATTTTGACATGTAATCAGGTGTTTCTATTCATAGAAACAAATGGGGAGGAAGCAAAGGGATGCTGGTAGGGAGGTGGTTTCTGTGTGTGTGTGTGTGAGAGAGAGAGACAGAAAGGAGAGGAAGAAAGAGAGGGAAAGAGAGACATCTATTGGGCCCATTTGATTCTGGAAAATATTGTTCTGTATATAATATATCAAGGATAAGTGTATGAGCAGCTGCTTACTTGCATGTATTACCCCTTCCGGTAAAAGCACCTGGTTTCCCTTGGGACCCAAAGTAATTTATTCTCAGTCCAAGAATTTTGATGTATCTTATCTTAAGTGCATACATTTCCAGCCAATTGAAGCACTACATCTCTTTGCCATAATAATTGTTTCAGAGATGGGTACAAAACCTAAGCCAGAGCAATCAGAGCCTGAGACTTAATTCTTAGATATTCGTTGGAGTTAACAGAAGGAAGCATACTTTTTATTTTACTGAACATGCTGAGAAGTAAAATATAAGGCTAGAGCTGATGGCAACTATTTTGTCATCATGAGAAAGAGGCTGCTTGAGAATAGGGCCACCACATAAGAAAGTGAAGTTGAGACAGTGCTAGAGAGCAGCCTTGATGATAAAATTTAAACCTTTGGATCACTCTCTGTATATAGGCTTATGGAAACAAATTTCTTTAGTGTTTTCAATATATTCCCTAAATGTTGACTTTTATTTCATGAGTAGAAAAAATATACATTACAGAAAATATACATTCCTGAATCCTGTCATATGTCAGTGGTGAAATATGCCTTATTTCCACTTGACAATGATTAGGAGCTCATTTTATGGAAAAGTAACAAAGAAAACGATTCATTGATATATTACTTTATACCATGGCTTTATGCATCTAAAGAGTCTCCAGAAACCAATATTTTCTACAGGTAGCGATCTAAAGATTTAAGAATAAAAGTAAAACTTCTACTACCATTTTTCTCAGCACATTTTTATCATTAATTAACTATCTCAGTATAGGACTTGCTGTGTGATTAGAAATAGAAAAAATACAAGTCAATGAGAAATTACCCTAAGCTGTTTTATAGTTTCATGTGATAATCCTATTCACACAGGACTCACTCTCCCTCTTTCTTTAGGTCTCCATTCAAACCTTAGCTGAAATAAGGTCTTTCCTCACACATGTCCATCCACATTCATCCATCTGTCTCTGTTTTGATTTATTCCTTGGTATGTATTATCATCTAGAATAATAAGTAATTATATTTAATTGTTTTTCTTCCTAATAGTAAGTTTCATAAAATCAGAAGATTTTGTTTTATTTTGTTTTCTCTATTCACAGTGCCTTAATAATGCCAGGCATATAATAGATGAAAAATAACTATGTGTTGAGTGAATGAGTAAACAAATATTGGAGTTAGTAAAGAAACTTCCTAGGACTCTTCCACTGTGCCTATTTTATTTTTTATTATTCCCTGGCCTATAGTTGTCATGAAATATGTATTTATTGAATAATAAATACAGTATTTGCTAAAACATCTTCCCAGTCTCCTCTTTGAGTCTTCTTTGGAAATAAGAGTCCATGCAGTCCAAAAAGTTTAAGGACACTACTTTAAACTGATCTGTAGCTCTTGAGTCATTTTTCACTAGATTTCATCTTCATCTTAGTCATTTTGTCAAAGTGATGAATACATACATGACTTTGTTGTCCTTTGTGGGCTCTGTCTCCTGAAGACCACTGCTAGAGAATCAACCATTTGGCTATCCATGAGGTCATGTGTTAGGTTTGAGTCAAACTTCTCTAGCCATCTTCAGTACCCACATCTGGCTGGTTACATTGCCTTCGTCAGGGTTCCTCCAACCCTAACAATGCACTGTCCAAGTATGAAACTTCTCATGGTACAGCTTATGCCAAATATAAGCTTGGCTCTTTGGTCTAGGGAAGTAGCTCATATGTGTCCTTACCAATATGCTAATAAAATGTGTGATTGCCAGGGTACAGCTCTCTGAGTCTCACATACAGCATCTGGGTCGTCATGTCTCCATATGATTTGTTCTGCCCTTTGTCTGTAATGTCTTCTCATGTGTGAAACAGAATTGTGAGAGACCAAGCTGATGCCCATTCCAATGACCATCTTCACTAGAGATGGTTAACAGAACAACTGTGAGCAATTGTCTTCTTCTGAAAAAGGAAATTTGAGTGAGTAGAAGAAAGGACAAACTTTTTTGGACTGCATGGACTCTTATACCCAAAGAAGACTCAAAGAGGAGACTGGGAAGATGTTTTAGCAAATACTATATTTATTATTCAATAAATACATATTTTATGACAACTATAGGCCAGGGAAGAATAAAAAATTAAAAAAACCTCAATAGTAGATAACAGCTGTCTATGAATTTATATTCTAGAATGACTCAAGATGAGTGGTGAGAGAGTTAAAATGAAGAATAAAGAGGTTACCAAAAACAAACAAACAAACAAATAGCAACTGAAGAGAGTGATGGGATTGGGATAGAAGTCTATTTTACATAGTGTGGTCCAGGACAACCTCTCTGATAATCTGATGACAATTTGGTAGGGCTTCCCTGGTGGCTCAGAGGTTAAAGCGTCTGCCTCCAACGTGGGAGACCTGGGTTCGATCCCTGGGTCGAGAAGATCCCCTGGAGAAGCAAATGGCAACCCGCTCCAGTATTCTTGCCTGGAGAATCCCATGGTTGGAGGAGCCTGGTAGGCTACAATCCATGGGGTCGCAAAGAGTCGGACACGACTGAGCGACTTCACTCACTCATTCACTCATGAAGGTAGTGGGGGGTGGGTAACCAAACAAGTGAGTATTGAAAAGAAGACAGCATAGATCTAGGAACTCAAACGTTTAGAGGTCTGATAGATATGGGGAAGCAATGAAAGAGACCAAAAAAGAGTGGCCAGTAAGGTAAGAAGTAAACCAAGAAAGAGGTAAAACAAACAGAAGCCAATCACAGAAAGTATTTCAAGAAAGTGAGATTGTGTCCTGTTAAATATAGTTTACACAAAAAAAGATTGAAATTTGACCATTGAACTTGCTATTGTGGAGGTCATTGACTCTGATAAGAACATTTTTCATGAAGCTATAAAGTTAGAAACTTGGATTGGGACAGCTTCAAGACAGAATGAAAAAAGGGGAATTGAGGACTGACTGATAATTACTATCAACAATTCTCTTAACAATTTGCTGCAGAGGAGCAGAGTAGCTAAAATGGCATGTGGGGTTCAGGAACTTAGTTTTAAGATGGGAAATACACACACACATACACACACACACACACACACACACACACACACACAAAGAAACATCTGTTCACTAAAGGGACACACTTAACACGAAGGAAAGAAAAATGTATTCTGTTGTGTTGTGCTTAAGAAGCTTTAAAAAAAAAATCCTGACAACACCAAGTGTTGGCAAGAATGTGGAGCAACAGGAACTCTGATTCATTACTGATGGGAGTATAAAGTGGTATAGACACTTTGAAAGATAGTTTGGCAGTTTCTTGCAAAACTAAACATAGTCTTACCATCTGATCCAGCAGTCATGCTCTGTGGTATTTACCCAAATGAGTTGAAAACTTATGTTCACACAAAAACCTGCACACAGATATTTATGAAAGTTTCACTTATAATTGACAAAACCTTGAAGCAATCAAGATGTCTCTAGGTAGGTGAATGGAAAAATAAACTGGTACATCCAGACAACAGAATTCAGTTCTAAAATGAAATAAGCTAACAAGTCACAAAAAGACATAGAGGAATCTTAAATACATATTGCTAAGTAAAAGCAAGCTGTCTGAAAAGGCTACTGATTGTACGGTTCCAACTATAAGATGTTTTGGAAAAAGGCAAAATAATGGATTCAGTAAAAAAGATCAGTGGTTGCCAGAGTTTAGGAGTGAGGGAGTGAAGAAAAGGTCAAGCACAGAAGAGTTTTAGGGCAGTGAAATTATTCTCTAGGATACTGTAATGATGGATAGATGTCATGAAATATTTGTTCAAACACATAGAATGTACAATGCCAACAGTGAACCGCAATGTAACTGGGATTACACATAATAATGATGCGGTAATGTAGGTTTAACAGTTATAAAAAGTGTACCAGTCTAGGTTGGGGGTGTTGATAGTGGGGGAAGTTGTTCATGTGGGGAACAGGAGTGTGTGGGGATTGTGTGTGTGTGTGTGCATGCTTAGTCACTCAGTTGTGTCTGACTCTTTGCAACACCATGGACTGCAGCCTGCCAAGCTCCTCTGTTCATGGAATTCTTCAGGCAAGAGTACTGGAGTGGGTTGCCATGCCCTCCTCCAGGGGATCTTTACAACCCAGGGATAAAACCCAGGTCTCCCACATTGCAGGCAGATTCTTTACCATCTGAGTCACCAGGGAACTCTCTTTCAAATATGCTGTTAACCTAAAACTGCTCTAAATATTAATATCCATTAAAGACACATATATCCCTTCCATGAAAGTATCCTTCTACTTGGCCTTCTATGTTATGTGCAAATTATTAAATATTATTTATCAAAGTTAAAGCATAGCTATTTCAGAAGTTCTCAAATGAAAGTAAGTGACCATAGAGAGGTAAAGGTATGGTATATAATATAATCACAAGCAGACAATTTTATGTGGATAAGGTTACATAGATAAAGTCTCAACACCCTCCACCCCGCTGCCTCCTTTTTTAGGCTATGTAAGTTGCTTGGATTCTTCCAGTTCCTTACACTGTTACTTATGTTTTGTTCACTGTGGCTAGATAATGGTATGCTCTTATAATTCCAGCCTCTTCCAGATTCACTTTTTTTAGCCCTTTTCCTTTCCTTCAAAAGATTGGAAGGGTTCAGAAGGCATTTTGAGTGGGAATCCAAACTTCACACTGTACTAACTTACAAGTGGCTCAAAAAACCTGTCTTTCCCCCATGGCTTTATTTATTTATTTATTTTCATTCAAAACAAAATTACCTTTCCCCTGACCACTGTATGAGTATTTTTCTATCGACTTTTTAAGTCACAAGAATGGTACAGGGTATGAAATGAGAAAAGCTTGTCTTGCTGACTTGAAAGGCAATGCGTAGCAAAAGTAACCTACCCCTTCAAGGAAACCAAATAGACCTACATTTGTTTTCTTTTAATCCAAGAAACAAAGAAGAAAGAAATTTCTCCTCAGAAAATGTCTTATATTTATTCTTTTTTAGATTTCCTCTCTACTTAAAGAGCAGAGGAAAAAAAGAAAGAGTAAAAAAGAAAGGCAATCGTCTAATGAGAATAAATGTGAGTTTTAAAAAAGATGATGATCAGGAAAAAAAATAATTAGTAAGGGCATCCAGGGGACATATAAAACAGCAAAGCTATAACAGATTACCATTAGCAGAGGATATAAAGGGAAGCACATTGAGAGATTAGAAGTGATTACAAAGTCGAAGCACATGGTTGGAAGAGTGGGCTCATACTTTTCAGGGACAGGAGAAAAAGCAGAATGTGTCAAGGTGAGGGCTGAGTTTCTTAATAGCTACTTTACCTCACTCATCGACAACAATTACAGGAGGAACAGGATGCTCAGGGCAATAAGAGTTAATGAGAAAAACATGTAACTGAGCAAAATTTGAATCCCACTTAGTTGAAAAAATATCTAAGTAACTTGGAAAGTATTCAAATTCGCAGAGTATAGGATATCTACTATAGAATACTAATTTTTGAAGAAGGTAAACCTAGCAATTAGAATCATTACAATACGTACTAGAACATTACAGTTCATTTTTACAAACTTTTTTTTCTCTTTAAATTATAAAACTCTTACAGGAGCCTTTTTAAAGTCTAGTAAAAAATAAAAAATTTTCTTAATTTTTCAACTTTGTTCAGATCTTTTCATTCCCTGAACAATTCCATGGTCTAATCCTTCAGTAACCATTATTGACAATTTAGAATACTTCTAGACTTTTTTTTCTTTTGAAGTCTTAGACACAGACCACAAACACACACACATATCAGATATAAATCTTCATTCATAAATTTAGGTGTAAAAGAAAAACAACTTATTTTCTGTAATTGGATAAAATTATATAAGGTGCCCCAGTTAGGAACCTAATCTGTATAGGTTTTAAATTCCACATCCCTTCATCTGGGGCTGTGTCATAGGTCTAGGGAACCTGCGTATTATCAAGGTATCAAGAGTGGACCTGACTGCTGTCATCTGAGTCAGCCTGTGTCCACAAAGTAGGCTTCATTTCACTGAGATCTTTCCCAGACAATCCCTCACTTTCATTTTCAAGTTCTCTCCACTTCTACCTGTTTTCTATGTCATATCCCTTCTGGTTTGGGGTACACATCTCACCTAAATAAATGCAATGATCTCAACCATTCTCCTTCTAACTTCCTTTTCCTTACAGTCTGTTTTACGCAATATTGAGGGTAATTGTTAAAGTAGGAGCCAAATCATGTGAATCCTCTGGTTAAATCCTTCCAAAAGATTCCTCCCCTCACCCTGAAAAGTGAAAGAAAGTGAAAGTGAAGTCTCTCAGTTGTGTCTGACTCTTTGCAACCCCATGGACTGTAGCCCACCAGGCTCCTCCATCCATGGGATTCTCCAGGCAGGAGTACTGGAGTGGGTTTCCATTTCCTTCTCCAGGGTATCTTCCCAACCCAGGGATAGAACCCGGGTCTCCTGCATTGTATGCAGACACTTTACTGTCTGAGCCACCAGGGAAATCCTCTTCACCCTGAGTGCAGCTTAATCTCTTGTGTGACCCACAAAGCCCTTGTGATCTGGTCTCTCTACCCTCTTGGCTCACCCTCTTCCACTCTCCACTCAATCACACTGCTCCAGACACACTAGTCTTCCTGGATCAGTGAACCCACCAGGTGAGCCTCCACCTTAAGGCCTTTATATAATCTCTTAATTTTTTCTGCTTATAATGCTCCTCACATAGATATTCCTAAAGCATTCATTCAAGAGTTACCTTTTTCGTGGAGGTGCTCCATAGCTGCTAGACCTAAAAATCTGTTCTGCAGCTAATTCTTCATACATCCCTTAAAAGTTCTTACTAATATAATGCATTTTATTTTCTACTGTGCTTACTATGTTTCCAACTCTACAATGTAAACTGTGAAGGCAAGTAATCTCATTCATTACTATATTCTAAGGCTTTAGTAATGTGCCTGAAATATGGAGGGCTTCCCAGGCTCAGTTCAGTTCAGTTCAGTTCAGTTCAGTTCAGTCACTCAGTTGTGTCCGACTGTCTGCGACACAATGAACTGCAGCACTACAGGCCTCCCTGTCAATCGCTCCCAGAGTTTACTCAGATTCATGCCCATTGAGTCGGTGATGACATCTAACCATCTCATCCTCTGTCATCCCCTTCTCCTGCCTTCAATCTTTCCCAGCATCAGGGTCTTTTCAAATGAGTCAGTTCTTCAAATCAGGTGGCCAAATTATTGGAGTTTCAACTTCAACATCAGTCCTTCCAATGAACACCCAGGACTGATCTCCTTTAGGATGGACTGATTGGATCTCCTTGCAGTCCAAGGGGCTCTCAAGAGTCTTCTCCAACACCACAATTCAAAAGCATCACTTCTTCGGCACTCAGCTTTCTTTATAGTCCAACTCTCACATCCATACACGACCACTGGAAAAACCATAGCTTTGACTAGATGGACCTTTGTTGGCAAAGTAATGTCTTTGATTTTTAATATGCTGTCTAGGTTGGTCATAACTTTTCTTCCAAGGAGCAAGTGTCTTTTAATTTCATGGCTGCAGTCACCCTCTGCAGTGATTTTGGAGCCAAAAAAAAATTATGTTTCTCACTGTTTCCACACCTATTTGCCATGAAGTGACGGGGCCAGAAGCTATGATCTTAGCTTTCTGAATGTTGAGTTTTAAGCCAACGTTTTCACTCTCCTTTTTCACTTTCATCAAGAGGCTCTTTAATTCTTCTTCACTTTCTGCCATAAGGATGGTGTCATCTGCATATCTGAGGTTATAGATATTTCTCTTGGCAGTCTTGGTTCCAGCTTGTGCTTCATCTAGCCCATTGTTTCTCATGATGTACTCTGTATATGAGTTAAATAAGCAGGGTGACAATATACAGCCTCGATGTACTCCTTTTCCTATTTGGAACCAGTCTGTTGTTCCATGTCCAGTTCTAACTGTTGCTTCCTGACCTACAAACAGATTTCTCAGGAGGCTGCTAAGGTGGTCTGGTATTCCCATCTCTTAAAGAATTTCCCACAATTTGTAGTGATCTACACAGTCAAAGATTTTGACATAGTCAATAAAACAGAAGTAGATGTTTTTCTGGAACTCTTTTGCTTTTTCAATGATCCAACAGATGTTTGCAATTTGATCTCTGGTTCCTCTGCCTTTTCTAAATCCAGCTTGAACATCTGGTAGTTCATGATTCATGTACTGTTGAAGCCTGACTTGGAAAATTTTGAGCATTACTTTACTAGCATGTGAGATGAGTACAATTGTGCAGTAGTTTTAGCATTCTTTGGTATTGCCTTTCTTTGGGATAGGAATGAAAACTGACATTTTCCAGTCCTGTGGCCACTGCTGAGCTTTCCAAATTTGCTTTCCAGGTGGCTCAGTTTGAAGAATCTGCCAGCTTATGCAGGAGATGCAAGAGACTCAAATCGGGAAGATGCCCTGGAGAAGGAAATGGCAACCCACTCCAGTTTTCTTGCCTGGAAAAATCTCATGGATAGAGGAGCCTGGTGGGCTATAGTCCATGGGGTTGCAAACAGTTGGACATAACTGAGCAACTGAGCATGCACTGGCTTATGGAAGGCCTTCAGTAATGCCTTTTAAAAGAACAAATGAATGATAGGAAACTTATTACTGCTCTTATCCTATGGTGTGATTCTAGAAAATGCTCTAAAGTTGTCTCAGACTTGTTTTGTTTGTTTCACTATATAATTATTTTCATTACTGTGGTATTTACACTTACTGTATAAGTATTTTCATTACTTTCATACTCTATTGAGTAGAAGTCAGTTAAGATCTTGTTTTTAGGGGGAACTTCCCTGGAAATGACTAAAGATCATTTCTATCCTAAGACTCACTAAACATGTCTGATAATTACATCATTGTGAAAAAGATGCAACCAGAGAGCACTCTTTCAGGAGACTTCTACCATTCAAATTCCCCTAACTTTCAATGCTTTCCCAATTCCTGGAATATTTTCAGAGAAGGGGAATGGTGAAAGTCTGAGTTCTTTTGGTCATGAGAGTGTAGGACTCAGGCTTTTCAAATTCAAAAGCCAAGATTGACTCATTTACTCAGAAAAACTTTGTTATGTGGAGCATTTTGAATGAATGAAGAAGCATAAGTTCCTGGCCACTATTAAGGGAAGAATCAAACAAGATTGACTGATATGGCACAAAATGACAGAAACAACAAAACCTACCAGATAATATATCAAAGCATTATTATATTTATATAGTTAGGTCTGACTATATAATATTTTAATGTGACTGAAATTAAACCAATCCTCACTTGTTTTTTTTCCCTCACTAACAATGTACCTTGAAAAGTGTTCTTTAATAGAATCAAAGAACTTTGCTTACTCTTTTGAAAAGTACCATGGCACTTAGTCCTGGAGAAGGGCATGGCAACCCATTCAGTATTCTTGCTGGAGAATCCCATGGACAGAAGAACCTGGTGGGCTGCAGTCAATGGGGTTACAGAGAGTCAGACACAACTGAAGTGACTTAGCATGCATGCATGGTACTTAGTATAATTGTACTAAATTTTTATTATAGCTGCAACATGAAAAAAAAAAAAGTGACACAAATGAATGATGATAATTTGAGAAGGCTTAATAAAGGGTCTATTTGCAAGTCTAGCTGAAGTGTAAGGAAACCAGAAAAGCAACACAGAAATCTGAAGGGGAGAGGTGGCAGTTCCTGAAACTCAGGGAACCTGAACTGAGGAATGACCCTGGGAACATACAATTTGAATTCACTCTCCTTCATTTCTTGGATCCCCAATCAGGATCCCCTTTGATCAAGTTCAATAAAAAGCCAAAGTGCAAGGAAGCTCATTGATTTAATCTATGCTGACCAGCCTCCTAGTGGAGAGAGAAAAATAAAGGAGAAAAAGCAGATTATGATATATCCTTCCAGAATAATTGCAATGAAACATACCATACACATATACACCTTCACACTTATATCTACACCATGATATTTTTGTATCTATAAATCTATTTCAGGATAAATAGACTTTCTCTTCCAATATCAACCTAAATGCAGCTGTACCATGAAATAGTCAACATAATTCATTCTTTGTAGATGTTTTAGATTGTTTCCAGTCAATTGTTATTAACAAAAATGCTGCAATGCTTGTATATACATTTTCCACTCTTGTGAAAATCTATAGACTAAATTACAAGACCCAGGATTGAACACATGTCTCTTATATCAGCTGCACTGGCAGGTGGGTTCTTTACCACCAGTGCCACCTGTGAAGCCCATATGCAGCTCTAAGCTGACATTTATTTAATCAAAACTCATATCAATAAAGAGAAAACTGCTAGGACTCAAGAAGCATTCCTTGACCCTTCTGCAATCCCCATAAAGGCTAACTGCCATCTCCATTTTTGTGATAGCTATTTCTTTACAGTTACTGATGATTGCATTTATATGTTTTAAATTCATATAAATGTAGTCATAGTTTTGTTGTCTTTTTAAATTTTCCATTTTACTCAACTTGTTACTCAACTTGTGGGTGAGAATCTTCCATGTTGTACATTTAGCTATGACTCAGTCATTTTTGTTGTATAGCATTTTCTGTGCCATAATTGATTTAGTCATCCTACTGTTGGTGGATATGTGGGCTTTTTACAGTTTTCTTTTTTCTGTTCTAAAACATGTTAATATGAATAATATTGCATATGTATCCAAAAGAACAGGGACCAAATTTTTTTTCCGAGTCATTTCTCTGGGAGAAGTGTGCAGATTTTCAATTGATTACATACTGACAAACCATTTTTCTAAGACTTCTATAATTTACGCTCTTTCCATCAATGTTGAAGTATTTCTATTGCTCTGTTCTCACTGATATTTGATGGTGTTAGGTGTTGGCTTGTTCAGAGTTTAGCTAATTTTACTCCATAACATTGCTGCTCTGAAATCCTTTCTGTGTGGAAGTTAGCTTCCTCCCTAAATGAAAGCTACCCACAGAAGTGGCCAGGTGCTGCTCTGTGCTGCAGAAGTCCAACATGCCAAGGCACTCGTTCCATGCCCTCAGGGTCCGGGAGCCAGCCTCAATGATCCTGCCATCACTATACTAGTGGAGGCCATTCCCAATCCCAGTGAGGTCAACTGGGACACCCTGGAGAGGGACATGGCCACTTACAAGTCCAGCCACTGGGGAAATCCACTGCAGATCCTTCCAGTGACAATTATTAAAGTCAAATCATTGGGCGATAATAGACAATTAGAAACTGAAACTTAAAACCTTATGAGTTTCGAGAGTTGAGATATTTTTAAAGATTTTATGGAGCAGAAGGGAGAAAAAGGTGTTGACTGGCTGTTGAGAGTGTTTAATACTGACTCTGAGCTACTACTCACTGCCACAAGAATAAGATAAGTTGCCAGCACTTCCAAGGACCCCCAAAGGGTTCAAATGGATGTTAAAATGGATGTTTAAAGACCTCCAAAACATTACCCTAGGGATTGGCAGCTTCCTAGAGCTTATCCCACCTTCTAAGGACAATTACACATTTACCACCCTGGAGGTTCAATGAGTCGAAAGTAATAACCAGATATTTCTGGCTCTTTTGGACAAAAGAGGCCAAGTCATGGTACTTTCAGATAATGTCACTGAGGTCCCCCAGAGGAACCTCATACAGCTCACAAGGTAAAGCAGGTAAAAACTTAAAGGAAGTGCAAATGAAGCCACATATGTCTATTGGTATCATATTTCTAAAGCATATCTGTTATGAGTCAGTAAAGTCTGTATAATCATGCTCTCTAAGCTCTTTGGTAAGGATTTGCCCCCTTGGGCTCTCTATTATTGCTCTCAGGTTGCAACTGTGTGGAAGATGGTGAGACCAGCAAAAAATCAAGATGGTAGAGGGATCATTTATCTGGTGAGCAGATGTGAATGGCGTCCTCTAATGCCAAAGGAGTAGGGGTTCGCAGTCAGGATTAATGGGAGAATCTTTGGAGAAGACCACTAGTTGGTGTGTGGGGGTTGGAGAACTGAGGACCAGTGAATTAAGCAGTCCTACTGCCTGGGGTAAAACTTCTGCTCATTTAGGGGACCATCTACTGCTTCAAAGCTTGAGGAATGTGTCTTTGAGTAAGCCATTGTGCCTCTCTATAAATCCAACTGCTTGAGGCAAGTAAACCAGATAGAAATTACACAGGATTCTATGTTCTAGAGCCCAAGATTGACTTGTTTGGGAGGTGAAATTGGTACTTTGATTTGAGTCTATAATGGCTGGTGGGCCAAAGGGGAGAAGGACATACCTGGTTAAGAGAAAGATTACATGATGGCCAACAGCATTACTGGAAGGAGCTACCAGCAGGAAATAGGAAACGTATGATGGTGGTTGTATACCTATCAGCTCCAGCAGAGGATGGCAGTGGCTGCGGAAACCATCGCTAATGGTTTCACGCTTGCCATCGCTAATAAAGTCTGTCTCCCTGGGGCACATGTCCCATATCCCCACCAGGGAGCCTTCCAGAATTTTGTTGAGGCACAGAGGAGGCAGTTATTTACTACCTCCTTTTAGTAAAGCTGGGATGAGGGGGTGCTGCATCTCTGTGCCCAGTCAGTGAGTGCTGTCCCTTCCCACAGGACCTGATGTAACCTGGGCCGACTCTGCTAGTGGGTACGGCAGATACCCGGATTGCCATCTCCACAGCTTACTCGTAATCCCTACTGTACACCATAACCCTGCCTCACACTCTGCAGTCGCTGATTTGTTCCCATGGCTCTTACCATCTGCCAGGGAGAAATGACTGAGTGGTACTCAAACAGTAGAGTCTTCTCATCAGAGGCATCATCATTATTGCTTTGATAAAATGTGCTTTAAATTGGCTTCGAAAAACAATGCCTGTGCCCTTTAACATACTGCTACACCGGTGATTGTTATTCTTGACACTAAGTCATCACAGGATGAACTGTTAAAGAGTTTAGCTAAACAATTCCCCTTTGTGTGGCCAGGAAGCCTACAGGGTTCTTGAGCTTACAGTAGCCCCTGCACTGAGCACCTACCCTAGAAAACAGCCTGCAGAATCATAAGTAAATATACATTCCTGATATGACACCATCGCCCGCCCCAATCACCCTTGTGGTAAGCTCTATCCCCTACCTCCCAGGCCTTTTCTTTGTGCACCCCTCAGCTAGAAACCCTGTGAAGCTTATCAAAATCTCACTCCATCTGGCTTGAATTCACCAGAATGGCCTTAGCCAGGAGCCCCGAAGTGCTCTCACAGACCCTAGTGAAGGCCTGTGCCCCAGGTCCTGTCTCTCTCTTTATACTCTGCCTTGACCTCACCATGTGGCCCCTTGAGTTGTGTGGCTATACATGCCATCTTCATAAATGTGAAATAAATTCTATTGTGACTTTAATTGGCATTTCCTGGATTTCTAATAAGATTGAGTACTTACCTTTTCACATGTTTATGAAGGATTTGAATCTCTTCTGTATATATCTACTAGAATATTTTGCTGAATTTTTCAACAAGTTGTCTTTTTTCACAGACTTGTAGATGCTAGTCTTGCATGTGTCTCAAATATTTTCTAATTGTAGCTTGCCTTTTATCTCTCAATATGTATATAAAAAGTCATAATTTGGGACTTTTGCATGTTCACTTTTTAAATTAAACATATGAAGGCAGTGGTCATTAAGATATTATTCCATATTATTTTCTAAAAGTTAACTAGTTTTGACTTTCATATTAGGACTATAATTTACCTGGTCTTGGTTTTTTTATGTATGGTAGATGCAAGATTTCAATCTTATTATTTTGCATACAGGTACTCATTTTTGTCAGCAGTATTAATTGGAGTCCCCTCTTTCCTATTGATCTTGCAATTCATTGTCATAAATGAAGTTTCCATACATGTATAAGAGAGTTTTATAGTCGATATTTAATTTCATGGACCTAGTTCCAAATAATTAGAGAAGGAAATGGCAACCCACTCCAGTGTTCCTGCCTGGAGAATCCCAGGGACAGGAGTGCCTGGTGGACTGCTGTCTATGGGGTTGCACAGAGTCAGATACACCTGAAGCGACTTAGCAGCAGCAGCAGTTCAAAATATTATACTGTCTTCATAACTATAGTTCATGTTATGCCCTGTCTTTATACATGTTAAGATATCCTTCATTTTTTCCTATTTCTTCAACAGTATCTTAGCCTTTGAATATCTGCATATATTTTAGAAATGCAAATAGGAACTTGGGGAAAGCTGATATCTACAATATTTAATGTTTCAGTCTATGGTTATGGTATACATATTCATTGATTTAGCTTTTCTTAAATTTCATTCAATAAAATTTTATGATTTTATAACATTCTAAGAATGATGTAGTAACTTAAGAAGTCCAATGTCCTCACTGAGAACAATTTAAAAAATGGTTGAAATAAGTTAAAAAATTTTTGAAGACATCAGGTGCTACCAAGAAACCTAGGATTAAGGGAACAAATTTTAAAAAGAACTGTGAATTTGAGTTGAGCCAACATTTTATGAGAAATCCAGAAAGACAGCTAATAAAAATAACGAAGAAATGAGAAGTAGACAGTAAGGCTCGTGCAACCAGAGTGGTGTGCAGACACAAGACATGACAAGTTGGAAACTTGATTCCAGTTATTGTGAAAATTTACCTTAATACATTTATTATATTCTGAAGCTTAGAATACAAGGTGGATAAAATGCTCAGCCAAACACCTCTGAAACTCATAGTGGTATAATGAGGGTTTTTTTTTTGCATGCTTACAGGTAATGACAAATATTAAAGTCCTTCAGAACTTAAAAAATTAGTCTTCCACTGGTTTCTGGCCTTTACAAATCAAATGAAGACTTTTCCTTTATTTGAATCATTGTCTCCCTGTGTAAAATGTGTCATTTTTCTCTGGATGCTTTCAAGTGTATTCTTTATTATTGATGATCAGTAGATTGATATGATATATACCTAAGCAATATTTGAGTTTTGTACTGACTCTGGATTTTATAGTAATTTTCAATAAGCATTATATTTTTATCTTCAGTTCAGTTAGTTCAGATCAGTCCCTCAGTGTCTGACTCTTTGTGACCCCCATTGCCAGGCATCCCTGTCCATCACCAACTCCTGAAGCTTGCTCAAACTCATGTCTATTGAGTTGGTGATGGCATCCAAACATCTCATCCTCTGTCGTCCCCTTCTCCTCCTGCCTTAAGTATTTCCCAGCATCAAGGTCTTTTCCAAGGAATCAGTTCTTTGCGTCAGGTGGCCAATGTATTGGAGCTTCAGCATCAGTCCTTCCAATGATTATTCAGGACTGATTTCCTTTACGATTGACTGGTTGGATCTCCTTGCAGTCCAAGGGACTCTCAAGAGTCTTTTCCAACACCACAGTTCAAAAGCATCAATTCTTCAGCACTCAGCTTTCTTTATAGTCCAACTCTTACATCCATACTTGACTACTGGAAAAACCATAGCTTTGACTAGATGGACCTTTGTCTGCAAAGTAATGTCTCTGTTTTTTAATGTGCTTTCTAGGTTGGTCATAGCTTTTCTTCCAGGGAGCAAGCGTCTTTTAAAATCATGGCTGCAATCACCATCTGCAGTGATTTTGGAGCCCCCCAAAATAAAGTCTGTCACTGTTTCCACTGTTTCCCCATCTACTTGCCAAGAAGTGATGGGACCAGAAGCCATTATCTTAGTTTTCTGAATGCTGAGTTTTAAGCCAGCTTTTTCACTCTCCTCTTTCACCTTCATCAAGAGGTTCTTTAGTTCTTCTTCACTTTCTGCCATAAGGGTGGTGTCATCTGCATATCTGAGGTTATTGATATTTTTCCTGGCAATCTTGATTCAAGCTTGTGCTTCATCTGGCCCAGCATTTCGCATGATATATTCTGCATATAAGTTAAATAAGCAGGGTGACAACATACAGCCTTGACATACTCCTTTGCCAATTTTGAACCAGTCCATTGTTCCTTGTCCAGTTCTAATTTGCTTCTTGACCTGCATACAGGTTTCTCAGGAGGCAGGTAAGGTGGTCTGGTATTCCTGTTTCTTTAAGAATGTTCCACAGTTTGTTGTGATCCACACAATCAAAGGCTTTGGCATAGTCAATAAAGCAGAAGTAGATGTTTTTCTGGAACTCTCTTGCTTTTTCAATGATCCAGCGAATGTTGTCAATTTGATCTCTGGTTCCTCTGCCTTTTCTAAATCCAGCCTAAACATCTGGAAGCTTTCAGTTCACATTCTGTTGAAGCCTAGCTTGGAGAATTTTGAGCATTGCTTTGCTAGTGTTTGAGATGAGTGCAATTGTGAGGCAGTTTGAACATTCTTTGGAATTGCCTTTCTTTGGGATTGGAATGAAAACTGACCTTTTCCAGTTCTGGGGCCACTGCTGAGTTTTCCAAATTTTCTGGCATATTGATACAGCACTTTAACAGCATCATCTGTTAGGATTTAAAATAGGTCGGCTGGAATTCCATCACCTCTATTAACTTTGTTCGTAGTGATGCTTCCTAAGGCCCACTTGACTTCGCATTCCAGGATGTCTGGTTCTAGGTGAGTGATCACACCATTGTGGCTATCTGGGTCATTAAGGTCTTAGCAGGCAATTAATTTGTCTATGCTTTTTTTTTTTTTTTTAGTTTGAAGATTTTATTAATATAATTTAAATTCAACATCATGACATAAATGGCTCAGAAAACCACATTTTATTCCTTTTCATTTGTTTGTTTGTTTGTTTATTTTTTATTTTTTCCCCATCCCAATCCCCCTTCCCACCTCCCTCTCCATCCCATCCCTCTGGGTCTTCCCAGTGCACCAGTCCTGAGCACTTGTCTTATGCATCCAACCTGGACTGGTGATCTGTTTCACCCTTGATAGTATACCTGTTTCAATGCTATTCTCTCTGAACATCCCACCCTCGCCTTCTCCGAAAGAGTCTAAAAGTCTGTTCTATACATCTGTGTCTCTTTTTCTGTTTTACATATAAGGTTATCATTACCATATTTTTGAATTCCATATATATGCGTTAGTATACTGTATTGGTCTTTATCTTTCTGGCTTACTTCACTCTGTATAATGGGCTCCAGTTTCATCCATCTCATTAGAACTGATTCAAATGAATTCTTTTTAATGGCTGAGTAATATTCCATAGTGTATATGTACCACAGCTTCCTTATCCATTCGTCTGCTAATGGACATCTAGGTTGCTTCCATGTCCTGGCTATTATAAACAGTGCTGTGATGAACATTGGGGTGCATGTGTCGCTTTCAGATCTGGTTTCCTCGGTGTGTATGCCCAGAAGTGGGATTGCTGGGTCATATGGCAGTTCTATTTCCGTTTTTTTAAGGAATCTCCACACTGTTATCCATAGTGGCTGTGCTAGTTTGCATTCCCATCAACAGTGTAAGAGGGTTCCCTTTTCTCCACACCCTCTCCAGCATTTATTGCTTGTAGACTTTTGGATAGCAGCCATCCTGACTGGCGTGAAATGGTACCTCATTGTGGTTTTGATTTGCATTTCTCTGATAACGAGTGATGTTGAGCATCTTTTCATGTGTTTGTTAGCCATCTGTATGTCTTCTTTGGAGAAATGTCTGTTTAGTTCTTTGGCCCACTTTTTGATTGGGTCATTTATTTTTCTGGAGTTGAGCTGCAGGAGTTGCTTGTATATTTTTTAGATTAATCCTTTGTCTGTTTCTTCATTTGCTATTATTTTCTCCCATTCTGAAGGTTGTCTTTTCACCTTGCTTATAGTTTCCTTTGTTGTGCAAAAGCTTTTAAGTTTCATTAGGTTCCATTTGTTTATTTTTGCTTTTATTTCCAATATTCTGGGAGGTGGGTCATAGAGGATCCTGCTGTGATTCATGTCGGAGAGTGTTTTGCCTATGTTCTCCTCTAGGAGTTTTATAGCTTCTGGTCTTACATTTAGATCTTTAATCCATTTTGCGTTTATTTTTGTGTATGGTGTTAGAACGTGTTCTAGTTTCATTTTTTTACAAGTGGTTGACCAGTTTTCCCAGCACCACTTGTTAAAGAGGTTGTCTTTTTTCCATTGTATATCCTTGCCTCCTTTGTCGAAGATAAGGTGTCTGTAGGTACGTAGATTTATCTCTGGGCTTTCTATTTTGTTCCATTGATCTCTATTTCTGTCTTTGTGCCAGTACCATACTGTCTTGATGACTGTGGCATTGTAGTAGAGCCTGAAGTCAGGCAGGTTGATTCCTCCAGTTCCATTCTTCTTTCTCAAGATTGCTTTGACTCTTCGAGGTTTTTTGTATTTCCATACAAATTGTGAAATTATTTGTTCTAGTTCTGTGAAGAATACCGTTGGTAGCTTGATAGGGATTGCATTGAATCTGTAGATTGCTTTGTGTTGTATACTCATTTTAACAATATTGATTCTTCCAATCAAATAACACGATGTATTTCTCCATCTATTTTTGTCCTCTTTGATTTCTTTCATCAGTGTTTTATAGTTTTCTATGTATAGGTCTTTTGTTTCTTTAGGTAGATATACTCCTAAGTATTTTATTAGTTTTGTTGCAATGATGAATGTTATTGTTTCCTTAATTTCTCTTTCTTTTTTCTCATTGTTAGTGTATAGGAATGCAAGGGATTTCTGTGTGTTAATTTTATATCCTGCAACTTTACTATAATCATTGATTAGCTCTAGTAATTTTCTGGTAGAGCCTTTAGGGTTTTCTATGTAAAGGATCATGTCATCTGCAAACAGTGAGAATTTCACTTCTTCTTTTCCTATTAATTTGTCTATGCTTGAACTTCATGTTCTGTCATACTTCTCAGTGGTTCATATGTCTGTTAAGAATGCTTTCATTCTGCCCCACTCTGTTTCAAGAGTCAGTCTGAGACATGAACATTGCTTATACACAGAATTAGAACTTCTCTTTTTGGCTTTCTCCTTTCCCTATGTTTACCCACAATCTGACATTTTTCCATAGATCTTCCACCCAGAAATAAATTGACTTTTCTGCTTCCCTCTGTCTTCCCCACAATTGCAGGGCCACAGAAATAAATAACTTATGATGTACTTCTCACTCCATTTTCAACACTTTTCCAAAGTCTGAATGCTTTGATCACTTTCCACAGCCCTTCAGTAATTGAATTATTGTTTTGCCAGAGTTGCTATTGTTATCTATGGAAGGGTCAACTTTTTTTTTTTTTTTTAGCAGATTATCATCCTAGGACAAAAACAGGACTATCTTTCTCAACTTGTACCATGGTTTCTATTTATCTGTTGGACTTCCTCATCAATTCAGACACATCGTCCAATTTTCCACAAGATCCTTTAACATATACACCTTAGTTAGTTCATAGTTCAGTTGCTCAGTCATGTCCGACTCTTTGCGACCCCATGAATCACAGCATGCCAGGGCTCCCTGTCCATCACAAACTCCAGGAGTTTACTCAAACTCATAGGGTCGGTGATGCCATCCAGCCATCTCATCCTCTGTCGTCTCCTTCTCCTCCTGCCCTCAATCATCTTCCAGCATCAGGGTCTTTACAAATGAGTCGACTCTTCGCATGAGGTGGCCAAAGTATTGGAGTTTCAGCTTCAGCATCAGTCCTTCCAATGAACACCCATGGCTTATCTCCTTCAGAATGGACTGGCTGGATCTCCTTGCAGTCCAAGGGACTCTCAAGAGTCTTTTCCAACACCATAGCTCAAAAGCATCAATTTTTTGGTGCTCAGCTTTCTTCACAGTCCAACTCTCACATCCATACATGACCACTGGAAAAACCATAGCCTTGACCAGACAGACCTTTGTTGGCAAAGTAATGTCTCTGCTTTTTAATATGCTATCTAGGTTGGTCATAACTTTGATTCCAAGGAGTAATCATCTTTTAATTTCATGGCTGCAATCACCATCTGCAGTGATTTTGGAGCCCCCCAAAATAAAATATGACACTGTTTCCACTGTCTCCCCATCTATTTCCCATGAGGTGATGGGACCAGATGTCATGATCTTAGTTTTCTGAATGTTGAGCTTTAAGCCAACTTTTTCACTCTTCTCTTTCACTTTCATCAAGAGGTTTTTTTAGTTCCTCTTCACTTCCTGCAATAAGGGTGGTATCATCTGCATATCTGAAGTTATTGATATTTCTCCCGGCAATCTTGGTTCCAGCTTGTGCTTCATCCAGTCCAGTATTTCTCATGATGTACTCTGCATATAAGTTAAATAAGCAGGGTGACAATATACACCCTTGATGTACTCTTTTTCCTATTTGGAACCAGTCTGTTGTTCCATGACCAGTTCTAACTGTTGCTTCCTGACCTGCATACAGATATCTCAAAAGGCAGGTCAGGTGGTCTTGTATTCCCATCTCCTTCAGAATTTTCCATAGTTTACTGCGATCCACACAGTCAAAGGCTTTGGCATAGTCAATAAAGCAGAAATAGATGTTTTTCTGGAACTCTCTTGCTTTTTTGATGACCCAGCAGATGTTGGCAATTTGATCTCTGGTTCCTCTGCCTTTTCTAAATTCAGCTTGAACATCTGGAAGTTCTTGGTTCACGTATTGCTGAAGCCTGGCTTGGAGAATTTTGAGCATTACCTTACCAGCGTGTGAGATGAGTGCAATTGTGTGGTAGTTTGAGCTTTCTTTGGGATTGCCTTTCTTTGGGATTGGAATGAAAACTGACCTTTGCCAGTCCTGTGGCCACTGCTGAGTTTTCCAAATTTGCTGGCATATTGAGTGCAGCACTTTCACAGCATCATCTGTCAAGGTTTGAAATAGCTCAACTGTAATTCCATCACCTCCACTAGCTTTGTTCGTAGTGATGCTTTCTAAGGCTCACTTGACTTCACATTCCAGGATGTCTGGCTCTAGGTGAGTGATCACACCATTGTGATTATCTGGGTCGTGAAGATCTTTTTTGTACAGGTCTTCTGTGTATTCTTGCCACCTCTTCTTAATATCTTTTGCTTCTGTTAGGTCCCTACCATTTCTGTCCTTTATTGAACCCATTTTTGCATGAAATGTTCCCTTGGTATCTCTAATTTTCTTGAAGAGATCTCTAGTCTTTCCCATTCTATTGTTTTCCTCTATTTCTTTGCATTGATCGATGAGGAAGGCTTTCTTATCTCTCCTGACTGTTCCTTGGAACCCTGCATTCAAATGGGAATATCTTTCCTTTTTTCCTTTGCTTTTTCCTTCTCTTCATTTCACAGCTATTTGTAAGGCCTCCTTAGACAACCTAAAGTGTTAGTCGCTTAGTCACGTCCGACTCTTTGTGACCCCATGGACTGTAACCTGCCAGGCTTTTCTGTCCATGGAATTCTCCAGGCAAGCCACTGGAGTGGATTGCCATTCCCTTCTCCAGGGGATCTTCCTGACCCAGGGATCAAATCCAGGTCTCCTGCATTGCAGGCAGATTCTTTACCATCTGAGCCACCAGGGAAGCCCTAGTCATAGTAAAAGCTTTGTCAATTTATCTCAATGCCTGCAGATCTCTGGGTCTCTTTCTATTAACTCTTTCCTCTCTGTTATTTATATGTCATATATTCTTTCTTTTTTTGCATGCACAGTAACTCGATATTATGTATTATATTGTATTAACTTGATATTATATTCTATTAACTTGATGTTATATATATAATGGTATATTATATATATTATGTATATAATATTATTGTATTATAACTTGATATTATGGTGGGAAGTATCTTTTTAAAAATCACTGAAGAAAATAATATACACTCCAAACAACGACATGCCGTGTTCCTGATAGGCAAGTACTGAAGGCCAAGCCAGTCCAAGCTGCTGTTGAGCTGGGTCTGAGCTCTATTACGTCTGCAGTTAGACTCACTTCACCACATGCTTCAAATATTTTGAGGGTAGGATCAGGGTTTTATTTTCAGTAGAGCTTTGAGCCTCAGCACTTATGAGACTTTACATATCTCTTTATAATTGACAGCTCAGCAGCTAACTTTCAAACTTGTAGCAGACCTTTCTCTACATTACAGCCTATCCATTAGCTTTCTTTCTTTTTCTTTTTTCCTCTACCATGGAGTTATCTTTGTTCCTTAGACTTTCTCTGGGCTTTTTTGTTTGTTTATTTTTTTTAGGAGAACTGTCTTCACCCTGCTGCCCTGCTCCGAGCCTTTGTTGGGCCATTTTTATGTCCTTGGTGAGGTCTTGGTGGCCTCAGAGGAATTGCTCTCAACACTCCTGATCAGTTCCTAGCCTTCCAAGGTACGCTATGTTTTACTCAGTCCTGTGTGCCCAGAGAGACTTCCTTCATCTCCTGACCTGTCCTGTGTACAGACATGGGGAAATACACTGAAGGGAAGGAATTTATTTCAGCTCTCTCACCTTTTTGCAGGCTTAAATCCACTAAACTCTGTTCATCCAGTGAAGGCCTGTGGGAAGCTGTGGATGCAGACATCATTACTTGGGCTCCTCTAGAGGCTAATCCCTGAAGACAGGCTACATGTTGACATTAAGCTCTGGACACAGGGCTAAAAGGGTGGCTGGTTTTTCCTTGGGTTTCCCTGGTGACTCAGTCTGTAAAGAATCTGCCTACAATGTAGGAAACCTGGGTTTGATCTCTGAGTCGGGGAAATCTCCTGGAGAAGGAAATGGCAACTCACTCCAGTGTTTTTGCCTGGGAAATCTCTTCCTTACACCATTTTAAGGTAATCCTTCCTATATCTGCCTGAAAGCAATTATGGGTATCTTTTTCTCTAGGAAAGACAACTTTCTACATCTTCAGGAAGGTAGTTATTTTAGACTCTGCTTATTCTGCTCAGTAATGGTTAAATAAAACAAAAAGCTAAATGATTTTTGTCTTCAGTTTGTTCTCATTGTTAGGATGAGAACAAGTGGAACAACAGTTCCATTTGATTTTTTAAAAATTATAATTGAGAGCAGAATTGTGTCCATGGTTTTTTTTTTCTTATATAGTTGTTTTGCCTAGTTTTATTAGAATATATAAAGAGATTAAAAATCTAGTCTTGTACCACCACCATCTTCCCTAAATTCCTGCTTGTTTTGTGTACTTAATTAATTATGTGCTGGAAAAAAACCTGTTGTTTCTCATATTTATTACAAAGATTTGAACAAGCATCAAGCTGAGTTGAAAAGAACATGAATGGTTAGACTCCTAACATTACATGTGGAAAATTGATTTCTTAATTTTTATATTTAATGTTATAGAGATTTTAGAGAAATTATATTCTATCTTAATTTGAATGTATCTCAGTGGTAGATAATCTGTGTGCAATGCAGGAAACACAGGAGATGTGGGTTTGATCCCTGGGTGGGGAAGATGCCCTGGAGGAGGAAATGGCAACCTACTCTAGTATACTTGCCTGGAAAATCCCATGGATAAAGGGGTCTCATTGGCTACAGCCCATGGATGGGTTTGAAAAGAGTTGGATACAACTGACTTGACTAAGCACTCACTCCATCATTTCCATTTAGATCTAATTTAAATAATTTATGATATGTATTTCAATCCTTTTATATTGAAGAGAACATTTAAAAACATGACAAATCAAAACATGCAAAGAGAAAAGAAAATTAAAGAAGATAAATAAACTAAAGCTAGAAGTAACCCAAATATAAAACAAATATAATATAAAAGCAATATCAATATATATGATATACATATAATATGTATAATGCATATATAATTTAAAAGCTAGAAGCACATTTTAAAAAAATAAAAAACCCACAAAATACTTTATTCATAAAATTATATTAGATTTATAGCAATATCTAATATTGCTTAATTGTTCTAAGATTTCTGCCTTTCATTATTTTGATATCTTTTTTATACATTAAGAAATAGTCAGCAGAAAGGGACAGATTGGGAGAGTAGGCGTTTAAATGATGTCTCAGAGGACTTTCCTGGTAGTCCATCGTAATGACTTTACTTTCCAATGCAGGGAATGTAGGGTCGATCCCTAGTTGAAGAGCTAAGATCCCACATGCCTCACGTCCAAAACAGAAGCAATGTTGTACAAGTTCAATAAAGACTTCATAAGTGCTCCACATTAAAAAAATCTTATAGAAAGTAAAAAGCAAATGATATCAGTTACCAATCTATTTTCTCTTAACTCCAGATCCACATTTAATTGTCTGCCAGTGATATTGGAATAGTTCTCCCTTACCAGCTAGCATGATGTTAAGCTTCATCATTAGTGGGCACTCTGATGTGTGATATTCTTGGCAGGCTTCCCCACCTCCCTGTGGGTAGCTTCCTCTGTCACTGAGAGGGTGGATCCCCAGTAAGCTTCACTCCTAAATGGTATCGCCCCATGGATGGTTGCTTGGCACCTGGCTTAACAATGAGTTCTGAAGTGTGACACTTCCCCATGGGTAGCTTTCCAGCAAGTACTGAAGATGTAGCACTTCACTAACTTCTCCACCTTCCAGGAGGTCACAGCTCTACCCTCTACAAGGAGGTCTGATTCTCAGCTCTGGGGTCCTACCACTTTCAGATGTGTTCCTTATTTAGGTGCTATGCATCAGTGCTGGGGCTAGTGGCTTCTTCATAGAGCCGCTGTCCCTGTATTCTGTAGAATATGTTTTGTAGCTAATCCAAAACTCGTCTCTTGTTTTAAATTAAGGCATAATTTCTGTCTCCTAATAGGACCCTGAGTAATTCAGATGGCAGCACCACCAGTGAAGTGGGACAAGCTCTAAGGAGAGGGTTGTCCATTCTGGTTTACAGAACTCATAAGGAAGAAGGATATGTTAATAAGCAACATGATTAGAAAAACCTAGGATGGTGAATTTAAGAAGTTATAAGAATTGAGAAATAAAGCAAACTTAACCTGTAAATGGAGATTCTAAAAGTTTATATTCAGAGACACAAGGCAACTTCAGAGAAGTTTTTTTATTGGAGATTAGGAGTCAAATAACTGGATTAAATACAGAGCCATTCTGTACCACTGAGAATAGGCAGTGCTCCCATTCTTCACATGACTGGAGATTAAGGCAAGTTATCAAGAAACACTGAAGCACAAGGGAAAATTTCCAGCCAGAACTGCTATATTACCAGCAATATTTGGTTTCTATTTATACATTTGTATATTTTTCTGTATTTTACATCTTTGGCAGCCAAAGATGGAGAAGCTCTATACAGTCAGCAAAAACAAGACCAGGAGCTGACTATGGATCAGATCATGAAATCCTTATTACCAAATTCAGACTTAAATTGAAGAAAGTGGGGAAAACCACTAGACCATTCAGGTATGACCTAAATCAAATCCCTAATGATTATACAGTGGAAGTGAGAAATAGGCTTAAGGGATGAGATCTGATAGAGTGCCTGATTAACTATGGATGGAGGCTTGTGACACTGTACAGGAGACAGGGATCAAGACCATTCCCAAGAAAAAGAAATGTAAAAAAGCAAAATGGCAGTCTGAGGAGGCCTTACAAAGAGCCGTGAAAAGAAGAGAAGCAAAAAGCAAAGGAGAAAATGAAACATATACCCAACTGAATGTAGAGTTCCAAAGAATAGCCAGGAAAGATAAGAAAGCCTTCCTCATCGATCAATGCAAAGAAATAGAGGAAAACAATAGAATGGGAAAGGCTAGATATCTCTTCAAGAAAATTAGAGATATCAAGGGAACATTTCATGCAAAAATGGGCTCAATAAAGGACAGAAATGGTAGGGACCTAACAGAAGCAAAAGATATTAAGAAGAGGTGGCAAGAATACACAGAAGACCTGTACAAAAAAGATCTTCACGACCCAGATAATCACAATGGTGTGATCACTCACCTAGAGCCAGACATCCTGGAATGTGAAGTCAAGTGAGCCTTAGAAAGCATCACTACGAACAAAGCTAGTGGAGGTGATGGAATTACAGTTGAGCTATTTCAAACCTTGACAGATGATGCTGTGAAAGTGCTGCACTCAATATGCCAGCAAATTTGGAAAACTCAGCAGTGGCCACAGGACTGGCAAAGGTCAGTTTTCATTCCAATCCCAAAGAAAGGCAATCCCAAAGAAAGCTCAAACTACCACACAATTGCACTCATCTCACACGCTAGTAAAGTGATGCTTAAAATTCTCTAAGCCAGGCTTCAGCAATACATGAACCATGAACTTCCAGATGTTCAAGCTGAATTTAGAAAAGGCAGAGGAACCAGAGACCAAATTGCCAACATCTGCTGGGTCATCGAAAAAGCAAGAGAGTTCCAGAAAAACATCTATTTCTGCTTTATTGACTATGCCAAAGCCTTTGACTGTGTGGATCACAGTAAACTGTGGAAAATTCTGAAGGAGATGGGAATGCCAGGCCACCTGACCTGCCTCGTGAGAAATCTGTATGCAGGTCAGGAAGCAACAGTTAGAACTGGTCATGGAACAACAGACTGGTTCTAAATAGGAAAGGAGTATGTCAAGGCTATGTATTGTCACCCTGCTTATTTAACTTATATGCAGAGTATATCATGAGAAATGCTGGACTGGATGAAGCACAAGCTGGAACCAAGATTGCCAGGAGAAATATCAATAACCTCAGATATGCAGATGACACCACCCTATGGCAGAAAGTAAAGAAGAACTAAAGAGCCTCTTGTTGAAAGTGAAAGAGGAGAGTGAAAATGTTGGCTTAAAGCTCAACACTCAGAAAACAAAGATCATGGCATCTTGTCCCATCACTTCAAGGCAAACAGGTGGAGAAACAGTGGAAACAGTGGTAGACTTTACTTTTTTGGGCTCCAAAATTACTGCAGATGATGGGGACTGCAGCCATGAAATTAAAAGATGCTTACGACTTGGAAGGAAATTTATGACCAACCTAGAGAGCATATTAAAAATCAAAGACATTCCTTTGCCAACAAAGGTCCATCTCGTCAAGGCTATGGTTTTTCCAGTGGTCATATATGGATGTGAGAGTTGGACTATAAGAAAGCTGAGCAAAAAAACAAACAAAAATAAAAAAATAAAAAAAGAAAGCTGAGCACCGAAGAACTGATGCTTTTGACTGGTGTTGGAAAAGACTCTTGAGAGTCCCTTGGACTGCAAGGAGATCCAAGCAGTCCATCCTAAAGGAAATCAGCCCTGAATCTTCATTGGAAGGACTGATGTTGAAGCTGAAACTCCAATACCTTGGCCTCCTGATGCGGAGAGCTGACTCATTTGAAAAGACCCTGGTGCTGGGAAAGATGGAAGGTGGGAGGACAAGGGGACGACAGAGGATGAGATGGTTGGATGACATCACCAACTCAATGGGCATGAATTTAAGTAAACCCCAGGAGTTAGTGACGGCCAAGGTGGCCTGGTGTGCTGCAGTCTGTAGGGTCGCAAAGAGTCAGACACGACTGAACGACTGAATTGAACTGTATTTTACATAATTAACATATATTATGAATGTAATTAAAAAATGTGAATTTAAGAAAATTTGTAAACAAATGCTCTGAGGTACAAAAAATTAGATTATGTCTCAAAGCAAGGCAAAAACAGAATCATTAGAACTGACGATTCATAGCTATTGGGTGAAAACAGCAAGAATGCCGCAGTGCTAACAGTAATGGTGTTAATTTTGATAACAGATGTATTTTGTACCGTAGTTCAGAATGGGATCAGATTAAGCTGGTAGGTAGAGATACAATTGTCTCCAGACTGGTGGTGGCAGGCAGTGCACTACGGACATGGAAAAGCAACTGTGTGCCACACCAATTTCCTCCTCATGAGTAGTTCTTATAGCAGCCTGCTAAAAATCATCAGAAAAGAAGTATATGTACCAAAATAACTTCTTGATATCCATCATGAATCCAAGAATGTGAATCAAGGTTTTTTATACCTACTGTTGGAAATGGAGGGAAAAAAAAGTTCCCCAGTATGACAACCACATTTTGTTCTTTGTAACTTTTGGAATATTGGCCTAGAAATCCTGGATCTACTTTCTTTGGTACCTAAATATTCTGGACTTACTATATTCAAACAGAACCACAAATGCTTTCTGTGGCAAGTCTGAACCTTTCAGTTGGCAATAAAATTGATGAGAGAGATTGTGTTGTAACTAATAATCCTTTCAACAATTATTTATTTTCTGTATCTGGCTGCACTAGGACCGCGACACTGTATTAAACAAGGAAGGCATGGACCTGCTCCTTAGGGTATATGATCTTTGGGAGGTTAGTCTCAAATACATGAAATTCAACCAGGCTTAAAACTATTCCTGGGTGTTTAGGAAGAAATTTCAGGATTACTAAAATATGCTTATTACATAGAATTTGATTATGTCTAAAACACTGTTTCATAATTATTAATTTTAAAAACTGTCTAACAGAGCCCATGAAATGAGCAGTAGGCATTAGAGGTTCTTGTCTGTCATTTTGTTCCCAGCTCTTTTGCAAATGTTTCTATACACCAATGATGGGATATATGGAGACTGCCAGGATTCCATCTTCCTAGTTGTACAAAGCCCTTGGTAATTGTAAAGTCAAACGCAGTCTCTTTAAAATTCCAATGATTTCCCATCATAAAAAGATATTCTCCAAAGTAACTTCAAGTCGTCACTGAACAAATTTTAAATAGCAGTTTCTATTACTAAAACTAAAATAAATCTCTTACTCAATAGCTATCCTACCATTATACAGGATGAATTATTATACAGGATGAGTAAGTGGGTGATTGAGAAAAAAATCAAGCATTTTAGGAAGTCTTTTTTGGTGAACTTTATCCAGTCCTTATATGAATATCTTGCTCCAGAGAACAGCACATTCCATTGTGTCAGAGGCTACTGAGTGAATAGTAATCTAATTTAACTAAACAACTTGTAAATTTAGAAAAATGCCCTGGAAATTGAACAAAATTACCATTGTATTAATATTTTTGACCCAATTGAGTGATTTTGTTGACTATATTGATCAAATTGATTGCTTAGGGTTAGTTTTGTTTTTTCATCCTATGAAAATATCCAGAATAACCAATGGCATAAAATCATGAAGTGATTTTCACATGGAGGAAACCAATAAAATTAAAAGTGACAAGGACAAGAATTGCAAGTCATCTGATTTAGAAATTAACACATTTCAATTGTAAATCAATGAATAGCCTCTATGTGGGATATATTAAAATGACCATAATGATGTCTTAAGAAGCCAATAATTAAATTAGACAAATACTGCTATGCCTTGCTTATTGTCCTTGGGTAATGAAAGCATATTTAGCTATTTTAATTTTCTCTTGAGGCAGATATAGTAAAGTCACATTTTATTTATAATGCATATTTTGCTACTTTTTGAAATAGCATATTTAAACAAGAGAGGATATCATGTGACCACCTTGGAATGGCATGGGAAGGTTTTGTGTACTAGTTGCTTTTTCTCAGGGCATTGATATTTTCACAGGTTGAAATCCTGCCAAGTTAACATAGATCTTAATTTCTCCAGAACCTTTATATTTTAACTGTGGCCTAAGGACAAGCAGCGCTGTTACGACCTATCAGCTTTTCAGAACTGTGGAATTTTAGGTCCCATCCCAGATGTACTCAACCATCACCTGTATTTTAACGAGATCCCTGGAAGCTGTGTATATACAATAAAAGTTATAGTATGGATTTTCCTTCTCATTCTTGCTTCATTTAAATAAATACAGAGCTTTCTAATGAAACAGATGATCATTGAGCATAAACTACACAGCATACACTGGACAATGGAGACATAGCTAAATCACATGGTTCTAAAAGCACAGCCCTAAGTCTATGGGAAGAGTTGACTATGTTCCCTAAAATGAAATTTTGTCTTCCTGTCACAGTGGAAGTGCCTAATCATAGACAACTCTTCAAGTCCTACTAGCTTTTTCAACAACTTGAAGACAACTCTTCAAGTCCAACTAGCTTTTTCCTTTTCAGACAGAATTGAGGATATCTCTGCTTGGAAGTTGAGCTTTGACAATCCAATGCTCTAGGATTTTGAAAAGAATGAAAGGCAGGCTTTTGTCACATAAAATAAATGATGAGCTTCAAGAGACATGGTTTCTGGGCCTGCAACCTCAACTACCTAGCATAAGACATACTTATATTTGACCTTATATTTCACGTGCTAAGATCCTTGACTGGCACTTAGTAAGTATACTATACTTTTGTTTAAGAAAATGATTAAATAATGAATCAATCTTAAGAGTGGATCTTAAGCAATCATTTAGTCTCATTCGGTTTTAGGTTTTATTAAACTTAATACTTTTAAAACATCTTCCAGATCTAGCATTCTAGGATTCTGTGAGTTTTGCTATTGTTTTGTGCAGTGACATTGGGGTGGGGGGTGGAAATTACCACTGTATTACACTGCAATTTTTTTTATAAATTTCCATTTAAGTGATACATAAAAAGGAAAACTTAAAACTACTTTGTCTTTTAAATATATATATATATGGTCCATTTCCTTGCATGGCTTCTTTATTGATTCTTTTATCATGTGTAGACAAAGGCAGAAATAATAAATAGGCTAAAAGTGAATGATAATTAAGACTTTAATTTGTTGAATATTTTATTTTGTTTCTTTCGTTTGTTGCTGATTTTGGCAGTGGAGGTCAGTCAGACATTGAAAAGAATCCAAGTTCAGAGAATCTCAAGCATGCTTCTACCGTGGAATAACACATCTGCAATCAATGACCTCTTCAAAGGACCATACAAGCAAATACATAATGTGTTTGCCACTATCTTAACTTATGCATTTAGCAAATGGACTTGGGTGAGATTCTACTTACATTTCTACTAGCTCTACTGAATGGTAGTAAAGTAGTTAATATAAATTGTCATACTCAACAAAAAGCTACTATTCCATTCTCTCACTGTTGTTTTGGCCTCCAGTGAAACACTGCAATTAGGTTGTAGCATCACATTTCAAAAGAGATATAGAATAGAGAGTTCAGAGGAGAGCTACAAAGATGATAAAGGGTTTGGAAAATAAGACCCATGTGAAAGGTTCAGGGAACTGGGCATGTTCTGTGTGGAGAGGAGACTGGAGGGAAACATAACTGTCTGCAGATTCGTTTAGGGATGTTATAAAGAGGACAGGGACCAATTCTCATTAGTCAATGAGGACAGAACAAGAAGTAATAGGCTTCAATTTCGCAAGGGAAAATTTAGGTTACATATAAGTACTAACTTTATAACAATATGAATAGTTGGGAATGGCACCAGCTGCCAGGGGAGGCTGTGGAATCACCATCATTGGAGAGATTCAAGGCTGAAACCCCATATCCATTGATCAAAAATGACTTAGTAATAATAAAATCAATCCCACAGTGATTCACAGGGATAGATTAGTGCCCCAGCATAGGTCCTTCCAACTCAAATGATTATATGATTAAGATACCAGCACCCAAGGGGAATCGATCTGTGTATAAGGAAGGGAAGAGAAACTTTACAAGCCACAGCTGTAAATCTGAAAATTAAGTAATCCAAGATGTTTAGTTAAGGGAGAAACTGAAGCTGTTTAGGAGATGTGCAGGGAGACTGAATTAAAGAGTGTAGCCTTTACCCTAAAACATTAATCTGACTTTTGTCAGTGTTCCAAATGGAAATACTGAGACCTATGGCATTATTAATTTTCCTGGCTGGTATTTAACTGGTATGCTGCAACAATATTTTAATTTATCAATCAGAACTTAGAATTTTCTCATGGTCAGAAAAAGAAAACTGAAAGTAGAATAATTCTTAAGAAAATAATTTCTCCATGTCATATTTAGGGTCTTTTATTTATTAAAAAAAAAAACATTTAAATACTATTTTTGCTTCACATACACCTGAGAGTTTTACTCGATGGGCATACAACTCTAAGATTCACGATCCACATAATTCAATCCCAGCGTGGGCCCAAAATTACCAATTCAATTTTTTAATCTTAAAATTGATTTCTCCATCTGTGATTCCCAGAGTGACTTTCAGTATTAGCCACAGCATTCTATTTCTCCATGCTCTCTGCCTTATCACATTGCCTCTTGCCAACACTGCAGTAGTAATTTTGAATCTTTGAAAAGGCAGTATTTAATTTTTTAGTTCGATTTTCCCCTCTCCACCTTTCCAGTTTACCTTTAAGAAAAAAACACACTGCCTTTGGCTCCCCTGAGTAGACTGTGTTATTACTACCATCCACATCATCAGAGTTACTGCGCCTGCTGTAGCAGATCATCTCTGTGCTGTCATGGTGATGATAGATGATGGAAAAAGCCATCCATCTGAAGATTCGAGGCACAAAGCCTGGAGCAATAATGAGGGAGCCCAGCACAGGCCTGGCATGCACAGCAGTGGACATTCCCCCTCAAATAAAAGTGGACTACTCTGTAAACTGAGAATCTTTAGATGGAAACGAAAAGCCCTGGAAGAATTTTTTTTTTTTTTTGCTTAGAGACCTTTTATATATCCCAAAACATTAAAAAGTAATAGGTTCCTGAATTAAAAACCTTTCAAAGCTCCTCACTGCCATTCTCTCCTTTTTTTTTTCCCTATCTCTTGTATATATTTTCCTCTCTTTATTCCTCTGCTGCTACCCCTAACTCAGGCTCTGAGTATCTTTCTCTGGTCTACTGAAGTGTTCACTTCACCCTGTTACTACTCTAATATTCCTTTCCTACCACAGCTAAACAAATGCTGGTAAATGCGACACTCATCACAACACTCTTCTAATCAGAGAGTATAAAATCTTCCTCATGTTTTATCAAACAGAGTGCACATTCCCATGCTTGACATTCAAGGCCCTGTAAAATTTAGCTTAAGCTTGTTTTTCTAGCTGTAAGGTCCCCTACATTGCCAAATAGGACTCTTGGTCTTCCAGGATTTGCTTTCTTATCCATATGCTCCTTTGACAAACAGGACACCTGGTATTTCAGAATATGTTTTGACTTCATATATCTTTATTCCTTGCTGGACTCTTCACCTGTGATGCAAAGTAAATAATAAGGCAAGCTTTATTGCAAACTATGCCTGAATTCAAATGTACTGTTAAGACCTAGGACAAAAAACTTTGTCTTTCTGCCCTTAGTTTCTTTACCAGTAAAATGGGACTAACAATGTTATTTCAAAAATCCTTATGAGGAATCAATGAGAAAATGTGTATAAAGCATTTAGTACATGACAGTCAACAAGAGCAGCTTCTATTGTACTGTCTTGACATTATTATTAATATTTGAGTTCATTCTTTAATGGAATTCAAATGCTACCTTCTCTGCGAGGCTTTTTGATCTCATTTTCCATTTCAATTTTGTGTTCCCTCTTCTATCATAACATAGCATTTTTACATGGCATCTGTTATATCCTGCCATCTCTTATATTTTAACTGTAGGAAATCAAAGTTCTCTCAAAATGTCTTGGTGGTAGAAACTTTAGATGGTAGAAACTGTATCTCTTACCTTCTTCCATACCAACAATAAGTGATCAATACATGATTGGGTATTCAACATATTTTCTGAGTGAATCATTGCTTTTATATGTTCCTTGCCTTAGTGCCAGCATAGAGAGATTTTGGATTTTCCTGGAACAATATCTAACTGGGATGGAATAAAAACTCAAGCACATGTTGGTTGGCAGGACAGACGAGTGCAATTGGCTGTTGAGCTCTCAGGATGAAAGTCAAGTTAAAGCTAGTTTGTGGTAAGACTCACATTCTACCTTCATCTCTTAAATATAATTTTATGGAAAAAAATACAAAAATCTTAAAGTCTACTGGTGTATACTAATTTAAGTAATTGCAGTTCTTCGAGCTGCTCTGTACTTAGTGGTACTATTTCTAAACCCAAGCAACTGGCATTCTGGTAAGCTTGTCCTCATTTCAGGTTTTAGTCCTTTAATTTTAATCTACTTGGCTATAAGAAATTTATCTACAACTCTACAACATGAAAAGTGCATGCTTTGCAAGGTTTCTTAAGTACTTTCTATAAATTAATTCCCCCCAAAATATATTTATCAACTAAATTTCTTTTTTCTTATCCAAGTAAACATTGATTTGATTACCAGTAAAATGGAAGTGGGGCTAGAAGGAAAATAGTTTTTTTCTTTAATTAGTCACTCAATTATTAACAATATAGCACTTATGCTTTTAAGATCACCACCATCAGCAGGGCTGTTTAAGTCAAAGATTAACCCCTTTTCTACTTTTGGGTTACTGGTCACTCTATGTCACTAGCGTATGAGGCTGCCTGTCCACAAGTCTCGTGCACCAGCACTTTCCCGTTTTCTGCTTCAGCAGGCTGACTTCTGCGACTTCACAGCTGCAGAGCCTGACCTCTGCCAGGCTTCATAGACTTTGCCTGTGCTTTCCTTTCTGCACTTAAAACACTTTCCCTCCATCACTGTTGCTGTTGTTTAGTAGCTAAGCCATGGCCAACTCATTTGCAGCTCCACGGACTGTAGCCCGCCAGGCTCCTCTGTCCATTGGATTTCCCAGGCAAGAATACTGGGATGGGTTGCCATTTCCTGCTCAGGGGATCTTCCCAACCCTGGGATCGAACTCGTATCTCCTGCATGAGCAGGTGGATTCTTTACCACTGAGCTCCCAGGGAAGCCCCTTCCTCCCATTACTTTCTGCCTCAGAAAAGCCTTACCTAACTTATATTACTCCCCACTCCACTGATCAGCCTAGATTAATTTCCACGGCTAAGAACATGCTGTCCTTCTCCTTTAAGATATGTAATACAATTGAAATAAAAATAATTTGTTTACACACTTGCTTAAGAGATATTTCCCTGGGTAAAACCTAAGCTCAATGAGTGAAGAGAATATATTTGCCCTACTTACATTTGTATCTCCAAGGCCTAGCAAAGAAAAAGCCCTCAATAAAATTTTCTTGAGTGACTGGAGACAGTGTATCATTAAACTGGTTATTTCCCAGTGAAAAGTCAGGCAATGGGCCATCCATTCCTCTTGTCATCTGCTGATATTTAAACAAACAAACAAAAATCCCTCTTATTTCTGCAAAGAAAACATAAAAGTCTTGCAGAAACTTTTATTTACTATGATAAAATGAACAAGATAAATCAGGCAAAAAAGAAAAATAATCACCCCCCAAAAAGCAAGTAAACAAAAAATGAAACAAAAAAAAAACCTTTGCTTAGATTCAAAATGGGGGAATCATCACTTAAATGGCACTAACATTCTGTAGGTAACTTAACATAATTTTGAGTCAGGAAATACAGTAAAAATAATTTTTCTTACTTATGGGGGAACTTATGTCTGTAAAGCTTTTCATGATTGGTAAGATTTTTTTAATTGAAGTATAGCCAATTTAGGATTTTAAATAACTTAGCTGGAATTCTGTCACCTCCACTAGCTATGTTCATAGTAATGTTTCCTAAAGTCCACTTGACTTCATACTCCAGGATGTCTGACTCTGAGTGACCAGACCGTCATGGTTATCCAGGTCATTAACAACTTTCCTATATTGTTCTTCTGTGTATTCTGGCCACCTCTTCTTAATCTCTTCTGCTTCTGTTAGGTCCTTACTCTTTTTGTCCTTTATTATGCCCATTCTTACATTAAATGTTCCCTTAATATCTTCAATCTTCTTGAAGAGATTTCTAGTCTTTCATATTCTATTTTTTCCTCTGTTGTTCATTGTTCATTTAAGATGAACATTTATCTCTCTTTGCTATTCTCTGGAACTCTGCATTCAGTTGGGTATATCTTTCCCTTTCTTAATGTTGTGTTAGCTTCAAGATATATATTCATATAATTGGCAAAATCTCCCTAAAGAGATAATATAAGAGTATTTAAATCTTTCAACTAATCTGAGCTGTTTGTCTAATGATTATAAATTTCACCATCTAAATGAGAGCTTTCATATCTCTGGTTATCAGAAAAAAAAATGTTTATGTGATCTGTGAGTTTCAAATATCTGACTGACACAACTCTTCTATGTGGCTTTAATTGTCTGAATGTAACTACTTTTATTTCTTCAGTGTTAGAGTGGATTGGGGTTGGGGAGCAGATAACAAATGGGGCTGTGCATCCTTGAGTGGGCTCCATTTCTAGGAACAAATTTTTTCCAACTCTACTTCTTGTATAAATATTTTTAACGTAGGCTTCTCAAGCTTGGATATGTAATAAAGAATATTTGCCTAAGTCACACCGAATAAATGTACTGTATGGAGAGTATTATCAATAATGAAATTCTACATGAGTTTATCATTGTCCCTCCTAACATTCAAACTAAGAACTTTTCAGAAAAAGATTGTTATAAGTGAGTAATGAAAGGCAGGAATTAATGCATGTTCTTTAGTTAGAGCTAGATAAGGCCCTGGCTAAGTCTTGCTATCATGACATGTTTCAAGCTATTGTCTTCTAGTTCCCTCCTCTTACTGTGTATATAATGAAGTTTCTGCCTATTAGTTACAAATATGGCCCGTGCCAGATTCAGTTCTGGGCAATCTCCTTACAAGAAGTTTGGCATTGAGCAGATTAACACTGTGTGTATTGTCTGCCTTATTTGACCACTAACGGGCTTCCCTGGTGGCTCAAGATGGTAAAGAATCTGCCTGCAATGTGGGAGATTTACGTTTGATTCTTGGGTCTGGAAGATCCCCTGGAGAAGGGAATGGCTACCCACTTCAGTATTCTTGCCTGGAGAACTCCATGAATAGAGGAGCCTGGTGGGCTACAGTTCATGGTGCCACAAAGAGTCGGACACAACTGAATGACTAACACTTTCACTTTTTCAGTACCTACTTCACAGAACAAAATAAGGTAATCTATGTGAAATCTTCAGCATGGTGCCTTACAGGTATGAAGTGCTAAGTATTTGCTATGCTCATTGCACATACTGTGGATTCTAGTTTTATGTCCTTGCCACAAAATCTTCATGCAGTCATCTCTTTTCCTTACATTCATTATTTAAATACTATTTTTAAAATTCTTCTGCAATTTCTCTCTCCAGTCATCTCACTCTTTTAGGTCAGTCTAGGCACTTTCGCTGCTATTCTTTGCACAAACAGCCTTTTGGGCATCTCTCATCTCATGGAGTTTCTTCATTACAATGCTGCATGTAGGTTCACTGTGCACATTGTGATCCCCTCGTCCCCTCTCCCCTCAAGACTGTGTTTTCTACAGCCACCAAAGGCCTTTCCATAGTCTGACTCCCAGAGTCTGCTTTCCTGGCTCTGCATGGCTCCCACGCCTAAGTTGACTACTCCAAAATCTCTCTCTTTCTAGCCAACAGTGAGGAGAACTATATTATTACTACAGAAAAATCCCATAGTTTGACAGTGCTGGAGGAAAAGTAATTTCTCCTTGGAAAAAATATATATGTACAGATATTAGTAAAACTATCCCACCCAATAACAGTACTTAGTCTCCAAGTACTTTTTAAGTTCTGACTTTAAATCATCCCAACATAACTAAGCTGCAGAATCAAGAAGTTGTTTTCTTGTTTCTTCTCTACTACTGTTTGAAAGACCAGATTGAAATGAAGCAGGACCCTATGATCCTACCTGTTGTCTATAGACAAACTTTAGCCAAAGAATAAATGTAATCACAGAAGTGAGAAAATGCAGAAATAAAGGGAAATAGAGACAAAATAATAATAGCTTAGTCATTAAGCAATGTCAAGGACTTTTAGTTCCTTCTCAATGGTTATAGATAATATTTGGAGCCATATCCTATGAGCTGTCATAGATGCTGAAACCCCCACCAGATGGAAGAACTACATGATGAACAGACTGTAGCCTTGACATGCTGCTGCTATTGCTAAGTCACTTCAGTCGTGTCCAACTCTGCGACCCCATAGATGGCAGCCCACCAGGCTCCGCCATCCCTGGGATTCTCCAGGCAGGAACACTGGAGTGGGCTGCCATTTCCTTCTCCAATGCATGAAAGTGAAAAGTGAAAGTGAAGTTGCTCAGTCGTGTCTGACTCCTAGCGACCCCATGGACTGCAGCCTACCAGGTTCTTCCATCCATGGGATTTTCCAGGCAAGAGTACTGGAGTGGGTTGCCATTGCCTTCTCCGAGCCTTGACATAAGCTGCCACAATTCCAAGAACTGACCTCAAAAAATGGAAATAACCCAACCCTGGAACTGAAGATAACTGTATTTAAAAAATCAAGATGATGCTGGTCAGACAACCAAAGATCAATTTCAAGATGACTGTCAGAGCTGACTGTGCTGTTTCTGCATGTAGTCCCCTCCCTCTGCCTATTAAATCTCTTGCCCATTGATTGTCAGTAGGAGGGAGTCTGCCATTGGACAGGCATCCACCCGCCCTATTGCCCCCTGCCTGTCCCTTGTTCAGTTGAGTTCAGTTCAACCTCTTGGTCATGTCTGACTCTTTGTGACCCCATGGGCTGCAGCACACCAGGCCTCTCTGTTCATCATCAACTCCCGGAGTTTGTTCAAACTCATGTCCATCCAGTCAGTGATGCCATCCAGCCATCTCATCCTCTGTTGTCCCCTTCTCCTCCTGCCCCCAATCCCTCCCAGCATCAGGGTCTTTTCCAATAAATCAACTCTTCACATGAGGTGGCCAAAGTATTGGAGTTTCAGCTTCAGCATCAGTCCTTCCAATGAACACCCAGGACTGATCTCCTTTAGGATGGACTGGTTGGATCTCCGTGTAGTTCAAGGGACACTCAAGAGTCTTCTCCAACACCACAGTTCAAAAACATCAATTTTTCATCACTCAGCTTTCTTCACAGTCCAACTCTCACATCCATACATGACCACTGGAAAAACCATAGCCTTGACGAGACGGACCTTTGTTGGCAAAGTAATGTCTCAGCATTTTAATATGCTATCTAGGTTGGTCATAACTTTCCTTCGAAGGAGCAAGAATCTTTTAATTTCATGGCTGAAATCACCATCTGCAGTGATTTTGGAGCCCCCCCCAAAATAAAGTCTGTCACTGTTTCCACTGTTTCCCCATCTATTTGCCATGAAGTGATGGGACCGGATGCCATGATTATAGTTTTCTGAATGTTGAGTTTTAAGCCAGCTTTTTCACTCTCCTCTTTCACCTTCATCAAGAGGCTCTTTAGTTCTTCTTTGCTTTCTGCCATAAGGGTGATGTCATCTGCATATCTGAGGTTATTGATATTTCTCCCAGCAATCTTGATTCCAGCTTGTGCTTCCACCATCCCTGTGTTTCTCATGATGTACTCTGCATATAAGTTAAATAAGCAGGGTGACAATATACAGCCTTGACGTACTCCTTTTCTGATTTGGAACCAGTCTATTGTTTCATGTCCAGTTCTAACTGTTGCTTCCTGACCTGCATACAGATTTCTCAAGAGGGAGGTAAGGTGGTCTACTATTCCCATCTCTTTAAGAATTTTCCACAGTTTATTGTGATCCACACAGTCAAAGGCTTTGGCATAGTTAATAAAGCAGAAGTAGATGTTTTCCTGGAACTCTTTTGCTTTCGATGATCCAACGGATGCTGGCAATTTGATTTCTGGTTCCTCTGCCTTTTCTAAAACCAGCTTGAACATCTGGAAGTTCACGGTTCATGTACTGTTGAAGCCTAGCTTGGAGAATTTTGAGCATTACTTTACTAGCGTGTGAGATGAGTGCAATTGTGCAGTAGTTTGAACATCCTTTGGCACTACCTTTCTTTGGGATTGGAATGAAAACTGACCTTTTCCAGTCCTGTCCTTTGTTGCCAGCATCTAAAATAAGGCAAAATTTCCTTTCCACCAACTTGGCCTCTTTAATGGCTTTTGAGTGGCAAGCAGCCAGACCCTACTTTCAGTTAGAAAGTGAGTCTATTTTCATTTTTAACTGTATATTATTCACTGCTTGTTTGTTAAATATGCAGGATCCACATGGCTACAGTCTACTTATCCTCTCAACTATTCCTAGATATATTAGTACCTATACCTAGGGGTTCTGTGATGATGAACTAAGTTAACACATGAATAGTAATCATCACAGTGCCTGGAACACAGTATGCACTCAAAGAGCATGTGATCACTCAAGCTTAGTGTGTAATTTTCACCTTAACATGAAAATTAACTTTTCCTTCAGGAGAAACAATGTCAAGTTTTTATGATGCAACATATGTCAGAAAATTTATAAAATACAGAGCTGTTGGTTAGTCACTAAGTCATATCTGACTCTTGTGACCCCACGGACTATATAGTCTGCCAGGCTCCACTATCCATGGGATTCTCCAGGCAAGAATACTGGAGTGGGTTGCCATTTCCTTCTCCAGGGTACCTTCCTGATCCAGGATCAAACTAGCATCTCCTGCATTGGCAAGCAGATTCTTTACCACCGAACCTGGGTTCTTTCCCCCCCAATGAAGATTGCCGAGAAATTGGAAATTGGATCCTTGAAGTAGACTCATAATAGATACGGTTCCAGTAAATTGTTTCATAGTTCTACCACAGTTCCTCATGATAACTCTCTGGAAAGTTTCTACAGAAGAAAACAGAAGCTAACTTATTATTGTTCTAGGAAATCCAAGGAAATTTTAGGTAGAACTGATAAAATGACTTTCAAGGTGACTAGTACAATCTTATTTAAAGAAGGGCAGAAACAAAATGACATCCAATTTTGCCTTGGACAGTCCAACCCTAAGATAATAGTTATATTAACTTTATTTCTTATAGACACCTTTATGTATAAATGATTAATATTTACTGAGAAACAATAATTTTCCTCATATTGAGAGCAAAACCTGCCTGCCAATGCAGGAGACGTTAGAGATATGGGTTCCATCTGTGGGTCAGGAAGATCCTCTGGAGGAAAGCATGGTAGCCCTCTCCAGTATTCTTGCCTGGAGAATCCCATGGACAGAGAAGCCTGGCAGGCTACAGTCCATTGGGTGACAAAGAGTCAGACACAACTGAGTTACTTAGCATGCACACATGCTGCAGACAGGGAGGAAAGGGCCTGCCATTCTCTCCTCCCATTCTCTTACCAAGGTAGATAATTCCATTTCTGCCAGAGAGGCAGTGCCTTTGAAACAGAAATTTACTTTGCACATCCAGTGTGTGAACCCAAATAAAAGTTCCCAAATGAATGTATCTCAAAGATAAGAGGTTCTGTGAAGAATGGTGTAAGGAATGCAGTCTTTGCACACCCACACGTTATTAAAGTTCTCAGACCTACACACTGATGGTCATGTTAAAGGCTAGAACTCTCATGAATCGTGGGGAAACACCTACTTCTGAACAAAAACATAGCTAAGTTCCCATCATGTGTTTTTATGATCTGTCTCCTTTTGACTCTAGAAAATGAGTATGAAATTCATTAAGTACCATAAAGTCTGACATAAGATAATATAACCTGCACTCATTGATCTAAATCCTTGTTCATTTCTTGAAGAAAATCTATCAGCATTTTAACACAAAAGTCACAATACTGTGAAAATTGAATTTAAATCTGCTCAAGGTCCTCCATTAAATTAAGAAAGAACTAAAGCAATACAATTTAGTTTATGAAGCAATTTGGAATAAAACTCATCTTTTCCTCAGACTTAAATAACTGTTAAATATTAGAATATTTCAGAAGGAAAATCCAACATTTGGAGATGATGCTTAACATGGTTAGACTTGCCAAATAAACAAGTAAATACAAAAAAGAAAACATGGAAGAAAAAAAGAGAAATAATTTTAATGGAAAGAATTTTGGAAAAAATAAAGGAAGACAAAAGAAAGCAATTTATGTTCAAAATGGAATTTAAAAATATATAATTCATTGGACCATAAAATATACCTTAACAAATTTAAAAGACTAGAAATTATATAATGTATGCTGTCAGACTTGAATGGAACTAAACCAGAAATCAGTAATAGCTGGAAAACCTTAAAATATGTGGAGATTAAGCAATACATGTCTAAATAAAATGGAGGTCAAAGCAGAAATCTCAAGAGAAATTTCAAATATTTTGAACTAAATTAAAATGAAAATAAAACTATCAAAATGTGTGAAGTGCAGTGAAAGCAGTACTTAGAAGAAAATATTAACATTGAGTACACATATTAGAAAGAAGAAAGACCTAAATTTCCACCTTAGAAAACTAGGAAAAAAGAAGAGTGAATGAAATTCAAAGCAGAAGAAAATAAATATTAAAAATTAGAGCAGAAATAAATGAAATTGACTGTAGAAAATCAATAGAGAAAAACAACAAAACCAAAATCAAGATGTTCTCTATATACCACCAATATCTAGTTAGAAAATATTGTCAAAAGAATATTTTATTCATGGTAGATGGAAAAATATAAAATTTTTAGTACTAAACTTATAAAAATGTACTTTAAAATGATACAGCTACATAATTTACTAAATTTTATAAGATAAAAGCTATCAATGTGTACATTGAGAAATTAGCATGATGACATTTAAGGGACATTAAAATATAATTTTTATGTTTATTTATTAATTCTTCAAAATAAAATCATTTAATACATCATCAGAAAATAAATAAGATTAATGCAAGCATTTTAGGGAAAAAATTAGATAATTTTACTCTTAAATATATTTAAATATAGAATAGAATTAAATTATGTGAAGTGTTAGAATAATTATTAAAATCAATAGAAACCTCATAAATTGATTTAACTATTTACATTAATTTGATATACAATGAAGATATGACTTTTAAATCAGTGGGCAAAAAAGTAATACTTTATTAATTGACCTGGAGCTATTGAAGGAAAATATATAGCATGCTCCTAATTTTGTATAACATATTAGAAAAAAAGATATAAATGATTGTATGTTTGCAAAGGTATAGTTGTATACAAACAGTAATGGTTACTCTGGATTTTAAAATTATAGATGGTTTATGTTTTGCCTTTCTGTCCAAGTTTTCTGCTTTGGAAAAAATTGATTCAAACATTAAAACTTGAAGTTTGACCTCAAATAAATAAAAATTAATAAACATGCAACACTGGTTAAAGATGAGGTAGCAAAATACAATTAACAGTATTTCTAAAGAGGAACACATTTTAAAACTCAATGGCTGCTATTTAAAAAATTACAGCACATGTAGAATGCAGTGTTAAAGGGGTGGTAATTTACTAATACTACTTCACAAAATGGTATGCATAATGGTACTGTCAAGTTTTATTCCTCTAAAATGCAATAATTTTCAACTTTCAAACTATTTTAATTAGATAAATTTAAGAATCATGAGAGCAATATTCTAAGGCACCTTCTAAAATCATTGATTATCTTGACTATCACTACGGAGCATGCTATTTCCCAAACCAGATTTCACTGTTGCTGTGTTACAGAGGCAGATACTTCAGATGAAAGTGAAAGAATACACAGCGCATCTATAAACTTCAGCATAAAAGTGCTGAATAACAAGACCAGTGTCCATCGTTGTACCTCCCAGAAGGTATCCAGAGGACAAAAGTAAGGCATGGAATTGGACAACCCCTGTTGGTAACTTACATCCCAAAACAAGAGATTTGATTACCCTTATCATTATCTCTGCTTGCTGAGCAGAGCTCCCAAAGCTATTAGTGGTCATAAAATTACCCAGCTGTTTTTTAAATTCAACCATAGTATTTGACTCAGTGACCTTTTCGGTCAATGAATTTCACAGGTTGACTATACACGTTTATAAGGCATTATTTACCTCAATTTGTTCTGAATTTACTGCCTCTTATTTTTTCAAGTATCTCCTTGTCCTCATTTTATTATGGAACAAGGTTAAAAAAAGGATGTCCTTTGTAATTTTGAATGCTTCAATCAAGGACTTTTCTAAAATATACCAGATTTTAGAATATTTTATTAGGAAAATGAAAAATCTAGCTATATTCCATCTAGTCTCTATTAATATTTTATTCTCACCATGACTTTTTATTACTTGACTGTTAGTTCAATGCCTGTTACACCTCATCATTCTATTTCTTTCATATTATTAACAGAACAAAAATGACAATCATGAATAAACATCCTTTTCCCATAAGAAAAATCAAGTTTGTAATGTGAAATTATTAAACTCTTACTAATACCATGTTTTTCTACTAATTGAAATGTTAGTCTTGGTAAAACCAATACAGTCAAAACACTTAAATGTCAAGCTAACTGAACCAGAGCTTTAAAAAGTTACCTTCATTAAGGTATTTTGGACATTATCTTATTTAGAGCAGATTCTTTTTGCTAGATTGTTCTGAAAGGATTAATCATAGAAATTGCCATATTGAATGCCAGAGATGAGAGTATGATTTGCAGCTTTATGTTCTTCAAATTAAAGCATCAAAGAAATCATTCTGTTCTTAAATAGTGGCTGCTTTGAAAGTTAAAAAAAAGTGTCATTACTTTCCAGCCATTATATTAGTAATTGCTTTGGATTTTGAGTTTAAAATTATTCATTTTGTCCCAAATATACCAAGGGTCTCACTTTAACATTTTGTGGTGGTCCTTCACTGTAGTATTCTTATATATTTTTTAAAAATACAATTATCATACCTAGGCACTTTATTTTCAACTGACAATTCCTCTGCAGAAATAGCCTTAATACTTGAGCTCATGAAGACAATTACAGATTTGAAAAACAAACAAACAAAAACAAGATTTTGGAAGAAAAATACTTTGATTTTCATGCTGTTTCTTTCAAGCCCTTTTCTTCTTGTACCTATTTCTTTCAGGTCTTTACAAGTCACTTCTTCACTTATCTTTTTAATTGTTCAATCCAAGACTGGTTTTACAAGTCCTTAGGAAAAAACAGTTGAGTGTGGTGCTATTACACGGGCAACCTTATACAATAAGCCAAGCAAAATCACAGATGATTTAAGGAGCTTGTCCCAAGTCATATGACAACATTTTTTCAAAAGAAGCAGTTACCAAAGGAGCATATTTGGATTCTGTTTTCAAAATCTTCCGAAACTCAACTTGGAGTCAGCAGAGTAGGCTGTGGCCGTGGACTTTAGCACAACTATATATATACATAAAATAATAAATAAATGTGTATTGTTGATATTTAGTCCTGTCTGACTCTTTGTGACCCCAGGCTATGGGGAATGGTTATACAGTGGCCATTCCCTTCTCCAGCGGATCTTCCTGACCCAGGGATGGAACCGGGGTCTTCTGCATTGCTGTCATTCTTTACTGTCTGGGCTTCCCTAATAGCTCAGTTGGTAAAGAATCTGCCTCGATTCCTGGGTTCAATTCCTAGGGTGGGAAGATCCGCTGGAGAAGGGATAGGCTACTTACGCCAGTATTCTTGGGCTTCCCTTGTGGCTCAGCTGGTAAAGAATCGCCTGCAACTCGAGAAACCTGGGTTCGATCCTTGGGTTGGGAAGATCCCCTGGAGAAGGGAAGGGCTACCCGCTCCAGTATTCTGACCTGGAGAATTCCATGGACTGTATAGTCCCTGGGGTCGCAGAGTCCTACCCAACTGAGTGACTTTCACTTTCACTTTCTTTACTGTCTGAGCTACCAGGGAAGCCCCTGAGTGTGTTACATAAAAGCTACATATGTAACTTAAATCTGTAACTTGTATCTTTCCCCTGGGCAAAACCCCTTAGCATAAATTGTGGTTCTTATGTACTGTTTTTCCTCATTGTCCAAGATTAATTTTATTGATGATTTCTTTTGGAAATAAGATTTAAAATTGTGGCTTTTCACTTATGTTAGGATAATAATTTAGGCTTGTGTCCTACCAAACCATGTACGTAAGAAGAGGAACCCCGTGTGGTGCCTATGTCTTCACTGGTACTTCACAGTTAATTCATGCAACAATGAAAGAGTAAAACTGGCAGCAGTCACAGGCTCCATAGAGATGATGTGTGTCCATCTGCTCCTGCAAAGATGTAGTCATGAGGTTGTGGGAACCAGAGACTGCTCCCCCTTATAAAATTGCTAATATATGCACATACACACATATATGTATCGTGAGTAGTGTGACTATATTTCAGCAAAGATTCTCTACCTGGATCTTGTGAAGCACTGACTGTATTAGTGTGGAAATGAGCTTCCTGTGGTCCAGAGACAGTTGCAATTGCTTTGTTTCTCAGGAGGCCTTAGACCCCACTGGAGGAAGTGTACATTCACTCTCCTAGGCTTCAATCTGTGAGGCTGTGCTAGAGCCTTCCCCTGGTAGTTCAAAAGTTCCTCTAATTCATTGAGATCTAACTGCACACAGGATACTTAAATCCCAGAACAAGAAAGGTTTGTGAAGGGGTATATAAAATTGAAAATAGGAAATATGGCCTTGGCTTTGAGTGGATACAGAAAAGGAAAGCTAAACCATTGATTTGATTTAAAATTGTTAAAATTCCTGTGAGAAGGCTAAAGTGAGTAGTGTAGTGGGGACCAGACCAGAGCCTTCTGCCTTTGTCACTAGAAAATGTTAAAATGACAACATTTAGAAAGGCTTCAGAAAACAGATTGTTTAAATTCTTGCAAGAAGAAGTATCCAAGAAGTAGGGGAAAAAATGGAAAGGGAACAAAAGTATGTGGGAGTCAAAGAGGGAGAGAGTGAGAGGGGGAATATTATAGATCACGTGGAATGCTTAGAAAATTAAAACAAACCAGTATTTCCCAAATGATAGAAAAAAGGCAGAGGACCTTTGAAAATTTACATTTTTTAAATGACCAAATAAACTTCATTATAAGAAGAAGAAAAAAGATACAGACTTAGGTATGCAAAAGAAACTGAGGATTAAATAATATACAATTTATTTAAACTTGTGGTTCAATGGTAAAGAATCTCCCTGCAATGCAGGAGACACAGATGTGGGTTTGATCCCTGGGTTGGGAAGAGCCCCTGGAGGAGGGAATGGCAACCCACTTCAGTATTCTTGTCTGGAAAATCCCATGGACGGAGGAGCCTGGTGGGCTATATAGTCCATGTGGTGGCGAAAGAGTCAGACACGACTTAGCGACTGAGCAGATGTGATTTTATTGATGCTCTTGTTTGAAAAATGAGGCATTTTTCTCCTATAGCTTAGCTTTGTTTTTATTTTGCAAATATTATGCTTAACTTGGCACCATTCATTCATCGAAAGTACCAAGCTTTTTCAATTCATTCTAGGAAATTTTCTTCCATGATTAGAAAACAGTCTACTGGTTATTTTCTGAAGAGTTCCATAAACACACAGGGATTGTTATTTGCTTGCTACGTTTCAGACACTGTTTTAACTGTAAGAAAATATTAACATGCTTTGTCCGTGTAGTAATCCTATGACATAGCTAGTGTAATTACATGAGGCACAGATTGACATCACCTGTGCAAATCACTCAGCTAGGAGCAAACCTAGCTTCCAAGCCCATGACTCTGACTCCAGAGTCTTCTGAGCTATGAATCATTACATTAGACAAGCCAGAGAGAACAAGGGAAGAAATCTAATATTTTTTTCTAACATTATTTCAGCTTTATCTGAACTTGAAAGCAATCACAAACAAATAAAACAAAATAACAAAAAATTTTTGATGTCATAGCTAGTACACCAAACAAATAATCAAACAGGTGATCTTACAATGATTATGCTAGTTCACATGACCTTAATTTTATACAAATACTCAAAAAGAAGCATGATCTAGGTTAGTGCTAAATTCTTTAAAGCTAGAGCTGTTGTGTTCACAGTTTGTAAATGGCCAGAGGGCCTCCCATCTTTATTTCATTAAAGTGGAAGGGATTATATATATTACATATTATCTGAATGGATTATATACATTTTCTGTTACTCATTTCATTGTATTTTGATGTATCAAAGACATAGATTTAATTAAGAACAGTTAATTTCTGACTCAGCCCTAGAATTAGTTACTCCTCCTTACCTCTTCAATCTCCCCCCCAAAAAAAGAGAGAGAGAGAGAGAGAGAGAGAAGGATTTAAGAAGTGTACATAACTCTTTAACTTTGAACATTTCAGGGGTAAAGAACATCACCCCTCTCAAAAATCCATGTATAATTTATACATGGCCCTCTGTGTAAGCAGCTCCTCCCTTCACATCTTCAGGTCTTCATTCGTGGATCATATAGTACTATAGTATTTACTACTGAAAAAAAAAAACCCCAAAACCTGCATATAATCGACCTGTGTAGCTAAGCCTATGTTATTCAAGTGTCAGTGGAATATTATACATATCCATTAAATATATTATAACCCTAAAAAATATTTGAAAGCTAGGAAAGCAAAGGAAATAAAACATAGAAATGAGTGATCTGTCTAATTTTTCAAACTATTCAGATTGGGATAATATTAAAGGCCCTTTGAGGAAGAAGGCCAGGAATGCTTTTCTTCTCATTTTAAGACCTACAATTACATAATCTATTCCTTTGAGATATTGGTGTCCAACTCTTTAATCATCTTCAAGATCCTCCTATTTATCTTCTCATATATTCTGCTTAATTTTTGCAGGTTGAAGCCTTGTTGCTTTCTTGTTGGAAGCCCTTTTTTTTAATTTCATATTCAAACTATGTTTTAAAAAAATCTACTCTTGCAGTAAAAGCTTTCCATGAATAATTTCTTACATTTTTTATTCCAAATTTTTGCTGCAATCCATAATTGATATCTATTTTACTAATAAAGACTCAATGTCTCCTTGTAGTTTCTTCAGTCTTAGCTTTTTAATATATTGATTAGTTCTATAACATATACCTGAAAATGCCACCGTTTATTTGCAACAAGTTTCAGTAAAAAAAATTAAAAAATCAAAAATTAGTAAACATTCAAAACAGTCAATAACTATTAGGTACATTTTTCATGAGGTTTTTATTACTGCTGTTTTTATTAAGTCTGTAAAGTTTAGCCTAATACAAAACACAATAATCTGTTTTCTTTAACTAATTTAACAAATCTCTATTGTGAGCCTGCTATGTGGCCTATGTTTATTAAGGCTCTGAGAATAGAGTCTCAGTCTCAAAACAAGCTTTAACTTGGGAAAAGTGGTAGCCAATTAGGAAAACAAATAGAGCTAACTCATTACTTCAGTTTTCACTGCCTCTTTGGCCTCCCTAAATTGGAACTAGTCAACATTTTAAATGTAAAAATAAAAGCATAAAGGTGTTAAAAAATGATATTTGAATTAAAAATGTAATGTGTGTGTTAGTCGCTCAGTCGTGTCTGTCTCTTTGCAACCCCAGTGGACTATATAGCCCACCAGGTTCCTCTGTCCGTGGGATTCTCCAGGCAAGAATACTAGAATACTGGGAGTTGGCTGCCATTCCCTTTTCCAGGGGATCTTCCTGACCCAGGGATTGAATCCAGATCTCCTGCATTGCAGGCAGATTCTTTTACCATCTGAGCCACCAGGGAAGCCCTAATCTTATGGTAGACAAAATTGTAATGGCTATAATATACAGAGATATCTTAGAATTACATAAGAAAAATAAAATTCAAAATGAGCATAACATATAAGCAGAAGTTTTAAGAAATATACAGAACAAAGATACATTTCAAAATGTGCATTGAAAACAGGAAAAGGGAATTTAGACCTCAACAAAATACTAATAAACCAAATTCTCAACATATAACAAGGATTGTATACTATGACCAGTTGAGATCAATCCCAGGAATTCTGGGTTGTTTTCACATTTGCAAATCAATTAATAGAATACACTGTATCAATAGAATAAAGGATAACATAACACATAATCTTCTCAATAGATGCAAAATAGCATTTTAAAACATACAGCTTCCTGCTATGTTAAAAACCTTCAGCATACTAGAACCAGAAGAGAACTGCCTCAGTCAAATAAATGGCATCTACCAAAAATAAATAAATAAATAAAACAATAGCAACTATCATACTTAATAATGAAAGACTGAACGTTATTTCCTGAAAGTTAGGAGGAAGGCAAGGATGCCCACTCTAGCTACTTTTATTTAACATTGAAGGACCTAGAAAGGAGAATTGAAAGAAAGAAAAGAAGGAAAGGAGAGAAAAGGAAAGAAAAGTAGGAAGGAGGAGGGGAGGGAAGGAAGGAAGAGAGAAGGCTTTGAGATTGGAAAGAAAGTAGTAAAACTATCTATATTTTAGATAACATGATTTATATAGAGAAAACCATAGAGATCCACATAAAAATGAATTTGATTGAATAATCATGTTCTGCAATATTTCAGGTTATAAGATCAATATACAAAACCAAATGTATTTCCATATACCAGTAACTAACAGTTTCGAAATAAAATTCAGAAAATAATTCCATTTAAAATAGCATAGGCAGGTTAAAATTTAGGAATAAGTTAAAAGAAGTGCAAAACTCGTACTCTGAAACTACAAAATGTTGTTTGAAAATAATTAAATAAGATGCAAATAAATGGAAAGATACCCCATGTTTATGGGTTAGAAGACTTACTGTTTTAGATGGCAATATTCCCCAAATTTATCAGATTAAATGCAAACACAAATTCTCAGCTGGGTTTTTGAAACTGACTGTGAAATGCAAATACCCGCAAAGAACCAATACAAATCTTGAAAAACTTGAAAGACAGACACTTCTCAGTTTCAAAACTTAACACAAAGCTAAAGTAAGCAAGACAACGTAGTAGTATCATGAGGATAGATATCTGAATCAATGTAATAGAATTGAGAGTTTAGAAATAAACTCTTACATTTACAGTCAAATGATTTTTAATGAGTGCCAAAATAATTCATGTGAAAAGAACAGACTTTTCAACAAATGATACTGGGACAACTGGCCAGCCACAGGTGAAAGAATTAATTTGGAACACTTTACATCCTACACAAAATATAACTCAAAGTGGATCATGAGTCTAAATATAAATTCCTTGAATAGAATGGCTTTTTCTATTTATACTGCTGCAGTGAATCCAATTTGGCTGGCACCACATGAAATTACAAAACAAACTAACAAACTGAGTCTAATGGAAACAGACAAAAGTCCATTAACAAAAGTCTAATGGAAAGATGATTTACTCACAAGTGAGATTAAGTTGCACAATAACAGGATGTAAAGTATGCTATATCTAGAAAGGTGACTGTATATGTGTGTGGAATATTTCTGGAGCAATACCTAAGGAAATATTATGACTATTAACCATGTGTAAGTATGGCTACAAGTAAATGAATTGGAAGTCATTTTAAATTACAGTGATGAAAATCTAAGCTAAACTGTTAAGTGAAGGGAGGAGTGTGATTTTTTCAATGTATAAACTTATCAGAATAAAAGGCAAATGTACTGGCTTGAGGGTATTTGAAATTGTAGATTCAAAAGAACCCAGAATTTTTCTGCCTGACTTTTTAAAAAAATCTGAAACTTTCTCTTATATTAGCATAATTATATCAAATCAACTTCATCCTCAAGGCAAGCTAAGATTATCATCCAAACCTGGGTTTACTCCCTTATGAACTTATGACCACTGGCTAAAGTCATACAAATGCAAAGTTGAGGAATATGTGCTAGCCTCAGAAAGAGTCATTTGATCAAGGAAGTTAAAGCATTATGTTTGATTTTGTTTGGGTGATACTCCTACAAATATGGCCATGGAGGAGAGGTCTGCTACCAGAAGATAGAGAGAAGGAATTTTGAGTCGAAAAGCAATACATCAAATCTAAAGATGGTTGACAGAGAGAAAAATGTAAGCCTTTTTGTATTATTTCTTGTTCTTCATGCCTATATATCACCTTAATCAAAAAATCAAAAACAATCTAATTAAAAAATATGAAAAACTATCTATCTATCTAAATATGAATCACTTTGCTGTGTACCTAAAACTGACACAATGTTGATCAACTATATTTCAATACAAATTTAAAAATAGAAAACTGTAGATAAGTAGGGATATATAAATATTTGCCATGCTCAATTAGCAAGATATAGATCCAATCCCTTGAGGCCCTGCTTCAAGATCTGCTTTCTTTGATTTCTTTTACTTTTTCATCCTCATATCCCCCACCTCCTTAATGGCAGCTACCTTGAGATTTCATGCTTGAAAGAAAACACATATCCATCATTGGATCTTTGTTTTGAATCAACTAAGAAAGCCTATTGAGTCTTTATTGATGAAATACTCTTTCATCTCATTAAAAAAAAATATTTTCCAGTTGGTCAAGCCTCTGAAAGACTTTCTCTGTTTCTTTCTAGTTCTGCTTACGAGTTGATTAATTCTTCTTTAATGATGTTTCTCTATTTTTAATACTTTGCTCAGCACAATGAACAGTAGCCAACACTCAAACCAGTGTGCCTCCCACGTTGCATCAGGCAGCCATTTTATTGTTGCGCCTGGGCATAAAATGGGCTGCCACCTTTTGAGCTTCTAATTGGCTTCTCCACTGCTTTTGCCAATTGCTACACCAATGTCACATATTTGTAAAAAGTACAGAAGCATTTAACTTCAAGTTAGCAAGGACAGGATAGGCTTACTACAAGAATAAGCCTGATAAACATGGTAGCTTAAAACTTAAAAAAAGATTTTTTCCTCTCTCTTAGCTCATGATCTGGTGTGAGTCACTATGAGTCCATCTTATGTTGATGCAGTCTGGACCATGATGGCTCTGAGTTCACCACAGTAGAGAGTGAGATGAGGGAGGTATATGCATTTTTCACTTGATCTGTGTAAAAATGCCCCTTTTCACTTCTATTCACATTTCCCTTGCCAGAACTAGTTGAATGTCCCTTATAAAGAAATGTAAGGATATTCTATGATTACAAACAATTTTTTCATGTCTCTAATGATAATAATTTTTCTAGAAAAGTCCTGTATCTTCCCAAGCATTTTTATATTCTCTTTTTAATTTTACAGAATGATCTTTATTCTCAATGCTCTTGTACAGTATTCCCTGTTTAGTCATAACCCCATACTCAATGGTTTCTTTTTATGTTAGTTCTGGGAACATAGAAATCAAATAATTGAAATTGCTACTGACTTCCCCTTCTGCACCAACTACATTTTCTCTAGAGAGACTAGTTATGCCTAAAGCAGTCCTCTCTGGAATCTTGACTCTTTCCATTCCATTTCTATCCATTTGTGTGTTGCTCTCAATAAATCTTCAAGGAGGCATCTGTAATGTAGTAACATCTTAACTTGTGGCTCACTAGATCTGTTAACACTGAACAAATCATTTGATTCTCTAGGTCTTCAAAGTCCTTTTTCTTAGAATGAGAATAATTAATTTAATAATAAATTAATTAGGATATTATGGGTGTAAGAAAGATTATATATATATATATATATATATATATATATAAGTGCTACATATTCTATAAAACACTATATAAAAGTGTTTAACTTTTAAATTGTTGAACAATTGTATTAAATATGTGTGGTTTAGTTGGCTAATTAAAGACAATATTAAAATCATTGCCTGCATTCCCCAAATATGCCATACTGATTTTTACAACAGTTCTATTGAAATAAAATTTGCATATTATAAAACTAATCCCTTTTTTAAGAGTATAGTTTAGTTGTTCTGTTTTTAATATATCCACAGAATTGTGCAACCATCATCACTGTCTACTTTTAGAACATTTTTATCTTCCCCCCAAAAAACTATATTCTCATTAGCAATCATTTCTCATTGTCCCCTGGACATTTCATATAAATGGAATCATACAATATTTGCTCTTTTGTGACTAGCTTCTTTCACTTGGCATTATTGTTAAGAATCTGTCAAATTCATACTTGTTAAGTAGAGCACAGAGTGGCTGATGGTGAAGGGAACAGTGGTCACCTCAACATGGTCAACAACAGATGACAGGAGAAATTGAAATAGAATATTTGTTACTCGTAGATCCAGAGGAAGTACCCACCATGCCTCACGGGTCCACCCAGGGGGGTGGTGGCAGAGTGGAGACCTGGGGCACATGTTTTTATTAGGCTCCATGGGTGTAGTGTTTGGGGGTTCTTGGGCTAAGGTCAAATTGGTCATTTCAAACCAAAAGAGCTCCCAATGGTCTTATCTAAAGTGAATAAGGTAAGGGCTCTGGAGGCAGGGGAGACTTAATTACCAGGAATGATGGGGGAGTCATATCAGGAACTTAAATTTGCCTGTGAATCTGTGGGCTGCTATCGGAGCATGTACTATGGCCTGAGAGGCTAGTAGCAGGTTAAGGTCCTCACAGGCTACACAAAATGGATGCCAGGGCACCAGTACCATGGATTAGTTTAGCTAAGCTTTCAGCAGGTATGTTTTCAAGGTTCACCTGTGTTGAAGCATGTTTGAATAACTGCTGGAGGAAAGTGCCAGAAGTTAGAGCAGGTCAGTCTGTAAATTAAACACATAAAATTTCTCTTTAGGCTGCATAGCTTGTTCTGTGTCTTTTGAATAATTTCACTTCTCAAATTTATTCTGTTATACTTTAGGTTCTTAAAATGTTATTTGTGTGGAATTGGAAATGGGCTGACTGCTAACTGCCATGTAATCACAGGCCAGGGTCAAAAGCAGCTGACACATTTTGACATCTCTCAGGCTGGACTCAGAAGAAGAGTTCAGTTTCTGTTCCTCATTCCAAGATGTTTAACTTGTGATCAAATCCATTTAAAGTTACTTGTTATAACTTTAGGAGTCATGAGGAGGGAACAAATATTTTTCATCTTGTAAATCAAGGAAATAAAAGAGCAAATAGTTATACAAGTAGGCAGCTGAGAATTTATGAGCCTGCATATTTAAAATTTTAATTTCCTAAGTCTTAAAAATAAAAACTGTCTTATTTTCTCTGATAGCTTGCTAACCATGTCTATTAGCCTTCTCATAGAGCAGATGAATTTTTCTTTTCTGATTCAATATGATTTACTACCAAAAGCCTAGAGACAGAATCTGTGGGGTTCAGTCTTAAAAAAAAAAAAGTAGCCTATTTTCTATGAAATTCTGATTCTTTGTAATAATGAATTGATTCTTCTTTCAAAAATATCTGGAAATTCCTCATTTCTCTCCTTTTTAGCCATGACTCTCATTGTTTAAATTTTGCCATTCTCTTATGTGACTCCCTACTTTTGTTAACTTCGTATATGATATACAATAGATATAAATATATATCTTAAGGATTTTAAAATGTAAAAGAAAATTATTAGTATTTACTAGTATGTGACAGTATACAAAGAAAATTTTACTTTAATAAAATGTCACATATGTAGTTTGTAAGTTTTGACAGATACAAAAATGGCAGGATGTGTGCTATTCTTATATCTGGATGAATACCTCCCCAAAGCCCAGAACATATCAGATCAGCTTCACATAAAATAAAATACACACATCAGGCAAGGATATATCAAATTCTTTTCTTTTTGTAACTATCCAAAAACTAGTTAGATTCCCTAGTGGCTCAGATGATAAAGAATCCACCTGCAATGCGGGAGGCCTGGGTTCGATCCCTGGGTTGGGAAGATCCCCTGGAGAAGTGCATGGCAACCCACTCCAGTATTCTTGCCTGTAGGTCCTTATGGACAGAGGAGTCTGGCGGGTTGCAGTCCATGGGGTTGCAGAGTCAGACACGACTGAGAGACTTGGCACACACAAAAACGAGTTTGGCTCACAGAAAAGCCATATCCAAACTTGAACTAGATATAACCTTTGCGAAGAGCTGGAGAGCTTTTTCCCTTCACTATATACAGGTATAGCCATGCATCTTGGTTTCAGTAAGAGACACAACTGGGAATAATTTGAAACACCATGAGTAAGGCAGTTTCTGAGATATTTATAACTTAAACCCAAACCTGGAAGTACTAAAACTCCTATGGGAAAAGTCTGATCTTTTACAATTTTCTCCAGAATGAAATACAGAATTATTTCAATTTAAATCATTTGGGGAGGGGTACTATGCTTTTTCCCTAACTTTCAAGAGTGGTTTTTATATTTTAATGCCTAAAATAATCAAATGCTGATAAAAGACCTTGCTGACTAAGCATTTAACTTAAACTGTCAAAGTTTAAGTTCAGCATTCAGTCCCTGTAATGTCATTTGACTGTAATAAGGTTAACAGAACGTTTGAATGGAACTATCTGAATTCATTATGGAATGAGCTCACTATTTCTTCTATCAGATGAATACTAAAGAGAAGCAGATAGCATTCACAAAATAACACATCAATAATAAATGCCTTAGAGAATGTATAGGATCTTGTTTTATTAGGTTAGATTTGGAGGGATTTGTTTGTTTGTAGCCACTGGTAAATGCTGCAGCTAGAATATGGGCTGGATCAATCATTTTAGCATGTTGAAAGCTCAGTTCTGTGTTGTTTTCCCCTAATTGTTTCATGAAACATTGAGGGATATCTATTTAACACATATTCATTAAAAGTTACTAAGTTTAAGCACTCTGAACAGATACTTTCAAGAACACAGTGAAAAGTAAGGCAAAACAAAGCAATATGATAAATCCATTCACCCAGTACATACTAGAACTGCTAAAATAATTCAAAACAGAGAGCTTCCTTTTGGCAGGATAGCCACGTTTTTGGAAGACTTCTGGAAGAAGTAAGATGATGACTAAGGCCTTAAATTTCTGTGGCTACCATTTCTATGAATGAAACGGATACAAAAGTGTTTTTAAGGAAAAGATTGAGTGCTGAGATATTAAAATATGGAGTATGGGTTTTAAATGTGGCCGAATAGTCAATTAAAAGGAAATGGTTTTAAGGAACATGGGCCATTTTGAGTAGAACCATTAGAGATCAAATTGCCAACATCTATTGGATCATTGAAAAAGCAAGAGAGTTCCAGAAAAGCATCTACTTCTGCTTTATTGTCTATGCCAAAGCCTTTGCTTGTGTGGATCACAACAAACTGTGGAAAGTTCTTAAAGAGATGGAAATACCAGACCATGTGACCTACCTCCTGAGAAACCTGTATGCAGGTCAAGAAGTAGCAGTTAGAACTAGACATGGAACAATGGACTGGTTCCAAATAAGGAAAGGAGTACATCACGGCAGCATACTGTTACCCTGCTTATTTAACTTAAATGCAGAGTACATCATGCAAAATGCCAGGCTGGATGAAGGACAAGCTGGAATCAAGATTGCCAGGAGAAATATCAATAACCTCAGATAAGGAGGTAACACCACCCTTATGGCAGAACGTGAAGAAGAACTAAAGAGCCTCTTGATTAAAGTGAAAAAGGAGAGTGAAAAAGTTGGGTTAAGGCTCAACATTCAGAAAACTAAAATCATGGCATCTGGTCCCATCACTTCATGGCAAATAGATGGGGAAACAATGGAAACAGTGACAGACTTTATTTTGGGGGCTCCAAAATCACTGCAGCCAAGACATTAAGGCACTTTCTCCTTGGAAGAAATGACCAACCTAGACAGCATATTAAAAAGCAGAGACATTACTTTGCCAACAAAGGTCCGTCTGGTCAAGGTTATAGTTTTTCCAGTGGTCATGTATGGATGTGAGAGTTGGACTATAAAGAAAGCTGAGCACTGAAGAATTGAGGCTTTTGAATTGTGGTATTGGAGAAGACTCTTGAGAGTCCCTTGGACTGCAAAGAGATCCAACTAGTCCATCCTAAAGGAAATCAGTCCTAAATATTCATGGGAAGGACTGATGCTGAAGTTGAAACTCCAATACTTTGGCCACCTGATAGGAAGAACTAACTCATTTGAAAAGACCTGGATGCTGGGAAAGATGGAAGGCAGGAGGAGAAGGGGACGACAGAGGATTAGATGGTTGGGTGGCATCACTGACTTGATGGACATGAGTTTGAATAAACTCCGGGAGTTGGTGATGGACAGAGAAGCCTGACGTGCTGCAGTCCATGGGATCGCAAAGTGTCGGACACGACTGATAGACTGAAATAAATTAATAGTTCCTTACAAGGGTTTTGGGCAAGTAACATTTTTAATATAAGAAGAATTGTAATCTAAGAAAATGCTAAATTATAATTCTTAGACACCAGATACCATCTATATCTTTTATAGCTAATAGGTCTTCTTTATGCTCGTGACTCCCAAATCTAAAACAAATCTGGCCCCTCTCCAGATAGCATCTCAGTGTCTTCTACTTTGTAGGTCCTGAATAAACATTTATTGGGAATTAGTGAGTAAATAAACAAGTGACAAAAGAGTGAATAAATATACCTGAAGTGGAAAGTAATTTATGTGGTGTGTTTTAGAATCAGATGGGAGAAAGAAATGTAATATGAAACTCATTCACTTTGTGTTACTGGAGAGTTATTTCATTGACAAGGAAAACACCTAAGTATAATTCCTACTCCATCCTGATGCTTCCATTTACAGCAAAATTTATTAGAATGATTACTATGAAATCACTGCTTATACTTCCAGTTTCTGAGTCTAAGCTCAACTCACTTCTATTGGGTTCTCATTGGCCTCACTTTGTTGAGAATTTGCCAAGATCTCTGTGCGGCCAAATGTAATGTTTTTTAACTCATTTTGTTACCCTTTCAAAAGTATCTGAGACCTATTCTAGAAATACTTTGTCCTTTCATCTGGTTCTATTGTATCATGTCACTCTGATTTGTCTCCCAGACCACTTTCTACGTTCTTTATTTTCTTGTCTTTCACTCTTATTTCTTGCAGTGGTCTATCACTACGTCCCACACTTTTTTTTCTTTTGATGCTTGAATGTAGACCTGCAGCTTTAAAGTGGTTCTCCATATTTATGATTTCCAAATCAAAACCTACAAATCTAAGCTTTCCCCAGAAATTAAAAAATGTATATATCCAACTCACTACTTGATACAACCACCGAGATATAAACTAGCATCGTGGTCTCAAAATTCTTCATTTACCCCGTCAAAAGTATTTGCCCTGTTCCTCTCTAATTCTTGAGTGTTAATCACAATCAGCTTAGTTGTACAAGGATAACACTTATGCATTTCCCTTGATAGTTATTTTTATTTCACTCCCTAAATCCAATGATCTAATGATCTATAGTCTAAACCAATAATCTAATGATCAACTTCTATCAATTATAATTCTAAAAACTACCCCAAATCCATTCACTTCTTTTCATATCTACCATTAATACTCTTGTCCAATCCACCATCAACTTTCATTTAAATTACTGTAGTTAACTCATGACTGACTTCCTCGATTTTGTGATTCTCGCACCACAATCCATTATTCATACAGTAACCACAAAGAGTTTTAAAATCATAGGCAATCCCTTTGCTTGCCAACCCTCAATGTTTTATCAATTAGTTTGTATTGCTGTTATCATAAATTATCACAAATTCAGTGGATTAAAACAAGACAAATATATCATCTTACAGTTTTGGGTGGGACGTCTTAACACAAGACTCCCTGGACTAAATTCAAAATATTGGCAAGTCTCCCTTGTTTTCTGGAGGCTCTAAAGGAGATTCGTTTCCATGTCCTTTGTAGCTTCTAAAGACCACCCACATTCCCTGGTTCGTGGTCTCTTCCTCCATCCTCAGAGCCAACAGCATTTTGTCTGCTTGTGCCTTTTTTCATAGCCATATCTTCCTCTGACTCTCTCCTTCTGCCTTGCTCTTCTTGGCAAGGATGCTTGTGATTATACCAAAAATGCAGGATTATCTCCTTATCTTGGAATCAGCTGATTAGCAACCCTAACTCCATCTGCAACCTGATTTCCCTTTGCCGTGTATGTAGCATATTCAGTTTCCACAGATTAGGATGTGGAACTCTTCAAAGGCTCCTTATTCTGGCCCATTAAAACAAAATATAAAGTTTTTACTCTAGCTTCTAAAGTGTTAGCTGCTCAGCATGTCCAACTCTTTGTGACCCCATGGACTGTAGCCCTCCAGGCTCCTCTGTCCATGGAAGTCTCCAGGCAAGAATACTGGAATGGATTGCTATTCCCTTCTCCTACTTTATTTAGGCTTTTCTTACTATGTCCAAATTACTCCCTTTATACCACTGTCTCAGTCACATTGTCTTTCTTTCTATTCTTCAGGGAGAACAAACAAAATCCACGTTAGCCCCTCCACCTTCCAAACTAGCTGTTTCTCTGGTTGTATGCCCTACTCTGTCTTCATATAGCCAACTCCTTATTGCTTACATCCCACCTTAAATTTTGCTTTTTCAGAGACGGTTTACTATACCAGTGTATGTCAAGAAACTGTCCATGTATTATCACATGATTAAATATAAATTCTCTATCAATCTCTGCTTTTTTCTTGCTTATACATTTATTTTTGTGTTAATTAACTTCTCTCGAGCATACACAACACACAGTTCTAAGCTCTAGTGCAGGTGTTGGTAAACTCCTTTGCTTATACAAAATTCCTCAATGACACTCCACTAACAATAGATTCCCAAGACCCAGCATACAGGAATGATTTGTCCATTGCCTGGCTCTCCAACACACTTTTACTTTTCTTCTATTAATAAGTTCCACAAGCACTAAGCTCTTTGTCATTTCCTAGTCGTATTATCCAACCCTCTTCCTAAAGGGTTGGATAAATCTTTTATCTTTTTACCTCTACTTCTTTGCCTGTTAACTTCTTAACTTTAATACTGAGTTGAGAGGTGATCTCATTCATGAAGCCTTCTCTGACTGTTCAGCAATACCTTGTGTATATTTTAGTCATCACCTTTCAATGGCATTACAATTTTCTGATCAAAGGATTAATACCATAATAGACAAACACATTGAGATCATGAGTAATACCTTATTTATTTTTGTGTCTCTGGCACCTAATCTATTTCTCACCCATAATAGATATTCAGTAAATGTCTATTGAACAACTGTGGACTTGTTCTCTGAGCTTTGATTCCCTGACTCTTCTCTGTGGAGGCTGATCATGCACTGGTGTTGTTAGGACAAGAGGTTGTATCAACCATGTCTTCTAGGTCCTCTTTTGCTTCTATTCAACTCACATCTATAAACCGAATTGGAAATATAAGCATAAATAATAAGAATATAAATATGTATCATTTAACCATCCTTATTGTAGTCACCTGCTAACTTTTGCTTTATCTGCTGCTTCTACCTCCCTGGGACTTACTGGGTAGCTCAGATGATAAAGCATCTGCCTACAGTGCGGGAGACCCGGGTTCGATCCCTGGGTCAGAAAGATCCTCTGGAGAAGGAAACAGCAACCCACTCCAGTACTCTTGCCTGGAAAATCCCATGTACAGAGGAGCGTGGTAGGCTACAGTTCATGGGGTCGCAAAGAGTCGGACACGACTGAGTGACTTCACTTTCACTTTCTACCTTCCTACTCAGGGCCTCATTGTGAGGAACGTCAGCATTTGTATAAATATCACAATGTGGGGAGGAAAAGTAGAATCCTAAGATAAGTATTTGAGTTTAAAATAGCAAGTTAGACAAAGAAGAGAATGGAATCACTAAAGGAAATATTTACAAGCTAGCTACCCTTGAATACCGAAACTTAATTCCGCTGGAGGAATTCTGAAACTAGGAGAAAACACACATGGAGCACTATACCATCCAAGGGGTGAGGGATCTGGTCCCCCACTGCTTGAGAGCTTTAGGGAGAAGTGTTAGTTGCTTAGTCATGTCTAATTCTTTGCGACCCCATGGACTATATCATCTGACCTTGGAATTCTCCAGGCAAGAATACTGGAGTAGGTTGCCATTCCCTTCTCCAGGGGATCTTTCCAATCCAGGGATTGAACCCAGGTCTCCCACATTCAGGCAGATTCTTAACCATTTGAGCCCCCAGGAAAGCCCATGGGAGAAGGGAGATATTAATTTCCCAGCACTTCCATCCTACCTCACAGATGGCAAAGCAGGCTCCCAAAGCTAGGGATAGCCTCAAGCTAGAATAAAAGTGCAGGGATTGCAGTTATAATACGTCAGGCTGGCAACTGGTCCTGGAGAAGGAGCGGGGCAGGGCATTGCAGTGTCAGTTACAGCAGACAGGAGTTACGCCATGTTAGCCTCACATTTGCTGACATGGTGAGTTCTGTTTACATTCACTTGCATTTTACAGCATACACCAATGATTGTAGCTACAATATTGTCCTTGTCATTGCCCAGAACTTCTCTGCTTTTGAAGTATAAATTCTAGTAGCTTATTTCTGAATAAAATTTCTTGTCCTTCTGGTTTTCTTAACTCATTTCCATAAGACTGATCCATAACTTTACAATGTCCATTTTAGCAGCTCCCTTGTAGCTTTGATTCCATTACTGTAACATTGGCCACTTATGGGACATCATTCCTATTTTAATGTATTGGCAACACCCTCATTCCTTTAGGTCATTGCTCTTTGATTTCACATACTTTCCAAAGACCCAATCACGGGTAATTTTCAACATCTAATTTCTCAGCACCTATACCTTCCTGATGAATATTGCAAAAAGAAATCTAACAGTGCAGATTGAGCCATTAGAGATTTGTGATTTACTCATAGCTGAGCCCTTCATACTATTCTGCAATCTTATTACATGTACTTAACGATCAACAACTATTTCTCTCAAAAGCTATGTGAAAGTTATATTTCCTTAACCTCTAAATTCTTCCATTCTGTCTCCTCAAATATTAGACTTATTTTTTATTTCACACAGAAACATCAAGACTAATTTTTTGAAGCTTTCAACTTCATATGTGCCTACAATGTATGTCTATTTACTTCTACCAGTACCTTCTTCTGATAGTTTCTGATGAAGATGTGTCTCTGCCACTCTCTGAGGCTAAATCTTCCCTAGTTACTTCCCTTGTTCTTTGACTTTGCTCACCATTTCTCCCAAGTTTTTCTTGGATATTCTATTTATTTTACATATTGATCCCCTCTAAACATGTAAACATACATGGGCTTTCCATTTCACAGAAACTCATAAATAAGCAAGATAAATACCAAACAAACCATGATGCAGTGTGACCTATAGTAGCTCTCTGGTGGTCTTTTCTGTTTTTTTTTTTTTTTAAGTCATTACAACATCATCTTCTTCACTTTTTAAACTTTGGTCCACTATTAAACACATCACTTTTTGACTTTCACCTTCACTGCTTTACTTTGATAAGGTGATTCATGACTCAACTGTAAATTTATGAGCACTTTGCAAGAATTAGCTTCATTGGCTATCTTGGTGGCATTTACCACTGTTGCTGACTTCTTTACTTTTTAAACCCTTTTCACCCATGATTCTTATGAAAATATCATTTTCAGAATTGTTTCATTTTGGCTATCTCTCAGACATCTTTGTATAGAATCTACTTTCATTGTTAGCTTTTTAAAAGTTCATGTCCTTTTTACTTGTGTCCTTGATAATCTCTACCTATAACCTTGGTTCTCTATTCACTCAGCTGCCCCAAAGCTGTGACTTTAAATATCACTGCTATGCTACTACTTTCAAGATTTATATCTCCAGCCCAGAACCTAACAAACACACTAGCTATCTTATGAAAAACTCTAATTATGTACAGCATGAAGTTTATACCTTTTTCTCTTGTGGACAGTTTCTAAGTGAATGACTAAATCAATACCCCAGTTTATACCTACAGGCTCTTGTAGGCATATGTTTGACCTGTAGTCACCCACTATTTATTCCTTTTTGGAATCATTCATTTACTTTCCAATAAATTTTTATTTAGCTCCCACTGTATGCTGAGCAACTTCTAGATGCTGACTGTCTAGATGATGATGGCCAAAGACCCTACTCTCTAAGAACAGGAATTGACAACTAATGCCCATGGACCAAAACTATCTCACAGCCTGCTTTGGTTATTAAAAGTTTATTGAAAACACCCATTCATTTGTTTATATATCATTTATGCCTGGTTTTATAATGCAAAAATGCATGCACGCACGCTAAGTTGCTTCAGCCGTGTGCGACTATTTGCGACCCTATGGAGGGTAGCCCACCAGTCTCCTCTGTCCATGGGATTCTCCAGGCAAGAATACTGGAGGGCTTGCCATGCCCTCCTCCAGGGGATCTTCCAGACCCAGGGATGGAACCTGTGTCTCTTATGTCTCCTGTATTGGCAGGTAAGTTCTTTACCACTAGCACCACCTGGGAAGCCCATTGCAGTGATAGAGTTTAGTAACTGTATGAGAGACTGCATATCCCAAAGCCTAAAATGATTACTATCCATCCCCTTTACAAAAGATAATACAATGAGGGTGGAATACAGATGTACCATTCTGAATGGAGAATATATTGAAGATTTGGTTAAGACTTTTTAGGGAAGAAAAGTTAAGATCAGGTGAAAGATGGTGAGGGCCTCAACTACTGTAGTAAGAATAAAAGTGAAAACTACACATATTCCAGAAATATTTCATAAGTAAAGTTAACAGGATTTAGTCATGATTTGGTTTTAGTGGTGATGCTAGGAGAGGTAGGAATTAAGTAGATTTCTTGGGTTCCTTATATAGGTGGGGAGTGATGCCAATAACAAGGAGAGCAAAACAACAAGTACAGTCAGGTTTAGAAAAAGTGAAAATCTGAATAGGGAGGAGATACTGCAGCATCATTTATCCTAGTTTTAGTCATAGGGACACAGAGCAAAACTCCTCCTAAAAGCACTGATGGAGTTTTTGAGTATACAAGGGTTTCTTTAGCTTTTCAATTAATGAAATTTTGTCATACTTACTGAATTGTTTTGTATTAATATTTCTTTACATGACAGATTTCAACTCACCCTGTGTGAGTGATAGAAATATACTATGTAGTTATAACCATGACAAATAATGAAGAAACACAAAAGCACTGTGTGAAAGAAAGGAAAGTAGACTTAAATAATAAAACCTAGAGTTAACTTTAGACTTTGATACTCATTTGATAAGTGCCCTCTGGCATGAAACTGGATCTCAGTTTCCTTACAAGAAAAGAGGGATTATAACAATAATACTAGTGGAGAAACAATATAAGAAAAGTGCTTTGAAAAAATCATACAAAACTATATAAATGCAAATTATCATTATTGTAACGAGTTTAATTTACACAGAATATGACTTAAACATACCAAAACTGCTGATCTTAATAACACATTTGCACATATATATGAAAATACATACACATATAGGTGCACAACTTGAAATATAGAATTTTCTATCCCCATGAATACATTTGAGTTCTTAGTGTATATGTGCGTGTTTATTTTCCTTTCTTCATTTATTCATTTATTTCACAAATATTAATTAGTAACTTCTAAAAGTCCACTATTTTTGGTGCTATGGATACAGTAGTAAAATAAGCATTAAAGTAGTTTTTCTCCCTTCATGAAACTTGCACTCTATTTCAAGAAGACAGATACTGGGGAGGGGTTGGAGGCTCAAGAGGGAGGTGATATATGTATGCTGCTGCTGCTAAGCCGCTGAATTGCATCATTGTACAGCAGAAACCAATACAACATTGTAAAGCAACTTTCCTCCAAATAAAGAATAAATTAAAAAATGAAAAAAGACAGAAACTAAATGAAATAAAATATATATTATTTATATATTTAAATTGTTATAAGGAAAAATTAAACAAGAAAGAGAGAAAGTTCTGGGGGCTGTGAAGCCTTGACAGCTTTAGTTTAATAGAGTGCAATCCTCAGAGAGGAAGAAAGAGAAAGGGACATTTGAATAAGGAAGTAATCATCCAGATGGATAACAAGTAAGCTCAAAGTGTTTGAGGGACGAAAATGGGATTTTCAGAAACACCAAAAGAGGCACTATGGCTGATTATAATGGATAAGGATATGAGGTTAGAATTTTAAAGGGGTGAGGCTGAGGAATTCAGGCAGAGATTTTAATACAGTTCTTAAGAAGATGGATATTAGAATTTACTATTGCCATCTTGTTAATTGTATTCTGGTACAGTTACCAAGATGGGATACAGAATAAGAAGAAAATCTAAATGTAATGCCAATGTATTCAGTTCAGTTCAGTTCAGTTCAGTCGCTCAGTCGTGTCCGACTCTTTGTGACCCCATGAACCGCAGCATGCCAGGCCTCCCTGTCCATCACAAACTCCCGGAGTCCACCCAAATCCATGTCCATCGAGTCGATGATGCCATCAAACCATCTCATCCTCTGTCGTCCCCTTCTCCTCCTGCCCTCAATCTTTCCTAGCATCAGGGTCTTTTCCAATGAGTCAACTCTTCGCATCAGGTGGCCAAAGTATTGGAGTTTCAGCTTCAGCATCAGTCCTTCCAATGAATATTCAGGACTGATTTCCTTTAGGATGGACTGGTTTGATCTCCTTGCAGTCCAAGGGATTCTCAACAGTCTTCTCCAACACCACAGTTCAAAAGCATCCATTCTTCTGTGCTCAGCTTTCTTTATAGTCCAACTCTCACTTCCATACATGACCACTGAAAAAACCATAGCCTTGACCAGATGGACCTTTGTTGGCAAAGTAATGTCTCTGCTTTTTAATATGCTGTCTAGGTTGGTCATAACTTTCCTTCCAAGGAGAAAGCATCTTTTAATTTCATTGCTGCAATCACCATCTGCAGTGATTTTGGAGCCCAGAAAAACAAAGTCAGCCACTGTTTCCACTGTCTCCCCATCTATCTGCCATGAAGTTGATGAGACCCAATGCCATGATCTTAGTTTTCTGAATGTTGAGCTTTAAGCCAACTTTTTCACTCTCCTCTTTCACTTTCATCAAGAGGCTCTTTAGTTTTTCTTCACTTTCTGCCATAAGGGTGGTATCATCTGCATATCTGAGGTTATTGATATTTCTCCTGGCAATCTTGATTCCAGCTTGTGCTTCTTCCAGCCCAGCCTTTCTCATGATGTACTCTGCATATAAGTTAAATAAGCAGGGTGACAATATACAGCCTTGACGTACTCCTTTTCCTATTTGGAACCAGTCTGTTGTCCAATGTATTAAACACCTTCAAAAAGAGTGTAAGGCAATCAAGTTCTGATCCAAGTAACTCTGAAAATGAGTGTAATCTGTAAAAGCAAACTGTATATAAATACTATAGTTTAAAAAACCATATATGTGAGATAGCAAAAGAGACACTGAGGTATAGAAGTCTTTGGACTCTGTGGGAGAGGGCGAGGGTGGGATGATTTGGGAGAATGACATTTAAACATGTATATTATCATACGTGAACTGGATCACCAGTCCAGGTTGGATGCATAAGACAGGGTGTTCAGGGCTGGTGCACTGGGATGACCCAGAGAGATGGGATGGGGAAGGAAGTGGGAGGGGGGTTCAGGATGGGGAACACATGTACACCCGTGCCGGATTCATGTCAATGTATGGCAAAACCACTACAATATTGTAAAGTAATTAGCCTCCAATTAAAATAAATAAATTTATATTTTTTAAAAAGTTGTTTCTCATGGAAGTGTGGGTTAACAGTTCTGAAAACATGATACACGTATACTTTAATTGAACAATTTAGTAAATTTGTGGTGGGTGGTGAAAGCCAGATTTGTCACTGCTGGAGTTGGAGGTTACAGTTGAGCAAGGGAAAAAGGCTAGAATGTTCTAGATGATAAGGGATGAGAATCGGATACATCAGAATACACTCATTTTTATTTACTACAGACAGAGATGGTAATGAGTAGAAATATTTATGGACATATGTATATACATAGGTTACTATACATATGTATTACTGCCTTGCTCTTTTAGTTGAGAGGGCTTCATAGCAATAATCTCTGAGTAGAATCAATCACACCTAGCACTCAGAACTCAATTTCTAATGCCATTTCTCAATAATATGAACCAAGATTCCTTGGAGAAATGCTAGTTCTAGGACCATGAGAGGAAATATATAAGATGAACCTGGAGCATTTTATAATGCCAGAAAATACTTTTAAAAAAATCCAAAAAGTCTACAATAATGAGTACGTCAAAGGAATACATGACCAAATTGAGAGAATCCCAATGCCTAAAGCAGGAAAAATGTGAGCAATATAATAAATTGGATCATGGCTCAAAGTATAAACCATATATTCATGAATCCACAGGAATAGGAAGAAATGATTGCATAAATAAATGTGGGAATTGACCAATGTCACACGAAAAATTCCAAATAATTTGTGTAGATATTCCACCCTTGAAGCATAGCTTTCTCTGTGTAAGTTAGGCTATATATAGTGATTTTCTTCCAAAGAGTACAATATGGAAAGGAGAAAAAAAAAAAAAGATTAACTGAACAGTGCAGAAACCTGACCAACACAACCTCAAGCTACATCATCAAAGTCAACATCAACAGTGATAGAGTGAGTTTATAGTATGTACCTTGAAATGATGTGATGAGACTGGCAATTCAACTCTGTGGTCTTCCTTCCAAAACCACATAACCCTCATCTAATCATGAGAAAAACATCAGACAAATCCCAACAGAGAGAATTTCTACAAAATACCTGTCCTGTACTCCTGAAAACTGTCAAGGTCATCAAAAACAAGGAAAGTCTGAGAAACTGTCTTGGGAAAGAAGAAACCAAGAAGACATACAACTAAATGCAATGTGGTTTCCTAGCTGGGATCCTAGAACAGAAAAGAACATTAGGAAAAAGCTACAGAATTCTGAGTACAGTATAAACTTTCGTTAATGGTGATGTATAAATATGGGCTCATTTCTAACAAATATATTCTATTAATATGAAATATTAATAGTAGATAAAACTGGTTGTATGGTTCACAGTAATTCTTTATATTACCTTCACAATTTTCAGGTAAATATAAAATTAAATTTTATTTTTTTAATTAATTTATTTTTTAATCAAAGGATAATTGCTTTACAGAATTTTGCTGATTTCTGTCAAATCACAACATGAATTGGATATAGGAATACATGTATCTCTTCCCTTTTGAACCTCCCTCCCATCTTCATCATCCCACCCCTTGCTGCTGCTGTTGCTGCTGCTAAGTCGCTTGTCATGTCCGACTCTGTGCGACCCCATAGACGGAAGCCCACCAGGCTCCTCCGTCCCTGGGATTCTCCAGGCAAGAACACTGGAGTGGGTTGCCATTTCCTTCTCCAATGCATGAAAGTGAAAAGTGAAAGGGATGTCGCTCAGTCGCGTCCGACTCTTAGCGACCACATGGACTGCAGCCCACCAGGCTTCTCTGTCCATAGGATTTTCCAGGCAAGAGTACTGGAGTGGGGTGCCATTGCCTTCTCCATCCCACCCCTTAGGTTGATACAAAGACCGTGTTTGAGTTTCCTGAGACGTAGAGCAAATGTCCGTTGACTATCATTTTACATAAGGTAAAGTAAGTTTCCATGTTACTTTCTCCATACACCTCACTCCCTCCTGTTGGATATATATTTTACACATGGAAATATAAGTTTCCATGTTACTCTTTCCATGCATCTCACCCTCTTCTCTCCTCTCCCCATGTCCATAAGCCTATTCTCTATGACTGTTTCTTCATCGCTCCCCTGCAAATAAATTGTATAGTACCATTTTTCTAGATTCTGTATATATGCGTTAGTATACAATATTTATCTTTCTCTTTCTGACATAGTTAACTCTGTATAATAGGCTCTAGGTTCATCTACCTCATTAGAATGGACTCAAAGGCATTTCTTTTTATGACTGAGTAATATTCCATTGTGTATATGTACCACAACTTTATCCATTCATCTGTCGATGGACATCTAAGTTGCTTCCATGTTCTAGCTACTGTAAATAGTGCTGCAATGAACAACGGGATACATGTGTCTTTTTCAATTTTCGTTTCCTCAGGTATATGCCTAGGAGTGAGATTGCTGGGTCATATGGTGCTTTTATTCCTAGTTTTTTAGGGAAACTCCATACTGTCTTCCAGAATGGCTGTATCAATTTACATTCCCACCAATAGTGCAAGAGTGTTCCCTTTTCTCCACACCCTTTCCAGCATTTTTGGTTTGTAGACTTTTTGATGATAGCTATGGAGAAGGAAATGGCAGCCCACTCCAGTGTGCTTGCCTGGAGAACCCCAGGGATGGTGGAGCCTGGTGGGCTGCCATCTATGGGGTCGCACAGAGTCAGACACGACTGAAGTGACTTAGCAGCAGCAGCAGCATTCTGACTGGTGTGAGGTGATAGCTCATTGAGGTTTTTGTTTGTTTCTTCTCTGATGGGCAAGGTTGAGTGCGGTGGTAATCCTGCCTGCTGATGATTTGGTTTGTATTTTTATCTTGTTTGTTGTTTAGATGAGGCATCCTCCAAAGGGTGCTACTGGTGTTTGGATGATTCTGCGTCTTGTATTCAAGTGGCTTCCTTTGTGGGAGTTCTCACTATCTGATACTCCCTAGAGTCATTTCTCTGGTAGTCTAGGGTCTTGGAGTCAGTGCTCCCACTCCAGAGACTCAGGGCTTGATTTCTGGTCAGGAATAAAGATTTCACAAGTGGTTTATTATGCATTAAATGAAGTTAAAACTAATTCCCCAAAACAAGAAACCAGAGATGAACCTCAAACAGATGGCCGGTACAAAACCAGGCAAATAATAATTAAAATAATGGAATATACACATATGCATATACACCCATAAGCAAAAGCAAAACAGTCCAGCAAAAATAAAGTACAATATATTGACCTGGCGAAACAAAGGAAACCAAAAATTATATCTACAAGTTAAGAGCAAAACTAACTAAAGCATAAACTGGAAAACAAAACTAAAGCAAGGTGTCAAGTGGGGAATAAAGCAATAAAAACAAAAGTAAGAAATATGTTGAGAGGAAAGGGAAGAAAGAAAAGAAAAAAGATGTGCAAAGTTAAATAGAGGTAGATAAAGATTTATATACATTAAAGATTAACTGCAAGGGGAAAAGAATAGTAGGAAAAGCAAACAAAGGAATAAATGTAGAAAAAATAATAATAGGTTTTCTAAAAAGTTAAAAATCAAAATTAAAAAAAAGAGAAAAGTATAAAAAATAATAATAATAATAATAAGGAAAACTCCACAGAACTGCAAAAGCCCAACATAGAGGCACAGGTTTATAACAGCAATAAAAAATGTGACTGAGAAAAAAAATCTCAAAAGCTTAATTAGATTTCATAGTGCCAAAAAAATTGACAACTACAGCAATGGGGTGAAATGAAGAGAGAAAAAGAAAATCCAAAAGAACGTACAGAACAAGTCAAAACAAAAGAATTAATAAATGTTTTTCTTGGGTCATTGCTGTCAGAGTCCTTTCCCTCTCTGGGAGTCACAGTCCTCCCTAGGAAGGCCTCCAACACACTGTTGATCTCTGGACCTGCTGTGGGGGCAGCTCAGATTCTAATCTGGCCCTGCTCCTGTGTGTTCTTGACTTCAATGTCCACAGCTAGCCCTTCTCCATAGCTCTGCCCGTTCATGCACTTAGAGGGCTCCCTGGCCTGGGGTACTTCTCCATTGTTCCGCATCAGGCACACGGAGGGGGCCCCCCTGGTTGGAGTCCTACTCTGTAGATCAGTGCATCAGGCATATAAAGGGGCACCTCGGGTGGGGTCTTAATCTATAGGTCGGCCCATCAGTCACTTAAAGGAGCACCCTAGGTGGGGTCCTCCTCTGTAGTTCTGTGGGTCAGATGCTTAATGGGCCAGCCTCTCTATTGTTCAGCTGCCAATGCTGGCACGTGGGGAGAGAGAGGCTATGCTGATGGCCCCACCTACTACGCATGCCTCAGCAGTATCGCCTTGCTTCCATGGCTGGCTGGCTTTCCTCCACAGGCATTTCCCACCAGTCTCCTCCCTCACATCCCCTGGATCCATCTCTCCACAGTCAATAGCAGCCCCCTCCCTGGGATTGCTCCACACTCCCCAAACTCCAGCTCCCAGCCTCTGAGCCTTCCAGGGGACACTCATCCCTGTCCGGGGTATGTGTGGCTGTGGCAAGGACTGTCTGATTCTCCTTCTGTTTAGGCTGCCACCAATAGGCTGTTTCACTTCCAGCCTTAAATGTTTCTCCTCTGACTCAGGTAATTGCCCCAATGTGTGCATTAGATGCCTGTTGCAGTTCCCCCACCTGCTGAGGGCAGGTCCATTCCTACTAACACCCCTGTTTTTCCCCCTAGTGAGTTGTACGTGATTCTATATATTCTTTTGCTGCTCAGGTACTCCTGTCCACTCTCAGCTGCTGTTCTGCATGTACTTCTGTGTCTGAAGGTGTATTCCTGATGCATCCATGGAGAGAGATGCACTCCACATCCACCTACTCCTCTGCCATCTTGTTCTCCTCTCCAAATTAAACTTCTATATTTGAAATAACATTTTATTTTTGTTGTTGGATTTTCTAGTGTATATTTACTTGCCCAAACTGGTGGTCCCTTGGCCCACTTGCAACAGTTTGTTGACCCCTTAATTAGATCATGACAATGAGATTTTTAAATTTGGTAAATATTCTATCTGGTCCCTGTCATGAAATCTAGAAATAGTCAGAAAAATACAGGTAGAATTTTAATTGTTAGCCAAATATTCCATGGTGACTCAGGGGTTAAGAATCTGCCTACCAATGCAGGAGACTCAGTTTTGATCCCTAGGTTGGGAAGATCCCCTGGAAATGAAAATTGCTACCTACTCCTGTATTCTTGCCTGGGAAATCTCACGGACAGAGGAGCCTCTTAGTTACAGTCCTTGGGTTGCAAGAGTCAGACACAACTTAGCTACTAAACAACAACAACAACAGATACTCAGTGGTTATAAGATATATTAATTATTCATCTATGGAAAAAATCCTACTATTCCTACTTAAAGACCCTGAATTCATTTATACATTCAACAAGGATTTTTTGAAAACCTACCAGGTACCAAATATTACATTGGATACTGGGCACACAGACAGCATACAATCCAATAAAGCAAATAAATTTAAATCTTGATCAACTATTTATTCTAGAATATCTAGTAACAAAACTGTTATGTTCATCTACAAAGTGTATTGTCTTACTATGTCTATGAGAGTTTAGAACTTCGTTTTTAATTTTTTAATTTTTTGTAACTATATGATGGATATTAACTTATTATAGTAACTATATCACATTTTATGCAAGTCAAGTCACCTTAAATTTTTATAGTGTTGTATGTCAATTACATCTCAACAAAACTGAAAGAAAAAATAAAAAGTTTTTATTTTTACACTTCAAAATTTTGTCTCCCATTAAAACATCAGTGTTTCACATTGAATTTTTCTAAACCTGTGTTTGAAATGCTAAGGAGAAAGTATACTTAAGTGAACAAGATAGAAGACTCTGATTCAATAAATGAAACACAGAATTGTAAATTCTCTCAGTAATAAATAAGCAATTGAAATTCAATTTTTAAATATGAGTACATTTAATACTCCTCCATCTTTTAGAGTTGTTTTAGTTTCCCTATTGTCAATTGTGTCTCTAGTTTGTTTTCAAGTTATCAGAGGCTCAAACACACTGGAAGACTAGAAGGCCATGTGTGGTCTTCCAGATTCTGTCTTGATTTGGTTACCTAGGTTTTGCATGCACAATTTTAGTAAAAAAGTGGAGCTCTACATTCCATTAGTCTATTTAAACAAAGCATAACATGTGGTTACATAGTAAAATTTTTTTAACAAATTCTATTTCTACTTTAAACTATGAATTAATGGGAATGATGGCTATTTCAAAACTGTACATACAAAACCAAAGTACAGAAATAAATTGAATGCTAAGGCTGAAATAAGCCTATCACTGTCACCCATAAGCTCCTATTTCAAATGTTTCTATTAATCAAAATCTTTATGTTTTTCATCAGTTGCCTGCAGGATGAGAAAATGATATGGACTATAAAAATAAAATTATGCTAAAAGATAGATTTTCCTGTTTTATTTTATTTTAAGGTATGGCATAAGACTTTATTTGGGGAAATAAATGGGAATTTCACTGCAAACTTTGAACCCATAACTCTAAAAAATTAAATCTTATGTTGTGGCTAGTTGCTTAACAGGAGGTGAAATAAGACAGAAATAAGATTACTTCCTTGTATCAGTAATCACTGAGGAATTTTGGAATAAATTTATAAAACACAGATACAGGTAGTTCTCCCCTATTTTCAAAAAGACAAAGAAGGTAGATAACATGAAATGCAACCTAGAAAATTTTAATTTAAAAAATGGATATTATTTGTCAGAAGTTAGGAAAATAATCAGTAATGATCAGAAGTAAGGATGTGTGTAGAAAATGCAAGCTATCACAAACTAAATTTTTATTTCCTTCAGTTTTTTTTTTTTTTATAATTTTAGAATTTGAATTCTAGTCTTGTTTTATATCCTGTTCCTCAGATTCAGCATGTGAAAATTCTGGGGAAGTAATCATATCCATAAAAACATGAGAAAAGCTTAACAACCCCACAGATTTTTCAGGTGTAGCGAACTTTCAGAGTCACTCTGAGCCATCACAGGTCCTGGAAAAAGGGTCGAGTCTTTGTTCCTCCTTATTAACCAGTCATTAGCTATGAACTGCGCCCATGGAGGTATAATCTTGGGAAAGGCATCTTCCTTCAGCTGAGAGAAATTCCAAGGGAGAGATTTATCTAGGAACCATCTGCAGTCAACATGCCTAGCAGCTGGGAAATAAGTGTCATGATACTGATGAGTGCATTTGTGTAACAAACTGCAGATCCACTACAAATATAGTACACATTTTTGGAGTACATAAATCAGACATCACCAAAAATTGTGGAGTAGGTAGCTTCAAGTGTCCAGTTTAACTCACAAAGATTTTTAAAATCCTGTAAAAACTGTTAGAATCAACTAAGTCAAAATTCTGAAAAAGTCAAAAGTTTATAACAACACAGAGAATGCTTAATCAAGAAAAAAAAAACAGTTTAAAAAATTAGGAAAGTTTTGTGACATTTTTACTTGCCCTTGCCCCATCTCCCCCATGGTATACATGTGGCAGTCTTGAAGATGGCAGCCTATGTTCCCAATGTGTAATGCTGATTCTTGATTCCAGAAGTACAGAACTTTTTCTCAAAAAATTGTACTTATATTTATCTGTTCTAGTATGAACGATGGTTACCTGAAGGACTGATACAAAGAACTGGCCAGTTTTGTTTGTTTGTTTGTTTTTGCTGCTTTTTTTTTATTTTTATTTTTTATTTATTTATTTATTTATTTTTTTGCTGCTGAAGAAAGGACTTCTCTTTTATTTATTTATTTATTTTTTTAATTGCCTAATTTGCTTTATTTATTTTTTTCTTTTCTTTTTTTTTTTTTTATTATTATTATTTTTTGGTCATACATTGGTATGAATCAGCCATAGATTTACACGTATTCCCCATCCCGATCCCCCCTCCCACCTCCCTCTCCACCCGATTCCTCTGGGTCTTCCCAGTGCACCAGCAGATGAATGGATAAGGAAGCTGTGGTACATATACACCATGGAATATTACTCAGCCATTAAAAAGAATTCATTTGCTTTTTTTTTTTTTTTTGCCTAATTCAGAACTCCCTAAGAAAAGTCAGTGCTGGAAAAGCAGTGGCATTCCTTAAACACAATGTAAAGCAAAGAAATATTCAGCAGCTTCTCAGGGCAAAAGATTACAATTGTGGCAAACAAGAGAATGATGAAATCCTGGGAGGAAAAACTAGAGAGAGACTTTCTTTGGGAAGTTAGGGCACTGAAGAGTGCCTGCACAGATTTAGGAATTAACAAAGCGACGCACATGCTCTGGGCAGGATGAATGTTCAGAAGAGCCTGAAGCTTTCCCTTTGGCTTATCTTTAGGCTCACAGCAAACAGGAAGTGAAGGCCAAAGCAATGTTGTAAACAGACTGGCTAAGCATTAAAGAAATGACCAAGCACAGAGCCAACCTACAAAGACTGGGAGAATTTTCCTTCTTTCTTCTTTTCCTTTGTTTTCCCTTTCTCTCTCTCTCTTTAGAGGCCAAATGTATGTGGGAAAAAAACTAGCAGAACACAAGCTAAAGAAACAGTCTTTTTAGAGACCATACATGAAAACGATTTGGGTCTTACAAGAGAAGCTTAGAAAACACTAAACAAGCAGCTATAGCGTGTAATAGCATGTGTCTACTCAGTCATCTGACTCTTTGCGACCCTATGGACAGTAGCCCACCAGGCTCCACTCCATGAGATTTTCCAGGCAAGAACACTGAAGCTGTTTGCCATTTCTTCCTCCAGGGGATCTTCCTGACCCAAAGACTGAACCCACGTCTCCTGTGTCTCCTCCCTTGGCAGACGGATTCTTTACTACTGAGCCAAGTGGGAAGCCAGCACATAGTTGGCAACAAAAACAAATTCTAGGGAGGGGAAAACAATCAGTTACCCCTGTTATAATATTCAAAGAGGTTCAGTTTTCAAAAACAAACAAATAAATAAAAATATAAACCATGCAAAGAAAAGAAAATGTGGATTATAAAAAAGAGAAAGAAATTAAATAGAACTCTGTTGAAAGTTACAAGTAGTAAAATGAAAAGTTCACTAGAGGATTTAAATAGAAGATTTGAGCAGGCAGAAAAACAAATTAGAAAACTTGAAGATAGGTCAACTAAAATTATTCACTCTGTGGACCAGAAAGATAAAAGAATGAAGAGAAATGAATAGAACCTGAGACTTGTGGGCCATATATGCATAATAGGTATCTCAGAAGGACAAGATAGAAGGAGCAGAAAAAATGTTTGAAGAAATAATGGAAAAAATATTTCCAATTTTGATAAAAAACACAAATCTGCATATCCAGTGAACTCAACAAACTCCAAAAAAATATAAACACTAAGAGTTCCACATCAAGACATAGTCAGTGTCAAGGGCCAAATACAAAGAGAATCTTGAGAGCACCAAGATAAAAGTGACTTGCCATGTACAAAGTATTCTTAATAAGAAAACTGAGGATTACTCATTATAAACAGTGGAGGTCAGATGGAATGGGGTGATATTTTTAAACTGGAGAAAGGAAACCAGATACATCAGGAATTCTGTACCTGTCAAAGCTATTAAAAAATAAGGGAGAAATGAGACATTTTCAGATAAACAAAGCTGAGGAGGTTTGTTGTTAGTAACTCTGCCTGACAAAAAATGCTAAAAGGAGATCTTCAGGTTGAACTATCAGGACAAACTTGAAGCTGCATGAAGAAATAGAGAACTCCAGTAATGGTAAAAACAGATAAATAGAAAAGCCAGGATTACGGTAGTTTTGGTTTGCAATGTCTTCTTTTATTTTTTATAATTAAAAGATAAATGCAAAAGAAGCTGTAAATCTATGTTAATCTGCAAATTATATAAACATAATTTGTGATAACAACATAAAGTAAGCATGAAAGATTTGTACAGTGGCACAGTTTCTAAATGATAGTTCAGCTAACTTGTATCAATTTAAACTAGACCATCATAAATTAAGATATTAATTGCAATCATTATTTTAACAAGTAAGGAAATATCTTTTAAAAATACACAAAAGGAAATGATAAGGCCATCAAAGTTGTATACTACAAAAATAAATTAAGATATCCATGTTCAAAGCCCCACCATTCACACTAGTCAGGAAGTAGAAGAAAACCATATAGTCATTGACAGATGAATGGATAAAGAACACATATATACATGCAATGGAATATTATTCAGCCTTAAAAGGGAATGAAATCTTGTCAAATGCCACAACATAGTCTCCAACTATTATGATCATCTCAACTTATGCAGAAAATCCACTACACACTCATAATACAAAATACTCCAAACTTTAGAGTAGAAGGGAGTTTCCTCAAAATTGTAAATGACTTTTATAAAAAGCCTACAGCTAAGCCATACTCAAAAGTGAAAGAATGAAAGCCTTCCTTTAAATTTTGGAACAAGACAAGGATGCCTGCATTCACTATGTGCTATTCTACAATGTACTGGAATTTCTAACCAGAGTATTTAAACAAGAAAAAGAAATAAAAGGCATCTAAATTGCAGAAGAAGAAGTAAAAGTGCCTCCTCACACATGACATAACTCTGTACATAGAAAATCTTAAATAACTCACCAAAAAAAAGCTAATAGAACTGATAATAAAAGTTTAACAAAGTTGCAGAATACAAGAGTATCACACAAAAATCTGTTGTTTCTATCCACCAGCAATGAAATCTGAAAGGAAAATTTAAAGAAACAATTTCACATACAATAATATCTAAAATAATCAATGGTATCTAAAAATAATAAAATATCTAAGAATAAATTTAACCAGGGAAGAGAAAGACTGAATACTATACTGAAAACTACAAAATACTGCTTAAGGTAATTAAAGAAAACTTAAGCAAATGGAAAGAAATCCCATGTCTTTTTAATAGAAATAGGAAATCTAGTCCTCAAACTCACCTATGTGTGCTAAGTCGCTTCAGCCGTGTCCGACTCTGCGACCATATGGACTGCAGCCAGTCAGGCTCCTCTGTCCATGGGATTCTCCAGGCAAGAATACTGGAATAGGTTGGGTGCCCTCCTCCAGGGGATCTTCCCAACCCTGGGTTCAATACCTAGGTCTCCCTCATTTCAGGCAGATTCTTCACCAGCTGAGCCACAAGGGAAGCCCAAAATTACCATATGACCTAGCAATTCTACTCCTGAATATATATCCAAAAGAATTAAAAATAGGAATTCAAGAGGTTCTTATAGTCAATGTCCATTGCAGCATTATTCACAACAGGCAAGAGGTGAAAACAACCCAAGTGTCCATCAGCATAGAAAGTCAAAGTGAAAGTGAAGTTGCTCAGTCAAGCAACTCTTAGTGACCCCATGGACTGCTGCCTACCAGCCTCCTCCGTCCATGGGATTTCCCAGGCAAGAGTACCAGAGTGGGCTGCCATTTCCTTCTCCATCAGCGTATGAATGGATAAACACAATGTGGTATATAGATACAATAGAATCTTTTTCAACCGTAAAAAATAATGAAGTTCTAAAAAAAAAAAATAAAAAAAAATAATGAAGTTCTGCTACAAGCTACAATGTAGATGGACCTTGAGAACATTATGCAAAGTGAAATTAGCCATATATAAAAAATATTATTTAATTCCACTTAAATGAAATGTTTAGAATAGACAAATCTATAGAGATAGGTGGTGGATTAGAGGTTACTGGGATCTAGTTAGAGGGGAAAATGAAGATTAAACGTTTAACTGTTGTGAAGTTTCTGATTAGGGTAATAAAAAGTTTTGGAAATAGTGATATTTGCACAATATTGTAAATGTGATTAATGCCACTAAATTGTATACTTGAGAATAATTAAAATGGCAAATTTTATGTTAAATGTATTTTGCCATGGTAAAATTCTTCACAGAGAAATAATTAAGGAAGTAAGATGTATGTGTGTGCTTAGTCACTCAGTCATGTCTGACTCTTTGTGACCCCATGGACTGTAGACCGCCAGGCTCCTCTGTCCATGGGATTCTCCAGGCAAGAATACTGGAGTGGGTTGCCATGCCCTCCTCTAGTGGATCTTCCAACCGGATCAAACTCAGGTCTCCTGCATTTCAGGGTAGATTCTTTACCATCTGAGCCACCAGGGAAGTAAAATAATACTTAATCTAAAGAAGAAAATGGTTATGTAAGCTGTCTAAATGTTTAGAAAGTCTTTTTTGTGTGAATTTGGGGTAATGTTCAAAAGGAAGAATTTCCAATACTGAAAGTTACACAGAATAAATTTAAACTTTAAATTCCAACTTTAATTTTAAAATTATAAATGAAAAGGAGTACATACATGCATACTACACACACACAAACATATATGCACAGCTTGTATTATCTTCAAAATGGTAACTTTGGAAATTTATGAAATTATTTTTTCCTTTATCTTTTGAATATTGATATTTGGGGGATGGGGAAATAGCAAAACTACTTGCAATCAGCTTGGCAAATAAAGGAAGATAATTGGGTTGGGTAACATAATTCTTGGTTAAAAAGCTAGATGCGATGGTGATATTTTATAACTCAAGGAGTTGCTCTAAGATCAGCTCCATGGAAGGATTTTCCCAGAATTGAGCAATTTTAGTATAATTGGATGACTAAAAAAGTAGGTGTTCATTTAAATACATTTGCTTCAGGTATTGTTAAAAAGAATTTATGGTTTTATCAATATCCCTAAGGATATAGTTGCTGTTTGGTTCAGTGACTCAGTCATGTCCAACTCTTAGCAGCTCCATGGACTGTAGCCCATGAGGCTTCTCTGCCCATGGAGTTTTCCAGGCAAGAATACTGGAGTAGGTTGTCATTTGCTACTCCAGGGCATCTTCCCAACCTAGGGATCAAACCAGCCTCTTGTCTCCTGCATCGGCAGGCAGATTCTTCACTACTAGTGTCACCTGGGAAGCCCCTATAAAGATATAGTTCAAGGCAGGAAATTTTACTAAAATACATTTCAGAAAAAATTTTATCAATGTGGGTATCATTATTTCTTAATTGAAACCAGACATGGAATTTTGCACACAAGTGATTTAAAATAGAAATTTGATTACCCAGGTGTCAGATGGTGGAAAAGCCATAAATGAATGCTGAAAAAACTCAGAGATGAGTTACTGTCAAAAGTAAATACCACTCGGAGGATTAAGGAAACTAATGGGAAAAGGGGCTCTGTGGTACTATGTACAGACCTCTAGACCTCTGAAAGAAAGCTTCACAAAGACCATGTTTAGCCAAAAGACACCCTTTTAAGGGGTCAAAATATCCTCTTTCATATCTGAGCTTAAGCATAATAAATATCAAAAATTTCATCATAGTAACAATAACAACATAAATTTGGTAGTGAGGTACAATTAATTTTAATACAAAGGCATACCAAATGAAGGCATTTACCCCTCAAAATCAGAAGACAAAACTCCTAACACTCACTCTGTGATATTGACACATTTTAGTTTAATCATAACCCAATGTTTATATTGTATAGTAAACAAACAAACAAACAAACAAACCCAAAAAACTAACTTTTAAAAAGATGTTTAGCTCCAGAAAACAATATAGGAAAGAAAAAGAAAGGGTTGAGATCATGGTTAATATATACATGTGTACATAATAATACGAAAAGAAAATGTGCATTGCTACTATTATTTCTGGAACTGGTTATGACAACACAGTTGGTTTTTAAAATTCCTTACTTCCACCATGTGCTTTGCCTGCAGTCATACCTCAAGCTGGGTGGCATTTTTTTTTTAACCTGTTAATGAATCCCAAAACATACATTCTTGGAAGTTCTGCCATTATATGTTTCTATTGTACAATGAAGATACTAGAGTTGCCTTAAAAATAATCCTAGATTCTTACCAAAAATTTAGAGAAGAGCTAACACCTATCCTACTCAAACTCTTCCAGAAAATTGCAGATGAAGGTAAACTTTCAAACTCATTCTATGAGGCCACCATCACCCTAATTCCAAAACCACACAAAGATGCCACAAAAAAAGAAAACTACAGACCAATATCACTGATGAACATAGATGCAAAAATCCTTAACAAAATTCTAGCAAACAGAATCCAACAACATATTAAAAAAATCATACACCATGACCAAGTGGGCTTTATCCCAGGAATGCAAGGATTCTTTAATATCTGCAAATCAATCAATGTAATACACCACATTAACAAATTGAAAGATAAAAACCATATGATTATCTCAATAGATGCAGAAAAAGCCTTTGACAAAATTCAATACCCATTTACGATTAAAACTCTCCAGAAAGCAGGAATAGAAAGAACATACCTCAACATAATAAAAGCTATATATGACAAACCCACAGCAAGCATTACCCTCAATGGTGAAAAATTGTAAGCATTTCCCCTAAAATCAGGAACAAGACAACGGTGCCCACTCTCACCACTACTATTCAACATAGTGTTGGAAGTTTTGGCCACAGCAATCAGAGCAGAAAAAGAAGTAAAAGGAATCCAGATAGGAAAAGAAGAAGTGAAACTCTCACTGTTTGCAGATGACATGATCCTCTACATAGAAAACCCTAAAGACTCTACCAGAAAATTACTAGAGCTAATCAGTGAATATAGTAAAGTTTCAGGATATAAAATTAACACACAGGAATCCCTTGCATTCCTAAACACTAACAATGAGAAAACAGAAAGAGAAATTAAGGAAACAATACCATTCACCATTGCGACAAAACGAATAAAATACTTAGGAGTATATCTACCTAAAGAAACAATAAGACCTATACATAGAAAACTATAAAACACTGATGAAAGAAATCAAAGAGGACACAAACAGATGGAGAAACATACCGTGTTCATGGATTGGAAGAATCAATATTGTCAAAATGGCTATACTACCCAAAGCAATCTATAGATTCAGTGCAATCCCTATCAAGCTACCAACGGTATTCTTGACAGAACTAGAACAAATGATTTCACAATTTGTATGGAAATACAAAAAACCTCGAATAGCCAAAGTAATCTTGAGAAAGAAGAATGGAACTGGAGGAATCAACCTGCCTGACTTCAGACTCTACTACAAAGCCACAGTCATCAAGACAGTATGGGACTGGCACAAAGACAGAAATAGAGATCAATGGAACAAAATAGAAAGCCCAGAGATAAATCCACGAACCTATGGACACCTTATCTTTGACAAAGGAGGCAAGGATATACAATGGAAAAAAGACAACCTCTTTAACAAGTGGTGCTGGGAAAACTGGTCAACCACTTGTAAAAGAATGAAATGAGAACACTTTCTAACACCATACACAAAAATAAACGCAAAATGGATTAAAGATCTAAATGTAAGACCAGAAACTATAAAACTCCTAGAGGAGAACATAGGCAAAACACTCTCTGACATAAATCACAGCAGGATCCTCTATGACCCACCTCCCATAATATTGGAAATAAAAGCAAAAATAAACAAATGGAACCTAACAAAACTTGAAAGCTTTTGCACAACAAAGGAAACTATAAGTAAGGTGAAAAGACAGCCCTCAGAATGTGAGAAAATAATGGCAAACGAAGCAAAAGTCAAAGGATTAATCTCAAAAATATACAAGCAACTCCTGAAGCTCAATTCCAGAAAAATAAATGATCCAATCAAAAAATGGGCCAAAGATCTAAACAGACATTTCTCCAAAGAAGACATACAGATGGCTAACAAACACATGAAAAGATGCTCAACATCACTCATTATTAGAGAAATGCAGATCAAAACCACAATGAGATACCATTACATGCCAGTCAGGATGGCTGCTATCCAAAAGTCTACAAGCAATAAATGCTGGAGAGGGTGTGGAGAAAAGGGAACCCTCTTACACTGTTGGTGGGAATGCAAACTAGTACAGCCACTATGGAGAACAGTGTGGAGATTTCTTAAAAAACTGGAAATAGAACTGCCATATGACCCAGCAATCCCACTTCTGGGCATACACACTGGGGAAACCAGATCTGAAAGAGACACGTGCACCCCAATGTGCATCGCAGCACTGTTTATAATAGCCAGGACATGGAAGCAACCTAGATGCCCATCAGCAGATGAATGGATAAGGAAGCTGTGGTACATATACACTATGGAGTATTACTCAGCCATTAAAAAGAATTCATTTGAATCAGTTCTAATGAGATGGGTGAAACTGGAGCCCATTATACAGAGTGAAGAAAGCCAGAAAGATAAAGACCATTACAGTATACTAACACATATATATGGAATTTAGAAAGATGGTAATGATAACCCTATATGCAAAACAGAAAAAGAGACACAGATGTACAGAACAGACTTTTGGACTCTGTGGGAGAAGGTGAGGGTGGGATGTATCGAAACATGTATATTAGCTATGGTGAAACAGATCACCAGCCCAGGTTGGATGCATGAGACAACTGCTCAGGCCTGGTGCACTGGGAAGACCCAGAGGGTTCGGGTAGAGAGGGAGGTGGGAGGGGGGATCGGGGTGGGGAATACGTGTAAATCCATGGCTGATTCATGTCAATGTAAGACAAAAACCACTACAATATTGTAGAGTAATTAGCCTCCAACTAATAAAAATAAATGGAAAAAAAAAATCCTAGATTCTGAAAGATGAACACATTTCTCCATAGTCATATCAGGTAGCAGCAATCATATCTCACCTTGGCAATTAGGAAAACTGTCCCCAAGCAGTAGAGCATTCCTTTTTCTGCTAGATGTTTTGATATCTTGAGGGATTCCCAATGGCCAATTTTCAACCTCAAGTTTCAACTCAGTAGGAGGTACTATTTGTGAACTTTTCTATTATATATTATTGAAGTTTTAGAAAATAAATGTGTTGCTTATAGTTGAAAGTTTTCATTTCAAAGACAGATTGGAATGAGATGCCTAATAACTTTAAAAACTGTGAAACACCTTATTCAAAGCATTTGGGGAAATCACTGGGCATGTAAGTCACAGAAATGTGTGTATATATATATATATATATATATATATATATATATATATATATATATATATATATATATATATCTTTGTCAAATTAGTCTTATTCTGCTAGTTTGTGAGTTTTTGTTTGTGCAAACTTCACTTATAGGTTTTCATTACACTGGGGGGTTAGAGAGTATTTCCCTCATGAATCAGATGGTAAAGAATCTGCCTGCAATGTGGGAGACCCGGATTTGATCTCTGGATTGGGAAGATCCCCTGGAGGAGGGAATGGCAACCCACTCCATGTTCTTGCTTGGAGAATCCCCATGGACAGAGGAGCCTGGCAGGCTATAGTCCATGGGGTCGCAAAGAGTCAGACATGCCTGAGCGACTAAGCACAGCATGTAGAGTATTTCCTTCACACTACAGTCAAATTTGTGTGCCTGCATGCTAGTGTAGGTAATTCAGTACAGGAACATGATTTTTGTATTTCACTGGAATGGAAAAGAAAAGCCAACCCTATGAAAACAGAATGAGTAGAAAGAGAGTGTTTTTCCTCCAACATGTTAATAAAATGGGAATCTGTAGTTTTGTTAGTTCAGTGATGTGAAAAATAGAAAATCTGTACTATCTGACCTCATAGGTCTTCTTTACATATGAAGAACCATACGTAAAAGGCATTTCTGAAATTGAAAGCTCATGCTGGTAGGAATGGAGGGATCTGTTTGTATTCTTGTTTGCTATTTTCAAAATTCATTTGTATTCTTATTTGCTTGGTTTCTTTTTTCTTTTTTGAAAATTGTATTTTCAGCATAAATACTGAAAAAAAAGCAGGAAACACTATGTAAGAAACCTAACAGAGACAATATAACATTAAATGTGAAGGAACAAACAGGAATTTTTCCTTTAGTGGAACTTCCTTAAAAGAAAAGCATTTAATAATGTGAAATGGGAGCTTCTTTTTCATGAAATTTTCCTGACACCCAAACTGATAACTGGTATATCATGCAATTTTCTTCCTCCGAAACTATAGGTTGAGGTTGAATTCTTAGGCTGATAGCCACAATGAACTGAAAAAGTCTTTGTTCTGATCTCTGAAAAGACCAAGAGAAATGATCAAGTAATAGTACCATGTAACATTCAGAAAACTAAGATCATGGCATCTGATCCCATCACCTCATGGGAAACAGATGGGGAGACAGTGGAAGCAGTGTCAGACTTCATTTTTTTGGGCTCCAAAATCACTGTGCATGGTGACTGCAGCCATGAAATTAAAAGACGCTTACTCCTTGGAAGGAAAGTGATGACCAACCTAGACAGCATATTAAAAAGCAGAGACATTACTTTGCCAACAAAGGTCCATCTGGTCAAGGCTATTCTTTTTCCATTGGTCATGTATGGATGTGAGAGTTGGACTGTGAAGAAAGCTGAGCGCTGAAAAACTGATGCTTTTGAACTGTGGTGTTGGAGAAGACTCTTGAGAGTCCCTTGGACTGCAAAGAGATCCAACCAGTCCATCCTAAAGGAGATCAGTCCTGGGTGTTCATTGGAAGGACTGGTGCTGAGGCTCAAACTCCAATACTTTGGCCACCTCATGCGAAGAGTTGACTCATTGGTAAAGACCTTGATGCTGGGAGGGATTGGGGGCAGGAAGAGAAGGGGGTGACAGAGGATGAGATGGCTGGATGGCATCACCAACTCGATGGGCATGAGTTTGAGTAAACTCCGGGAGTTGGTGATGGACAGGGAGGCCTGGCGTGCTGCGATTCATGGGGTCGCAAAGAGTCGGACACGACTGAGCGACTGAACTGAACTGAACTGAACCTTAGTGCCCAAGTGGCAGGGATTATTGATAAAAATGATTGGCTGGCATTGATAATACTAGTCACTTAGTCATGTCTGTGGCCCTGTCGACTGTAGTTCTCCGGGCTCCTCTGTCCATGGGATTCTCCAGGCAAGAATACTGTAGTGGATTGCCATTCCCTTCTCCAGAGGATCTTCTGACCCAAGGATCAAACCGGGATCTCCTGCATTGCAGGCAGATGGTTAACCATCCGAGCCATCAGCATTGATAATATGTAAAACTCAATGATCCACACACTCTCTTTGCTTTTACATATATTTCAAATTTTCAAAATAAAACACTAAGGAAGAGTGGACAATCTTAACATATGAGTCAAATACGAGGTAACAGGAGCAGAAAGAGGCTGATGTTACCTAAGTAAGAGTCAGAGACAAAAAGATGTGAAAAATAGAAAATATATATACATAAAATGCAATATTACATATAAAATGCAGTATTATATATAGAATGTGATATTGTGTATAATGCAATATTATATATATATAATGCAATATTCAGTTCAGTTCAGTTCAGTCGCTCAGTCATGTCCGACTCTGTGACTCCATGAACTGCAGCATGCCAGGCCTCCCTGTCTATCACCAACTGCCAGAGTCTACCCAAACCCATGTCCATTCAGTCGGTGATGCCATCCAACCATCTCATCCTCTGTCTTCCCCTTCTCCTCCTGCCCTCAATCTTCCTCAGCATCTGGGTCTTTTCAAATGAGTCAGCTCTTCGCATCAGGTGGTCAAAATATTGGAGTTTCAGCTTCAGCACCAGTCCTTCCAATGAACACCCAGGACTGATCTCCTTTAGGATGGATTGGTTGGATCTCCTTGCATTCCAAGGGACTCTCAAGAGTCTTCTCCAACACCACAGTTCAAAAGCATCAATTCTTTGGCAGTCAGCTTTCTTTATCATCCAAATCTCAGATGACTACTGGAAAAACCATAGCCTTGACTAGACACACCTTTGTTGACAAAGTAATGTCTCTGCTTTTTAATATGCTGTTTAGGTTGGTCCTAACTTTCCTTCCAAGGAATAAGTGTCTTTTAATTTCATGGCTGCAATCACCATCTGCAGTGATTTTGGAGCCCCCCAAAATAAAGTCAGCCACTGTTTCTCCATCTATTTGCCATGAAGTGATGGGACCAGATGCGATGATCTTAATTTTCTGAATGTTGAGCTTTAAGCCAACTTTTTCACTCTCCTCTTTCACTTTCATCAAGAGGCTCGTTAGTTCTTCTTCACTTTTTGCCGTAAGGGTGGCATCATCTGCATATCTGAGGTTATTGACATTTCTCCCAGCAATCTTGATTCTAGCTTGTGCTTCTTCCAGCCCAGCATTTCTCATGATGTACTCTGCATATAAGTTAAATAAGCAGGGTGACAATATATAGCCTTGATGTACTCCTTTTCCTATTTGGAAACAGTCTGTTGTTCCATGTCCAGTTGTAACTGTTGCTTCCTGACCTGCAAACAGGTTTCTCAAGAGGCAGGTCAGATGGTCTGGTATTCCCATCTCCTTCAGAATTTTCCAGTTTATTGTGATCCACACAGTCAAAGGCTTTGGCATAGTCAATAAAGCAGGAATAGATGTTTTTCTGAAACCCTCTTACTCTTTTGATGATCCAGTGATGTTGGCAATTTGATCTCTGGTTCCTCTGCCTTTTCTAAATCTAGCTTGAACATCTGGAAGTTCATGGTTCACATATTGCTGAAGCCTGGCTTGGAGAATTTTGAGCATTACTTTACTAGTGTGTGAGATGAATGCAATTGTGTGGTAGTTTGAGCATTCTTTGGCATTGCCTTTCTTTGGGATTGGAATGAAAACTGACCTTTTCCAGTCCTGAGGCCACTGCTGAGTTTTCCATATTTGCTGGCATATTGAGTGCAGCACTTTCACAGCATCATCTTTCAGGATTTGATATAGCTCAACTGGAATTTCATCACATCCATTGGCTTTCTTCATAGT